>NC_090928.1:109489313-110739313 GCF_040938575.1 Ambystoma mexicanum | reverse complement strand
AACATTGTCCTCTGGGCCACAATGCACAAAGAGACCATGGACTTGTCAGCAGTATGCACGTAAAATTCAATAAGATTAAACAAATACAATAAATACATACACTGATATGGGCCCTTGCACTGCTTTGCATTTTAGCACTTTTTTTCTCCTGTCGCTGTCCATTATTCTTGGCAGCTTCCGTCTTTGTTCACATCTTCATGAGGGGAGGCAAATAGGATCTGGGGAATTATTGTGCCATCTCCCTTCTTGACTGTTCTGCTCAAATATATAGGAAGCTACTTTTGTCCAAAAGCAATGCTTGTGTGCTGCAACATAGTTTCATTTCCCCAGCACATGCCGGCTTCAGAGTAGGGGTGGGGATCATAGAGCAAGGCAGCGGGCTATCTATAATTTAAGATGAATAAGTCACAGTTAACAATATCCCCTGTCTTTGGCATTCGAGTTCGAAACTGGATCTGATTCTGTGAAACATCCCCTTGTTTGGCTTGCTCTTGCAAGGACAGGAATGGATGGCACATTAGCACCCTAGGTGGGAGAGTCAGACAATCAGGTGGCTAGGATAACGGGCTGACACTACCAGTGAAAGCCTGCGTTCTATGCTGCCTGATGGCCAGTTTCCCCGCCTGCCATCTTCCATCTTCCCCTCAACCTTTTTTTAAAATCCCTCCCGCCAATCCCACTTACCTGTTCGCTGTAGGAGTGAGTCCCAACGCCACAGCTGCTGCTGCTCCCATCCCTGTTTGGGCTGCCATGGAAATGGAAGAGGGGCTCCATACGGACCCCGAGTTCCAAATCCATGGTGGCCATGTTGGTAGTGTATTTTGTCTCCGTGAACGGGACACCGAGAGGCGTCCCATGCACGGAAGGAAAATACTTTCCACTAAAAAAAAACATGAGCCCCCATGTTACATGCTACACCTGTGCGTATGGTGATATGCCCCCGGTGGCTGGGCCCACCCTGTGGGTAACGCCCCATCACCCTCGTTAAGGGACCTTTGCTTCGCTCTGGCCCTTAACTTGGGCGGCAGGTCATTAAACACAGTGTGGGCCAGCTACATCGGGGCATACCGCCTCATTAATAAACATCTTGCAATTTTGCATCAGTCCCTTTGAGCCATGTGGCTTTGTCCCAGTTTCTGCATCTAGGAAGTGAGAGATTGACAGACGCACAGCCCTTTTGCCGGGCCATGCCACCCCCCAATTAATTCAACTTGCAACTGCAGAGTTTACGTAATCAACATAGATCATTAAAATAAGTACTGTAAGTAACAGCACTCTAGGGTTTATAACCATTGTATCAAGGAAAAGGGGAACTATGGGGTGGGAATTGAATAGCACACGAGTCAAAAAGTACAATTACTGCCTACAATGACCTCCTGCTTTGAAACCGATAACTAACATCCAGCAGTGTTCTGAGGCATTTGAGAACATGTGGTATGAAAGTAAACAAAACTGTCTTTAAAATCAATTAAAAAATGCCCTCCAGGTTGTAGGCTTATTTCCATTTCACTACCTCTAACACATTAGAACATATTGAGAAAGTATACAGCTATACTCACATGGAACTGGGATCAATTGTGCTGCAAATAGGGGAGACTGGGATCAATTGTGCTGCATATAGGAACGTGTATTGTCTTATAATGGCAAAACTCTTAAAATAATAGTGCACATCTGTGAAGTTAATCAGATAGAGAGGGGAGGAGGCGCCCTGTACTTTTGAGAATATGCTATTTCAGTCTCATTAAAATGCTAGCAAAGAGATGAACTGCAGAACACATTTAATTTGCCTTGCAGTGAAAATCAATTATGTGATATGTACTTTAGAGCGAAACCATATTTTTTTTGTATTATCAAGATTGGATTTTTTTTTTTTTTTTACCAAGAAACAAGGTAAACTGTTTCTTTTTTGCCTATTCAACAATCTCTCGCAGATGTGATGAAGTGATGGGGTGGTCTGGGGTGTTGAACCTTCCCCACGTCTCCAGGTCAGATTAACGATAGCTTGCAAAGATGTTTTATTTGGGCACACGTAGAAAATAAGGGGTCTTTGCATTTGAGCTAAGTGCATGAAAAACAACCCATACTAATCGAAGACATTTAAATAGAAAACAATATGCAGGAATTACATTTTGTTTTCACTGAAAATAAAGCCGGATTATTTAGGTATTTCTGAGGAAATTGAAATACGTGATTTTTTTTTGGCAACTTCACTTGATCTTTTCATCTGAAAGTTCAGAGGACGTTTCAAAACACTTTAACTTCAGAAACTTTAACAAAATATTTTTAGAAATGCACCTGAACTGGCATGTTTTGTTATGATGACATGCTTGCTGCAAATTTGGAAATGGTAGTGGGGCATCATCCCTAAAAAAATAGCCTGGGGACGGATTCTGGGAAGGAGTATGTAAAATAGTTTAAACTCAGACAGGTGATTCTAATAAGTAAGGATGAAATACTATGGCAGCCGTGTTCCAAATCCACAGAGCACAGTATCAGGGGTAACATCCTGGCATAACCCTGTTTTTGCACTCCGGTGGATTGTACATCTTTCTGTAGGAGGAGTGTGGCCATGGCAGCCTACCTTCAACAATCCACCTCCCCAAAACATCTTCCTTGATATGTGGAGTTCTGGGCTCATATTGCGCCACTATCACCCCTAATCTTACCGGGCTGGAGTCTACCATCACCACTGTGTCTTTGGCTGAGCTAATTTAGGCCATGTTCGAGGTAATTTGAGTACAAATGCATGGCATCCTCGCATTCGGCAGTCCAGATGAACTCCTGGCCGTTCTTGGTCAGCTCTCTCAGAGCAGCACTCATTGTTGCAAAGTTTTCCAGGTAGTGCGAACAGTGACTGGCCAGCCCTAGGAATGACCTGAGGTCTGGCACATCTGTTGGCCGCGGGGTGTCTTGAGTGCCTTGACCTTCTCCAGGTCCAGCCTCATGCCTTGGTTGGAGAATATGTGGCCAAAGAACTTGAGGGTACTCTTTCCAAATTCGCACTTGTCCTTGTTGAGCATGATGATCGCTGCTTCTAGGGCCTACAAACTTTATGTAGGTGGTAATTTCGTTCCTAGATTGATTTCCAGAATACCGAATACCATGATGTCATTGCTGTAATTTAGACACCCTGGCATGTGCTTGATCACCTGGTGGATCTCCTTCTGGAAGATTTCCGCTGCCGATGATATGCCGATGTTCAGGTGTTTGTAGCAGTAGAGTCCCATGTGAGTTACAAAAGTGGTGATATATCGGGACTCCCGTGCAAGCTCCATCTGATGGTAGCCCTTGTTGAGGTCGAGCTTCAAAAATACAGTTGTACCACTGAGGTGGATCATGTCTGTTATTCTTGGAGCCTGATGTTTGTATTTTGTATTTGTATTTGTTTATTTATAAAGCGCGGCCAGGCCCAAGGGCATACGGGCGCATAAGTTAGATCTGGTTACAATTGCAGTTGAAGGCATTCAATAGGGTTACGTTACATTGCAGTTACAAGTGGGTACAAACTTAATCATGCAGATGCATATATACATAGTCTAGTATAATTATATTAATTACCCGAGTGTAAAGTGACAGTTGATCATGCTAGAATCAGGCAATTAGGCTGTCATAGAGTCCATGTTGTGAAGCCAGCGCTTAGTGTTATGTTTAAATAGGTTAAATGACGGTTCTGCTCGCAAAAGTGCAGGTATTGTGTTCCATAATTTGGAGGCTTGTACAGGGAAGCTAGCACCGCCCGAATTGTGAAGTTTAAATCTCGGTATGGACATAGTGTTAGCTTGTGCTGCTCTAAGTGGTCTTGATGAAGTGTGAGGTGTAAGTTGGTTGGTGAGGTAGGCTGGTGCAAGGTTGGCCCTGGCTTTATGTGTGAGGGTAAGAGTTTTAAGGGATATTCTGTGCTTGACTGGAAGCCAGTGTAGCTTGCGTCTGGTCTCCGAAATGTGCATTTTTTTGGGGATGTTGAGGGCAGCTCTAATGGCATTATTTTGAATTACTTGTAGTTTGTTGATATTCTTGTAGCTAGTGCCTAAGTAAAGGGCATTACAATAGTCTATCTTGGAAAGGACTAATGCTCTGGCAAGAGTAATGCAATTGGGTGAGGAGATGAATGGCCTACATGCAGTGATCAACTTACAGGTGTAAGCGGCTGATGATGCTACTGCATTAGTTTGTTTGGACAAGGATAAGGTGGCATCAATGTAGACCCCAAGGGTTTTAGTGTTATTTGACACGGGGATGAGATTGCCATCAATGGTGAAGAAGTTAAATGCAGGATTGAGCTTTTTGAGTTTGGCGTGAGTGCCAAGGATGATCAACTCGGTTTTTTCGTCATTAAGACATAGTCCGTGATGTGCCATCCAAGCTTGAATTACTGAGTAGATTTCATTAAGGGTTTTGCTGTCTGTTTCATAGTTCCCCGAGATAGGAATGAGTATCTGGGTGTCGTCCGCGTAATTGGTATACGTGACACCCAGATAGTCAAGGATATCAAAGAGAGGCTTTGTGAATATATTATAGAGTGTCGGGGACACGCAAGAGCCTTGCGGGACTCCGCAGGGTACTGGAGAGGGTTCAGCAGAATCAGTGGGAGAGAAGACCCTCATGGTTCTATTCTCCAAGAAGGAGCTGATCCAAGCTGTGGCTGCGTCTGAGAAGTGTGCTGCAGTTTTCAAGTGGTGGCAGAGTGTTTGATGGTTGACCAGGTCAAAAGCTGCTGACAGATCAAGCAATAAGAGGAGTGCAAGTTTACCATTGTCTTTCAGGATTTGGACCTGGGTAGTGAGATCTATTAATGCAGTTTCCGTACCGTGTCTTGGTCGGAAACCTGACTGCCTAAGTCCTAGGAGATTATTTGATTCTAAGTAGGCCTGTATTTGTAAGTAGGCTGCTCTATCCAATATTTTTAATAAGAAAGGTACAGTTGTTATCGGTCTATAGTTAGACGGGTTGGCTGGATCAAGAGTAGGTTTTTTTAGGAGTGGGATGACCCACGCATCTTTTAGGTTATCAGGCACTACTCCGGTTTTGAAGGAGGCATTGATGAGGTTGGTTATAAATGGTGCCAGGTCGTGTGCTGCAGCTTTGATGATCAGGGCAGGGCAAGCATCACCTTGGCAGTTAGATGGCTTAAGTTTCCTGATGATGTTTTCTACTTCCCAGATAGAGAGGGGTGAGAAGCTGAAAGGTTTAGGAGTTGATTTAACGGTAGGTGATTTGTTAGGTATTTGTTTGTAGTCTGGGTCAGCAAGTAGCAGGGATTTTTTTGCGTTGATTTTAGATTGTAGGCGAGCTATTTTATCTAATAAGGCCTTCTGAATATTACTACACCATAGTGCATCTGTAACACATTTGTCTATGGGGGCAATGGGGGATTCAAGTTCTTTCAAAATCTTAAAGAGTTCCTTTGTGTTGGATTCCGCTTGTATAATCCTTTTGTTATATGTGTCCTTTTTAGCAATAAAGATGGCTTCTTTGTAACTAGCGGAGGCAAGGGTAAGTTCAGTCTTATTGGAGGCTGTGGGATGTTTCTTCCAATGTGACTCTGCAGTTCTCTTAGCTTTACGTAATTCTCTTAGTTGTGGCGTGAACCAGGTGTTGAGGTGACGCTGTGGTTTGGGTTTGCGCAATTTTAGTGGGGCAATGGTGTTCAATGCTTTAAGTATAGCCTGGTTGTAGATGTCCACTAGGACTGTAGGGTCGACTTCTGGGTCGATATTGTTCAGGATGGGGAGTAGTAAAGGTAAGAGTTTGTCAGGTGTGATATCTTTCTTATTTCTCGTGCTGGTAGCTGGGGCAATGATTGGCGCCGGGTGAGGTGTATTGGCTTTGATAGAGAAGGTTATTATGTGATGATCAGACCAAATGCATGGGTCATTGGATAGGAGGTCAATAGGGCAGTTGAGGTGAGTGATCCAGTCCAGTGTTCTGCCTTTGATGTGAGTGGGCTCGTGAATAATGTGCGTGTGACCCAAATCCGATAGGGTGTTAGCTAGGTCGTGGGCGTTAGTGTCTTTAGGGTCATTGAAACCAAGATTAAAGTCTCCAAGTAAAATCGTTTGAGAGTTGGGTTTGGTGTCTATGGTTATGAGTGATGCGATGTCCTCTATAAAGGAGGAGATGGGACCTGGTGGTCGGTAAATAAGGTGTAGAGATGCCGTGTGGTTAGTTGATAGCGGTAGCTTAATGGACAAGAATTCAGCTGAGGGGATTTGAGCGTCCTGGATGACTTTGATGTCGAGTGTATTTCTGAATATGAAGGCAAGTCCACCTCCCTTCGTTTGAGTGGAGTTTCTGTCGCATCTAATAATAGTATAATCATTGGGTATAGCAAGGGCCAGGGATGGGCCGTGTATTGCCATGTTAGAGCGGCACATGTCTACACACAAACAAATGGAACCCTCAGCTGATTTTTTAGGTACCGACACAATTGGGGAGACCCAGGGGGTAGGTAGGTCCCACTGCCAGCTCAATGATGTGGAGATCTAGTAGGCATCTCAGTTCTTCTTCCACCTGATTTTGAATGTTTATCAGGATGCCCCTGTAATACTGGGCAACTGGCTTGACCTCCGGAATCAATGTGGAGTCTCACTTTGAAGTCATGCCATTTGCTGAAACCCTTGAAGAGGTTTTGGTATGATTTGTGATGTCTCCTTCAGAGGCCACATATTTGTGGGCCATCATGTTGTATAGGATGTGGACAAGTCCCATGTCGATATCCGCCCTGAAGCTCAAGATGCATCCGACGTTGGCCTCTGTGGAGAGAACATGTAGATGTATTCGAGTTGTGTGCGATTTGTGCGTGCAGACCATGGTAAAAGTGCCCTTGCATGGCCGAGATGTGTTTGAGCCGTAAGGGAAGATGTCGACTTATGAGGGGCGCAGTTTTGGCTGATGAGGCAGGCCATTTTAGGTCTCCTCGCTCAATACATTGACGGTTGCACCCGTGTCAATGAAGAATTCTGTTGTAATGTTCTGTACTTGGAGTGTTAGGATGGAGCTATGTTCCTTTGCAGTTTCATTCCCGAGGGCCCATACGTATCCTTTACTCCTTTGACTGTTGTGTGAAAATTGCCCCACATATACCATAAAGTATTTTATCCATCTGACCCACCAGGGTTCCAGGTTACCTGTGTCCGAGAAATCAAATGCCTGAGGTAGTTGCTGTGGTGTAGTTTCACCCTGGTCAATGGGGAAATGGCATCCGAAAGCCTTCCAGTCACTGTGATGGGGATGTCTTCTTCTGACACTCTCCTTTATTGCGGGTCTCTTTTATAAGCAGGGCACTGGTTTACACTGGCATCACGTGTGTGTTTCCTCTCCACTGTCCTATTTCTTTCTGGCCACATTGGCCATGTGTGTGGGTGGGCCACATCCAACTTTTCCTCTGTAGAGTGTCCTTGGCCCTTCCTATCAAGAGCAAAACCTCCTTTTCAGAGGATTTTGGCCTTCAATTTGCACTTATAGTATGTACAGCCACCAGGGAGTGCTGCAGCAGCTGTTGAAGCCTGAAGAGATCACCAATGCGGCCCGTGTGAGATCCTGCTGTAAGGACCACCTACACTCTGCACTCTCACTGTTGGTACTTAGCACCGCCGCAGTGCCCAGGTCTGTGCACGCAGTGGAGGTGGGCCATGCCTCTTGCTGTCGTGCCGAGCGAGAAATGACTTGGATGGACCTTGCTGGGTCTGCCATCCTCATCGACCAGTTTTAGAGTGTACACCACTCTAGGATGGGTGGTTGAGCCGCTTGGATGAGTGCGCAGAGCCACTGCTAAATCATGGAGGCCTACATGGGAAAGACGCCCGGTCTCAACTCCAACTTTATTCAGACGGCCTCTTCCCCTGTGCCACGTCACTTTCCTCCCTTTGCTCCCACTCCCGCCCTAGCCCAACTTCTACATAACGATGTGGATAAACTAGAAACCCGAACATAACACAGTAGTTCTAAGAAGGAGGGTATGTTGAGGTAATGAGTGACTGGGACCCAATCAGAGGGTGTGACATAGGTTAGGTTTGGCTTATGCAGACTTGTGTTTTTCTTTCATAGATTTGGAGTGGGTGAAAAATGCAAGTTCAAACAGCAGAGATTTGAGGAGATGGGAAACAAACATGGCAGAGTATGTTCCCTAAAGGGTATGGCCAAGACACATGCTTTCGAGTGACACCTGTGAGGAGGAGCAGGAAATCTAAAAGGAGCATGCCTGCGGCAAAGTCAAAATGCCTAGTTTTGCTTCAAGGGTACAGCAGAGATTCAGGGAGGTGTTGGTTGACACCACTGAAAGGGCCTCATTAGGACTGCGGCGCTAAACCATGGTGCTATTAGCACCATGGTCCATGCCAGAGTCCTCCATGGCGGAATGGGGAATTACCACCCCATTCCGAGGTTGGTGGGGCGGTAATTCCCCATGCCACCATGGCCCTTGCCCATTCCCATTTTTGCCCCATAGGGCTCAATGGGAATGGGGAAGGCGCCAATTACGGTACCGCAAATTGCGGTACCGTAATTAGCACCAAGGTCCCTATGCGGGTCCCTACTTTAACGGCTGGTAAAACCAGCCGTTAAGGTTGGGTCCCGCAAAGGGACCTCGTAATTAGGCGCTAAGTGTTTAACAGCGCCACAGCCTTTTACGGCGCCGTTAAACACTTAGCGCCTGGGTCATAATGAGGCCCTAAGTGTCCGCTTCTTGAAGCGAGAGTGCAAGACCCACACCATCGAGTGAGAACGTGGAGGATGAGTGGGTGGATCCATAAATCCATGAAAGCATTTCATGGGAAAGAAGTTCACCAGATTGTTCTTAGAGGGAAAAGGAGAGATTTGTGGAGGCAACTGATGACACGCCAGTATGTGTCCGCATTGAAGCAGGTAGATGTGACACATGCCAATAGGTGACACCTTGGAGAAGGAATGGGTGGAGCTGGCAATCACTGAGGGAAGCTTCTTCGTATCTATCTGGAAACAATATAGTGCATACTTTCCCCAAAAGGCATCAGGACGCTTAGGAGAAAAACAGCAGGAAGAGTTAGAAGTTATTCAAACACATATGTTTTCAGACAAGCTTTAAAAAAGTTGAAATATTGAATAACCCAAACAGAGAACGTAAGTAGATTGCAAAGTTTCAGGCCTGGAGGATCCCTCCTAATACCGGAAGCGGGAATATTGATCCAGCATTGAAACACCTAATGAAGTACTCCAGACACAGTGCTCAAATGTTGAGACTCATAAAGAAAAACTGGAAGTTGGTCCAGCTTGACACACAATTATCAAGATTGTTCCCGAAAACCCTGATGATTGAATATAAAAGGAGAACAAATTGAAGAGACAGTTTGGTTAAAGCAGAGAGACATGGGATCATGAAACAACGAAGATTTGGCACTTATCCATGTTTACACTGTAGCCACTACAATAAGGTAAAAAATAAGTTGACCACAAAAAGCATACTAACAATGGAAGTGAAATCACTTTCAAATATTATGCTACATGTGATTTGAAGAATGCAATTTATGGTCTGATCTGCACATGTGGTAGGTTGTATGTGGGCCAGATGACCAGAAAGATAAAAGAACATCTCGCTGAATGTAAGTGAAACAGTTGTACCAGAAATAAGAAATCGCTGGTGATAAGGCACTTTGAGACACAGAAAGCACAGAAACATACTTTTGCCCAATTGATATATGTTTTTCTGGAGGTGGACATGCACCACCCAATGGAGGCAATCTAAGTGAAATCATGACAAAGAGAGAGATATCTTGGATTCATAATCTTTGGATCCCTCTAGGAAAAATTAGGAATTCACTGTGACACATTTTTTTTAAACAACAGAAGGAACTGATCCTGTACATAGTCCCCTATGCTGTGTTCTTTTTGTGACTTTTCTGAAAAATGGGTGGCAGTTTTGTCCACTCTCACCCTATCGATCATTTCTATAGGCACCTTTCTTTATAAAAAATGTTTTTGGAGTGATCTATGGACAATTTAGTTAAACGATGTATAGGTGACTTACTGATTTGGAATTGTCCTATATCAATCATAACTCATAGGTATGTTCTCATAAACTGAGATGTATATTTTAAATTAGTTCTAATACTCTGCATTGATGCGTGATTTACTTTCTTTGAATACATAACTCTGACTGCATATGGAAAAAGCTATGTACATATCAGAATGTGCTGTGCTTATGACACAACCTATTTTGCAGCATGACTGTTCATATATATCGATGTAATTCTAATCTTTTTCAGAGTCACTGCTACCATAATATGTATCTTATTTCACCATATATTAATTTATATGGGAGTTTGGACTAAAAGGTGAACTCCGGAGGTTGTTAATTTGCTCAAGAAATAGATGGGAAAAGTGATCAACATACTAAAAAGATTGGAAGCATGTGTTATCTCTAGCCTTTTATCTTTGATGGTTTAACTTTTCGTAGATTTTTTCACCATAGCATTATTCGTATAAGTATTACCTATCCTATATGTGAGTACGTTAAAAAATTATCCTACAAACCTAAACATTGCGTTATGCATTATGGTGTCAGTTGTATATCATCATGTTTGGACGCATTCACATTTTCTAACGCCGTTTTAATATGGGCATTTTTATGCCACGTGGCAACACTCCTTAGTATTACATGCGTTACAGAATTCTAGGGTGAGTTGTTTGGATATTAGCCTCTTAATTCAGTTTTGTTTCTGCTGATGCAGAGCTCACACTTATTTATTTGGTTCTTTGATTTTCGATTGCTACTCTTAAGAACTAAAACCCTGAAAATGTCTTGTCATACATAGCCCCATAGCTGGGTAAGTCATTCTGTGTATTTTTTCTCATTGGGTAAAGACCATCTACTGATTTTTGACCTACACTCTTCATACATGACTTGTCTATACTATTTACTATTTCAGGAATTTGGGATAGGTGTACCTGATTTCTCTTAGTAGGGAGTTAAGCATCCTTCTATTTACTGCATATGGGTAGTAGATGGCATAACACTTGCAGTATGGATATCTTACAAAAATCTTGTCCCCATTTCTTTTTAGACGTTGTCCTTTTTAGTGAAATGTATGAGATTGGAGTATTTGAAAACTTTAGTGCATGTACCCTCACCATTTGAAACCATCCAGGTGAATTGATAGAGTTGATCATGTGAGATCTAGATAGCATTTCAAGACTGATACTACAATTTCAGTACATTCAATTGAGAGCTATTTATTTCTCATTACAGATTGGAATTCTGTACATTGAAGGGTAACCCTATATCTGCTTCTGATCAAGGGAATCACCCTTAACACGCTGAGCTTCATTTCTCATTTTCTTTATTTTTTATTAAATGTTAAAACTCTTCTCCCTGTGTATTTTTTATGAATCAATATTGAAAAAGTGTTGACTTTGCAATTTCATTAATATAATGGAATGAGCAGAAAATCTTGATTGGTCTTCCAACTTTAATAGTGTGCAGAGGATGGGAGTGCCCCTTACAATTGGGCATTGTTTTGTCTTTCCAGTCACGTGCAACATGTGTACCAGAGTTGCATTTCTCGCCCACACCTGAAGATAATCTTTAATTTCAATTATTTGCACCAACATTTATTGACTTCCTTTACAGAGTGTTAGGTGTGCACACTACTCAACTATACTTGCATATTCTGCCAGAAAATGGTGTGACAAGGGAGAGTAGGCTTCAACTTGTATAGCACATCTATGCAGTCCCAAACACAGAAGCACTGTGCACAGATATGGAATAAAGCCCATGATACAGCCTTCTCTGTACCATCAGACAACCAGAATACCTTAATCGGCCTGTACAACTACCCCCGACAATACTTCAGCTGTATCAGTGCTTGAGAGTAGGACATTAAGCTCTTCCCTTTACATCAATGGCTCATGCAGTAATTCCCCATTGTATTCGGCCAGTGTTGTGGAAGAGTTTGAGAATGGCCAAAAGCATAACAAGTCTGAATGCTAACCTGGCTAAAAGAAAGTTCTGGGCTAATGTTTTTATCTCACAAAGCAGAAACATAATTGTACAATTAGGTTGGGGCTACAGTACAGTGGGGAATTGTACGTCAGCAGTCAGTGGGACACAAATACACTCTACTACTCCCAGAGTCATTCAAGTGGACAACAGGTGTGTGCATTCTTGCACAAGGTAACCTCCTGCATGCAAGAGTTCCAGGGCAGACGCCACTTGGATGTATTTTGCGTGTAAGAAATGGGTTGTACCTAGATGTAATTTGGGGACAGGAAATGTGTTGCACTTTGATGTATTTTGGGTATAGGAAATGTGTTGCAGTTTGATGTATTTCGGGGGCAGTAAAAGTGTCAAACTTAGATGGATTTGGATGATGATCACTTTGCGGCAATCAAATATTAGCCTGTCCATTATGCGCAGAAGATTCATGATGGTATCCTGACAACAGCACTCAAAAGATTATAGGAAGAACCAGTCCAAAGTGCCTTGAAGATATATGAGGATAGACTGTTTATTGCACCTAGCAGATGTATTAAGATAGAGCTTTTCCTGCTCAAAAGATGTTCTAGGACAACCAGTCTATTGCAATTCGCCATGGTGTAGTTCCTGGAAGTTTCATGATGTTAGTCTGTCTTTGCTCTTAGAATACCTGTGAGGATAGCTGACAAATTGAACAAAGATGTATGCGGGTCACCCTGATATTGCAATTAGAATATCTCTGAGGATAGATTTGTACTTAAAAGTTGTATAAGGACAGCTCTCTTTGCACTTAACCAATTTATCAGGATAGCCTGACTATCGCACTTAGCCTTGGTATTGGGCCAGGAAATTTCTTGATGTTAGCCCATCATTTGCACTAAATTTGTGAGGATTGCCTAGAGCACCTAGAAGATTAGGACATGCATGTTAGCACATGTGTTCCACTTACAGGAAAGGGTGTAGGCTAGCTCCTGTATCACACTTGAACAACTGTGAAGGTTAACACATGTTTTGCACTCAGACGATATTGGGTAGGCTAACACATCTGTTGTGCTTAGAAGTAATTGTGCAGGTTAGCATATGTATTGCATGCAAAGAACTGTGAAGGCTAGCACATGTCTTGCTCTTAGAAGGAATAGGGTAGGTTAGCACAGGCATTTCACTAAGAAGAATTGTGGAAGTTAGCACATAAGAACTGTCAAGGCTAGCACATGTGCTGCTCCAGAAGAAATCATTAAGTTTAGCAGAAGTTTTTCTCTTAGAAGATCTGTAAAGGTTAGACATATTTTAGGGTGGCCATGTGCTACGCTTACATGAATCTCAGAGTGGGTACTTTGTGCTGAACTTGTAATGTTAGCCTGTCCATTGTGCTCAGAGATATAAGACGGTATCTTATTCATTGCACTTAGAGGATCTATAGGTTAGCCATTATAACACATGAAAGATATATGCAGGTATCCTTGATATTGCACAGCAGATGCCTGATGGTAGTCTATTAAGGAACATAGAAGATATAGAGTAAGACTATAAAGGTAGCCTGTCTATTGCATTTAGAGAATATATTATACTAAGATCTGAAGGTAGCCTGTCTTTCACACCTAGACAATGTACTAAGATAGCTGGTCTATCTGCACTTAGAAGACTTTGAGGGTAGCCTGTCTAGAGTGCCTGCAAGAGCCTATGAGGACAGTTTGTCTTTTCACAAATCTGTTCACACAGCGAGACCAAAGATAAGCTCCATCTGATCCTAAGGTAAGTATAAATGCACCACTTTGGTGGACATCTGCCGCAGAAATGGCTATCCATCCACACACTTCAGAATGCAGCTACAACTACGACAAATTTGGTCTAAATGGACACCTAACATCTTCACCTCCTTACACCAGACTTGCCTCAACACCTCTGCCATTAGAATACGGCAACAGCATACCGCAATATTCGGTCTAGGCAGACAAATAACAACCCTCTTGCACTAGCACACTCTCGTGACCTCCTTCTGCACCCAGGAACATGCCTGACCTCTCAGATTACTTACTGGAGCCCAGCCAGCTCATCTAATTCCTAATCCTGGCCAAATGCACACACACACATTCTAAGCCTTTTCTGAGAATGTTTCCATACCTGGACTTCAGTCCCTGATGGCATTCCCACCACAGGCACATTGAGGCCGCACAAATGGGAAACAGTGCTTTATAAATGGCTACTTCTACTACTACTACTACTAGTAGCACATCTGAGAGAAGGGGGAGGAGGTGGAAGCACAGTGGCTTAGGATAAGAGGATGACAGTCATGTGATCTAACGGTGTATTTTATATACCCATTACCCATTGTGCAAACTCAAAACATATGTAACTATATAGATTGAAATATTTTTGGCTGACCTGATTTTGAAAGGGTGCCTGTGGTTCCATGCATCGATTCTGGTTTCTTATTTTTGCATTACATTTTAGGAAGGCTACGCCATCATACAGGTTTTTATCTCAACTAGACATTATTTTTATTTTCAGAAATGATAAATGTAGATACGAGTTGAATATAAAATTACTTTGTTTACCTTTGTGACATATTGAATGTTAACGACATTGAGGAATATACATGTACTAGCTATCTTCCATGCCTCTTACCCAGAAGAGTGATCCACTTGACATTATACTGCAGCTGTGCAATTTCAGTAGCAGAGCATGAGAACATTTAGAAATACTTGATTTTAACCCATATGTATTGGCAAAAGTGTTAAGAGGCAGTTTGATTGGATCCAGTACCAAAATAGGTTTTATGTAAAATGGATAGAGTACAAAATATTAGATGTGAAAGGTCTCTTTTATAATTATCATTATCATTATTATTATTATTAAAGTTTTTATGTAGCATGGACCCTGAGGTTCTTTACATTGTGTGAACATGCCAAAACACATCTTAATTATTTGGTGCGATGGATACATGGCAAACATATGTCCATTCAGACATGCTATTTTAAACACATGGTGATGTTATAGTGTATATATTTCACCTATTTGTTAGAGATTTGGCTCTAAAACCTCTAATTAAAAAAAACAGATGGAACATAGGTTGTTCCAGGAGTCCCGGGCTCAAAGGCAGTAGCAGCAGGGCCATCATGCCTTACAGTGGAGAGCAACAACCATGGCTTTCCCCCTCCCCCCATCAAGGGGAAATGTTGTGCTATGGAGGGAGTTGTTTCCAGTCACCTGCCAGTAAAATCAAGTACGAAAAATACAAGTACCAGAATCCTCAGAGTCAATTAACTTGCCACACCATGAAAAAGAAATTAAGACACGCCTGAAATAGCAAAGAAACTCAGCCTCCCTGAAGATCAATGGAGCCATGAAAACGTGCGTTTGGAGGAGAAGATAATGACTGGTAACAGAGCGCCTGCCTTACCAATTTTTAAACATTGTTCCAGGAGTCCCGGGCTCAAAGGCAGTAGCAGCAGGGCCATCATGCCTTACAGTGGAGAGCCACAACCATGGCATTCCCCCTCCACCCATCAAGGGGAATATTTGTGCTATGGAGGGAGTTGTTTCCAGTCACCTGCCAGTGAAATCAAGTGCGGAAAATACAAGTACCAGAATCCTCAGAGTCAATTAACTTGCCACACCTGAAAAAGAAATGAAGACACGCCTGAAACAGCAAAAAAGCTCAGCCGCCCTGAAGACTGATGGAGTCATGAAAACGTGCGTTTGGAGAAGAAGCTAATGACTGGTAACAGAGCGCCTGCCTTACCAATTTTTAAACATTGGAACATAGGTGGTGTCAACATTCATGGCAAAACATTCATAACCAATGGTTTTGCAAAAAATAAAAGAAATTAAAGCTCAATTTACTCCAATACGTAATTTGACGGCAGAGATATAGTAAGTTAACACTGAGGCGCAACCAGGTCTCAGCTGCCAAATTGTCCTCATTTGCACGGAAGAGTGAAAATATGCAGGCCAAAAGGTGACGAACAAACGTCTATGCCACCTGCCACCTTTTTCCCTGCACTCTGTCATGTAAAGTGAGTAAACGCTGCCTCACATGCTTGCATGCCAGGCAGTGTTCACTTCTAATTGTACATGCTGCCTGCCATGCTCACATGCCAGGCAGCGTGCACAGTTACAATTAAATGCTGACCCACATGCTCGCATGTCTACAGCATTTAATTTTATTTGTGAACTCTGCTTGTCATGCAGGCTGGTAAGCAGCGTTAACAACATTTAATAAAACACTTCCCAACATGCAAGCATGTCGGTCAGTTTTATTGTAATTGTACATGCTGCTTGCCAGCATGGCAGCCAGCCTGTACAATTGACCACTATGGGTGCGCCAGCTTTATGTTTGTGCGTAAAGTCAGCGGACCCCATAGGGATTGCCTGCATTTCCACCAGCAAGAAAATCCATGCCAGCACAAATGTTTGAGCATTGGCATGTTGGAAAGGAAGGAAGGTGGCAGAAACTCAGGTTGTTTTCTGCCTCTCCTCTCCACCATACAAATGATTGAAAATGTGGCATGAGGTGAATGAAAGGTGCAAAAGCCTTACTTAAGACTTTCACACCTTTCAGTCATGCTTCTCCACAATTCTAAATCAGCTATTTTGACATTTTTTGTGCAATATTTGATGTAAATATTTTCTGAGAAAATACATAAAAATCAATTTTTATATAACTAATGTCTGCCGGTATATCCCTCCTAAAGTAAGATTCTGTTACAGGAGGTTTGGTAGTGCTGCCCCATGCAGCATTCATTTTTTCAGACAGTTGGGAAAGCAATTGCTAGATTCTATCGAAGAATTTCATATTGGGAATATGCGTATGGAGGAAGAAAGCACCCCTGCAATCCCCTTTCACAATGCCTTAATGGATTGTGGTATTGTTTTTGACACCATAGGACAAGTGCAACATTCCCTCTATGATGATACCAGGCACCTTCAGTTAAAACATGTTATGCAATATTATGTTATGTTATCTTAGTGGGGTGATTGACACAAACCCATGGAGAGTTTCTAATAAACATGTGTAAGCCATAGAATAAATGGCAGCCTTAAGATTTGAAATTGTATTAAAATTGGAACAGTTCTTTGGAACCGAAAATAGTTAGGGTGAACACAAACACAGCTTGACACAATAAGTGTCAGAGCAAAAATCTGCATTGCCAAAGAGGTTACTGAGTGCAGATAAAAGATGGGAGAAGTTTGGTTGGAATAACCTAAGTATTTAAAAAAAGAATAATGTAGTTTAGGTAAGGGGGTCTGCTCTCCAAGTGTTTAAGGAGTTGTTGGGGATTGATATGTCACCTGACAGCCTCCCTGTTGAAGAGTCATGCTCCTTGGGGCACTTGACACATGGCTACCCCTGATGTATCCTGCATGTCCTTCTGTACGACTGCACTGCTTTGTACTTCCTCCCACATCGAAGATGGTCCTGGATCACCCTGAGCTACCTGATGGCTAGTATGGTTCTCGGCTCTCTTTCCCCTCCTCACCACCTTTAGCTTTTTTCCAACCTTCTCCCCAAAAGGTAATCGCTCTCTTTCTCTCGCTCTCTCCCCACTCTTTCTTTCTCTTTCACTCGCTCTTTCTCTCTCTCTATTTCTCTCTCTCTCTCTCCCTCTCTCTCTCTCCCTCTCTCTCTCTCACTTCATCAAGCAAGCTCTTCCTTTCAGATGATAACTCTCTCGCTCCAACATGCTAATTATGAATGGAATGAATGGTAAATCTCATCCTCCTCAGTACGACGCTCTCCAGATGGTAACTGTTCCTGTATTCATTGTCCTCATTATAACTCTCTCCAAATAGTGACTCTCTTCTTCCATCTTCCTCAGTTTGACTCTTCAGATGGTAACTCTCTCTTCCTCTGTCCTCCTATAATATCCTCCCAGCTCTCGTCCCAATAGATACCTTTCCTGCAAATCTCCTCAATACACACTCCTCCAGCTCCTTCTAAAACACTGCACAATCTCTGAGTAAGCAATCTGGATTTTATAGTTTGGGCTCTCCTCTCCTTGTGTGGTGACTAAGTAGATTAATGTTACCCTTGTAGGCTGTGGTATTCTGTGATTGGAGCCATTTGCCTCTGGTTATGTGGGCTGGATGGATGTTGGCCCCTGTGTATGTCCAGGTCTGCAGTCATCTTGCATTTTAAACCTGCCCTGGACATGTGGAAGTCTACCTTTTTTATTTTTCGGGGCTCTGTCAGCATTGATTGCTTTAACCTTTTAACTGCCATGGGTTTAATGGCAAGGCATCATTTGCTACAATGAGTGTTTGGGTCTGGTTACAGAGCCGCTATAACTTGTTACATGTATGGGTTTTATTATTAAATGTACCCTCAAGGGTTATGCATCTCTCCCTCTCACCATGGGAGTCAATCACGGTTTGCAGGTTTGTAACTGTTCCTTTGATGGCCCCCTTTCTTAGTGCATTAACCCACTTGAGTGGTCTGGGATCCTCTGTAGAACCTCCTATGTGGCCAGAAGCTACTAGGTCGCGGAGCACTCTGGTCCCTCGACCACCCCTATGTCAGTATCCATGTTTAGGCAGATGGATTTGGGACTGCATTGTTTGGCAATAGAATCACATTGTTTGCCAGAGACACAACAATGTGGTCAAGCGGATGTTGTCATTCAAATGACTACACTCCTCACTCCTAACCAAAATATGTGGGGTAGAAAAGGAGACATAACCGAGAGGCCAGTGCATTCATCCAAAATAGGTGCAGCTGTGATAACGCCTTATTAAGTTAATTAATTCTGATGGGGCCCGCGTTCTTATTATAATCATATAGTTGCCTATTTAATTAGCACAATATTATTTTAAGGAAACAATGGCCAATGCATTTTCAAGAGGTAACATGATTCGGTACACCACATTTACATCATCAGCAGCAACGGTATCTATCACTAAAAGGAGCCTTAAGCATTTAGGGTCAGGATGCCGCCATTGCCAGGTTAAGCTGCCCAACAAAATATCAGTGCTGCATATAAAGGTTGAGGAGAACAAATGGTCCTCAAGGAGAGATCCCAGGATAGGAAGAAGAGATAGAAAAGATGAGCATCCCAAACTATTTCACAGGCCAATGGGTAATAAAATGACAAAGCAAAGAGTACTGATACAGATTTTACTAAAGCATGTTGAGAAGAAGACATTAATTACCCAACCATTCAAACAAAATGGTATAATATACCAGGAGGTGCTGGATGATAAGAAGTGGTGCATTTGAAGACAATTCAAAAAAATCAAAATCAAGTCCAATGCATTAGCCTGAATCAGAAGTATCAGTTTGATCAAACTCAATATATCGTTTAAAAAACTTCATGCAGAAAATATTTGAAAGAAACACAATTGGCAATGTTCAATTTGATGTAAACTTGGATTAGCAGATTTTACTCAACATAAATCAATCAATCACTCAATAAGTATGATTATTAAGATATACAGGGCCTCATTACGACCCTGGCGGAAATCGTGGTGCAAAATGCACCATGGAGCACGGCGGAAAGCTGCCGATAGCGCCATGGGGGTTGGCGGATTTTCCGCCCCATTCCGACCTTGGCGGGGCGGTAAATCCCCATCCCCCATTTTACCCTTCCCCATTCCCATTTTTGCCCCATAGGGTATAATGGGAGTGGGGAAGGCGTTAATTACGCCACCGTAAAATACGGTGGCGTAATTAACAACAAGGTCCCGTAGCGCCATGGATTTCTCCGCCCGGAAAAACCAGGCGGAAAACGCTCCATGGCGCTACGGGAACTCGTAGTAGGGCGGACGGGTCCGCCGCGAATACCGCTGGCGTAAACCCACTCCGCCAGGGTCGTAATGAGGCCCACAGTGTTATCCATAAAACTTCTATCCATGCCATATTTCATAAAGCTTCATTATACAGTAAATACAAAATTCACAAATGTAAAAAAGATAAAAAATTGTTTTAGTGATCTTGTTAGAGTCTCTCACGTGGGAATGATCATAGCTTGTCCCCTTACTGCATTTTACAAATAGAACTTCAGTGTGTATTTTTTTTATTGAGCATTTATAAGGTGCTTATACATCAAGATAATTGTGTTTCAAAGCGCCCAGAGGACAAGGGAGGACATTGGGATTGTGCAAGTGCGGAGGGGAAGAAGGGAAAGGGGTCAATTCTAGAGCATCCACAGGGGGGTGAAGTGCCAAGGAGACCGTTGTAAGACAACAGGTAAGTGCAAGAACCAGTTGCGAAGGCAAACAGGAAAGTGCCAGGCAGTGATCAAACGGATGGAGGGTGGTCACCAGCCCATGCATTGAGTGCAGGCCTGTGGGGGAGAACAGGCTAAGTGGTGCCCAAAGGCCGGTGCTGGGGGAGATCGGGTGCTGCGGGCGATCGAGCAGATGGGAAGAAGGCCAGGAACCAGAAGGACACATAAGGGACCAGGCGACCAAGCTACTGAGGGGTTTAGCATGTGAGGGAGAGAGGGAAGGGGGAGCAGCAGAGGAACGTCTTGAGGTGTTTGTGGAACTTGAGGAGTTCCAGCTCAAGAGAAAGTGGGAGGCTGTTCCAGAGGAGGGAGCCAACTGAGGAAAGGGAACGGCTGCCTACTCTCTGCTAAGAGGAGCACTTGACAAAGAGTTGGAGCCAGAGGATCGAGGGATGCGGAAGAGGAGGCAGATGAACAGAAGTGTGTGAGGTGAGGATCTCTGTCAGTAAGATTTAATTACGATAACCTAAATTGGAAAAATACTTTTCATTTAGGAGGAAGATTATCAAACATCTCCCAATGTTCATTTTGTGAACGGAAAATATAAAATGTGCCAATGTTTACAATTAATTGTACCAAAAGGGGTTAAACGTGCATATATGTCCTTCCCAGATCGTATTTCAAGATCATTCAATGGGACCACTTCAATCAAATCCTGTGAGCAAGACGATCTGCGCAGGCATTGATGTCAATATCAGGTATCTGTGGGAGTCATGCTTTACTTTACCGTGTATTGCATAGTCCATTGCTTCCCTCTTATTGCACTTGTAATGAAAGTGTGAAATATCGCCAGACACATGATACACCCTTTGGCCTTATACAACACAAGTTCTGTTGTCAGTGAGTGGGTTCTGGTCGATGTATTTCGTTTTCCCCATCACTGATAGCCATAACGAAAACTAACAGCACCTCTCTACTCCTTTCAATGCTTTTTTTCACCAAATCAAAAATTCCTTTCATTTGCAATTTAGTTACTTAACATGCCATACAATAGCTGCTGTATCTGCAGTGCCTACATTCTTCAGCCCAGCGATGAACCCCAAGCAAAGGGAGTATTTTCTTTGTTCACTCGGTATTCTGTTACAGGAATCCATTAATTGCAGTTGCACTCTCTGCCAACTAATGGCACATTAGTGGTAAAGTGTTCCCACAGAAGAGGACAAATAAGAACAAGGAAGAGAGAATGGTAGAAAGCATAGTGTAGCCGGTGGACCTTCAACCATGTCTGCTGCGAGCTTCTCATAATGGTAATTGTATAAAGCCGTCAAAGGCCAAAAAAATATAAACATCTCAATCATTAAAAAGCAGTTAACACATCAAACAATAAATAAATAAATAAATAAATAAATATATCAAGTGTTGCATATCGCTGGTCTAAATAGCAATGGCGGAGCACATTGAAACCTGGGACCCATTTGCTGTGCAATGGAAACAAGTACTGTGGCTTGATGGGCTCACCTAGGCAGACAGCACCACTGGCGTAATGGGGGTCCCCTCAGCCCCTGCGCTGATGGGCGCCCCATGCTGCCCATGCCCCACTGGGGGGCCAGTGGCAGAGGGGAGGGGCCTCCATCAGGGCTTGCAGTGGGCACCCCACATTTTGTGTTACTCCACTGGTCGGTACTCTATCAGGTGTGAACTCATGGGAGGTGACATGTGAGTTTGGAAGGGCAGATTCAGCTGAAGAGTGGTTTTGAACCGGGGGCGGGGGGTCATCAAGAAGTGGAACAAGTAATCATCAGTTCATTGTGTTACAGTCCAGTGTTCCCCATCCATTCACAGACATCTAGTGCTCAACAGACATCTAGTACTCAAATGGTAAAAACAGACTATCATTTGCATTGGTCTATATCTCATGAAAACAAGAAATGATAAACGCAGTAATATTATTGTGCTCTGAAAAATATCAATGATAGCAAAGTAGCAATGTATACCGCACATACTCACCCAGCAGACTTTGAGGTTCTCCTAGTGGTGTCTTGTTACAACCAGCCACAGAAATATATGATAATATAAACACATATCCAATAAAAAGTTGGTGACAAATCAAAACAAAAAATAAATAGCTGTTGTCTAAGCACAGTTGGAAGTGTCAGAAACCTGCTTTGATTCCTGTGGGTGGCGTTTGAGCGGTGAGGACTGCTTGGAGTACCAGAGCATGCTTTACCCCACACCCACTGCAAAGCCAAGATGAAATGGCAGCTAAGCATAGTCAGCAGTATTAGCTGCCTCCTAGCTTTATCCCTAGGGGAGGTATTTGTGTTGTGAGGACTGGAATCGCTCCTAATCATAGACCCACTGCTTAATATGGACTAAGTGTGGACTTAGCACAGTGAGCTGTCTGCATAGCTGTGTGGCTGCGTGTGGCATTTCTAGTGACTGCTTGTTTTTCAATGCCTCCACAAGGTAGCAGTGCCTGCACAACTAGTGGCATTAAATATTACAAACACTTGCAAGTATTCTAAAGAGACATGTTCACAACTCACTAGAGGATAAAACACCATCAAAAGAGCAATGGGAACGGGCTCTCTACATATGCTCTTAAATTGGACAGTGGGTGCAGTTGAGGCACAGATCGGGGAAGTTGAACACAATATTTGCACTACAGCTTCCCTTACTCAATCCTCCTTAACTGCATTGGGAACCCTATAGTCAATCCTCACTTTTTTATGTTGAGGAAATTCCACAAGACTCTCCCCTTCACTCTGCTCTTTCCAGTAATATAACCCCAGATGAGTTTATTCATGAATCAGCCACTGGGCGGCAGCAAATACCATGGAAGTCTAAACAAATGGGGAGGCTCAGAAGCAATTTCGCAGGATGTCAAGTAGAAGCAGGTCAAAGTTAGCACATGATCTAGGTTTGAAGATCAATCACCCAAAGTCTCCTAGTTCAATCATTCATCAAACAACAACACCAACAAGAATATTTCCAAATGCCAAGTTCTCCAACCAAGGATATATATCGGACTTTCAGGAGGGGTGATTTGGGGGTGATTTGCCTGAACAGGTGCTGCATGGAGCGTAGCGGCGGCTGGAGCAGGTTGTTTCCCGTGTATCAGGGAGGTGGAGTTTTGCTGGACATGGCTGCTTCAGTTGTTTGAACACAGCCCAATTCCCTCCGCGGAGTGGCAGAGCTGTCAGAGTGGGCTGTTTCCTGGTGTTCCCTGTGGGTGGGGTGGCGATGTTGGTGAGAGAAACCAGCCAGGTGCTGTGTTGGAGCTTTTTCCTCTCTACACCAGTGTTCCTGCATGCCGGTGTGTCTGCCCAGGCAGATGGCTGGTTTGTACTGGCAGTCTTGCAAATTGCTGGCTGCACTACCACTGTTTATTGCCTTTATTTATTTATTTATTTATTTAATTAATTATTATTATATATCTGTTTCTCCTCTGCTTCGCACTTTCCACTTCTCCCCCCTTCCATGCACTTTTCACACCCTCTCCCATGCACTTCCCTTGCCTAGTTGCACTCTGAAACACTTGTGTACAAGCGCAATAGAAATAAAATATCAATATCAAAGTCTTCTGCAGGAGATGCACTGGCTGCTCTTATTTGTCTGTAGCTCTCTCATGCCAGGAAGCCCATCCACCCCATGCAGGTCTATGCTTTGAGAGGATGCTGTTCTCCTGGGCAACAGAAAGGCTGCGTAGTTGCTTGGACTGCCAGGCTGTCTCCAGAGGAATTGAATTGGGTCTACAGCTGCAGTTCAACAAGTAAGAACAAGCAATTACAGCTCTCAGTGCCAAAATTCCTAAGTATGGGCTCACTTTGTCAAATTAACTGTTAAAAAGCTGCTGCCACATATGTTTATACAGCTATTTTAATTAAAATAAACCCTGGTCTACACCAAAAGGTGGGGCAGGGTGTCGGACTATGGTCACCTTGTAAACCAATTGGATTTCCCCTCTAAAATCTGTGCTGTAACATTGCCTAGTACGTAACCGCGGCCAGTTCCAAGACATTACAACGCCAAAGGATTTTCCTTTTAAATTTTGGAACTGAAGTTTTTAATTGGTTGGGGGGAGGGGGGGTGGGTGCAGGTGTCTGACTAAGGTTGCCCTGATACCTGCTCCGGTGTTCCCACCTACAGTATCCACGGTAACAACAATATCAATTGTGCATGCAATGCAGTTGAAGGGATGCTGCGCCATGAAAACACATTCTTGTTTGCTGCTAATGGTGAATGGAGTATATTCTCTGCAATAATGAGATGCAAATGATATCTATTTGCTTACTTACCTATGCACCTTTCGCTTTGCACTTTAGCACTGCTGCACTTTAGAACTTTGGTATATTATAACTCTAGTTGCTATATTGGCTGCCACTTTTTGAATTGACTACATCTATAGTCGTACTGTCTCTGCTTTTACTTTGCATTTGTATGCTGATCAGAATGTGTTGTATTTTAACGTTCTCAAACAAATAGTGTTTGATTGTATGCTTTTTAAATAGGGATGATTGTAGACATTTAGCCTTTGACCCTTTTGTATGCTGTTCTCTCTCTCCGACTACCATCATGGGCCAAAGGAAAGATAAAAGCATGCACGATTGAGTGAGTGATAACGCGCCTAGGAAGGGTGACCATACGGCTCCCATTAACACGTAAAGTCTCCTGGACTTGAACTTGCAAGAAGTGACTGGGCAATAGGAAAAAATAATTCTGGCTGATGAATCTGCGCTTCAGGCCGCTAGAAACAATGTACCTTTTGGGAACACTATGGAAGATGAGCTCGACCAGTCATGTAAACAACAATTATCTGTACCTTCAGAACTACCATGTTCCATCCCACATGCTACATCACATGAATGTGGCAATGATGACCCCCTAGATCCTGTTCCTCATGACGATTTAAGTTCCCTTGCACCCTACAGAGGTACCTCGTGCCACACCAAAAAGCACCAAAAGTCTGAAAATTAGATCCCCGATGGCCAGATTCCTTCTCTGTCTCTCGTTACTGAAGTACCTCAAGACAAGTGTGACACACACTGATGTGATGGGAACACGTTAATGGATTTGAGGTCTGGCTTAATTAAAGATTTAAAGTCCTCCTCTTCTGAATTGCATGGTAAACTCCAGTTGATACTGGATTTTCTAACACATTTCAAGAACTCAGTACGAATCTCTTTGCTTTTTATGGACGACATCTTAAGAGATGTCAAAACAACATCTTGGCACTAAAAGTGCAAAATCACATGGAAAAGGAGGCTAGACTGCAATTAAGACGGGATATAGGGTGCACGTTTATGCCATCTCAAAACTCCATAACCCAGATGTCATCAGTCCTGCATAGGGGCCGTAAATAAGTAGACACCATGGTGGTTGTACACAGTGATAGACCTTCAATACCCAATTGTTCCAGCACTCTTACTACCAATCCACTGAGTCGAGTTCAGATTGGCAATATTAATATGCTACAGCCCGTTCATCTACCCCCTGCTGCTTCACCTCTGATGGGTGATGTAGTAGTTGCAGAGACCCTCCCACAAGGAGGCTTTGTGACCACTACTTCCCTCATTGATAAAACCTCACACTGGATAAACACTATACTCAGCGCCCGTGTTCTGCAGGGCATATTGATGGCTGGAAGAGTACACTGGGTAGGATATAATCCTCCAGGTGATTGTATATAATCTGGGAGGAGTTGTGATTCAAAAGAGTTCTAGATTTTTACAGCTATCATTCTTATATCCGCCTCACCTGCCTATTGCTGTACTTGATTATTTATCCAACATATCTGCAATGCCCAGTAGTTTAATTGGTCAAAAAAGAAACCTACAACGTGATACACATTCTATTACATCAGAGAGTGGCAAAACACAAATATGGGAGAACAAACACTCGGAGACATTTGCCGGTAAGGAGAGGTTCCATTTTATCAGAGACTGGTTTGACATTTTATCAACCATGGAGGAAGTGGAATGACTAATTCCCACAGTTTTCTCACAGGTCCATGGTTACCAAATCTAGGAGAGCCCAGACCACGTAGAAAGGGAAGACTTTGTATAGACAACTGAGGGCCTTCCATGTGGGGAGAATAGGCTGTGGACCTTTGCTCTACTTTCCTGGAATATTGCAGGGGCCAGTGAAAAACTCACTATGACAAAACATGTAACATGTTTGAATACGTTTGACATGATTATGCTGCAAGAAACCTAGGTTCCAGATGAAATACTATTAAATGGTTACTGCTCTATCAAATCAACTCCCAAAATAAATTATGGGGTACAATCAATATTGGCTTGTTGACCTTTATTAAAACTTCATTGGAATGCCAAATTAACCCTATACCATCTGACTCAAATTGTATCTGGGCACTAAAATTAGGCAACTGTTCTTATTCATGTTTATAATATTCCCTAGAAAAATAACAATGTGGGCAGTCTAATGACTTTTGAATTATTTATGGACAATTTCGGAGGGATGCATCTGGTAACCAGGATGGTGTAATATTGGTGGGAGACTTTTGTAGAGGAGTAGCTGTAGACATGGGAGATCCCGCCGCCTATGTCCCCTGCATTGGAGACATGAGACTGTGCCGTGTTTGAGACCTATCCATTAAGAGACCCTTATTGAATGAACCACCTAAGTGACAACCTGCAGGAGGAAATGCAGGAAGAACTCCCTGAAGGAATATGAGAATGAGAAAAGAAGGGAAGCTAATGACATCATAAGAAAGTGTGCACAAAGTCTTGAGATAGGGGCTGAAGTTGGTGCATGGATTCTAGAGAGCCAATGACAAAGTAAAGATCGAGTAAACCCTTAAGTGTAAAAGATTACTTGTGCACAAAGTACAACAGAAAACAACCGTTCAATAAATGTACAGATGCTAAAATGCAAGGTAGATAACAATCCTAGCTCCTATAGAACTGTATACTTAGATGTCTTCTTTAAAAAATCCGACCCTTGATAGGTTTTTTACTATTGCCACGTAGTATGAAGTCACTCTGATGCATTTTGTGTATAAAAAACATATTTTGTGTGGAGGTCATTGAGAGACTAAGCGTACGTCCATTGATGTTCGTTGTAACCTCCATGTTTTAGATCATTGATAATAAAACAGTACTTTGCCATCTTCCTGAGTTGGTTATGTTATTTGGACTCAGAAGTACTCTGGTGTAATCCCGTCTATTCCATATGCACGTTCCTAAGGGCCACTTGCTCATATAGTAGCAGTGTGGATGTTTCTGATTCAAACGAGGTTGGCTCCAGAGTTTTGGATGATCAAGCATCCTCTGTCATTAGCTGGAAGATCACAGAGTTTTCTCTGGAGAGAAGCCAATAGAAATAAACTTGCAAGAATCGAGATGGTGGGCAGGTCCCTCTTTGAAGAAATCCCTGCTCGGTTTTCACAGGCGCTCTGTGGATGGAAGGCAAAGTGGTCAGATTGAAGGAGGAGTCAATACGGAAGGCCTCAAGTTGATTAACAAATGTAAGTACAGTAAGGGAAATGGCACTATAAAGGGAGAGGGTTGTGATGTTTTGAGTAATGGGAAATCTTGTGTAGATAAAGGAATGCCTAAGTAATACTATTTCAAGGGAGATAAAGGGAATACGCACAGTCAGGACTGTGAAAGGTGACGTCTCAAACCGGTTATAGGGTAAAATAAGTAGAGGCAAAAGAAGTATACTTCTTATTAAAAACAGTTATAAATAACGGAAGGTGACCACAGGGGCTATTAATGTGTATTGCGTTATTGTTTTGAGTATTATTTGTTGTGTGAAGATTTGAGAAAAAACAAGCTGTGAAGATTAGAAGTGACGTTGTTTGAAGCAAGGTGCAATAAACGATTGGCACCAATAAAAAGACAGATAGGTTGTTGAAACAAAAGAGGATTGAGAGCGGTGATTGATGGTGCTTGATCATATTTGTTGTTTTAAAACTAAAAGTGGTGATTTGATTAAAATAAAAGGTTTATTAACGATCTAGTATCGACAGTCAATTGTGACTTGTCATTATGGAGGACACTCCTCTAATGCATCTTTGTATAACTCTACCAAAACATGCACCCAAGCTCAAACAGTACAGTGCAGAATGGGTAACGGGCACAGCTGACAAAATGTTCATGCCATGGCCACAAGGGGGATCATTGTCAAAAGCGCTATTGAAACACATGGCCACATAGGTGCATGCTGCGTACACAGTAAATAAATTAGAGAAAAGGCTGTCAATTTTAGAACTTTGGAAAATGTAACAAGAGGAGGAGGAGGACCCACCACTGGAGGAGTGGGCGCTCAATCAGCATAAGGGGGAGGGTGTTGAGCCCTCATCTCCTCTTATCTTGTCCAAGATTAAGAGTGTAACTACAGAAGAGATAGGAGTTTATCCTGTAAAGGAACTGAAAGCAGTGGTGGGGTATAGTAACCGACATATGAACCCCCCGCTTAGAGTAATGACGACAGTCCAGAAGAGAGCAAAAGAAAGGAAGATGCCTGTAAGTCTATACAAGAGAAGGAAGAAAGAGTTGAGAGGTCAAATATATCAACAGATATAGATTGAGAAATTAAGTGGTGGAAGGGAGAAAAGGATAGGGATGATGAGGTAACACTTGTATAAAACAAATGGATGGGAGGACATATACTACTCAAGTTAGATGGAAAAAGCATTGAGGAGGTTAGGCAGAGAGAAGATAAGGATGAGCAAGAAAAGAGGGACACGGAACGAGAAAGGAGATTGAGGTAGGATGAGCAAGGAAGAGAAAGCAGAGTTCAACGGGAACAGATAGATTGGGAGCAACAAGTAAAGGACTGAGAAGGAGAGAAGAAGAAGAAAGGAGACAGGATGTGAGAAGAGAGCTAAGAAGGCAAGAGGAAGAGACGGTAGGAAGGTATGCAAGAAAGCAAAGGGAAGTGGATGAAGAAATAAAGCAGAATAGGAGGCAGTGAGGTCTGGATGCCAGTCTCATCCTTAAGGAATACATGAGGGCGAGTGAAGAAATACAATGGAATAGAGTAAGAGCGATTTTCCTGATAAAGGAGATAATGCCAGAAACACTTAGAGTTGCACTAGAAGAAGAAGGATATGATGCAGAAAATATTGGAGAAAGGATTGATAAGGTCTTTCAGCAATTAAGGCAGAACATCAAATATGGAACTCAGAGGAGAGGTAACTTATCCCCGGTACCTCCACTACAAAGTGAGGAGGAAAACATGTTCAGTGATGAACGCCGAGTGCTGTCTTTGAGCAGATTACATTTAGATAGAGACGAAGGGGATTGTATTCACACTAGTTGGGGTCTCGAAATGTCAGATAAGGAAAGAGAGTCGGTTCATGAGACAGGAGGAAAGGGTGCGTGCACCCCCACGGAAGCCAACAGATGGATAAAGAAGTAAGATGGTCAGATCTGGAACACCCTAAGGAAAGTACGCCAGATCCCATATGATATCCTGAGCGTCCCCGAAGATGCTCATGTAGTGAGAAAGGAGAGTCTCCACTGTATGTGACTAGGTTAAGGTCATTACAAGGACGAAGACGAATAGGGAGGATTACCCCTGCCATAGATAGACGACTAGTGGGATCTGACTATGGGATGGGGATCTCGCAGATCCCCTTGTTAGAGAAGGGGGAAACGAGACCGCAACACATACCATGGCCACAGATGAATAAGGATAACTTAAAATGCAAGCTCCCTAGTTTAACTTCTGGGGGCTGGGAAATGGATATACAAATTAGATAAAATGACAGGAGGAAACACGCTGGCTATAGGAGACATAAAAGGTCTATTGGCAGCTGTTCTTAGGGAAAGTGCTGATGACATATGGAGGTGAGCGGGGTATGCAAGTGTGACAGCACAAACCACAGTGCACAATGGAGCGCCATTTAATAATTGAAGGGCAGATGTTTGGAGGGCTCTCAGGGTATAGTATCCTGACATATCGGATATGCATGCAATTATGACACGTAGAATGAAGAAAACTGAAGACCCTATTGCTTACATTCAGGATATTCAGGAGAAATGGCAGCTTGAAACTTGTGAACAGTGGGAAAAGACAGTGGCACTATTTTATCATATTTTGTGTGAGGGATTGCCAAAACCAGTACATGGGCTGAAATGCAGTTAACCATTGTGCATCTTTGTCAGTTGCTACAAGAGAAGAACAGAAAGAAAAATGAGAACAGAAAAGGGGAGGAAGCTAAGTTTATTCAGAAAACGTTGTCGATATTTGCCATAGAAGAGGCAGTATTGACAAACAGAGATGGAGTAGGAATTCAAGAAGCTGTAGATACATCACAGGTGAATAATTCACCCAGATGGATCAAGGTGGCTAGGGGTCTGTGTCATGAAGCAGAGGTGTTGGTTTTAAAGGAAGAGGAGGCGGAACTCAGAACACACAGAGTGCATTTCGGAACACTCAGAATGAGAGTCAGAATGCTCAGGGAGGATATAACAAAGGAGAGCTTGCCAGAGGGCCAACCACAGTATGTTGGAATTGTGGAATAACTGGGCATATTGCTTGTGTATGCAGGAGCTGAGGGAATGCACTACAAAACGGACCATTTTGAAGAGGGGGAGCAGCTTATCCACCGCCATACAGCACACAAACAAGAGAGGGCTTTGCCCAGGATCACACATCCTATCAGACACATGCGTTGCAAGTACAGCAGGTACAACAGCAGGAGCAAGTACAAATGCACCCATCGCAAGGACACTCAGAACAATCACCTATGAAAACACAGCAAAACGCAAATACAGAGCACATACTCACACCTAGGATAGGGGGTGTCACTGTGGTAGGAGGAAATCCTTTCACAGGGACAGGCATGAGCTTATACCCTCAACAGGACAGCTCACAGGGTGACTTGATGTGTTCAGTAGTATCTGTAACACCAGACCGCCAAGAGGAACCCAGGGTCGATGTGACGATAGGGGGGTAATCCTTTTCTTTTCTTGTAGGCACTGAGATGACCCACTCTTGTATGCGGGAAGGAAAATATCCAATGTCAGGTATTGCCATGAATGCTCAAGGGTTCTCTGGAGCTATGAATTTAGTTCCTTTTTCTGATAAGTTACCTGTTTCTATAGGGGAATGTGACATGTCCGTTCCATTGTTATATTCACGACAGACACCAGTCAACATTTTGGGGAGGGATTTGATGACAAAACCTAACATGACGGTTTCATTCATGTCATGATTCCTGCCCCTCATGTCCCCAGCCCTCCAAGATGTCAGGCTAGAGCCAGGCCACGATCACCTATATGGCCCTCAAGGGCCTCTCCATCCCTCCCAAGACCCACTTGGAGTCAGACTTGGCACTTGTGGCACCAGACTCACTCACTCCCATAGGATAACATTGGGGATTGGACTTGTAGTGCATTGATGGGGACAAGATGGATGCCCCCACATATTTCGGTTCCCAGAACTGCATGTGCAGTCTAGTCTTTTGGGTGTGGTTCAGCCCAGAGATGCCTATGATACCCAGAGACTATTTAAGCCACGTCCAGGCTGAGAAACATGCTTTGCGTTTTCTGCACCTGCAGCGTGACACTCATCGTGTTTGGATCGGTCTCCAGTAGGCCTGCATCGTTCTTCTGTGCTCAGCTCCTGCAAGAACAAGAACACCGTTAGGAATAGCCTTACATTGCAGTACTTCTGCCCATCATTCATCGCTCCTTCTGTTCTGCGGGCATCTTCGGCGGTGTCATTCCCATCCCGGCACGCCGCTTCCTAAGAAAAGGGGAAAAGAACATAAAAAAGGCATTAGTAAGCATTCTGCAAATCTTCGCTTATTTTTAAATACTGTACGAGCTTCAAACGCTTACCTGAATCCCAGCCGCTCTGGGGGAACTCTGTCTCCGGAACTTCTCATCCATCTGCAAGAGGGAAAATACACTCCAGGTTAGCGTGGAAACATCTAGAGGCACCGCATACCGCGCTTACTCACTGCATTTGTTCTTCATGTTCTCCACGCTGAAAACGTCGCACCACCTAAAAGACACAGAAAAAGAACTCAGTTCAATAAAAATACGAAAGGGGTGCATCGCGCATTGTGCTCTCACTCACCTTCAGCGCTACTCATCTCAGCAGCATGCCACCATCCCCGGACACCGGCCATCATCTAAGGAAGGAAATGAACTATTTGAAGTTAGAGAACTGTTCAAAAGACTCATTATACTTACCAGTCGGACTCTTGCCAGTGAAGTAACTAGGCAGCAACGAGCCTGCATCAATCAAAGCGCCCCTGCTCTGAAAGCAGGACGGAGAGCACACTATCCAAGAAAACAAGGTGAGCTGTGGATCAAAGGGAAGGGTTGGGCCCCGGGGAAGAAGGGGTTCAAGCACACAGAGACAATAGGGAGTTAAACTCTACCAATCCTGTGTTTCAGGCCCAGTCTCCAGTCGAATAGCCTCCAGGGAAGGGTTTGAGGTCGTAAGAGTTCAGAACAGGCTGAGTGATGTCCCCGTGGATACCAGGTGAGCGTTACAATTCACTGATCCGTGCTCCACTCCAGGAATACACTATTTAAACATAGGAGAGTTCATACTGGCATTCACAGGGCAAAGAGCTTTATTAGCAGTCCTGGTAGTTCCGGAAGTCTTCCTATATGGAGTTAGCATTTTATTGACATGGGTACCTGGGCTAGCGGGAAAGAGCATGCGTATACCTGATGGGTTCATATTTAGACCACAAATCCATATGGAGGAGGAAGGCAGGCAGACCATTCCTATAAAACTGGAAGCAGCTATAGTACAAGGAGAGATAGCAATGCGTGAAGGGGGGGATGACAAAGGTAGATCATGGAGAACGGTGATAACTCTTGAAGAGTTGTACAGATTGACTGACATAATAGATGAAGATATGTTCAGAGAAGAACATATTGGTGACGAAGTGGGGTTCTTTATGAGCATTACATACTGGATAAAGATTGAGAAAAGAGAAATCCCACAGAGAATGGTTATAATGCGGCAACAACCAGCATTTTTCTAGGAAGATCTAGAAAAGGTGCCAAGTGTCCTGGGTATCACGGGCCCCAAAAGACATAGGCATATTGAAGGGAATAGGGGAGGTTAAAATAAAGCTTAAGCCAGAAGCAATTTTACCCTGAGCAAAACAATACCTTAAGTACCGAGAAGCTGGTTAGGGCATATGCCAGACTAATTTAGCACTGATTAATCAGGAAATCCTAGTGCCATCAGTATCACTGTGCAATACTGTGGTGTATCCGATAAAAAAAAATCTAAAGGGGGGGTCGTGGAGATTTATCCAGGACCTATGCCCTCTTAATCAGATTATTGAGGCAGTGTTTCCTTTAGTTCATAATCCTGCGACAGTTTTGTGTAGTATCCCAGTTGAAGCTAAGTATTTCACAGTGATCGAATTGAAAAATGTATTTTTCTCGAGCCTGTTGCATAAGGACTCACAAGACCTGACTTCCCTTACGTTCAGACAAAAGAGACTAAAATATACTCATTTACCTCAACGGTATTGTGAGTCCTCATTGATATTTAACAGGCTCCTACAAATGGATCTCAGTAACATTGAACTCAAAAGTGAGTCAATTCAGCATGTAGATGACATATTGATTGCAGTAAAACAGAAGATGAATGCAGACAAGACTTTGTTCCGTTAATGACCATATTAGCAAACAAGGGATACAAGATGGACAAGTAGAAGTTACAATGTTATCAGGAAGAAGTGTTGTCCATAGGTCAGTTAATTTCACATGAAGGAAAGAAAGTGACACCTGAAAGAGCTGAGGCTATTATGAAGACGCCAAAGCCAAACACAGTGAGGCACATTCAGCAGTTTCTGGGTTAGTGCAATTATTGCAGAGCCTGCGTTTTTGATTACAGCACATATACAAAGCCACTTTTGCTAGCGTTAAATAAAGCAAAAGTTGGTAAAGAAAAGATAGAATGGACCAAAGAAATTGAGGAAGGATTTGAGAAGTTGAAAAGAACAATTTGTACAGCTCCAGTTTTAGGGATTCCCAACTACAGCAAGGACTTTTATTTGTTTTCACACACAAATGGGGCAGTAATGACAGCAGTACTCACACAAAGGACAATATTGGGGTACAAACCTTTGACATATTACAGCAGGATTTTAGATCCTGTTATGAGGGGACATTTCATGTGCAAACAATCTTTGGCTTCTGCCGCATTTGCAATAGAGAAGTCCACAAGTATTGTCATGGGCTGTACCATGACTCTATACGTGGAGCATGCCTTATTTGCCAAGGACACATTAACATCACAAAGAGCTTTGGCATATGAGGTAATGATTTCTAATTCAGCCATTAAAATTGTGAGGTGCTTCCTCCACGCAGACGGCACTCCAGTGCAACATATGTCCTTATTGGACATGCTTATTAAGGCACTACAACTTCCAGTAGCCATAGTGGTTGTAAAATGCACAGAACATAGTAAACAAAGAGACTTTTTCTCACAGAAATGAAGCCGCAGACCTAGAAGCCAAAAGGGTGCATATTCTCCAGTCATTTCGAGTTCTGCACCGAAGATACTAAAGAAGTATTAACTCGAAGCATGTTAGAATGAGAAGGTTTTATTCTGCTGTCAATTGTACAAATAATACTGTTTCAGGGTAGAGCCCCACAAGGGGAGCAAGAACTGTGGAAACCTAGGGGGTGTTCTTTATCCCCCACGGAAGCATTATGTCGACAGAAAATCACTGGAAAGCCAGTGATGCCAGCAGCACTATTGAAAGTCGCACTTGAACAGCTGTATTACCCTGTGCATCTAACCAAAGAAAGGCTTGCTGCCACCATTGCAGAAGACTGGTTAATTCCTGATTTGCTGGAACACCTTGCACAGTTCATTGTGAATTGCATCTTGTGTCAAAGGTTTACTGCTGGGCATACACTGAGAACAATCAGAGGAGTAAATTCTTGACCGAATGGTCCGTTTCAGCATTTACATATTGATTACGTTGATATGTTGCAAATGGATATAGGTATCTATTAGTGGTGGCGTGTCCCTTCTCTAAGTGGATCGAAGCCGGTCCATGTACACAGCCTGAGGCCACATGCGCAGCAATGTTTTTAGTGCGCAAAGTTTTCCCACGGTGGGGTGTGTGCGAAGTACTAAGATCAGATAATAGGCCACATTTTGACAATGAGTTATTCGAACAAATACGACTTCTATTGCGCACAAACCACATGTTTTCTTCTGCTTATCATCCACAAGCAAACTAGATATGTGGGAGACTCAACGGCCTCCTCAAAGAGAGGATTGCCAAGATCAAATTGACTTTAAAGAAGGGATGGCTATATGGCCTACCCCTAGCTTTGTATGCCCTTCAGAATCAGCCAGGTTCAGACCACCAACTCACCCTTCATGAGTTAGTGACAGGGCATCGCATGAGAATGCCTCTTACACCTCCATCTAGAGTAAAGCATGATGCACAGAGTGTAGTGAAGACTCTAGGTGATGAGATGCAGGATTATTTGACATGTATGACTACCAGTGTTTCTTTCATTTCAGATCAAGTCAAACATCAGAGGGAGGGGTCAAGGAACATGGAAGAGCACAATCCAGTGACCAATCCAAGTGAAATCTTGCCACCACCAAAGTTATATGATGGTGACTTAATTTTCTTTAAAAACTTTACTAGAAAGTGGCATGTACCTACGTTCAATGGCTCCTTTAGTGTTGAGGAAATCTCCCCTTCTACAATTAATATATTGGAAAGACAAGCTTGGCTGCAGTTAGGTGATGTAAAAATGTATAAAGGTGAGACCCTCTATCCAGCTGTTGCTGACCCAGATGCAAGACAAGAAGACACATTTCCTCGTATGCAAACTCGATTGATGACCAAGAAGAATGACAATAATGCTGCAAGTGATTAGCACATATTTCTTTTGGACTGGAATTCAGTGTACACGCCTTATATATTTTGACAGGAAGTGCATAGATTTGCAGAGAAGTTCCAGAGGCTGAAACAAACTTTTAGAAATTCATTGAAGAAATTAATTTTCCATCAGTATTGTACCTAAACGTCAGTTCCTGATTAGAAATTGGAAGAGAGATCAGTATGCAGATTTATTTTGTGGAGAATATCTGTTTTAATGTATAAAATACATGACACCAGTGGACAGTGACACACATCGGCTTGTGCTTGCTATCTGTGTGTTTAAACTTCAGTCTTACCCTGCTCTTGTCAGAAGAGACGTCAATATTTATACATTTTTACAGGATACCAAAAATGGCCCAGTGATAAGAAGACTATTCATTGTGATAAGAATTGAATACTTGTATTAAAAATCATTAGTGAGGAGAATAATGTGATTATAGAGCATGAGTTCAGCAAGCGTTGGGATGGAAGAAAACATGTTTCTCCAGACTTATATGCGTAATATACATATTCATGTGTATTCTCTTTATTTTTGTGTACCTTACATTTCAAAATCTCTATTATCCTAATAGTCCCATTGAAGAAAGAGGTCCTATGATTTTCTGTACTATGAGTACTAAGGATGAAAATGTCTTTGATCTCCATGGGTATGTTAGATGACATAAAAGGGATGTAGAGGACGATAACCAGGGTATAAATACCTATCTAGATAATTCAGCTTGCCTGGGAAATAATATGTGTTATCAGCACATGAAAAAGGTGGGGGAGAGTGCATCTGATGAGAATTGCTATGTTTGCTCTCTCATCCCCTATGCCATGAATGCAGTGACGACTTTCATTTCAAAGGAGGTATCAGCATCCGATGCAAGTGCCTCAGTCATCTTGCAGCATGTACTACTCAGGGACTATTCCAAGGGAGTTGGGCAACCCTGCGATGGAGAACACAATGGTCATTCCCATACCAAGATGACTATATTAAGACTTCTCAGATGGAGAAGGAGCCTGGATGAACAGACAAGATGCTTGTGTATCCTGCTGGAGGACAAGATTAGGTGATCAATGAGGAAATGTAGAAGATGAACTGTTCTGATATGACAGAAAGAGCTTGGATGCCTGGATGCTGGGAACGATCACAGCTGTTAATCTACAGACAAGTGAGCATGAGTAAAGGGTCAGAAGATGGAATGATGTCCTGTGCAAACTCCAAATTACTGACATGGATGGAAGACGAATCAGGCCCATCAGCCATAGTCCGATTGGTTAATGCGACAATATGTTTCCGGGGTCATGGACAGAATTATGATGGACAGAAAAAAGGGTGGAAAACCACAAATGATGTTCCAGGAATGAGGAAAAGGACAGCTGTCCTCATGTATCGATATTCAGCCTGCGGATCTTGAGCATATATGAAATTGGCCAGGAATTGAGGTGGAGTGTGTTCCCTGGTGTTTGTCCATGTTCCACCATTGGCGATTCCTCAGAGCAATCTAAGTGTTGATGAATTCCCAAAGGTGGATGACCATTTGAGAAAAAGAAGAGCAATTGAACTTCGACAGATGAAAAGAGAGAATTATTTCTCATCCACATCAATAAAGGCTTATGAAGTAATTCCTGCTGAACACAAGTTGTTCAGCAAGACTGCTATGATAATGACATCCATATGTATTCCTGGACTTCAAACAGCGCTGAATGCTAAATGGTTACACATCACCATGTGGGAGCTTCTGCAGACAATCAATGATACTATAAAAGTATTCAATACCATAAAATAAGAGCTGAGGGCCATACGACTGATGACCCTTCAGAACAGGTATGTTCTTGGCATGATCACAGCAATGGAAGAAGGTGTTTGCGCCAAGATCGGGCCATCATGTTGCACATTCACACCTTCTCACGATGGTGAAAATGGGAACTTGACGGAGGCCATATCGATGTTGACAGACTTACACATTAAGATGGAGGAAGATACTTGGCTCACCTTCCTGTTCTCATGGCAAATGTATTCAAGTTTCTTGGAGTAATACTATTGCTGATCATTTTTGGATTCTGTGTAATCAGGATAATAATTGCACAACGTCAGTAAACGGCAAAGAAAGCAGCAGGAATGATGATCATTATTGATGCAAAGGATGAACCAGAAGCCAAGCAGCTGACTGATGATGCTGTCAGAAATTACATAAAGGCCATCATTGAAGCTCCTGAAGGAACGAAGTTCTGGTATCCAAAGGATCATAATATGTACGTGGGATTTTGTGTCTACTGTATACTGAATGGACAATGTAATTACATGACCTGGAGTATGGATATAAACATTAAAAATGGCAGGCACATTGAGGGTGGTGATAAAAATATGGACACCCAAGTAACTCTTAAAATACAAGGACACAGAGGGACTTGAGAAGGTGGTCAAGGACTTGACCAGAGGGGGGAATGTAGAGGAGCAGCTGTATATATCTGCAAGAGATCCCGCCCCTACCTCCCCTGTATTGGTGACATGAGACCGCACTGTGTTTGACACCAGACATTGTGCCAATATCGCAGCAAGTGTTTGGAAGAAGATACCCATTTCGAGAACCTTATCAAATATATCCCCGAAGTGAAAACTACCTGCAGGAGGAACTCCCTGAAGGAATATGAGAGAGAGCAAAGAAGGGGAGATAGTGGCATCATAAGAAAGTGTGCACAATGTCTTCATATACTGGCTGAGGATGGTGCATGGATTCTAGAGGGCTAATGACGAAGTAAGGATCGAGTGAGCTCCAAAGTGTAAAAGAAGATTACTTGTGCACTAAGTACTACAGAAAACAACCATTCAATAAATGTACAGATGCTGAAACGCAAGGTAGATTAAGGCATAATAGAATCTGGCTATGAGTAGTGAATAGAATGTAGCCAAAGCCGCCTTTGCATAGAAACGGGACATTGGTATCATGAATTAAGTAAGCCAGAAACCATGAAGCGGGAATGGAAAACTGTGTTGCAGCAAGAATAATAGGATCATGGAGCTGCGAGGCAGGGCTGCCTGGCCTAAAGTGAAGATTCTAGAAGGCAAGGTCAGCTATCTCCTCTGAAGAAGGACGAGTGTTCGGAGGATGAACATTCTTATGTTAAGGTGCAAGAAAGAACATAAAGGATGCCCATTTTTAATTTATTTAGAGCATTTAAAAAGCTGTAAAATTGACCAAATTGTGGCCTCCTGTGACGAGAGCCAAGGATGGAAATAGAGTTCGAACTTGGAGTTCCAGACACAATAGCGAGTGCCCTCACTCCCTTGCATTGGAAAAGACAAGGATACTTTGCAACGCCAAGTACAAAGACAATTTCATGGCATAAGGCATGGGCGATGAAAGATTCTGGGTTAATTGGGTGGTGAGGTAGTTTCATGTCCTATCTTCTTGAACTTGGGTCTGGGCTAACGTGCTGCTAAATGAACTGAATGTTCCAGACATGGCACACGCGTACCAACCAATTATATTAGTCAGTATAACGAAGGACCTTATAGTTTGAAAATCAATGAGAAACTGTGTATCTAATGTTTCTTAAATGTGTCACTATACAGAGCAATGAATCAATATAAGCACTTACCAAGGATGGTGTGCGGTAAAATGGTGTCACAATACGGAACAATAAATCAACACAAGCACTTACTTAGTACCATGATTGCTCTGGTAGTGTAAATCACCTGGGCTCAGCAAGCCCAATCTCTTTTGACAGAGGGAGACCTTCCCAATGATACACCCCTCTGACTGTAACATATATGACAAGCCAAAGGAACAATTAATTTGAAAGGGCGAGGTTCAAAAACCACAGGATTCACCAGGCTGGAAGCAAGGAAAGAGATGTGTATCAGTATCTCAACAAGATAGGATAGAAGGACCCCCATAGAGAACCTCCCCTGACCTGGGTGCTGGTGTCTCAGGGTCTTCTGGGATGGGAATAGGGAACTCCTTCTGGTCTCCCATAGAAGGCAAGACAGGTATAATAACGAGTCAGATCATTCTACTTTCTCCCTTCCTCCCATACCCTCATGACCCTCCCTTCCTTTCCCCTCCAAGCAACAGGCAACAAGGGTGTAGGTATCCTTACCGAGAGCCTGTTTGGCAGTCCAATGAAGAGTCCAGAGTGGAGTGAATGGAGGCAGAGTACCAAGGAAGGGAAGGTTAGCAAACGAGCTAACCCGATCGGCAGGAGGGCCGCACTAATGTCGAGTTGGTGCACACTAAGCATTAAAGCAAGGCATCCCAAAAGTCAAGTACACATGACAACATTGAAGGAGGAGATGTGCTGGAATAATGAGGAGGCAATGAATGGGAGAAAAGATGAGGATGGCCTACCGCTGAGACGGAGGCGCGAGTACTCCCACTCGCGCTGGGTGATGCAAAGCAATGTCCGAAAGGAGGCCAAGGTCAGATCCGTGCCATTATGAACAGTGACAAAACAGGAGGCAAAGAAATCTGGGGACAGCCGTGGTCGTAAGGAGTCTGATAGTAACAAGAGGAGTGGGCAGAGACAGCGGGATATCCAAGGACAAGCAGGTTCAGCAACCGTCGGTCACTAGGGTCAGATGAACAAAAGGCAAAACAAGGAACTTCAATCCAAAACATCTAATCAGAAGCACCCGGGTGCGGGATGTGCCATGCTTTATGGCAAGTCGGGAGACAGTACTGACCAGGCAATACCACATTCTGCGTCACGTGACCACGCATGGATCCGGAACCCTGGTTTGTCAAACGGTGTCTGGTGAAGTGCCATGGCGACTTCCCGAACACTCTCTACCGCACATAGAAAGGGCTAGCAGGTGTTCTGTAGGCAAGTGAATGGCAGAGGCGCCACAATGTGTTTGAGGGATTGGGTTTGAGAGGGGCTGTGGATCCGGGAGGCATGACAAAATGACATTTTTTTAGAGGTAGGTATAAGTTGTCCACCTGAATACAGACAGCCAATAACAATCCTTGCTCCTATAGAAATATATACTTAGATGTCTCCTTTAACCAATCCCGACACTTGATAGGTTTTTTACTATTGTCACATAGTATGACGTCACTCTGATGCATTTTGTGTATAAAAAAAACTATTTTATGTGGCGATCATTGAGAGACTAAGCGTATGTCAGTTGATGTTCGTTTTAACCCACCTGTTTTAGATAATTGTTAATAAAACAGTACTTTGCCATCTTCCTGAGTTTGTTCTGTTATTTGGACTCAGAAGTACTCTGGCGTAATCCCATCCACTCCATATGCACGTTCCAAAGGGCCATATGCTCATTTCTATTTAAAAATTGGAAAGCGGACACCTTTCCATCTTCTTGATGAAAACAAGGATGGGCTTTAAGGCATTCCCCTATCAATGATGTTGGACTCTCATACTTGTGCAATGGGCACATTCTACTCATGTTTGTTGCAATGGAGTTTGCGTTGAATAAACAGATGCGTCCCCATTGATATCTCCGGTAAAGATAGTGCACCAAGGACACTCTATGATTAACCATATGTGTTTATTCACCAATAAATGGTCTACTGTGGACAACGTTTGAGTAGTAGAGGATTTGTGTAGTGACCACTATCTGCTTGCATTACTGATCTGCTGGAAGACCAGACTGCCTACACCCAATATCATTGCCCATAGAGGGGCAGCAGAATTAAGCAACTCTCTGAAAAGATTAAGATGGGAACTAGTAGATAGTGATACAGTTAACCTAACTTACAAATCTTCAATATACAATGGGATCTGAAAAAACAACATATAATCATTCTATTTGTGAATCCTTATTATTAGATGAATACACACAGTTAACCTCAAAGTAAGAGGCATAACTTACAAAACTTCAGTATATTGTGTGATTTGAAACAAGAGATAAGGGCGTTCTTGCGGTTTTTTAATCCTTTAAAAAAATATTGCTAATGCATTTCATGTGAATTGAACAACTACAACCAACAGTGCTATAAGAGGCTGGTTCCACCAGGAGTGCAGACTAGCAAAATCTAAACTTCTTAAAAGACATGAATCTGAGCTGGATACTACGACTCTGACATGTTTTGGGGACTTGGTTACACATGGACCTTTGTACATGCATACCGATTGCATTGAAACTAATGGGTGGGTCAGATGTGGATTCTACATTTGTCCTCAATATATAGGTGGACTCACGAGACTTCTGCTCTGTTTCCATCCTTGCTCGACTGAAACTTTGAACCAATGGGTTCCCAAGAATTGGGTCATGTAACTCTGTTGGAATTTTTCTTATCACAAGTTACTGGTGCCATCTTACACAAGGCTCATAACGGATGTCCCGGGCAAGATGGTATTCCAGCTGACCTATCCCCTTCTTCGGTACAATATTATTGACTAAATTGGAACAGAGGAAACACCACTATAACATCCTTTCAAAAATCCAGCTGGAGTTTTGAGCCGCGTTACTAGGGGAATCCAGACGTGGACCCCTTGCTCATTTTTCTTAGAGAGGCAAAGCTCCACCCTACTGATGAGGTCCAACCAGACCGAAACATATTCCTGGGGTTGCTGTTGGTACACTTGTTCAGAGGAGAATTGCCCTGCATTTCAGTGCTGGACTGCCCAAGGGCAGGGCAAAGACTGATATGTTTGGGATATTTCTTCTCTGTGAAAGATAGTGAGCTAAAGACTCTGGGTGTTTCTATTGTAACCAGGACTAATGTCTGGCAGAGGGATTCGCATGACCCCCTTTGTTAATTTGCATATTTAAGTATCTTTGGGCCTCACCCTAAGTTACTAGGGGAATCCAGACGTGGACCCTTTGCTCACTATTCTTAGAGAGGCACAGCTCCATCCTACTGATGTGGTCCAACCATACCGAAACATGTGTCGGGGTTGCTGTTGGTACATTTGTTCAGAGGAGAATTGCCTAGCATTTCGTTGCTGGACTGCCCCAGGGCAGGACAAAGACTGATATGTTTGGGATATTTCTTCTCTGTGAAAGATAGTGAGCTAAAGACTCTGGGTGTGTCTCTTGTAACCAGGACTAATGTCTGGCAGAGGGATTCCCACAACCCCCTCTTGTTAATTTCTACAACCTGTTCAATGATTTATGATGCAGTTAAATTATTAAAGAATATTGCTTTGTGTTATAGGATGTCCTTTGTTGTCACTGCAACAATACCGTTTCCACTACCTATTAAACCAGTTCAAGATTAGAGAGACTATATACCTGACGCGCTCATGTCCACAGTGTCCAATAAGGAGTCATTTACACACCCAACCATTCAGATAACTGCTTATTCTGGGATGCTTTTCTTTAGGCAGTACCAACATCTGTTGAGTGTTTAGTTGTCTGTGTGTCTCTATGTGCACGTGTGTCTGTATATATCAACGCTGCAAGTAGTAAGTCCTAGCGACACTAATTTGGCCAAACTTCGAATTACAGAAATTGAATTGGTCAAATTTCAGATTAATCAAATTGCAGGCGATTTATAGTTCCAAACCTTTGCAACAATTTCTGTGGACCCCGAATATGCAGAAGGGCCCTGCAGGGGGCATGCTAGGGGGGCTCATTAAGTCCCTAACAATTGCCTCACTGCTACATGGAGGCCTGAGAGATTGTGGACAAAAACAAGGACATGAGAGGGTGGGAAATGGCAAAATAAAAATGAAAAGTCATAATTTAATGACTACAGAATTAAGTTAATTATATATAAACCAATACTAATCAACGCAATGCACAAGTGGCACAACTTGTGAATATAATAAATACGATATATACAAAAGTGAAATATTGTCATTTGACGTTCAATTATAAATTGATTAAATACATGTACTTTTTTAATATAAAGTATAACATGGGGAGTGGCGTAAACTACAATTAACAGAAAATCATAATTTAAGAACTTGTGTAATACATATTGGTTATTAATAAAATACAATAAACCATCATAAAAAATAAACGTGAAAAGGACATTATATGCATGATGTAATGATTAAAGACTTTGGGCCTAATCACGACCTCGGCGGTAACGCCAACGCTATTAGCGCGGGGGCTATTAGCGCGACCGCCATAGCCCCCGGCGCTAATAGCGCGGGATCACGAGTTGGGCGGACTTGGAAGTCCCCATTCCTCATTGAGCCCATTCGGGAATGCCCCATTCCCCATTGGGCTCAATGGGGAAAATTTGCGTTCTTACCGCCGGCGGATTTCCCGCAGGCGGTAATAGCGCAAATTTTTGGCAGATTTCCCCCCAGCCAAGAGCTGGGGCGAAATCCGCCGAAGCCCTGATTCGGCGGACCCTTAAATCCGGCTGTAATAGCGCTACCGCCGGATTTAAGGGTTACTGCCGAGGTCGTGATCAGGCCCTTTGTTTGGCATATAATCCATTGAGGATTTAATCCATGTTATGCTGTTTCATAAATGTACTGTATAACAGCCTATTCTAAAGAAACTAATCCAGGCCCACCGTTTATGAAACAACAATACATTAGTCGATTTCTGTTGTGTAATAGTTGACTTCAATACACTAGAAACAAATACATTTAATAATTTTGCTTCTGTGGTTGAGATGTTAGTACTCATGGCAACAGTCTTAAACACTATTTATACTAAATAGTGGTGGGGTCGAGGCCTCCCAGCCAATGAGGAGGCTCAGAGTGGGGGTTTTACCACAGCCCCCGCTCTCAACCTCCTCAGAGCAGGGGGACACCGTCTTCCCCAGCCAGGTTTTGGAGGTAAGAGTGCTTCTCCACTTCCCTGCACCTCCAAGGCCCATCCTCCATCCCAGCCCCATTTTACACACAATAAGGCACCTCCCACCCCCTCCTACTTACCTTCTGCTTCCTTGTCCATTGGCTACACTGGGAACAGTACTGCAGCTCTGATGTCCACAAGGCTGCTTCAGTCGTGCCTGTAACTATGGCCTTCGGCCATTACCTGGACAGTAGTGGCCCTCCAGCCCGGGTATTATTGCTTAAGTGTTCTCCAGGAAATGGAGGAGACTGGGAGGATAAGTCAGAAGCAGCACATTTGTTTTGTAAGCAAGACAAAGAGCACCAGATGTTTAAATCCCAGTTCTGCGCTTAGAATCTGCCCTCCAGTATTAAGCATGTTATAAAAGATTAATGCTTGGTAATTATCTTCCAGGCATCAGAAATGAAGAATAGCAAGATGCTCAGAAATCATGTGCAACAAGTAGTCCATCACTGAATTACAGTGGCAACATGATAAAGAAGCTAGGGCTTCTCAAAATGAAGTCTAACAGAGCTCTAAAAGCACTCGGTAATAGGACATTGGTTTCTTGATATATTGCAGTATGCGCTAAACATGTAGAGACACATTTGATGATACTTTGATAGTTTATAGATCCGTCATAGGCCTGCAAAGAAGTATTGCTGCTTTAGAAAATTCTTCAGAGGATATGCGCTATCAATGGTCAGAAAACAAAAGTTATGGTCATTGGGAACACCGGGAGTAGGGATAAGTCATTTGTTTGGAAATGCAATGGAACTCCAATAAAGGTTATTCAGAAGTATATTTATCTCTGTCTTCCCATTGATTAAAGGGGGAGTTGTTTGGCAACTTAATTGAAACTAAGATAATAAAGAAAAACTGGTGAAGATGTTCATTTCTCATAAAGGAGATTGTTCAATTCTAGAGTTGAATGAATAATATAAAACTTCTATAATTCCAGCAATTGTTTGTAGTCTAGAAGTATGTATGGAAAAGGAAGTAGGGTGGCTATGTAATATCGAATGCAAGATATGGAGATGTCTTCTAAGACTTTCTTCATGTGGGCCCATAGAAGCCAGCTTTTGTGACTTAGGCCTAACATCATTATCAACAGTTTGGATATGTTTGAGATGTTCACTATATTTAAAAATATTGAACATGGATCCAAATAGAGAGTCCCTGTTAAAACATGCTGTGGAAATGGCTAAGAATGTGATGCGTAAGAACATTGTATTTAGTCAATTTGAGCATGTAGTATGTGATTTTTGGGAAATATAGACTTGAAGGTAAAGGAAAGATTTAATTTAATGGTTATCACAAGGGAATTGAAAAAAAGGCGTGTTTGTGGGATAGAGACCAGCTGGTAGATTCGCTGGCAAAGAAATCCAAGTTTAAAGAGCAAGCAATGCAATGTGTTCAAATTCCTCTTCCTTTCTTGAATCTTATCAAATCGCAAAATGTGGTGTTTAGATATTTTATTATGCAAATGCATCTAAATCAATTAGAAACATTTGAACTAACTGCCACCTGGCAGGGAATCCTATATGCTCCCACCTAGCAGGGAATCCTATATGCTCAGAGATGATGTAGGTTGTGTAAAGGCAGTTTTGAGATAATTCGACATATATTGATGAATTGCCCTGAGTTATGTACCAAATATGAAATGAGTCATGATGTGTTTGTGTGTAAAAAGGAAACTATTGGTGGAGATCAATGTTGGGCTGTTGTATTCTCTGTGAATTCCTTTGTTTTTTCCACAGCAGCGTTTTTTTATTTGGAAAGAATTTTGAAAGAGGTTATGAGATATTTGAATTTTTAAGGTTTTAGAAACGTATCTTTTGGTTATTTCAGCCGTAATCAAATCAAGACCTGGTGAGGGCACATATAGGTTTTAGATTCATTTTTGATCAGATATGAAAGCGAGATATAAATATTGTGGGGATTTTCTTGTCTGTTTCTGTTTCTTCACTGCTATTGTGTGTTTTTTTAATATTTTTTATGAGATTCTGTATGAAATTTTTATTTGGTATGAAATTGTATGTATTTGCTCTATTTTATGTGTTTTACATCTCTGTGTTTAAGGTTTAGATTAAACCAAAATACATAAATAAAAAAGCCACATTTGTAGACTGTACCACATGTAAATTTGTATACATTTCCATCTGTAGAAAAAAAAGGTTTTTCCATAGCTGTAGACATCCAGATGGGGCAACAAGTTTTTTCACAGAGTATTTTGCATACACATGAGAAATATATTCATCCAAAGTAATATTAACTGTAGGAGTAACAGCCAAAGTGATATTTGTATCCTTACAAAAGGAAAAACACAGTTTTAATAAGCGACCATTCTGAATATGCAGCAACAGCGAACCACATTTAAATGTAAGTACATCAGAGGTTATACAGGTGTTTTAAAAAAATAGATTCCTTAAAGTGCTTATATTGTTTTTTATCTAATTGTTACAATGAATGCATGTGCAATCAATTTTAATTTTAGGATTATCCCGGATACAAGGAAATGTAAAAAATGAAATGTCCTGTGATAATTTTATCGAAATACAAAAAAGCCCATTTTGTAGCTCTGATTACAGGAAACATACGTTGTTGGGCCAGTAAATGACTAGATGATAGATCCCCATGCCTACATGGAAGCATTATTTGTTTCTCAATAGTTAACCAAACGGTTAAAAAAGGGGAATTAATTGACTTAACACAACAACGCCCCCTTGTCTAATTAAAACGCCTGTATGATAGAATATAAAGCCAGCGAATCATAAACTGTTCTTGGTCCTATTTGATGTGTATCTTTCCAAATGAAAACATTTACTATACTAAACAGGTGTTTGAAAAAGGAAGCCTGAGATGGTAAAATATTTCAGAAGAAGCAATTCATATGATATGTGCATCTTCACTCTCCCTCAACAATTCAAAAAGAAAGTACACCACCTTTGAATATTAGATTTTAGTTTATCTAAAATATGTTTGTTGTTTAGAGAAGCTGTATAAAAATAGAATTGGGAAAATTACCACTAAAAATTTAGTATAAATCTTCTACCATTTGAAGCCAAAGATCCAAATCATATCAGAATACAAGTCACATTAAGCAGTATAAAGTCAATTTCGTGTTTATTCAATAAATAAGGAAAATAAATGAAAAGTGTTCAATTGTGGTAATTATGGCCAGAACAGAGTTTTAAGGATATATATATATATATATATATATATATATATATATATATGAACACTTTGCATGCCCTCCACGTGGAGCACTGAACCTACTTACAGCTGGTGCTCTGTTTGAGGTTAAGGGCTAACCTTTAGAAATGACCAACAATGTTATGCCCCTGAGAGCTGCACAAAATACTTTAACAGCCTCCAAGGCAAAACCAAATATAACAGAGCACTCGATACAACTAATAAGTGCAAAACAGCTTTATTAAGTTTAGAAACAGTGTATGGTAAACATATTTACCAGCATGGACTTACAAATGCTTGCAAAGTCAAAAAACACCCATCTTGTGCGCCACGCCTTACACCTCTATGCAGGGACTTCCTCAGGTGAAGTGAATCAATCTTTTTGTGACAAGCCTCCCTCTATTTCTACATTTTGCGAGGACTTGACTCTATTCAAGTCATGTGACTGATTGGTTATGTGTACATTAAAGTTAAAATAACGCCTGCCATCTTTGACTTGCTAACTTATATTTGTCTGAATAGACGTTTCCTGAAATTAAACTGTGTCATTCTATCTGCTTTAACAGATAAATCATTTCGTCAACTCCCTAATATATGCTTTTAATTGGGATCAACATAAAAACTAAATACAAAAATAAAATTAAGCATATTCTACCAAATCAAAAGCAAATAGAGGCTGAAAGTATGCTCAAAGCCATAATGATGAAAACCGCGACTGAGATTTGGTCCTTAATCAATAACCTTCCTTCAACCGATCATTGATCGCTCGAATTAAACATAATAAATGAACCCAAGTGGGTCGCTCATTCCCAAAAACAGCTCATTTTGGCTCTACTCCTGATCTTACAAGGCTATCATTTGATACACTTGACATCATGCTCATAATAAAGAAGCTTAGTCCATCCAGAGCTCCGGGACCAGACAATTTAACTAATGTAATACTTAAAGCCAATCCTTTGGCTTGGGCTCTACCTCTCAAGTTAATATTTAGACAAGTCATTCAGTCAACTAGAATCTCCCCATCTTGGCAGGAATCCATTATAATTCCGATATTTAAGAAATTTGACAGAAATAACCTTATCAATTATAGACCAATACCCCTTTTAGACACACCGGGCAACATTTCTGCAAGATTACTTTTATGTGACTTGTCAAAACGGCTATGTGAGAATAATTTACTTGATAGACAACAATTGGGATTTGTTAAAGGAATAGGGACAGTTTTACATCTGATGATACTCTTGACAATCAAACACCAAGCGATATCCAGTAAACAACCAGTGTTTTTAATCTTCATTGATTTTAAGCAAGTATTTGATGCATTTTCGTGAGAAATGTTATGGACGAAACTTTTTAATGTGAACTTCCCACTGCATATTATTTATTTAATTCATAATTTCTATTCCAACACGTCGATAAAGGTAAAACTTACTACTAATGGACAGTTAATGAAAGCTATTGCTACAAATGTGGGATTAAAACAAGGCTGTACACTTGCATCCATTTTGTTCAACCTTTACATTAATGATATACACGCGTTCCTGTAGAGGAGCTCCCAGATATGACCCGCACCCCTCCCCCCCATTGCGAGTTGCCAGTAAGGTACTCGCCATGGTACGCGACGTATGAGGAGCAAATAAACCAACAGAGAGCGCACTGGAACTCTGTCCCTTGTACGTAAGGAGATCAATACCGGTTGAAGCAGCCATAACGCGACAACCCTGGGCAGCACTATACCCTATCAGACAGCCATACCAGCCACTGATACGGAATGAGAAATACCTGCACACGCTCCACGAGCAGACCCCTAAAGCCTTAATGGAAGGCCAATGAAAATAAACCAAGCGCCCGAGCAGCCCCGAGAACAAACAGACTTGGCTACTGAAAGCACGACTGCCAGTACTAGAAACTGCAAGGATAATGATAATGGATGCAGGGGAGAGACACTGTTAAAACGTAAGAGAATGGTGCCAAGACAAGATGGAAGCAACCGCACTGCTGAATGTGTGTAAATAAGCTTGAAATGCAAGAGGGTAAGAAATCAATACTGCTTGCAATGCCTAGTAGAAGAGTAGAGTGGCAAGCACCAACCATATGTCTACCTCAATACTGCACAATGTACACATGCGAATCCATTTTGTGAAATGGATTCAAAGACCAAAGACCAGAGAAGGAGCGGAATCGAAACTCAACAAAGAGAGGCTTATGCCGGGGAGATTGAGGTCAACCAGAGAAGGGGAGGTGAGCATGAGCTCATGAGACTCCAACTATAGAGAATACCAGCCCGCCCGTGAAGGTCAAGATAAGAGAGGCCCATGCAGGTGGCCGAGCACACACAGAATTAAATACACAAAAGGTTGGAAACTGAAGCAGATTCACGGTGAACCAACACGTGACCAGACAGGCGCGAAGATGTACCACCGCCTGATGTCATCCAGAACCAGGGGGTGCCATAACTTTTCCTGAAAAGAGACTACAGATCTGAGGCCATACCCAGCCAACTAATTGACACACAGCCCTAAAACACTGATTGATAGAAGGGAGGAAGGGTGAATCTTGGGACACTAGCCACCTGGGTGTCTACTCTAAAGCTGCTAATTAAAATGGAGATTTATGTTTAGGGGTGTAACCTGTCCAATCACAAGGGACCATGTAATCTAGGGTCCTATACACACTGTAACCAATGAGACGTCGTACTTGTAGTGACGTCAATCAGGTGTGGTGTAGAGGGAAGGGCGTAGACGCCCATCCGATAAGAGTTATCCCATCAACTTGCATTATTTCCATATACAGATATAGCACCTATACTTAAGTTACCTTTCCCAACCAATTGTATTGCTTGATGATTTTTGTAGAATTAGATGTCATTGATGACGGATTTTGCCAATAAAAGAGGCTGTTTGACTAATGTTCGGGGAAGTCGGGGTGAGGCAGGTGTTCGTGAACCTGCTGATTTCCATAAACTGATGTATGTATCGTTAAACAGACTTCCCTTTGCCAATTTACTGAGTCCTGATTATTGATCCTTGCTGGAGTATGTGAATCCTGCACTCTGTCCTCGCATGCTATCTTGTATTACTAGTTTTCGAGGGTGAGTACTGACCAATGGGCCCGTTAGTAATTTCCTCTCCTCGTCATCACTTGGTAGCAGAGGATGGTTTCGGCCATCGATTATAGATTATTGATTGATATAGTATAAGACACCTTCAGACCGACGGCACAAAGTAACTCTGGGCCTTCGGTTACATCACTAGTCCTTTTGCTATTCCGGCTGAGTAGGCTGAGAACCTCCCCGTGGACAATGATAGTGTAATCTTTCCCAAAAAATCTGCAGTGGGTCTGAAGGAACCCGCCTTTCCAAGCATAACCCTTCTCATTCCCACGGGCAGCGGATCGGACGAAAACCATAAAAGCAGGAAGACGAAGGAGTCGTGATCCTGAAGTTCCAGAGAGGAAAAGAGGCGATCGGTGAGTGAAACAACGAAAACTCGTTATCCTGGCAAAGGTCTTATAGGCCTTACAGTAAGAAGGGGAAAGGTAACGGAGGGTAGAGGAGAAAAAATAAAGCAGCTAGAAGCAGAGAAAAACTGTAAATCAGGGGGGCACCTGAGATTAAAACTGTAAGGAATAACGGGGGGGGGCACCCGAGAGAAAAACTGTAAATCAGGGGGGCACCTGAGATTAAAACTGTAATGAATACCGGGGGGGCACCTGAGAGAAAACTGTAAAATTCACCTTGTTCCTGCGCTTTAAAGAGTGGTCAGAAGGAACTTGAACCCAGAGCCCATAGAGGGGGACTTTAGGCTACAATGACGTTCAAAGACGTCATAAGGAGTTAGTTCAAATCGCATGACAGGGTAACAATTAGAAGGCAGGTATATGTATGACCAGCTGGTGTCTGTCAAGCGTCAGTCCTATATGTCTTTTTATGTCCTTTATATGTCAAATGTGAAATTGTTGTACTATTGATTAATTGCAATGCATTTTGGTTTTACGCAATTCCGTAATTGAGAGGGAATCGCCACTGAATTGAGAAATGTTGAGCGAAACTGCTGGTGTAGAGAGTGGTGGAAAAGTTGGATTGGAGCTTGCGTATGTGGTGCTCGCTCATACTAGTAAAAAGTTAAAAACTGTGTGAATATTGTTGGAGACGAAACTAAGAATGGAGGAAGTTACCCCGCTTGCACACTTATGCAAGCAGTTGCCGAAGCACGCAACAAAATTGAAGAATTATAGCCAGGAGTGGGTTAAGGGCACCACAAATAAAATGTTTATGACGTCGCCCTAAAATGGGTCATTGTCAAAGGCTGTTTTACAGAACATGACCACCTTCCTACATGCCATAAGAACCCCCCGCAGACTGGATATTAAATGTATGTACAGAGGGGGATGAGATGCCTACCGCGCCACCTGCCCCTCTGAACAAGTTGTTGAGGGAAGTAAGTTGGAGGGTCTTTACCCACTAAGAGAGCTTAAGGCAGCCACAGGTTATAGCAACCCTGCATATGAGTCACCTGCGTGTAGCAGTGACGAGACGAAAGAGAAGGAACAGGAAATTGACTCGGCCTCCACAGTCCCATGGGGAAAAGAGAGGCGAGGTGAGGAAAGGAAGGACCAGGCACAAACGGGTGCACCTCTAGACAGGGAGAGAGAGGGAAAGAAGCGGAAAGGAACCAATGAGTTAACATGTACAAAGGACGAATGGATGGGAGGGCAGATACTGCTGAAGTTAGATGGAAAAGGAAGTGATGGTGCAAGGCCGAGTGAACGGTCTGATCAGGCGCAAAGAAAGGAAAGGGAAAAAAAAGTGGACATAAGAAATGAAAGAGCAAGAAAGAAGGATAGGTTGTGGCAAGAACAACTATAACAACTATATCGCGGAGAGCAAGGTATACCGCTCAGTCGCCCGCAATATGCAGCCTATGAAAAGTACAGGCAGAACATGCTTAGGTTAGAGGAAGATAAGAGAGTGCACGAAAGAAAGGTAAAAAAGCGAGGAGACGAGGAAAATAGAAGGACAAAGGAACATAGAGATGAACGGATGAGGGAAGTTGATAAGGCTAGAAAGGAAGCGAAGAAGCGAAGAGAAATAGATGAGGAAGCAGAACGTAAACGCAGGCAAAGGGCGCGAGATTTAGAATATTTGCAATGGGAAGTGAAAAAACCCAATCCTGTTGTATACTGGGAAGACATAGAAGAGTTCTTCCCTGCAAGCTATGCAGTACCAGGTACAAGCGGGACAATTATTGATGATGTCTTCGACAACAGAAGCATTGGGGAAGCGATTGATAAAATATATGATGAGATGGGACTAGAATGAATCTCCCAAGAGGGAAGGGAAGATGAGCGTTTAGAGAGCACTCAGCTATTTGACACCGAGGCTGTCACCCAAAGTAGTGGGAGTAGGGGACGCTCCCTAGATAGACTAGAAGTTGGGCAGAACGAAGTTGATGCAAGAAGCTGTGTAAACTGGGAGTATTCAGAGTCAGACTCCGATGAAGAAGCGAAGGAAGTGGCGTATGACGAAGGGAGGCGGTGCGAAAATTAGCACCCAGGGAACCGAGAGATACGATGGTCAGATGCAAGCGGGTCCATAGATAGGACACCGAAGTCCGCTGGACAGTCCAGCTGACATGAAGAGACACCCCACGGTCGAAGGGGGTCGTCGGTACCTGCCTATGCAGATAGGCTAAGGGCATTGCCAGGAAGAAGGCAAGGCGGGAACGCCGCCCAGACAAGAGACCGAGGAGGGATAGAGAAGGAAAAGGAGGATTGCGCATTCCAATTCCCACTGTTAGAAAAGGGGGGAGCAAGACCGCAGTATATTCCATTGCCACACATGGACCGAGAGAATCTTAAAAATAAGCTTCCAATGCTGACATCGGGAGCCGGAAAGTGGATACATGAGCTAGAGAAAATGACGGGGGGTGTCACTCTAGCCATAGGGGACATTAAGGGTCTTTTAATTGCTATACTTGGTGAAAGAGCAGACGACGTTTGAAAAAGGGCAGGAAACCCCAGGGTAACCATAACTAACACCTCCCATGACGGAGCACCATTTAACAACTGTAGAGCAGGAGTGTGGAAAGCGCTACATACGCTATATCAAGACACATCTGATATGGGAGCTATAATGACTTGAAAAATGAAGGAGTCAGAGGATCCTTTGCTTTATATCCAGAATTTTCAAGACGCGTGGGTGCTCGAAACGCATGAGTCCTGGACAAAATCTATCCCTGTATTCTACCATATATTGTGCCAAGGGTTGCCTGAACCAGTGCAGAAACAGTCAAAAAATTGGTAGGAGTAGAAGCTAAACCATGGGCCGAAATCCAGTTGACGATTGCCCATTACTGTAGATTGTTTCAAGAAAAGAATCGGAAGAAAGAGGCAACACGTAAGGGAGAGGAGGCAAAACTAGTGCAAAGGAAGCTCTCAAAGTATGCTCTTGAGGGAGCCATGCTAACAAGCCCAGCCGAATCAAGTGCACAACGTGCAACTAACCCGCCACAGACCAATCAGGGTAACACGGGATATTAACCGAGAGGAAGGGGATTTGGAGCGAGAGCATGGCAGAGCAATCAGGGAGGCTTTAGAGGTAACCAAGGAGGTTTTCAAAATGTTCAGGGTGGTATCCAGAGTGCACCAATGGGCAGTCCAACTATGCCAGATGGACAGATGGCCCGACCACTGCCAGTGTGTTGGCTAGGTGGAGTGACAGGACATGTGGCGCGCATGTGCAGAAGCCAAGGCATGTGGCAGGACAACCAAGGGTTGGGGACAGGCATGGTGAATCAACCTGCTACCCCAGAACAGGGCAATGCACAAAACTATACCGTGCAGCAGCAGGCAGCTGGCTTGCAGCAAGGTGCACAGCAAGTGGTCCAACCACTCAACATGGGGAATGTACCGCAGGGACAACCCCAGCAGTCATGGGTCTTTGACAACAGCTCATATACCAAGCCCTTGTTACAGGCCCTTAAAAAGGCGCAGGCAACAAGAGAAGAAATTGAATGGAATGAAGAAATGGAGAAGGGGTTTACAGAACTCAAGGGGGAAATTTGTAAGGCCCCAGTTCTCGGGATTCCTAATTATGCGGAGGAATTCTATCTGTTCTCTCATACCGATGGCAGTTTTATGACAGCAGTGCTCGTGCAGCGAACCTCATTGGGATATAAACCCCTAGCATATTACAGCGGGAGTCTGGACCCGGTCATGAAGGGCCACTTCCCGTGCAAACAAAATTTAGCTGCCGCTGAGTTCGCCATTGAGAAGGCGTCATCCATTGTGATGGCGTGCTCCATGACATTATATGTTGAGCACTCACTAATCGCCATACTAGAGAAGCCAAAGGGCACGCTGACTTCGCAAAGAGCATCAGCCTACGAGGTGATTATCTCTAATCCATCGATCAAAATAGTGCGATGCAAAACTGTGAACCCTGCTATGTTTATAGCCGAGCCAGTCACAGAGGGAGAACCTGTGCATGACTGTGCAAACTATGAAGAATACTTTGATGAGATTCCCAGGGTCAAGGAAAATGCCCTGCCAAGTGGAGAGATCGTCTTTATTGATGGGTCATCAAGAATTGACCAAGATGACGGGGAAAGGTATACAGGCGTGGTGAATACCATCCCACTATTCGGCAAAGGCTGCAGAACTAGTGGCACTGATACTCGCCATTGAGAACCATGCAAACCAGGAAGTAACAGTGTACAGTGATTCCGCCTATGTGACATCAACAGTGCACGCAGTATTAGCGCACTGGAGAGGATTGGCTACCTCCTAGCGGATGGCACGCCAGTGCAGCACGCAGCCTTGTTGGACAGGCTGATAAAAGCACTACAGCTCTCAGTGGGCATAGCAGTCGTAAAATGCACTGCTCATACCAAAGGGACAGATTTTGTGTACGTGGAAATCATGAAGCGGACACGGAAGCCAAATGTATGGCATCCAAAACTGAAACAATCATGGACGTGGAGGTGGCACCTACCCATGAACGAATGATGGTAGCATGAGCCACTCCAGAAGCCTATAGCAATATGGGGCAATCTCAATTAATGGAGCTCCTGGGGGAGGCACCTCAGGAGGAGAAAAATGTATGGAAGCGTCAAGGGTGTTCTTTAAACCCTTCTGACAGATTGTGGAGGCAAGACAGCACTGGTAAACCAGTAATGCCTGTCGCTCTTCTAAAAGTAGCGCTAGAACAGCTTCACTAACCCATTCATATGTCAAAAGAAAATCATGCTGCAACGCTTGCGGTAGACTGGTTTATACCGAATTTAGCCGAACATGTTGCATTCTTTATGGTAAACTGCATTATCTGCCAGCAATTCAATTCTGGGCACACATTAAAAGTAGTGAGAGGAGTCATCCCTAGACCAAATGGACCTTTCCAGCACCTACATATTGATTAAGTCGATATGATTCAGGTGTGTAATGGGTACAGGTATCTACTTGTGGTGTTGTGTCCCTTCTCCAGATGGGTAAAAACCAGGCCCCTGTACACACCGTGACGCTGCATGTGCTGCTAAATTCCTGGTGAGGGAGGTTTTCCCTAGATGGGGGTGTGCGAGGTAATGAGATCTGATAATGGGGCACATTTTGTAAATGCAGTATTTGAGCAGATTAGCTTGTTGCTTGGTATAAAGCACACATTCTCGTCGGCCTATCACCTAGAGGGGAACGGGATATGTGAATGGATCAACGGCTAGCTTAAGGAAAGGATAGCCAAGTTGAAGCTCACATTAAGAAAGGGATGGATGAACTGCCTACCACTGGCATTGTATGCTCTTCGGAACCAGCCAGGCTCCGACCATCATCTAACGCTACACAAAATAGTCACGGGGAGAAGGATGAGGACCCCTCCTACCCCCCGAGACAGAGCTAGATGTGATGCCCAGTCAACTAGGGAGGTTCTGGTAGAGGAGATGATGGCCTATCTGGATTGTCTCACATCCAGTTCCACTGTCATTTCAGGCCAGCTGCAGCGACGGCAGAAAAGAGACGACACAGCAAAAACCACAACAGACAGTGCTGATGCCGGCGCAGGTCATAGCCCATGCGCGCCTCTTGTCTTCCCTGGAGATCGCGTCCTTGTGAAGAATTTCACAAGAAAAAGATGGGACGAGCCGAGGTTTAATGGCCCGTTCATCGTAGAGGACTGCACCCCATCAGCTGTCAAGCTCAAATGCAGAAGAGCCTGGATCTTCACAAATTATATAAAACTCTTTATAGGAGAGTGCACTCCTACTACATCTACTGCCGAGGAATCCACAGACAACGGGGAAGGACCGCAGCACGTGCAGACAAGATCTATGGCAAGGAAGAAGGAAGGACGCATGAGCAGACAAGTTACAAGAAGGAGGAGAAAAAAATAAAAATAAAAGTGAGACTTTCAAAACAAGATAGTTCTTCAAACCAAGTGAAAGGTGGCAAAAGGACAATTAAATGAACATTCAATGTAACAAACAAAAGAATTTTTGTGAAAATCTTGTCCACACTGAACCTTTTTTTAGGCATAAAAAGACAATAAGAAGCAAGCAAACACCCTGTGCAGCCAAAGGTGCAGGGTAAAAGAAGAAAATTGCATACTCATATCAACAGAAGCGCTAATCTCATGAACATTGAAAGCCACACATTTAAAACCTAAGACTCTGATAAGAAGTAAAAGTAAGATCAAGACTTTGTTCATGGACACATGATTCATCCCAGCAGAAGTCTCAAGTGGGATGTGCTCACATATTTTCAGCTGGTAGTACTGTAGTACCCTTCACTTATAGGCAGAGAAGCCAGCGTTACTGAATTCATTCAAGACCCTGCAAACAAGAAAATAATCCGACAACTACTGACCGTCATAACAGAAACTTTCATTACACTACCCGAACACAGCGGAAAAGACACAGATGCTTCCACCACAAGTAATCATTGACGAGATCACATATACTTTGTTCTTCTGCATCATTGAAGAATGTCCAGGACTTATCGGGAGAACTACAAATACATTGACATTCATTAGAGATCCAAAAAACAATTACTTTCTCAACCAAGTGTGGTACAAGGTGGTTGCAACTCACGCAGCAGGAAAGTGCAAAAATTGTTTGCATCAAAAGAAGGGACTGTGATTAGGACTCAGCAAACGAGGCAAAAGTCCCTATCACCTGAGGATACACAGCTGGCACACAACATTTTATTTCGATTAGTCACAGATTATCCGGAAATGGTGGGGAGACCTGCAGATGTTGACGTCATCACCTTTCTTAGGAATCCGGCCAACACCCCACACATGGGCGCACTCCTCCAAGGCATCATGCTCCAGGTGGAGCTGTCCAATTTCCAGTGAGAATTCCTGAGGAGATTTCAGTGAGACTAGCCGACGAGGCACAGTTCGAAGAAAAAAAAACAACTGATCACACTGCAAGAAAAGGCCTGTGACTTTTGAGCCAAAGAACCAGAACAAATGTCATTAACACCTGAAGACAGTCGTTATGCTTTTCGTGTTTTCTTTCATCTCATTGAAAACTTTCCAGAACTAGTGGGCAGACCCTGCAACATTGATGTGCCTGCCTTTCTTAGTGATCCAGAAAAGAATGCCGAATTGAACAGGCTCCTAAGAGCTATTGCATCACAACTCAGAGGCAACTATGGACATCCACATCTAAGAAGAGCCTTAAAAGGGGGTGTTCCAAAATAACCTTTTTCATCATCCCCAGCCGGGGACAAGGCAAGAAAACAAAAGACACAGTTCTTCATGCTTTCAACATAGGACAGATCGAAAAGAGCCGAAACAAGGATAACTTCATCCATTCTTATTTTTCTTGTTTTGTGTTTTCTACTTGTTCACAATTATCGCGGAGGAGAATAAATGGGTGAGAGAGAGACTGTTCATCAACTCAACCTCGATCGACCAAGTGAAAGGAACAGCGACACAAACTTCACTGCCGTGTTTACCTTTTTTAACGTTTTTCTTATTTTTTCCTACCTTTTCAAATGTTCACTTTTATTTTTGTTTTTATTCTTATTTTTTCAATATTTTATTTTGCGTGATTTGTAGCGAATCCATCTTTTCATGGTGTTACTGAAAACATTGTCCTGCATATCCTCAGGGCCATGACGAGTTGAAAGAGTGCCCTGGGAATGTGGTTCCCATAACAAATGCAGGATCAATGTGATGTGCTGAAAACGGTAGTCGAACCTTGTTCCATAGTCTAGCAAAGGAACTGTACTCCATACTCAGAGACTATCATCATCACTCGCAAGAGGGGGGACATTGAACAGCACATGTCACTTTGATTTGCTGAACTTTGAACAACAAGATCAGAATGAAGAAAGAAAGAAATAATGGACTATAGACTTGATTGAAATGGGGGCCCAAAACAGTAACTTAGTCTTGCCACCAGCGGAAGGGCACCCCCAGTTTCCCGGAAGGAGATGCTGTAAACTGTCTTTTAAGGCCATCATATGTATATGAATTATGACTATTGTAGTATTTTTATCGTTAACTATTAGAACTGCATTTTTTATCGGTGCACGAAGAGTCCCAATGTCTGTGCATCGACCAGGTAATGAACATCTGGTGCCCACAAAAGCACCCAGACCTTATATTGTCATCCCTGTTACAAGAAAAACTGATGATAAAATAAACGATTTAGAGTTGAATGTAATTAGCAGTAACATGCATACACTTGAAGTAATGAATGGTGAGAAAGGCTGGAGACAGTGTCAGCACGGAATGAATGATAGCATAGCACTGTCCACGGCACGCACCCATACACTGAGTGCACACGAACAGGTCAAGTGTCAATGGCTACGAAACCGCAGGCCAAACCAACTGAAACAGAGAAATCCCCTGTGGAACAAGCAGCTCCAGAAAGCAGGGAGCAACATGAGAAACCGAATCGAAGTGAAATAGCAAAATCACTCAATAGAACAGAGGAAGCAACAAAAGAACTCACTGATAAAAAACACATCCGGTAGTTGAGTATGTGTTTCCACTCATACTTAGAGCAAAGAAGCTACAGGAGGAGCTGAGCAAGACAACCACCACAACTGTGATAGCGAGCATGCCAGCTCCAACTCCAGAAGTAACTACCGAGCCTACAACACAGCCACGTGTTGGAAGGATGATAAATCACATGCGGTGGGAGGAGGTCTACAAAAGAATGCAGGAGGGAAGGAAAAGAAGCGCAAAACCTCCCCCTATTACTGCGGGGCAGGAAATGAAGCCTGCGCCTCTAAGGATAACGCCCGAGAGTCTGCCTGAACGAAAGAGCAGTACAGACACATTCAGAGACCTAGTGATAGCCAACCACAGAAAAACACTAAGGATCAAGATAAGTCCATATGAAACCGATAACAAGGTAAATGATTACTTAGACAGCATGGCCCATCTTGGAAACAACATATGGTACCATCACATGAAGGAAGTTGGACGAAGTGTAACTCTCACCTGATTCCCACGGAGGCGCTGATCCCGGCTGGGCTGCTATCATTTCTTCAATTGAGAAGCGTAGAGCTCGGACGACTCTCAGGACTGGGCTTCCTCTTATCGAATGTCTGACTTGCAGGGTAAGTTTTCTGCAGGTGGAAGAAAAAGGGTTAATCACAGTTTGATGGGATTCCTTCTCCCACCAAACGCCAGTTTCTCCCACAGCCTAGCTTTCTACTTGTCTCGGCGAGCTCTCACCTTTGGCGTATAAATGCTGAGCTCTCCATCCTGCGTCTGGTGCAGGGGTGCGTGGATTCCAGTTACGTCATTGGATGAGTTCAGTGTTGAGGCTCAAGGCTTTTGCGGCCTTAGTTGTGGCACCGGTGCTGGGATGCCGAAGAGCGATGCCGCAGTTACTGCACGAGCAGATGCCTGTAAGTATACTGTAGTCTTTAGGCTTTAAAAGATGGGCACCTCAATAATGTCCCTTTTCCTTTGTTTCAAGCCTCGGGATGCTGTGGGCGTAGTTTTCCATTGCCGCTGCACATGCCGATGCACGTAAGTATAATGTTCGTTGGCCGCTTTTAATGGCACCTCTAATAATGTCCTTTTTCTAGTTTTCAGGTGCCGGGATGCTGCGGGCTTTATATCCGTTGCCACTGCACGTGCCGATGCACGTAAGTATAATGATCATTGGCCGCTTTTAATGGCACCTCTAATAATGTCCTTTTTCTAGTTTTCAGGTGCCGGGATGCTGCGGTTAATGCGGCCGCTTCTGCGCGTGCAAAAACTGGTAAGTTAAGATGAATGCGACTGCCTTCACCCGAACCCCTTTTTAATTATGTCCTTTGCCTTTCAGGTGCAGAGAAGCTGCCGAAGAGAAGGCCGCGGTTAGCTCCGTTGCAATCACGGATGGATCAGGTAAGCGGGCGCGGCTGCGAGCGAGTTGCACTTTACTAACCTTATGTTTATTCTTTGTAGGTTTTGCCGGTGACTGGATTCCGGAATCTGGTAAGTATTGTTCTGTGTCTTTCTTCATCCACAGGTTGCTGCGCGGAAGCTGAAGATGACTCAGGACCTGGAATGCAGGAGCCGACTTGGTGAGCGTCCTGCTGCTGCTGCAGAATAACGCGAAGCACGTGTTTTCCATCGGGCGTGGTTTAAATAGCAGAGAAGTGCTTCCAGTGTGTGTTCTTCCACCGGTTCCACCCAGGTAAGAAAAGAGTTCCTGAATGGAGGGAATAGTTCCCCCAGCCCTGATGACTGGGGACTTCAACCAGACTGGATTGTTCTGGGTAAATATGCAGCATTGTCTGCCTCAGGTAAGTCCACCCAAGCATTATTACACTGTTTATCAATATGAGCCCGGCGCCTATGGCGCCGGGACTGAAACCCTTCATGAGCCTGGCGCCAAAGGCGCCAGGACACGGTCCAAAGGGCCCCTGTAGGGGTCTGCTGGGTCCGGAGTAGTGGAAGACGGGTCTGCTTCCGAGGGCGCTGGGCCAGTCCTGGCCCCTCGGGAGTAGCGCCCATGACAGCACCCCCCCTCAAGGCCCCTCCCAAACTTGTCCTCCCCGGGGGCTTTGGTTTATCGGGAAAGGTTCGGTGAAATTTCTGGACTAGACGAGGAGCATGGACGTGGTCATAGGGTTCCCATGACCTTTCCTGAGGTCCGTAGCCTTTCCAGTCGATTAGGTAGAATAGCTTCGATCTGATGATTTTAGAGTCCAAAATGTCTTTTACTTCAAATTCGGGCTCCCCATTCACTTGAATGGGCTCTGGAGGATTGGTCAATCTGGTTCCAGGTTGCATGGGTTTCAAAAGAGATACATGAAATGCAGGATGTATTCTCATATGGGTTGGCAATTCTAATTTAACGGCCACTGGATTAATTATGGCCGTAATTGGATATGGTCCCAGGTATTTGGGGTTGAAGGTGCGAGGCCCTTTAAGCGATAAATGTTTGGTGGACAGCCAGACTTGATCCCCAACCTGGTATTGAGGGGCATTGCTTCGGTGTTGATCTGCTCCTTTTTTGTACCTCTCTTTAGCTTGTTGTAGATGTGCAGTCGCTTCCTTAAAAGCTTGGGTAATAACGGTGTGCAATTGCTCCACGGCGGGTGTTCCAAGATCTTGAGGTGGATCAAGGTTGGAGGTTCGAGGATGAATCCCATACAAGATGTAGAAGGGACTCTTCCCGGTACCCGAATGAACTGAATTGTTGTAAGCATATTCAGCTATCCAAAGGATGTCCTTCCAGTTACTCTCCGACTGTTGTAGCATGCATCGTAAATATTGCTCGAGAGTCTGGTTTGTTCTCTCGGTTTGCCCGTCGGTCTGGGGATGATGGCTGGTTGAAAGTCTTACATGGATTTGAGCTAATCGACAACAGCTATGCCAAAAGTGGGAAATAAACTGGCTCCCCCTATCTGAGATTAGTACTGACGGGAAGCCGTGTAGCCGGACGATGTTTTCAAGAAATACTTTGGCTAGGACTGATGCTGAAGGTAAGCCTTTTAGCGGAATGAATTGGGCCATTTTAGAAAACAGGTCCACAATAACAAGAATGGTGTTGTACCCGGAACAGGAGGGTAAGTCTGTGATGAAGTCTATGGAAAGGGTATGCCAGGGACAGGGTGGGATGTCTGATGGTTGCAGAAGACCAGCCGGCCTCTTCGTCTGACCCTTGTTTTGAGCGCACACACCGCAGGACATCACAAATTCCTTTATGTCTTTTCTCCACGAAGGCCACCAGAAGTGTCTCTTCACCTATTCTGTGGTTTTGGCAATGCCAGGGTGACCCTCAATTAATGAATCATGATAGCAGGAGATTACCTGTCTTTGTAAATCGGCGTGTGGTAGGAACAATCGTCCTTGGAAATAACGCAAGTCATTGCTTACGGTGAAATCTTTTCCTTTTTGTAACCAGTTCAGTAAGTCTGGTGAGGTTACAAGTTGTTTAGTTTTTTCTTCAATATCCTCAATGGATTGTGAAGAAATCAGACCCACGATCCTTTGTTCAGGAATTATTGGTACAGGTTCTGGATTGGCAACGTTATCTCCCATTCCAATTCAGGAAAGAGCATCTGCTTTGCCGTTCTTGTTGTCGGGGCGATAAGTGATCACGAAGTCAAATTCAGCAAAGAATAGAGCCCAGCGAAGCTGTCTGGAGGATTGAGCCTTGGCGGCTTTCAGATACTGCAGATTTCGATGATCGGTGATCACTGTGACGGTGTGTCTGGCCCCGAGGAGATAATGCCGCCATGCCTTAAAGGCTGATTTAATCGCTAGAAGCTCTTTGTCTGTGATGGTGTAGTTGATCTCAGGCGCCGAGAACTTCCGAGACCAGAATGCCACAGGATGCAGTTGGTTAGTCTCTGGATCTCTTTGTGATAGGACTGCTCCCATTGCTAAGCTGGAGGCGTCGGTTTCAACGATGTAAGGGAGGTCCGGGCGTGGGTGTTTCAGTATTGGCGCCAAGATGAATTTAGCCTTTAGCTCTTGGAAGGCTTGTTCTGCTTCTGCGGACCATTCAAAGCGTTTATTTTTTCTTAAGAGGGCGGTGATGGGTTGTACCACTCGTGAAAACTCTGGAATAAATCTACGGTAAAAATTGGCAAAGCCTAGCATGCTTTGAACGCCTTTCACGGAAGTAGGAGACGGCCATTTGAGGATAGCGTCTACTTTTCTCGAGTCCATGTGGACTCCTTTGGGTGTCAGAATAAATCCCAAAAATTCGACCTCAGTGACATGAAGAACACATTTTTCGAGCTTGGCAAAAAGTTTATGTTGGCGAAGTTTTTCAAGGACCGCCCTAACATGATTTCGATGGTCAGCTTCTGAAGATGAGTACACAAGAATGTCATCTATGTAGACGACAACGCAGACATCAATGAGCTCTCTGAGGACATCATTCATAAAATATTGGAAGGCGGCCGGTGCATTGCATAGTCCAAAGGCATCACTTGGTATTCAAATAGCCCATACTTAGTGCGAAAGGCCGTCTTCCATTCATCTCCTTCGTTGACCCGTACCAAGTGATAAGCTCCCCGGAGATCAAGCTTAGTATAAATACAGGCGTTTTTTACCTGGTCAAGGAGTTCCGGGATAAGAGGTAAGGGGTACCGGTTTTTTACTGTTATCTGGTTCAGAGCATGATAATCTATACAGGTTCTGAGGTCACCTTCTTTTTTTGGTACGAAGAACAGAGCCGAGGATGCAGGGGACTTCGACGGACGGATAAAGCCATTGGCCAGGTACTGGTCTAAATACTGTCGCAGATGAAGGTTCTCAGGCTCGGTAAGGGTGTAAATCCTACTGCAAGGGGGAGTTGCACCGGGTAGCAAATCTATCTGACAATCGTATGATCTGTGGGGTGGCAAGGTGTTAGCCTGTTCCTTTTGAAAAATATCTTGGAACTCTCGATACTCTAGAGGTAATTGTGGACCGTCAGCCGTTACTGACGCTAGGCCAATGTTGGGTCGTGGATAACAAGTTGGTGTGCACTCTGCGAACTTTATCGTCTTTGCTCGCCAATCAATCTGAGGATTGTGTTTCTCCAACCAAGGAATCCCTAGAATTACTTGGAATTGAGGAGCCTTGATCACGTCGAAAACAATTACCTCCTGATGCCCGTCTTGGTCTAGTATCGTCACTTCAGTAGTGGTATGGGTCACTGGTCCGGAGGCGATTTTCGTCCCATCCACCGTGGTAATGACGTCTTTAACCACCTTTGGACAAAGAGGTAAGTTCATCCTGGAAGCCAATTCGCGGTCCACATAATTTCCAACTGCTCCACTATCAATCTGTGCCTTAATTGCATGCACACGATCCGGTTGCTCTGGGTTTACGAGGACCATTAGCATTATGAAGTGCGAGGTCAAAGAACTGGTTTTTACGCTCGGCATGCGGACCTCTACACTTGTCGGGCGAGGTCGTTTCCCGGCTCAGGCTTTTCAGAACTCTTATCAGAAGCTCCCACTGTCTTCTTAGGTGGTTTCACCGGGCAATCTCGAAGAAAATGTCCTGAATTTGCACAATAGAGACATAGTTGCATTTGTCGTCTCCTGTCGCGTTCTTTCTGGGTTAGGGGACCCTTTACAACCGCAATTTGCATAGGTTCGACGGCTTCAACTCCTTTGGTGTGACTTTGAGGCTTAGGGAACACTCGTGTTTCAAACCTGGATGGATCCGCCTTTTTGTTTTGTAGTCTGTGATCCAATTGGACCACCAAATCAATGTACTCTGAACAATCCTGAGGAGGATTCACTACCTGGGCAAGGACGTCTTAGAGTTCCCCACGCAAACCCCTTTGAAAAAGCGTGATTCTTTTGTCCTCAGGCCATTTGGTTTCCACGATTAGCCTATTGAATGATGCAATGTAGGCCAAAAGATCTTGATTGCCCTGTCGTAGGGAAAGGAGTTCGTTGTCCAGGGCCTGCCCCTGGGAATGTCTTGCAAAAAGTCTTTCCATATTTGCCTGGAAGGTTGGGAAATCACAAAGGATCGGGTCATCCTGTGTAACCAGAGGGATCGACCAATCAGCGGCACTGCCGCTAAGATACGAAAGCACAAAGGCTACCTTTGTCTGGTCAGTCGGAAAGGCTGCAGGTCTACAAAGAAAGTGCAATTGGCATTGATTTATAAACACCGCAAACCTTTTAGGGTCACCAGAGAAGCGTTCAGGCGGTGCCAATGGCACATTTCCGGGTAGGTTGATTTGAACAGGATTGGCTGAAGCCGCTGGGATATTGCTCCCTCCTGAGTTAGGTAGCGGGGTTTGCCCCGCTTGTGTCTGTAATAACTGTCTGGCGAGGTCATCAGTTTGTTCTTTTGATATTATCAATTCCCTCCTAAGGGCATTCGTTTCCTGGCGGGCAGCATGAACTTCAGCTCTTAATTCCCCTAATAACTGGGCCAGTTGGTCTGTGTCGGAAGTTTCCATAGTGCCTGGGTAGGAAGTTATTGATGGGCTTCGCGTTCTGTAACGCTCACCTGATTCCCACGGAGGCGCTGATCCCAGCTGGGCTGCTATCGTTTCTTCAATTGAGAAGCGTAGAGCTCGGACGACTCTCAGGACTGGGCTTCCTCTTATCGAATGTCTGACTTGCAGGGTAAGTTTTCTGCAGGTGGAAGAAAAAGGGTTAATCACCGTTTGATGGGATTCCTTCTCCCACCAATCGCCAGTTTCTCCCACAGCCTAGCTTTCTACTTGTCTAGGCGAGCTCTCACCTTAGGTGTATAAATGCTGAGCTCTCCATCCTGCGTCTGGTGCAGGGGTGTGTGGATTCCAGTTACGTCACTGGATGAGTTCAGTGTTGAGGCTCAAGTCTTTTGCGGCCTTAGTTGTGGCACTGGTGCTGGGATGCCGAAGAGCGATGCCGCCGTTACTGCACGAGCGGATGCCTGTAAGTATACTGTAGTCTTTAGGCCTCAATAATGTCCCTTTTCCTTTGTTTCAGGCCTCGGGATGCTGTGGGCGTAGTTTTCCGTTGCCGCTGCACGTGCCGATGCACGTAAGTATAAAGTTCGTTGGCCACTTTTAATGGCACCTCTAATAATGTCCTTTTTCTAGTTTTCAGGTGCCGGGATGCTGCGGGCTTTATATCCGTTGCCACTGCACGTGCCGATGCACGTAAGTATAATGATCGTTGGCCGCTTTTAATGGCACCTCTAATAATGTCCTTTTTCTAGTTTTCAGGTGCCGGGATGCTGCAGTTGATGCGGCCGCTTCTGCGCGTGCAAAAACTGGTAAGTTAAGATGAATGTGACTGCCTTCACCCGAACCCCTTTTTAATTATGTCCTTTGCCTTTCAGGTGCAGAGAAGCTGCCGAAGAGAAGGCCGCGGTTAGCTCCGTTGCAATCACGGATGGATCAGGTAAGCGGGCGCGGCTGCGAGTACTCCCCTTATGTTTATTCTTTGCAGGTTTTGCCGGTGACTGGATTCCGGGATCTGGTAAGTATTGTTCTGTGTCTTTCTTCATCCACAGGTTGCTGTGCGGAAGCTGAAGATGACTCTGGACCTGGAATGCAGGAGCCGACTCGGTGAGCGTCCTGCTGCCGCTGCAGAATAACGCGAAGCACGTGTTTTCCATCGGGCGTGGTTTAAATAGCAGAGAATTGCTTCCAGTGTGTGTTCTTCCACCGGTTCCACCCAGGTAAGAAAAGAGTTCCTGAATGGAGGGAATAGTTCCTCCCAGCCCTGATGACTGGGGACTTCAACCAGACTGGATTGTTCTGGGTAAATATGCAGCATGGTCTGCCTCAGGTAAGTCCACCCAAGCATTATTACACTGTTTATCAATATGAGCCCGGCGCCTATGGCGCCGGGACTGAAACCCTTCATGAGCCTGGCGCCAAAGGCGCCAGGACGCGGTCCAAAGGGCCCCTGTAGGGGTCTGCTGGGTCCGGAGTAGTGGAAGACGGGTCTGCTTCCGAGGGCGCTGGGCCAGTCCTGGCCCCTCGGGAGTAGCGCCCATGACACATAGGCAATCAGAAGGAGAATGTTTCGTCTGTGCACTCCTGCCGTACAGCATGGGCAAGTCCAAAATCTTTGTGGCTATAGAAATAGATGTCCCCATAGCACACTGCCTGTCACATGTGGCAATGTGTAACACCAGAGGACAATTCATGGGGAGAGATGCCTCGTTGATATGGGCCAACGAAAAGGACTACCTTAATGAGGACGGATATGTCCAGGACATCAAAATAAGAAACAGGGCGCACACCAAGAATCATGTGATTAGATATGAAAACCCTGACGTCAAGGGATCAGGAATAAGGTGGGAAATAAACTCAAGACTGAACGTCCAAGGGAAAACGGCAGAAGAAGCTCAAATATGGAAGAACCAAGGACAAATGCAGATCTGGGGATCAGTAGTCTCCCCAGACAGATGGGAACAAGGAGTAGTAATCTGCCGAGCTTGGATGGTCCTTGGAGCCTGCAAAGAAGCAAGAGAACTCACAGAGACTATGCAGACCATTGTGGCCAAAATTGGTAAAGCTGTTGACATGGGTCGAAGACAGATGAGGACCCTTGCAGATAGTACCACTTGAAAACAAGAAACTATGCTTTAGAAGCAATGGCACGAGGAAAATGGGGGAGAATCAAAACTGCGGGCGAATATACGAAGCCCCAGGGATGTCGCAAGGGACTGCAGTCCTGATGGACCACTATTGGGCATGTGGATCCAAGGCATACATAAGGCTACCGAGGAACTGGGAGGCATATGCACACTGGTGAACGTACACGTTCCAGCACTAGTGATTCCAAAAAATGAACTGAATTTGGACAGCTTCCCGAAAGCAGACACTCACCTGAGGAAACAGAGGTCTGTGGAACTAATGTCAAGGATGAAGAGAGAGAATTACCTCTCTGCCAAATCAGAGGACGCATTTTATGCCATTCCCTATGAACACAGGCTGTCCAGCCTAACTTCATCAGTATTTTCAACAATACTCTTGCCGCATATCCAAGTTGGTGCAAACACCAAGTGGTTGCAGATAACGAGATGGGAGTTACTGCAGACCATCAACACCACAATAAAAGGATTCAATACGATCAAAGAAGAGCTGAGAGCAGTCAGACTGATGACCCTCCAGAACAGATATGTGCTTGACATGATCACCGCAATGGATGGAGGTGTTTGCGCAAAAATTGGAGAATCATGTTGCACATTTATACCATCACACGATGAAGAAAATGGAACCCTCACAGAGGCCATAGACATGTTAACAACCCTGAAAAACCAGATGACCGATGAGACAGATGAAGTGGACAACGTCAGCTTGTTTGGGAACCTATTCTCCTGGGTCCCGCAATGGATGGTAGATATATTCAAGTTCCTGGGAGCTTTGCTAGCAATGGTGCTGCTAGGAGTCTGTGTTATCAAGATAATCATCACACAGTGCCAGAAAAGAGCAAAGAAGGCCACTGGGATGAAAATTATGGTCGATGTCGAGCCAGGCTGGAAGTCCAGAGACTTGAAGATGAGGAGATAAAAGACTTTGTGAAGCCCAGTGAATATGCACCAGAAGGAACAACATTCACTTATCCCAAGAAACGAAGAAGGTACGAAGGCAAATGGATATACTGCAGTCCAAATGAACAATGCCAGTTGATGACCTGGAACAAAGATGAGCATGTGAGAACAGCAGGAAGCTTGAAGGGTGTGATAAAGATATGGACACCAAAATTGCATACTTTCACACCTTCTTGTGTAAACCCAGGAGACGATGAGCAAGAAGCTGAGGAATCCAAGAAACTGAAAATAAAGGAGGAAGTAGGAGTGGTCTTTGAACCGACCAGAGGGGGGAGCATAGAGGAGGTCCCAGATATGACACGCACCACTGCCCCCCATTCCATGTTGCCAGAAAGGTACTTGCCGTGGTACGTGACGTATGAGGAGCAAATAAACCAACAAAGAGCCGCTCTGGGACTCTGCCCCTTGTATGTAAGGAGATCAATACCGGTTGAAGCAGCCATAACGCGGCAACCCTGAGCAGCACAATACCCTATCAGACAGCCATACCAGCAACTGATACGGAATGAGGAATACCTGCACACGGTCCACGAGGAGACCCCTAAAGCCTTAATGGAAGGCCAATGAAAATAAACCAAGGGCTCGGGCTGCCCCGAGAACAAACAGACTTGGCTACTGACAGCACGAATGCCAGTACTAGTAACTGCAAGGATAATGATAATGGATGCAGGGGAGAGACACTGTTAAAATATAAGAGAATGGTGCCAAGACAAGAAGGAAGCAACCACCCTGCTGAATGTGTGTAAATAAGCTTGAAATGCAAGACGCTAAGAAATTGATACTGCTTGCAATGCCTAGTAGAAGAGTAGAGCGCCAAACGCCAACCATATGTCTACCTCAATACTGCACAATGTACATGTGCGACTCCATTTTGTGAAAGCAGAAATGTACCCAGGCGGCCAAAGGCCTGACAGGCCAAGTTTTGGAGCCCAGCAAAGACCAGAGAAGGAGCGGAAATGAAACTCAACAAAGAGAGGCTTATGCCGGGGAGATCGAGGTGAACCAGAGAAGGGGAGGTGAGCATGAGCTCACAAGACTCCAACTATAGAGAATACCAGCCTGCCTGTGAAGGTCAAGATAAGAGAGGCCCATGCAGGTGGCCGAGCGCACATAGAATTAAATACACAAAGGTTGGAAACTGAAGCAGATTCACTGTGAACCAACACGTGACGAGACAGGCGCGAAAATGTACCACCGCCTGATGTCATCCAGAAATAGGGGGTGCCATAACTTTTCCTGATAAGAGACTACAGATCTGAGGCCATACCCAGCCAACTAATTGACACACAGCCCTAAAACACTGATTGATGAAGGGAGGAAGGGTGAATCTTGGGACACTAGGCACCTGGGTGTCTACTCTAAAGCTGCTAATTAAAATGGAGATTTATGTTTAGGGGTGTAACTTGCCCAATCACAAGGGACCATGTAATCTAGGGTCCTATACACACTGTAACCAATGAGATGTCATACTTGTAGTGACGTCAATCACGTGTGGTGTAGAGGGAAGGGCGTAGACGCCCACCCGATAAGAGTTATCCAATCCACTTGCATTATTTCCATATAGAGATAAAGCACCTATACTTAAGTTACCTTTCCCAACCAATTGTATTGCTTGATGATTTTTTGTAGAATTAGACGTCAATGATGATGGATTTTGCCCATAAAAGAGGCTGTTTGACTAATGTTCGGGGAAGTCGGGGTGAGGTAGGTGTTTGTGATGCTGCTGATTTCCATAACCTGATGTATGTATCATTAAACAGACTTCCCTTTGCCAATTTACTGAGTCCTGATTATTGATCCTTGCCGGAGTATGTGAATCCTGCACTCTGTCCTCGCATGGTGCAGCTATCTTGTATTACTAGTTTTTGAGGGTGAGTACTGACCAATGGGCCTGTCAGTAATTTCCTCTCCTCATCAACACTCCTTAGTTCAGTTTGATCATTCTCTCCTAAACCTGGCATAACTGAGATACCATGTCTCCTTTATGCAGACGACTTAGTCATTCTAGATAAAACTCCCATAGGACTCCAACGAAAACTAACAGGCCTGAGTACCTATGCAGACAATAATCAACTTACCATTAACATTCTCGAATCGGATATCCTCATTTTTCATCATCGCCTTCCCAAAACCAGATACAAATTCAATTGGTCTCCTTCGGAAACTTCCTTTATTCAAACGCCATTCTATAAATATCCCAGAGTCAATCTCAATTTGCTTTTGTCCGATCAACCGTACATATCCGAATTCAAATCTAGAATGAACTTTCTTGCAGCTCAGGGTAAAGCAATTCAGCGAAAGTTTGGGAAATTCTCCATTTGTCCGTAATCACCTTCTACAAGCACAAAGTAGTTCTGATAATAATCTACGGAGCTTAAACAAAATTTCCTATTGAATCCCCAAGATGGGACACCCTAAAAGGTATTTATTGGAAAAACATTTTATCTTTGCCTCTAAGCACTCCAGTCCACATCATAAGATTTTAATTAGGTCTAATCTCACTCTCCTCAATTGATTCATGGCAAACATTACCCGCTTACAGAAAATGTCTACTCTCACCAGATACCTTGCACAACCTCCTTCCAGTTTTAAAATCTTTACTGATAGCCTCATCATCTGGCCCCTTACATTTATGGAAAAAACACTGTTTAACACTATTGGAGAATGCTGACATCACATTGGATTCGTTACTTGAGACACCGGAGAAAGCAAAACTTAAGCTCTGGTTATGGGACTGGAGATGTATATGGGAACAATGCAATACTTATACCATGTTCAAAGCTGGTGCATTCATGTTAAAAGCTATGAACAAACTCCCAGCCTATCTGACAACATTTTCTGATGCAGTATATGCAAACTCAATTCTCGATCTACGCTTTTATCTCTGGCCAACCAAGTCCAGGCTAGCTATCTATAACAAAAATGTCATCCTGGCTTTCACCTGTCGATTTTGCAAATCAGCAGAATACTCCGAAACACTTCAGCAGCTAATAACGGAATGCTCCGCTCTCGCCAACTCCAGACATTTGCTTTTCTATAAGCACTTTAAACATAGAAAACTACTAACTAGTGATGACCAGTGGATCACAATATTTAATGCGACCAAAGTCACGCTGAACATTGCTACAGTCCAATTTCTGTTATCCCTGAATCTTCTTCCGACCAACCAAGAACAAACCAACTGATAGACAAATTCTCACAATGGAAAGACCTCATCTCACTGAATGTGTGTTTACTTAGCACCTTTTGTTTTAACGATGTTGACAAGTAAACTGTCTCATGATCTTAGCTTTCTAACAGAAATTCTTCATAGGTCTAATAGAATTGGTTTAGACAATACCCGATTCAACCATATGCACCAAGCACTGTATTGAGTATCCATTATTGACCATATGTGTCATGAATTTACTGAAATTGCTGAAAAGGAAGCTGATGGCCAACTGTTGTACAATGCCACCTATTTAATAGTTTTATGATTCTTGTTTTTTTATTACAAATGTCTTAATAGGTTTTATAGAACTGCTTTTATATCAAACATATTTAAGCTCATAGACACTCCTGAAAAGCAAAGATCTCATCTTGAATGTGTGCTTATCTAATACTCGACTGCTATGAAGCTATTAGACCCAACTTACCCATGATTTTAGCTTTTTATCCTAAATATATTTATATAACTGGTGTTATGCAATGTCCAAATCATTACTCATGTTAAGTACTTATGAATGACTCACATGTGTTTAAATATGCTTAACCATGTCTTGAGAAAAGCATAGTCGCAATAACTGCATTATTGATTGTTTCTAACATTCGATTCATTTGTACAGCACTTTCAAGCATAATTGTAACATAATATCTGTCTTGTAATACTTCAATGATGAAAAGAAAAATTGGTTTGCTATGACCAAGTGGCCAAGCGGCCACTTTATTCCTATTATATTCTCATGGCAGTGTTATCCTGCTTGGAGAGGGTGCATGACTTAAACAAACTTCAAAGCCGATACGTTTACGTGGCAGCACTTGCCATTCATTCAACATTTCCTGCATTCAAAATATGCAATAAAGCAACTTCCCATGAATATACGGCTCCAGCCCGAGTGGTCTGGATGTTCACTCTGTACATAAATGACATGCCTAATTGTATTTCTCCATATGGGATACTCTAAATAAGTGAGTTAGCATGATGACTCTATGCATGTAGCAGGGAATTAAATGCCATAGGTTTCCTTTAAAGTGCTGATACCAAAGTGTTATTGATTACTTTAAATTCCATGGGCCTCATTCCGAGTAGGGCGGTAAGGGTTAACGGTCACTGGTAATGAGACCGGTGCCGTTAAACCCTTACCGCCCTACTACGAGTTCCCTTTGCGGGTCCTTCCGTAATGCCTGCTTTCGGCAGGCGTTAAGGACGGGACCCGCAAAGGGACTTTAGTGCTAATAACAGTACCGTAATTTACGGTACCGTTATTAGCGCCTTCCCCATTCCCATTGAGCCCTGTGAGGGCTCAAATGGGAATGGGGAAGGGCCCTGGTGAATGGGGAATTACCCGTCCCTCCAACCTTGGAATGGACCGGTAATTACTCCATTCACCAGGGCGGAGTCGGAACGATTTTGGAGGCAGCCATGCCGCAAATAGCAGCATAGTTACCTCCAAAGTCGGAATGAGGCCCCATATCTAGGGAAACCAGTTGCTTGTTACTGACTGTCATGGTAAGGCAAATATTATGTTCACTGATGTTCAGCCAATTACCAAGAGAAGGGCTGTTTGTGTGTCCTCTCTTTGTGGACGAGTTGTGTTTTTTAAATATTTGTGCAATTATAGCAGATTGCTCAGTATACTGTGTGATATATCTAACAGTAACACTTTTACTCGCTGTCTTAACCTTAGGTTTTTACATATCTTGTCTAGTTCTTTTTTTATATAGGCTTTATCAATGGTTTTATGTGGGTAGCCTCTCATTCAAAACCAATTGCCAAAGGATTTAGCCACTGATTTGAATTCATGATCATCTGAACAATTTCTTTTCGCCGTAAGCAGTTCTCCATATAGGATACTCTGAATAAGTGAGTTTGGATAATGACTCCATGCATGTAGCAGGGAATTAGATGCCATAGGTTTCCTTTAAAGTTCTGATACCAAAGTGTTATTGATTACTTTAAATTCCATATCTAGGGAAACCAGTTGCTTGTTACTGACTGTCATGGTAAGGCAAATATTATGTTCATTGATGTTCAACCAATTACTAAGAGAAGGGCTTCTTGTGTGTCCTCTCTTTGCGGATGAGTTGTGATTCAAGCAGATTGGTCGATTTGCTGCGTGAGGAGCGTGTGCCACCAGCTACGTGCAGCTTGGCCGCCAGGTACATGCAGTCTTGAACAGTATCCTGGCTTGGTGTGGAAGCCGATGTAGTTTGAGTAGGGTGGGGGTAATTTAGTCAGATTTCCATGCTTCTGTATTAAGACATGTTGCAGCATGATGGACTACTTTTATGGGAGCCAAGTGAGCAGCTAGGAGCCCTGTCAGGAGAGCATTTCCCCCATCGATGTGCAAGACCACAAGGGCCGGTATTGCTGTCTGGAAGACCTTCAGAGGAATGAAGGGTTTAATTTTTCTAAGGGTAGAGATTCTGAGCCAGGCTATTTGGGGCTTCATGGCCATGTGTTTCTGGAAGAAAAGATTGCTGTCAATGGTGAAAACTAAGTATTTTGTTGAGTCTGAGAGTTGTGGGTCAAATCCTTGTAGACGCATCTCATTGAGCCATTGTTGGATAAGTTGTTTTTTTAGCAGGTGGACTGATGAGGACAAATTCAGTCTTAAATGTGGTTTGTTTCAGATAGGCAGTCAACATCAAGAACTGGATGATGGCTAGGTAATCCGGGAGACAAATGATGTCCTGCGCACTAATTATCCTCATGTACAACTGAGTATTTTCTGAATATTGGTAGATGACCATACTGGAATCTTTGAGGAGAGTGCCCAGAAGCTCCATGTAAATGTTCAAAAGGATTGGTGAGAGGATGGAGCTTTGGGGAACTCTGCAGGAGACCTAGAGTCAGTTACAATGAAACAAGCTCATCTGGACAGCCTGCTGTCTGCCAGAGAGGTAGGAGATAAACCAATTCAGGATGTGCCAGAGAATCCCATCCTGTCAGCAAGGAGGGAGAGAAGCATGCGGTGGTCAGCAGTGTTGAATGCAGTCGAGAAGTCAAGGAGGATGAGGAGACTTGAGTCACCCTTATTCATGATTTAGAGAGCATCATCCACCAGCTGGATGGTGACTGTCTCGATGCTACACTTTGGATGGAACCCTGACTGATAGTCATTTGGGAGGTGATGTTTTTTGATTCTGGCGAGTAATTCTGTAGCAACTAATTTTTCCAAGAGTTTGCCAATAAAGATGAGGTTCGTAATGGGCCTGTAGTTGGCCAGGTCATCTGGATCTAGAGTTATTATTTTCAAAAGAGGTTGTATGAGACCAGTCTTGAGGGTGTCCGGGAATGATCCTTATAGGATTGAGTCATTGATGATGCTGAGGAGCCCATTGAGCGACGGGCCCATCTATTGTTTAATCATGGATGCTGGAATTATATTGTCAGAGTAAGAAGTAGGTTTGACGAAGGCAACCATTTTTAAGAGAACTAGGGGAAAGAGAGGAAAGAATTCATTCAAGAGGTGCAGTGCATGGGCCAGGGTGCATGGGATGCTAATGCTGTGATAGGTTGATTCAATGTCTCTCGGATTTTGTCTATTTTTTCAATAAAAAATGTGTTGGGTCTGTCGGATTTGTCCTGAGTTGATGGTACCTCTCGGTCGGGTGCCGGTTTGGCACAATGCTTTACTACTTCTAAGACGGCTTTGCTCCTAATAGAGGCTGCCACAATGGTGGTGGATTAGTAAGCAGCTTTAGCCTCAGTAATAAGAATCCTATGGTTTCCATGCAGAGATTTGAGGTTGGTGAGGTCTCCTGAGTTATGATTTTTGTGCCACCCCTTCTCTAGGGCTCTGATTAAGTGTTTGCTGGAAGCTAGGTTGGGGTTGTACCGTGGGCGGATGGTTTGGTTTTAGCCCAGCTAGATTTTAGGGGGGCATGAGTGTCCACCAGTTTCATAGCAGAGTTGCTGAATAATTCCAGGAGGACTGAGGCATTCCCTGTGGGTGGTAGGGAAGTCTGCATTCTTCATGTTTTAGTAAGCAATTATTCAGTGAAAAGACTTTAGTGGACATGACGTTAAGGTGCCGCATTAATGCCACAAAACCCTTGAAATTTGAGAGGTGATGGAAGATAAGCCACCTTAACTATGAGACCCCCATTGTGTAGCCCCTAAGCACACTGATGACTTCAGAAATGGCATCACTGATGATATCAGATATGACATCACTTAGCGCATCATGAGAGACTTCACTGGTACCAGCAGAAGATGCATGCAAGAAAAAAAGATACAACATTTAAAAAGCGTATTTCTGCGAGTAAGGATCTGATTCAGGTGCAAAGCTTGGTTGGATTTAGAATTACAAAATACAGGCCATTTACAACCATGGTATTCTTACACATCAGAGTTACTCTGTATTGATTGAACATTGGCTATGATGAGATAATCTATCTCCTTTTTCACTCTGTTCTAAAAACAGTCCTTATGGAAAGAAGACCTTTTAGTACTCCAATTATGACTTTACACCTGTCCACTAAAAAATACAACATACATAATAAGGGGCAACCTCAGGCCCCAACATTATATCACTATATTTTGTACCCAAATGTTTGCACTTTTGAAAAAATAAAACACTGGATGAATTAACATCAAATGAGCAAAAAGCGCGCTTTCAGGACCTGAACAAAGATCCTCACCGCAAGTTTGGTGCAAATCCATCCTTTGGGCTGTAGCTGCAAACACGATGTTGTCCCCATTCAAGTCGATTGAGGTTTTGAAAAGTTTTGTAGCCTCCTACATCTTTTCCCACCCTTGATATAACTGCACCACACTTTGCAAGAATATTAAAAGTCAGACCTATGTGGTTTTTGTGAAGATTCGTGTGAATTAGTCAAACAGTGCCAAAGTTATAAACTGCCCAAAAACTGTTCTTCACCTACTCTGGCCCCGCTACAACTTTGCTCCCCCTCGAAACCACACCAAACACAGCACAAATATCTAAGGTCATGTCTATATTGATGTCACAAAGTTTTGTGTGAATTTCAGAAACATTATAAGCTCCTTGCCGTCTCTGTAATGTATGCATGTATTATATTCACTGAATAAAATAAAGAAAAGGGAAGGATAGAAAGAAAGAGTGGTGGAAAGAGGGTCAAAATATAATTGCAAAATAGTGTTGTACAGTAGTATTTGTGAATTAATCAATTTCCGAATTGTAACATTGTACTTCAGATTTGAAAGCGTTTTCCATTAACACATTCCATTATTGATGCATTGTGACAGCAGCCACCTATTGCTGTAGAACGTTTTGTTATCAGTATGCTTAAGAGGGGGATGTTCTTTAATTGGAAGAATGCAGCACAGGTACTTTGGCATAGTGCCTTTTGGGCTTTTTTTTGCAGAACATGTGGCATCTCTTGGTGCATCAAGACCATCAGCAACGCTTGGTTGGATGGGGATGTGTGTGGCACCCAGCTGCAATGGCTGCATGCACCAACAATCTACCATCGTAGTGTTTATATCACAGGAGTTCACTAGGATAACTTCACAAGCTGCATGAGAACATACGTCTACACATGGCTATTCCAGGCACTGTCCGCATCATGCAACTCAGCCACTAATAGCCCTAGCAGCATGAACATTAATTCACAGTCGACGAGTCACTCAATTTACCTTATTTCAGATAAAACATATCCATAAAAGAAATAGCATCAACAATAGTAAGCAAATACAATGTAAAAAAGAAGCAGTTGGCATAATATCAAAGACGAAATCACACATCATGCAAAACATAATATTTTCCCTAAAATGTCTCTGCACTTGAGTGGTCTTCGAAGATATGTAAGTAAGGTCTCTGTCACCATCTTGATATGTGCCAGGAGAATAAAGTGCATAACATGCGTGATTGACTACAGTGCATGCAGTGTCACAATACTTTTAAAGTGTTATCCCATATAATAGTGTATGCGGGACAAAAAAAACAACAAAAGTGCATCATATCCTGATATGGAACATTACATAATAAACAGGAGTGATCTCCGTCTACATCAGGGCAACTTGGAGACCATTTTCCCATAACTGCCCTATGTGGTAATAGATTGAATTTCTCGCTTCTATTCCAGGTCAAATAATTTGCAAGCATATTAATTGATAAAAGAATATGGGCAGGATTTGCTCGCTTGAGATTTTCCTTACGCTCATGGTCCATGCTCAGCTGCAAGGTTAGATTATGGCGTATAGTATTGGCCCATGACTGGGAGATTGATGAAGGATCAGAGAATCATGAGCTAGCATTAACAAGGCTAAGGTGGATTTACATAAAAGCAAGCCATGGGATCAATAGACAATGATTGTCTTAGGCAAGAATATGGCTTAAAATGAAGTAAGTAATCGTTGCCATTTCACTTAGCCAAGACCTTGACCATAGCTTAACTGGTTGCTTGGCTAAATCATCTGTAAGCTAAGCCATTCCCAATTCTCTATGGTAACGAAAGAGGGGGCTGTGATAGGAAGGCTAAGAAGTTACTTGAAAAAAAAAAGTTTTGACTCAGTTGGAAAATAGTTGTGTCATCAATTGCCCATAAAACCGAACGAAAAATTGCTATGGCTTTGGTTTTTGAAGAGTACATTTTTAGCAGCCTATCAAGGGGCTGAATTTTGAAGGACCTAGCAAATCGGGAAATGGCTCCAAGAGCCTGGACCATTTTACTTTCTGATTTCCAATATGTTATCTCCCTCTCAGTGTTCATGTAAATGTTGTTCCCAGATAATCAGAATGATTACATACTAAAAAAATGATGCTGTCCAATACTAGATGTTGGAACTTTCGGGTGCTTATGAGGCAAATTATATAGTTGGATATCTGATCTTGTAGCATTGATTGAAAGATCTAAATTACCTAAAACTCCACGTAAGAAAGAGCTGAAGGGATGAGGTTTGGGGACAATAAGAACTGCATCGTCTGCATATGTGAGGAGAGGAAAGGGCATTCCCCCTAAGATGGGTGTGTCTACCTTCAATTCTACTAGAGGTTTATACAAGGCATTTGTATATCATGATAACAACAAGGCTGCAAGGACACATGCTTGTCGCACACCTGATCTTACGGGGAAATAGGTAGTACGATGGCCCTTAGGACCTGATTGCATGCAGGATTTATTGTTTTCGTGCAGAGAGTAGACCCATGCAGGATTTATTGTTTTCGTGCAGAGAGTAGACTCACTAAGTCCTCAGGGCTACACATCTTTTTGAGTAAATTCCACAGATTGGATCTATTCTCTCTGTCAAGAGCAGTATGAACGTCCATAAAGACTACAAACACATTCTCTTAATTTTTTTAATGGTTTATTCTGGCACAATGAGTTTAGGTCCCAAATTAACCATTTGCCAGAAACAACAGGCATTTGAATTTTAAGTAGCTTCAAGAAGGTCATCGCATGCCTCTACTACCAAATCAGATTTCCGCATAGCAATCACTTCTTTATAATGCACACACGAAGATCTGTCAGGATGCTGACTTTTTGTTGCATTTAGAAAATTGGATTTAGCTCACATACAATGGTAATTATGGGATGGGAGGAGTGAGTGGTATCAATGGAACTGGAAAAGATAGCAGTGATAAAAAAGTAACTGAGAAAGAACGATAGGTGATGAGGGACAGGAGTTTGCCAGGAAGAAGGTGGGGATGATCTTGGCAGCTGTGCAAAGTTGGCACCAGTTAAAAGATTCAATTTGGGGTGAAGTCTAAATAACAGAGAAAAAGGCTGTCAGATCTTCAATCATAGGACAGTGGAGTTGATTCTGCCATCTTCTGTTGGTGTTACTGCATTCAGTTCCCCCTTCAACTTCAGTTGCAAAGTCTAACCTATGCTCGGCCTCCTGAACTTTGGGCTGTGCTCCACACCTTCTATATATGGCCCCAATCGACTACTCCTAGACTCCAAGACACCATCTTGTGACTGGCCATATAATAAAATGCTAACTGTTTCTAAAATGGTGGTTAAGCAAGTCACTAGGCGGAAAAGCTCTGATGTGGGGTACAACACCGGCTGCAGCAGACTAAAAAGGCTGTGGATGAGAACAGTGGTATACATGCTTAGATATAAGGTGGGTTCAGTGCTGGGATTGGGTGAGGATGTTATATGTTAATGCTAGGATGGTCGGGGAACATTATCAGAGGACTAGGGATTGAGTCCATGTGAGTTTGTTTTAAGATGGGGAAGGGTGTAAGAGTCCTTGTGATTGAGGTGCCAGTTGGTTAGAGGGTTAGATACATTGGAACTGAAGTATTGGAGGGATGGATATGTACTGTGATCTGGGAGAAAGCATTGGGCGATAGGGACCTAAGGGAATTTAAGAGATGGATGGGAGCTGTCAGACAGAGTGGTTGAGAGTCGGAGCTATCAGTTGAATACACGTCTTCTGGATCTGGCAATTCAAGAGTGGCCATCTTGCAGTCTTGAGGTGAGGCAGGGAGCGAGAATGTTGTGCATTGCAGCAGAGAATGAATTTGGAAGTAAATTCATCAGTGTTGGTATTAGGTGGGCAGTGTCTGCTTGAATGGAATAGACTGGGGTTTAGTATTGTGTTTGGAGGCAGTAGGGTGAGTTCAATGGCTATTAGGAAGACATGTTACTAATAAGAACAGGAGGCAGTCAGTTAACTGGAATAAAAGATGGTCGAAGTATCTTTCCCTTGAACATAGTTCGCCTGACTACTGTAATCCCCACTCCCTCAATTTCTCTCTAAGAACAAAGGCCTAAAAAAAATACAGCACCCTGGGCCAGGCTCTCTGCGAATGGAGGGGCAGTAGGAGTGGGGGTAGGGTCTGGAATGTCTGTGCTCGTGGATGAGCAGCAGTTGAAGTGCCTAGTATGGTAAGTGCTATGCGGCTTGGAGCTGTGTTGGGTAGAAAATGTAAGCCTACAGGATTGAGGCTGGTGGGTGCTGAGGCAAGTGCTGATGGGTAGGCAGAGGCTGGTACAATTCGGTATACGTGGCCAGGTCCCAACGGAATACATAAGGGCTCTGGCCACCAATCGCAGCAACTGTGAGATTGGCAGAGGAGTGACAAAGGGAAGGAGGAGTTGAAGAGGAAAGTCTTGAGGAGTTTCTGGAATTTGAGCAGATCCTGCGCAAGACAAAGAGGGAATGGTAGGCTGTTCAATAGGAGTTAGCCAGTTGAAGAAAGTGATCAGCCTCAGGCCCTCTGTTTAGAAAAATGCTTTACACATAGAGAGTTGGTGCCAGAGGACTGCACAGGTCTAGCGGCAGAGTATGTAGTAAGAGAAAGTTACAAATAGCGTGGTCTCAGGCCCCAGACAGCCTTGTGGATTATTCAGAGGGATTTGAATTGAATCCATGCCACAATCGGGAGCCAGTGAATAGTTTTATGGGCAGGAGAGATGCAGCCCCTGGGTTTAAGGCCAAGGATAAGTCTTTCTGCCCTTTTCTGGATTAGCTGGGAGGGGTCATAAAGTGGAAGAAGGTAGATTCAGGAGACGGCTATTGCAGTAGTCAAGCCTAGAGAGAACCAGGGCTTGGGTAACATGGAGCTTCTGGGGGAAAGTGAGAAAAGGGATTATTCTTTTAAGAAGGATGAGTTGAAAGTGGGACTTCTTCGCAATGTCCTGAGTTTGAGGGAGGAAGGATACAGAGGAGTCGAAGATGACTCCAAGCTTTCTGGCTTCAGAAGAAGGAGCAGGGGGTGAGCCCATAAAGGATGGCCAGAGGGAGGTGGGAAAAGAGGAAGCAGGGGTCCCGATGGAAATGATCTCAGTCTTGCTGGCATTGAAGCAGAGATCGTTGGAAGTATACCACGACTGGATGGCAGATAGGCAGTCATGGATGATGGAAGATGCAAGAGAGTCAGCAAGAAGTTTGAAAAAGAGTTGTGTGTCATCTGCTTAGCAATGGACTTTGGCAGAGAAGGAAGAAATGAGGATTACCAGCTGAGCAATGTAAGTGTTGAAGAGCCAGGGGGAGAGGTTTGAGCCATGGGGATAGCACAGGTGGAGAAGGAAGTAGGTGAGGAGAAGGTGCCCTCAATGACTTGGGATGAACGGTCAGTTAGGAAGGTGGTAAGCCAGTCCAGTGCACAATCCGAGATACCAAGGATATCATGGTGCCGTTTTATGAGGATGGAATGGTTAATCGGTAGGGTCTGCTGAAGTCTTTTTCAGGAGGGGCACATAAGGGAGTGCATAAGGGATGATGGGAAAGATCCAGTGGCAAAAGAGTGGTTCCTCTTAACAAGGTCAATTCACCCGCACTGTGGCCTGAGCCGGCGGCCCTATGCTGTTACTTCCTCCTGGTCATCTGTCTCTCACCCATCGTCGTCATCCTCTGCTTCCACTTGAGTGTATACTAAGTCATATTACACAGTTTTGTGAGCATTCAATGCTATCTTGCATCCCTTCTGAACCCTCCCTTGAATTGGGGGTGTTCCTCACGTATGTTTACCTTAGGATCTTTGATAGCTTTACTGCCGATCTTGAAGAGAATCTGTCCCGCCCTCCATCCATCTGTGCCTTTTGCCATGCACTGCTCATCCCCTTGTCCTTGCACCACTTTCGCTATCTTCTTGTTTGCCTTCTTCAATGTTGCCTCTAATTTTCTGCAAGCCTAATTGCCATAATTAATGTGTCTTGAGTAGCTTCCCAGGGTTCCGCTGATGTTCCCTTTTTGTCCTCAGCTGGGAGCGAAAACCCAGGGGTTGGTGTATCCTTCGGCAGGCTGTAAAGGAAGGGACCCATAATGGGGCGGTCGCCTGTATGTGTACTTGATGGGTTCCCTCTGTATTGCCATCATTTTCCACAATTCACGTACACTCGGCCTATTTTACAACCTTTTCACTTTCTGAGTTGACAACAAATGTGTATAAGCTCCAATTCATTTTTATGCTGCGCTCCTTCTTCAGGCCAAGGTGTAAACAGTTTGCCCGCACTTCCTTGAATCCACTCTTGGTGGTACTTCAGGATTTTCACTTCATATTGCGGAGATGTTTCGCACATGTGCACAAACGGAGTGCACATAATAACACAAGGTTCCAACTTTACTCAAAACAACAAAAAACTCCATAAACACTGCGTGTGCAGCAGGTTATTTCAAAACCTCACAGAACCCCAATTAACCAATTCTCAAACAAATATAAAAACACCTGACCCTAAAATACAGTCACTTACACAATGGCCAAAAACTCTCTATATACAAAATGTGCTCACAATGCTAGCAAATCGAAACCTCTATGTACACACCCGTTACTGATATATGACACATTTATATACACTCTGATGTTGATCCTTCCTCTGTCTCCTTGCCTCGAAACAGGGGAAATCAACCCTCCTCAAAATTTATTTTTAGAGCTGAGGGATATCCTGCCCTTTACTCATAGGACCATCACTTTGTATGCAGCTTTACCTTTGCCCATCCTAAGAGGTGCTTCCCCACATCAATTCTTCACTTTTACTATTCTACATGATGTCATCTTTCACCGAGGCAGGGGATCTTCACCTCAATACTAGTCAAAACTCATACAATAACACGCAATATAGTCTTTCCTCATCTGTGAGGAGTTTCCCATTCCATTGCAAAAGCAAATTTACAAGCAATAAAAACTCAGTCAGTCGGTAATTGCTTTATTCGGCAAATTTATCTTTAGCACATACAATTTGAATACATCATTATTAAATACGTAGATTTCATGCAAAAAACAAAATGTCTAATTCACATAAATGGCAAAATATACAATGCATCCAGTGGCACTGATAAAAACGTACTAAAAAGTATAAAAAGCCATGAGGAATTAATCAAGTAACTAGTGGAAGCTTCCTACGAAACCAGGCAAGGTACATTAATTTGGTAAACAAATATACATCATTCACTGTAAGAAGATTCAATCCAGCACTACAGCTAAATCAATGCCTAGTCTGGGATACTGAATGGAAACCCTTATTGATATATCTTTATGTCCAGTTCATGAGTCTGGATGACTACCCCTATATAACACCCCTCTCTTGGAATCCCCCTGACCCCACTGAGCCAAGAAGTAGTTCTGTTTTGCAAGTTTAAAAGGTTTATTTGATAATTTAAACAATAGATATATATATCACACTTTATAATAAATTAATAATTGAATATCACACTTAATCTGAGCAGTAATCAATAATGGATAGTCCGGCACTAGCACACTTGTGAATGGGAACAGAAGAATAAGGTGGTAGAGAATGCTTTATATAAGTTCAGATGGATGCAATGTTGAATGAAAATGCAATACAGAAAATACTCAATATGATTTCAACAAAACAATGTAATCACTTTTCTCTGGCAATCCACTCCCCCCCTTTCTGCAATATAAGGAGATGGAAAGAAGAGCACACAGTTCTCAGGAATGCAATCAATACAATACAGTTCAATTCCCCGCTAGCAGCTTATACAACAGATAGGAGTTTTGAAACACAGGCAAAATGCTTTGAATATGGTGACAATGCAGTGAGAAATATGCTGAAAATGGTTTTAATTCCCTTTAGGAGGTTCAGGGTGAGTGAAATATACTTGGGATGAGTTCAGGCTCACTTTAGCAAGGATCTAGGAGTAACTAGCAGGTTAAACGAATTCTTGGCAAAGGAAAGCAATTAAGCTGCTGTTTTCACACGTGGCTGGATTTTTAACCAAATTGCAAATCGCGGTCAAATTCGCGAGTGCGAGAATCGTGATTACGGCAGAAGTATGAAGTCGGTTCCAAGCTCGTTGAAAAGCTGAGATTCTAAGCTTTCAGAGGAAAGTTAAACCAAGTTCCTAGCCCAAACGGTTCCAGAGTTATGAACGATTTTGTGAAGGTTGTTTTTCGGATCTGAAATTTTACAAGTTCAAAGCGACAGGTCACAGCTTGCAGATAGAAAATGACAGGTGACAGCTTTTAGGCAGTTCTGGTTAGATTAAAATAGATTGAATTATATTATTTTAACTAAGAGATTGGTTCTGCACAGTTCTGCTAGGTACTCACAATATATTTTTGAATTAGGCCTCGCCACGGATCTGGTCAGGTTTTGGACTGGACTCCGGTCTGGTCTGGGTCTCTTCACAGTGATCTGGGTCAGCTCTCTGGTTCTGCTAACAGCGGTTTGGGTCAGCTCTGCTCTGCTGGTCTAGCCTCTCTGGATTCTGGATACTGCTCTGCTTTCTAGGTACTGCTACAGGTTCTGGAGATTGATGGATTTGAAGTCTGGATCTCTGGATGTTGTATGGTCCAGCAGCATGCTCCGCAGCAAATGGAATTGAATGTCTCTATCTGTCCTGACTGTCTGCTTTTATGTGTTTTGAAAGTGGGTGTGTGTGCAGCATCACTAGCCAGCCCCTCTTTCAACTTGTCATTGGCCCAATTCTCCCCTCTCCCATGATTGGGGAAGGAACTGTGAGTCAGAGTGATGCTGTAGGTTTTATGGGTCAGAGGATCCTCCCCTGGTCAGTTTGCCCACAAATCTATATTTGATTCAAATACATACTTCCCCGTAGACAGTTGTTTGGCATTGCATGTACATATTACCTATCACATGAGGTAGTCTCTGTCCCAAATCTGCTCTTTCTAGGAGCTTGGGTTCAAAAATGGCAACATATTTCACTTTTTAGTGGGGTTACCAATATTGGATTTTTCCCCGCATTTACACAGATGTGCCCATGGTGTGTGGGCATTAGGTGGTGGAGTGTCAGATTTTTAACATACATACATTTAGAGTAATATCCTCTTTTCCACTAAAACCCCCCTGAACATACCACCGGGTCCTACCACGTCTTCAAATGTGCACAGAAAAATCACAAGGATAATGATATCACTTATAAAATTTTCACAAGTCCGCTCTATGAATGATCCATCTTTTTAGATTTATGTTCTGGCCCCAAAGGGGTGTGGTTTCCCCCAGCACAAGGTTGAATTTCTGTTTTTTCCAGTTCTGCCAAGCCAGCTTGCTCTCACAGGCAGTGCTCCTCCCCTTTCCTTCCAGGAGGAAGCCACTTTTACGACCCCCATAATAAAACATTTGCCTGAGTCAGGACAGGGCTTTGTTCAATTTCCTGCAGAGCCCAGGTAATTCAATCAGAGAAGTGTCATATCCCTTTTGGTGGGAACAGCAAAAGGCAGCTAGGCCTGGGAACACAGCTGTTGTGCAAGTCTCAACTCCTGTCGGGGGTAGCTGGTGGGCAGAATTCAGTTTCATTAAGCCAGGTTTCAGATAAAATGTCACTTTTTGTTCCCCAGTTTAAGTCAAGACAATTTTTACATATGCAGCTAGAATGCTGATTCTAAGTTCAAAACTATGACATTTTAACAGTGACAAACTATGTGACACTCAAAAGTAGGTCACTCAGTTAATTTAAACATTTTCGATTTTTGGTAGTTTTAAATCCAGTTTCAGTTAGGCTGCTGCAGACCTGCAGAGCTCAGCCAGTCTTGTTATGAACATTCAAGTCACTTCAGCATATAACTTTACATTGTATCCACCTCTTAGTAAGTCTTTCTTTGGCCTACTTTGGGTTCATTTATTCAGTTTTACACAAATGTCTGGTGTTGTTTTAAAACGCCGGCTTTCTGATAGTGGTGAGTACTGGTAATGCAACCATTTTTGGGATTTTTCTTGGATTAATGCATTCCAAACAGGAATGGTTCTTACATGGTAGTAAATCCTTGATTAACATTGTTTTGATGGGGCTCCTTACAGTAAAATGGTTATGTGGAACCTCACAAAAGGGTTGAATCTTTAAAGTGGTCCGGTGTGCCACGATTTCAGCAACTTTTTGACATCAATAACAGTGGATTTTGTTAACAAAGATCTTTCTTTACACTGGTGGGTGGCAAGTGAGGTAACCATTTTGGTGTGCGCACAAACTGTGTGGTTCTCCTGGATTCTGGCGCACTTGTGGGCTTTTTGGCCATCTTGGATTTTCTAAGCCCACAGCACCAAATGTTGCAGCATGATAGCTCAAACGTGGGTCAGGACACCCAACATCACCACTGCAGTGGATCGACATATGTTGACAGCTTCTGTGACATTTTTAACACATGCTTTCCTAAACAGTGGAAGCAAATGAATTTTTCTCAAATCACTATAGCACTCACAGAAAAGCAAAATGTGGGTGACAGACTCAGGATCCAAACCAGTCATCGGCCATGTTCCAGCTATGAGTGAAAGTGGCAACCTGAAGGGTTCCAGTCATGAATTCCAGGAACAGAGTGCACGCATAGGCTGGAGTTATTAGATACAAGTAACTCTCCCCACCTTGAGCGCGTTTCAAGATTAGGTAGTCCAGCTCCACTTATGAGCTTATAAGACAAGTTGGTGCCTCACGTGAGTCGACCATTGCAGAGAGCTTCCTCCATGATGGTTCAACAGATCTGAATATGCGTCCTGGTACTTTACAAACTCTGTGGACCCACAAAGCCTAATCCAATTAAACACTGGTTTCCAAACCAACTGATAATAAATAGATTCTTGGCCACTTTTCGTTAACAGTGGGGCACTTGGGAAACTGGACGGTAATCTAAATCGTTTTTTCAAGAATGTATTCTCTGCTACTCCTAATTTTGGACTGATAGTGTTACCCCATAACTCTGCTCCATAAAGTGTTGCACATATATTCTGGATTGAATTGATGTTAATAGCAGGGCAAATGACTTGCTCTCCATGAGAGACAAAGAATTTCTTTAGGCCACCATCGTTCCTTTCCAAAATGGACTGGGACCTGCAGGACTGGGCTTCTCATGACCCTGTGTCAGTCAATCCTACTCCCAGGTAGTCATAATGACTAACTTGTTCCAGGGCAGTCCCATCAACCTCCATACGAAGTACCACAGGCTTTAATCTCCTTGGTCTAAACACCAACACATTAGTCCTACCCCTATTGAGGGTCAATCCTGGCTGTGAACACTTAAAAGCAAAACACTCCAAAGCGTGCCTGACCCCCCATGGGAGACGTGGGCAACAAAACTGAGTCATCTGCGAAAAATAGAGCCAGATAAACATCAGCACCAACTTTCAGTGGGTCAAGCTTGCCCCAGAGCATTCTGCCACCAGATCCAAAATAATCTTGTTAATATAAAGACAGAACAGAAGCGGGGCAAGGACACAGCCTTGTTGCATGCCTCTGTCATCTGGGAACTGATTTGTGGTTTCCCCTGCCAGACTCCACCTCACTACTGCCTTTTGGTTGGGATAAAGCTGAGCAATAACAGACACCAATTGGGCCGGCACCCCATGCCTCACCAAAACCTGCCATAGCTGGGCCCTGGGTACGCTATCAAAAGTGTTCTGTAAACCTATAAACTATGCCTAGACTCGTGTTCTTTTTAACATGGTACATTTCTGCAAGATGGTAGACAGGCGGAAGCACTGATTGACTGTGCTCAGCCCTTGTTGGAAACCAGCCTGTAGATGGGAAATGAGACCATTGCTAGTCACCCAGTCCTGCAGTTATTGAAGGACTACCTTACCAAACAGTTTTCCCTGTGGCATCAAGTGGTGAGATAGGCCTGTAATTCCACAGTTTATCTCTCCCACCTTTTGTGTTTGCTATCTCAGCACAACACCATGATTCCCAAACCATATTAAGGCTAACCACTGCTTGGAATAGCCTTCATAATAGCAGCACCCAGATTTCAGGCACATCCTTCAAAAGGTCAGCAAGGATTGTACCTGGACCTGGGGCCTTCTGATCCTTAGTGTTCAATAGAACACTTTTTACAGCTGCCACAGTAATAACAATCGGTGGACTCGTACAATCAGTTAGCACCAGGCCTGTAACAGCTGGTCCTGCTATATCAGAACCTTCGGGGGAGGCCTCCTCTTCATATAAGCCATAAAAGTGGGACAACCATTCTTCTGCAGTGATTAAGTGCTGATTCTCTAAGTGTATCTCATTTGGATTTGTGATATTCTATTTTCCTCAGCTTCACAGTTTTGTTGTAATTACTCCTCTTAAGGTACACTTCCTCCTGTATTCACCTTCCCTTTAGTTGCAAGATATAGCATAAGATGGCCAAACTGCATGCACTATCAAACCAAAAAGGTTTCCACACTCTTCTCTGTTTTGGGAGAGCTACTGAACTAGTGAACCAGGGACTAAGCTCAGAGGACAAGTGCTTGTATTCAACCAATACCTCCTCATCCTCAAGACTATGACCATATTGATTTTCAATATAGGGGAGTATTGAGTGATATATAGGGCCTCATTACGAGTTTGGAGGTAGCCATGCCCTTAATAAGGGCATGGCTACCCCCAAACTTGGGTCTGGGTCCGGGTTCCCTGAATGGGGAAATAATGGGCCATTCCAACCTAGGAGGGCCTGGTATTTCCCCATTCAGGGAACCCGGACCCGGTACATCCCCATTCCCATTTGAGCACCGATAGAGCTCAATGGGAATGGGCAGCATGCTACCAATGGGCCCATTAATGACGTTGTTAGCGCTGCACACCCGGTGTTTATGGATTTTTTTGTTGTTAGCATGCTGGGCCGCTCGCGTGACCCGCTCAGGACGCCTGGTAAAACCAGGCGCCCTGAGCGGGCCCCGCGAGCGGTCCTCGTAATGAGGCATTATGGGGTTAACGGTGCCGGCAGCTCTACCGGTGCCGTTAACCCCATAACACGAGGGCTGTAATGAGGCCCATAGCATGCTTTAGACCTGCTGTCAAATATTGTCCCATTTGATAGCTCGTCTGACATTCCCAGATATCCTAATCGGCACAATAGTCTTGATAACATCACACAACTTACCCTGCCAACTTAGTTTTAAGCAAAGGGGTTTATGATCCGTGCCTATACGATCGGAAATGAAAAACTCCTCCAATTCACCCCAGACACCATTTGCAACTAGAATGTGATCTATCCTAGAGGAACATACGAACCCGAAAAAAAGTATCAACAGTAACAATAATAAGTAACAATAATAACCAGTAAAAACAATGAGAGGTATCAACAACACTGAGTTTCATGCAGAAAGTGCACTCTCGATCTATGTGTTTTGTGAGTTACTCCGAGACCTTCGCCCCCGCAAAATGTCTGCAAAACCCAGCCTGGCAGCCCCCTCCAGGGACCAGAGAGACAGCCAGAGTAACACAGTGTCTGCTCACCTCTCCGTTTGGGTGCACAGAAACTGCTCTCAGGAGGCAGGGCTCTCCAGCCAGGGCGTGCGGCCAGAGGACCCTCTGTGTATTCGGGAGGCACTGAAATTCACGCTGGGTCGCCAATATGTGTGTTAGGCCCAAAAACCAATCGGAAATATCAATACAAGGAAGCAATAATGGAATACACGATTTGTGAGAAAAACTGCTTTAATACATGAAAATTACGGCCATGAGGGTCAGTCATCTCCTTAAACTGAAAACTGAAAAATGCTATTGATACGCCCACATTGAATTACAGTATTTAAAGACAAAACCCACAAAATCTGAACACCTTACACGTATCAAATACATTTAAATTCCATGTTTTCTATTGGCTCCCACCTATATAGAAATCTATATAGAAATATAAACACAATATATATTATTATTCTCTATTGGTTAGTACAATACCAGTGCAGCCCCCTACGAATGACCTAATTGTGAAGCCAGCAGAACATCTTAATTCGTTAAAGTAATAAATGTAACATTTACTAAAATAGCACACCGTCATTGGTCAAAACAAGTTCATGTAACTTCTGTGGTGCAGTCCCACTGAAACAGCCCCATCATGTAGTGAGTGAACAGTGAAGTTAGCAAATTAGACACAGTAATATCCTCTCCCATGAGTTCCGTCAATTTGGCACTCCATACAGTTCCCAGGTCTGGTAGCAGTTTACTCGGAAACACTTTTTGCAACTCCCATTTGGAAACGTGTTGCTGTCATTGGCACACATGCTTGCAGCTATCTCTTGGGAACGAGGTGGCATCATAGAAAACTATTTAGAAATTGATTTTTCATATTTATTTGTATCAAGCCATTCAATTGCAGACCTAGCTGTCTAAATACTCCCTATAGGGCAGTATAACCACAATCTAGTTTCACACTTTGGCAATGTCTCCCCTCATGGCTTTGATCACATCAAAATATGATCTTCACAACTATTGTACTTATCTATCGTCAAGAGCACAAACCCGTATTCTACATTTCACTCAAAACTCTTGACAACTGCTAGGCCCTCTAACAATAACTAATACGTGTGCTGCTTATAATAGGTGTGCTGCTTCTCACCCTTCCTCCAAGGACCTTTGTATGCTGAACACTCACTGGGAGAAGTGTAAGGAAGGCATGGTATCAAAGTAAAACAAGAAGGATGTATGGTGGGCACTACTTGTATATGGAATAGTTATTGATGTAAACAATGGTAATGAATAACTTAATGGCGACCATCAGAGATCCGATGTACACCACATCAGTGAAAAATGAACTGACAAAAAGGTTTGCCTGGTGAAACCTTCACCAGAGCTGAGGTCACCAACGAATATAGTGAATACTGTTGCATATTTCAGGTTTATGTTCAATAATTTCATAGTCATTCACTCATGAACACCAGTGATGAAATAAAGTCTTTCAAATTTAGTACGGTTTATTCTCCATATTAGTCTTGCAGAGACATTAGCCACCGATCCATTTGGTCTGTGGACCTTCCTCAGGGCGTGATTCATGCTAAAATAAAAGGATGTTGATAACAATATATGCCTGTTTCTGCCAGCGTGGTGTGGCTGTCCAAAAATAAATGAATTCCTAGTCGTCTAGTTAATCCAATTGATATTGAAGTACATGTTGCACTCACGCTTTTGGTATCAAAGTAAGACAAACACAAGTAACTACAGTTCAAGGGTGTTTATTGAACCTAATCCAGGGCATGATAAACACCTAATCAAACCTAAATCTAAGATGGGAGCAAGCTACAAAGATCAAATAATAATAATGCAATCCTGGTGGAGTCTCATCAAAATAAAAGGGCATATACAAAAAACCTATTGCCAATCCTTACCGCTAATTTACAACGTGTGGGGAAATGTTCATGAAAAGAAAGAAGTGTTCACAAAATGATATGTCAGGATATTCAGGCCTTTGGTCTTCGTTCCCCACGTTTTCAGCATGGAACAAGGCGGTTCACTCGAGCATAGCACACTCTTGGGCTTCTTTGGCACAAGGACACAGTTCCCTTACAAGCATCAGGGCCTTGGTTGCCCTTGTCTCTTTAGTTATCAAAAGTCTCTTGATCCAGAGGGCCTGATGTATCAAACAAACAAAAAAGTTCCCTTCCAAGTATTTAAGTAGGGCGATTCACTCTTCACTCTGCATCCCCCTCATCTGGGCTCAGATCCCCTTTTTTACCGAAATATTTTCTCAGGTGACTCACGGTTAACCCCAGATCCCCATCAATTGGGCTCAGATCCCCTTCCACAATCTTTTCTCGGGTGACTCATGGTTCACCCCAGATTTCCCTCAGTCAGGCTTAGATCCCCTTTTCACAATTAGTCTCCTTCAGCCGGGCTCAAACCAATTACAGTTCTTATTTGCTTTTGAAGACTTTCGAATGTGCACAGGGTTTGGCTTGACCCGTTGCAGGACCACTTCGATTTCACAGTTTACAATTTTACACTCTCAGTTGTAACCTTAAAGAGACTTTCAAATGAGCACCCATGTGGTGCCGGACTACTCTTTATATGGCATCTACTTTGGTTTCAAAAGTTCACTCACTCCGTGGATATTCAATGATATTTGCATCGCTCATCACGTACACCTTAAACTCTGTTCTTTGCAGATTTCTTCATACAATGTTGCCACTTGCAACCTTGGTTCTAACACAGACCGGTCTTCTATCAGACTCCCCGGCTCACCGACTGTGATGACTTTACTTCAGTGGCTTGGTTTCCAGAGCCAAGGACATTACCACAGTGGCACTCCCTGCTCCCCGTCTCTGCTGTCGATGCGGGAAAACCCAGGTACTTTCGATACACTATGCACATTCAGTTTTAATTCCTGGTTTTATGTTTCTTATCCTCGAGGGCTCATGAAAGTAATTGTTTTCTTCCTCTGAAAAGGTCAATGGCAATTCCCTCCTTGCAACCCTTTCTGGTCTCGTCTCGCCGTCTTTCTCCTTGTATTATCTGCCATCTTGGAATTTTTGCTTCCTCAGGTGTTTTGCTTCGCTCAGAGTGTGCTTTTGTGCTCCTCCTTTTTTCCGTGTGGTGAAATCTGATGGAAGTCTTGTCTGTGTAATTATCAGTAAGTGCCTGACTCTGCCTGACCCTTGATTTGGGACATGTTAGGTATACAACTCTGGTGTTAGTCCATTATCGCTCACAGCAAACTGTCTATGAGAACATGTTCATGTCGGGAAGGGGGCGGGGGTTCCCCAGATATCGCACCTGGACGGTTCTCACCTTCCAGTGTCTCACTTCCAACCCCCCTGGGTCCCTTATCCAGGTTATCCTCCCGCACTGGTCCACCCCCAGGAACTGGATCCAAAAGTGATGGCCATGACCTGGATGCCTGGGTGACAGATCCCTGGAGACTGGTAGGTGAGACACCTTCAGGTTTCTCACAGAAGCAATTTTAAAGTTTAATTAAATTGAAGTACAGAGACTCTGAACTGCAGTCTAATGCCCTAAATAACAGTAATCAACACACTCTGAAGGGGCCTAGCTCAAAATGGCCCTTATGCTAATGGAACAAGTAACAATATATTTTACTCTACATCATTCCACCCCATACTCTGTAGCCTAGTGCTCTCTGAAATGTGGCAATACTAAATCCAATTCGAAAGTAACCTGCTACGAGAAATGACAGAAACATTGACACAAAATGACCAGATCTTCAGGCTAATGGAATTTCCTGAGCTTGTTCTCCCCTTCATGTTTAGAGTGTTGAACTGGTATCCTAACAGTTGTCTCAAGTTTTCCTATTTTTTAAATGGAGAATAAGACACACCCACAGCATTGTAATTTAATGAGTATTCACAAAGGTTTAAATGTATAAGATAGTGTTTGTGCAAATACTTATGTTGCACCTCGAACAAGCAACAACTACATGTGGTCACAGTTGTAAATTCGATGTTTTTTATGTTGGTAGCATAGTACACTTGATTACAGTTTGTGATTGAAAATTGTGACTAGTCTTTACAGCCAAAACTAAAGTTACACATTGGTCTCTAGGGTTTCTGTCATTTCTAGCAGACGGCAACATGGAGTCCTCCCAAACCAGGTCTACTCCGACTAAAGCAGAGTGCTTTGCACATCTACAAACAGTGCGTGCATATAAGAAGATCTTCACCAAATAGTTTGTTCTCAGAAAAAAACATATGGCTCGAGATGTAGCGTATTTGCAAAAAACGTAAAGATGTTTTGTGCTTGGGGGACCTCTTAAGCACCAATGAAACACACATTGGAGTAGCTCCAGCATGCAATCTCCGCCAATGAGCAGTCATTTGCATAATTGTTGATATTGCTGCATATATTAACATTACATCTATAGAGATAAAACGTCAAACATGACCATAGTTCACTGCTTCATGCACAACAGTTGCCGCAGCTCAATGACATTTTCTAAACGACTCAAAACAAATGGTTTCCTAACAAAAGAACTTTAAATTGGCTCCTTAATTACAGTTCAATAGGAATACTGATCTATAGTTGGTATCTCCTTTGACACGTAAGGATGACCTCATCTGTTTGTTCCATGAGTTGTTATACTATTTAGTATGTCATTATTAAAATCTATGGAAAAGAGTTTAAATAAATAGCAAGAAGGATTTGAAACAAAGGAAATACATTTACAGCCTTCAATTGCATGCAAAAGACATTTCAATACAATAGCACTCTGCAACAGAATGGCAGAATACAACTGCAAATGTCCACCTTTCTCTTGCAACTTCTCACCCATCAAATGTTAAATACATTAGGCGACGCATTACTGTATGTTTGCAGTCACTGCACTGATAACAAAGTACATGCTCCGAGGGTCGATCACACATGTTTCCATTAGCACCCTGGGAGGGGCTGGTAGCCAAGTAGGGAGCTCAGAATGTGGGTTGCATAAGCCTGGGTTCAATGTTTCCTAGGTGTTGCATGTCCCTTGACCTTTGCATCCTTTGCTCCCTCCTGCCCCCAAAACAGTCTTTACCACCCGCAAAGAAAGCACACGCAGGTGCTAAAGGCTTAATCGAATTATAAAGAAAATGAAAAACTAGCTTACCTTCATTCTTTCAACACACTGTTTCTTTGACAATGAGTTAACTTTTATTGTTGATCACGTCATCATAATCAAAACTAAAAAAGGACTCCCTTCCCAGAAGCTGCATCGCAGGAACCATGTTAAGTGAATGTTTCCTTCCTTATATAATGTACATGCACATGGGGGTCTGCTATAGCCTTGTGCAATTTTCATTGTGCCATAACTTCCTGTTATTGAAAAATCACAAAATCTGCAATTTCCACAAATCGCCTAAAATGATAGCACAGGGCAGATACTAGCCCTGTGCAAGTCAAATGGGTGGGATTGGTGAAATTTTACTATCGCCAGTACACCCCAGACTGGTATGCCGACCATGGGCCAAAATGTAAGCACACCAACTGTTGGTGGGCTGGAGCCAACAATCGCAAAATCAGCAATCTCCCGAAACCGCCTATACTGATACTGAGCCAACCGCGAACATACAAACACACTTTCCCACATATATATATATGTACATGTATATATGTAAATATATATTTGTATATATGTAAAATTATATTAGCGATACCACCCGCTGTTGTCCGGCTATGCACTTGGGGGTCTGCTATAGCCGTGTGTATGTTTTATTGTGACATAGCTTCCTATTTTTGAAAATTCGCAAATTCAGCAATCTCAAAACTGCTTATATTGATAGGACAGGGCCGGAACCCACTTCACCCCTGTGCACGGTGAATGGGTGGGTTTGGACACATGTCACTATCTCCAGTACACCCCAGACTGATATGCCGACCTTGTGTCCTAACTTCCTATTTTTGAAATAGTCGCAAAATCGGCAATCTTCCGAACGCCAATAATGATAGCACAAGGCCGGACCTCGTCCTGTGCAGGGCACATGGGTGGGGTTGTCAGATGTCACTATCGCCAATGCAATCCAGACTGGTATACCGACTGTGGGCAAAAATGTAAGCCCACCAACTGTTGTAGGTCTGGAGCCAACAATCGCAAAATTGTCAATCTCTCGAAACCACCTATACTGATAGGATAAGGCCGGACCACACCCTGTGCAGGGCGATTGGGTGCGGTTGGTCAATTTCATCAGTACACCTTAGACTGGTATGCTGACCTTGGGCCAAAATTTCAACCCACCAACCCACCAACTGTTATGGGACTGGAGCCAAACCTGAACATACAAACACACTTTCACAAATATATATATATATATATATATATATAAGTTTGAGCTTTTAGTAGCCGTATAGGCTTTTTTTGTGCGAGCTCCTGGCAACATTACCCATAAAAGATAAAGATTTGTCTACTGATGCATAACAATGGTAGGGGTCTGATTCACAAAAAATTTACTTTGAATGGCTCTGACATACTCCTGAAACAATAGTAGGTCAGAGTTAAGCATGCTAATTTTAATTGTATTTTATTGTTTGCTTATTAGGCGCTTATACAACAAGTGAAATACTGTTTCAAAGCGCGCACAGGGCAAAGGGAGGGAACAAGGGAGTGAAACAAATAAAAAACACAATAATTAAAAGCAGTGGAGGGAAAAAGGAAAAAAGGACAAACCTACTATGCTTTGTGAGTATTTAGAACGTGCAAGTGCAACAAGCACAATGTCTTCTACCCTCTTCAAACAAAGAATCAAATTATGGCTAGCTACCAATGTGGCCTAAATGACTAAACTTATTTCAGGACACTCTCTCGGCTCTTCAACTGCCCTCGCCTGTATGTATTCTTGCTAAATGCATTCCTGCTAATTGTAGATACTGTGCACAGCTCATTGTAAACTATATACAGCTTTCCTGCGACTGTAGATATTCCTGTACATTATATTGTATACCATGTATAACCTTATTGTATATGCTGTGCTAATGTTCCACTTTAAATGTAACCGGTACTGTATTATATTACCTTGTCAAGATATGCACCCGGTTGCCCTTGGGCCTGGCTGCGCTATATAAATAAATAAAATACAAATACTAAATACAAATACAAATACAAATACAAGGAGGAGAGTAGAGCAGATAATTGCTGGGGTGTCTGGGCTCATAGGTGAGCCATAGATGAAGTGTGTGGTATGGTGAGTGCTACACGGCCGGATCCGCGTGGATGTAAGTGCTGACCTCCAGGGCGGAGGGTGTGCCAAGGCAAATGCTAAGGGTAGACATGAGCTGGGTGATTGGCTGTGGGAGGTCAGGGGCCCTGTGGATGAATAAGTGCCCAGGACACCAATCCCAGCAACTGTGAGATTAGCAGAGGAGAGAGAAGGAAAGGAGGAGGTAAAAGGAAAGTCTTGAGGAGCTTGCAGAATAGAAAAAAAAGGTCCTGCTCAAAGCACAGGGGGAGGGGAGGCTGTTTCATAGAAAGGAACCAGCTGAGGAAAGTGATCGACCACCTACCAAAGAGTTGGTGCCAGAGGAACATAGTGATCCAGAGGTAAAGTATTTAGTAAGGTAAATTTGAAGATAGTGTGGTCCCCTGTCCCTGACAGCCTTTTGGATTTACCTTCTCTGTGTATAAAATGGCCCTTTGAGGTTTAATCAGAGAAAACTCTTTGTTAATTTGTTCTCTATATATATTTACACAGAACTGCTCAAAGTAAATAAGCACTTTGTGTAAAATTCAAATAATGAATTTCAAAGGCTAAAATGGCTATTATTTGTTTTTCTTGTCAAGGAGAAAATATGATATGCGCTTTCTATCTTACCATAAGCCTGACCACTGCTGAAACACTTGATGTTCATTGACTGTATAAAGTCAGGTACAGGCATATACTCATGTGGCAATGGGGTCTTTTGATGTTCCTGAACGGCACTCTATTTCCATTTTTGTTTGCGATTTCCTTGGTAGACAATGTGTAGAAATGCAGCTGTCATGGTGATTTTTTATTAAAGCTTGAAGGAAGCACTTCCGGAACTAATTTAAAGGAACATTGAATGGGGAAATCTAGGTGTCAGGTGGATCACAGTGAAGTGATATATACATTTCTTGCACTAGTGTTGTTGCTAACACTGATGTAAGTTTATGTCTCTAGCTCTGCCTGACTGCACTTCAAAAATACTCCTCTGCGTTCAAATCGGCTAATCATGACTTCTATATCTCTCTAATTGTGTCTCAATCTGCTTAACCTAGCAGCATCAAAAAACCTCTCAACTCAATTCTCTCACCTCCTAACCTTCTCCATCTCCTCTACGCTTTCTGCTAATAGCCAGTTGTTTAATTTGCTTCAAAGATTTCCAACATTCGAATTACCTTCTAACCCTTCACCGGCTCAATTTTCTCCACCACATCTACCCTCCTCTCCTGCGACAATGTCTTTCTTTGCCCCCACTAACCCTGATGAGATTCTTGCCCTTCTCCTAAGGGCTAATGCTTCATGTGCCTCCATCGACCCTCTGGCCCCACACATAGTGAAATGCATAGCCCAATATGGAGTTCCCTCTACAACTCCTCTCTAGACAGTGCCACTTTTCCATCACCCTACAAATTCAGCTACTGTCATCCCAATACTTAAGAAACCTAACCTAGATCCTAACTGTCGTGCCAACATTCACTCTGTCTCTTTTCTACCTCACTATTCCAAAATCTGTGTGTAGTTTTCAACTGTCTCACTGATTTCCTTCACACATCCTCCATGGTCCTCTCGAATCTGGCTTCCGACCTCAGTACTCTACTGAGTTAGCTCTCCTCAATGTCAGAAACATTCACCTATTCCTATTCTTCTCAATCTCTCTGCTGTTTTCGATACCATCAACCAGTCGTACTTTCTCTCAACACTATGTCTCCTAGGTTCAGGGACAAGGCTTGTGCTTAGTTTGCTTAGTTTGCTTCATATTTTGCCTACAGACACTTCCAGGTGTCCTGGAACAGCCTTACTTCCCCATGTTCACAATGTCTCGGTCTTCATCTCCAATCTGCCACTGCAGACAGAATGAATCTCCTCAACATCAGAAAGAAATAACACATTGTCTTCCCTTCAACACTGCTTAGCACCAAATCTCCTCTCTCGTGCTCTCTTGATCTAACTACTGTGCCAGTCTACTCTATAATTATGCTGTTTTACCTTTTTTACCTCTTGACAAAGTCCTTAACTTTGCTGTCCATACAATCTACAACCTTCCCAGCTTCACCTCCATCTCCCCAACCCATCGTCAGGTTATGGGCAAAGTATTAACACTAAAAATGTTGCTGCTGAGCGGGTATCATTACGAGCAAAGGGACCAGCCTCAAGCCAATGTGAAAATGGACATACCACTGTAAGCATGTATCTATCAGAGGTACATCTATCTTGCATATCGACATAGTCCATAGTCCGGCTAGTGCCGGAAGGGCCCTTCTGGTTGCATTAATGATCCTTGTATCACTCCCAAAGTGTGTCAAGATATTTTCTGTTTTACAAATTATACAATTGCTCACAAATTCAGACACGCACACATGTAAATTTGGCACTCACCAATCCTCACTTATCCCTGTAGCCGCATGTTCTTTCAATATGTGGGCAGGGTAGTGAAGCTGTTCCAAGGCCACATTCATCAACTTTGTTGCCATAACCAGCTTGCCAGTGCTGTCTTGCCGACATATCAAATATGTTGGAGACAGGGAGCACCCTCCTTTCTTCCAAATTTCTTTTTCATCATTCGGTTCTTCTCCCTGTAATTCTATTATCTGCACTATCAGTGTTTCATTAAAGCCCCCTGGCAGTGCATTTTGTTCTTTACTTGTTTGCATCAATGCTATAAGTGGTATTTTCTCTTCTCACCAGGGAACAGCACATGTGTCCCTTCTGGCAAATATGCTGCCTCTTTTGTCGCTCTGTCTGCTCTTTCATTACCCAATGAAATAAAATCTTGCCCCCCTCCCAGTATGGGCTTTGCCTTTTATTATTGCCAATTCTACTACAAGTAGTAACATTTCCAATACTTTACTCAAAAATGCTGCATGTTGTACCTGCATGCCATCACTTCTCCTGAACCCTCTCCTTTCCCATCTTGCTAGTCCTGAATGTACTCTAGATGTTATGTATGCAGAATCTGAAAAGATATTTACTGTATCTCCTTCTGACATGTTTAGGACATGTTTAGTGCCTCAATTAATGTCACCAATTCTGCCACTTGTGCAGAGTAGTGTGTTGGCAGTAGTGTTTGGGACAAAACTGTGAATTCCAATTCCTTGTGCTGTCCATGATTGTGTCCTACTACTGCTGAAGCAGAATGTCTCTGTCCTGAATATGGGTATACTTGAAGACCCGTCAATTACTTCTTCTTTTACCAGGGGATTCATTCATACCTGTCCATGCATGCCACACAATCACATATTTAATCTCCTTCCTCTAATGGTTCTTCAATGAATTCTTCTGGGTTAACCATCCTGCATCTCACAATTTCTATTGCAGAGTTTGTCAATATAATTTCATAACCTGATGCTCTCTGAGTTTTCAATGATGATTTGGACCTCTCCAGGACTGCAAGCATTGTATGTTCAACGTACAAAATGACTGCGCATTCCATTTTTATTGTTGATGTCTTATCAATTGAGAATGCAGCAGCAGCCAGTGCCTGCTCGCAAGGAAAGTGTTCCTGCATCACTGGCTCTAGTGATCCACTGTAGTATGCCAGTGGCTTGTCTCCCTGTCCTTTCTTTTGTGTCAGTACGGCTGTCATTTATTTACCGTCTGAATGAGAAAAGAAATTAAACTTTTCTTTGTAATTGGGTGTGGCCAATGTTTGTGCATGTGCCAGCTAATTTTTGAGCACATCAAAATGTTAATTCATCTCAGTTGTCCATTTAATGTTGCTTTTGTTTTTCTGAGCTTCCTCAAGTGCCTGGAGGAGTGGCCTGGTGTATGTGGAGTAATCAAAGACCCATGCTCTGCAGTAATTGCATAGGCCCAGAAACTATTATAGCATCTTTCACTGTCTTAGGTCGGGGTGCTTTATGTATTGTTTCAACCCTTTCTGGTGTTATTTTTCTCCCATCTACTGATCAAATCTGCCCCAAATATAGCACTTCTGTTTGACATTGGTCTGGTACCCTTTGTCAGCCAGCAATGTTAATAGTGTCACTGAATCCTCCCTGCACTCATCTTCTGTTGTGTTACACACTAAAAGGTCATCCACATATTGTATCACTGTACTTTCTACTTGCAAATTGCTTGAATTCATTTGTATAACTCTAGTAAATTTGCTGGGTCCCTCACAGTACCCTTGTGGCATTCTCTTGTGCTAAAATCTGGGCCAGTGATACATAAACGCAGTGAGTCTGGATGCAGGGCAATGGAGGAGAAAGCATTCTTCAAATCCATTACTGTGAAGTAGCTTGCCTCTGCTGCGATGCTGCAGGAGATTCCCACAGGATTTGTAACTAATGGAAATTCTGCTTTGATGACATGGTTAAGATGGTGGAGATCCTGTATGAATCTCCACGCCACAGCCTTTGATTTTTTAATGTGGTATATCGCTGTATTGCATGATCATTTAGATTCCTGTATGATACCTTGCTGCCATAAGTCATGCAGTGTCTCATATATACACTCATCTGCTTTTCGTGAGAGGGGGTATTGGTTCACTCGTGGTAGCAGTGCTCCTTGATTTATCTTATTGCGCACTGCTCCCGCCCCTTCAATATTCTCACGTCATGGAGTCCTTTGGTGCATACATTCTTTGGAACTTTTTCTAAAACCTCCTCCATGTCTGTTGTATCTTTTTTCACTAATTGTGTCATCTGGAGCACTGCTCTTTTGTTTATCTGTAATGGATAGAGTATGTTCAGCTGAAACCCTATCTCTCCTTCTCCTTCATCTTTTGTAGCAAACAACTCTGTGTCTCTTACTCCTGTCAGTGTTAGTGTGGGATCAATGCACAGTATTGATCAACACTCCATGTTATCGTCATCTATAGCAACCAGTATAACCACATGTTTTCTCACTACTACTTCCACTAGGTATAGCAGTGTGTGTGTGTGTGTGCCTGGTGTGATGGTTGAGGGGCACCGTGGTCAGAATACAAATTCATTTGACAGTCAAAAGATCTTTCCTTGTATCCCTGGGACCCATCCTAGTAGTACTTGCACTCCATATAAGAACATATCTGTGTGCATGGGTATCCCTCTCAATGTGCTCTGTGCATAGTATGCTTAAATTGACACTGCCACTCTGGCTGGGTACATCCCAGTTGTGGTGCACACCATCCCTTTCTCTGAAAATTTAATTATAACATTCAATTTGCTTAACAAATCTCTTCCTAATATGTTAATAGGTGTGTCTTTTGAATACAATAATGGCACTACAATATGGTGTGTCCCTATTGTCAGTGGTACAACTTTTGTTAGAGTAAATACTTGGATGGTCCTGGAAGAGCCTTGCATGTCCAATTTCTTGTTGGATAATGGGAACCCCCCTTCTTTTATACAGCATCTAGTATCTATTACAAAGGAAAGGTCCTCTGTCGTTTTTGAAATGCTACCTCAGGGTCCTCTTTGGGGTCTTCCGTTCTTCCGTTACCACTAGGACGGGACACACTCATACTTCCTGTTGGCACCCCTGTTGGGAAAATGTATTGATTGAAGATGTGCATGGATTTCCACTTACCATTGTGACCCAGGTGTAACGGGCAACTCATGCTGTCCCACTATTGTAACCTTCTCTTGTGCTGGTGCCTGCAGTATGCTTGGGCTGATTCTTGTCCTTGTGTTGGTACGACCTGTGTCTGTATGGGTTGCAATTGCCTCTGTTGCTGTTGTATCATCTGCATCTGTTGAGGTTGTCTGGATGTCTGCATATATTGCTGATGCAGTGGCTGCACTCCTCATAGATGTTGTGTTTGTTGAATGAGTGGGCATGTTTGGGCAAACAACACACTGTCCCCTTCCCTTTGGATAATATACCCTTCATGTCTGATATTGTCCCATGTACAGGTTTACTCCGACCCAGTGTGCAAATCCAGGTTGCTGTGCATTTTTAAATCAGGGCTACTGTTGCATTGGCTGTACTCCCCATTGTGGGTTATATGGTGCTTGTGTATATCCCCCTTGCTGCACTATGGCTGTTACTGGAAGTCCTCCCTGATGGGCGGGTGGAACATTAACTGGTCCTCTGAGCACTGCCCATCCATGCTTATTTTGTGCAGTCTTTTCTGCACAAGATTATTGTCCACTTTTACCACGTTGTCTACTGCCTCCTGGTCTTTTTCCTGTTTCTTTTCACAATAATGTACAATAGCTGCCTGTATCTCGGGACATACTTTGGCTTCTATCGCTACTACTGTTTCCAGGGAAGCCTGCACATCTGATGGGTACCCCCTCACTAGAATGTGATAGAATAAAGGTATTTTATCGTCCCATGATTGTTATGCTATAGTTGGCACATTTCTTCTATTGATGGTATGTATTCTGCAGGGTCCTTATCTGGCTTCATTTGAGCAATTAACAGGTTCTGGTGAATGCAGTCACAATGCACAAATACGTGGATGAGCTGAGAAAACATTTGCATGCATTTGCATTTGCACAGCGAAATCTGCTGACAGTGCAAAATCAAACTATGACAAAAAGAGATCTTTGAGGCAGTATGAAGTAGGTGATGAGGTGTATAAATTCAATTTTGGGAAACGGAAACATAAAAATGTGAAATTCTCGCTTCCTGGCACAACCCTTACAGAATTGTGGTCTCACCTATGGTATACAAAATTGTGATAAAGGAGGGCGATATGGCTGTGGAACAATTTGCCCATGTTAACCAAATCAAGCCATTTCATCCAAAGCATGAGGTGAAAAGGCTGGAGCAAGTTGAAGTGGCCAATAGGGGGTGAAAGGCAAATTTGTTACCTTGGAGTCAAAGTAGGAAAAAAGATGGCATTTGTGCTGAAGGGATTTGCTGTAGCAGGTAAGTAGGTGTCAATATAACTATCAAGGCAAGAGTGGGAAAAAGGGGGAGAAAACAGGTGGGTATGTGCATGAGAACATGCATATGTAAAGGTAAATAAATAAAATACAGACGAAGGTGCAAACAAAACAAAGGGTACAAGAAGGATCAGGCTTCCAGGATGATAAGTGCTATTCTCGTAGTCATTCCAGGTAGAAAAAAAGGTACATGTTTCATGTAATATTGCTTAAATGTTTGACCCATATTTTATTTCCAGCCAATTATCAAAGAAATTGTTATTATGATGTGGTTTCCATGCATAAGCCCTGTGTTTATTTACAGCTGGCTATGAAAGAACATTTTACTGTTATGTAGTTCTATGTTTAACACAGTATTTATCTCTAAGTTGTTCGAAAGTTGTTAGAAAAACAATCAGAACTGTAAAAATATTGCATATTTTATATTGCTAATCCATTATGTATTTCAGGTAAATTCCAAAAGAAAGGAAGCACATGAGTTTAATGTAGTTGATTCTTAATCTGTCTACTTTTCTTTTGATTTAGACACTGGGCCTCATTACAGGTCGGGTGGTCTGGAAATAACAATGGCGGTAAACCTGCCCGATCCCGACTCCTGCAGGCAGGAGGTGATGTTCCCGCCAGGCCTGACCTGGCGGGTTTAACACCGCCAACCTGCAGGCGGACGTGGAAACACCAGCACCATCAGGAGATGGTGCCGGTGTTTCCACTTCCCCATTCCCATTGAGTCCTATGGGACTCAATGGCAATGGGGATTTACCAAATTCCGCCTCCGGAATTCCTGGGACACCGGGGTTGTAATGGCCCGGTAATTCCGGGAAGCACGGAGGCGGAATAGTAATATGAGTCCGGCGGTAACCAGGCGGTTTTACCTCGGTTACCGCCGGACTCGTAATGAGGCCCACTAACTTAATTGCCCCTCCAGAGCTTCTGTATCTGGCCGCCGAAGCGGAGGACACCGGATGAACCGGACACGCCAGATCAAAACTCTCTGCACCGAAGAAGGGGTAAGAAGATGACCCACTTGTGTGTCAAGGGTGCCCCACATGAAGTGCGGTGGTTAAAAACTTGGCTCTGAATCAAAGAAATAAGTATCATGGACAGGGGCAGTCTTTAGGTCATGTGATGGATGTGCAACCACCAATCTAAGGGAGTTGAATCTTTCCCAATTGACAGCTTTCTCGGGGGATGTGTTCCTCTTTGCTTCATTGTCACTCTTGAAAACATTGCACATTGATTTTGGGAGAACGTAATTTTGAAAAAAGACATTGGGCCTCATTCCGAGTATGGCGTTAAGGGATAGCGGCCACCGGTAACGAGACCGGTGGCGGTGATCCCTTACCGCCATACTCCGAGTTCCCTTTGCGCCCTCGCCCTTAACGCCTGCTTAGAGCAGGTGTTAAAGTCGAGGGCGCAAAGGGGCCTCCAAGCCAATAACGGTGACCGTAATGAACGGTCACCGTTATTTGCATCTTCCCCATTCCCATTGAGCCCTATGGGGGCTCATTTGGGAATGGGGATGAGCTTTGGTGAATGGGGAATTACCGCCCCGCCAACCTTGGAATGGGGCGGTAATTCCGCCATCCACCAAGGCGCTGCCGGTCCGGCGTTAATAGCGCCATTGGTTAGCGCCGTACTCGGAATGAGGCCCACTGATTTCAACCTATTAATTTCAAGGTTGGGACTGCTACAGTCATTCAGTCATAAAATAGGCACTATGAACATTATGCACATCATCACAAGTTTTTATTAGTTTGATTTTCTTTGTTGCAAAGGTCTTGCTTTAACTTAAAAAAAAACTCACAAATAAAAGAGAAAAAGAAAAGATCACAAAAGAAAAGAAAAAAGGAAGAGAGTATCTGAAAAAAAAAGAGATGACCAGAAGACGACATTTAAAAATAAAAAAAACATAACTGCAAGCCACATGCTATCTGATGACATGAATGCTTGTTAAGGATATGTTTTGCAAACAGTAACTGATGATTTTTGAGTTAAAAAATAAAAATCCTTAATTTTTTTTATTGCAAAGTGCACATGCATTGCCTCATTGTTAACAGTTTATGAAATCAGCATGTGTCGATAAATGAGTGTAAATTTCTTCGCTCCCAGCTCGCCTACAATGTTTGATGTACAATGATGGCATGTTGTGTATTCCTGTGGGTGCTTTTATTCTCATTTGCTCACAATCTATAAAGTATCCTATAAAATAATGAAGGCTGTGCATGGCTATTTTCTGTGTGACACGTTGTTTCTGTAAGCAAAACCATGTTTTTCCCCATGTTATCAATGCTTCAATTCTCAGGTAACCTGGTATGTTTATTCTGAGTAATTACACTGAACTACCAATGCAATACAAATAAGGTAGAGGAAATGGTGCCCCTAGTGAATGCCTAAGTCTCATTTTTGCTCCAGGAAGTGATCACAAAGTGAGTCTAGCCTCATAACCTTACAACCATAAAACACCTTACAGACCCAACATGTCCTTCATGCTATCCCAACCCTGATAAGGATTTATGGGATACATCTCTTGCATTAAAAAGAAGGTGGTCAGATCACGAACAAAAATCAATTCTGGCTCACGCAGCAGGCACGTAAGTAAGCAAATCTAGTGTTCTGATTGGTGCAGAAAAATAAACACTGTTGCCAACAATTAGTTTTCTCCCTTAAATGGATACAGGAGGCTTCAAATGATTCAAACATGCTCCTCACTAACCTGGTGGTTTCAAATGACATATATTCTAGTGGGTGCTCTAGGTGTCCCAAAAAGTCACTTAACAACTTAAATCCTTCTGCTCCATAGTCCAAACAAATCAATAGTTTTGTGCTATCTATCTTTTTGGCTGAATTATATTTGCTGATGCTGAGTAGAACAGGTAACCCTCTTGTTGACACCTTGAGGGTGGAATATTGTAAAGAAACTGGAATCTTTTTTCTCAAAGATAAGGCCGATGCCTATTTGAAAGACATTGGGTGGCATATTCGATCTGACAGGTTTACTCCTAAAACTAGGATGGCACTCTCTAAAAAATCGGATGTGCACGATTGGATAAGAAATTACTCCCAATTGGAGAACTTAAAGTACTATCAATTTACTAAGTTTGTTCTATACTCGTACAAAGAGCCACAGTTTTATTTCAATCTTTGTCCAGCAATTAGACTGAGGCGTTTTATAATGCTACTTAGGGTGAACTACTTGCCGGTTTTGGCCTGTACTGGCGTAATTGACCAAGTACCACAGCCTGAACGATACTGCTGAATATGCAAGAACCAGACAATAGCAGAATCAGGGAGACATGTGCAAACTAGTTGCCCTAAATTATGTATAACATACCAGACCCAATATGGGAGATATGTACATAATCTTGACTCCATTGCAAAATTGGCTTTCTGGTGGAGCAGTGTAAAGTCAAAGCATATGAGCTGCTTTATTGCAATGTACAATGTTTGGTTGGTAGAAGAGAGCCGCCTGGGAAATTCCATCTGAAGCATTTGTGTGTTATGGCCATTTTTTACCTTGTATGGTCAGTTCTTAATTTTCAAATTATGACTTATTGTGTTTGCAAGTGGGAAGATTTATAATGAGACATACTTATGGTTTTATGAAATTTAGATATCTAAGTATGTTATCATTATATCATGTTTTAATGTGTATATTAATTGATTTTCATGATTTTCATAATTTTAGGTTTATATGACAGAATAGTTTAGGTAACAAGTGTTAATTGTGTAATAGTTCTATATGTGAAAATAATATGTATTTGTATTTCATGTTTATGTGTAAAGTTTATTTATAAACTATAGCAGATTAAAATTAAAATAAAAATAAAAATGTATCTTTGATTCATGCAAGGCGTCTTGGCATCACATGTTACAAAGGCCTTTTTGTTTTGCCGACTTTATTTCACAACTTTCAGCCAGTTCTGACTGTCCTTGTAGATACTAAATAGCTAATTAGGACACCTTGTTATCCTCTGGGGTTTCCTTTGCATAAAAAGCATTCTTGAAACCCAAAACTAGTAGCAAACTCCAAGCAATATAAGGAACGCTGCCACCGTTCTCAATCTGCACGTGTAATATGTGACGCAGTAAGACCAAGATCTGCCTTCACAATGTCCATGCTTTGACTTTTTGAGTAGAATTTGTTTGAATCCTTTTAAGAGTACAGAAAAGAAAGCACAGCCATTTGGTTGGTGATTCAGCAGCCCAATTACTCAGCTCTGGTCACATTGTGATATAAAAACATGTAACCTCGTGGGGTTTCAGTAGAACATGCATTGCCTACTTAGATGAGAGTTCTGCAATTTTTGGGTCCCCAGATGTTTTAGACCAGAACTCTGATCAGCCTTAGATAGCATGGTGAATGATGAGGCATTATCAGAGTCAAAGTCCAAAACATCTGCAGAGCCGCAGGTTGAAGATCCCTGACCCAGATCCTTTATGGCGGCCAACAATGGGAAGGAGATTTGGATCTCACTATGGCATTGGGCATGCCCATCCTCAACAATTCTAGCAAAAATAAGTTTGTAGGAAGTGTTGACTGCTGTAGGGTTGGCTGCTTCTCGGAGGCCAAGAACCCTGGATTTCCTGGTTTTGCTTCCTCTCGCTCAAACACACTACATGTATTAAAGATTATATTGTTTGCCTTTTCTGCTCGCTGAACATTGTGTTGTCCACTGACGCGTGAATCTACATGATTAGTATCTCAATGTATCCATTCAGTGTAAAATAAGTTCAGCCATCGAGAGACTAGAGTGATAGGATGAAAAAAGTGTAAAGCGAGAGAGAGAGTGAGAGGGAAAGAGAGAGAAAGAGGGAATATAGAAGCTACAATAAGGTGCTGCATATCAATATAAGGGCAACATGTACACAGAAAATTAGGGACTATATTAAACGCTATGTCCATAACGTGGAACTCGCATCACGATAGCAATGATAGTATTAAGGCTACATTTCTAAGCACATCTCTTACCTTAAAACTAAATTCATGCCCACTGGAAGAGGTGACATAGGGCCTCATGACAAGTTGGGTAGTATTCTGGAGGTAAATGTGCCGGAATACTGCCCTACAGAATTACCATTACTTCCACTTGGTCTGGTGGATTTACTGCCGGGTTACAAGTGGTGGCAGTGGTGTTAGTCCCCATTAATTGTGAGTCCACAGGGGTGCATTGGGGATTTCTGTGGAATTACTGCAGCTGCAATGCTGTAAATGTTGCCAATTGTTTGACAGAAAGTGGGAGGATTTTCCTCTGGCATGATGCTGGAGGTAAATCACCCATTTCCTGTCCAAACTCGTAGTATGATGGTGCAAGAAAGGTGGCAGTATTTCCGTTACCACCACTTTTTCCCCACAACGACCTGTAATGAGCCCCATAATCCCTCAGCGTTCTGAGGTCAGCTGAACACTCTACTTCTATGAATAGCACACTATATTCTTTATAATGCAACACACATTAATATAATTGGCATAACAAATTAGACACTTTTTTTCATATTTGAAAGTATGTCAATCTTTGAAATTACTTTTATAAAATCCGTACAGTGAATTCATAGTATTTATCTACATTTTCTATTTAGTAAAAATCTAAATTATCTCAGCCGAACTATTTCCAATGCGCAGTATTCCCTAGGATATCTAAACCAGCAATCATGGCTTCACAACAATTTTTTATAGTAACCCTCCACCCTTTTCTTCAGACATCCATAGATCTCATTAGCCTATTCCTGCAAACTGCTAAAGCTAAGGAATCTATATCACAAGAAGCTAGAGGATTATTTAGGAAACCCCAGGCAGAATTATAACAATTCAGTTAATTTGCTTAATATTGCTACAAGATCTGTTTAATTACCGAAGCATTACACTTAGATTTGGAGACACTTATACTGATATCAGCAATGAAAAAATACCTTCCCAGACATGCAAGTCCTTTGTCAATGAGTTTGTCCCAAGAGCCTTGGGTACACAATATATTTGTAATAGAAAAACGTGGTGTGCCCCTGTGAGCCCAGACACTCTGAGACCCCTCCTCGGCCAGCTCATAGACATCTCAGGACACATGAAGCGCAGGAACGCTTGCCCCGCTACTACTTCCAACAAGGACTCAGGATAACTTCTAGCCTTGACAAATCACTCTGATAGGCTGAAACACATGCCAACACTGCATTGTTTTTGAGCTTGCTTGTAAAATAAGTATGGTACCTATGGCTATGTCTATGCCTATGGGTACACAATCATTGGCAAAGACAAACCGTGCCACAGTGCTGCTTGCCCAAAAACGAATTAATATGATTACAAATTGTATGCAAAGCATGAATGAGAGTATTTAGGAAATCAACTGTCCTGATCACATGTTGCCACTCATACCAACCTCTCTCTTCACTATTGTCAGGTTTAAGATATTCCTGATGCAAAGCTTCTTCTTTGATTAGTGCTTTGCTGCTCTTTGACTCTAGGTCAGCATACTGCAAAAAGACACACACAAAATCAAAAATGAATATGTCTCCTCTGCTCTAAGGGTCTCATCCATTCATCCAAAAAAAAATGGACGTATAAAAGTACTGCAGAGGGTGCACTTGTTTACATTTATGATTTTGGAATGCACATGTCACCTTATTCACAAAGGTTAATTGCACATTTCCAGGTGGATGTGTGTCAGTGCAATGACACACGGACTGATGGTCAGTGCCCTTACATACTTCATTAAATGGAGCACGCTCTCAACACTAATATATAATATGTTGTTGCACCTATATAGGTGCTGGGAGCACATTTCATAGTGAAGGGTCGTTAAATAGCTGATCACTGTTAAATGTCCAAAATACCATTTTTTCTACCCCAGTTTGAGTGATGGAAAGGGAACAAAGACACCAGTGGTACATACTGCAGCTGTTCCACTAAAGGGAATATCAATGAAACTGTCAGAAATGACAGCACCATTCCTTCTCTATCTATTCCAAACAGTTGTAGGGCAAAGCTTTTGTTTTTAAGATTTTCAAATTGCATCTTTTTCAATTCGGTATGCACTTGAAATGTTGAAAACCCCTCCTCAATCCCCTGATTTCTGCAATTCCCCAAAGGAGTGGGTAAAAGGGACTTGAGAATCAGATGCCTTTTCTTAATAAGGCTACCGATTATTGAGTGCAACTGAGAGGATATGGTAGCCCATTCCCGTCATGTGAACCCAAAGAAGTGTGGGAATCAGACACTAAGTATGTCTTGAAGTCGAGAAAGAATTTGATTGTGGCAAGTTTTGTCTAAGGTCTTATCTAAATTTGGGATCAGTCCCCATTTCGAAATAAAACTATTTGCTAATTACAGACGTCTATTAATAATAGTGAGAGCCAACAGTCATCAGGAATTGAACTTATTAGGGAAAACTCTGGCATTGGTTTCGGAGAAAGTTAAAATGTTGTCTTTCACCTGACACGGCCAGGTGAAGTAACAATATCCAATTTAGAGACAAACAAAGCCAATGTAGGGCCACGTGAGTAGGATGGTAGCGCGTGAACTATCCTTTGCCTTGCAACACCAGGGGGACTCAGCAAGGTAGGGTGGATGATGGCTGCATCGTGGAGCTGTCAGTGGCAGCGCAGTGACCTGCACTGACCCTGGCCAAGCACGCAGTACCAGGTGTTCCCCTACCCTGATGCTGTTCAAGCCTGGAGATTGGCCAGAACATCCAGGGCCTGGGAGCATGGTGAATCGTGGCCATTCCCCCAACATTGTCCTGCTTCTGTAGCCATATGGGAATGCCAGCGAGCCTGCAGGACACTCGAGGTGAGTTATATACCAGGGAGAAATTCTTAGAACACACCTTGATTGGAGTTACCATACACACTGGAATAATTCCTAGGATGTTCCATGTCCCCTTGGGTAGTGGGTGACGTGTATGTCCTTCCCAGCAATGTGGGACTCCCTGGACTCTTTCCAGTATGATGGGCATACATAGGAGGCTGCGGCAACACCTGTGTTCTCTTAAGAACATAAAAAGTGTACCCTGTGTGTTCCCACATGCCAATAACTTCCAGGCCCTGTTGCCACACTTAGCAGCACTCTGTACATCCACAATCTGAAAATCGAGCAACATGCATTGACATCCAATTCAACATGTTGGCACATGCTGTGGAACATGTTTTGATTCATCCAATATATATCCACCACCTTTCATCTTAAAATAAGAGGACCATCTCCCCCATGAAGGACCAGAAACCTATCAGGGACAACTGCATTGCCCCGCCAGGAATGAATATTTACTGCATAGATTCACTGTGGATGCCATGAAACGTTTCATTAAGCGCTGATACACAGTACTACTTACAGTCCAACTGTTCCAAACACTACCCATAGGGGTTGCAACCAGGGATGTTGCTAGGTCTGGAAAAGACCCGGGGCTGTGCTAATGTTGGAACTGTTGGGACTGGGGGCTGGCTAGCCTTTTGGTTGTAGCTCCTGAGATTCTATCCGGAGCTACAAGCAAAAGACCAGGGGCTATAGCGCCCTTAGCTCCCCCTAGCAACGCCTCTGGTTGCAACTGTGTTGCTCCATTACCTGCATACATGGCTGATTAGCTTTGCAGGCTAAGGAACTGTTCAATATAATTCGATTGCACCCCTATGTGGAGGGGTTGCATAGCCTATCCAAATGTGCCATTTTATTTTACGAACACCCAAAGGTGTACTGCAAAGGGCAGGAGCCATGGTTGGCATGTGGTGGCTGCATACTGATTCACCAGTTGTGTAAACACCACATTACCTACGGCTGTCAAAATGTAACAGACCGCCCTCCGTTCACATTCATCTCAGTGCTGTCAATGAACATATTGGTTCACTTTGTAAGGCACCACACTTTGACCATCTGTTCTTCACTCTGCGGACCTACCAATGCAATTTTGCGGTGCCGTAATTAGCTCCGAGGTCCCTTAGCGGGTTGGTTTTTAACGCCTGCAAAAAGCAGGCGTTAAAGCACCAACCCGCTAAGGGACCTCGTAGTAAGGCGGTAATGGTAAACGGTCACCGTTACCATTAACGGTGGCCGTTAACCATTACCGCCTTCCGTGTAATGAGGCCCAATGTCATCATAATTGATGTCATAAGTAAAGAAAGGCAGAGCGCAGATGTTTCGAACAATGGGCTTCATGCCACGCGTACTGCCCCTACGTATGTACTGTTCCCTTGTGCATGATCACCTTGCATCTCATTGGTGAACCATTTCAAGCCTCCACAGGCCCATCAGAAGTCACAGATGTTGACTAACAAGACCCACCTAAAACCCAGTCATTGATTCTGCCGACAGCCGATTAGGGAAAGGTCTAGGCAGCCTCAGGACAGTCTCCAGATAGTGTCATTATGTTTCCATTATAAGTGCAGTGTATGCCATGCTTCAGGCCTATCTACTGGAAACTCAGTTATGTTTAGCAATGCACCGCCAAAAGCCACTCAATGCCGTGAGCTCCCACGCATGGCAGTTAATCACTTCGGAAATAGCCCAAATAACATACCATGAGCATAAATAATGCAGTGGAAGAGAACATCATGACACTTTGGGCCTGATTCACAGAACGTTTTCCTATGGGATTGCACCATTATAAAACACTTCCATGAATCAGGCCCTTTAGGTTTGCATCGTATAAGTAACATAAATACATGTCCTTCTTCACATTATCCATTATAAACAGGTATGGATATGTCAATATTACGCAATATGAAAATAACATTACAACGATATGCCTATATAAGAATGCTAAAATGGCTGCATGCCCTAACTGGGATTATTTGCTTATGTATCTGGTTATTTATTTCGGATTTTGATTTTTGTAGCCCACTGAAGGCATGCAGGGTGGCTTCAGAGCACAGGAGAATGCAACAAGAGGATCAAGCGGAGAAAGGAAGAGGATTTCATTAAAAGATGGCAATTAAGTTGCAATATGCAGACACCAGGTACGTGGAAGTAGGAGAATTCTCTGCAGAATATATTGCTAGAGGTCTATGCAACAGCAATGTTGCCGGAGCCATCGGTCAAGAGCGCCCTGCACCGAAGGATCATTAGCACCTTCCTGAAGTTGTTGGGGGCATGTTCTAGTCTGATCTCAAGTGGAAATGTATTCCACAGGTCAGGGCCCTTCATTGTGATTGAATGTCACCCTCTTCTTTACCTCTAATAAGTTGATTAATTGAATCTGTTTGGAGCGGTGCAGCGGAGCTACTGCGAAGGGATTCACTCTATGCATGAGGTGATGTGGGCCGGGTCTTGAATACCAGGCAGTGTAACTGGTTATTTTGTAACTGGTTATTTTGTAATTGGTTATTTTGTAATTGGTTCTTTATGACCTGCTTAATATCCAGAGGTTTCTAAGTGCAAACCCGAGGATCGAACCTGTGTTGCTCCGTGTCCTCTTGCTTCCAAGACGAACGCGTTGCCCCTGAGGTATCCTGCCAAGCTTTCCTCCCTGGGCTATCCTCCCGGGATTGCTGGACTGGGAGAGGGTGTGGCGTTTGTAGTGCCTTGTAAGTTTGCCAAGGATTGAGTCCAGACACGTTGTTCAGTTTCAGAGGAGTTGTGTATTATGCAGGTTTTTCTTGGGAAGCCTCACATATATTATTTTTGAGAGGACTACACAGGCCCGATTGTGGGGAAATACACATATAAAACAAACACAACAATTTGTAAGAAATGTGGCACTATCGGATATTTGCACAAGCTTCCCATGCTGGTCTTTATTAGATGGGAGTTGACAACATTGGGTTTCCTGTCACTCATTGTGTTTATGGAGGCCATTGTTATAGTAAAAACTTGCGAGAAATGAAATCAATGCCTACTGGCCAGGGACAAGGAGAGAGAAGAGGTGCAACTTTGGAAACCAACAGTTAAATTTGATCTTTTTCCCATCAGGTCATTTGCATAATAACATCTACCTGGATTGGTTGCCTTAGTTCAAGGCACAGCGCTCTTCAAACGAAACTTACAATGAATACCCTGCCACTGGCTGTGCCTAACACCTGGTGGGACAAACAATCCAGGAATGACTGTAAATGCCTGTGATTTGGTTACTTGATTGAAGTTTGATCCAATTTTGTGTTATTTTGTACATCGTTTGCAGCATTGAGAAGAAAGTCCTGGTTTCCTTTCTTCAGAAATATGGGGATCAATGGGGTGGAACTAGTCAGGTGCTTTATTCTTGCACCACAGGACACATACTCTGCCTATGTAATTTACAATTGTATTGAACATGCACTTTACATTAGGAACAAAATGCGGAACCTTTCAATTGTATGACTATGTATTTTATCTGGGAAGTTTTATTGGGAATTGATTTTGTTGTTGTTTTTTTATATATTTAAAGTGAATGATTTTACAGTTATTGTAATTGTGACTTTGTAATGTACTTTTATGGAATTTAGTTCAATTTCCGAAATAAAGTTTATACAACACGATAGGAGAGGATTAAGATGTATACAATGCCCACTTCTTGCATATTAGAATAGGTAGTTGCATTGAGTCATTAACCATTGAATGCAAGGCTTCAATGAGAGGTTGCCTTGAAGATTATGTTGATATTCTGGATCATCTCTACAGGGACAGCCATTTTGGGGTGGCCATTATTGATGGCCACCTAACGATGCACCCAAGCACCCTATGTCATCCTACTCTCTCGACTGACCTGTACTACGGTTCCCGAGGGCGTTCAACCTACCAGCGCTTCGAGGTCATAACAATGATATATCGAGCACTATATACATGCCAAATAACATAACATAACTAAAAGGGTTCAATGAGTCACGAGGGGTGCTACAGAGGAGAACTTCTGTTTCTGACCCATTAGGCTACAATCAATCTTCCAGTTTGTGCCAGGTTAAGGCACTGAGTCAGTGTATCTTCATTATACAACTCTAGGAAAGACAGCTGAGAATCCTCAGCAGAGAAGGTGATGGGCAGATCAAATGTTTGAAGATTCAGAGCCAAACGTGTCACATAGATCTTAAGTAACTAAGACAACAATGTTGAGCCTCTGGGGAATGTGCAATGCTGTTTGCTCTGTGCCAACTGGAATGGTTAATTTTTCAGCTAGCCGGTTTGTTCACTTAATAAAGAAGACAGTTGTGTGACCACAGTTCCTTTCTCCCACAATCAAATGTAAGTGCGTTATACATATAGGATAGTCAACCGTGTTGTATGCTGCAGAGATGAGAAGTAGAAATAGAGCTGATAGTGGCTAGGCTTCAAATGGTACAATCACTCCTTCATGAATATTGAGGAGAGATGGTTCTGTACTCCACATTGGCCGGGAACTAGATTGCTGCTCAGTTGAGCTGGCTTTGAACTTGGCAATAGGTCTGCAGTTGAACATATCTGAAACATCAGTTTGGCTTTTTTTTTTAGTACATTAATAATTTTCCTGATTTTTGTCCCCCCTCCATAGCTTGGTCGCAACTGTAACACTTCATGCACTTGCACTAGAAGAAATGCCATAAGGCCTAGTATGATAGTTTTGTGTTAGATCATTCAGTCAGAAACTTCAAGGCCTGAAACTGACTACTGTATTCCCTTGTTCCCTGCCTGCATTGAAGCACTTTGAAGAACTCCACCTGTGTATAAGTGCTGTATAAATAAACAATTACAATTACAATTACAATAGCAGCCCTCTTCAGAGGACCTGGGAGCAAGCCAGAAGAGATGTACAATTTGATGAGTATTAGGGCACGGTTTGATCATCCGAGGCCTTCAATGAGTTTGGCTGAGCAAGGAGATCCTTAAGATTAATATGCCCTCAAGTTTTTCATCAATTTAATAACTTCCTCAGAGGTCGCTCAGGTGAGCTCCAAGAAAGTTGTGGCAAGACGTAGGAATCTGGAATTGACGATTGCCACAGGACGAGATTATTTCTTTAATAGGGGCCATCTTGTCATGAAAATAGAAGGCTAGATCATGCTCCAAGTATTGCAAAGTTTTGAGGATGGATAGCTCTTTAGACTGTTTGGCTAGCTTTTCACATATATGAAAATCTGGGTATTTATTAGGGGGCTCGCAGATTCTCGAAAGGAGAAACCCCTATGTGTGCCATATGTCTCTCTGATAACCTCGTTTCCAAGGTTGTTGATGATTATGTCAGTAACAGTGAATGCTTCTGCAGTTTCTTTCCTTCCAGGCCTGAACAGCATTGGTTCTGGAGAGGATGGGGCAGCACTGGTGAGGGTAGGGTGTTGTGCGTGGTAAATATCACAGATGTCAACTATGGCATAATTCTTTAATGTAAGTGCCAACAGGACATCAATGGTGTGCCCTTGATTGCATGTAGGGTCTAGAGTTTGTCATGTAAAGCCAGGATAGACAGGTTTGGGGTTGTTGGCTGCCAATTTGGTTGCACTGTAAGTGAGTGAAATGTTAAGGACCCCTTCAGGGTACCTTATCTTCTGAATTCACTAGCACCGTCATGGTGTATAGGGGTTACACTTGTGTGCAGGCGCCTTATAAATGCCATATCATATCATATACCATATCATATCATGGGGTAAAACAAGCAGATAGGAAGCGGGTGTCCAAGCTCAAGGCAGCAACACTGTGACTGATGCAGGTATGTTTAAGAGGTATGTTTAAGAGGCATTTGAGGTTAGATTTTAAAATTACTTATATTTTCCGCTCTTAATGATGTTGCATTGTATGTCTTCAAGGTGGATCCCAACATCTCTTCTCGCCAGCTTGCTCTGTTGTGGAATGTGGTAGATCTTGCTGGGATTAAGGTAGCAAGATCTGTGAGGCAATCCGAATTATACAAGGTCTCTGTTAGACCTAGAATTCCCATCTCCTGATCCTCAATGAGCCTCATAATGTTGGCAGCCTTTCTTTTTAAAGCACATCCTGCATTAGTCAGATCAATGGAGCTGACAGGTCGCGCAGCTAGTGAGCTGGGCAGTTGGATGACTGCCAGAAAGATGTCTGATAACAGCAGCGTCTATCTGTGTATGTGGGAGAATATGGGGGTGGTAGGAAGTTAATCTGGGTGGTGAGGCAGGAGGTGACCTCCTACTCTGGGTAGAAACTGTGTAATAAGGCTCCTGGTGTTTGTAAAAGGTTGTGTTATGTAATTGTGTCAGAACTTTACAGATGTTGGCACTACCTAAAGACATGACATTTTGTTGAGGGGCGTTGCAGTCAGTTAACGATGGAGCCACTGCTTTAGGGTACTATTTCTGAGACACCAGTTGTATTGCTACATGATGGGGGTGGCCTGTTCCCCACTTTGCATGATATCCTGGCGCAAGGAAGAGGTGGAAAGGGGATGGGGTGAGCTACTGTATGCTGGTCAGTTTCTTTCTGAAATTTCAAGAGAGAGCAAAAGATGTAGGTTCCTGTTTTTGGCATGTAACAGAAATTGAGCTACGCCTCATACAACGCAGAACACTGTTTGGTTGCTTGGATGAGGTTATCATACCATTATTTCGCTGCCTCGACTTGAAATGAAGACTTCAACATTGTTCTACAGGTCAGAAGTTCAGAGCTATGGAAAAGCAAAGTGTGGTGCTAGTGGTACCCATCCCTGCACAATGGCCCACATCACCTCTAAGCAGCTCAAGCTTGTTTGTGAGGGTATACATATTGATCTTTCTATGGCTATTGTTGCTAATGAGCATAAATAACAAATCATTAATTCACAGCAAGAGCCCCGGTTTGCTGTTTTCAAGGAAGGCATATGCATGGGGGAGGCGAGCACACAGGAGAGGTAAATGAGGACGTTTATACCATATGCTTAGCTTAGGGATCTGTGTTTTAACAGGGTTGAATTTGGAGTTATGTATTTGCATTGATCACCAAACACACACTGTGGATGTGGTGTAAGGATAACATTAAGAGAAGGAAACGCCAATGCGCAAGTGTTAGAACATGAGGTAGTGTGTAGTGGTTGGGGATAGACTTGGTGGTGTCTCTAAGCACAGGGATGTCGATTCACCAAAATGCTAGGGGTAGACTAGATGCTTCATCGGATCCGACTCAGATTTGTTACCGAGTCCCACAATGCGCGTGTCTGTCCTTGTCCGTGTTTAATATTTATATAAAAGGGAAAAAATCGACATTCAGTTTACCAATGATGCTGATGACTTCCAGTAGATTATGCTGCTTAGCAGTAACCATGAACTGGACCAGAAAAAATTGAATCTAGTTTATGGTACCATTAAAGGCTGGATGACTTCAAATTGGCTCTGTTTAAATAGTACTAAAACTGAGATGATTGTTTATGGGTGCAAGCAAGCAAGAGCTATCTGAAATGGAATGATGTCGAATTCCAGTGGTTAATAATATTAAAAAATTTGGCATTTACATGGAAGCATCTCTGAACGCTTATGCCCACGAGGATTGCGCGGTTAAAAACTCTTATTGCTATTTGAAGGTCCTGAGGCAGATCTGTCCACTGGTTACCCAGAGTAATGGTGAAAAGACTGCCCTTTGCCTTGTCTTGTTGAACTTGCTTTTCTTCTGTTTGTGTAAGCGCGCTGATGACTTTGGGCTTTGGCGCTTTATAAATAAATATAACATAACTTAACCAAACAGCAAATCTAGCCACGTTATAACAGTTATGATGCTTCATTATATATGGTCAGAAAATACGCCATGGTACACTTAGAAAAGCCTATACTGGATGCACCCAAATGCTAGGCGAGACAAGTAATAACACTTATCATGACTATTCCATTATAGATGCCCATTAGAAACGTCATGCCACAGGAAGAAATTACTAGACTGGCTGTACCATGATGCCAGTCTGCCACTAATATATATCATGCCTGCTTTATCATTGATGACCTTTATGTATTAGCACATCCCTCTCCTGCCCCAACCATTCTCACACATTCCCTCTCCCTCCCTCTCTCCTCCTCCAACCCCCATAATCAACTCTTCAGCCCGGTATTACCTCAACATCCGTCTTCCTTATCCCAGTACTTATATATGAGGCAAAATGCTTCTTAGGCAAGTAAGGGGACAAGGAAAAGTAGGATTAGGAGTATTCAATATTACTGGTAAGGAATCCAGGTATTTAACACAAGCACACACATTCACACACCACTTGCTCATTTATACATGCACTCATTCGACATTCACTCACACAAGCACTCCCAGAAACCCAAACATCAACCAGTCATTCAGACACGTTACATGATGTATACACCCACGTACATTACATACTATACTCACACACACACACACACACACACACACACACACACACCACCCACACACACACACACACACCACACACATACACACCACACACACACACACACACACATACACACACACACACCACACACACACACAAACACACACACACACACACACATACACACACACACACACACACACACACACACTTATACATTTAAAAAATAAACGTCCTTACCTTCCATAATCCGTACACCTCCTCTGCATGCATGACTCTGGCTCCCATGCTGACGCATGCACGTGTCATGCGCATCAGAGCACAGGAGCCAGAGCCAGCCATTTTCTGGGGGAGGGGTGCCTCGGATTTCAAGATTAAATAATCAATTTTTTAAGTACTTTAAAAATAAATGTCTTCCATCACAAAAACCGAAATAGAAATGATTTATTTTTGAAGTCCGTGTAAATTATTTCGTTTTTAAATTGGAGCCCTCAGGGGTCGCAGAAACAGGGCCAGGGGGGCACAGAGATTTCCAGAGGTCACAGTTGCGGAATAGTATGGTGCTGTATGCTCTCCTTGAATAGGGTGCTGGTTAGCGTCTGTTGTCCCCGGCGGGGCGGATGTGTTCCGTGTGGCTCATGGCAAACGAATGATCATTCAAGGAGACCATACAGATCCATATTCTTCCGCCTTGATAAAGACTCTTGGTTGAAACACGTGTTGGTTTTCTCTCTATTTTGGCCTGCCAACCCAGGTCTCATTTTGCCTATTAAAAACCAGAACATGAAAACCCTACTGTTGCCAGAAATGATTACTTGACCTAACATGCATGCACCACAATAACGATTGGCAACAGCCTGATTCAGTGCCATTTCAACTAGGGATCCAACCATGAACTTCAACATAATAAGAGTGTGAGCTTGAACTCTAGAAAGCATTGTAAAATCAAAAGTCTAATATAGAATGTTTCCTTTCTTCTTTGTTACTGTATTTGGGAATACTTACTAATGGCTGGTAGAAAATCACCTGAAGAGGGATGCCATTTTCTGCCTCAGCGGGCAATGCTAAAATCTTAGGCATGTTGCCTATGAGGTAGTCAGCATGACGGGCATTGCTAAAATCTTAGGCCTTTTGATAATGAGGTACTTGTCAACAATTGTTCTGTGTTAAATAAAAAAGCTGCAAAAGCAAGTTTTCCTGTTTTTGCATGTGCAACTTCTCGTAGATTGTGTGTTGCACAACCCACTGCTTTCACAAAAAAGCATAAAGCAAAGTGGGGTATGCTTTGCAGCAGCAAACTGCTTTTTGTTGCCTCTGCATCACACTCTGAGAGGTATAGTGATAAGGAGTGCAAATCAGAAAGTGCCAAAGAGTGAAATTATGCAACAGACTTACATTAGTTTAGCAAGCTGAACGCCACAACATGGTTGGGTCTAGGCTGGGACTGCATTCACTATTGTGTAGTTCCTCAGAGCCACCTCAAATACTGCACGCATACAATTCTGTTAGTACAGCTTCAGAGTACCTGACAAGTATGAGCATAAGTGCCCCATCTTGGCTCTAGATGGAGACAAGGAGATCCTACCACTCTCTGACTGCCCCCTTTGTCCACTGTGGGGGATTCCAAGATGGTTTTAGGCACAGTATGTGCACTCTATATAATAACAACTAACTTGTAGTGTGGGTGGCTTGCTAAATTTCCAATCACATAATGTGACCTCCATGAGCCATTTTGATTGTGCACCCCCTTTCCAAAATGCGAGAAGCAGCCATTCAAAAGGGATTTCCTAAATTGCAATAGAAATTAGGAAAATCATGCTCATCACTGCATAAACAAGGTGCAATGCAAGTAGCTACTGTATCTAAAAGGTGCATAAAGTAATCCTAGTACAGCAGTACACATCTCCTGCAGTACTCACACACTTTTAATGCCCCTTTATGTTTTTTCATCAAGATTAGTCATAATGTTAAATGCATCAAAAGGCAGAATGGTTTTCAAGAAAGTGTACTGTTCACAAATACATCTTTAGAACGTTTATCCTAAGGATTCTATCCTTATTGGGAATCATAAGTGCAACATACTGTAATATCCTGGAGATTGAAACATTGGGTCATGTTTACCATTCCATCATTATTATGGAGGGTTTTGAAAAATCCAGAAATAAACGTACCTACAGTGTTCTTGTAGAATAGGGCAGTTCATTCAAAAACAAACATGCAAAACTCCATCTAGTAAACATCACTGAAAGCACCAGATCAGAGTCTCACAGAAATGGACTGAATTATGCAATCTTGATGGAAAGATTTCTTGCTGCTTAATATGGGAATACTGCCATAGTTGTATAGGGCACTGCAATTTCATGTATATCTTTATTAAAGGAAGAGTGTGCTCAAAAATGGTATTGTCTTAAATGATGGGCAATAATAAACAGCATCTATTTAAAATCTTATTAAAGAAAGTTCCTAGTTAATATTTTGCACAAATAGTGTGTAAACCTCTTTAATTTCAATCACTAGGGGGCATCAATTTTGTGAAATGGATGAGCCTCCTATGCTTGTGTTAATCTCTGCCCTCGCTGCACTAATGAAGCAAAAGCCACCTGCTGGGAGCTTTTACTACAGCGGCTTTTGCTTCATTAGCGCCGGAGAGCAGAGAATGCAGGTTGGCAGGAAGGCTGCAGCGGTAAGCTTTTATTTTCTTTTTTATGAACATCATGGCAATTATAAATACAACAGTGTTGTATTTATGATTGCCGTTGTTTTCTTTCTAGGTTTCCCGTGCTCCCCCTGTTCGGGGGAGCTCAGGAAACTTAAAAGGAAAACCACCGCAATTATAAATACAACCAAGTTTTATTTATTACTGCAGCAGCTTTCAGTTTCAGTCCTGAGCCGGGAGAGCCCGGGAGACTCAAAACTAATGTACCGTCATTTATAAATACAATGTTGTTGTATTTATAAATGCCATGGTTTCTTTTTTAAGTTTCCCAGGCTCTTCCTGCCCGGGGGAGCCAGGGAAACTGAAAAAGAAAACTACAGCATTTATAAATACAACCGCATTGTATTTATGATTGCCGTAGTTTTCTAAGTTTCCCGGGCTGCCCCGGCTTGGGGGAGCTCGAGAAACTTAAAAAGAAAACCACGGCAATTATAAATATAACCGCCTTGTATTCACAACTGCATTGGCTTTCGCTTTGAGTCCCCCCGGCTCCCCGAGCCGGTGGAGCCCAGGAGACTCAAAGCGAAAGTACCAGCATTTATAAGTACAACGTTGTTGTATTCATAAATGCTGTGGTTTTCATTTTAAGTTTCCTGGGCTCCTTCGGCCTGGGGGAGTCCGGGAAACTTAAAAAGAAAACCAAAGCATTTATAAATACAATGGGGTTGTATTTATGGTTGCAGTGGCTTTCGCTTTCAGTCTCCCGGGAGACTCAAGCGAAAGCTACTGTAATTATAAATACAACATTGTTGTATTTATGATTTCCATGGTTTTCTAACCACGGCAATCATAAATACAACAAAGATGTATTTATAAAAGCACTTCTATGCTCTCCAGCACCAGGGTTGGTTTGCTCGGTGACTGGATTGGCGATGAAGTGGCTGGTATTTCTAAAGGTGGTTTGAGCGATGCAGGTGCAGCAATGCCTCTTTGTTTGAGCGGAGGCAATGATGCACTTCAGCTGTCATGGTGTGGCTGCAAACCTGTTTGAACATCTGGAAATGTGGTTTGAAGGTTAGTGAGCACCAAAGGCAGCTACATAGGGTCCTGTTGGTTCAAACAGTGCCAAACATACTCAAACCATAGCTTGCAGAGGTTTGATGGTGAAAGTGCAGGAATCATGGCTGTCATTGCTCTCGAGAGCTATGAATCCCACACCAGGGTTTCAGGGTCAAGAGTACTCCTTTTCCTGGGCTCCCAAACACACCTGCAAGGATCCCTCAGCACAGGGAGGTCCTGGGTCCAGTGTGGTTGGCAGAGAGGCAGGTCTTCCTCCAGCAGCAGGTTGCGTAGCTAACTTAATGTTAATTATTTGTGCTACAAGTATGGTTTGGTAGTGTCAAATCTTTTGTGGATTGAATTACATATATCACTGCATCCATTAATGTAATGCCTCCTGGTAGGCAATCCTGCCGCACAATTATGGGGCAGAAAAGGCTGTCTTGGAGTTAAAACTCAAATTTAAATAAAAGCAAACCAAGGGTGGTCTCCACGCTTTATGCTTGTGAAGTCACCACAGTCAATTATAGGTACATTTGTAGCTAGTTTAAAGAAATAAGAATTGGCCTCCCTGTAAACAATTCACTAAGAGACCATGGCCACATGCAATCACACAAGAGATCAATTGATTATGTTTCTAAGTATTTCTAAATCTAATATAATATGATACAATTTCTAAGCAGCACAATGCAACTCTATATAAACATTGCCACTTATCGTGAGTGTATTAAAACCTTTTTTAGTTAACCCCAATTTTGTTCACTTTGTATTAAATGACAATTTTCAAACATTTTTCTTCCATGCAATAACAAATATTGGTATCAGGTTAAACCTATAGACAATATATTCATAGGATGCAGGTTTCCTAATCGCAGTAATCTATTTTTGCAATTTCAGTGTTGTCACCTGTCCCCATTTAAACAGGATGCCTTACTTATATTCCATTTTTATATCTGGAATCATCCCTAAGCACATGTTAGGTATACCTTTGAGCTCAAACAAGCCATCTATTCAGGCATGGTGTGCTGCCAATGATCTCTGCCTTAATGCCAGTAAGACTGAGATCCTTCTCATTGGGACCACAGCTCCCTCCTTCCCTCCTACCTTCTGGCCACCCTCTCTGGGTCCCCTCTGTCACCCTCCTGGTGTCATCTTTGACTCTTCTCTCTCCCTCTCTCCTCACATTGCAGACTTTGCCAAGAAGGACCAATATCAGCTGCACCTCCTCAGAGGCATTCTACCTTTCCTCACCTTGCCCCAGGAACTCAATGTCTTCAGACCTCTGGTCCTCTCTTGGCTGGACTACTGCAACATCCTCTTCCTCATTCTCCCTTTGTCCTCACTTCACCGCCTTCAAATTATCCAGAATAGGGCTGTGAGACTTATCCTTGGCCTCAAGCCCAGGGACCATATCTCTCGAGCTCTAATGTCTCTCCACTGGCTCCCAGTTGCTGCTAGGATTAAGTTCAAGACCCTCTGCATCATCCACAAGACTTTCAGGGGCCTTTCTCTCTATAAATACCTCCCTACTAGAGCCCTTTGGGCCTCTAGCTCCAACTCTCTGTAGATCAGTTGTTTCTCCAAGCAGAGTGTGGGTGGTAGATCTCACTCCTCTGCAGGAGCTTCCCCCTGAAATGGTCCCCCTGCCCCACTCAGGCTTGAGCCGGATCTCATTAAGTCCTTGGAAATCCTCAAGGCCAACCTTTTCTCTTCTTCCTTCCCTCTCCCCCTGCCCTGCTAACAGCCTCATCTGCCTCAGTGACTGGCTGCCTGGTTCCCTCTGAGTTCCACAGGGCACAATGCCCATCCCGCTGAGTCCCCCTCACCCCTCGCACTTAGAATATGGACATTCACCACCTTCACCCCATGCAATCCCTGGCATTTTCCCTCCGGTGTCCCAGGAGGACCAGTGCCAGATATAAAGGCGGTTACACTCCTAGCCACCCTAGCACTTCCCCACCCCTCTCCATCGCACTTCTTGTTACTGCACTTGCACGATCCGAATGTCACAAGGCCTAGAAGGACCATTATTGTTATCTTTCTCTCTGGCCCCCCACCTCCTTTTTTCTTGTTGTGCCTTGAAACACCCTTTGTTGTATAGGCAATTTACAAATTTCCATGAAATAAAATAAATAAATAAACTTATTGATCTTATGCTTTTTGGTGTTTTTAGTGACAGGCCGAACAGCAATGGTGCCAGTCTGTTGCTACTGTGGATTTCCAGTGTGCCAGAAGTAAATCTGCCACACAAAATCAGGGAGTTAGGGTGCTACATGCATGTTCTGAGATCATTGATTCTCTCCTTCAAGTAGATGAAAGAACTGTTTTACCACTGAAGACTCAGCTCAAAATTCATGGAACTGAAGTAACACATGCCATAGTATACCACTCACAGAAAGCACTAGGTTGAAAAGGACGCATTGACATTTAGGTCAGACTTTACTCTGGTATGCTGCACAAATTGTGTTTTCCGAGGATCATTTTCTTTGTGTCTTCTGTCAACTCCTGGCCAACAGCAGATTAGGTGATGCCAGTGATTGCAAATGTTCCATTCCACTGGGGTTTGGGGGGAGGTTAAACTGTCAGGGGAATGCAGTGCCAATGTTCAGTGTTAATATATGCTACAGTAATTAAGCAGTTATGGGATGTCCTAGGCTCCCATCTATAATCTATGGTGTGACAAGAAGAAGGTCTGACCTGCCGGGCGCAACACCACCCAATCGCAGAGTTTTCACAGAAGCACGGGCACCATTAGCCATGGTGGCGGTGCTTCCATCTCCCCATTCCCATGGAGTCCTATTCCCATTTTCCGGTGCTTCACTTCCCGATCTGCCGGGAATTGTAATATCCCGGTGGCACAGGGAAGTCAGGCGCTGGTAAAGTGTTACAAGTCCGGCAGCAACTCATCAGTAGCACCGCCGGGTTACCACCGGTAGCACTGCCGGGTTACTACCAGTCTCGTAATGAGGCCTCATGTCTTCAAGATTGGCACAGGTCCATCGGTTACCTTTACAGGGATAATAGACACAGCATTCTAGATGAAGAGCATTGTAGGGTGCTTGTGCCTCCTGCAAAATGATTTTAAGCCCAGGGCAGCAAAGAATTACAGGTAAACGTGTACTGCCCAAATGCAGTATACATGGAGAGTCATAGGTCCAGGACTCCGTAGGGGTGATGGCCTGATATTAAATTGAAATCATCTTAGGACAGTTAACTAAATATCTGAAGTGAGTTCATAAACCCAAGATCAAGACTGATCTGTTGGATGGCATGAAAATGCTATTAGGACAGGATTTTTCGAGAGATAGATATATCCTGGAGGACTTTTGCAGGATTATTCTTTTGAGATCACATCTTTTCCATTGACCCCTGCACCTGCATCCACTCTCTTTGCTCACATTCTGTCACTCTCCCAACAGGTTCTCACTTGTTGATGTCTCACTAAGGAGACTCTGGTGATGCCCACTTGATCATTTTATCTGACCAATGCAGCAGCCAATGTCCCAGCTTCCGAATAGTCTTCCCTTTCAATTCCTCATTTCCTTTTATCAACCTGCTTTTTCATTTTGATAACCTCACCTGTTCCTGCTCCCCAGACTCACCCCCTCTGACCCAGTATGCTGCCATTCGTAGTGGCTGAACACCAGAGATGTCAGCGATGCCCATTGATCATGTAACCTAAGACAGCAGCTACTGGCTGTGCACCCACATAGTGTGTTCAGACTTAAACCTGCAGTAATGTTTGCACTTTGGAATCTCTTTCCCATGGACACGGACGACTGTCACATAAGCAGATTACTGTCATCCAAATTATTTCTTTTTGCACTAGTGACATGCACCTCAAAGGTGTGAAGGGAGTAAGTCCTGCCTAATTGGGATGCATGCACTGCAGTTAGCTCAATGCCTTTAGTTTGTGTGCTGAAATACCAACACTTTTATGAGAAGAAGGAGAAGGCAAGAGGAGCTCAAGTCAAGTGGTCATGTTTACTTCAAGTGCTGTTAGGCAAAAATAGGAACAGTAAAAGTAGGGCCAGAGGTCAGTCCAAAGCTGCATTGTGGTAGATACGGGCATGAGCTAAGTATGTCAGTCTTTACATCTGTCGTACCACTTCGGGACATTTTTTCCCAGTTTTGCAGGAGCAATGGAGGAGGAAGGAAGGGGAAATGTGTTTATACCTTTCAGCTCAGCCTGAAAATCCACTTTGTTTTACACCTGCATGAGATTTTTATGCAGGCTAAAAGCAGGCAGATTTAAATGTGAATGCTGTCTGCAAAACGTAATTTCCAGGCAGCATTTACATCAAAACTGAGAGTGGTTGCCCTTTTTTCCTTACTTAAGCAGCCCTCCAACCTCTTTCCTTTGCATTTGGTGAACATGTGCAAGTGAATCTAGATCAACTGGTCTAAGCCCCGCCCACCTGTCAATCACGTTAAACTGTTGGCACCTTCCTGTTTTCCCACCCTTTTTCCCTACTTAAGCAGCCCTCCAGCCTCTTTCCTTTGCAGTTGGTGAGCAGGTGCAAGTGGATCTAGGTTATCTGGCAAAAGCCCCTTCCACCTTTTTAGCCCTACATCTTCCTTTCTGCTGTTAACTCTTAGATCAAGGGCATCTCTCGACCGGGCATCAGAAGTGAAGGAGAGATGAAGAAAAGGGCAATTCCTCTTTGCACTTGTTTGGACTGGGAGGACAGAGGGCACAAACCTCTGCTCAGACAACAGCTAAGCATGCACCAACATGTGTTTTCTCCCTCTGTACGCACAGGCCATCCCCGCCAGGTAACGCCATCATCAACAGCATTGCCCCTCCTCTAAGGCCTGGACTCTGCAATGCAGCAACCTCACCCACATCAGCCTCAAGAGCATCAACACACCCTCACCATCCATAACATGGAATTTGATGCTCACCAAAATCCGGTCAGCTATCATCCATTCAGCAGACCTAACCGACCTCATCACTACACATGACATTGATGCCATCTTCATCACCAAGACCTGGCTGACACTCACCTCCACCCACATCCTTGATGTTCTTGTCCCCGATGGTTACAGCATCCAACACAGAGACTGGCTGAACCAGACAGTTGGAGGTCTTGCAGTCATACACTAGACCTCATGGCCCTGCACCAGACTTGAAATCAACAACATTGGCTCCTTCAAAGTCCTCTCCTTCCACTTCTCGCTCACCATGACAGACACAGTCACATTCCATCTCATCTATAGAGCACCCAAACCAAAACTGCCTTCATCAGAGACTTCACCGACCTGGTTAAAACCATGTCCCTCACGCACGGCAACATCTTCCTAGGTGATTTCAATCTTCAAGGCAACAAGGCCACCAAACCGATGAAGGAAACTCTCCTCAGCCTTCTCGACATGTCAGCCTACACAGCACATGAAAGAGCACACGAGAAAGGTCATATCCTCAACCTAAATATAATTGCACTGTCTTCCCTCCACTACAGCTCTCCTCTCCCACTTGACTGGTTTGACCAACTAGCCGTGCCGTTCAGCATCCTGCACACCACTCCAGTTGCACTACCAGCAGAAACACAGCATACAAACCTTCAGGTCTTTCAAGAACTTCCCAGTTGGAACCCTCACAGGAGACCTTGCCAAGCTACACCTTACATGGACCGAAAACTCCCAACTGCGACTCTGTACTGGAAGCACTGAACGCCACCCTCTCTGCCTCCATCCACCAATACACACCTCTGAAACAATGCAACTGCAAATCAAAACTGTCAGCCCCCTGGTACCTGCAAGAACTCAAGCACAGCAAAAGAGTCATCAGGAAACAAGAGAAAACCTGGCGCTGCTCCACGACGGCAACCAACCTGGTTCTCCTCAAGGACCTCTGCGCAAACCACTGACAACTAATCAACACAGAAAAGGACTCCTACTATCAGAGTACCATAGCAGAAGCCAACAACACAAGCATAGCCTTCTTCAAAGTGATCAAACACTGCATCAACCTGCTACCCAACCCTGTTATACCACACTCCATCGCAAAATCCACTGCCATCAACAACTTCTTCACTGACAAAATCAGCAAGATTCGCCAGCACATAGACACCAGCTCTGCATCCATAGACACACCTTATGTCCCTCCTTGTGAAATCTCCATATCCTGGGCAACATTCAAGACACTGTCTACAGAAGACCTGGTAGAATTCCTGGCTGCCCTCAAAGCCACATCGTATACAGAAGACATCCATTCTGTAGACTCTGCACACAGAAGCTCTCCCTCCCTACCTGGAGATCATCAACAGCTTCCTAACTCAAGGCACCTTCCCATCGACCCTAAAGACAGGACAAATCCTCCCTCTACTAAAGAAACCCTCTCTGGATCTAGACAACCTAAGTAACTATTGCCCCATTACCCATCTTCCCTTCCTAGGTAAGCTCATTGAGAAAGTGGTAGCCGTGCAACTGTAGCAATACATCAACACCAACAGTCTCCTCCAAACCTACCAATCCAGGTTCAGATCCAGATGCAGCATGGAGAGGGCAACCATGCAGGTAGTCCACGATGCCCTCAACATCCTCGACAATGGCCACCTCTGCTTCCTGGTTCTAATCGACTTCTCGGCCACTTTCGACACAGTAGGCACCAGGCGCCCACTGACACCCTACATCGGTGCATGAGTTTCAGCAACCTTGTCCTCCGCTGGTTCAAGTCGTACTTTGCCAATTGCCAGCAGTTTGTTCAGATGGAGTTCTCTAGATTGCCAATGCTACACATCACCTGTGGCGTCCTGCAGGGTTCCATCCTCTCGCCAGTGCACTTCAATGTATACATGGAGGCGCTGGGAGTCCTCCTGGCCACAAACAACATCCAGATACATCAGAATGTTGAACAGCTATACCTCAAGATCAACTCCATCAAGGAAATACACATGCTCAATATCTGTGTCTCGCTCATCCATTATTGGATGTCCAGTGCACACTTGAAGCTCAACCTCTCCAAGACCGAATTCCTACTCCTCACCAACAACACTGAACACCCAGAGCTACAGAATTGGATATCAACCATGAACTCTGAGGGCATCACACCCAAGCTCACCTCCTTTGGGTTCCATATCGAGAAACACCTCTCCTTCAAGACACACATAGCTAAGAAAGCTCAGACAGCTTGGTATCAGCTGTCCCTTCTGTGAAAAGTCAAGTCTTTCCTCCTTCCGGACAGCTTCAGATCCACTTTTCACGCACTGGTCTTATCCCACCTGGAGGTGCACACCTCATCAAGTGTCTGCAGATACAACTACATCAACCCGGCCCTCATGGACCTTCACTGGCCCCCACTGCATGCACAAATCATCTTCAAGTCTTGCTGCATCATATAAAGGCAGTCTGCCTCAAGACACCCAGCTACCTCATAGAGAAACTCTGCATCTCCGGCAGACAGCACACCACCAGAAGCCAAGACATGTGCAGACATGAAATCCGCTGCTGCATAAGGAAATGACAAGAAAACAAGCCTTCTCTGCCTACACATAAAGACTATGGAACCTCCTCCCCATCGGCATTAGACTCACCCCCACGCTCCTACAATTCAGAAAAGAGCTTAAGACCCACCTCTTGAAGGAGTCTCTCCTCAACACCTAGGCCATCACGTCACCCCTCACGACACCTAACTCGCTAGACAACTCCCGCCCTTCTCCTCCCCGCCACTTGGTACTGCTGTACCGCTCCTCCTTCCATCTCCATATCCTACACCGCGCTGCATATCTGTTCTGTTGTTAACAGTGAAAAACACTCTGTTATTCATCTGTAATGTTGTACATCTCAGCAAAACACTCTGTTAATTATCTGTATTGGTGTATACCTCTGTAAAGCGCTCCGTTGCTTCTCGAAGCTAGTTCCGCGCTCAATAAATACTATAATAATAATAATGAGTTAAGGCAGTTTTGCCTGTTTCTACACACTTGAACTCTTGTTTTAAAAAGGTTGCACGCAGAGGGCCTAATTTTGGTGGTCCCTTGCATGAAATTAGCACTGTTTAGAAAACTAGTCTGATAATTTTTTAACATGGTGCAGCTGTAAGTGCAGATGGGAGAAAGGACATGAATGGCTAAAGATGTTACACATGCACCCTGAGAGGAGTAAACTTGCATGGATTTGCTCTATAAGTACCATCTCCATCACAATGATATGGGGCACTTACAAGCCATGATTCTACGTGTAGCAACATCTCTATCAAATTATTCTAAACAAATACAGTGTTGGCCAGTCATTGCTCAGTAGCTCCAGCTTTCAAAGCAATACATCATAGAGTACAGCATACTGCCATTGAAAGGATACAGTGACAGATTTGCCCACGACAGGAACATCCCTTCTGTACCTGGGAACCTCCATGAAATAGATGTTTACCATTCCACTATTTTTTACGGAAAAAAGGGAATAGTTGAAGCAGTTCTGCAATCGTGGAAAGCTTATACATAGTAAAAGAGCAATTCATGCAAGTCAATTTCGTTGAGTGAAATAGAGCAAATTATGTGCCGCAGAACATTGAGTCAATGGGCCTCATTATGACTCTGACGGTAGCCGCCAGAGTCATTGGCCTCATTGTAAGTTTGCCGGTCCAGTAACAATGGTACTGGTAAGCTTGTTGGTAACATTGTTACCGGACCAGCAAACTACGAGTTCTGCTCGCAGGTGCCTTTTTGCCCACCAGGTCGGACCAGCACCTGTGAGCAGACCATGTCGGATGCACCAGCAACATTCCTGAATGGTGCCGGTGCACCTAGCCTCCACATTCCCATTCAGCCCTATAGGCTCAATGGGAATGGGAGGTATTTTTTTCCAGCGCCCGGTAATGGGCAATTACTGAGTCTGATGGGGCCATAATGACCCGGTAATTGCCCATTCCTGGGCGCTGGAAAAAAAATGATACCAGCACGGCTAGCGCCGATCTCAGAATGAGGCCCATTGTTTGCCACCACCCGGGAATGCCCAATTGTCGGGACATTATGACTCAGCCGTACCCAGTAATTGCCCATTCCTGGCCATCGGTAAAAAATGCTCCCCATTCCCCATCTGAACGCCACAGGGCTCAATGGGAATGGGGAGGCCGGATGCACAGGCACCATTCTGAATGGTGCCGGTGCATCCGACATGGTCTGCTTGCGGGTGCCGGTCCGTCCGTCAGGTTAGACCTGGCGGACGAAAAAGGCACCAGCGAGCAGAACTCGTAGTTTGCCGGTCCGGTAACTAAGGTACCGGCAAGGTTACCGGTACCATATTTACTGGACTTGCAAACTTATAATGAGGCCCAATAATGGGTTCTGCCGTGATATCTCAGTGCTATTGAGGGACAACCAGGACAATGAACCGCTCCAAGTGTAGTGAGAGCCTTTCACGTTGTCTGTGCCATTACTCTCCATCACTGCTGCCAAAACAGACATTAATGAAATTTACTCCCAGGTCCTGTGGTGTTTCATTTTGGTTAGTGGGTTTGCAGAGGAAGATAAAACAAGATGGCTGCCTTGAAAATATGACTGGGCCATCATTCTTAATTGAGCAAGGCCCCTTTCTCTTTCTATGATGGTGGGGAAGGTCTGGGAGAAAATGGTGGGAAAGAACAAGCTGGCAGGTAAGTCAACCGTTTCTTATCTTTACAAAAGAGATGTCAGTGGATGGTGAACAGGAGTTGCGAGTGGAAGTTGTGGGAGGGAGAAAACGACAGCCAGCTTGGAATGCAGGCTTGTATCAGCAGATACAGCATAGGTTTTGAGAATGCCAAGTGGCTGTTACGCTCATCACAGGTGCTACTGCCACGATGCTAGTTCTTCATTAAACATAGAAAGGTTTAAATATGGAGCACAGAGCATGATTGCAAAGTTGCCCAATACATTGACTAGACATCAAAATGGCATGTACCAGCCTGCATTGCCAAAAGCAGTCACCCTCATCCTTATACTTGAGGCAGTCTGGCACAATGGATGGAGATGATGGGCACACACTCCGTCCAGGGTACCAGTGCCAATGAAGAACCTGTGGGCATGCTTTTTCTATTTATTTTATTAATACAGTGTGTTTTAGTTTACAAACGGCCTTTTCAAACTTCTAACATTAAAATACAATAAAAAAAAACAAAATAAATCCTCTTAATTTCTTCAAATTACAATAAAATGAAACTAACTTATTTCTTCACAATAATAATTCACAGATGATTCCAACTTACTAAGAAAAATAAGAACATTCACTGCCTCTAATGGGCCTTGCAAGACAATTAAAAAACTGCTATTTTCAATATATAAATCACCACTAGGGAAAATTGACATCATTTTCATAACACCTCATTTTCTGCACAAGTTCCTCTTCAATTTTAAATAGAAATCTGACCAAAGCACACATAAAAGCAATATGAGGATTGTTCATACATTTACACCATAGCATTTCACGTGAAAATACAGAGTTCCCTAAGTTATTCTCACCCAAAAATGCAAGTCTCTCTTTACATTTTTAAAGCGCTCACACAGCCCAGGGGCATCGAGGCACTGTTACAGAAATTATTATTTTTTTAGTTGCATAATTGTTTTTTTGTGTCTTAGTTGCATATTTATAACGCGCTTAAACACCCAAAGGTTTCGAAGCGCAGACACCCGGGGATCGAACCTGTGGTGCTTCATGTCGTCTTGCTTTCAAGGCGCGCACGTTGCCGCTGAGCTATCCTCCCAGGACAGAGTTTTGTCAAACTGACTACAATAAATAACCAGATGTTTCATGGTTTCTTTTGTGAAGCCATCTTACAAGCCATCTTACAAAAGCGACAAATATCTGAATTAAAATACATCCACTGACTAATGCGTTCTTTAGAATGAAGCTGATTCAGGCGAAAACGCATATAGATGTCCTGTACTTAAGTGTCAGGGAAACACTCTAAATACATCAACCTCGGAAAACATTTGTGTGTATGCAAGGCAAACTCTTTATACAACATTTAAGAACCAATTTTTTCATGTGCATCAACCCAATCCATTTTTTTTTAATAACCCACTCGCATTATCAGGTCCTCTTTAGTAATGTTAATGCGTAAAAGGGTAAGATCCATTTTCTTTTTAAAGACAACTATTGACTCTGGTTTCTCTACAGCCAACATCTTGGCAAACTCCACGTAGATGGAATTTCTAGTGGGGGTTCAACATTTTAATATAAGCATTCATTTGATGCCACAAAAGGCGAGAAGACAAGCTTGACAGACCTAATTCTATGCGTATGCATGAATTTGGTATTGATTTAGCCAAATTTAAGACCTGTTTCCAAATATGCCCTTGTACCGAGTTTAATAACTCATCAATGTTGTGCAAACATAAATCCAAATTATACAAAATTATAGGTTCAATCTTTAAAAGATAAAATTGAAGTGCAGGATTTAATGAAAATTTACAAAACTTTTGATGAATTATTTTTGATAGTGAAATCAAAGGTCTGACTTTAGCTTTTAAAAAGTCACTCCAATATTTTTTGGAAAAATCGTTGGTAATGTCAAAACCCAGATATTTCAGTGTGGAAGTTCTCTCCAGTTTGTGATTGTTGAAAGTCCATGAATAGCGAGGAATTTTTTTAGAACATGACAATATTAGAATCTTAGATGTGCCTACATTCGCACGTAAGTTATGGTTAGTGGCAAAAATGGAAAATGCCTGGAGTTTGTTTTGAAGCCCCAGTGGTGTTTTATCAAAGATTAAAATGGCATCTGCATATGCTAACCAGTGTATTTTAAGATGTCCAAGTTTGACCGGATAGCACAATATTTGTTCCCAAAGTATTTCAATATCAACCAAGTAAAGATCGAAGAGTGTGGATGCAAGGCTACATCCTTGCTTCACCCCCGTAGAGGTGAGAATTTCATGAGTGACATCACCCTGCCTATTAATACGGATCTTAAAATATGTATCAGTATGTAATAAGGCTAATAACTGAATAATATCTTCAGGGAAACTAAGCTTTCAAGCTTACACCACAGCGTGTCGTGGATAACGCAATCAAAAGCTGAGCGTAAGTCTAAGGAGGCCATGTAAATGTTGCCAATCTGATTTTTGTTTTCAATAATACAACATATGCGATAAAATAATTGCATTGATAGATGTCCCCATTTGTTTTCGAAACCCTGTTTGATTCTGAGATAGAATATCATGTGATTTTATAAATTGTTCCATCTCATTCAAAAGCAGAATGGAAAACACTTTGTATGAACCATCCATAAGGGCTATTGGCCTATAATTTAGTGGGTCTACAGGATTTCCCTTTTTATAAATAGGCACGATCAGGGCTATGTTCCACCAATGAGGAATTAAGCCTGTGCAGAAGATCTTTTCAAACTTTAGAAACAACATTTTAGCCCAGAATACGGGATTAGCCTTAAAGGGACGGGCTGGAATACCATCCGGACCGGATGCCATCGAATAATTAAGTTTACCTATTGCCCAAATAATGTCATTGGTTGACCAGAAAAAAACGAGGTAAAGTATTTCTTTTTTTTGTGCTAAAATGTTGTGATGAAAAGCTCTTCGGAGGTTTTATATTTTCGACAATAAACGTGGACCAGGTATTAGCAGAGATTACATTGGGTGGAGCTGTCTCAGTTACACTCTATCCCGGAGATTTAAACATCTGCCAAATAGATTTTGTGGTATGTTTGCATAAATGATATATTATTTTTTGATTGTCAAGTAGATGCAGTAGATGACAATGTCTTCTACAATTATTACTAAACATATGTACAATTTGCTTTTTTTTTACCATGTATTCATTGATGGATAACTTTTGTGCTGTTAAAAATCTCAAGTCACTATGTTTTTGATTCTTGAGTGCAGCTATATATGAATCAAAGTGATGCTGGTGAGTTGTCTGCTTGTTTAAGTAATTTTCAGATAACCAGATTAGAGTATTTCTAATAATCTCATTGTTTCGATTTTCTAGCTGGACAAAATCTTGTACTGTATAGTCAACACTAGGATCATATAAAGCCAATCTACTTAATCGTGCAACCGGTTTAATACATAAATATTTGTTCCATCGAATCGTGCCAGGGAGACACTCTATTTCTACCGGGGCCAATTCAGGAACATTTGCCAACTGCATCCAAGGTAATTCTATTTTAATTGAGATAAGACAATGATCACTAAGACCCAGGTTCATAGAATTACTTAAAGAGCAGAGATTTAATAAACTCTCAGATATGACAAAGAAGTCAATTGTGGAAAAAACATTGTCTTTATGCCAAGTATATTGTAAAGTGTCTTGATGCATTTTTACAACCCTCATGTTCCAAGCACGGAAACATTTCTTCCATCGCAGCCCAAGTCTGACAGCTTTTTCTTTTATTATTAGAGCATTTGCGGGAATGATTGTCCTGTAAGTCCCCCAGACAACTTGCATTAAAGTCGCCTCCAACAATAATGCCCGCATACTTATTGCTTAATAGGACATTTTCAAGAATAAACTCAAGGGTGTCCATAAACTCATCAATATTATATTTGTGTGGATTAAAATAAAGATTAATGAGCATATGAATTTCCTTCTTTCCCACATTGAATTCTATGTCTATGGCAAGAATATTAGTTGACAAATATGATATCAAAAGATTGGCATTGATCCTATTGTTTACCAGAATTGCCAAACCACCTGACGGACGACCCAGACCACACTTTATCGCAAGACTAGAAATAGCACAGTATCCACTTACATACATCTGTTTAGTAAGCATTGTCTCTTGCAGAATAATAATTGCTGGATCACTAAAAATGAACTTTGACTTAAATGCCAAAATAAAAATGATGGTACCCGCAAACATTCCAGGAAAATACCTGGAGATTGTTACAGCTATCGCAACTGTTTCACCAATGTACTGTTCGTTGCAGCATTAACTAGATTACCTATCCATGACCAATACTTTATGTTTGATGCAATGGATGCCAATTGAACAATAGCATCCGATGACACAGTAGATGATACAACAACATTACCAGTAATACCAACAAATTCATCATGCTGGGGTAATACATAATTCAGATAATGAACAGCCATTTTTTCATCCTGCAATAAATTCATTTGCAGCCCCAATTGATCAAAGTCCATTTTGAAGTCCCAGATCTGTTTTTTTAAGATGATGGATGAGGAAATCTTACATATCATTCTGCCATTGTTGACATTAGCGAACTTCACCCACTCCACATCATTCAAATTCAGAAATCTTAACATAGGAATTTTGTGAAAGGTTTTGAATATAAATTCTCGATTCAGTCGAGCCTTGCCATGAATATTAGGATCACTACTCCAACCCAATACAGTGGCAGGATTCAGTAACATTGAAGCATCATCTTGACAAGAATGTGAATCCCCCTCACTTTCTCTCTTTTGTGCAACTTCCTCTACAGTTCCATCAGTATCACTCAGACGTTCGAGGAGTGGGAGAACTGAATTTTCATGTATGTCCACGTTATCCAACTTGGAGTCTCCCTTTGTCCCCAAAATGAGAGGTTTAACTTCCTTCGTCGTAAACTCACTGCTGGTACCTTTAGGTGGCCCTACACTGCCTTCTGACAGTGTTACAAGGTTTAAGCCATTAGCGTGATTTAGGTTTTTTGTGCAGACCACTTTAATAGGATAAAAAGAGGACAATTGTGTCTGCTTACGCCCTGCATTTAATGCCGGGTTTATATGTTTGGGAGGTGAACCAGTTTCTTTTGCCTCTTCATTGCCCCCCACCTTTTCATTGCATTTTGCCTGCTGTTGTTTTGAAATTTGTTTATTTTTACTTACATTCACTTTTTTATTTTGGTTATTACATTTTGGATCAACATTTTCTTGTATATGCTGCAACGCTATTTTACTTTCAGCATTTAATTTCTCCAGATCTACCACGCCTTCATCCACACTATGTGCATCATTTTCGTATTCTCAATTCTCATGTGCGTTACTTTGGTGATTTAAAGTTTGTGCATTAACATTTGGATTTTTTAAAAATTATTATTATTATTTTTTGTAAGCAAGTAAGATTTTTTGCATTATCTATGCGTTTTAAAGCCCCCAGGGTGTGACCGTCTCTGCTTACGAGACATAAAGGGGACTTTACTCATACTCATATCCTCATTGACTGACCCACAGTCTACACTATCTTCCTGAATCACCTCATTTTGCTGGAGTTCCAGCACCTGAACAATGGTAGAAGGGCTATCCACCAAGAATGCAGAGGATGGAGCATCATTTTGTTCCAAGGGTAGACCAATGTGACTAGCCAAACAAGCTATGTCACCAGCAATTTTGATAAACATCTCCTCCATTCCACAGTACTTTTCAACCTGTGGGCATTGAGTATATTCAGTAGCTTCATTTTTACTATTAGGCCTAACCTCTTTCTGTTCTGTGACTGCTTGTGAGAAGGAACGTGTCAAAAACCGAGCAGCGTTTCCCCCAATTTCTGTCTGTGAACCCTTCACATTAGGTTCAAAGTAGTTTGTTTGAGAGGCATTATCACAGGTAAACGTTTTCCCCACACCGTCCTTAGATGCATTAGTAATGGGAATCACCCTATTTAAGGTACATATAGCATTCCTTCAATCTTACGACATGCCAAGATCTCAATGTTCGATTGTTTTAGAGGTCTTATTTCTAAATGAGTCAACTCATGTCCCTTATCTAAGATATTAAGAATTCCACTTATGACAGGAAATTGAGAGTCCATCTCCTCAGATGAATTGGCAACAGGAGAAGTGTCTGAGAAGGTATTGAGTGCAGGCTCATAGTTTATCCTAGGTGGGGTGGTTAAATCTACAGGACTAGAACACACACCCCTCTCTGGATTATTTATATGAGCAATCTTTTCGGACACCCCTTCAGTCTCTATTTGGAACATGGGCATCCTAAAAGCTTTTAATTGGGCAAGTGTCAACGGACTCAGATTCAGATTGCCAGTGTCCTCGCTATCTTGCACTTGACAAACTGTGGGTATTGTAGTGACATGTGCCTCTTTTTCAGAAGCCAAATGCAGATGGACATGCTCCAGGGCACCATTTCTACCAGTAGCGGGAGTGGACGGACCCAACGAGAGTCGTGCCCGCTTAGATAATTCAGTCAAAACGGTTGCCCGCATCATGGAAATGTCTGAAATTTGGTCATTCATAGGGTTAGCAGTGGATCGAAGCCCTGTATCTTGCCCTACTGTCTTGACACTATCGCTCACACTTAAAACACTGTGCTGTATGGACAAATCCCCATCATCCTTAATTTAAAAACACTTCTTTTTATTGGAGGCATCTCCCTCCACGCTAGTGCTAACACACACACCTTTGTCCATATTGACATCAAAAGTCTTCTTAGTAGTGATGGCATGCAAACTAGTAGTTGCCATGGCACAGTCTTGACTTGTATCAGTGTGAGGAACAGAGGAACAGACAGATCTTCTAATTCTTTAGTAGTGTGCGTTGGCTTCTCTGTGAACTTAAAAGCACTTTCATTAATTATGGATGCTATAGGTTTATTTTGTTTTCCACTACGCGTATTACTTGCCATTTTGCCTGTGCTAAAGTAGAATCCCGTGTGTAAGCCTTATCAGTGTGCTACAAACACGTATTTATGGTATAGTTATAAATACACAACGAGTATACTAGCAAAATGCCACAAGTCACACTTTCTTTGCACGCTAGCGTTTTGTGTTTTCCGTTCTGTCCCCGATACGCTCTAAACCTCGGGGAATACCACATTGCAACAGCTAAATACAACGCTAAGATTTGTCTGCTTGTGCTGTTAGCTGTGCTTAATTCAGAGCATATGGGCTCTAGCTTATCACTCTGACACTTACCGAATAGTAAGCACCCAATTCCTTATCAGACACCAGCTGGAGTTACTGGTATCTATCAACGATTAACACGCTCCTTATTATCAAACACAGGATCGTAGAGCCCGGCCCGCTGCACCGCTGCGCTGCGAGCAGCGGACAGCAGACATCCCACTTCTGGCCCACTTCCCCAGAGCACGCATGCAGGAGCAAGCATACTTCTCTTCTTATCCTGTTTGCATAAAAAGTGGCGTGGCCTAATAAAAAAAGTGCAAAAGAGTAGATATTATGCACTTACAATTATATATGAAGGTAGTAAATGATATAGTATGTGTCCTAGAGTCCATAAAGTCTCTTAGGTGAAGTATCTTTGGTATATACCAATAAGCAGATGTCAATGTAGCACGAAGTATGTAGCACAGAATCTCCTCGACAGCAGACAGCCCACTTCCGGCCCACTTCGTTGGAGCGTGCGTGCAGGAGCGCGCATGCTTCTCTTTTTATCCTATTAGCATAAAAAGGGGCATGGCCTAATAAAAAAAGTGCAAAAGAGTAGAAATTATGCACTTACAATTATATATGAAGGTAGTAAATTATATAGTATGTGTCCTAGAGTCCATAAAGTCTCTTAGGTGAAGTATCTTTGGTATATACCAATAAGCAATAGTCAGTGTAGCATGAAGTCTGTAGCAAAGAATCTCCTTGACAGCAGACAGCCCACTTCCGGCCCACTTCCTCGGAGCGTGCGCGCAGGCGCAGGCATGCTTCTCTTCTTATCCTATCAGCATAAAAAGTGAGTCAACTCATGTCCCTTATCTAAGATATTAAGAATTCCACTTATGACAGGAAATTGAGAGTCCATCTCCTCAGATGAATTGGCAACAGGAGAAGTGTCTGAGAAGGTATTGAGTGCAGGCTCATAGTTTATCCTAGGTGGGGTGGTTAAATCTACAGGACTAGAACACACACCCCTCTCTGGATTATTTATATGAGCAATCTTTTCGGACACCCCTTCAGTCTCTATTTGGAACATGGGCATCCTAAAAGCTTTTAATTGGGCAAGTGTCAACGGACTCAGATTCAGATTGCCAGTGTCCTCGCTATCTTGCACTTGACAAACTGTGGGTATTGTAGTGACATGTGCCTCTTTTTCAGAAGCCAAATGCAGATGGACATGCTCCAGGGCACCATTTCTACCAGTAGCGGGAGTGGACGGACCCAACGAGAGTCGTGCCCGCTTAGATAATTCAGTCAAAACGGTTGCCCGCATCATGGAAATGTCTGAAATTTGGTCATTCATAGGGTTAGCAGTGGATCGAAGCCCTGTATCTTGCCCTACTGTCTTGACACTATCGCTCACACTTAAAACACTGTGCTGTATGGACAAATCCCCATCATCCTTAATTTAAAAACACTTCTTTTTATTGGAGGCATCTCCCTCCACGCTAGTGCTAACACACACACCTTTGTCCATATTGACATCAAAAGTCTTCTTAGTAGTGATGGCATGCAAACTAGTAGTTGCCATGGCACAGTCTTGACTTGTATCAGTGTGAGGAACAGAGGAACAGACAGATCTTCTAATTCTTTAGTAGTGTGCGTTGGCTTCTCTGTGAACTTAAAAGCACTTTCATTAATTATGGATGCTATAGGTTTATTTTGTTTTCCACTACGTGTATTACTTGCCATTTTGCCTGTGCTAAAGTAGAATCCCGTGTGTAAGCCTTATCAGTGTGCTACAAACACGTATTTATGGTATAGTTATAAATACACAACGAGTATACTAGCAAAATGCCACAAGTCACACTTTCTTTGCACGCTAGCGTTTTGTGTTTTCCGTTCTGTCCCCGATACGCTCTAAACCTCGGGGAATACCACATTGCAACAGCTAAATACAACGCTAAGATTTGTCTGCTTGTGCTGTTAGCTGTGCTTAATTCAGAGCATATGGGCTCTAGCTTATCACTCTGACACTTACCGAATAGTAAGCACCCAATTCCTTATCAGACACCAGCTGGAGTTACTGGTATCTATCAACGATTAACACGCTCCTTATTATCAAACACAGGATCGTAGAGCCCGGCCCGCTGCACCGCTGCGCTGCGAGCAGCGGACAGCAGACATCCCACTTCTGGCCCACTTCCCCAGAGCACGCATGCAGGAGCAAGCATACTTCTCTTCTTATCCTGTTTGCATAAAAAGTGGCGTGGCCTAATAAAAAGAGTGCAAAAGAGTAGATATTATGCACTTACAATTATATATGAAGGTAGTAAATGATATAGTATGTGTCCTAGAGTCCATAAAGTCTCTTAGGTGAAGTATCTTTGGTATATACCAATAAGCAGATGTCAATGTAGCACGAAGTATGTAGCACAGAATCTCCTCGACAGCAAACAGCCCACTTCCGGCCCACTTCGTTGGAGCGTGCGTGCAGGAGCGCGCATGCTTCTCTTTTTATCCTATTAGCATAAAAAGGGGCATGGCCTAATAAAAAAAGTGCAAAAGAGTAGAAATTATGCACTTACAATTATATATGAAGGTAGTAAATTATATAGTATGTGTCCTAGAGTCCATAAAGTCTCTTAGGTGAAGTATCTTTGGTATATACCAATAAGCAATAGTCAGTGTAGCATGAAGTCTGTAGCAAAGAATCTCCTTGACAGCAGACAGCCCACTTCCGGCCCACTTCCTCGGAGCGTGCGCGCAGGCGCAGGCATGCTTCTCTTCTTATCCTATCAGCATAAAAAGGGGCATGGCCTAATAAAAAAAGTGCAAAAGAGTAGATATTATGCACTTAACATTATATATGAAGGTAGTAAATTATATAGTATGTGTCCTAGAGTCCATGAAGTCTCTTAGGTGAAGTATCTTTGGTATATACCAATAAGCAATAGTCAGTGTAGCATGAAGTTTGTAGCAAAGAATCTCCTCGACAGCAGACAGCCCACTTCCGGCCCACTTCCTCGGAGCGTGCGCGCAGGAGCAGGCATGCTTCTCTTCTTATCCTATCAGCATAAAAAGGGGCATGGCCTAGTAAAAAAAGTGCAAAAGAGTAGAAATTATGCACTTACAATTATATATGAAGGTAGTAAATTATATAGTATGTGTCCTAGAGTCCATAAAGTCTCTTAGGTGAAGTATCTTTGGTATATACCAATAAGCAGATGTCAGTGAAGCACTAAGTCTGTAGCACAGAATCTCCTCGACAGCAGAGAGCCCACTTCCGGCCCACTTCCTCGGAGCGCACGCCTGTGGGCACGCTTTACTACCTTGGAATTCCAAGGTGCCTAAAGTGTGAAACCTCATGGGCATGCCTTAAAATAGCATGGCCTTAACCAAATAATTATTAACAAGTAAATACCTGACTGTGTTTTGGAGACTGTCAATTTGGCAGTACCCTAGACAATAACGCATTATTTCTGTAATTTATTCTTACAGGCAACTAGTCAAACAGGAAGCCAACCACTGCAAACATGTGTGGACAGCCGATAATCCTACTGTAGCAGACATATGATTAGTAATGACCGGAAAAAGGGTAATTTTTTCATCCAAAAATAATGTGAAATTAGCAACACTATGACAAAGATATATTGTTTTTGTGCTATTGATGTCATTTTTAGAGTGCAGTAACATAGCCTTGAAACGTTCCCACTTGCCGCGCTTAGATATTGGACCGCAATCTCAATCAGGGTTTTGCTGAAAAATTTGACAAATACATTTGTACTAATATGTCCGTTTTTAAGGTATTTAAAAAATAACCATTAAAAACAACTTGCTGGGGTACGCAGTGTTGCTCGTGTCCTGATCGAGTGGTGTCTCATGTGCCCTGGAGGACGTTGTTCTTGTACTCTTGTTGGCAAGTCTTGTTTTAGTTTTCTCTGGCATCTCATTTGCCCTGGAGGATGTTGCTCTTATCCTTATGTCAGCAAGTCTTGCTTCAGTTTGCTCTGGCATCTCATTGGCTCTAGAAAAAGTTGCTCTTGTCCTCTGGTCGGCAAGTCGTTTTGCTGTTTGTTGTTGTGTTTCAGAAGCTTTTGATATTGATTTTCGCTTTGCATCAGATGGAGCTTTTCCAAGTGATGTTAGTTTTTTGTGCGGCATGTTTCAGTCACTTAATGGCTTCAGCACATTTGAGAAAATATCCAAGAAAGATTGAATGATTGTGCTCTCTTCTAGTGAATGAACTTAAGTAAACTGTATCCTTTCCATTTCCCAAATTTTGAGTGGTTTGATTAAAACTGCTTTAATAAACAGTTTCAAACTCTATACAGTAGTAATACATTTTAAAATAATAACCAACATATCTAACATTTTGCTTCAGACACTTTTTTTTCCAAATGTTGCCTCCTTCTAGTACCAAATGTAGCATCAGTAAATTAGGGTGACTATGGAGTAAATGTTATTGCATCCTAACATAGACTACAATCTTGCCCCCGAAAAATGATGAATCCATGCAAAAATGTTTAGCAGTGGGTTCAATGGTGTGGACTTGTATAGCCAGACAAACACACACACACGCATACAAACATTTCTTTGCATATGAGTTTTTTGCATCCAAACATAGATTACGATCTTGCCCCAGAAAAAAGAGCAATCCATGCAAAATCTGGTAGACGTGGGTTCAACGGTGTGGATTTTTATAGCCGGACACACACATACAATCATTCAGCTTTACAAATAAAAATTAAGGTCTGGTATTTTAAATGGCCCAGTCTCAAACAATATTCTGTCATTTCAACTGTGGAAGATGGAGTTTACTAAATAATCTTGAGTACTGACATATTCTCTGTGTTCGGATTACTCCTGTGCTGGAGAAACCATGACAACTAAAGAAAAAAACAATGCACAGTAAGAATTCTTTTTGAAAGGCTCATCTTCAAACAGTGAGATTTTGGATGCTTTTTCTTATAAAAAAAAAACAGATGTTCTTCTGAAAGGATGCAAAACATTCATGCAAAGTCCCCATTTCTGTCAAGAAGTTTTGACTCGTGGTAATGTCTAGGTCTTGGCCACTTGCATGGGTTGTGTAATCCTTCTCGGGAGGTGTGGGGGGACAGGCGGAGGGTCAGGTTTGAATTCTAAATGATATTCCTGCCTCCACACAAACTGGTCAATCCTAACACTTTTTGTGTTAGTTGAGATAAATACAGAGCTTTAGATCCAGCAAGCAGCAGCTGTGGAATTATTCCATCGAGGTCCATGGAGGGGCGGACATATATTATGTTATGTTATTGGGTTATATACTTCACTCCACTGCCATTTGCATGATCTCCAGGTGCTCTGAAAGAGAAGGAGGTAGTTAAGGTTTGCGGGGCAAGAGGGAAGATACATCATAGCTTTGGTGTTGTGTTGCGTTGATGCATGCAGATTGGAACTATCCTTGAGCTAAGCATGCAGGGCTACTCTTTGGATCTCTTATACATCTCTGTCTCTCAGCCACTAATACTACTGTCACACCATCCATATCTGATCACTGAATAGTTTACAGCACCATCTCCTTTCCACCCTTGACCTTTCTTCACCACTTGCTTCACCTGTTGCTAAAAGGAACTGTAAAGCTTCTGCCATTACCCCTTTCCGTCTGACCTACAGTTCTCACTCTCCTCCTTCACACCAGATGTCTCTTCCACCAACACTGCCTTCCCCAGCTTCCAATAACTACTATATAACTCTTTTAACTCTCACTTCCCACTGCTTACTTCCACCTCTAAGTTTCAGCATCCTCAGCCATGGGTCACCCCATTCATACTTGCTCTCTGCAGAGACATTTGTCGGCTACTGAGCAAATGGAGGCACACCCACTTGCATGAGGACCTACAACTCTACCTCTCTGCCCTGAACTCTCTCAAGTCCACTCTGGATAGAGCAAAATGGGAATTCTGACTAACCCTCAATGACTCAATCCAACCATTCTCGCTGGTTACAGAGTACCCTAAACTCACTCCACGCTCCTACTAACTCTATAATGACTATCAACTCCACTCTCACAGCTAATGACCTAGCTGAATTACTTGCTGCAAATATTCCCCAAATTGGAGACTCTCTCCTGACCTTCCTCACATTCCCCCTCCTACATTTTACACTCTGCCTACTCTACCATCACCAACTGCCTCTGTCTCCCACTTTAGTCATACTAATACGGATGAAGTGCTATCTCTATCGATGAAGGTGAACCCTTCTTGTGCCCCATCAGACCCTCTTGCCCCTCAGCTAGTCAAGCCTATAGACCCTTTAGTGGCCTCTCACCTAGCTGAACTCTTCAACCTGCCCTTCAACTCTGCTTGCTTTCTCTCTGTTTTCAAAACAACCACGGCCATCCCTCTCCTAAAAAAGCAAAGTGCTGGACAGTACCTACTGGCTAACTGTTTCCCTGTGTCTCTCCTTCTGCACTACTCTAAAGTGCTTGAAAGGTTTGTGTTGAATAACCTTACCAGTTCATTAGACATCCACAACATTTCAAGCCCCCTACTAGCAGATTTCCAGGATTCCATTCCTGTCACTCCACAGAAACTGCTTTCATGTATGTGTCCAACTTCACCTCTGATAAGCACTCCAACCTATCCTCTATCCTAATTCTTCTTCATCTGTTTGCTACCTTTGACACTGTTGATCATTCTGATCTCCTTAATACACCTTCTCTTCTTGGGATTCGCGATCAAGTCCTTGCCTGAATTGAATCCTACCTTGCACTTTGCCAATTCTCTGTCTCCTGCAGCAACAACACCTCTCAACTCACTCTTCTAACTGTGGTGTTCCACAAGCCTCTGTCTTGGGTCCACTCTTCTTTACAATCTACACCTCTGCTCTTAGGGCACTAATCTCCTCTTTTGGATTCTCGGACCAACTCTTCGAAGACGACCACCCAAATCTTCTTCTCTTTTCCTGAACTCTCCTCTGATCTCTTTATCAGTATGCACAACTGTCTCTCTGACATTAAATATTGGATTGATTTGCACCCTCTATGGTTAAAGTCTACCAAAACAGAGGTCCTCTTCTTCTTCTTCTTCCCAAAAGCTCTCTCTCATCTCTTTCTCTGCCTATCTAGTTCACACCTGACACGCTCCTTACTCTTCTTCAGTTAGAAACTTCAGCATCATCTGTGACCCTTCTCACACCTTCTCTACTTGCATTTTCAAAACTGGAACAGCAGCTTGCCTCAACCACCTACATATTAGGAAAATCAGGCATATTCTTCCTTCCAACACTGCTAAGCATCTCTTAACTACTCTGGTTGTTTCCAAACTGGACTACTGTTCCAGCAACCTCTTTGGTCTCCCCAACTATGCTTTCTGTTCTCTCGACAAGATCATTAACATCACTACCAGGACTTTTTTTGAACTTTGGCTGGATGGCTGACGATGCAAAACAGGGCCAGATTTAAATTTCTTCTCCTGGTTCACAAACCTAACCATGGTAAGGCACCACTGCATCTATCCTTCTCTATCCAACTCTACACGCCTTCTTGTAATCTCTGCTCTGCCTCCTCAACTACCCTTGTGGCTCTTTTTCCCCCATCTGCTTCCACTTGCTTCCACTACTTCTTTCTTCTTTCTCCACATGCATGACATTTGCTTCCCTCAGACATCAGGAAACAGTTGAAAAGGGATTTGTTGAATAGCAAACTAAAAGCCTACCTCCTTGCTTTCAAGTTACCTTCTTAGCCTACCTCACAACTGCCTGCTTGCTAACAATGTTCACTCACATCTAACCTGCCTCTGTTCCTCACTTCCTCTAACTGCACTGTAGCACTTTACCCATCATGATCACATCCCAAGTACAGCTGGCATTACCGCCTACCTGCACTTAAAACTGTCCAATGTTAATTGTCCATAATCTATGTATGTCTATTTATGTATTGTCCCCAGTGACTTGCGTCCCCTCCACAACCTGGTAAGAATGTCCCTCAAACTCACCCCATTGTAAGAATCTCACTGCTTCCTGTCAAATCTGATTTCTTATCTATCGTGCATTCTTTTGTGATCAAAAGAGCATTGTTCCTGCTGTATGCGAATAAATAAAGGTGTATTCAGAGAGCATTGAAGCATTTAAGTCAAGCAGGGAGCCTTGTGTTTCTAGAATGCATTGTTGGGAGGTCGGGCTGTGGTATGTAAGATGGTTATAGATGTGTAGTGGTTGAATGTTAGATGTCTGTTGGGGGAAGATGGTTGTGAGGATTTGACATCTGGCCAGGGTGCAAAGCCCTGGCTTTTTGTGATTTGTATTGAAGAATGAAATGATGCTATTAGCTGCATCACTGAAAGGGTAATCTGCTGAATAGACTGCACTTTCGCAAGTTCCAGGCCAAAAGCATAGTATGTATCTGTGGTCTGCTGAATCAGTATCCTGAATCGCAGTGCCTGCTCTACCCGTGGCACCTAGCACGTCCAGAGGTCACAGATGCCCATTCGCAATGGCCGTGACAGACAAATTTCTGCTGCACGTGGACAGCATTTAAGATATGCACCTCTGTACACCAAACAACGATGATCATAATTGACCAATGATGGTGGCAGGATAAACTCTAAAATAAAGCTCTGCCTGAGTTTATGCATAGTGTATAGTACTATTTATTATCATGACCACCACATCCCAACTGATATTGCACATGTGTCTGGTCTGTGAGTCAGCTCTGTTGTGGAAGCTGATGTGTATTCTGGTCATCAGGGTGTAGCCCGTCAAATGGTAGGACAAGAATCTGGAGGGCCGGGCCTTCTCTTTGATCTCTTTGTGAGGGTACGTAAAACCCTCTGCCCAAGAAATCCACAAAGTGGGCAGTTGTCCTGGGTCTGGGCATTGAAAGGAGCACAACCATTTGATAGGAGTAGCCTCCCACCAGGGTGCTGCATCGCTAGAGGTCTAAAAGGCAAGGGGATAGGAATATATTAGGCAGGAGGACTCTGGTCAATAGAAGGAGAATTCCATCATTTTGGTTCTCACGGTCCCATTTTGTCTTTCCTGTCGCCTTCCACTTCCTCTGGAGCAAAGCACTTTGGGTGTGACATCAGAAGGGAAAAGTCTGCTCCATTTAAGTGTAGGGATTGGAACACTAAAGCAGGCTAGCTTTAGTCCAATGTTATGTTATGTTATGGCCATTTATAGAACGCATTGGTCGCCCATAGAGGCATCACAGTGCTAGAGAGGATAAAAGGACAATCACAAGCCACAAACTTAACAACGATAGTTACAGCTCAAAACAAAGTGCTTTACGAAAAACTAGATGATTTGGCAGCAGTTTCATAAATGGAGGAAGAGTGTTCCACAATTGTGCTGCTGTAATCGAGAAAGAACGGCTGCCCACCCGAGTAAGGCAAAAGGAGGGCACACACAACAGGCCTGCGGCCGCCGACCGCAGGGGGCGGTTTGGAACATAGCGCTCAAACTTGGTGCACAAATACTCAGCTCCCTGATCATGTAAGGCACGATGAACAATGCACAGAGCCTTGAACTGAATGCTCTGGGCCACTGGGAGCCAATGGAGGGTGCGCAAGACAGGAGATATATGGGACCCATACAGGGTACCGGTTGCCACCCTGACAGCCAGATTCTGGAGACATTGTAATTGGGTTGTGCCAAGTACAAGGAGTTGCAGTAGTCCTACTCAGAACCATAGCCACCACCACCGGAGGGCGTAACCTTGTTGGAATCAGATGGAGCACCTTTCTTATGATAAAATGCCCCATCTTTATTTATTTAACATTTATAAAGCGCTCACACAGCCCGCAGGCATCGAGGTGCTGTTACAGGAATTGTTTTGTTTTTTCTTAGTTGCGTAATTGCGCTTTTTTTTGTCTTAGCTACGTATTTATAACGCGCTTAAACACCCAGAGGTTTCTAAGCACGGACCCGGGGATCGAACCTGTTGTTGCTTCTTGTTGTCTTGCTTCCAAGCCGCGCACGCTGCCGCTGAGCTATCCTCCCGGGAAATCTGACATACCACAGAAACCTGGGCAGTCATGGACAGGTCAGCAGACATAGTTACCCCAAGGTTTTTTACCTTGATCGAAGGTACCACAAGCAAACCCAGAGTAGAGGGCCAAAAAGAGAACCCACCACCAGCACCTCAGTTTTGACCCCATTCAATTTCAGCTAGTTGTGTCCCATCCACTCCCCAACACCCACCAGGCACTTGTGCAGGCACTCCGACACCTCAGACTGATTAAGATTGAGACGAATCAGTAGTTCGGTGTCGGCATACGAATAGCAACTAACGCCAAAGGAGTGGATAATGCGCAGCAACAGAAAGATATATATGTTGAAAAGAATGGGAGACAAAGCAGGCCCCTGGGGAACACCACAGCTAAGGTTACAGGGCAAAGACGTGAATGGGGGAAGAGAGAGAGTTTGGGATATATCAGCCAAAAAGGAGCTGAATTAGGCCAATATCTGATCCGAAACACCAATCTGGGCCAGGCGGGTGAGCAGGGTGGCATGGTCCACGGTGTCGAACGCCACTGAAAGATCTCAAAGAATCAGGGCGCCGACACCTCCCCACCCCCCATCAACCAGCCTGGCCATATCATTCTGCACCAAGACAATGACACTCTCCGTGCCCCTGCCAGGGCAGGAACCAGACAGGGCTGAGTCAAGCATCCTGGAAGATTCCAAGAAAGAGGACATAATAGGGGAGACCAGTGATTCCAGAAGTTTCATCAGAAAGGGAAAAAGAGATATAGGGTGAAAATTAGAAGGGAGAGAGGGATCCAGAGTGGGTTTCTTCAAAATGGGGATAATCATGGCAGCTTTAAGTTCACATGGGATGAACCACGACTGGCAGGAGATGTTCACACCTGAGGATGTTTGGCTTTAAAATAAGGGGCCTTCCAAACCTTTTTCAGATTCTCTCAGATCCTTTAAGGCCACAAATCTGCTCTGAAGAACTCACTGGACTTCCTTTGGTAAAGTTTGACTGAGGTGAACTGAGATGAAGAAGGAATCCTCCAAGACAGAAGAAAGATCTGTTCCCTTCCCACTCCTAGAGTGACCTCGGCTGTGGATCAGGCCCTACCACTCTGCACCAGAATCTTCTAGAGCTGGGAGAGAAGACTCTGAATGGAATCATCCAGTCCTAGAGTAACCCGAAGGCCAGACCTGCCGATGCTCCCTGCTCTACCTCACTGAAGTGGTCACTCCATATTCATCGCACCTGGAACAAGAGGGAAGTAGTGGGTGCTGGTTGCTGCGCTCCTACACCAAGTTGAACTTGCTTACACTTTCAACCAGCTCAACACTGCATCGTGTTTTAGCTAAAAGTCATCCATCACCAGTAGATCTGAAGGGACTGGTCAATGCTGGGACTCGAAGCAAATCTCTGAAGAGTCACACACCAATTCTAACGAGGGGTTACAACCACATATCGACCCAGCAAGCCCCTGAAAATCCTCCTCATTGAGAGAACATCGATGCACACAAGGTCACCACTTCAACTACCGTCACCTGCCAACTCAAACCTCTGGAGAGTTACTGATAAACCCCTCCTTGCGGCTGAAGCCTGACTCGGCCTGGCCTACTGTGAACTGTTCCTGGGAACACCCCAAACTGCATCCTTGAGAGCTGCCTTTCTACCATACAGAGGACCTGCCTTCCCCCCTACTTATCCCTACTCGATGCCCACTTGCTTCTTGGCCCGGCACGATCCAACATGCCCGAACTGAGCTTGATCCACTTGCATCTACATTCGACACTGGGTCTGACTCTGTCAACCCACCAAAAACTGAATCCTTGTACTGTTGACTGTGAACTACCCCCTCAGTCCACCTGCCCCTAGAGACTGGTTAGGCCACAGTCACTCTTGCTCTCATCCAAAATATACTTTTTTGTGGCTAGTGATTTCCCTACCACCCCTGGAACTACGCTCAGTGTGCTACTTTCTCCAGCCTGTTGCATCTTCTCTGTTCTTCCTTTCTCGGGGCGGGGGGTGTATGTACAGTATTTACAGTTTGTTCTATGTGCACGTGGTGTTCTTGATTAAGGTATATATATTTTTATAGAACTTTTAATGGACATTCCCTTTATTTTGGATCATGAAACTGAGTTGTTTGGATCACTACTGGTTCAACTTCACACCTGTTTTAAGAGCATAGTCTTATCTCCGCCCTCATTACACTAAAAGGCAAAGGAGTTATATCTCTAAACTGTCCCTGTTTTCAATGTATTATTGCATTGTGTTTTGGTTTGTAGATGTGCGTGTCGGGGCGTGGGGTGCACTAGCGAGCCCTCGCGTGGCAAAGCAAATAAAGTCCAGAGTCGGAGCGTTCTGACAGTCGTACTCTTTATTCAACTTCTTCATTCCATCTGCCCAGCCCTGCATCCCCCCGCCCGTCTCTTCCCTTCCCCAAACATCACTTCCCTCATCCCGCGCGCCGGCCCCTCGCGGAACTATGTAGACATCAACATGACATCTCCCCCCTTTTTAAACAGTCATCAGGTCGTTCACAACGGGTGAATGTCTGATGGGGTTTGCTAACCCATTTCCTTAATCCAGCGGCGCGGCTTGTTCGTAACTCACTTAGGATGTGCACTTGCAAGCTCTGGAGGATTTCCACTAACCTTAGTCTCAGAGAATCCTCCCGGATCCGACTCCTCCAGATCTCACTGGTACCCTTGATACCAATCATCTGAGGCATGGTCAATGGGTATGATCACACGCCCGCTCAATCGGTGCGATCCTAATGAGGGAATTCCTTTGAAATGGGAACAGTTCTGGGTGACGGGTCCTGCTGTGCCTTGTGCAATGATCATGGACCCCTTCTTCTGCGTGACCAACAGGGGCTCCTCCTGGAAGACTGAGGTGTGCTTGTGGGTCTGAGGCTGCTTCACTGCAACAACATCGCCCACTTAAATCTGGGGAACTCTGGGCCCTCACCTTTGATCGGCATATTCCTTCATGCGTTCTTTGGCAGCTTCGTCTCATTCTCTTAGGTCCTTGTCAAGGTTCTCGGGCGGACCCTGTGGTCAGGCCTGCGGGATCCTTTTTTGAATGTCTCTTCCGGACATCACCTCGGCAGGGGTTCTGCCAGTGGTGCTGTGGGGATTGCCCCTGTAGTCTCACATCAGTTGATTGAGCACTTACTCGTAGGGCTGCCCTGTGAGCTTGGCAATTTGAAGGGCCCTCTTCAGGTTGGCTATGAATCGTTCGAGCATTCCATTCACCTGAGACCATAGCAGTGTTATCTTTCGGTGATGGAATCCGAGGTAGTTTGCAAATTGTGTGAATTGATACCCATTGAATGGGGGACCGTTGTCTGTCTTGAGCACTCTTGGGATGCCGTAGGCAGAGAATATGCAGTCAAGTGCTGGTATTACATGACGAGCTGCTGTTGAGGATATGAGTTGTGTTTCTGGATATCGGGAGTACTCGTCCATCACGGCCAGCACGTATTTACGTCCTTCAATGGGCCCAAAGAAGTCGGCTGCTACAGCTTCTCATATGCCTTGGGGAAGCTCTGACATCCATAGGGGTTTTGGGTATCGGATCGGCGTGATGAGGCTGCACGTGGGGCATGACTTCAGGGCTTCTTCCACTCAAGAGTCCATGCTGGGAAACCAGACCTTTTGGCGCAGCATGCGCTTGGTCGACACCATCCCTCGGTGGTTCTCATGTGCGAGTTCGATGACTTTGGCCCATAGGGATGGCGGGATCACTAGCTTACAGTCCTTTAGTGTCCATTGTGTGTCAGAATGTACAATGCAGGATTTCAGAGCATTACTGGTGTTACTGAAGTCATTAAAGACTGCCATAGGCAGGTTACCAAGGGGTGGAAAGAATCTTCAAGCCACGTTTAGCAAATCATAAAATAGCATGCATGACAAGCCATGATGAGACATACACAGCATATAAAACACTAGGACTAAGGTGTGCCACGGATTGGCTCGTGTGACCAAGTGTAGCCAGGGAGATGGAATTTAACTCAAAGCATGTGGGGAGGGACTTCTCCACTTGAGAATATTTTTAATAAAATGGCCTGAAAAAGTGCATTTTTATCCCACAGTTTGTGACAAATTAGGCAAACAGTAATGACATTCACAATTGTTCTGTCGGGGAAAAGGAAACATCAAATAGATCTCAGGTCACCAATAACACACAGGAGCATTTTTCAGCACTCAATGCAGCACTGACAAGCTAAAAAACAGCATCACACTCGTCCCCACATTATATGTCATCACTGCCACTGTAAAACACTCATTATGCTGGCACCCATAATAAATGCCCACTCAAAGGGTCAAAAGCTGACTAAAATAAAGTGCCCTTGCCACAGGCACATGAATGGAAGCACCCAAACAAACATGCACACAAACAACGCACAATGCTTGCCGAGAATTGCACTGAACACCCCCCCCACACTCACAATCTTACCCATGCGCACCTAATGCATGTATTGCATTTCATTACTGACCCGTCACTTTAGCAGAGTCCTTTGCTCCGCCGATTCCTCTAATTATGCACCTCAAAGAAAGAAACAAGGAAACATTGTGAAGAAGAGTTTCAAAGCCCCAGGGATGCAGAGATCGTGCATGTGCCGGGTACCTAAACCCGTACCTATGTGGTGTGAAGGTGGCACAAGAGCACCCTGCACCCTGCAGGGAGCTAACCAGCATGATGAATGGACCATGTCAGGCAGATGCATTGCTAGGAGGGGCTTAAGGGGCTATGTTACCTAGTCTAAGCCCCTCCGACCTGGTGCCTTCCTGGTTGCTGCTTTTTTTCACCACTTAGCAAGCTCTGCCCACCTGGTGCCTTCCTGCTTGCCGCTCTTTTCCCTACTTAAGAAGCCCTCCAGCCTCTTTTCCTTTACAGCCGGGGAGCAGGTGTAAGTGGATCTAGGTCACCTGGCCTAAGCCCCGCCCACCTGGTGCCTTTGTGGTTGCCGCCCTTTTCCGTACTTAAGAAGCCCTCCAGCCTCTTTTCCTTTACAGCTGGGGAGCAGGTGTAAGTGGATCTAGGTCACCTGGCCTAAGCACCACCCACCTTTTTAGCCCTGCCTCTTCCTTCCTGCTCTTAACTCTTAGATCAAGGGTGTCTCTCGCCCAGGCGTCCAAAGCGAAGAGCAGTCAAAGGAAAGGGAAATTAATGTTTGGACATGTTCGGACCAGGAGGATCCAGGGTCCGACCCCCTGCTAAGCCAGCAGCTAAGCATGCATCAACATGTGTTTACACCCTCTGTCCCCACAGGCCATCCCCACCCTCTCTGGTCCCCCCGTGTTGTCGCCTTGTGCTCCCCGCCCCTCCTGCACACAGGAGTCTGTCCCGATACATTCTGGTTTCACCATCACCGTCTTGTGCCCAATGCTGGATTTTACTTTTACAGACTTCATCGATTCATGGTGTGTCACCCTTTCCGAACTCTCATGCTGGACTTCCTTTGCATCTTGTACTCATGGTGGCCCTGAATCATGCTGTTCGTATCTTCATCTTGTATCCTGGCTTGCAACATGATGTGTTACTTCTGACTTCTGCAAATGTATACACTCTCCCCTCTTGCTTCTCCACTCTTTTTGACTGCTTACTCTCTGTTCTCTCCTCCCCTCCCCTCTCCCTTTTCCTGTCTCCTCCCTCCTCCGCTCCTCCCCTTACTTTCTTCTATGCACTTACTCTATCAGAATTGTCCCTGGACCTAGTATGGTAGCAACCTTGTCTGTCGCTACCCTATCCCCCCCCCCCTCCCTCCAGCACTATCTTAAATGTTGTTAGGCCTAGTAGGATAGTCACTTGTTTTGTTCCTCCCCTCCCTTTCTGCACCCCCTTACCTTTTGTTTTTCTCTGGCTCTACCAGAAATGTTGTCAGGCCTAGTACGGTAGTCACCTGTCTGTTTCCATTTCCTTCCCACTCTCTCCCTCCCTTCCTTATCTATGTCTTAGCTCTTGCACTATCTGAAATGTTGTCAGGCCTAGTAGGATAGTCACTTGTTTTGTTCCTCCCCTCCCTTTCTGCACCCCCTTACCTTTTGTTTTTCTCTGGCTCTACCAGAAATGTCGTCAGGCCTAGTACGGTAGTCACCTGTCTGTTTCCATTTCCTTCCCACTCTCTCCCTCCCTTCCTTATTTATGTCTTAGCTCTTGCACTATCTGAAATGTCATCAGGCTGAGTACAATAGTTTCTTTCACATCCTTACTGTTCATGGCCTGTTAGAATGGCATTGTATTTTCCCTTGTTCCCTCTCTTGCCTTGAAGCGCTTTGAAACACATTGCGTATAGGCGCTATATAAATAAACTATCATATAATATCATATCATATCATATAGCCCCAGGTCTTTTGGTTGTAGCCCCGGAAAGAAGCTTAGGGGTTACAACCAAAAAGGCTAGTTAGCCCCCAGTCCCGAGAGTCCCAAAATTAGCATAGCCACGGATCTTTTGCAGACCTAGCAACACCCCAGGCAATGAAAGATTGGTCATGCACTGGAGTTTGGGATTCCTGCAGAGAATGAGGGTTCCTCTACTTGCTGATCGCTCTCTGAATTTGCTTTGAGGCTGGATTAATTCTTAATTGGTGGAAGGTCGCCACCCAGCTGCTCACTATGGACGACTCGTACCTGGTGCCAACAATCCATGCTATTTTTAGATTGTTAGATTGCAGCAAGGATGCTGCAAGTCTCCTAACACTAATGTTCTGTTCTTGTATCGCGCTTCATGCCAGATTCATCCTACTTGTTAGCACTGTATTGTCAGGTGTTATTATTACCCACGTGCTGTGTTGGCACACACATGCACTGAGCTCATGAGTGACCCGCCTGGCCAGTACACACAGACTCACCCACTGTTCACCGGCACCAACTCAGTTCTACTGCATCTCGGAGTGAGGAATTTGATAAATGATGGAATAAACATGACATCCTCATTTAATATTTCTTATATAAGTGTAGAAAGTACAGGACAAGGTATGTGTCTTCTAGATGCTGTAATCGATTTCATGTTAGAGGTTGTCAGTTGGCAAAGTCAGGACTCTCCCTCATTCGGCGGAGTGCCGTGCCTGCATGCATGTACAGCGCACAATAACGAAGCCCATACGGGTATACCAGTCTCAACTCCAACCTTTATTGAACCGGAAAGGATAGCTCAGGGACAAAGTGCTTGCCTTGGAAGCAAGACAATGCGGAGCAACACAGGTTCGATCCCTGTGTTCGCGCTTAGAAATCTTTTATCACGTTATGAATAAATCAGAATAGTGTCTTGAAATCCAGACGAGACCACTACTCATAGAGTATTCATCGATTTGTGGTCAGCCAGCAGAAGATCCCAAAGAACAAGTGGGTAGGCGTCCAGCGACCATCAAATACGTAATGGCTGCTTACAGACTGCTTGAGAACCCACAGCAAGAAGGCCAATTAAATGTCAGTTCATGTCACATGCTGCTTCATGTAGCAAGCAGTGTTCTACTGCTTACCCAGACTACAGGGATGGCATCTGATGTTTCACATGCATAGATACACCACTACAAACAATTCCCAAGGTTAGCACTAAACAAATGGTACCTAGGTTCTATCAACAGGCAGAAATGTATTGGTAAAAATCAAATGTAATAATATTTCATAGCTCAAATTCATAAAAGATTATATGTCAATAAAGACACACTGTTCTCAACGCAGACAACAATTACTATACGTCGGTGCGTTACATAGTCTTAATTTTCATAGCATCATTGAATCCTGGAAAGAGTGCATCAGGTGGTACCCATTGCAGACAGGTTTTGTTCCTGATTGGTGTTTCAGAACGCCTTCCTGAAGCCACGGGCCCTCTTTCTAAGATAAATGCGCTGCTATGACAGAACACCTCTTGGGGAGTGTATCCTTCCCACTTTATTACTATGATAGAGCTCTTTAATTCTACACTTAATTATTGTTGCAATATAAATTGTGGCGTCTGTTCTGCATTGACCTGATGGTCTCTGATGATAACTCCAGGGCAATGTACCACCAGGTGGCTTCTTTTCAACAGCAGGCCTATCTGCCCCTGTTGGGTACCTTCTCTCACAGCACCCACCTTACAATTGTCTTTATGTTACGCATTCATTTGGCTGCTGGGGCCTGTGCTTCGTTTTTAACATTGTAGGTATGAGCCTACAAGTCCCAGCATGTAAAGTGAAAACCCAGGACTGGCTCATGGTGCCACGCATGCTATGGGGCAACTTGGCAGCCATGAAACTGAAGGTGTGTGTTTACAGGTGCAATGTGTTATTGCGTAACATCAAAATATTTCTAGTTGTGCAGTACAGACAACCTTAAAACCACCTGCCTAGGTGGCGACATTACCCTAAGAATGCACCCTCCAGACAATCACACACTTTCTGCAAATATTTTAGCATTTGAGGTAATAATATATAATTATACGCCTCCTAGAATAATTGGGGAAAGAATGTTAGGGTTCAGGAAAACAAGTTGCCTTCTTGGCGACATTTTCACGGTGACATTATCTCATGGAACCCTTAAACCAGTGAAATATACAGAACTGCACAAATAAATAAAAAAAACAAATGTGGGTTCCTGCAAGGCTTACTGATGCAGCCAAGATCTTGGAACAGGCACATGGGAGAAAGCATACATGTTGTGCAGAAAACATGTTTAATCCATACATTTCCAATACAACAAAAACAACGAAGAACTTACTGGTAAGAGATTTGCTGTAGTTTGTTAATGAGGCAATTTGTTGTTTAGTTTGCTTCAGGCGAATGTGTGTTGCTGCCATTCTCGTAACTTCCATCAGATTCAGCCCACACTTCTAGACCAAGAGCATTATACATTTGCCAATTAAAAGACAGAAGATTATGGCAGAGGTGAGGGGTTGGCGTTTCTAAGTGGGCTGGGAGCGGTTACACATGTGTGAACGATTGGTCATGGTCGAACCGACTCATCTTTCTTTAAAATATCTGGCATCTCAGATTCAGAGACTGGGAAACGAGCGTCCAGGGGTTTTAGATGAGAGACAGCAATCCCCTTTAATGAGCCTCCTTTCGTTCTCCTTGGCTGCCACAGAATGCAAGGGCCCCATTCATGGAACTTTTAGCACAGTGAAAAGTCACTTTGCACCTTGCTACAAATCCCATGAATCCGGCCCTTATTGCGCTCCAGTTTGATATATGGCGGGTCCTATCCAGGGCCTTCAGACTGACATGTGTCCACTGGAAGCTATTTTTTTTTCTTTCTCAATGCTTTTCATATGGCAATTGTACGATATGATATGATATGATATGATATGACATTTGTTACACGCCTATACACAAGTGTTTCAAGGCACGACGAGGCAAGGGAGGGGGAACAGGGGGAAAACGGACAACGATCCTACCAGGCCAGGTGTCATTCAGATCACGCAAGTTCATGGGAAGGGGAAGTGGGAAAGAGCGGGGGAGGGAGATAGTGCAGTACATGGGATAAATAAATAACAATAGGTAAAAGTACGGCCAGCAGGTGGCATGGGTAAGTGCAGATATCAGGTGTCAAATGATGGTGGTGTGACTTGTAGGGATACAGAAACAGTCCCCAAAAGCGGGGGTTGCTAGGAAGGCAGTGCAGGTGTGCAACTGGCAGGGGAGGGGACCTGGGCCCGAGACCACACGTGGCCAGGTCACCAGTGCAGTGTCAGATTCAGATTCAGCCAGGGAGTCAGCAGAGGAGAAGAGGAGAACATTTGGATTGTTTTCTGTTTTATTAGCTAAACTATGATTTGGACTTTGCACTTTTTTTTAATTGAGTCCTTTAATATATGTATCTTGGTTGGGTGGCAAATATGAGTGTGTTTATTTATCAACACGTTTTAAAGGAAAGTGTGTCTGTCTATCGATGCATTTCCGAAAGGACACATAGCTTCTGCTGCTGTTTCAATTAAAGACACTCAGTTGGGATTGGCTTCCATATTAGCCTACCCAGTATCCTTTTAGTGGGCCACACTTGCTAGCCAGAGGCTTAGCCAGGATAGTCTAACATGTGGGGCCTGAAGCTAATGCAGGTGGGCCCACCACAGTGACATTAACATCTGCAAACGCCCTCACACAGCACTGATGAATGGGCATTTATAGATTTTGAGAGGGCCTTGCCCACTCTGCCCCTACCCTGTCTACGCCTTTGTTGCTAGCCCTTCTGTTCTCTACAATCAGTGTGCGTGTTTCCCTGTTTCGTTTTGTTTTCCTCTCTTTCACTTCACAGGGAAGTCCCCAATTCCCCCAAATGGAGCCTGCAAAAAGAATGACCTGGCAGAATGACCTCTTCTGGTAGTTCATGTAATATCCCAGAGGGATTACTTGAAACAGTCACCCTCCCTCCCCCGCATGGTAAAGTAGTCCTTTCTGTTTCCTGCTGATGATATATTTACATTCAGCCGAGTAATGACACTGGGCAATCACCATGAGCATGTTTAAAAAGCTGAGGATCATTTATGTACAATAAGCTGTTGCAGGCTGTGATACAGAGTGCCATATTCGTGAAATGTTCACACGTATTTGAACAGTGATTTGTGTGAGTTCTAATGTGGTTACAACAATCTCCAATTGTGGGCTAATTTAGTAAATTGGGTTGGGCTTATTTCAGGGAGATGTGTGTAGAGATTGGTGATGGCTTCTTGGATCATTTTAGTTGTGCCTTCAGTGCAGGATGACTATTGTTTTCCCTACCGCATCATGAATTTTCCTGAAAGAACGTTGCATGATTAACCTACCCCGAGAAATTGAGTACAGATCTGCGGCCATCTGCAACATGCATTCCCTTTCCATCGGCTGTCAGACAGACGTATGGAAATAAATACAGTGCTTGTCATTGCTACAATGCAATACCCTGGTACCAGAGATGTCATTTCACCAAAATGCCAGGGCTAGCAAAAGTGACATAACACGACCCTCGCCCTCTGATGACATCACAGGAAGTGATGTAAATGACCCCACCCTGAAGTGACATCACTGGAAGTGCTGAAACACAACCTTTCACCCTTGACTAAACAGGAAGTGGCATCACATAGCATTGCTCCTAAGTACACTACACAAACTATGGTTACAACATCACTGTAATGTGATATATATTTCATACAAGAATGAATCACCATATGTATCGTTAAGATCAGTGAGCATAGGCCCATATTACCAAATTACTGTAAATGCAAGCAGACATCCAAGGCCAAATGATAATGATTACGCTTAAACACTTCATATAGAACAAATATATATACATACAATATCACCCAAGGTGTGTTCGTACTGATTTATCGACCTCAGAAGGATGAAAGGCTGAGTTAGACTTGCCGGGATGCAAATCACACACACATCACAGCAGCAAGCGCTCAACCCACTGAGCTATCCTACCAGCTATAGTAAAATGAGCAATTACATGTCTGAAGGTTCTCAAAGTCAGAAAACAAATTACATTCTGTAGTGGATATTATTAATCTGTTAACTGATATTTAACAGCAGGCCAGTTCATCACAAAGTTGGCCACATATCAACACTGTGTGGATCTACTTTTCAGGCTTCAGAGGTTGGCAAAATACACACCATTCAGAGGGTTCATGACTGTGTTTTAAAGTATTTAGAGTAGCGCAGGGAAAGAAGCGCACTCACACCGCATCGCGTACTCTGGGCACTTTTACCTCATACATGCTAATACACATCCTGAACAGCATGCCAGGGAGATATGAAAGACTGACACATTACAACAAAGCATTAATTGTGGCAAACTGAAATCAGGGATCATTTTATGTGGTATTGTCAAATATTTCTACACTGTACACAAGCTTTTAGGCACAAGGATTTTGTCAAGTGACCGAGGACACTGCGATGGAATGTCTTGTGATGATCGGCAGCAGAAAAAAAACAACCTACAACCGCAACCGGCGAAAAGCAAAATACATAGGGCCTCATCACTAGTTGGGCGGTATCCCGGTGATATTACTGCAGGGATACTGCCTGGGCTAATAGAGTTTGCACCAGATCAAGGGTTGGGCGGTAATGGGTATTCCTCATTCACCATTGGGTCCATTGGACCAATGGGGCATTTTCGCCGCAATTAGCTCGTGCTAATAGCATCGCGCCAATTGTGCCCGGAAATGCTAGCTAAATTGGTGCATTTACCCCCAGCCTAAAGCTGGGGGTAAATGCTGCTAGACTCGTGATTGGGCAGACCCTTAAATGCAGCAGTAATAGCGTTACTGCCGCATTTAAGGTCTACCACCCAACTCGCACATAGTCCAAAATTGATGCTTATTCTACTCTATATGCTTTTTGGAAGCTTTTGTTTGCATTGTTAATTTGAGGTGTTTAAGGACAGTCTAAATCAGTGACTCACCCCTGAAGTGTGCCTGAAATAAACCTTTAATGACTCTAGCAATTATTGTATAGAATTCCAGAAAGACACATTATTTGTTATTCCTATTCTTTCTTATGAAGGGTCACTGCTCAAAGTATTACACCTATGGAACCCCCTGATATTTTTAGGAGGCCTGAACAAGAAAGCCATCCACTCCAGAAACAAAGAGCCACATGGTGCTAGCCACAGCCCAGAAGCATCAGTTTAAAAAAAAAGTGGTATCAAGGGAGACCACAGGGAAACCACAAGGGTAGCAAGGGAGTGCACAGGGGTCACAGCTGCGACCCACGGTGGCCTCCACATGACATCCCTGCGTGGGACTTGATGACTAGCCTTCCACATATTTATTTTTTCCACATTGCTTATAGACTTAAAGGCAATCTAACTGTCCCTCTCATTTATCTTCAGGGTGTGCCTCACGACACAAACCGAATTGTGCATGCACAAGTTATAAGCATATCTAACATGTTACATTATCTTCCGTGCTGCAGGTTGGGCCATCAATGCCATGCCCAAGATCAGCGCCAATCACACAGTGAAACACAATGCTGAGCTTAAACTGATGTCAGCTTGTACACACTTTGTAAGCATAGCATTGGCAGAGTAGAGCATTGATCACTTGACTTGTTAAGGTGCTGAGCCATGGTAGCTTTGCTCAAACTTCTGCATCAATACCCTTAAAAATATGATTGTGAGCTGTTAAAACAAAAATAGCCTGCAATGGCCTTGTGTATCACTTTAATAACAATGATATGATCTCTGGTACAAAGTATAATTTAACTAGAAAACATCTAAGGGTTGCCAGCTTCTCCCCACACCAATGACGGGTCACCTGCAATACCTAAACAATTATATCAGGTTGTTGTGGGTTTTTTTTGTTCCGTGAAATGTATGATCTCACAGAACCTCAGCAATATCACAATGATAAACCTCACATTTAATGTATTTAATAGAAATCCATTTAAAACAACTTCTGGTTATATTAACCTCCCAAATGTGGGGTGCATTTAAAGGCCCCAAGTAGAAGTCCCTTTTACATGAATAGCAGCCATTTAAACACTGCACGCAAAAACGGCCTTGCTTTTGCTTTTCTTTTCACATGAATAGCAGGCATTTAAACACTGCAACCAAAAATGGCCTGGCTTTTGCATTCCCTGTCACGTGACAGACAGGAATTTAAACATTGCACCAGAAACAGCCTGTCTTTTTCTTTTGTGTGAGGTCAAGTTTGAGAGTCACGTGGAAAGGGGCATACCTATCATTAGCAATGGACAAGCAGCATTTAATTTGGCCAAGAAGGAGCAATCAAAGAATCCATTGACATGGAAAACAGGATTTTTAAACATTAAATGCAAAAAAAAGGCCTGCACATGTTTTTGCAAATAAAATCGGCTTTAAAAAGCCACAATGGAAAACTATATCACTGCTCACAGAAAAATATCAGGAAAGCAAATCATGACGTGTGGGGTGACCAAAGCAAATATATATTATGTTTCACCCACAAAACTTCAGTGACAGTGGAAGACACACTTACTTCAGGAAAAACCTGGCTAGGTGCAAAAACTTCACAGTTAAAAGCCCCTCTCCAGCTGGATATCGGACCTCCCCGCTACCAACCCCGCAGTTAATGTGATGCTGCTGAAGGCGTCAATATTCCCTATTCTGCAGTCTGGCTGGCAGGAAAGCAGGGATTTCAAAGAAAGCCATCCGTGGCTGAAGCATGACAAAAAGGTGTGACCCCGTGTTGCACCCACTTGAAAAGAGCCCATACTGACTTCAAACTCTAGTCACAGGCGATCCCAGGAAAAATAAATGAGTGTGGGGGATGAAGCAGCCTCCAATTTGTTGAACAGGAGACACTTCCAATTAATTTAAAAGACTATTTGCATTTTATGCATTTTGTGCAACAATCAGACTGAGGATTAATTTAGTTTTTATGTCATTTTTTATGTTTTTTTAGGTGGTTTTAGGGGTTTAAAATGCATCTCACTGGGACTGTGGGAACTGTAATGGCCAGTTATATAATGTTCCTGGCTGATCTGGGCATGTGACAATTATGAGAGTTGATGAAAAGGTGGAAAATGAAATTAAAAACTTGCTCGATAACTTACATATTCATAACTGTTGTACATTTTATGAAAACTACAAAAATGTGACACATGGCCATGCTACATTGTACAGCTTTGGTGATCGGCTTATCTAATTCCCCATGATCAGCTCAAACAGAATATATATGTTATATGGCAGTGGCTAGACAATTAATGAAATTATGATACATGACTATTTTTTGCCAAAAAGTTGTGAGGAGAACAAAGGATGATGACAAATGGAAAAAGACAGATGGTGCTCTCCTCCCCTGGAGCAATCCTGACTGGGGGCTGAGAGAGGGATGGTAACTGTCCAATCCCAGCAGCAGGGATTATGGCAGGGTGCTTCCCGTAGATTGTAAAAGTTGTGATGTCATTTCTGCTATGTGAGGGGGACTGTACTAGAAGAGAGATAAAAACAACAGAGGAAGCCAGAAAAGGGAGGATGGAGAGAAGTCTGCTGAAACGCACCATCTTTGAGAGTGGAGTGATCAGACCCCCTGCGCTTTCTTTCCAGAGTGTCCTGAGATGCAGCTGGCTTTCCTGAATCTTAAACAAAGGATTTCTATGTAAGTAGCAATAACCACAGCCCTAAATTGCATCAGCCCTTCATTTTTGTAGCAGTGCATCCAATATTTCCAAATTGAAATCCCCAATTGCCAGTGTAGTTCAGTCATCTCCCCATAGAAGAATCTCTTGTTTTCCTGTGTATGTTAGCATACCCCATTAACAGAACTCATTTGTCTGTGTAAATACTTAGTATTTTTGTAAGTAAATCAATTAATTCCCCCATTGAATTTCACGGATCAGGATTGTTGAAATTTGAAACCAACAATCTTGTTTCCATTGCTATTATTTGTTATAGTCATTAAAGTGTTGCCCCAAAAGTATGATTTCCCTTCTCAGCTAAAAAAAGAATTTGTCTGTGTATTGTGTGCGTTACTAAACAAATTCCGATTTGCATCTGTTATTAAACCCCAACTGGTTTCACTAGTGTGAGCAATCTCTTTGCCCAGAAGTGTACCTGTTATGTGCCACTGTCATTCTAAAACCGATTTACCTATTGTAAATTACCACTCTCCCAGAGCACACCTGTCATTATAGGCCCAGTGTAAACAAATTTCCGTTTGTCAATGTATATTCTTCTAAGTGTAAGCAATACAAATGTTCTTTTATTCTGTCCCCTAGCAGTTGTGAGAATTAATAAAAAAAACCATTCTTCCATTTTGCTCCAAAAACAGGTTTTTTCTTTCTTTGTTGGCTTTCCATCTTGTGGTGGTGGGCTTCACCCTAAAGCCTGTTTTCTCTCTATATTCATACTCCTTGCCACTGCCTTCCACTCAAAGGAATCAAGTCCAAATTGATGTTTGGGGGTGAGTGTTGCAGGGGGGAGCACTTAACCGTAGTGCTATCATTTTGGTAAATTGTCCTTTTTTTGTTCTGCCATAAAAAAAATGGAATTAACTGTAATGGTATATCGTAATCTGGTTGTTTTGTAGCGATTACTGCATGTTGTGTTGCTACAACATTGGTGTCTGTGTAATTGGTTGATTTTCCTTTTTAGTTAAATAATACATTAATAAATATCTTATTTATACACACCGGCCTGGTTCCTAATCCTTTGTGACACAGAGTGTTTGTGGAGGGTGGGTGTGAGATAGGTTGGAGGCCTACTCAAAAAGAATCCGTAGTATATTAAAAAATAAAAAGTGTTTTATTGTGCACCACTTTCAGTGTAGGGGAAGGAGTTCTCTGGCTGTCGTGTGCCATGTAATAAACAGTGACAAAGTGGGGGCTCGTCTGGGATTGAGAAAAAAGTGTTTTCACCCATGGCAGTGCCACACAGCAGACTAGCCATTGAAGGTATTGTTACTTTTAGTGGATAGAAAGCTGGGTTGAATTGTAAAGGCGCCATCCAAGAACTTGTACCCTAGGTGTCAGGGCGGTGGTCTAAAATAAAATAGTGTAAGCATAAACTAGGCAGGAGCAGGGTGGACATTTCTGCCCTTGCATAGATAACCCACAAGCAGTAGAACACACTTCACAATGAGTATTGTAGAAATTAACATGGCTAGGAAGCACTTTATATCCAAATTGTTCATAAGGGGTCAATGGGTAGAACAAGAACTTGAAACCTGTCAAATTAGGATGATGCAACAAGTGACATCTATAAATATGGATGTGTGACAAGACAGTGGCCTGTTACATCAAGCTCTGACAGCATTGTACATGACATAGAACATCACAGATAAGCACATTCAAATGGTCCAACTCACTGCATACATGTACTTCCACATGATAGTTATGGAAGAAAGGTACCAGGAGAGTGTAGCCACGGTGAAAAATCAATCTGAGTTTTTAGATCAAACACAGAGTGAGTTAAATCAGATAGACGAGAAAGTGCTACAGAGCCAAAACTCTGAGTTAGGATTAGGAAACATTACTCAGCAACTAAAGGAGGAGTTGGCAGTACAGCAACGCATTAATTCAAAGTAGTAGTCCCAATTATCTGCACAGAAAGAAGAGTGAAAGAAAGGGTTGATTCCCTGAAGGAGAGTCAACTAAAATTGTACCAACAAGTGACATACAATAGAGCCTGCTTAGATGACGTGTGTGCATATCAAAAGCAGAAGAAGCAATTGGAAGAGGAGAATAATCAATGGGTTATAAAGGAGGTCCATTCCAAAGCAGATTTTGACCAGGAGCACCAGAGGTTGGGCGCCGTGAAACAGCAGAGAGATAACCTCAGTGAACGAATAGTAGGATGTGCTAGGAAAACAATGCCCTGTGCCAGGAAGTGTTCCAGTTGAAGGCAGATCTGGAGAAAGGAGAGTCATGTCTTCAGGAACTGACTGACATACAAGTAGAGTATGAAAAATGAATGGGACATATGAGGCGAATAGAATTAGATGTAGAGCAGACATCACAGACCAAAACTGCACAGAGTGAGGAGATTAGCCAACTGCAAGAGAAGAGGTCTGAGTATTCCCAGATCCTACAAGAGTTACAGAAAGAAAGTGAGGCCCTGTGTGAAGAGAACAAGGGGCTCCAGGACCACGCAGTGGCCCAAGGTAAGGTCATAGAAACCAGTCAAGTCCAGGTAGCAGAGTACAAAGCAGAGGCCTCTGCATACTACCAAGAAATAGGGGCTGAGAAAATACATTATATAGATTGGAAAAAGAACAGGCTAGAGGTAATCAGGCCTTGAGCGGCTAGGGAATGGAAGGGTGACCCCTGAGTATGGTGTGATGCCCCCTGTACCAGGGACCTCAAGCCAGCTCACCACCTTGCATGAGCCAGGCGTGGCTAACTTCTTACCTATGAGTCAACAAGAACCAGGAAGCATGAGGCAGCTGGACCCAAGCAAGCCTTACATGACGGAATGGGAAGGCCAGCCCCCATCAGAGATTGATGGACATGCCTCATTGCTGAGGTTTTTACATATTTTGGCTAATATATCTCACCAGGAGGACTCCTATGAAGAGAAGATCAGGGAGTTCGAATGGCAGAGACATCAGCTACAAAGGGACCACTTGGTCCACTTTGCAGATAAAAAAGTGTCTGGGTTTAGGCCCCTTAAGAGCATCCTGAAAACCTCCACCCTTTTAGGGAGGTGGGGGGAGTTCTGCACCAACACTGGAAGAAGGGAGGAGTCATATGAGTAAACCCCTGTGCGAAAGAGGGAGTCCAAGGGAAGGGACCCAGAGAGCCCACAATACAAGAGCGGAGAAGACTGGGAGAGACTCCCAGTCTCAAAGAATCAAGGACCGCCGAGATGTTAGGGATGGGACCACAAATAGCAGCAGCTCTGAGTCTGAGGGCAAATGGACTCAGGTGCAGCGGAAAAAGAAGTCTGACAAACAAAAGGGAAATCTGGTAAAAGACCCCATTTGACAAATCAAAGCCATTAGAAACTTAATGACCCTTTACCACAAACATGCTCAAGTACTCAGTCTGGGAGCATCTGAAGCTGTATGACCAGATGATGATGTAATTTGGCATCAAAAATGACCAGAATTCTATGGAGTTTGACAAATGGTCATTCTCCCCAGAATACTCCACCTTCTTTGCTGGGCTGGAGGATCAAAATCATTCAAGGTGGTCTACTTACAAGGTGGCCTTCTTGAAGCACTTCTCAGTGCACCTAAACCCCCATGAGTTTCACAAAGCGGTCTACAACCTGCAGTGCTGAGAAGATCAGGCCCGAGAGAGTTTGTCCAAGAATCGAAGGGGGCATTCGTCCAAACGGCTAGACGGGGCGCATAGACAGTAGGGAATTAATGAATACCTATTTCCATGCCCTTCCTAAGTACATAATGACACAATTGGTTAGGGACATCCACGATGAAAGGACCCTGGACTGGGTAATCGAGCAGGCCACCTGGATCTATGAGGTCCAAAAACCTGGGGAAAATAAGAATTCCCCCAAAAATCCCAAACCTAAAAACACCCCCGCTGCTGCCAAGGTGGTGGAGGGGAAGAATACCCCCATTTTGGACATAGAAATGGGGGGGCATAAAAATACACCTCCTGCTAACAAGCCAACTGAGAGGCACAGAAGACCCTCAGACCAGTCCCAATCAGGTGGTAGCTAGGCAGGGTACCCCACAAATGTGTCCCCTGACTCTGCCTCCTACATCAGCCTGAGGTACAAGGGGAACAGACCCATCTTGGGGTACATATGTACTCCTCCGGCTCAAGGGGTGATCCAACCAGGTAAGTATGGCCCCAGGAAATTTTCCTTCCAAATTTCCCACAGACCTTCCCTCAGGAGGGCAGTAATATTCCACCCTAAAATATAGGTTTCTTCCCTAGGTACCCTCCAAATCCCCACTTCCAGAATAATCCCACTCTCTCTCCCTGCTTTCAGGATTCTAGAGCACCAACTCAGAGAGAAGGGAGACCAAGAATGGAGGGCTACCAGGGAAACCCTCAATACCCAAGCTACTCGGGGGGAAGGGACAGTTACTCTCCCAGAGAGCAGCAAAGATTTGAGCCACGACCCTCATATCAGCCAGAGAGGGTGTGACAACTGGAGTGCTATGTCCAGAGCTTGTCCCAAGACCTGAGTCGCATGTAGAATGCGCAGCAGAGCCCTCAAATGAACTTGGCTGCCCAGAACAGCTCAAACCCAGAGTTTGTTCCCCCGGAACAAGCACTGGGGGAAAACCCAGACAACCCACAGGTTCCAGAGGAGGAGGCTTGGGAGGAAGGGGGATGCAAAGTCCTAAAGGAAGCTTCCTTCTCCACCCATGAAAAGCCCCTAGAAACCTCTGAACCTGAACCCAAATCTCTTACCCCCAAAATACTGCAGCCTAGCGAACAGAGTGTAAGTAGGAGAAACCAAGTGATCAAGAAGACCCTTTTTGTGGAGGAAGTCCGCGTCCTCCAGTTTGAAGGGGAAGAATCCCTGGAGGACTCAGGGAAGAAAGTCTTCTCTTTCAAGGACGGGGGGTTTCCTCCCAAAGAGAAATGGGTCCCAAAAGACCCTAACATTGACTGGGTAAGTATGGGGACTGGCCCAGAACCACAAATCCCTGAACCCCAAAAGTTCATCCCAATGACTCGGAAATACATGAGGGATCCTTCCCCAAACCAGTTCAAGTGACTGTCTCCAGGAAAAGGGGGGCAGCACGGAATCAGCGAAAAAAGGGGATTCCCAAATCCCCCAAACCGGTTCAAGTGATTGTCTCCAGGAAAAGGGGACAGCCAGCAAACGCAGTGTTGCTTTTTGTGATAGACGCGAGGAGCTGAAACACCGAAGTGCACTTGTTGGAAGATTGCCGGTTGCGGTCGGTGACCATCCCATTGCAGTGCAGGAGTCCCCAGATGTTCTCCCTCTTGTCCCCACGACTGAGGCACAGGAACATCAGGATCTGCAGAGCTGCACAGGAACAGAAGCGATCTGCACTTTTCTTCAACCTAAAGGTACTGTACCCTCTAAGACAACTTACCTCTTGTTGTGCCACCTTGCTTGATCTCAGTTGAGACTTGTCTTGGTTGCTCTTGTCCAGTTGCTTGCATCTTCTACTAATCACAGGTCTAACAGCTTGTGATCCTACATTTGATTCTACTTTTGCTACAAAGATTTCTAAAACATTGTACAAGACTTTTAATTATCTGCAAGAAGTGCTTCAGTTCACCTTGACTTTTGCCAACTTAACATTGGCTGGCCTGGCTCCGTGAATGACTCTTCTCTCCTCTGCTTATGTAGTTTGCCTTCCTTCCAGGAAAGGGTTGAATGGCTTTGCATTATGTTTTTTTAAAGTACTTACCTGGTGAAGAATAATTGTGTAAATACTTGTCTTATTCTGAAACCTCTTTTCTTTGACACTCCTCTAGAGTATGTTCTAAATGCAACAGTGATATATTAATGTTGACAACACCCTAGCTATTGAAGTCACCTGAGGGTGTGTGTAGTTTCTGTGGGTCATCCCAAATGGGTATTTGCTGATTTAGAAAACTAAGGGTGTGTATTTTTTTAAGTGTACTTGTGTGCTGCTTCATGTTGCTCCCTTCTGAAGAAGGCTTACTCAAACTGACTGTTAAATAAATTAATAATTTTTTAATCAAGAAACCTTGTGTTTAAGAGTTAATTTGGATACATGTCACTGTGAATCTCTGTGTAACTCCCTTACAGCTCACACTGACCCCTCTTGAGATATGCCTGGCTACTGGACCACGCTACCAACCTGTGTAGTACAGACTTATACCAAAGGTTGGGTTCTTATTGCCATCAGGTCAGGGTTGTTGTAGTGCACCCAAAGGGTACTGCATACAATCTTGCCTTACAATGGCCTTTAAGAATGCTTTGTATTTTCCCTTGTTACCTCCCTTGTTGTCATATCATATCATATCATATCATATCATATTATAAATCATCACTTCAACATCAAAATCTGCTTCTGCAAAAAAAGACACAACTTGCTCCCCTGTTTTCATACCCCTAAATATTCGATCTCGTTCCAAACACAGATACAAAGCATATGCCTTTATCACTGAGCAACAACCCAATCTTATTCCTGATAGCGACCTGGCTAAGAGACAATTACTCTATCGATAATTAACCCATTTCCATAGGGTACAAAATACTAATTACAGCAGGTGTGAAAGAGCAGGGGGAGTTGCTGTAAGTTTCAAAAGATTCCATGTCCATTACCTCCGTCCTTTACCTCTCTGCCCCAATGTGTGAATATGTTAGGTAGCGTGAAACTCTACCCAGCCCACTCAATGTCCTTTCTTCTCATTTACAGACTGCCAAGATACAAATCCAAATCATAGTAGAACTTGCAGAATTCAAAGCAGAATCCCTCCATAATCTCCCAAACATCTGTATTATCTGGGATTTCAACATCTGGTTAGAACTGCCTTCCAATAATCTCACCAAGGGCCTAATCCCTAATTTAGAGGCCCTGGCTCTTCACCTTCTTAGTACCGAACCCACACATGTGGCAGGCCATATCCTTGACAGAACATTTGGATCCTTAAATCTACTTATGCCAAGACTCACACTTATCTTCCCACGGGTTGACCACTTTGCCCTATGCTTCTCTATCAATATTCCGTGCCATCCCCCCGATTGAAAAAACCAGGTGCAGTGCTATCCAGATATAGTGGTGTAACATTTGAATTTACAAGAGAGCATGGTTAGTGTAGCATTGGAGTCTTATAGAATGCAAGTGCACCAGGCAGCTCTCTTTGGTGCAGAATTGTGGGGTCATGCAAACTCCAATGCACTAAGTGTCATGGAAATAAATGTATAATAAACGTACTAGGACTTCCTCACAACGCTCCCAATACACCACTCTTATTGGAAACTAAAATGCAAATGATATGGAGCGTGATTAAATACACGCCATCACACTACTGGAATGTAGTATGGACCACAGGCAAAATAGTGACATATACAGGAGCTATTAGGGACTTTTTATCACAAAGTTGCAGCTCCTCATGCACATGGGGCCTCATTACGATTTTGGCAGTAGCCATGCTGCTACTGGCAAAATCCGGTCCGGATTCCCAGAATGAGGAATTACTGGGCCATTCTGACTTCGGAGGGCCCGGTAATTCCTCCCTCTGGGAACCCGGACCGGGGCCTTCCCCATTCCCATTTCAGCCCCCTTATTGGGCTTCCTCAGTGAGTTGAAGCTGAGCCTCTCTAATGCATAGCGAGCTACAGATCCAAGTCTGGATTACACTTGGTTACTTAGTGGTGGGAAACCCCATGTTTTACAAAATTAAAGAGGAGTCGAACCCCTCTGCTGAGAATGAACATGGGTAAAAATACCCTGATTTTATGGAATTCCTTCCACTCGGGAGATGGAATGTCTTCCACTGGGAAGGGTCTGCAACCACATTTTAGCTCACTGCACACTTCACAGCCGAGAAATAGCCATTTGCATACAAGTCTGGTCCCACCCACAATAGCAGTGGAGCACCAAAATGCTAGGCAATTCTCCTCTGAACAAGATTAACATCAACAACCCCAATCAGAGCCGGTTATGTTTCTATTTCTATCTTTATTTCCTAGTCCTATCTCTCTCATGCGCCCTCATCCTTTCTTTCTTAATAGCAGACTACCATCTGTATACACCTTGGTGAGGTCACAATATGCCACATCTAAGACAAGGCTAGGTGTCATAAAACCACTACAGTGGTGAAGTGTACTGTATACATATAACTTAACAGAACAACATATCAAACAAAAGTGTCTTGGGAGGATAGCTCGGCGGCAACATGCTCACCTGCCTTGGAAGTAAGACGACACGGAGCAACACAGGTTCGATCTCTGGGTCCGCGCTTAGAAACCTCTGGGTATTAAGCGCGTTATAAATAACCTATCATATCAATCATACCATATCAAAGGTCATGTAGAGAATTTAACAGACTGTATGCTTCCTTCAGTCAAGGACAAGGCACTAGTTACTGCACAAGAAGAGCTCAACCAGGTTCATTGTAGAAGATATCCACCGTGTTGTGCATTTGTTGGTTGATAAGTCGAAGTTACCCAGAGTGGTGGTCTCCAGGAGCATCTGATGACCTTAAGTACATAAGAGTGTGATGGGCGATATATGACTATCAACAATGAAGTCTGCAGTCAACAAGGGTTTAGTACATTTGTGGGATGCATTGTGCCTGACAGGACCCGAAAACTAAAATCTGGTATATTTACAATACATGAAATATATAAAATAAAGCACCCCTGCACATCCAATTACTACATAAAACAATGGTCGGCTTAACAAAAGAGCATTTCTTGTTTGCACATTTATATGTTCAAAGATGTGCATTAACTGATAATGTAATATACACATTTATGATACAGTGCAGCAGTGTGGAAATCTGGTGATTCAGGGGCATAGCCTCACATTTGTGTGTACAAGCCATATTCACTTACAGGCAGCACCCCAATCATGTAAAACACTGCCTTTGCCCCTGTTGAAACAGGTTTAAGGGACAGCTAATATATAGTAGTGTTATTCCGGACTCTATGGTGAAGTGCTGTTAATTTGATGTCCAAAATACCTTTCTTACGCATTAGTAGGCATTATATTTCCGAAACAATTTCTTTGACGCAGATCATGTGGACTTCTAGCAGACTCCAGCCCCCACCCGTCACCAGTCCTCCAGCCACCTCAATGATGGGAGACTATCAATTCAGCTGGGACATGCAGATGTGTACTGTACACTTGGCCCCTGTACAATGTACATACAGGTCATGGGTAAGATGATGTGTGCATTGTGTGAATTGGGACAACTCTGCATGGTGAAATATTTGAACTCCACAGAGTTTCAAGATCCTCTTTTTTAATTGGCCTCTATGTCTACAATTGTTTAATCCTCAGTAGGAGACCTCATTACAAGTTTGTCACTATCTGCCAGGAAACCGGCAAATGTACCTACCGTTTCCACCACCTGATATCCCAGTGTTACCGGGATATTACAGACAGCAGAAATTACGGTAAATCCCCATTCCATGGAGTCCTGTGGGATTCCATGGGGGGGGGTTGCTGGTATTTCCTGCACCAGTAATACCAGTGCCGTAAATACGGCTATTTTATGCCGGCGGGGGCCTGAGCTACCTAAGTCAGGTTACCCCCCACCAGCATACTTGTACTCTGTCAGTCCAGTAAAGTGGTGGTATACGTAAATACCAGCATTTTTTTCCGGACTGGCAGAGTCATAATGACCCATGCTGATTGGGATGTCTTTTATTGCACTGTGAACAGGCATGGAAGCACTGGCATAGCGGGTCCCCCACAGCCCCCACGGTGTGGGGGGCCTGCCTGTACATGTCCTGGGAGGGGGCCCCCTCGAAAAGAACAAATATAAACATTTTTAAAAAAAATGAAATTACATAATTTCTTTTTGAAGTCGCTCTGCCTTCATAAAGAAATGATTTCTGTTACAGCGTAACAGAAAACATTTCTTAATGAAGCCAGATTGGCATAAAAAAGAAACTATGGCCCTCATTACAACACCGGCGCTAAACCATGGAGCTATTAGCACCATGTTTGGTGCCGGTGTTGTAACAGGTCCGCCATGGTTCAATGGGGAATTACCACCCCATTCCAAGGTTGGCAGGGCGGTAATTCCCCATTGAACCATGGCCCTTCCCCATTCCCATGTTCGCCCCATAGGGCTCTATGGGAATGGGGAAGGCGCTAAGTACGGTACCGCAAATTGCTGTACCGTACTTAGCACCAAGGTCCCTTTGCGGGTCCCTCCTTTAAAGGCTGGTGTAGACCAGCCGTTAAGGTCAGGTCCCGCAAAGGGACCTCGTAATCAGGCGCTAATGGGTTAACGGCGCTGCAGGCTTTTACGGCGCCGTTAACCCATTAGCGTCAGGGTCGTAATGAGGCCCCATTTCTTTTTGAAGTCTGAGGGTTGCCCACACCCCATGACATGGCACACCTCCAGGCTGGAGGCCTCTATGTCATGGCGTGGAGGGAGCCCTGTGACTTAGATTCTTTTTGAAGTCACTCTGCCTTCACAAAGAAATTATTTCCATTACAGTTCAGTCCTTTAACGGAAATAATGGGCCTCATTCCGAGTCTGGCGCTAACCAATGGCGCTATTAGCGCCTTGGTCGGCGCCGGACCCGTACCGGCACCGCCCTGGTGGAATGGGAAATTACCGCCCTATTCCGAGTTGACCAGGGCGGTAATTTCCCATTCCCCAGGGCTCTTCCCCATTCCCAAATGAGCCCCCATAGGGCTCAATGGGAATGGGGAAATTGCAAATAACGGTGACCGTATTTTACGGTCACCGTTATTGGCTTAAAAGCCCCTTTGCGCCCTCGTCCCTAACGCCTGCTAAAAGCAGGCGTTAGGGACGAGGGCGCAAAGGGAACTCGGAATGTGGCGGTAAGGGATTACCGGCACCGGTCTCGTTAACGGTGACCGGTATCCCTTACCGTCACACTCGGAATGAGGCCCAATGTCTTTATGAAGTCAGAGTAACTTCAAAAAGAAACCATTTCTTTTTGAAGTAATAGGGCTCCCCTCCATCGCATGACATGATATGGTAGGTTATTTATAATGCCCTTAATACCCAGAGGTTTCTGAGCGTGGACCCGGGTATCGAACCTGTGTTGCTCCGTGCTGTCTTGTTTCCAATGCAAGCACGTTGCCCCTGAGCTATCCTCCCAAGACATTGGAGTTTTCAAGATCCTCTGCAGGTGACGGGAACAAGCATTCCTCACAGTAGGGAGCTGAAGGTCTTGTTCCCTGGAAAAATGGATTAAAGGTAAGAAAATGTTTTTTCTTTAAATGTGTGTGAATGCATGTACGTGTGTGTGTATATATGTATATGTATATGTATATAATATAATGTGCATACATGAGTTAGTGCATGATGTATGGGTGGATAACAGGGTGTGCCAGTGTGTGTGTATGGTGAAAGAGTGCACACTTAAATGTATGGGTTGCTAGGTGTGCGTGTGTGTGTATGGTGAAAGGGTGCACACTTAAATGTATAGGTGGCTGCCTGTATGAGTGTATGGTGAAGGGTTGCACACTTAGATGTATGGTTGGCTGGGTGTGTGCATGTGTGCCTGTATTATGAAAGGGTACACATTCACATGTATGGGTGGCTGCCTGTTTGTGCCTGTATGGTGAAACGATGCACACGTAAATGTTTGGGTGGCTGCCTGGGTGTATGTGCCTCTATGGTGAAAGGGTGCATACTTACATTTATGGGTGTCTGCCTGTGTATGCCTCTATGGTGAAAGGGAGCAAACTTAAATGTATGGGTTGCTGCCTGGGTGTACCTGTATGGACACACAAATGTATGGGTAACTGGGTGAGCGTGTGTATTTATGGTGAATGGTGTGTGTGCTTGTGTTCAGGGGTGCAACAAAACCTACATTTTGGGGGGCTTCAAATGTTGGGAGCGGCGATAACTTCACGGGTGGTGGGGGAGGGGACATTTATTTGTGTGGGGGAATCTAACTTCTTTACGCATTATAATGAGACCATGCTAATGAAGCTTCAATGTTACAAGCAGTTAACTCCCTCCTTTAGGTCTGAATGCACCCACTTATGGACTGCTGTGAGAATGAGCTGCCTCCTGTGCCCTCTCTACTCTTTGAATCACTCCTCTGGCATGCAAGTACTAAACCCGCATCACGATTTTAATTGCCTAAACAATTAACCATTTGTATGCAGGTACTAACAGTCTAATGATTTACGTTATTAATTGCAGCACCTTTGTTAACAGCGAAAACCCAGGCACCATTTAACATCTGTGTCTGGTTCTGTCCGGCAACGACTCTGTAGTTCAGCTAGGTTGAGTCAACATAGTCCAAGATGTTGGGGTGGGGGTGGGCCGGATTGTGCGATAAATCCTAATGGTCTTCCTTGTCCAGGCAAAGCAGGCATGATATGTGGTATTAGTGGATACAGAGGCATTTTGGTGCTGCCAGTCTGGTCATTTCTAAGTTTGCCTTAACTGGTCATCTCTGATAAAGCAGTCCTGCTAAGTGTAATTACCTGGCTAGACTGGCATTTGAGTGCTGCCAGTCTAGCCTTTCTTACTGTGGCATTGTATATTTTTCTGGGCATCTGTAATAAAAAAACCATGATAAGTGTTATTGCTTCAACTAGCATATTTGGAGTAACCCATCTAGGTATGTCTAAATGTGTCCTGGCATGCTTTACTGTAATATGTTATTAAATGTCTAGTCTGGTCTACATTTTGCAACCAGTTGGGCATGTTTTCATTGTGGCATGGCATTTTTAATAGCAAAGAATTACATTAATTAAATCATCTATGTTCCTGTACACTGTTGGTGATTGCATGTATTGGATTTTTGGATTGGTGTGACCCTACTAAACAATTGCAAATGCTCTGACTTTTTAGCCAATTTTGCTGAGAAAGTGCCCTGTTTAATGCATTAAAACACATATTTATATCTTTCTTTTAGTGCAGTGTGCGGCGTAAACCTGCAGCAGTACATTGTGCAAGCGTGGTTATCTAGGCCGGCCCAGAGTGTGGCGCGACCCGTGATTTGATTCCGAGCTGGGGCAGAGGTGGTGTCCCGCAGCATGGCTCGCAGGGAGAACCCTGGGCTAGGCTATCTTAGCCACGGGACGTCTTTTCGCACAGCAACTCACACGAAAATGTAAATTTGGACTCAAATACAGAATCGTTCCCTCTCCTACTGTCTCATTTTTGACAGGAATCTTGCATGATGTGTGTTCAAACGAGAGTCTTCTGGAATGAACAGCTTGCTTCGCCATCTAACTGTGACTACATCAATTGTTCCGAAGGGAGCGCGAAGACAGGGAGGAAGAGATATTTGGGAAATCAAAACTGACAGCGTGATGTGAATTATAATGAAATGAGATGGAAACCAGATATTCAGATGCCTACCATCAACATGTGCTAAAATAGTCCATCTCTAGTTGCTATGGTAATTATTCTGAATCAAGCACTGATTCATGCGATGAACAAAATCTTATCGCAACACCAACCGGGTCAGACCATGAATCCGAATCATGTGTGTAAACTTGCTTGACCCTAGCACATTGATTGGTAACACGCTCAAGGATAGTCAGTACATTAGAAAAAAGAAAAGCATTGCTATGGTTGCAAGTGAAGTAAAGAGAGGGAAGGGAAAAGGTAATGTAGATGCCCGGGAAAAGATAAAGACAAGGAAAGGTGGTCTAGGGTCTGATTCACAATGACCACCGATTACAAATGTAAGTTACCACAGGAGTAATTTGCACTAAAATGCAGCATTAATGTGTGGGATATTCCCAAATCATTGGATCCAGGTAATTGCTAACCAGGGCCTTTTGAAACTTACAATTGGTTGTATTCCTAATGAACATAAGATTATGCCCAAAAATACGGGCTTAGTCGTGGGTAATGTACTCTATGCATAAGTTAGACATTGCGTCCGGGTAAAAAAAATTGACCCCCTTTTGACATTATGCTTTAAATATTCCTCAATTTGTGTGTTCCCTACACACAGACGTGCTGCCAGATTGATAGTAAAGTGGGCCATTACCCACAGTTATTGCACCTCTCACGCTTAGGCCACTCAGGTGCAATCGGATCTTTCCCATGAAGGATGGTTCCCATGACGTTTTCCCTTCGATACCACTGCGAGTGGGTTCATAGCAGAACATCTGAGGCGGGCACTGCTAATTCTATTTGAGATTATGACCTGAGGCCTCCGCTTTGACACACGTGGCTGTATCCTGTGCATCCAGTGTGTCCATTGGACGCACATTGATGTGATGGGCATTTTAAATGATTCCCAGAGGGGAAATCCATGCTCCTGTGTACAGCTGCAGACTGTGCGTCTGCACTATTGGAAAAAGTTCTGTTTCCACCTGAGAAAAGCTGGAACATCACATGGTGTTCTATGTTAATTCTTCTTAAACATGTGCTCTAACCCAGTATTTGGACATTGTTATTTGGGGTAGTAGCACTGCCCTCCCTTCCTCCAAACATACGTGATAAAAGTTTAGATCTCCCACTCCTGATCAGAGTGTTTATTTACCTCCCACCTGTTTTCAATTTCACTAGCCATCACTAGCCTCTTCTGTAATAGCACTATGTGTGGGTGCAGAACATCACATGACACTGATAGCATCAGGAGCTCAATAACTGGAGTATGGGGCTCATTACGGGGTCTCCGGTAAAACCCGCTGGTAGGTGGCGGGTTACCGGCAACCCTGTAACACCCTAACCGCTGTCTGATATGCCGGTGCCATCAACAGTTAATCCCCATGTCCATGGAGTCCTATAGGACTCCATGGAAAGGGGGTCACTGAGGCACTGGCACCATTGCTAACGGTGCCAGTGCTTCAGTGAGAGACATACCGGTCATGGATTGAAAACCCAACAGGTCAGGCCTGCCGGGGGGGGGGGTCCGTGGCCCCTACCAGTATTGGTGGTCCGGAAAGGGTGCTGTTATGCTGCAACGGGCACCCTTATTTCCGGACCTCAATACTTAGAATGAGGGCCTATGTCACATTTGTTACCGTGTGTTAATATCAAAAATAGTGTCATCAATAAAATGTCACACAGAAATTGGTATGAACTTCATGACTTTGAGCTGAAGTGCTACATGGGTGTTTCACATGGAGTCATACATTCGTACATATGCACACATCATTAGCAGGTAAGACAGAGCCATCACAGTAGCTATCTCCTGATTCTTCAGGAGCTCCTGATGCTATCAGTGTCGGTGCTGTACCAATTGTCCTCATGCTCTAGAAATGGATGAAGAATGAAGTCCTGGCTACAGCAGGAAAAAGGCATGCAAGAGTTTTCTATCTTGCCACACTACACAAGGCATGAACATTATGCATAGCATCTGCAAGAAAACAATGTATTGGGGCACCCAATGACAGCTTTAAGAAAGAGTCAATGAACACACCAGAGGAATGTGCAATCATGATTCATGGCAATCATGAGCCATCACTGGAGTGTCATTCAGAGTATTGACAATGTCCCAGTGACACTGTGTTACACTGAACATGTGTCCATATTGCTAGGAAAAGGGAACTTGTGTTTAGGTTTAGATAAGCAACGCTACATCATGGACCATAATGAATGCATTCATATGATTATCTTCAATGGTTTAGCTTAAAAAAGAGAAACAGTGAAGGACCAAAGACTTTGGATAATACAAGGAATAATGGTGGCATAGACATTCCAGCTAAAGCAAGGGGTATGCGGCCAAGTCTCAAATATTAAAACAGGCCGCCTTAAATGTTGAACAATAATTATTTTAAAAGATCTGGTACAAAATAAGAGGCAAAGTGAGCTATCACAAGTTCTGGAGATGATTACTTACAACAACAACATATTTTTAGAAAAAGAAGGCGTTCGGGGCAACTATTGTCATGACAGCATAACATTATGAACAGGATACACATCACCATACTAATATAATATGAAAGTGATGATGAACACTACGGTTTTCTTTTCCTCACTATCTGTTTCTCCTCCTTTCTGTGGCGCTGCCCCTTGAAGGGACGCGCACGCGGCGGCGTGACGTTGCACGCCGCCGCATGCAGTATATATAAAGGGGGCGTTCCCGGCCGTGGCAGTGCGACCGGGAAGCCCGAGCAGGACAGACATGTGTGGTGTGAGTCTGTGCAGCTGGGGGCTTATGGGCATCGCTAGGGGGTCAAGGATGAACCCTCAACAGTGGCGACGAGTGGGGGATGATGCCTGGGCCCGGTGGTTATTGAAAAGCAATTTTTGTTCCCGAAGCAGAATTCGGACAGCATTTTCATTTCATGCTGTAGGCTGTGCATCGACCATGCAGCTGGCGGCCATTTTGAATTTTCAGCCGTGGAACTTCACAGAGCTCCGGTTTGGGTGGTGAGTGCCATCCAGGCATATTTTTGGACACATTGGTGGCAGGCAATACCTACATGCCTATGCCCAATTTTCGATTTTTTGTGTGATTTTGGGCCTCTTACGTCGAGTGCAAGCGAGGAGGAGGGCCACAATGGCTGGGCCTGCTAGGCTTTAATCCTTCTCTGGATCAATTTTTGGGAACTCCTGTGCCTACAGGGCACAGCTGAGGGAAGGTGTCTTTCTTCATCCTCTTCATCATCAGGCTGGAGATCTTTGCTTTTTCCTCATCCTCTTCATCATCAGGGAGGATTGCTGCAGTTGTACCTCTCCCAGTCCTTTTTCATCCTGTCCATCATCGGACCTGGATGCTGTGGCTGTGCAGGAGGCTACCTGTGAAGGGGGACATTGTGCCATCACCAATTTCGCTCACAGGCTGGACATTTCGTTTGCCTGGGGTGTGTGTCTGGACTGTGCTGTGGTCGTGGGAGTTTGAGTTGCGGCCCCCATTCTCCATGCTGGGGGTGCCTGTGCGCTCAGGCCCATGAGTGACACCAAGGATCAGGACGGTGGACTGCCAGCACCTCAGCAGCAACAACCTCAAGACGGCGTACAACCAGCAGCTGCGCAACAGCCTCCACAGGCTCAGCAGGAGGCACGGCTCCATTGCCTCAAGCGCCGCCAGTAGCAGTACCGGTTGCTCAGCCAGGACTTCCTGCCATGTCCCAAGCAAGAGCCCATGCGACCCTGCAGCCCATCCCGGAGTTTGATGTCTCGGGCCCGTCATCCAGTTTAGGGCCCAGATGGAATAGATCGGTTGACCGTCTTGATATGTACTTTAGGGCCGCACAGGTGACAGATGGTGACAGCAGGTTGGCAACCATGTTGTACTCCACGGGACCCTCGGTCCAAGAAATCTTTGAGTCGCTTCCACCAGGGGATGGATCCTGTGATGCGGCAAAGGCTGAACTCCAGGCCCACTTTCTGCCCCTTGCCAGCTCGAACTACGAACGTTTTGTGATGCTGTCCGCAAAACAAAAAGAGGACGGGACTTTGGACACCTTCTATGGACGCCTAAGGCACCTGTCACTGGCCTGTGCATGGGGCGATGCGGACGATATGATAAGAACTATGCTCATCCAGGCGTGCTCCTCAGGCAAGCTCAGAAGGCAGGTCCTAAGAGAGCCCGGCACCACACTCTCTCGCATCCTGGAACTGGGGCGGTGCCATGAGGTGTCTGAGGCTCGGGCAGCGAGGATGGAGGCTGGATCGCGCTCCGTCAAGACTGAGGAGGTGTGCACCATGTGGTGAGGTGGCAGAGGCATCAGAAGACCTGGGGCTGGACCCTGTGACAGAGCTGGAAGAGCGGGTGAGTCCTGCCAGAAGTGCGGGTACGGCCTTCCCCACCTAGCGGAGTGCCCAGCAGCCGGAAGGACGTGTGGAAGGTGTGGCCTGCCTGACCACTTCTCCCGGGTGTGCAAAGCGGCCATGCCCGTGATGGTGCCTAGAGGCCCCGCCCGGTCTGGGTTCCTCCGCCCGAGTCGCCCACCAAATGTTGCCCAGGTGGACTAGAGTGAAGAGGATGCCCTGGTGGAGGAGGCAGAGGAAGATGAGGGAGAGAACATTTTCTTTGTCTCCAGTGTGGGGGCCCTAAAAGGAAAGAACAGAAGACAGCCGAGGTGTGTAGTGTAGGTCAACCACTCGCCAGTCCCGGTCCTGGTAGACACGGGAGCGTCAGTCAATGTGATAGCCCGTGGGCACTACGACGCTATGAACACCCCTCCCAAACTGGTCACGCCAAAAGCTCGTATCTTTGCCCTTGGGGTCTGGAACCCATCCCACTGGACGGTGCCTTCATAGCGAAGGTGGAGCACGATGGCTCGCGGATCACCACCCGGTTCTATGTAACGCCGGTAAGCACCAATACCTTGCTGAGCTGTGCTGCGGCTGAGGCCCTCGGCATCGTCAGTTTTGCGTACTCCGTATACCTGGAGGACATTAATGACCTGCTGCACAAGTATGCCGCCTTATTCAGTGGGATCGGGCAGATGGCCGGTGAACCGGTGAGATTACATATTGATGAATCTGTGCAGCCTATTGCCCTGAAACATCGCAGGGTGCCCTTCCACCTTCGTGAACATGTGGATAAGGTGCTGGACAATATTGTTAATCTCGATATTATCGAGAGGTGGAGGGTCCAACTCCCTGAGTGTCCCCGATTGTAGTGATGTGGAAACCCAAACAACCAGATGCTGTACGAATCTGCGTCGATATGAAGTTGCCGAACAAAGCCATCAAGAGGGAGAGGCACCTCATCCCGACGATTGATGACATCATTGCCGAGGTGCAGGGCGCTCGTTTCTTTTCCAAGCTGAACCTCCGAGCGGGCTACCATCAGGTGGTCCTACACCCTGAATCGAGGTACATCACTACATTTACAACACACCGAGGACTGTACCGCTACAAGAGACTGAGCTTCGGGGTATCGTCAGCAGCGGAAGTCTTCCAAAATATCACCCGGTGCGCCCTAGCAGATCTGGAGGGCGTTTTGAACATCAGTGATGATTTCCTGGTGTTCGCCAGGACTGAGGTGGACCACCTGCGGAGGCTGGCGAAGACGTTTGAGAGGCTGCAGTCGCTAGGCCTCACCCTGCACAATGAGAAATGTGAGTTCCTGCGCCCCTCCATCGAATTATTCGGCTTTGTGTTTAAAGAGGAGGGGTGTCACCAGATCCCAGAAAAGTCCAGGACATTAAAAAAGCGCAACAACCTGAATCGGAGTCCGACGTGAGGAGCTTCCTTGGCATGGTCACGTACTGTGGACAGTTTATCCAAAATCTTGCCTCCAGGTCGGAACCCCTCAGAGCCCTGACAAAGAAGGAGTCCTCCTGGCACTGGGACCCACTTGAACAGGCGGCATTTGAGGACATCAAAGGTGCGCTGACAGCTGATGACACCATGGCGTTTTTTGACCCTGCCTTGCAGTCAGAGATCAATGTGGATGCCAGCCTGTTTGGCCTGGGTGGTGTGCTGACGCAGATTGATCATGATTGGGGGTGTCCGCCCAGTGGCCTACGCCAGCAAGGCACTGTCGGAGACGGAGCAGAGGTATTCGCAAATTGAGCGTGAGGTGCTGGCGGTGCTCTGGGGCTGCAGACATTTCAGGCTATATGTCCTGGGGCGCCCGGTGACGGTCGTGACGGACCACAAGCCTCTGCTTCCCATCCTGGCAGGGTCGTCGTCCAAGCCACCAGCTAGGATCGAGCGGTGGATGCTCGCTCTCCTGGAGTATGGGGTCACCTTGGTGTATCGGCCGGGGGCAAACAATGCAGCAGACTATCTCTCTCAACACCCGGGTGTGCATGGGGGAGAAGAGCACAACATCTGTGCGGAAGAGGCTGACAAACATGTCCGCATGGTAGTGGAGGGAGCTCGAGGCAGCAGCAGCTGGAGATGAGTGCTTCCAGATCCTGAGACACGCCATGCAGCGGGGATCCTGGAGATCGGTGTTGGAATCCCTGGCGGGGCGCACTCAGGAGGCCAAGACGGCACTGGAGCAGCTGTGGAAGGTCCGGGAGGAACTCTCATTCTCGGCATCTGGCCTGCTGCTCAGAGGCGATCGCATTGTCGTGCCTCTGTCCAAGGTGAAGGACGTGATTACTCTTGCGCACCATGGACACCAGGGCGCCGCAAAGACCAAGGCCAGGCTAAGACTGAAAGTATGGTTCCCGGAACTCGAGCAGAAGGTAGATAACTTTGTGGTGGACTGTGTCTGATGTCAGGCGGCATTTCCTCTGCAGTGTGAGCCGGTCATAAAGGCGATGCCTCGAGGAACGCGACCCTGGGAGGTGGTCAATGCAGACTTTGGCTCCACCACAATGGGCACTCACTTCCTGGTGCTCGTCGACGAATACTCCAGGTATCCTGAGGTGGAATTCGTGGAGTCGGTGGCCTTCGAGCATGTGGTAGTGGCTGTGGAGAAGGAGTTTGCAGCCCACGGGTTCCCCCCCACGTTGTGCTCTGACAACGGGGCGCCGTTCCAGAGCGAGCGGTTCTCGGAGGTGATGGAGAGCTGCAGGGTATTGCACAGGAAGATTACCCCCCTATGGCCGAGGGCAAATGGCGTAGCCGAACGGCTGATGAGGACACTGAACAAGACCTTCAGAATTGCCCAAGGCCAGGGACAGTCCCTCCAGAGAGCCCTCTATCAGTTCCTGAGGGTTTACCGCACCACCCCGCATGCCTCTACCGGAGTGCCCCCAGCGGAGACTTTCTTCAAGCGGTGTCCTCGGGGGCTGTTTCCTGAGGTGGGGGAGGAAGAGCCAGGGGTAGTCGAGGCGGACCGACGGGTGAGGATCGAGCAGGAAAACATGAGGAGGGGGCTCCGCTTGCAGCGGCTGGATCCAAGCGATGAGGTCCTCATCCGGAACAGACACCCCCATGGGAAGCTCTCCCTTCCTTATGAGCCGGAGCCGTTGGACGTTGTGGCCGTCAAGGAATCCATGGTGACAGCCTCGGACGGAAGGTCCGCTGTCAACCGCAATGTGAGCTTCTTGAAGAAGCTAGGGGACTTGAGAACTGACCCCCCCCCCGATCCGGACTTGCTGGAGGTCCCTGACGATGGAGGAGAAACACCCTGCACACCTGAGTCCCCTGCCTGGGGAGTGACTGTGGACACACTACCCGTGCCGGAGGTAAGCAGGAGTTACCCCCAGAGGGCTGGGTGAGGGAAACCCGCTCACCTCAGCGACTACGTGTTGGGACACTTATCTGATAAGTGTCCCAACACTTATCTAAGTAAGTGCTGCTAAGGGGGACTGCTAAGTAAGGGGACCCGGGTGGATGCTAATAAAGGGGCGTGATGGGGAAACTGTTATTACGCATTTTGTATTATTGGTTGTTGTTTGGTTTGCAGTTGTGGCATTAAAGTATTTGTTGTTGTCCTTCCGAAAAAGGAGGAGTATGGCGCTGCCCCTTGAAGGGATGCGCACGCGACAGCGTGACGTTGCACGCCGCCGCGTGCAGTATAAATAAAGGGGTGTTCCCAGCCGCGGCAGTGCGACCGGGAAGCCCGAGCAGGACAGACGTGTGTGGTGTGAGTCTGTGCAGCTGGGGGTTTACGGGCATCGCTAGGTGGTCAAGGACGAACCCCCAACACTTTCCTTTCTTGCTCTTTTCCCCCTCTCTCTTTTGCCTCTGTATCTCTCTTTCCAGTTGTTTTCTGGGGTCCCTCTGTCCTCTTTCTATGTCCCTCTCATTGTTACTTGCCTGCTGCGTGTCTCTATTGTCCTCTCTCACTCTCGATCCCCGGCTCTCCCTTTCTTTATCCTTTCCGTATGCAGCGTTTTATCTCCACACCTGTTCAGTTACTATAATCTACCCTATTTTAGAGTACAATCTTCTTTTCGGATGTGCACTCAGGCACCGTTTCCCTCCCTCAATGGCTTCTAATGTGCCTTTGCATCTTGTGCACTTACAATGCTAGATGTTGCTTCTTGTTTTGGGGTCTTTAGCCTTCATCACTTTCAAACGCAAAGAAACATTTAAGCTGGCATCACAGAAAGTTTGCAGGCAGCGCATCACATAGTGCCAGACGCCACACCATCTGTGCCGTGCAACTGAAGAGACCATAACATCATTTAAAAAAGAGTGCATGCCCAGGTTGCCAAACCATGGGCAACAATAACATTTGTTTTATTTTGCGCTCATTTGAGAATGCACGTGTTCGAAGGACAGGTTGCCATCAGCGCCTTGGCATGTGCGAGCCACAAATGTTTTGCAATACTCTCTGGCTCTTGCTCTGGCAGGTGTGCCTCTATATTTTCCCATTTCAGTGGAACCATTCCTATCTAGAGCTCCCTTTGCTAAGCACAGTCCCTCATCGAGAGGATAAACTACAATTGAACAAAGTTAGTGCGCTCCATAAATAGTATCATATCAGTCATGCACAGACCCGAGGATTCTCAACAGAAAAGAGAAATCTTAAGGAATATTTGGAATTGCTTTATTTGCAAATTACTGTAGCCTTTAGTGGGGGGATTGAGGAGTGTGCAGGGGGAAAGAGTGATCACGTTGCAATTTTGATTGAACCCAAACAAAGTATTAGTCTATGCTGCATTATTTTCCTTATTATTACTGATTAAAGAGATTTATTGTGACATCACACCATTGGTGATCATTGTATAAATATTAAATAATGTGATATATATATTGTGAAATACATAAAATTAATCCTTTTAACTTTGCGAAACAGCCTGCTTCCTGGTTCAGTGTGACCGAGGGGGATTCAAAGAGAGGGGCGTGATATAAGGGTATATCATTCAGAAATAAAATAACTTACAGACATAAATAAATAATTAAGGGAACCAGCTGTGCATCACACGCTAGGCATTGACTTAGGTGTATTGCCAGGTTGAAATCACTTACACATTGGTGCGACCAAAAGCTAATACGTGGCTCCTACAATCAAGATCTCTCAAGTTCTTAGCAACACACATACAACAAGGTCGCAAGGTATTACCACAGAAGGTGTCAACCATTAAGTCCCTCATCATTAGTCATTACAATTTAACAAACATTCATATCCATTAGTGAGAGGTGGAGACATACATTGTGTAGGGGAGCAGTCTGTCGTCTACCTGTAGGTTACGACGTCCAATCGTCGACAGTAGTTTTTTCTGAAAAAGTTTTGCCTAAAAACACATTGAATTTATTTTTGGGGCATGGGGTGGGAAAGGGTATATAAAGGATTTGGGGGGTCGGGAATAGTACAAAATAGGTTGGGCAAGGATGCTTGGGGAGAACCCCCAAAAATAACTAAAATAAAAATGTTGATGAGTTTTTTCGGCCAATATTTTTTAGAAAAACACCCGTTGAAAAAACAGTTGTCGATGATATGACATACTGTAGGGCTTGTTGTGACGAAGAATGCCCCATACGTGCTGGACATCCCTCATCATGGCATATGTGCAAGTGAATAAATGGGCCCATCCCCTTCTGGAGCAGGTAATACAGTGAGGGGCTTATCCATGTAGCACAGTGAGCCATGGTCATTGCTGGATTTTCCCACACCAGCAGAGGTGCCCAACAATTCAGGAAGAGGTGTGCAGAGGGGGCAGAGCCTACCTCAGTTTCACTGGCTGGCTCTGCCCCCGACTCCCACATGCCACACACATACTAGCTGACCGCACATGCACACGCTTGTTCAAGCAGGCAGAGACCTGCTTGCCAGGTTGAATGGAGGCGTGCAGCCCCAGACAGCAGTGTTCATGCAGCCCATCCACTGCTCCTTTAGTAGTGGACCCTCCACTCCCCCACTGAATCTTCCGAAAAACATCAAAACAAAAGATGAAAAAAAAAAACAGAAGACTATACTATGCTGGCCAGGATAGGATATGATATGATATGATAGTCTATTTAAATTGGGCATATACACAATGTGTTTCAAAGCGCTTCAAGGCAATGGAGGGAACAAGGGAAAATACAATTACATTCTTACAGGCCAAGAACAGTAAGGATGTGAAATTAACTATCATACTCGGCCTGACGACATTTCAATTAGTGCAAGACATAGATAAGGAAGGGAGGTGGAGAGTGGGCAGGAAATGGAAACAGTCAGGCGACTACCGTACTAGACCTGCCGACATTTCTCGTAGAGCCGGAGAAAAACAAAAGGTGAAGGAGAGGAGTGCAGAAAAGGAGGGGAGGAACAAAACAAGTGACTACCGTACTAGGCCTGATGGCATTTCAGATAGTGCTGGAGGGGGGGGACAAGTAAGGGCAGGGAGGAGGAGACAAGACGAGGTTGCTATCATACTACGTCCAGGGACAATTCTGATAGAGTAGGTGCATAGAAGAAGCAAGGCGAGGAGATAGGAAAAGGGAGAAAGTAAGAGGAGGAGAGAACAGAGAGTATGCAGTCAAAAAGAGTGGAGAAGCAAGAGGGGAGACTGTATACAATTGCAGAAGTCAGTAGTAACACACAATGTCGCAAGCCTGGGGCACAGAGCCTAGCGTTGTAGAGAAGACCACACCCTTGTCTACACTGGCTCACCTCGCCAAAGGTTATCATGCATATGTGCCAGCACAGTGGCCTGTGATCTGCCACCCCCAACAAAGATGTATAGTTATGGCAGTGGTTAGGGAGAGATGTGTCAGAGCAAGCACAAAACCCCAGTCAACCCAAATACACACCCAGCGTTCCTGGGTGTTGCCTGGTACCAGAGATTGATGTCCATGCGCTGCCTGCCAACCTAGAGCCCTGTTCGGATCTATGGACAGATAGCCTAGAAATGCTTTTCACCACCTCCCGCAATACTGGTCCCAGAGTTAGATGTCCATGAGGTGCCTGCCACTCTAGAGCCTGGCTCGGATCTATGGACAGATAGGCTAGAAATGCTTTTCACCACCTCCCGCAAGATGGGCAATGCTGTCATAAAGTCAACGATTCTGTTCTATTGAGGCAGGGATGTAAACAGAATATTTAAAATGTTCCAGGAAACGTCACATATGCAGCAGGCAAAGACACAGTACATATGTATGGAAGCCCACTATTCAACAAAGACTATTATCAGTTCAGGCTTCATCAGGTGAGTCAGGGGTATCTGAAGCCTTTGATGTTTTCCATGTCTGTGGCAGCTGCAAACGTTGTGCACCCTGGAGGACAAGGAGATTAAATCTAGGCACACATTATCCAACAGTGCTTCTTCTCCTAGCTCTGGAGACAGATACAGCAATATCCTACAGCAATCTTGAAACTCGTCAGGTCTCTTGCACATGGAAGAAGTCTAAAAAGTGCTTCATGTGTAAAAGGCATACATCATGAGAGCTTGTCCCACAAACCAAAAGAGAGTGTGAGCTGGTTGGACTTGCAGTCAGAAACAAAGAAGCACCCAAAAGGCAAAGGAGCAATGTGGCGTATGCAGAGGGTGCCACACACATGCCCAATGTTGTCCAGCGATGCAGACCTCTGGGAGGTGTGACAAGCAAAACCATTTCCCCAGGATGTTCAGGGCACCATAGCTGGCGCAAAATCAACTATGCCAGGATTCCACAGTGAGGTATAGGCAGGCCAGTGTGGCAAACATTGCCAAGGAAGACCAGGTATTGGTGGAAGGCCTGTAAAAAGATGAAGAAATGGGAAAGGTGTTCATCTCTGCAATGTGCCAAGGCAGGAAAAGAACGTTGCAATTGATGGCATTCACGCTATGCAGGGATAGTCAGTTTGGAAAGAGTTCTGACATTCCATGTTCATGTAAGATTTTGAAAACAAGAAATGAAGAAAAGATTTGGTGAACATCCTGCAGTGCATCTGACCTCACTCTGTTCAAAGAACTTTGTGCTACACGCAGGCAATTGACCAACACTGCCTAGTCCAACTACTACCAAATCACCATAGCCAAGGCCAAGAGTGAAAGCAGAGCTCTCTTCAAAATCATCAAGCACTGCATTAACCTTCTGCCTGACCCACCCGTCGCTCATTCGTTCATAAAATCCACCAACATCAACTTTTTCTTTATCATCAAGACCAACATGATCCGCCAACACGTACACCTCGATGCCACAATTGACAGCACACTACAAATCCCAACTGACAAAGCCACAACTACCTGGACAACTTTCAAGACATTAGCTATGGGAGACATCACTGCTACCTTAGCATACCTCAAGGGCACATCATATGCAGTATGCAAACAACATCCTACCTGCCTCCATACTCAAGACCCTTCTGACTGAAGCACTCTCCCCTCACCTGACAATCATCAACAGCTCCCTAACACAAGGCACCTTCCCCTCAACCCTCAAGACCAGACACATCCTATTGCTTCTTAAGAAACAAACAATTCCCTGACGATCTCAGCAACTGCCACCCCATCATCCATCGTCCCCTTCCTGCTTCAGATCCATCAGAAAGCAATAGCTAAGAAACTCCCCCAACACATTGAAGCCAATAATCTCCTTCAAGTCTACCAATCTAGCTTCAGACACACAGAAACGGCTACCATCAAGTTGATCAAATATGCCATTAAAATCCTCAATGATGGGCATCTTTGCCTTCTAGTTCTCCTTGACCTCTCAGTGGAGCACCAGACACTCACCTACAATCTACATCGCTGCATGGGGATGATCGAGATGTCCTGAGCTGGATCATGTGCTACCTTGCAAATCGCAAAAAGTTTGTACAAATGAATTCTTCCAGATCACCAGCTGTACCCATCATCTGTGGAGTCCTGAAAGGATCCATCCTGTCCCCATGATCTTCATTCTTTACACAGAACCACTCTGAACCCTCCTTACTCCACACAACTTACAAATCCAGCAATACGCAGATGACATGCAGACGTACCTCAAGATATACTCCATCAAAGAAATCCACAGGCTCAATGCCTGCCTCTCATTTATCCACTCCTGGATGTCAAGTGCTTACCTGAAACTCAACTTGCTGATCAACAACACTGAGCACCTTGACATCCAGACCTGGCACTCTGCTATGAACCTCAAAGGATTCACACGCCAAATGTGACAAGCCCCTTGAGTTCAACATTGACAGACACCTCACGTTCAAGCAGCACATAGCAAGAAAGGCACAAACAGCTTGGCACTAACTTTCTCTCTTGCAGAAAATCAATCCCTTCATCCCAGACACCTCACTGTCCAAGCCTTGGTCCTCTCCCACCTGGATTGTTGCAATGCCCTTTTGGAAGGCCTTCTGGCGACTACCCCGGCACCCCGAGGTGTTTCCTGCATGCTGAAACCAGACTCATCAAATGACTCCACAAATTCAACCACATCACCACGAACCTCGTTGAACTACACTTGCTCCCGCTGCGCGCCCATATCATCTTCAAATCCTGTTACAACATCTACAAGGCTGTCACTCTGAAGTCTGCAAGCTAATTCACTGAGAAATCCAGCCTATCTGGAGGCCTGCAATCCACCAGAAGTAAGGAAATGTGCAGACTTGATCTCTAACAGTGCATGAAGGAAAGAACCAGAATACATGCCTTCTCTATCTACGGTCCAAGACTCTGGAACCTTCTCCATGTCATCATCATTCTTGCCTCATCCCATCTACAATTCAGGGAAGAGCTCAAGACCTTACTCTTCAAGGAATGGTTCCTACCAGTCAACTAAGTGCACTCACCATGCACTCCCCATCCTACCTGAGACCCAGTGATCTGCTCCCCACTGTCTCCACCCTTGGTTGCTTGTATCTCCCTTGCTGTCAATTGCTCACCCTCTCCTGTTAGCTCCATGCTCCCCTTTTCTCTGCTTCCCTCACTTTGTTTTTCCTCCTATGATTGTAAGGCACTCCATTGCTTCCTGAAGCTAGGTCCACTCTCATTAAATACCCTAATACTAATTACATGTTTATAATAATAATAATATCAATAAAAGTAATGCAAGTTCTCTGTCACCCTGAAATGAACGGCACTTTGCCCGGATGTGAAACCATAGAGGAGCTGGGGTAGGTCCAATCCACACTCAGTGCATATGGGGAGGGTGTTAAAGTACTTCTACACAGATACTTAAACCTCTTCAAGGGCATAGGTTGCCTGAAACAATAAGAAGTCCACTTATAGGCCCAACTATCCAGCCATTGGCTCTCAGGCATCACTGAATCCCATTTAACATAAAACATAAGGCGAAAGTGGTGTTGGCCCTCATGCAGCTGGAGTATGATGACATCATTGAAAGGGTAGAGTGAAAGGGTGGAGGACCCCGCACCAAGGGTTTCACTGATAGTGATAACCTGCAAATTGAAGCCGCCCAATGTGGTATGGTTTTGCATGACATAAAATTGCCTCACGGGGTAATCTGGAGAGAAATACCCTGCTTCCACGCTGGATGACATAATAGCAGATCTGTCCACTATATTCTTAATGATAAACCTCAATCTGGCAACCATTGGGTGCCAAGTTACGACCAATCACAACTTTTTCATCACCCATCAGCCTCTTTATGTATAAGGGGCTATGTTTTAAAGTCTCATCAAGGGGAATGCTGCCAGGGATCCAGGGTCTCCTCAAAGCCAGTGGCAATGTGCTAATCTACTCCTCTTCGGAAAGGGAACATCTGTGAGAGCTAGACAATGTTTTCCAGCAGTTGCAATAGCATGATCTGACACTCAATTTAGGAAAGTGTAAATCTATGCAAAAGAAAGTGGATTTGTTTGGGTATGTGTTCCAGAAACAATGCCTCTCAGAAGATCCGGAGACAGTTAATGATGTTAAGGTAGGTGGATCCACACCAATGGTCAGCACCCCCTGGTCAGTACAATCTGAGTTAAGAAGCTTCCTCATGACAACTTCATACCCATTTTGTCACTCTGACTGATTCTCAATAAGAAGGCCCACCCATTGATCTGGAGACCGCCTGATCCATCAGTGTTTGACAACATCAAGAAAGTCCAACTGGCCAAAACAACTATGGCATTCTAAGACACCAATCAAGAGTTGGACATCATTGTGGACAGCAGCATGGTTGCCCAGGCAGTGGTCCTGGTTTAATTCAACCAAGCGGGTGCCAGAGGGCTGATTGCATATGCCAGCAAATCCCTGATGCAAACAGAGCAGTGATATTCACATATTGATTGGGAGGCTCTGGCTGTGCTGCACGTGTCACCATTTCTACTTTTCCGGTAACTCCATCATGGTAATTACTAATCACAAGCCCCTTGTCCATATAATGCAGAAGCTCACAACACTCTTCACCTGCCTCCATCCAAACGGGCACTTGTACTTTCGCTACAAGCCTATGGTGTTGCTCTGCAATTCAGATATCAGGCAGACAACTCATGCACCATCTGTTCAAACCCGTGGTGGTAGTGTACCAAAAATAAATAGTGTAACTGTGAACCCAGTGGGGGACTGAGTAGGCAAGAGGGGAGGAATATGCAACACATTTTCAAGGGTGGTAGCCATGCTGGTTGACAGCCAATTGAGTTGAAACAGCTTTCAGTTTAGCTGTAACAGCTATTGGGTGGCAAAGTTGAAAGTGAGCTTTAATGTCATAAATATCAGTTCTGGAATGGAGAAAATGGTTTAAAAAACTAGTGGAACTTTTAACAGAACAAATTAAAAGTAGTGGAACTCTGCTCCTGACTGTTTTCACGCACTTTGACCACTGGTTCAAGCATCCACCCACCCGCAGGCTTGCAGAAAACCCATTCAGTGAGGAAGGTGAAGAACATGTGCAGATGATAACCATTCCCAAAGCCATGTACCTGCAGGACATTTTTGTGACTACCTCCAACCACCAGAGGAGGCAAATGCTGGTGTAACAACTGGTGACAGGATATGCAAAGCTTCCTCTCCAATCAGAGTCATAGAACAGAGGCAGCGGAAGCCTTTATTCAAGCACTCTGGAGGCTACGAGCAGAACTGTTTGCAGGCTGAGAAGGGGTCCTCCTCATCCTTCCAGGCTAGTCATACCTCTAGACTGTATACCTCAGGTCTAACAAGTGGCCCATAACATCCAACAAGGTGTGAGCAAGACAAAGGCTTGGCTCAGTAAAAAGGTCTGTTTCTTGGTCTAGAAAAGGAAGTGGACTCCTTCTTGCCCAGCTGACATGGTATCAGGCATCTGAAAGGCTGGCTTACCCACCCCCGATCAAATCCACAGTGAGGAGCTGGACAACATGGCTATGCCTGAGTGTTGACCTTTGGACAGTACTACAATCACATAACTTCTTGGTAGTTCTAGACATGTTCTAGACAAGTGTTCCTGATACCATCTCTTTCAAGGTAGCCAATGCAGTGCTGCCTAAATTGTAAGACATCTTGCAGACACCTGTCATGCCAGCATTGATTTAGTCAGATATCAGACCACCTTTTCAAGGGAAATAGTTTGAAGACTTTGTGCAGTTGTTTGATATTATGCACAGGGAATAACTCCCTACTGCCAGTGGGGATGAAGAACGCTTTATGAGGATTTTTAATAAGGCATTGAGAATTGCCCGTGTAATGTTAGAAGACCAGGATGCAGCATGCACTTCCTTCTTCATTGAGCAACCCTGCATAGCCACTGGTGTAGCCCCTGGTGTGGCATTGTGTAACAAGAAGGTTGGTCTGTCTTTCTGGAGCATGAGTCCAGATGAATGGCAGCAGTCCACATGTCAGGAGCCCGGTGCAAACAAGTGACAATAAACAGATATTACTAAAACTGTCTGCAAACAATCACTCTGTATCGAGGCAAGTTTCCATATACTAGATGTTGGTATCCCTGTAGCTTGGCTAAAGATTGACTGCTGTGTTTGCTCAGCAATATTGGTATAACTATGAATGTTAATCTCTAGATTTCATGCACCAACGAAAAGAAATATGATGAAAAACTTCTTTATAGGTTTTTATGTTTTTATTTTCATTTCAAGTTTTATTTTCTGAACCTATGGTCAGTGTCAAAATTTTGATGATCATATATTGTCTTTCGCTGATGGGCATATAGATTCAATTGGTGGTGAGTCCACAATTTATTGTTTAATTCTTTGTTCTCGAAAAAGTCTGTATCCAATGTGCAAATTAAAATTTTAAAGTATTGCCTTCATTCAATTCAAAATTATTTTCTTAAGGTTTCTTTTTAAAATTTAATCACAGTTCCTGGTGCGGATCCATTCATCTTAGGTCATTTTCTGTTAGTAGTTTTCAAAACTTTACTTCAAGATGTTCGTCAGTATCTCAGGAGTTTGAAAAGATTTTTATCTCTCAAGACCTCAACCTCTACACATGTTTCACCACCGGGTGTGGATCTTCAGAAAGTAAGAAACGTAGTCTTGCCATGATTCCTTTCGCAAAGTTATACACATTTTGAAACGAGGCAATTAGTGACCAGGCCGCTATGTTGAAGAACCTAATGATGAAAATGGAAATAATCGACTCCTTTAATGACTTTTTACAAAAATAGATGGAAAGAGAAACGGATCTAACAGTCCGCTGGCAGCAGCGTCATGGCGATCTCGCGGCCAGACATCATTGTCAAAATGACAGTCTATCTGAGGGCCTGTTAGAAGCCATAAAATGGATGCAGCATAATGTTAGATCTCTGGCCAAGTCTGAAATGCACATACACGAGGAGAAAGGGTTGAATGTTGTTTCTAACGACGTGGCATGTTTGTTGGAAACATCTCATAAAGAATCCAACATCTTTGGAATTACACAATCCCAACCAAGTGATGCTCTCATCTCAATTATGACAACACATACATAAGAAAGCAGAAGTTAATCTGGAAAATCTGCAATGCTGGCACAAAAAATCATCTCTCTAAAGGACGATGCTATGAGTGGGAAAGTAAACTCATCAGGAAGCACTAATAATGAAAAAGCGGCTCAAATTGGCTTAGATACGGTGCTGTTGTCAGGCTGAGAAAACAGTGAAATGTAAATCGGCAATCAGGCTGTCTCAGAATCTGTTAGAGTCTCACATGCCTCGTTTGGTATATTTACAGGTGCTGCAAAACCGGTACTGAGAAACGGGAAGGAGATGGTCATTGAAACCACTAACAAAACTGTCGATAAAGATCTGCAAACTCTTAAAAAGGACGAAAACAAATAGACATAAGCAAAGTCATCCAAATGCAAGGGAATCTAATAGGATTCTGTCTACTCCTCCCAAAATTGGTCTGTTTGAACATCCAGGTGCTGCAAAACTCCCGATTTTTAAATATGGCTGCAAACAAGGAAACAACCGACACCTGTCAAGTAGTACCAAACAAATTAGCCAATAAACGGAGGAGAATATCATCCGTTGAGGAAAGTGCTTCCTCCTTTCCTCCTTCCCCCGCAATCAACCTGTGTGACTTGTCAACATACTCGAATAACGAGGCCCCTTCAGGTGACTGCACGGCAAGCAGTGATGACATTGAACAATTGGACGCCTCCCAAACCCGGACTTTACGGCCACCCAGCCGTGAGATAACAAATGGATAGAAAAGTCAATGCTTCTTGTGGTAATGGACAGAAAGACGCCAGAGAGCAAACTCTATCATTGGAATCAAAATTAAATCCAAAACTGACAATAAATCAACGAAAACAGTGGGTCCATTACATCTCTAGGGTCCACTCAAATAAAGGTTCTGAATCGACAACTCAGATTTGGAAATTGAGACTTCAAAACATTCAAGTAGATGAGAATTAAGTAAATGTAAATAGCACAAATGTGATGAAGCTCTTCAAATGTGTCCCCTCATTACGAACCATTAATTCTGAGGACATTAAGATCGTGGAATACCCCACTGAAAAAAACTTCAGATCAAGTACTACTACATATTGCATCGGCTGCAGTACATAACACGATCTTGAAAGCAGCAGATGAACTCCTTTCTTTTGGCTTTCATATGATGCTCGAACCAGATCTAGAGAGCCACAAGGCCTGTATGCAAAAATCAAAATCTGTAGAAGAAACGACAACTGGACAAAGACATGTAGAGCTGAGAAATTCCTTGACCTGCTCACATGTCACGAAACAAAAGGGGACATCCCGAGTCGAAATGTCAAGCAGGCAGTCGACAGGCCACGGGAAATGACAATATCACCAATAACCATGATCGGAGGTGCGTGAGCGCTCCTGTGGAATTCTACCATGGAACACATGAGACACTTACTTAACGACTTTGGTGTGTCCCTGTATAATGTATTTGCAATATGCTTACAAGAAATGTGGCTGCGAGATGCACCAACGAGGGACGGTTTCAGTATCTTCTTAAATCCTGCAGAAACAAATCTAAAAGGTCGTCCATACTCTTACTAAGGCTTACTAACTTTGATCAAAAATAAACCACTTGTGGACAGCTCTGGAGTCGTTCAATCCGAACCTTTTTGTCCAAGGTACAATTATCAAAGTCCAAAGATTCGGAAAATTCAAAATGCAAACATGCTTGATACTAAATGGATACTGGAATCCAGCAAAGATAAGTACCAAGAATTTCGTGACTTCGGTCATTCAGCTCCTGGACGATGAACTTTTGGCATACAACAACTTGTCTATAACTTGCTGTGGTGATTTGAACTGTACATGGTTTAAACGTGATACGGGATGTCAAATAAACCAGCACATTCCAGACAACGCAGGAGCCACTAGAGGACAGATTTGGCTAGCTGCTTTGGAAACTAGAAATTGCACTACGTTGAATGGCAATGTAAGAGGTGAAAAGCTACCGAAATCGACTTGGCATCATGCCCAGAGACAGAAAATACTGTACTACATCTGGGGATCACGAAATGTGGTAGAAAAAGTTGTTGACCTGCAAGTGCTCCCCGTGAAAGATAGCGATCACGACCTCTTGCGTTATGTTGGTTATGGGAATGAGTGCCTTTTCCCCAAAGATATGAAGTTCCAGTTACCATAAATGCTGGTGGCAACAGATTATGAATTAATGGGCCCCAAATACAAAAATTGTGCCATACGTTTTTTAACACTGACCAACTGCAGGTTCTGGAATATGCGCCCCAGCTGACAGATTTTACAGTGACTCTTGTGCCATCAAGGATTACTGGCAACACTCATAAGCATCTGTTCAGCAATGCAATTCAATGTACAAAGAAAGCCTTGAGGACAAATCTGAGAGAGTTGAAAAGATTACCCAAGGAAGATGCCATGTGCGCTGTCAAACATAGACGACAACTTTATCGAAATTGGCTCAAATCCCATGCCATAATTATAGAACAAGATCGAGCAGAAGTAATGATGGAGCTATTGGTGAAAAAAAATACAAGAGATGTTTGGGCTATTTTGAATACAGGACACACAAAATGCCTTCCCACCATTTCAAATGAAATTGCTGGCGCTGTATGGGAGAAGCATTTTAGTGTACACGAAGCCTACAAAAGAACCCCCAGTGACGATCAATAATAATGGTACCCCTTGGGAGGTGAAAATTGTTCTGGGAGAAATTGAAGGGGCAATTGAAGGACTGAAAAACTCCCGTGCAGCTGGCCCCAGCTTAATTTCGAACGTGATGCTGAAAAAGTATAAAACACAGTGGGCACAATTTATTGAAGCCTTATTCAGCCGATTACCAACAACAAAACAGATTCCGGAATCATGGCTGAAGGCTGTGGTTGTCCCAATTTACAAGAAGGGCAATCGGTTGAATCCTGCAAACTATTGCCCGATTGCCCTTCTTGACACTATTGGTAACATTTTTGGATCATTCCTGCGGCAAAAGTTGGCATCCTGGGCATACGATGCGAAGATTATGGATATTCGGCAAACTGGCTTTTCTGAGGGGATGAGAGTAGAGGTAAACTTACTGATCCTGAATATACTGAAGCTAGAAGTTCTGAAGGTGAAAAAAAAAAATTGCACCTTGCATTCATCGACATGAGACAAGCTTTTGACAGTATTAATCGTGGAAAGTTATGGCTGAAACTATCTCACTGGAAGTGCCCTGCTGCCTTGTTGGACCCAGTAAAGGCCCTAAACATGAATACCTCTATACAAGTAAAAGTGAATAAAAAGGGCGACTTGTCGGACAAAATAAAAACTGAGAAGGGCGTTAAGCAGGGATGTCCTCTCGCTGCTGAGCTGTTCAAGCTGTTTATATCAGATTTGCCAATGAGCCTGATCAAGTTCAGTGCTTTCCACCAAAGTTAAATAATGTCCTGATGAGATGCATCACCTATGCAGACGATTTGGTCCTGATGGACTGTACCCAGATTGGCCTGCAACGCTTGTTGAACAAACTGCATGAACAGCTGGGAGACAACAATCTTGAAATAAACACTGCCAAAACAAAAATTATGACCATTGGTCTGCCTGGCAGTAAGAAAGACAAGTCATTTGGATGGATGATTGCCAGCGAAGCTTTGAGCTTAGTGACCTCAATAAGGTATTTAGGAATCATGTACAATAACTCACTACGTGAACATCCCTGGAACCAAGATCTAACAAACTGGATGATGAAATTTGGTCTGCAGGGTGTAAAAATACATAAAGAATATGGAAAATGAACGATGGCTCCAGTAATTACCTTTTACATGCAAAAGGTTTTTCCAGCCATCGTATTGGGCGTAGAAGCCGGTTAGAACATTCAAGAGAACAATTGGCAAATGCTAGAAGGAAGCTACTGGCACAGAGTATTACAATTGTCTCAATACATTTCAATGACACATTGAGACATGAACTAGCCTTCAATTCACTGCATTGCAGGGTAATGTGGAAATCATTGGCCGCAATGCGAAAGAATTTACGTGAGTCCATCAATCCTAGCCTATCGCATATTTGCATCTGAGAATGAAGGTGCGCAAACCGGACTAATAAAATCTTGGATAGGCCGGTTGGAAGAAATTCCGTTACCAGCCGACATAAAGAAATCTGAATTGCTTAAGTGCCCACAAATAGCAAAGAAGAAATTTGAGACTTGGTTTTGGATAACAAACCTAGAAAAACGTGCAAAGCTTTATTCAGCTTTGTGTTAAGGAGCAGGTGAAAACAGGCTAAATGTCCAACGAAGATATCCGCAACACTGTCCATCACGACATCATCGTGAACAATTCTTAAGATTAAGACTGAATGCTTTAAAAACCAAAGAGATGTTGTGGCAAAGACGCGACAAAGATGTGAAAGAAAATCAATGTTGATTCTGTGGAACAGCAATAGAATAGTTAAAACACTTCGTAATTGCATGTACAGGAACCAGTAACCAGCGAACTCTACATCTTGGAAGATTTGCACCCTTAAATGAGGACATGGAAGGCTGGTGGTCACATGTAATTTCAGGCAACAACATAAAACTTTCTTGTGCAGTAGTCGACTACATGGACATGATCCGGGGAAGGAATATTAGTTACACCTGTGAAATTCAATCTAACAGGCTCCATGTGGCACGGTCTAAATGATATTGTACTGAGACAACACGTTTTCTTGTTGTTTTAATGAGATATAGGAAATATGGAAGAATGATTGTAACAAAAGCTTAATTTTTTCTCTTTAAACTGAAGGTTTCAATAAAAAAAATATTATATTAATTATAGATTGCATTTGCTGAATTGCATCCTTAGTATATTTGATGTAAGAAGCTAGGCATAGAGCTAAGGGATTCAAACATGTGTCAATATATTTAGATAACATAAAGGGCATTGTCACCAGGAATGCTAACAAATTGATATCTTTGGAATCTTCTTTACAGAGTCTGGTGTGTGTAGCTAAAGCAGGGGTGTTTCCCCAACCAGTCTACTGCAATATTGATCTGGACTTGGGCTCAAATACTCTCTCTAGGTGGGTTGTGTGAGGGGCTGACCCTTGTGAGGGTCAGTGTATTGACCTGCAACACACTTCTATTTCTAGCACCCTAATACCCATACACCTTTGTTGGAGTGTCTGACTTGGCTAAGTGCATCCCTATGGCTTTTTTTGTATCCACCAATGCCCCCATGAGTATCAAGGAGACAACAGGTATTGAGGCAATGCTGTTTCAGACCTCTCAGGGGGCTCAGTCCCACATAAAAATTGTAAAGAGAAACACATGTCTGCTAATCATTCAGCTAGACATTTAAGACAAATGCCTTCAGTGAACGATATTATTGATGTGAATACACAGTATGTGGACACAAGACAGAAAGGGAGGGGGTTGGGTAAAAGGATTGGGAAGTGTGGTTCATTGGCCATTGCGGTGCCCAGTTCCTCAACAGTAGTCAATGAATCAACAAGTCCTATTCCATGGTCTAAGGTTGGGAGTTTGATTCTCTGTGTAATGTGGATGGTATTACTGATAGGTCCATGGTCCCGCTGAAAAATCCTAATCCCCTCCCTCCTCCCTTTCTGAGTTCTAAACCTATTGCAGATCTATCAAGGGCCAACAATCTTCCATTACTTCTTTTTTTATTACCAGCCAGTAGGACTTTTACTATTACATCGGCTTCGATCTCGGTTGTTCCTCTACAATAACAAGCTTTGGATCTCCCTCTACACCCAATGGTGGATAGTTGCAGTTGCCCTACCAGTGCTGTTGAAACATTGCACATGGGGGATTCTACAATTCTAGACAAGTCCCTCATGGCTTTCACAAGGGGTGATCCGATGTCTATTACCATCAACCTTAATGTCCCGTGTCCCTCTAAGATAATAGGGTGGGAGGCAAAATTTCAAGTTCACAGCTCCACAAATTTAAATAGGTCTAGCGTATAGACATTTTCAATTTTATTCCTCCTCTCGCATCTCTTCATTTGGAAGATGTGGGATGTGATCTCTCTTCCACTGCAGAATAACAATTTAATGGTGTCCTATTTCCACTCTGAAATTGTGGCAAACTTGGTTTGGGGCCAGAGGGCCATATTGTAGTTGTTTGGTTATGACTTTTTGGAAATTAGAGGCCAGGAGGAGGTAAAACCCTTTTTGGTGTTTTCTTGACCTGGATCTGTTGGCATTGTGGTGGAGAAGCCTATTGTGGTATTATCTCCCATGCATGCACCATCTACGGCCCCATTGGCTTCTTTGCTGCCTGAGGCACAGGATTGTTCTTGGTTAGAGCCAGCATTGAAAACCTTTGCAAACTTAAATCAGGGTTTGATTCAACCCTAGTCAACTTTTCATCAAGGTCTTATCTCGGAATGTTTGTGGGTTTTTTGAATTTGACTCGAATGTGGAATGGCTCAAGTATTTTACATAAATAATATTTTTTTTCTTCAGGGAACTATGTCCACTACGATCATTGACTTGAGTAGGTATGTGACTTTGTCGAACCCAGCCTCTAGGGTAGGCAGCAGTTGCACTAAGGGGTGACAGGTTATTGCCACTGATATCAACTTAAATACAGACTCCGAGATTTGGTTTGTCTCTAATGGGGTTTTAGCAGTACGCATGAGCCTTCCTGTTATCAATTCCGAATTGTTGCTGATTAATATATTTTGGAATCCTGATAGACATTCTATTAATTCCTTTTATTCTATTCTGAATCCTCTTCTTTGGAAATGGCTTGCGTAGGGTGAACTCCACGCAATTATCATGAGGGGTGCCTTCAATGGCAACTGTGCCAAGGGACACTTGTACAAAATTCACATAGTTTTCCATCTCTTCCCTTTAACACTTTAATGTGGGGCAAAAGTTGGGACTCTTTCATGAGTAAGTGGGATTTTCAACTGCTTGATGTCCTGCCAAATAGTTTGAGGGGGTTTTTTACATGGCACAGGGGCCCGAACCACTCATGGATTTACTACTTTTTTGTCTCTTCTCATATTTGAAATCTTGTGTTGGCTTAATGCATATACTTGATCTCTCTCTTGGTGACCATCTGATGATACATTTCATTTTGAATATGGAAATGCTTACTCATACAGTCTGTCCTGCCCTGAATTGAGTTGTTGTGACTACCAATGGGCGCAAGTGCAGGTGTAATCAGGATCTTTATGACAAACTTATGAAAAGCCTTCCGTGTAGGCAGGATTGTTGGTGGGCTTCTGATGTTTCCCAGCATCGGACCTGTGAAATTGTTTCAACACAGCATTTGGCCTCTTACACCTTGGACGTTGTGATAATCAAATGTCTTAGGCAACTTTCTTGGGAAGTGAATGCTTTTACTTCAAAGAAATCCCTTACCCATTGTTTTGATGTTTGTATTATGACTTCCAAGAGGAGGAAGAGGAGATCAATCGTTAAATATCAAGGACTTCCTTTGTCTCAGTTTCTTCTTGCTAAAAACAGATTCTATAATATCACTAAAATCTTGTTAAAACTCTGAAATGTGAGATATTTCTCAATGATAATATACATATGCTAAAATTCCTTGTCAAACGGGACTCAAGACAATTTTGGGCTCAAATTAACAACACCACAGATCACAAAGCGTTGAATAAGAGTGATGTCATTCAAGAGGCTACTTGGATTAGTTTCTTTACTAAGAAGTTGTTTGGGGAGACTATGGGTGAAGCTATTACACACAGACATTCCCCTGCATCTGGTCCAACTTATTGTTCTCCTACATCGTAATTCTTCAGTGACGGTGCACCTGACTCAGTCAGGGGCAAGGTCTCACCCAACTCCAGTCCAGCTCGGTCTTCGTCAGGGATGCATCTTCACGCCCACTCTCTTCAATGCCTACCTTTCTAACATTGAGTAGTTGCAGGAGGCCAAGGATCTGATTCCAGTAAAATTGGGCCATTTGAGAATTCATTGGCTTGCTTTTGCAGATGACATTATTCTGTTTGACAAAACCCCTTTGGGTCTCTAAAGAAAGTTGTACTTATTCCATTGTTTTACTGAGGGTAATAATCTTACGGTGAATGGATCAAAATCCAAGGTGGTTATTTTTTCTAACAACAGAATAGTTAAAACCACATGGTGGACCCTTGGAGGGTTGCTTCCTTACGATATCTGGGATAAATCCTGACTAACACTGTCTCATTACAGATTTGGAAGTGTGCATTAAAAACCAAAACGGTACCCCTGTTGGCCACATGAAGAGACTTGCGGTCTCATTATGAGCATGGAGGTAATCGAAAAAGGAAGGCTGAATGGTAATACCGGCATCAAGTACCGGCCCGGGCCATTACGAGCTGTAAAACCTGCCATTACCACCACCGCCTGTACTGTGCCCCTACTTACCAGCATGCACGCATCCACGCACCCTTCATGGCGGCAATATCGGCATGCAGCTAACAAGAGGACATCACAAGTAAGGTGGGCATGCACCTACCGGCATCCCCGAAGGCGGTAAATAGGGCCTGGACGATGGCAGTACTACAGGCATCGCGGATCACCCGTAAATAGCAACCTGCTGTGTACCTAACTGCCACAGGTGCACTCAATCCCCACAGGTGGAGCCAATGGCGCCTGTCCCAGCACAAAAGGAGCACACCCACACACCACACCCCTTCCAACACCAAAATGATCCCACTTGCTGTTGGAATCCTGGGGCTGGAGGACATGCCTGCACTGCTACACCAGCAACAACAACAACTACAACAACAACAGGCAGCACAGAGGAGACGTAGGAGGAGAAGGAGGGTGAGACAGGCCCAGCAAGTCCCACTAGTGCAGCTAGTGGTACCACGTAGGCATCCACCAATCCCTCGTATCAGAGCCAGTCCATTGAACCTAACCCCTGTGCAGATCCACACCCTGGACCGTTTGGACCGGGACACCATCACCACCATAGTAGACATGATACACAATGACATTGTCAGCCTGATAGAAATCTGCACTGCCATCTCCCCTCTACTGAAGGTAGTGTCTGTGCCCCACTTCCTCGCCACAGGCACCTACCAGCACACAGTGGGCCAGCTGTATGGCATATCACAACCACTCTTTTCACGCTTGCTGACCCAAGTGCTGGATACCCTCCTGAAGCATGCAAGCATCCACATATCCCTACCGCGGACTGGCCAGGAGGTCGCTGACACTAAAGTTGGCTTCCATGCACTGGAAGGCATGCCCAATTGAGTCGGTGCCCTCGACTGCACCCAGGTAGAACTGGTGGTCCCTCATGCCAATGAGGTGGTATACTGCAATCATAGGCAATACCACTCCATCAATGTTCAGATCGTATGTGATTCCAGCAAGATGATCACATATTGGTGTGCCGAATATCTTGGATCCACACATGATGCCATGGTGCTGCGTAACTCCTCGCTACCCCGCTACATGGAGCGACATGCTGGACGACGTGCCTGGTTTCTCGGTAAGTTGCCTGACTGGCCCATGGCAGTGCAATGAGGGGTGAGAATGGGGGGGTGCATACTCCACCTGGGTGAGATTAGGGGGGTGTATACTCCACCTGGGGGAGATTGGGCGGTGAGTGGTCAATGCACATACAGCTAAACACTGTTGCCCTGAACATCCCAACCAGAACATGACACATCAATGCCATACATAAGACCAATGCTGCACAGCAATGACAATATGCCAGACGCACAAGCAGGCCACCATGGGAATGTCAAGCGATGGATGACAAAACATGATTACACCTGTGGCAATGCCGCTAATGGGAATACATACAGAGTACCATACATCGCCTATATTCATGGCAAGACATTGTTCCGCATCCACAGTACATCTGCATCAGCACGCAAGTGAACAACCTGCATCATCAGGACAACGCAATCCACACCACAGACCATAGTACAATGAACCTGTGTGCATACATCCAGGGACATGTGCATGTCAACACCAAATAGCTGCAGCCATGGCAGTGACTTCTAATGGTGTCAGGTCAGATATTGACTTACACATACCTCATTGTGCTCCCATGCAGGTGATGGTGGCTATCCCTTGAAGACGTGGCTACTAACCCCTGTACGGAACCCGTAGAACAGGCAAGAAGAGGAGTACAACTGGGTTCATACCGTAACCGTGTTGTGATTGAGCAGACCTTTGGCCTGTTGAAGGCACAGTTCCGCTGCCTCAGCAGGTCTGGTGGAGCACTCCTTTACGGGCCTGAGAAGGTGGGAAAGATCACCATGGTCTGTGCCATGCTGCACAACATGTGCATCCGGAGAAACGTACCACTGCCACCTGACATTGACCTGCATGCACCGGGTGAGGAGGATGATGATGGAGGAGAAGCAGCACCCCTGGCAGTTCGCGATGCACCAGCTGGCCGTGCTGAGCGCCAATCACTGATTGACGATTTCTTCTGAACCACAGGGATGCTGATGGTTGTTAGTACTACACTGGGTGCTGGGATCGGGTAGATATGGACACAGGGTGTATGGGGAGTTGTGCACTCTGCACTGTCATGATATGAATAAACACACACAAAATGAACAATGTCCAGTCATGATATGATTTTGAACACAACGGGTGTATTGGAAATCTTACAATATTGTGCTTCAACCCTCCACCTCACACACACCCTCCCCCCACAACCCAACCCCCAAACCTCTCAACACTCCAGACCCCAACACCCTACCACCCCTCCAACACCCCAAACCCCTCCAAAAACCAATACCACCCCTCCAACAACCCAACCCCCCCAAAAAACCCCAACACCCTCAAACACCCCCAACACCACCTCCCCCCTCACCCATTGTCATCCCACACATGATGTGCCAATCATGTTTATCCCAAGGTGGCAGTTAGCACATGCAGGGTGGACCTGTTCGTTTTGGCATCTCTTCGCGTCTGGGGGCAGCATGTCCGTGTGGCGTGCACTGTGCCTGGTCATGTGCACAGGGCTTGCGGGAGTCGAGCTGGCAGGTGTGGTGGATGGGGTGGAGGTGGATGGCTGTGCGACCACTGACGCAGGTTGTTGCTGCTGCAAATGTTCTAAAATCCTGCCAAGGACCTCTGTGACTGCAGCTAAACTGTCCCGGATGACCATTGTGTTGGTGTTCATGGTCATGATGGTCGCCGCATTTGCCTCCAGTATCTCACGGTTGGTCAGTTTCCCCTCCACCACATACTGCCGGATCAGTTCAATCAAACTGTCCTGGCGGGCCTCAAACCTCGTCAGGTGGGCTTCCATGTTAGTCGGGGCTGTGGAGGTGGACGGTGCAGTGGTAGGGTGACCCATTGCTCGAATGTCCTCTGATGTGGTCGACAGATGCGGACTCCCCAGTACAACGGCTAGTTCTTGCATGGGGCATACTGGTGTGCCCTGTGTGGAGTGCTGGGGGTGGGCTGGGGGCTCGGGGTATGAGGACATACCACATGGATGTTGTTGTCCATGTCTATAAATTCCTTAGTGTGGCCCTCCACGTCACTGAGCGGGGCAGTGGCTGCTACCTCCCCTATGGAACTGGTGGCAGCAGACTGCGTTCCATCACCCTCTGCCTCTGCAAGAGTTGACAACTCCGTTGTGGCAGTGTCGTCGGCTGGTGTAGTCTCCTTCTCTGGTGGCCTGGGCTGTACTGTTGGCCTGTATTGCACTCTGGGCGTTGGTGTTGCCCTGGAGGTAGAAGGTCCAGTGCCTTCTTGTTTGGCCCTTGATCCCTTTGAGGATGTCATGGCCTTTGGGGCAGGGTCCTGGCCTTCACTTTCTGCATCTGAGCCTGTGGGGGAATTAGAGATGCAGGGCATCAGTGATGGTGTTACGTGCAAGATGCATGATTTGGTGCTGTTCAGTAGTTCACGTTTCATGCATTGCATTTTTGTAGGTGTGACGCACAGGGTACTTGCAATGTGGGGGCCATATTGGCATACGCCGTGGACTCTCCTTTCTGGACTGATGTGTACTAGGTGGCATACCGTTGTATTGCGGTTTGCATGATGTGTGACATGTGATTAATCCCTGTGTGTTGGGTGTCTATTGGTAATGGGATTGGCATGCAGCATCCATTTCATTGTGCCAGGGTTTGGCCCACCATCTGGACATGGATCTGTATATGTGTGTATGATGGGCCATGCATTGGCTTGGTTCACTTTCACATCTATTGCGCTACGTCATGCTTTGGTTCTCTGGGGTTTGTGGGGACACTCACCTCCATCTGCCGATGTCGGCACACCCGTCTCCATTTCTCCGAAGCCCTCGATCGATTCCATGTTGATGGTGGTGCTACATGTCTCCACCCATCTCATCACTTTGGTGGGTGAGTGGTCCCTGCTGCCTGTAGCCATGCCCTCCCTGTGGTTGGCTGAAAGTATGTTGCGCACCCGGAGACATATATCATCCCACCTTTTTTTGCAGTCCTTCACCGTGAGGGTGGTGGTGCCAACCGCAGTCACCTTCTGTGCCACCTCCTCCCATATTTCTTCTTTGCGCAGTTGGGCTGCGCATTTCAGATCATTGGCAAAGAACTCATCGGCATGGCCTGCCAGCGTGTCCGCCAGCATATTCAGCTCCTCGTCCGAGAAGCGCTCCATGCACATGTGGAAGGTGGACTTCCGAGTAGCCTTGGACATGATGGCTTGATTGGGCCTGCTCTCCACTCTGTACCAGTGCAGTGTTAAGAGGATTGCAATGGATTGTGTTTTTTAAAATGGCCACCGGCGCATTTCCCGTTCCGGCATGATGACGTTACTTCCGGTATTACGAACCCGGTATTTACATGATGGTACTGCCGTGTCCGTTATTAAGGAGTTGCTTCTGGGCAGAGGTGGTATTGTCGGGTTCCATGATGGCGCTTTCGGAGAGTTGGGGGGGTCTTTAGCGGCATGGCGGTGCAGCCATTACCGACATGGGCGTTCACGCAGCTTGCGCTCTCGTAATCAGCCGCTATTTACAGTGTCAAGGGACCACGGATGCGCTAAATCACCATGTCGGTAATGACTGCGTTTTTTCCGCGATTCTCTTAATGAGGCCCTTTAAGTCAAACTGTGGACATTTTCACTTCTTCCTGTTTTAAAGTATTATTCATCTAAAGAAGAACCAATTCTACTACGCAGGCTTGACCTGTCTTTACTGGATTTGTGACCATGTTTGGACTCTTTGCAAGGCCAAATTTTGAAACATGTTTTGGGACTTGCTTCTTCGATCCCCATTATGATAATCAGATAAAGCTGGATTTGGTGTTGTTACAGGCGCATCATTGGAGGTTGTTGTCCAACTATTTCAAAATTCTGTCTCCTCCAATTAATTCCCTTTATGTTTGATTTGCAACAGATCTAAGGGGCAACCTCCGTTATATCTGTTATTGTGTTCAACATTCCGATGTTCAAATTGCATGAGCATATTGGTTCGTCTGTTGAGGAGCTCAAGTTACGACCGGATAAGGTGAGACGATTGGAGATCAACTCTTGAAGCTCTCCCCTCTTTCTCATCCTTTTCTGAATATTCTGGGTTTCTTCATAAAAAGGATAATCTTTCTGCTTATCTGAAACGTATTCCATGCGACAAACTAAGGTCTATATTAGGCTCAATCAATTCCACACAAAGGAAAGGATTCGAGGTTTGACCACCCCTTCAAATGGGACATTTTCCCACAAAATGTCGGTTTTGTAATGTGCACAAACAGTTGGAAACCCTTAAACATTGGGTCATGGATTGTCAGACCCTGTCTAGCGTACGTACTAGGGTGTTTATCAAATACCTGGATTATTTCAATTCTGATTGTGCCAAGGATTTGTTTTGGGTAAGGCTGATGTGGGGGAGGGGGGATTTGTCTTTAATTATTGCACTTGGACACATTTTAACTGAATTTCTTTTTATTCTGTGATTAATTGATGTGATCTTGTTTATTTAAATGTTGGATACATTTTTCTTTTTTCTTTTGTGTAAGGTTTTCTATAAATCACAATGAAAAAATAAAAAAACAGAGAAGATAATGCCAGGAGAAAATTCAAGGAAACACTTTTCTATTAGGAGATCATGTGCCTGTTCTTAACAGACTCTAGCGATACAGGTTGTGTCTCTGATTCAAAACCATGTTTTGGACTGTAACAGAGAAAAAGGGGCTGATGGTCAAAGCGAGGATGAGAATGCCAGAGTGGCACAGAGCTGCAGCAGGATCCACAAGATCCAAAGTCCCAAAGGAATCTCCAACCAGATCCTGGAAGCAGTCATGGTCGGAGGAAAGCCTGAAAGTTTTGAATGGCACTCCAAAATTGAGAAGGAACCTGAAAACCACAGTATGGGAGATGAAGGGGCACAGACCAATGTGGTCACCTCACTGGTTGAGATGGAGCTGTGTCCTGTGTACCCTTGCCTGGGAGAGTTTTGAATGCCTCTGACAAAGCTAGCATACTGCCTATTGTAGTAATATGTGTTTGGATTAAGTGCTGTTGATTATATACATGGGGAGGGATGTTGAAATCAATAATGCCCCATACGTGCAGGACGCCCCTTGTCACCATAACGTGAGATTGGGTACATAAATGGATTGATCGCGTTGTGGGGCTGTTCTTTCTCCAGTCAACGATGTGTGGTTTATTCCTTGCCACGCGGGGTACAGCGATCGCTTATCGCTATTGCTGTGCAACCAGAGGCATCTAAAAGGGGTACATTTTTTTATAACACTGAACATTTCTATTAAAACCGTTCAAATAAAATAAAGACAACCTTTTGAGAAAGTAAATCTAAAAATATTTTGAAGATTATATGAATTAGGCTGTCTCACATTACACAACACAAACATTGCCCGGTTTGGTGACTAAGAATTCATATCACCCAGAAATCATAATTGGCACTGTCAATAAAGCTGACATGGACAGTCTTGTTAGAAGGATAACGACATATGTTGCTGCATGTTATTAAATTGCAAGAGATAAAGCAGCAATGCTAAGGTGACCTCTAAAATCAATTAATAATAACTGCTAAAATTATGCAATTGGTTGCAGTCTGGTTCAGAGTGAATGAGCCGGTTTATTTTTACAAGCGGTAAAAACACCGGCCAAAGCATGCTTGCTTCTAAATGGTGTCCCCAAGTCACCACATCTCCTGAGCCCCGCTGTCTATTCCCCTTCCCAGGCCTCACCATGGGCCCTCACTGACATGCAAATCCTAAACCTGTACCACCTTGACATGAAGAGCATATCATATGTCCTCAGCATGATCCAGGAAGACATTGTGAGCAGGATTAGCATCCCTACAGCTATACCACTGCTGGTAATGCTAGTGTCGTTCCTGCACTTCCTTGTGATGGGCACATTCCAACACACTGTAAGCAAACTAAATGGCCTATCGCAGACTACGTTGTCAAAACTGTTGGCGGAGGTGCTGGTCGCACTCCTGCGGCATATGGGACAGCATATTGCATTCCCAACCACCATGGCACAGGTACACTTCACCAAGGTAAGATTCTATGCCATAGCAGGCATGCCCAATGGGGTACCTGCCCTGAATGGTACACACATCGAGCTGATGGCACCCCATGCCCTGGAGAAAGTCTACAGGAACTAGAAACAGTACCATTTACTGAACATCCAGGTTACCTTTGATTCGGACCACAAGATCACCCACTGGTCTGCCCAGTTCCCTGGCTCACCCCATGATGCAATGGTCCGGCGCAACAGCATGCTACCAGTCTACATGAAAGGCCACAGAGGCCAACGTACCTGGGTGTTTTTTGTGAGTACAAGTCACAGCACGCTGAGACTGCTGCATAGGGGGGGGTTGTCACCACGTAAATGTATGCCCTGGGAAGGCCCCACAGACACTAGACCCACACATACACCCGAGACAAGACAGGCTGCTGGCCACCGCAATGGGACACAACACACCAAGCAACCGTTTATGGGCAAACCTTGCAACCCATGCAGGCCAGACACCCACATTGGAACACAGATACCACAATGCAACAGTGAATAACCCACAAAATGCATGGACTACAAGGGGGTTTGGCATGGTTGTGAAGGTGTGTAAAAATTATGTGTACTGGGGTACAAAGACCCATCAAGGAGTCGCAGATACAACATGCAACAACACACCCAAGCACCAATGTCATCAGCCACAGTAAGCAGAAGCACACATCACATCATTTCACAAGCCAATTAATCAGCTGCACGGCATAGTGTGTGTCAGCATGGGATGTCATGCCCCACACACCCATTGTGTGTACGGATGAACTGGAGCAAGGGACAGGCCCACGTCACACCAACAGAAATCAGACACATGGGGTGCACACCGTGTCATTCAGTGCATCACACTGCCATACATGACATGTCTGACAGATGAATTGCCACTGTGGGACCCCTCAATAGCAATGGACATGGCATGTATACCAGAACTGTCCTCTGTGCCCATAGCCATGGCTGCTATGATTTTCTAGCCCCCTCCCATAAATAGTAGACTCCACCTGCAATGGCGAAATATGAATAGTTGTAGTGGGCTGATACATGTGACCAGTCAGTTAACTCTGACCATAATTTAACTGCTGTAATGATGCACCCATCCACAATACCCAATGACATGCTCCCATATCTGTCCCCCTTGTAGGTTACTCCAGATATCCGCAGCTCCCATGGTTGATGACTCCCCCGAGGAATGCCCAAACACCACACGAGGTGGCATACAATCGTGCCCACATCCGGACCAGGGTGGCAATTGAGCATACATTTGGCCTGTGGAAGGTACGCTTCCGATGTCTACATCGGACGGGAGGTTTGGTAATGTACAGGCCGGACAGGGTGGGTAGGATTGTGCTTGCATGTGCCATGTTGCACAAGATATGCATCCGGCGTAACATACCCCTGACCCCAGATGTGGACATGCCGCCTTGAAGAAGATGATGTCACGCCTGCGTGTGGCACACATGAAGACACTGCGTGAGCTGAGCTGAGGCCAGGCTGGGGTGACGTGCTTGCCAGGAGTACATTGAGAGCTTTTTCTGATGTGGGCAACCACTATCTCTATCAATGCACCCTTCAGTAGTAATTGCTCACAATAAAGAATTGCACACCATAACAAATGTCCAATCAATGCTGAAAATTATATGTATGTATGTAAGGAAGTGTAAATAGTAATGTACATGGATTGAACATCCCATCCCTCTCCAATCACCCACCCCAACAACACCCTCCCCAATCACCCAGCCCCAAAAAAAACTCACCAAGCACACACCCCAACAACACTCTCCCCAATCACCCACCCCAACACTACACAACTATGCCATTATGTATACATGCTTCACTACCATGCACACTTAGGATTTGGGCCTGATTCCTGCAAACTTGTGGTAAGGTGGCGCATTGAACCTCGCCATGGTGTGCTTTCCAAAGAGCCCTCAGTAGGTGTATTTGAGGCGGAGGGCTCGATCCCTGCGGACGTATGTACTGCAGTGTCAACTGCATGGCTTGGTAAAGTGCCTCTGCTGAGGCTGATGTAGCATCCATGTGTCCACAGACCCTGTGGCCTAGTGTGACCATTGCAGCAGTGGCATGTCCCAGGGAGCATGCCATGCGGCGGGCACACCCCTGCATGAAGTCACACATTTCCAGTATTTCACTCAGTTGTTCTCCTGCCATGGTGTGTATGTCTGCCTGCTTACGCTCAATCTGCTCCAGGCATGAACGGATTGCCCACAGGTTACCTTCCGACAGTGATGGTGGACTATGTGAACTTGGGGGTGGCCCTGGACTAAAGCCAGGTGTAGTGTCACACTCATATTGCTCATGTCCTCCTTTGCCTCCTCCTCTTCATCATTGGCATCCGACACATCAGCAACGGCCAACTGTACCATGGGACGGGTGCGTGCTGCAGAGGAGTGCTTGTGCATGTCGGGGCAATGTCCATTGGCACTTGTGCAGTGTCACCGCTTGTGCTGGTCTGTGACACATCATCAGTGTCCGGTGGTGGCTAGGCATCTGCAGTCGATGGTGGTGGCTGGAGAGCTGCAGTTGGTGGTGGTGGCTAGGTAGCTGTTCTACATTCGGTGGCTGGGCTGGGCCCGTAGCACTGCCATGCTGTATGCAGTGGGTTTTGCCTGTGCAGGTGTGGGGGCTGTTTTTGTGGCTGCGTGTGAGGGTCATGCTTCATCACTGTCTGTGGAGAGAGTACCTTTTGGGGAATTGAGACAGGTTGTTAACACTTTGCCACACATGTTGTCGGTCATGCAGTCAACTCATTCCATGGTGTATGTGTCCCAGTGTTGTTGGTATCATGTTTTTCAACATGGGTGATATTGCTCAGATGGGTGACCATGCAGTGGCTGAGCACTCCCTCCTGTGCTTTGATATGGCACTGCATAACTTTGCTTTGAGGTCATCCCATCTCTTGAGACAGTCCTTCCTTCTGCAGTGGACGGTATTCACAGCTGTCACACTGGCTACTAGCTCTCCCTATATGGCGGTCTTCCGTTGGCTGCTTGTTATCCGCTGCCTGGTCCCAAATAGTTAATCTGCATGTTGCAGTACTGTGTCCACTAGGGCTGTCAGCTCTGCATCTGAGAACTTAGGTTTCCGTAGGCGGGAATCCTTTCCTGGGGAGCTCTAGTCCTGGGGCATCTTTTTTGCTCAGTTTTTGGCCTGGATGGCTGAGGCTGGATTAAGTTGGATTCTCTTTTTAATGATGGCTGCCACAGTCCTGGTTTTGTTGGCGTTTCAGTTTCCAGAGCCAGCATCACCGCCACTGCATACCTTTTCCGGTGTTCTCGCTGTTTTTTGGGCAGAGGCGTTATTATGGCCACTCCTCTGCCGGTATTGATAGAAAATTTGTATTTTCTTCAGCTAATACAGGCACAGTAGTATTGTCGCATGTGGCATGGGTTTGTGCGCACTGCGAGTACTCATAGTACGCTGGAGAGTCCGGCACTTGCCCTGCTTGAAACGGTAATACAGGATTGCCGAAATTAGCGGATTCTAAGTGGAATACTCGGAATGAGGCCCTTAGTATCGAACGTATGGCCTTCCTTTATATTTGTAGAAATATATGTTTGGTGGTTCCAGGAATCCAGAGGTGGTGTCCGCCTCTCTTTATATATATCCTGGGCTGACTGCAGAAGCAGACCTGCAGTGCACGAACTAGAGTGGAAATGTCCCCATCTGCCAATTACCGCTGGGGTAAATTACCGTAATCATTGTTGCATATGCAAGGGCTCTCTAGCCCTTTCATACATTGCTATTCATATGGGAAAGAAGCTGTTATTCGCAGAATTCACGCAGAAAGTGCATTTGTTTTCTCCCACCACTCTGTATTTTTGATCTGAAAGCACTGATTGTGTGCTCACTGTTCTGCCTTGGGTCAGATGATTGCATAAAATCGGAACAAGATTAATAATCATCAAACATATCGCGTTCTCTTCATTACCATTCCGGGAACTTGACCATGTAACCCATTTGGAGAATTATTTTATTGAACAGAAACTCAAATCTCTAAGAAAAATGAAAGCGTTCGAGAGGGTTTCAGTCGGAATTAATGAAATTAAATGCCCACTGCTTTCGTGTATCACATTACAAGCCTCCATCAATTCTACTACAACAATCAAATACATCAAAGCAATGATTAACGAATCGGATTTGGCTCAATTTCAACAACCCATGCATCTCCTGGGAGTAAGTGTTTGGAAATATTGGCATTTAAATGGGAGGTTGTAAATGTTAAATACTGAAATTTCCTGCACAGTCTATATTATCCTGGAAAAGACAATATGTCCGTGGCTCCGTGTAAATTGATGGCCCCTGGATAATTGGCTAATGCACAAAACTCTCTATCATTTAGAGTCACTTTAAATAAAATGCTTGTACTACTGCATGTCTTACTACTGATACTTTCACGGATTTACACACACAGGCTGTTCAAACGGCTACATGTGATGTTATTGTTGGTGCAAACACTGAGGGTGTCTCGATATTTTTTTCAAAGGCACTAAACACCCTTCCCAACATATTTTAGGACTGGTGCAGTTTATATAAGCAAACTACAGCCCTAGACTATTTGAGGAAAGTGTTGGATAGAGCCTTTAAAATAATATCGAGTCACCCTCGATGTCATTTCCATTGATAATATCACTGGATTTCGTTCAGACATACTTATGACAATGAGATTTTTTTCTTAGTTATGGTGAAGTAGTTTAAAGTTTTCGGAAAAACGAGGGAGGGAAAAAATTCGGCGTGTTTTATGCAGTACACGATTTCTGTAGCTCAGCCCTGGATTGGAAGCACTGGGTCACATTTCACTAAGCGACGAGGGTAACAACTGGGTGGAGGGTGAGAGAAGGAGTGAAGTGTGAGGAGAAAGGCAATGTAATAGCTGAACACTTATTGTAAGCATTCAATTGATAACGTTGATGATAGGGTAGGCTTTGGAGTTAAGAGTCTTCAGAAAGGCATTGGACTGTCAGTTGTTTGAATATCTTCAGTTACAGAGTTCCACAATTTTGGGTCAATTGTGTTGAAAGCTTGGTTCATTGTTTTTGACTTTGTCATCAAGGAAAAGACAGGTGTACTACTTGGTAGGGAACCACCTGACCATGGAAACCCATCTGAGTCTCATAGGGCCTCATTACGACCCTGTTGGTCCGGTAACAACTGTGCCTGTAGCTTACCAGCACCGTTGTTACCAGACCGGCAGATTACAAGTTTGCGGATCGGATGACCTCCCACCTACCAGGTCTGACCTGGCGGGCGAAACGGCACCCGCTCGCAGACTTTGCTATGTGACTCGAATGGGAATGGCGAGTTACTCTTTCTGGCCAAAAAACACAACTTTGCTGCCGTTTCTACCGGCACGGCTACTGCCGGGGTCGTAATGAGGCCCATAGTTTTGTAAATAATGTAGACCATTTTGAAAGTTAAATGCTCATGTTGGTACCCTAGGTTAGTCAGTTGTTGCAGGATTACATGATTATAATTTTCTATATTGGTTACAAGGTACACCACCCTGTGTAGAATGGGTTTTGGCTACATTTGGTTTGGTTGATTAGACCCAATAAACACACACACACACCCATGCACACGCACACACCCAAATACAGACGTGTAGGTGTATGGTTTATGGGAGTAAGGAGGTGGGTATATGTGCCTGGGACAGGGGGTTGATTTAAGTCGACCAAGTTTAGTCAACCAAATTGCAAACTGACTGTCAAAAGATAGTTTGTCAAACAAAGCAGAACTGTGCAGATCAGCTTTTGAGGATGTATGGAGACCAGGAAGGATGGACTTGCCAGCGTCCATGTGTGAAATTAAATGAGATTTTGAAAAAGTTCTGAAATCATCAGGTGGGGTGAGTCATTTCAGGGGAAGGGGGAAGATGCTGCAATGTGTCTTTCTGTGAATCTTTCATGATGTGTGGTATGATGGAAAGGATCTTGTTAGTCTGGTGGCTGACACTGTGGAGAAGTCGAGGAGTTCGGAGGGCAGGCATCCTTTGTCTCATAATATGAAGTGTCATTGTATTGTATTGTCTTGTATATTTATATAGTGCCTATACACAGGAACGTTTTTCAAAGTGCTCAAGGAGGGTTGGGGACAAGAGGAAAAAACAACAGTCACTCAGAGCACTTGAAATTCTTGAGATAATAGTCTGCACAGGCAGAGTAAGTGCGTAAAATACATTTAACAGTTGAGACAAAGCAAATAGGCCTGATGACGATTCTGCAGTTTTACCAGTGCAAATTATGGGGAGAGGACAGGAGAGAACAGAACAGACGATCTTCAGGAACGTTGCATTTGGATTGTGCAAGTTCATAGACGGTAACAGGGAGTGGGAGGTCCAAGTGCACCCAGTTGGTGGAGATGGGGTAAGTGCAGAGGGAGCCACTCTCTTGGGTTATTTCTAAATTCTGTGAAGGTGGGTAGGTGTAGGACCCTGAGACAAGTGTGATAGGGGACTGGCGTGGGTGCCCGGGACTGTTGAGACTCAGCAGTGCACCATGCAGCCAGTCAGTAAGCTGTAAGGAGGAGATGGAGAGAGCAAAGTGCTAGGTTAGCAGGGAAGAGGGAGAACAAAGGAAGAGGAGAAGAGGAAGGTCTTGAGGAGTTTCCGGAACTTAAGAAGGTCAGGCTCAAGATGGATGGTGGTAGGGAGGCTGTTCCAGAGGGAGGCACCTCCTGAGGATAAGGATCTCCCTCCAAATCTCTGCTTGGAGAACCGGCTCATTCGCAGAAAGTTGGAGGTAGATGAGTAGAGGGCTTGTGAGGGACAGTATTTAGGTAGGCAGCATTGATGGTAGGTAGGTCCCAGGCCCTAGAAAGCCTTCTGGACAATGCAGAGGGACTTGAACTTGAGCCTTTCAGCCACAGGATGCCAGTGACGGGATTTCAGTGCCAGAGAGATGCGGCACCTGTGCTTGAGGCCAAGGTTAAGTCTTGTGGTTCTGTTCTGTATGAGTTGCAGAGGCTGCAGGGATGAAAAAGGGAGGTTGATGAAGAGGCTGTTGCAATAGTCCTGCCTAGAGAGAAACAAGGCTCTGGAGACAGTGAGCCGCAGGGGGCAGGTGAGAAAAGGTAGAGGTGTATCTGATAGTTAGACTTTTTAGAGATGTCAGAGATGTGAGAGGAGAAGGAGAGAGTGGAGTCAAAGATGACTCCAAGGTTTTTTGCCTCGCAGGTGGGTGCAGGCGCAGGGCCAGGGGAGGCTGGCCAGGGTGAAAGTGGAAAAACGGGAGATGGGGTCCCAATGAGAACAATCTCAGTCTTACTGACATTGAGGCAGAGGTCGTTTGCAGCACACCATGACTGAATAGCGGACATACCGTCAGATATGAGCGAGGAGGAGGAGGTGGCTCAGGGTTGCCTGAAAGATAGTTGCGTGTCATCCACGTGACATTGGAAGTTAGAGGTGAAAGTGGCAATGACAAGTGCCAAGGTGACTATATAGACATTGAAGAACCAGGGGGAGAGGTTAGATTCCTGGGGAATGCCACAGGTTGAGAGAGCAATAGTTGAGATAAAAGCTCAGAGTTCCACCTGGGATGAGCGGTCAGAGACAAAGGAGATTAACTATGCCAAAGCCTGACCTGTGATTCCCAGGGTGTCATGAGACATGCGATCAGGATGTTGTGGTTAACTGTATCAAAGGCAGAAGAGAGGTCAAGGAGAATTAGGACAGAGGGAGTTTTAGTGTCAAGATTTGAGAGCAGGTCTTCGCGGATGTTCAGAAGAGCAGTTTATGTGCCTCTGGATGATCTTAAACCAGACTAATGGTCATGGAAGCAGCCAATAGATTCAGTGTAGAGGGTCAGCTGACTGATAGCCAACTTCTCCAGGAGTTTGCCCAAGAAAGGGGTGATGGAGATAGGGTGGTAGTTTGCCGCAATGGAGGGGTCGGCAGATGGTTTCTTGAGCAGAGGGTGCACAGGGGAGTGCTTTAGGGCAGTTGGGAAAACTCCAGTGGAGAAGGAGATTTTCAAATTTAGAGTTGCTTGTAAATTATATTCATGTAATCTCATGAGGATAGCTCAGGGGCAGCACACTTGTATTGAAAGCAAGGCAACGCAGAACAGCACAGGTTCAATCCCTGGTTCCATGCTTAGAAACATCTGGGTATCACACCCGTTATAAATCACCCATTACAATTATAAGGGTATATTGTGAGCTATTTCTATTTTGAATGGGGCAAACATTTCCACTCAATTCAATGGTACTAAACAGACCAGGGACTGAATGCCCCAACTGCATGTCAAACCTGTGTTCTGCACCCATTAAAATGATGTCTGTGATGAGCATACAACAGACTTACTAATCTTTGCAGCAGTTGTGCAATCTTTGAGAAGCATATAAAATACTTCAGAAATATGTTTTCCAGAGATACAAGTGGAGAATTCGAAGAACAAGGAATTTAAGATGAAGAACAGATTGATGTAACCTTGAGTTATTAAATCAGCTATGTATGTAAGTTGGACTTCAGCAAGAAACAGTCTATCAGCAGATATCACAAGGGCACTGTAAGTGTCCAGAAATAGCACCTGTTCTGTAAAGCTGGTATCCTGATTAGGTGCTGCCCATATTGAACTTGTTAGTTTTTAACATGTATGATTGTTGAGTGTATGGATGGAGAATGCTATGATTAAAATTCTCAGACTGCGATTGGAGCATTGTTCAATTCCTCAAGTCTGATGAGTGAGAACACATGACACCTATACGGTACAAACAAGTACATCTCCAGATAAAGTCAGGAAAGTGGAGAAAGGCACACTAAAAAGAATAGAGATGGCTCCCGCCATGACAACAATCACCTCAATGAACATCAGAAACTCCTAGACTATACCGCTTGCGAGACCGACCAAGAAAGCATACAAGGAAACTGCACATGTACAAAGTGTAAAACCTTAGGCAATGAAATGGAGAAAGACAAGTACACAGAAGAATACATGTACAAACTATTCAAGGAGTTGGATTTGTAACAGGTAGTGAAGTGGAACTTGATATCCCCTTAAAAATTCACATTAAAGAATGTATTGATTCACCTATGTCGCCCGCACCCGATTGTTTGCTGATTAATTAGCTCCTGAAGAAGTTCCACAGATTAATTCACATGCCAAAAAGAACAAAACATGTTGGGAAGGCTGTTTTTTGTAATGACGTCATAGAAAGATGTTTTTATACATGCAATCAATGTCGATTAATTAGCACATTTGCCCTTTAAGTATGAATGGGTATGAATAAAGGAATGAAACAGAGCGGATTGAGGATTTAACATCAGCATTTCTGAATAGTCTGCAATATAGGTTGTTTGCACATGTTTTTTTTAGCTATTTCAGACAAAATGCAATTTAGCTGTATTTAAATGTAAGCACACACACATGGAATTGTTCTTGGAACGATATCTGTGATATAGAATATTTTTGATATATTGACTAAGAGAACAAGAAAAAAATTGAATAATAAACATAGTAGTAGATTATGTGTCTCCTGGCTTATAAGTGTTTACAGAAGAATTGTTAAATTCCACCACGGGTCTCTTGCATTCAGTGAGATGGGACAACGCTATAGTGGAGGGAGCGAATGGCGTAGATTGGAGGCAGAGCAGGAAATAAGAATATTCTAAAGATTATAAACTTGTCTACCTGATGGGACCAAGAAACACCTTGTGGGTACAATGTGAATGATATTTATATGTTTAATGCTCCCCTGAGTCCCACAAGTAAAATGTGTTCCACTTCCTTTACATTATGATAAATAATACTTTCTGAGAGGTTCTGATGCTGATAATGTCTGATTACTCTATCTACTGCACTACAGCAACATATGCATCTTATATATGGATAGGAGTATATACCGGAACATGTTTGCATGCTAGTGTAGTGGGGGCGTATTCGTAGGTTGGGGGTTACTCTTTTGAATCAGGCTATGGCTATGGTTATGGGAACTCCTCCACTCGACCTGCAAAAATGGCAAATTCATTTACTGCAGTGGAATTACTGCTCATGCTAAATACCCCAAAAGTCCCCATGTCCCCAAGGTGGCCTTACCACCACTTTTAATCTAGCTGCAGAATGCAAACTAAGCAGAATTTCCTCCACACAAGATTGGGCTGGGAACATAGCCCTGGGGCAAAACGTTTGTTTTGGAAGCCAGACAAAGCAGAGCAACACAGGTACGAATTCTGGCCCAGACATAGGAACAGGTCTCCGGTGTTGAGCTTGTAATAAAATATTAATTAATTAAGATCGCATTGCTCCAATCCCTAGTTGATTACACTGGCTCCCAGTGGGAAAACACATATAGCTGGATGTTCTTTGTATGACTCATTATACCTTCTATTATCATGGATCTGTGTTCTCAAGAAGCAGCCTCAAATGTCTCCTTGCTAGTGGACAAAAAAGATCCACCTTTCTTTTAGGAAGTGCCCAAGGAGCTGATTATTTTCAAACACAGTTGAGTCCGGTCCTTTTCAATGCCAGGAATTATACTAACTTAACAACTGTTTAGGTACTGAAATTATGAAGGCAGAACATCTGTTTGACTGCAAACTTTGACTATTTGAGCTTATGCCTAGTGGAAAACTCCAATTGTTTGGATGACCTATGATGAACGACTTACTTTCAAGCCACCATGGTTGTGTTTTGAGATTTAGAAACAACTAAGGCATCAGGAGGAACCCCCTGCTAGAGATGAATAATAGCCAAGGCAATTAATCAACCCTTTTCAGAGCATCACTTTGGGGACATGTCTCCCAATAAAAGCTTGACAAACACAAGGGTAGGCGTGCCCATAAACCATCATTCCATGGGCATAATTATATGTAAAGCAACACACAAAAAATAGGAATGAAGGTGAAGTTATGCCCAAAAAGTGTTTATTATTTCAATTTGGGTTATTTTTATGAAGCTCCGCTTCGCTGGCTTTGGCACAAGACGATTAAAAAAAAATGGACAAAATACATAATTCGCAAATACAAAATAGTTGTATAAAGTGCAGAGTGCAAAGAAAGTGCAAAAAGTGCATCTGCTAGACTGGGGGAAAGATAAAGAGAGGAATGTATAGAGTGCTTAAGAAACCTTTGTGTCCTGCTCAGTGATGACAAAGGAACAATTCCCAATTGATTAACAATGACACAAAAAGTAGATGAAATCGAATGGAACAACTGTTTTTAATGTATAGAAGTCATTTATTTATTTGCATTTATAAAGCGCACAGAACTGCCCTGGGGCATCGTGGCGCTGTTACAGCAGACTTAGTCATGAACACAAGCATAGGAATGTGTTAACAGATGTAACCGAGTTACATAGTACATTTCACATTGGTAATAAACATTGAGCTTAAAGGTTATGCTATGCTGTGGATACAATGCAAGCATGAGAGTGAATGTGGCAGACTTTAGCGGAATAGGAGGGTTTTGAGGTTTTTACGGAAGGTATGGTATGATTTTTCGTTCCTTAGTGAGGTAGGTAGGGAGTTCCAGTTTTTTGGTGCGAGGTGTTGGAAGCTGGTTCCTCCCGCCCTGGATCTTTGAAACGTGGGGACATCAATCATGTTGGTGCGGTGAGCTCTGGTGGGTCTGATGGAGGCTTTCGGTGTGATTCTTTCTGCGAGATAGGGTGGGGCATCCAGGGATAGGCATCTGTGTGTGATGGTCATGGCTTTGAACAGTATGCGTTCCTTCACAGGTAGCCAGTGGGCATCTCTCCTTGCTTGCGAGATGTGTTCTCTTTTTGGAATGGACAGTGCTGCCCGGAGCGCATTGTTTTGCGTGATTTGGAGTTTTTTTAGGTTGTGGGCGGAGGTGCCTAGGAACAGTGCATTGCAGTAGTCTAGTTTTGTACCTATAGTGGCTCTGGCGATGGACAGGCAGTTTTTGGCGGAGAGAAACGGCTTGACAGCATTTATCATCTTGGTGGTAAGTGCTGAGGAAGAGGCAATGGCGTTGACTTGGCGAGACATAGATAGTGAGGCATCTAGGTGAACGCCTAAGGTTTTAACAGACTTGGAGACTGAGATGGTGGAGTTGTCAATGTTGAAGGATTTGTATTGGGGGGGGAGTTTGTTGAGAATTTCATTGGTCCCTACTATGAGGATTTCGGTTTTGTCCCCGTTTAGGCAGAGGCCGTTGGCCGCCATCCAGGTTTGGATGGCTGTGTAGATTTTGGTTAATGCAGTAGCATCTTCTTCGTAGGTCCCAGTTAGAGGGAGTAGTACCTGCGTATCGTCTGCGTAGTTGGTGTACGCTATGTTACGACAGTCGAGGTCCTTGAAGAGAGGAAGGGTGAATATATTGTAGAGAGTGGGGGCGGTGCAGGAGCCTTGTGGGACGCCGCAGTGGATGGTGGTAGGGGTTGCCGAGGCAGTGTCTGAGAAGACTTTCATGAGTCTGCCATTTAGGAATGAGGCAACCCATGCAATGGCTTCCGGGGAGAAGTGTGCTTCATTTTTTAGGTGCATGCCTAGGATATCGTGGTTGACAAGGTCAAAGGCGGCAGATAGATCCAGTAGGAGAAGGAGTGCCGGTTTGCCTTTATCCATAGTGTCTGCAAGCTGTATTTTCAGATCAAGTAGGGCTGACTCTGTTCCGTGACCTGGTCGGAAGCCTGACTGTCTTTTTCCTAGGATATGGTTGGTTTCGAGATAATCCTGGATTTGTGTGTAGGCCATTTTATCCAGAATCTTGAGCAGGAAAGGCACAGTGGTGATGGGCCTGTAGTTGGTAGCTACTTCAGGGTCGAGGGTGGTTTTTTTTAGAAGCGGGCGCACCCAGGCTTCTTTTAGACTGTCAGGGACAGTGTTGGCTTTGAAAGAGGCATTGATGAATGATTTAAGGAAAGGGGCGAGTGTTTCAGTGCAGTCTTTGATCAGGCTGGCGGGGCAGGGGTCTCCTTTACAATTGGATGGTTTGATCTTGTTCATTATCTCAATAACTTCGTGTTCTGTGACTTCCCTGAATTTGAACGGGGTAGTGGGGGCTTTGGTGGATGTGGTTCCCGAGCTAGGGGTGGGCATGTGGCTCGTGGTGGTGAGAGATTTGAGGTGCAGTGATAGGTTTTTGTGGTGCTCCTTAATTTTTGTTTGTAGGAGTTCGATTTTATTTAACAAGGCAGATTGTATGGAATTGCACCAGATTTGGTCTTTAACAATGTCTTGTGATTTGGTGGCCGGTGTGGTGAGTTCGTTGAAAATGGCGAAGAGTTCTTTGGATTCGGAGCTTGCATTAGCAATTCTATCATTATAAGAGACTGATTTAGCTGTGATTATGGCTTTTTTGTATTGGGCAGTGATTTTTTTGTAGGAGGATAGGGTGGCTGGGGAAGGCGATTTCTGCCAGGAGTTTAGAGCTTTTCTTTTCTGTGAGCGGAGTTCTTTGAGTTCAGTGGAGAACCAGGTGTTTGAGTGTTTGATAGCTTTGGCTTTTTTGGTCTGCAAGGGGGCAATGGCGTCAATGGCGGTGCTTATGGTGCTCTTGTAGATATCTGCTAATTCTGACGGGTCAGATGACTTGAGGTCTGTGGAGAGGATGTGAAGGTGGGGAGTAATTGTATCTTTAGTGAGATTTTTTACACATCTTGCCAGTGCTGGGGGAATGGGGTTAGGTTTGTTTGTGTTAGATACAGCGGGAATAAAGAAGTGAATGAGGTGGTGATCTGACCAAGGAGTCGGGGTGATGGAGCTAATGTCGACGTGACAGTTGTGGTCAGCTATCCAGTCCAGGATACGGCCTTTGTTGTGTGTGGGTGAGGTTATTTTTTGGTCGAAGCCTAGTTCTTTTAGGGCTAGTGCAAGAGATTTAGCAGGCTTGTCCTTTTTGTCGTTATACCCCAGGTTAAGGTCACCTAGAAAGATGCTTTTGGAGGTGGGTTTTAGGTTTTCTGTTAGGCGGTGTACAAGGTTCTCATGGAACTCTGTTAGTGGGCCGGGCGGGCGGTAGACTAGGTTGAAAGTGATGGTGGAGTTAGGGGAGAGGGCAATTTTTATAGCTAGAGAGTCTATGTTGTCACCTAGATTGGAGGTGATTTGTCTGGCCTCGAGGTGATCTTTCAGGATGAATGCTACCCCACCACCTACTGAGGAGAGGCGGTCTTGCCGGATAATGGCGTACCCCTGTGGGATAGTAAGGTTGAGGGCTGGCCCTGCAGCGCTGTGCAGCCATGTCTCGGTGATGGCTAGGATGTCGAGGTCCAAGCTAGTTAGGAGTTCGTGAATTTCAATGGCATGGGCAGGGATGGATCTGGCGTTTATGAGGGCACACTGTAGGTTGTGTGTGCGTTGGGCCGAGGTAGGGGTGGTGTTGAGTGGTGTTGCCGGGATGGGGTGCGGCATGGTGGGTTTAGGTAAGGGTGTTTTGACTGTAGGGGGTGGCGTGTTAGTCGTGTTAAGAGTGGTGGGAGGTGCTTGGTGGGTGAGTCTAGGGTATCTAGAACGGAGACCTAGGAGTTGGTTCCTGGTGTGGATGGGTCTAGTGTAGGAAGTTATGCTGGGTGGAGGATGACGTGCTGTGGGGATGCTTTCAGTGAAGAATGATGGTAGGAAGTAGGTGGGAGGAATGTTGGAGAGGAATGCCAGTGGGGCAGCTGGTGAGCTGGTGGATTGTTGAGGCATGGCGATGGTATCGTTCAACATGGCACAACTAGAATCAGAATGCAATGTGGGCAGCAAAATTAGGGCACAGTATGCGACCATAGGGCACAACACAATAGTGTGGTCTAGATACGACCATAAGGCACAACACAATAGCGTGGTCACTATGCGACCATAAGGCACAACACAGTAGTGTGGTCACTATGCGACCATAAGGCACAACACAGTAGTGTGGTCACTATGCGACCATAAGGCACAACACAATAGCGTGGTCACTATGCGACCATAAGGCACAACACAGTAGTGTGGTCACTATGCGACCATAAGGCACAACACAATAGCGTGGTCACTATGCGACCATAAGGCACAACACAGTAATGTGGTCACTATGCGACCATAAGGCACAACACAGTAGTGTGGTCACTATGCGACCATAAGGCACAACACAATAGCGTGGTCACTATGCGACCATAAGGCACAACACAGTAGTGTGGTCACTATGCGACCGTAAGGCACAACACAGTAGTGTGGTCTAGATACGACCATAAGGCACAACACAGTATCACAGTGGCCGCTGGGCGACCGTGGTAACGGTACTATTGTCATATGGCAGCATATTACAGAGTAAGGCAAGAGCATGGTTGGTTGGCTATGGATTGTGCATTAAATATTTTGTTGCAGTTCAGAAGCACAACGGTGCATGTGGGACCTTGGGCGTAGCAATGTTAGAAGGTGCTAGGTCAGGGCTCTAGCTCGAGGGTCGGGAGTGGATAGTGGAGGAGGGGGCAGTATGCTTACCCTGTAGGTGGATTGCAAGGGGTCCTGGCTCTAGGCTCGATGGTGCACTCCACCTGGAGCAGCACGGGCAGAGTTTGTGGCCCCTGGCTCCTGATGCTCCTAACAGGCTCTCAACAGGCCTTAGAGTGGCCTTGTAGCTGGCCGCCGGCGTGATCCGCCTGCCGTCATCAAGCATTAGTTTGTCATTATGCTAGATTCTTTCATATATTGCAGAAAAAAGAGTCTACTAGGTGAGCCAATCTAAGGTTGAGCTGGTTGGCATCAAAAGTTGGATGTCTTGAGCTCTAAAGAAAGCGGGATAACACCTTCACTTTCTTCCCACACGTGTGCTGGTATAGTTTCCATCAGGACCTCCTGCCTTTATTTGAATTAAGTGGACGTGTGCGGTTTGCGCAAGGCCTCAATCTCTGATCGCCGAAAGAAACAGTGTGTAAGGATCACAGTCATCATATCCGGATAAAGGATCCTATAAGGACGAGAAGGCAATGACCCTTGAAAATGGAAAGATGCCAAGTTCTTAGGCTCCACAGGTGGAGGCGCTGTTCTAGGATGACCAGAGTGATGCTCGCGCTGGAAAATTGAATTCTAATAAAAGCCTGCCAGAAGGAAACAGACGTCCCTTAAGTGAACATTATGCCTACAGTTTAGTCCTTCATATGTATCCTTGGAAATGAATTGCAGTTGCTTTGAGTCTAATCTAAAACCGGTAAGAACGTGGTTCTCACATACATTTCTCCCCTAAAGATATGTTCAGAAAGAGCTACGGAAAAGCTTGGGTGACTTAAGACGTTCCTGGATTAACCAGTAATTTGATGGAATTCAGAATTGGTGACCTAAGCTCTAGGAGAAACTGGCGTGTCAAAATATAGACAGAAGAATTGCAGCAAAGAAGTCTATTAGAAAATATTATGATTGTGATTATAGGGCCCTGGGTAGAAAAATTGATATGATATGATATGATATGACATTTATAACGCGCCTATCCACAAGTGTTTCAAGGCGCGACGAGGCAAGGGAGGGGGAACAGTGTGACGGCAGACAACGATCTTACTAGGCCACGTGTCATTCAGATCGCGCAAGTGCAAGGGAAGGGGGAAAAGAAAAGTGCGGGTGGGGGAGTGCAGTACATGGGATAATAAAATAATAACATAAAATAAATAAAGAACGGCCAGCTGGTGGCCAGTGCAGGGTGAGTGCAGACATAAGTGCTGGTTTGGGGACTGTAGGGATACAGAAAACAGTCCCGTGATGCAGGGGTTGCCAGGAAGGCAGCGCAAGCATGCAACTGGCAGGGCATGGGCCCGAGATCAGATGCGTGGCCAGGTAACCCGTGCAGTCTCAGTATCAGCCAGGAGTTCAGCAGGGGAGAGGGGGAAAGAAAGCAGAAGCAAAGAGGAAGGTTTTTAGGTGCTTCCGGAACCGAAGACGGTTCTCCTCAAGTTTCAGGGGGACAGGGAGGCTGTTTGCGAGGGAGGCCCCAGCCGAAGAGAGATCTTCCCAGAAATACCTAGTCCATAAGCCAATAGGAGGTTCTAAAATATACATATATGGATCCGGTTGAGCGCCCATGCAGCACAGTAGAGAGTGGCTGAAACAGCAGAAGGGCGTGAAGCACTGTTATCCAGCCCTTTCATTCTGTTTTCCAACTTTCTGCAACAGTCCATACTGACATTCAGTTATCCCTCACATATGGTCGTCCAGTATCATCGGTTCCCATTGATGGTGGTTAATCGCGATGTTAATGTTATTGCACAAATTTCTACGTTTGAATCCAGTGTATTAAAGCCAGCAGTCTTTTTATTTTATTTTCCCCAAGCCCATCCTCCCCTGTCGGAAAAGAGTGGGTCAGAGGAAGGGCGAAATCTTGGCAGGCATTTTCAGATCACTGGCTTCATTGCTTTGCTGCAAATAGAAACACACATGGCATGAGCATTTTTGATTACCTTTTTTTTTAATTTCTGCCTATAAAGCAGATGTTGAAATGCAAAAAGGTCACCTTCCTTTCGTTATCAGGTAATAATGTCCCCATACATAATGTCCCCATACATAATGGCGCCTGGAAAAGCCACTGCAGATACGATCCCTCTATGCATGCAGGTGGAGGGAGACCTGTTAGCAGTGCCCAACCAGCTAAGATCAAGGAGCCACTGCCTACCTCTGTCATTACACACATCTGAAAGCGGGTGCCTTAAGGCCTTATTATGGTTATGGTGGTGACCCTAAAACATGTGGTATTACGTTTAAAATATCACTTAATTTTGCGTTGGGATCACATGGGATATTTATAGTACAAGCTACATTTAAAGTGCTAAATGGTGCCAACATCAGCTGGGTGCATAGCATTTCTGTGAAATAGTCACTGAAGGGCACCTTTATGTGTATCATAATCTATAACCCACCCTCTCTGTCCATCCACCGCTGATCCATCCACTGTACTTTAAAGGGACTTTCTCACATTACCAACACGGCCATTCAAATGAAACTATATAAAAAAATAAAGAAGCTCAACAGTAACACGACAATAGTTCCTGGTCTCAAACATCAATTTTAAAAAACGGGGAAGCTACTTTCTCCTATCACCTTTTACCATGCTCACTGAAGCCAGAAGCCTTTGTGTCATCTGAAAAGCCAACATATATTCTGGCTTTGTCTCGGCAGGATAGCTCAGGGGCAACGTGCTCTCCTTAGGAGCAAGACGACACGGAGCACCACAGGTTCGATCCTCGGGTCCGCGCTTAGAAAGCTTAGAAACATCTGGGTATTAAGCGTGTTATAAATAACCTCATCATATCATACATGAAACATTGGCCTACTGGTGAAAGCAGTCTTTTTCCACCTCAAATATCTCAAGAAAGTCCTCCCATCCATACAGGAAAAAAACAATGCTTCACTCATTGACTCTCTCATAAACTCTCATCTGCACTCTGCCAACCAACCAACTTGACAAATCAAATGGCTCCAGGTTGTACAAAATACAGGAGGCAGTCTGATTACCAACATACAAGAACTGGAACCTATCTCTTCCTACCTGCGACCTCATATCTACCTTGCGTTAACAAATAAGGTCTCATGTGAAAGGTTATGCCAGACTTCCACATGCCATCACCTCTCTTCTCCCTCTTATTTGGTAGACACGATATATAAATATCATCTAACCAAAAGCTCACCTTCAGATGTCCAGCTGCACCTACCAGGTCACACGTCTAGGTACATTGGCACCAGTGACTTTAGGTTCTCAATGGTAGCCCTTATGGTAAGGAACACTCTTCCCATGTGCATTCACGAAGCCTCCGTATTAATGCTCAGGAAACTCCTCAAAGCATGCCTTGTCAGCAAGACCTGACTTTGAACTCTTCCTTTATACACTTCATGAACTGCCTTCCTTCTAGTGTTCTTGGTCTGCTGCATTTTGATCACCCCTGTGTCTGACAATTCCTTTGTATAGTGTGCACTTTAAAAGCTAATCAAATAAATACATAGCATACCCACCTGGGTGTTGGGAACATTTCCAACACTTTAGAATGCACGGAGGGTCTGACTAATGATCCGCCCTCTGCAATCAGCAAGTCCCTCCCGGTGCACTCATATGCAAGTTGCGAATTAAGGTTGTCCGTGTAGGGAAATGCAAGCACAGGATGTCGGGCAGTCCGTCCGCCTCTCGTTCTGCGTCATCTTGGCATGATGAATTAACACCTATTTGAGTACATTGCAACAGTAGTCGCTTTCAGCAAATTCAATAGACACAAAAGAAAGTGAGAAGTTTGTGGACAATGAGACAACCATACGTCTTCATCTAACATCCACAATTGGCCATGTTATAAACTATATGAGTGGCACACAGAATGTAGAACAACAACTCCACCGCCAGCAGTGAAATATTAAGATGTATTAATGATTTAACCTGTCAAATAACAAATCAATTATCCAGGAAAAGCAGTGCTTCCTTGTAAGCTCTCTCGGGGTTCCACTAATCTGATATTATTGCCCTTCAACCAGGGCTTGCAGTTGGGTTGTTCCTTTTACATAACCAGATCTCTTTTAAGAAATCTATTTGCAACATTCCACTCAAATGTAAATGTCCTCAGTTTAATCTGGCCACCATGTTAAGAGAGCTTACCATGTCAGTGGCAAATCTGATGAGGAGCACAGTAGAGAATAACTGTATTTATGCCATCGACTCTGTTGGACTGTGTTGATGTGAAGGTCTCAACAAACAGGAGAGTGCCAAGAACCTGAATGATTTGTATCAATGGGTGGCCTGTTTATGTGTTATGAAAGATTGACAGTTGTTTTCCCAAAACTGAGCTGGCACATGATCAGATAGGGGTCTCACAAAGAATAAGAGGGTGTGGGACCTCTACAACATACATCTAAATGCCTGAGCTAATGATTAGTTCCAGCGCGTGGCCAGATGTGTCTGTAGGAGAATGCATGAATTCTGTAAAACCTGCTTTCAGTATGTTGGTTTCACTTTTGTGTACTGCTTTTTCAATGCATCATCCATTATTTCATCCATCCGCTTGACATCAGACATTTTAGAACACCTTTTCGGTAGATCCATGGTCAGGTTTAAGAAAGCACAGCCAAATTGTTTATCGACCTCTAGTGGTTGGCACTGCATGGCCACAATAAAGGACGCTCCACAGCAAAGTTTGAAGTTAGTTCTATAAATGAAGGGTTGAGAACTGTAGTTACTTTAGAGCTGAGGAGCCTTACATGATTTTTTGTTCCCACACAATCACTAATGTTGTTTGCACATTTCTGTTTGTAAGTTCAGAAGCATTCTTCCAGACGTATACAGACATCTTTGGTGAGTTTATTTGCACACCGGATTTAAATTACTCATCACATTTTAATAGCATGCGCAGCGGTCAGTTTATAGACAATAGACATTATTAATGTTATTTATTCCATTGCACTCATTGATGACAGGCTATTCTAGTTACCAATTATGTCTTTCCTTGAAAAGCAGTTAGTTTCTTTGTCCTTTGCAATTTGTGTTGCTGTACGGGCTTTGTGACAAAGTTCTTAACCTAATCTTCAGGGAGGATAGTGGATATGCCAAGTTGGCTGGGTGCTGCACATGCATGATGATGCTCGACCCGGTGACTACATGGGGAGGAACGCCTGATAAACATCAACATACCTTCTGAGTGGGGCAGGTTCCACCACATGAGGCCACTATGTGCCGGTGTCCCTTTGTGAAATTAGGATTCCGGCTATTGAATGCCAGCAACTTTGGTCGAGCACAACATCTCCTTTAGACATGTATATTTATTTATTTATTTATTTATTTACATTCTTGTCAACGTGCCTAATCCCCCGCAGGCCTCAAGGCGCGCATATAACATAGACAAAACAAATCAGTCAGAACTGAGGATGGGGGAAACAAGAAAAAACAAGAGTAGCTCTTTGAGGACGTGTATTTAACAACACCATTGCCACTGAAGGACTTAGTCTGAAGGGAAAATGGTCAGTAGTTGATCTGAAATGTAAAAGTCGTGACCACGAGTGATCTCCGATTTGCAAAATGTGCAATGGCCTGACAGATTAGATGTCCTGGCCTACCTTCTGTTTTCTTTTTTTTGGGGGGGCGGGGGCATTTTTAGGGGAATGCTACCTGGCATTTTATTTAATATAAAAAATATATATTATGCAGTCCCTTCTTTAGCTCCGAGATGTGATAGATGCAAGAAATGTTTGTCCAATGGAATTCTATGATCCCCACATCTACTGATTGGTTGGGGGAAAATGTGTCTAGTATGTTCTAGAAAAGATAAACAAGCCTTCCATTATAAAAGTGAATGATACAAAAAATGTTTGTGCTGCTCATTTCAGCAATAACAAATCTATCTCATTTATCCTCAATTAAGCAAATGTCAGCTTAAGTAGTGTTGGCGCATTTAAAAACAAAAACAATTTATTTTTCCCAGAGCCACAAAACTACCCCCAGAGGAAATGTGTGTTCCTTTGGGCTCCTTATATCTAGCAGCACGTTATTGACCCGGATGCAGGGAATCTGATCCTAAACAGCTGATTCATGCCTTTGAAGTCACACTAGACAGTATTGTGATGCTGTCTTAAATGTTCAAGCTATTCACTTTTGCAAGATGGCTGCTAATTCATTCTGTCTGCCATTTCAAGCCTGCCTGCTGCTTGTCTCGAGTCAAACTCTTCTAATACCTCTGTGGTCTTTGCATTTCACTTGTGGGCCCCTCATACCGATATTCTGCTTTGGTAGTCGCTTGCATGGAGTCTGCTTACGAATGCTGGTTTCTGGTTGCGGGCACTGTTTATTGTGAGAATCTTTCCCACATGCAATTGTGCTGTGGGCTCAGTTCCTGCATCTGCTTCTATCTGTAGGTACCAATTTGCATTTCCCTGATTTTGACTTCTACCAAAATAAAGACCCGGGAGGTGGAGCGGCTTATTTTTAACTGGGAAAGACCTACATCAAGGGGGTGCATATCTATCTCGGTGGTGGTGTCTGCAATGGGCAGACACCCTTTCTATGTCTCATCCTCCCACTGACTAACTCGTCATCGTAAGACCTTCCACCAGTAGCTGATTGTTAACTATAGCGCCCCCTTCGCTCGCACTGATGCATCCCACAAAGGCATGAGGTCTTTCCTCATAATGTGACATTCATCTAAAAGTCAGGAAGCAGGTGGCCTATTTTTTACAAATTGGTCCTCCCTATTAATAAAATCGATTATCACCTCCCATTTGACGCTATTTTCTTATACCAGACATGTCTGTTTAGAGTGTGTAGCTTCTATCATAGATTACATGTTTCCTGGTTACACACGTTCTCTCTGGTCTAGTCAATGTATCTATATTTCCATGAAATCTCTCACATCCCTGCTCTCTTAATAGTAGTTTATTTTGCCTAAAAACCTTCAGCTCAGTTCTGCAATAATATATTGTTTTTCAGCCGAAACGCAGATCTTCCCATAGGTATTGTATTGTTTTAGTACCCAATAAAGAACAGCATATACAATTATAACATGAGGAGGTTGGAGGAGACAAGGTGGCTTAACAAAAACAACACATTCTCCCCAAATTGCTTGGTATAGAAAATGTAACAGTAAACCGTTTGTTGGACTAACCCTTATTAACCTGCAGTGCTCTGTTAACTGGTTTCTTCATTGCCGGTAATAATAATGGTTCCGGCTAAGAAAATGCTGAATAATGAACCTTTCAATCCAGAAAATAGGTCAAACGTCCCTGGAAACTTGGTTATCTGGCGTGTTTACATTTGTATCCAGCTCGGACAGCCGGCATTCCATTAACTGGGATTTTTGATTCTTCAGAACCACTGGGTTTAGCTGTATTTTGTATATTTTGTATATTCAGAGACGTTATGGGTTTGTCCCCATAAACCTAGATGCATGAAAGTATTGTTCCATCAATAAAAGGTGGATGATGACTTTAATTTTCTAATGAAAATTATTACATTTTCTGAGGATGTCTATGAGCTGTCATTATCTGGAATTATATGACCTAAATTTACCACACCAAAATATGCTGGTGGAGGCAACCTCTGAAAAATGTATTCAAATGATGACAAGGCAGAACGTTCACTCATCCTTTTGAAACCTCCTATCCTACTTTACTAGAACATGCTCAGGTGGATTTGGATTCGTCACTCTCGCTGCAAAGACTCTGGAACCATCATCTTCCACAGATCAGTATCAACCCTAACCATTTAACCTTCTAAAAAAACAATAAACCATGAAGACCCTGTTCTTACAGCAATCCTGATTCCTTTTGAACATCATTCATATTCCTGGGCGTTGGAGGAAAGGTAATCTCATTGGCGAACACCGTGCTCACGAGCTGTGAGCTGTGGGTGGGCCCGCTTCGTTCCACTGTGGCTTGGGTCCTTCGGTGTGCCTACAGTTTTGCGTTCAGGACCATCTTTTTGGACATTCCCTATGATATGGTTAGCTCACGGGTGCAGGCAGTTGTTGCCCTCTGGGGGTGTTTGGCCCCATTGTGAGCTGGGATTTCACTCATATGAACTGTTTGACCTTTAGGATTAGCCCCCTCTTTTCTTTGCTCATTGTTTTGAGAGTGGATGGCTTGTTGTGATCCTTCATAGTTCATTGTGTTGTTTGACTCTCATTTGTACTGTGTTTAGAGATCACCTTTTATTTGTCTTTTCTGTGTTTTTTTTCTGTTCTTCTGTTCCTTTTCTTTCTATTGTATCAATTAATAAATATATTGTTTATTTCAGATATATGGCAATCCATACAAAACATAAAAACATATTACAAGGGTAAGAAATGCAATCATCCAATGAAGCGATGATAAAAAGCAGTTGATAAATACATCAGTTATGCACAGTATCATACAGTAAAGCCATCAAGCTTGGTTCTTCTGTTCCACGCCAAATGTAAAAAACAAGCCAATTTGAAAACACTGGTTGCATCTCTTATTGATAGTACTAATAGGTAAGCGGGTGCCACTGCCTTATCTGGATCCTTTTCACAATTCATACAGATAGACACTCTGTAAATCCTTGTAAATGAGACAGAAAATGACAATATGGGCCAAGGTTTCAAGAGGAGCACAGGTGCAGGTTGCACATGTAGAAGAGTTAGCGGTCAATCTATTGGTAACTCTTTTGACATGGATTACATTATATCTTGCTCTAGTCAGTAGGGACCTGTGGTATGGTTTTGTGACAAAATCAAGATAGGGGGCCATCCCATCTTGGAGAGAAGTGGTAGGTACAATTGTACCATAGAGCCTTGAAGACAGAGTTCCTCCATAATGCTAGCCCAGTGTCCCAGAATCAGTGTCTTAAGTGCTGAATTGAGATTGTAATAAAGCTGGAAGGATTATCAAAGTAAGAAACCAAACCCACAGATCAAAAGATTGTTTCAATGTGTGGCAAGCATTCTATTCTATGGTAGATATCCAATCATAAAATTCATTTTAGCAAAGGTTTAGTTAAACAATTAGCATCAGAACACCACAGAGATTACCAAAAAAGAACAGGTTTTAGCCTAAGGGTATCAAAGATAAAAGCCATACCCGTCTCAAGATGGGTGATGTAAGCTGCAGTCGAAATGGGCACCTACAGGAGACGAGAGAGACATTTGTTTTCCTCAGATTGAATTCCATGCAGCTTGCCCACGCCCCAGAGTTTGCTAGCGTAGAAGCCCACACAAACTAATTTGGCTTTGTAGACTGTTCGCATATGTGACACTGAGGAATTGTTTAGGTTTTTATTAATCTGAACAGGCAGCCTGTAGCCTGCTTCATCCTTGATCTCCTGGCATCAATGTTTTACTATAACACTAAGGGTATTGCTAGTTGGACCTGTAAGAGGTCAAATTTACATTTCTACCGAGAATTTTCTTTACATGGTCACACACAATCACGGTCTGTAGAAGAATAATTCTATTCAACATTTTATATGTACGCTTCATTGCATCGTATACACATAAGAATAAACTTTCTGTATCTCAGTGGGCCATTCCCAACATCGGATATTGCACCACTTGTAAACACCCAAAAAGGAGAAGATAAGGATAACCGTCTGCCTATTGGTGCAGTCACAATATAAACAGTTAAAAATCAGTCCCAAGTGTATTAGTGAAAGCTGAAAAATTGGGCATTTTACATTAGATAATGCCGAATACAAGAGTTTTCTAGGGCTATATCTGCACGACAATGTATGTTACTTTATTTGGCCAATGTAGTGCTAGCCCCTAGAAAAGTCTAACAACTTGTACTGGTAACACTCAATACATATAAGGCACCTTAACTCTAAGGTACTTTTACAACATCTAAATGCATAGACAGCAGTCTATGGAAGACCTAGTATGTAGCACAGGTCTGGTTAAATTAATTCAGTCTATGCCAAATCATTTTAAACACGGATCATAAAAGTGCATGAGACCAGCCCAGGCTATATCAAAGTCGACCGGTTCCATAACAATATCTTGTTAAGGTCATCTTCATCAGGACTTTATTCATAACAGAGGGGTGTTGACTCCCTGTCGGGTTAAGCTACTTGCTCCCATGTGTGGGTTTTCTTGTTCCTATAAAAAAGTGACAGAGAAAACAGAAAGAAGGAGTGGATCACTAATGGGCCCCTTCCTATGTAATGCTGTAATTTACTGCTATGCATCAACTACTGGGAAGATGTGTATCTCAAGATATCACAAGGCTATATAACTAATTGAAAAACTCTTAGTTTTCAAACAGGCGCCTTTTATCACATGGAAAAATGAGAAAGAGGAGGGTATAGGGGGTTAGGGAAAAAGAGTCGTGCCCAGGGGTGGTCCCCTTGTTTCCTTCCCTGACAGTGCATATGTGCGGGGTCATAAACCTTATAGCCCCTTTTTGAGTGTACAGTGCGAGAAGTCCCTTACCGCCCTGTATAGATACAGGCACTGTCACAATGATGCCCACAGGCAAGTTGAAGGACTGCAAGCTCCTATTATGATGTGAAACAAGCACAGAGGAAAAGGCAATGAATAAATAGTGCCTTCGTCTCACCAAACACATCGTTTCAAATACGGTGTTATTCAGCTGTCCTGTACAGGGGCTGTAAGAACTTACCAGCTACAAGGTGTGTGCACAAACGCTCATCGACGCTGCACTGTGAACGGAAAATGCTGTGCTATCTGCTATGGCACTGGCTCTTTAAGGAATACCTAAACAAAACACAGGAACCCACGTAAGAACTTGCCGACTTCAAAAAAAGGCTAACTGTATAGGTGTGCGAGTGTGCCCCCTGCAGCACGGAGAAGGGGGGCTCCTATGGGGAGGGCTCTTACCCGAGGTGCTGCTAACTGGATGAACACGTCCGGGAAGTGGCTGCCCGCTGAAGTGCTCTGCTATTTCTTTGCTCTGCGGTGCCGGCTCATATGTTAAGATAACGCGAACGGGGCCAAATATACTCTATGGTCCCGGTGTCATCTTAGCACTGGCCAAATGAGCGGCCATCTTAGGTCAGGCGTAAAGGGTGTTCCAGGCTAGTATGTAAAAGCTGCACAACACAGCCATATGTAATCCCAAAAGAAGGGATCTGAAACGAAAAATTTGCAAATCCTTGCAACTCCAAATTGTAGAGTATAAATGTGAGTATGCCAGGGCTATTTTTGAGAGACCCCTCAGTGGAATAAATAATTACGTTCCAGAGTCTGAATACGATGCTACTTTTAAACATATGCTGATGTTACTGTAATAGCACAACATGTCGTGTTTGAGTTTAGAAAATATTCTAATGTGTAAGTACGAAGAAAAAAAAAACATGACATAATTAAATATGAAGCCTAAAATGAGAGGCTGTCTATCAAACATGGCTTAAAAAAGCCCATTATTCAAAAATGGCTTTGATGGTAAAAATTCCCTCAATAATTACATCAACACATCTTAAACATGAATTCCCCCTGGTGTTCAACTTTGTGCACCTAGTCATGATATACATACAAAATATCTTCATTGTAAAACCCATCAGAAGTGGGACGCAACTATTACCTAATGTTTTCAAAAAAGTGCTTTAAACAGGACCCAGCTTATGTTTACAGTGCAATCAAGATATCTGAACAGTCTCATACCATGTGCAGGACAGCTCATACCTGGCGTATTCAAAAGTATGCAGGTATCTCCTGCTTGTTATGTACATTTGTTCTCTCATGTCATAAGGATTATGGAGTCTATGAATATCCTCTATTAAGGTAGAATTAGCGTGCGAGAACTGCTAGTTCATTCCATTGGATTATTTCATTCAAACCTTCCCTGTGTGTGTTTAATCTGAATATCCAATTCTGTTCTCTCCTAAAAAGGATATTGTGATAATTACCACCTCGCTTTGGGATTTGTATTTTTTCAATTATTGTCCATTTGAAGTATTGTATTCGGCATTATCTAATGTAAAATGCCCACTTTTTCAGCTTTCACTAATACACTTGGGACTGATTTTTAACTGTTTATATTGTGACTGCACCAATAGGCAGAAGGTTATCCTTATCTTCTCCTTTTTGGGTGTTTACAAGTGGTGCAATATCCGATGTTGGGAGTGGCCCACTGAGATACAGAAAGATTACTGTTATGTGTATACGATGCAATGAAGCGTACATATAAAATGTTGACTAGAATTATTCTTCTACAGACCGTGATTGTGTGTGACCATCAGTGTTTTACTTCCAGGTAATTCGACTATTGAATATGATCCCCAGATTTTCAAAGTGCTTAGGAAAAGACAGTTTACAGTCCCCAAGGGAAACCCTCAGATCGGTTGCAGATGGCCACTTGACAAACACATGAAAAAGAATGTTTCTTTATTGACTCCCAGGTGGGTGCTGAAATTCACGTAGCCATTTGCCAACATCTGCAGGGACTTAGAAGTTAGAAGAGCAGCATCATCAGCATAACTAAAGACCAGGAACGTTCTCCCCTCACAGTGTGGAACGTCAGCAACCAATTGCTCCAGACACAAAGGGGGATGGTAAACATACAAATTAAAAAGCAATGGGGCCAGCACGCAACCCTGGTGAACCCCCTGTGTGCCCTAGGTTGTTGATAATCTCCCATCACTACCATATTCAATGCACAATCTGGAGTCTGCAAGGAGGGACTCCAAAATTCACAACAACAGTGGGGAAATTATCTAGTATCCACAGAACTCCAGAAAAGGCTCCTGTCTATGTGGTCAAATGAAGAACTCTGCTCCATGAAGGCCATGTAGACAGGAGACCTCAAGAAAATGACATATTTGGATAAGATCAGTCAAAGATTACCAGACTCCTTAACTGACCCAGATCTTCTCTGAAAGCCAGCTTTGTGCCTGATAAGATCACATCATCGCAAACCCATTCCTCTAACCTCCTCATGATGATACCTAAGAACATTTTTCAAGTTCCGCCCAAAAGAGTGATTGGGCGGTAAGAGGTCAGAAGTGATTTGTTTCCCTTTTTTTATGGATGGGGACAATAGTGGCCATTTTCCAGCTCACAGGGTAATAGCCAGTTATCAACATTGCATTGAAGGCCTGAGTAAGGAATGTAGCCCATATCTGTGATCATGAACAAAAAAGATAATTTGGTTTTCCGACCGCCTCGGAAGCTTTGGGGTATTTCTGGCGGGAGATAACCATATCCACATCCCTCACTGTAAATTATTCCAAAGACATGTGGCCCTACTGCCACCACTTCCGGCACTATAAAGTGCAGTGTAGTGATCTAGCCAGTCTTGCGGATGGCTGATGGTGATGTTAACACAGTTACCCAAAATGGATTTCCTATTATTACCCACAGAAGCAGAACATTTCACTATCAGTATGTTCCTGCCAACAGAGTGCAGAGCTGCAGGTGTTTTTTGCTGAATTAACTGCTTTATTTATCAGTGAGATGGTATACACCACATGTGCTTCAACTTATATACATTGGTTAATACCACAAGAAAAAGGGCGGCTTGAAGGGGTAGTTTTAAAGTAAATATGTCGCCTTTACAGGTGTAAATATTATGGGGCCTGAGATGGGGCTCCTGTGAATGGAGACCATGCCCATTAGTTAACCTTTGGGGAGCCCCACTTCTAAACAGTGGTCTAGGCCCATACTTAGCAGTAGATGAACTGTCAGATCAATCAGGTTACCGGATAGAGAGGGTTACTTAACAGTGAATCCCCACTTAATAGCATTGCCCTTTGGGCGGCCCTTCTTAGTAGCTGTACTCATCCCGCTATCGTTGCAGTTAGAGTCTTCACAGCAGTTTCCCTCAGAACAGCAGGCCCAGTAGGGCACCTGTTCTGGGGAACAGTGCTTCTCTCTTCAAGAGGGGCCCTTCCCACAGGATTCACAGAAGTTCCGGAGCTCACCTTCGGGTAAGCAGCTCCTTGCCTATAGTTTGGGCACAGCTGGGGCTCTGGATGTCACTCTTGGGATTGATGAGTTTGCTGTTTCTGTCAAGTACATTATTTAACAAGGGGGCAGTGTCAGTCTATCAATCTTAGATTCAAACCTCACAAGGATCTCTTAGATATTGAGTACCTGGTTTTTGACAAAGGTGTATTCAGGGTATGTCTTTTTCAGGTTAACCCATTTTTGGAGGAGTGGTTAGTTAAATCACCCACTCCCTGCAAGTATGATGGCATGCCCACCCTCCTTCCTATCCTTAGACTGAGTGGTGGCTCAGGTGCGACAAGCTGTGTGAATGGACCATGTTATAACAGTCGCAATCCTAGGATCATCACTTAGTCGTAAAACTGTCTCCAGCTTGTCTGGGATCATTTCTAGACTTCATTATTGGTCAATGGATATCTCCATTGAAAAGAATCTTCTCCTCCAAGACCCCCACTGCCTTTTTTAAGAAAGAATTCTAAGGAGCCTGGACTGTGAAAGCAAAAGAAAATATCGAGGCTGAGTACCTTCAAAAGAAATACACCAAATGCAGGTTATAAAGATACACAGATCTTTATTCAAAGTAACTGAACAGTTTTCAAAGAAACAGAGTATTGGATAGCTATCAGGCCCTCAGTTCACCACAGCGAATACCAGCACGTTCGGTGTGGGAAGTGAGTGGGGCTGTACATCAGAATAGTCGTGCCTTTTATTCAGTATGTTATCTGATGTTCAACCCACTTGCAGGTTAACCATTTCCATGGGCTAGAGGTTCATGCCGAGTTTGTGCCCTAATTTATACAGCTATACATTTAGGGGTTATCCTTAACATATTTGCAAACAAGTTACAATAGCAACAGTGTATCTTCGGATTTCACATTGATCTTTCACATATATCTTAACAATATAGTCAAACAAGTGTTCACATTGGATGCTCGAACAGTATTGTGCACAAAATACATTCATGGATTAGTCTCGTTGGTACAGGTTATCCTTTATACACAGGTCAACGAAGGACAAGGTCTCAGTACATGACCTTAACATTTGGCCTGCAGGCAGTTTACATATTAACTTGTACACAGAGGTCAAGACGGCCATGTTACATTCAAGACGACACTGTCCACCATTTTAGAACACAGGGTGACTTTAGAGAGAGAATCTAAAATGGCGGATTAACCTAAAATGTCGGCTTACACAGATCTAAGGTCGGGACCTTGCAACACGGATTTTCTCGCAGAGCGACTTGGCCTAGGCCAATATATATACATACGATCTAGAAGGTATAATATGATTTCCCGTTCTACAGGACCATTCATCTTTCCGGTTATTGCTTTCTTTGTCAACAGGGAAATGGGATTTTGGCTTATTGCTGATAGTTCAGTTTGTTTCCTCGCTGATAGCCCTTGGTCAGTCCTTGCAACCTCACAAACCTTACGTTTGGCCATAGAGAAAATGTAATTCACTGGATATCAGAGAACACCAGAATAATCAGAGTATCAGAATAAGGGCACCGTGGAAAGCAATATGCAGCAATATACAGCACCAGAGAATTGTTCACGACCACTGAAACAGGGCTGTGTAAAGTGCAAAGACACTTATTGCAAGTGCAAGTGCAAAATGGTATAGTTCTTATGAACTGTACTAGTTTAAGCTAATACAGAATGACAAGCATGCCAAAGGTGGGGTATAAAGTACAGATAAAATGAAGATGCAAAGTGCTATGATTCATATACTTACAACAGCTGGACTGTGTAGAACAACATAGAAATTAGCAGCATACACAAATTAACAGATATATTACATGGACACGGTAGTGTCCATGTAGTTATGGTTAAGTTGTTGTTTCCATAGGAAGAGCGTTTTTTGGGCGGCTTATAACTTCGCTCCCTCTGGACGAATCCTCACCAAACTTTGCATAAAATGTATATGGCCCACTCTGAATCATTTTGCAATGTTTGGAGAGGTTTGGTCCAGGGGGGGCAAAGTTATAGGGGGGGTCCCAAAACTTTAGTTTTTTCCCATAGACATAATGGGAAAAAACTTTGTGCACGCCTACAGCCCAAACCACTGGACGGATTTACACCAAATTTGCAGCAGGAGCGTGCTTTTGCAAATTTGGTGTAAATCCGTCCAGTAGTTATTTTAGATACAGAAGTTATTTTAAAAATTACCAAAATGAATGGCAAACAAATTAGTGATATCTCTGTTCGCTTCGCGGACGGACTTCCGGTTCGCTCCGCGGACAGTGCCCTGATTGTCTGAGCGGCTTGCGCGATGTCCGCGGACATCCAACGTGTTCGCTGATTGGATGGCGTGGTGCGTGAAGCGCGTCAGATTTTCTGTGGCGCCCGCCATCTTGCATTCGCGGACGACCGCGGACAGCGCGGTTAAACTTGGATTAAAAATTGTATTTAGTGGAGTGTGTTGGTGTGTAAGAGTGTTTGGGGAGGGTGGGGGAGTATGAGATAGGTGCAATGTTGTATTTTTTTATGTGCTAGACGCTTTTGTTGTGTTCGATTTGTCTGCGGACAACACGGCTGTTTTGAAATGTTCGTAAATAAGCAGAATGGATTCGGTGTCAAGTTGAAAGTGTTCTAAGAAGACTCGTGGGGTCCTGGAATGTTCGCAGGGGGTGTCCTGAAGACGTTGTCTGTATTGTTCGTTGTCAAGCTGAAAGTGTTCTAAGAACACTCGCGGTGTCCTGAAATGTTCGTACATAAAGAAAATGGGGGTGTTCTGAGGACTTTGTCCGTATTGTTCGCTGGCGAGTTGAATGTGTTCTAAGAACACTCGCGGTGTCCTGAAATGTTCGTACATAAAGAAAATGGGGGTGTTCTGAGGACGTTGTCCGTATTGTTCGCTGGCAAGTTGAATGTGTTCTAAGAACACTCGCGGTGTCCTGAAATGTTCGAAAATAAACAAAATCGGGGTTTTCTGAGGACGTTCTCCATATTGTGTGCATGCTTAGCTGTATCCAATGAGGGAATGGCACAGAGAATTAAGTGAAAATGGTAGAAGGGCTGTCTAAGAGTTACACAGTCCGCGGAAAGGGCGTGCTACATCTGGGGTTTTCCAGCAAATCCAGCATGGAAAGAAGACTGTAGGGATCAGCCAATCAGATGTTGAGGTTGTGGATTTGTGTTCAAAGAGACTGTGTGTAGTGAAGATGGCAGAAGTGGAGAAAGTCAGGGTGTTGGTGCTCGGAGATATGTTTGTGCATGGTTTACAACAGTATGCTCAAAGCAGGCATGTTGCAAAGAATTTCGATGTTAAAGGAGTGGAGGTGGTGTGGAGCACTGTGCCCGATTGCAATGTACAGGGAATTGTAGAAGTTTGTGAAGATATGGGCAGGATCAACAGTCCCCATGTGGTAGTTTTGCACTATGGTGCTTTCCATTTGGGCTATGTCAGTGCCCCTACTTTGTTGGCAGATTTGGAACACTTGGTTCAAGCAGTAATGAACATCCTTCCAAATGCCAAAGTAATTTTTTCTGGATTAATACCTAGGGCAATATGGGACAATAGTTCATTTTTTTGTCCTCAGCAAAACAATGCTAGGTGTGTAATCAACCGAGACATGTGTGCCTTCATGCTTAGAGCTGGTATGTTCTTCTGTAATAATGAGAATATTGATCTCAGTAATGCTGTTTATTTTAAAGAACATGGCATTTCCTTATCTTTTATGGGAAATGCCATTCTGTTTTGGAATGTAAGGGTTGCTTTGGAGAAGGTTATGTGAAGATTTTAGGAGTAAAGTAAGAAAAATAAAAATAAAAAAATACAAAATAACAGGTGTCTGTCAAGCATCTGCAAACCCCCCCCCCAAAAAAAAATCTCTTTTCAGAGCAAACCTCAAAGGGGAAATGGGGCACACTATTTAAATTTACATTCACCACGCTCAGATTTTCGATATGTCCGCGGACATGACGGTAGTCCACGGACATCGAAATCACTAGCTAGGGGTTCAGTATGTTCTATGTTACATGTATATAAAGTCAGGGATATTATGGTTAAGTTGTGCTACTAAAAACATATGAAATTCAGTAAAAGAACTTTGTTAAAGGGACGTTATGGTTAAGTTGCGCTACTAAAAACCTATGAAATTCAGTGAAAAAACGTTGTAAAAAGGGACCTTATGGTTCAGTTGCGCTACTAAAAACCTATGAAATTCAGTGAAAAAACGTTATTAAAAGGGACGTTATGGTTCAGTTGCGCTACTAAAAACCTATGAAATTCAGTGAAAAAACTTTGTTTAAAGGGACGTTATGGTTAAGTTGCGCTACTAGAAACCTATCAAATTCAGTAAAAAAACTTTGTTAAAGGGACGTTATGGTTTAAAGTAAAACCGCAAAAACCCCTAAAATTCGGCAGTTATGGTAAGATAAGCAACCATAACTCGCGCCACCGTGCACTGCTAACACTAACACCGAGGACATCAAAGATGACCTCACCCAGTCAGAATCTTCATGTTTGCCATTTCTCAACTTGGAAAAAAAAATACTATACAAAATGGCGACCATGGAAGAGGAAGAAGGGAACTAGACGTAGTCCCTTCTCCCTTTCCAAGGGGGCCATTGCTGTGACAGGGATGCATCGGAAACAGTAGTGTTCCCAGGGTCGGCAAAGGACAAGGAAGCACCAGTTAAGTGGGGCGGGTGTGAGGTGGGATTAGATATGTGGAAAAGGGGGGTGGATGGAAGGGGACACTAGGGAGCATAGGGGCGCAGTTACCTGAGGCCTGGCAGGGAAGATGGCGGCCTCTGAGGAGACTCAGAGTGGGTGGTTTAGGCTTTACCATGTGGTGAAGCCCCTGTTCTGAACCTCCGGATTGCCTGGAAAAGACACCCCCAGCCCCACACACACACCTCCACGGTACTAATAAACTGTAAAAGTCTGCTGAGAAAACTGCATTGACAACATTTTACTTCAGTTTAAATTGAGCATGACTACATGCTGTCTCATATGTGAAACTATATACGCTGAAACAAGGCTATATGATGAATGTTGTTGTCCTTATTGGCTGTCACATGTGGAATGTGGATAGCTAGTGATTATGTCAATTTGAAGCAATGAAGATCTTTATGAAGCATGCCATCTGGAACATTTTAAAAGCGCATGCATTCCATGTGTCCTAACACAGTGTTATACACTAAAATTAGATTCCCACAGGCGGTTGCTTCATTAAGCTATTGCTGCGAGTAATAATGGCATCTGACATGCATGACCTTTCAGACTGAAAGTGCTCACATCAACCAGAGAAACAGATACAACTTCTCATTAACAACTTCACTCTGCCCATTGTTCTAAATAACAGACCACTCTGCTCAAGCTCACGATTCCTGGCGAGCTCTGCAGAATTCCTACTTTCTTCCTTATACTTAATGGAATGACTCATTTCCGGTTTATTTCTCAAATTCACTGATCTGTGTTGTTAATGATGACTATCTTTCTTTTTATTTTTGCATAGATGTGCAAGCTTGTTGCCATGCCTTTTGTGTTCTATGAAGACAGCATGGTTTCTTACTTTTGATACAGGGTTATGTTAATGCAGATGCACATATTGAACAGCTGTGCAACAATGGTAGAGTTTGAAATGTGTTATTTTATCACAACAATGCTCATTAACCCAAATCCAGGTGACTCGGATCGGAGGCACCAGGAGATAGGAGGTCTACCGTGACCCAGCAGAATTCCCCCAAAAAATGGAAACTAATTAAGAATGACAAATGCCAGAAAGGAATTGATGGATTTCGCTAATATTAGTTTAAAACAGTGGATAAAAGGAAAAAGCTTCTACAAACAACGACTTTAAGACAGATCTAAGGCAATCTCTCCTGAAGAGCCACTGTATGAAGGTGGTGAAACACGTATAGAGAGATGTGAATAAAATAAATGTAATCGGACAAGATACTTGGAAAGCAAAAATTCCAAAAAGAAATAATTGAATGTATAAGTGGAAATAGCTAATCATCTGGAAATTAAAAAAATACAAAGACTGAGAGAAAAATGGAACATTGAATGTGTTCTTGATTTGTTGAACAAACTTCTTTATGATCAGTTGACGCATAAGGGTGATACCTAGAAACGAAAGATATTGTTGCTGCTTGGCAGTCGGAGTAGCAGTATATACCAATGCTGACAACTGATAAATACAATGAGATTGGGAGACTCGCCGTGAGGCTAGTTTCTATTGACTGCAATTTGTGAATAACCCAAATCCAAGTTTGTATGGTATTAACTTTCAAGTCCCATGGGCTTCTTCATTGGATGCCAGGCATATCGTTCTGGAGAGGGCATATGATGACTAAATCTATGGCACTTGGATGAGAGAATTTTTTATTATTATAGTCTATTTGCAAACCTGTTTTGTGGCATCAAGCTTATCCATGTCAAACTGCATCTGTTAAGGCACACTGACAAAGGTTTTCTAGAGGAAACCGCTGCAGTTGAGAATCAGCATTCAGGGCCCAGTTGCAACACTTCAGACATTTTGTGAGTCGAATATTTTTGAAAACTATAGTAAACCACAAGTAGGCCAACCAATGAATATTATTTCAAGTTATTTCTAAAATATAATGGCCTAATAACCTCCCTGGAGGTCCTGTCCAAAACTATGCATTCAAACCAAGCTGTTCAATGTGTGATGTGTTCTTCAAAGTACAAAGAGTGAGATGTGATATTATGAAAGACATTGCAATATACATTGACAGACTAATTAACTAGAAAAAAGTATATAACCATATCAGCATTCTATGGTTAAAGCCTAGCTAAGTGAAAAAATAAAATGGTACATGGTGTTCTGAGCCTATAATGGACAGTGGTGTGGAAGATGTTGCAAACCCCTCATGATCTTCATCTATCTGTCCTGACAGTCTTCTCGAGAATCATCTGAAGCAATTCATCGTGGCATCAATGATGGAAATGTATTCAGGTCCTGAGGCAGCAAAGAAGTCCGGAACTGTCACACTTCCACTTCATTGCTTGACCCTGAGGATGAGGTTCTTCTTTCTATTCAGACAACGTTTTTGCTTTTCTTCAAACATAATGTTTCTAAGCAAGGCCAGAAATGTCTTCCTTTGTGCCAGCTGTGCGAAGAACATTGATACGGAAGCACATCAATCATCTAAGTGCTTTCTGATGAACTTCGGAAATGCAGTGATGTTTTTTAAGGAAAATAATTGTTCTGCTGGCTGTCAATAAATGAACACCATTCTTGTTTAGTTGTTTCCTTGGGGTTGAGCCATAGATATCCACATCGCCAAGGAGAGAGTGGCCTTTGCGAATGCTTGGATAGTGGTGTCATAGTCTTGTGGCTGCCTCGATAATTTGTCCATTTGTTCTTGGAGAGACCTTGTAACGATAACCCCTCCACAGCAAAGTGGCGATGGTCGTTGATTTTTTTCATTTGTAGACTAGCTGTCTGACAGTGAATCCCAAATCCTTAAAAATGGTTTTGTCGCTTTTTCTAGACAGGTGATCAAACACTGCCTTTCCAAAGTTCACGGAAATGCCTTTTGATCATTGCAATATACCTCTTTGGGGAAGACAAAATAGAAAAGATAACACAAAGTACCCTGAAGATCTAACAAATTGCTTAAACACGGTCATTGACTAACATTTGCACATTTCCTGGATCTTAACTGTAACAATATTTGTGTGACTGATACATAATAATGTTGGGAAAACTGAAGAATTGGTAACTACAAGCTCTAGTAATATTTCAGAAAGGACCCGTTTTGATTGAAAGAGGTCTTTTTTGTCAAACTATGTAATTTCTGTATGTATCATTATGGCTCAAAACATTTTGTCTATCATAACGCCAGACGCCTATCCAATTGTCTTCGATTTCTTGCATTTTCTGTATCGTCTAAAAAATAAGGAATATTTAAAGGCCAGTATGACCGCCACCATCATTCATTCTTAAAGACCTCCGATGGTAAAATACTGATTCCAGAAGGTACAATGAGGCACAGTGGTCAAATATGCTCTACCGGATTGCAGCATGGGATACATGTGTAAATATTAATGGTAATTGCAGCAACCTGGCAATCTCTCTTACAGAACTAATTACAATTCAAAATGATAATGAGCTCCTAAAAAATCGTGTGAGCTAGTCTGAAAAAGGGTAAAGCAATGACCTGCACAGCGTATCACAGAATAAAACACAAATGTAATATTTCAGGACATTTTAATATGATTATTCTCTTCCAGTTTAGGAGCTCAAAGTAACCAACAATCTAGTCAAAGCATTGTTCATGGCACTTGCTCTCCCTTGGGACTCAGGACTTGTTATACAGATAAAAGAGTTGTGTTTTGTTTAGAGGGGCATTTCACATTGTCCGTGAAAGGGGATTTACTGTCCATCGTTATAGAAACACCAACATAAGAATACAACTAAAACGCGGGCTTAACAAGAATACAAATAACACAATAAAAAAGCAGATCTTAAAGTAGCAAATAAATATCTAAGAATATCACATATAAAATGTCTGTATATACGAAAGACAACTGCTCCAACCCGTTACAGTTGCAGAAGCCACTGGGTGCCACGAAGACCTCCAGCAGGGCACCATCATGTAGGATGCTGGTGGCATATGCTTTAACAAAATGAAGGAATTTGAGAGTGGCAGAAGGCAAGTGAGGGGGCATGGGATGGAAACTGTGGTTAGGGTAAGCCCGGGGTAGTTGAGTTGCAGGTGGCACACAGCGCAAAGATTAGGTGTGCAGAGGAACCCCCTGAAATAGAGCGAGGGAGAGGAATGCAATGGCGTATTGCAGGAAGAGGCAGCCATCTGGTGCAGTTCTTAGTATCAGCACTCTTGTGAGCATAGATCCACCTCCAGAATGAGCCTTTAAGGACATCCTTGAGCCGAAAGTCATTTCAATTGCCACTAACTTGAAAGCAATAGTAAATCACGCTAACGCTCAACAGAATAAGAGATTCTGAAGGTCATTGCAAAATTAAATGTGGTGCTGCGTTGACCAGTGTGATGGTGGATCATCCCAAAAGTGGACAAAGGATTGTTTGTAGGTGCATGTTAAAAATATTATATGGCCCAACAGTATCTGCCAAAATATGTGGGTAGTGTGTAATGGTGTACCGAACCTCGGCTTCGAGTAACTATTCAGCTGAACTTCGGTTGAAAATCAGCTCTTTGGCTTCGGCAGAATACTCGCTCGAATCCCTACTTGAAGCCGAAGTTACACCCCTACTCACCAGTTCCCTTGAGAAGTGGACTTGGGGGCCCAATTTCACTCCTCTGGGTGCCTTCCAGAAACTGCCTTCATAATATATGTCGAATGTCTTGAAGTCACAGTTTGGCTGCTTGCAGAAATCGTAATCGTCTGCTTTCTTCCTATTCCTTCCTTTCTCTAGCGCGCCCCAGGGAGCCCAGCAAAATTCCTTTATGTACGTTAACCCAGAGCCCCTGGTTGCAGTGAAACACAGAGTTTTGTGTACTTCCCTTTGGTAATTATGAGCAGGGTTTGTTGGCTTTGTCGCCGACTCTTCTCCAATGGGGCCTGCAAGTTTTAACCCCTTCAACGTTATTCTGCCAAAGGTCCGGTCTATTCACGCAAATCACGCTTTCCTCGTATTTGAAGGAGTGTTAACTAATTCAAATACAGAAAAATTGGTGGGGAAAATGAAGCGCAGACTATTGTAGAAAAATTCATCTTTACTCAAGAGGAAATTATTTTATATATTCCCCAAATAAAATAATCAAAGCTGCAGGCCCAGACCGGCTAAAACCAGAAATATCTGTATGGAGTGCATAATGGTGGGTGCCTGTACTGACACAGGTTTTTAATGTAATATTGGCCACACGAAAATGCCTAATCTCGTGGAACAGGAGCTAATGAGCACTCATTTTGAAAAAGGGTAAAACAACAGATCCCCACTGCAACCTGCCAATCTCCCTCTTAGACATCTCAGGTAAAACGTTTGCAGGATATCTGGCAGCTCGGTTATTGACGCAGGCAATAGAGTATAGGAAACATCCAGATAATCAAGCAGGGTTCAGGAAAGTATACTCGGCACTGGGCGAATGCTTTGTGCTGCAAACCATTATTGAAAAATACACGAGGGTCAGAGGGTGAAAAGTCTATGTAGCATTCCTCGATCTAGCCAAAGGGTTCGATTCAGTTGATAGGAATCTTCTGTGGGGAAAGCTGTCCAAAACAGCAGTGCCAGCAGGTCCGTAACAGATGATACAGCTGGTCTATGGCGATACATCAGTAGAGATCCGGTGTGCCAGAGGGAACAAATACTCAAAGGATATTGCCACAAATAGAGGAGTCCGCCAGGGGTGTCCTTTGGCCCCTCTTTTATTCTCTCTTTACTTTTCTGGCTTCAATCCACATGATTCCCCTGCTAAAGTCATGCTAGTGAGACTAAATGGGGTGTACTATAGCGTGTTGATCTATGTTGATGATACAGCACTGATAGACCTCACAGAAGGGGGGCTGCAGCATGCAGATATTTTTCTAAAAAATCTCAATCTGATGCTGAACCTGTCCAAAACAAAGATTGTACCATTTGGTAGAGGTGCACTGTGGAGAAAGTGGTATATTAATCAAGAAAGAATAGAGGTGGTGCCATCAGATATATTACTATTGAACAAGGAATCCCGGTAGTCACTACACCACCCAGGGGTAGAATGAGTGTCTATTGTGTCTATGGCCGGGAAGGGGAAAACATCAATATATAAATGAGACAGAGCTCAAAGTACAGGGTACACAACAAAAAGATTCCACAGAAAAACTGGATCCTGATAGAATCAATATAGACACTTTTAATCAATACATATTAAGAAAAAATAGATCACTCCGTTAATCATCACAATCACCTCAAATGAATTACAAAAAATCTCTCTAAGTCATCACATAAAATATAGGATTTTGTCAATTACAATCAAATTATGAGTTAACATAGGATTAATGACACATTCGACATGAGGCTGGCACTGTATCAGTATCTTATTATTGTCAGATTACCTAAATTGTTTCCCTGTATAAATCCAGGAAGGTGTCTCGACATGTTTCTGTTCTTGGGGAGTCACTCAGAGAACATTCATCAGGAGGGTTGTCATAATCACGAAAATCCGAATAAAACAATCAATTACTTCGTAGGGAGGAGGGTGTGTTGTAAGCATGCAACCTGTGGGTTAAAAGAAAGGGTGACAAGTGAAGAGCTAAAGCTGTAGCTGTGTAGATTTGTCATATTCACTAAAAGGGTGAATGGTAGGACCAATCGTAGGGTTCACATTACCTTTTGTGGTGCTCGTGGGGGCTCACAACTCCGATCAGGTTGTGGTAGTCTGATAAATAGCTCTTAACCTGTAACTAATACAAGAAAAACGTCCATTAGTGGTTTTAAATGAGCTACAAAACAACGCTCAAGGTGCTCGATAGATAGAGAAAAATACTAAACAGGGAGGCAAAAATCTATAGAGAATCGCCATTGGCTCACCTGTATGGCGTCAAATATTTGTAGGCTTAATAGATAGGACGGGCAATTCCCCTTATGTGGCTCCACCTCGGAATGAAGTGCCACTATCAGCAGTCGGCAAACATCAATCGACATCTTGATATTCACAGGGGCAGGCAACCACTGTAGTGATAAATATAGTAGAACCACTCATTAGAGGATGCTCTATTTCTTCTTGTGGCAGAATAGGAGAGTATGTCATTAGATCTGTGATGGAAAGTGCTAGGACTGACACCAGACAACAACATAGTAGTACATGATTCCCTCCACCACAGTGGGTCATGTTGTAAAGCTGTGTATAGCTATAGTACGCCCAAAAAACTCTCTCAGAGCTACCTCTGGATGGCGTGGGAGCTCAAGTGCAACAGTACAATATAGTTCACTTGAGTAGTACAGATACTCTTATATCGTTGTCATAAGGTACGGAAAAAAGTGATAACTACCGAGTTACACCGCCGAAGAGTGTTAAAAAGGAAGTCAAACAGGTGCGCACAAAAAGCTATCAAGGGGGAGCTTACCGCCTCAGAAAAATGACAGATCAGATGGGTCAGCAGTCCGCATAAATTCACTGCCGGCAAAGTTCACCATTTGGGATAAACATATCGAGTCTGTATCTGTTCCGGAAAAGACAGGCCATCAGATAGATACCTTGGGGTACTCTTTGCAAAGGAAGGACGATGGTCGGTCCATGTAAATCAGGCAGTTAAGCAGATGGAAGCAAGCCTAAGGGGCTCCAGAGGTTGTACTATTTGTATGGGGGAAAAGGTTGGACAAATGTTTAGAAGTGCTGAACCCAAAGACTAATAAGGCTACGCTATATGTAAACGATTTGTGGAATCATCCTCTATGTGCAAAGTTGGAGGTGGCGCAGAATGTTTGCCTGAGGAAACTAGTAGGGCTTTCCCCAGCAACCCCTTGGGATGCGCTGCAACGTGAACTGGGGGTTCCTAGCATGGGACGAAAGGTCTGTAGCCGATTTATCCAGGTTTTCCTAAAAATAGATCTTGATGCTATTATGAATCCTAATGTAAAGAATGCATTAATGGAAATGGTAAGTTGCACCGTAAGGACAAATACCAATGGCTCTCCGAGGGGGCGGCTTTGTTGGAAAAATGGGAGTTATGTGATATAAATCATTTACGCTTATTGTCAAAAGGGCAAAGGAGAAGCCTGGTATCTGAATGTGCTGAGAAGGAGGAATGAGAGCACATGCATGGCCATATATAAATTCTACCGACAATAAATGTGCACAGGGAGAGCTATTCATAAGGACACCCCGAAACATGATCACAAACGTGAACTCTCACTATAGCAGGAGAATTATTTTAATGATCAGGTTAAACATTATACCTGTGCGTACCAGGACCCCATGGTTAGGTGTGGAGAGGAAATGTCCATGTGGGATGGGGATACCCGAGAATCTTCTACATTTCCTGTTGGTTTGTAAAGCTAACATTGGATCAAGAAGAAAATGGCTAAGATCACATTTATTAAAGAATAATGTTGACAATTGTGTGGAGGCCATGTTTTTAATAATGAACTCAACAGATGAGAATGTTATGTTTGATATTGCATCATATGTGAAAGCATCCTTGAGGGGGGCAGATGTGCATTTTGCGATAGGACAGTTTTTATAAGGGATATTATGCATTAATTTGTTTTTTTGTTTTATGACAGGTGTTAATGGTATATACTGAATAAACATTGATTGACTGATCTCTGCTGTTATCCCTACTCCATCACCTCCATGCTGGTTAAGAACGTGATGCTGCTTGCGGGCAGTCTAATGCCTTTCCTCAGGTACTGCTATTGCTCGTCAATGTCCCCCCTGTAGTGCAAAAACTGGAGATTTTGCTTGCGCATAGAGCCAATACATTGTTACAGGTCTCGGAGTTCTGAACACCATGTAGTAAGTGTTTGGGCTCTGAATCCAACTGTTGCAGTGCCCTGTCTTTATACATACAGGTGGTTGTGAGGAAGTGTTCCATAACCCAGGTTAGGGAGTGAACTATATAGTCTTGGGAGGATAGCTCAGGGGCAACGTGCTCGCCTTGGAAGCAAGATGACACGGAGCACCACAGGTTCGATACCTATGGCCGTGCTTAGAAACCTCTTAGATTATTTATAACGTGCTAAAAACTATCATATCATATATTACACACCCTGCCAGTGTGTAGTTGCTAATATCAACTACAAATGAAAAGAAGTTTGAGGGGTTAATTAATTATAATTGGCATCCACTTACCTCTACAATCAATATTTATAGCCAGTGTTCAAGCCATAGCACTGGGTTACCAAAACAATCATCACGTAAGGCTTTATAGCCACAAATCTGAACATATTACATTATAGAACCTTTAGGTAGTACATGAATAGGTTTCAAGAAAACAAGATGACCTGCCTGTACACAAGACTGTGGGTATGTAATGAGGGAATGGCCATGGCAAGTCCAAATGATTGTAGCCATATTACCAACATGGTTTCTGTGCCAATGCCAGTGCTTTATTATGTATTTGCCAATTAATGCTATTATAAGGTGAAATGTGTGATAACTGCCATAGGTTCTATGTGTTTTTGCCACCGATTTTTCAATGCTGTATATTTTAACCGATTCTTTTACAAATTGTGGGGCACACAAATGTGTGGGGAGCTCCCTTGCAGCCCTGTGTTGCCCCACTCACCTTCTTGCCCCCACTTACCCGAACCCTTTAACCATACCACATTGTATCCTACAAACACACCATCCCCAGGATTTTTGTGCCAACAATTACGTTAAGGAATTCCAGTAACACATTCCACAGCTAACAATTTCCAGTAAAAAGACTGGATACCACGGGGGTGAGCATCCAGGGTGGGCATCCGGGGTGATAACCTAGAGTGGCCATCCAGGGTGAGCACCCAGGGTGAGCAACTGGGCTGAGCGCGCAGGTTGACCCGAGTGACCTGTGTCTTACTTTGAGAGGACACAGGTCGCTCAGTATGTTCACCCGAGTTATCACACGGTCAATCTTTTAATAGCATTACATGCAAAAGCGGTGATAAAGCGTTGGTATAGGTGTGAAGCACATTTCAAGATCAAGCCTATGCTCAACATGAAGAATGCTTTTGGCCTGATCACGACTTCGGCGGTAATGTGGCGGATTGTCCGCCGGAAGTAAATAGCGCTAACGCCAAGGTCCCTGGCGGACAATCTGCCAAATCAGGACTTATCGTGCACGCGCCCCGGTCCACGCAAATAGCGAAAACCTTTAAATTCTGCGCACTGTGCGATACCGCCATATCGCGCTCATAACGCGCCCTCATAGCGCGCGCTCATAGCGTGCGGGAAACGCGTCACCGCCAGATCGGGAAACAAAGCAGCGGCCATCTTAAAAATCACAATCCGTCGGATATCACAGCCCAGGAAGCCATCCACGCCATCCAACCCCAAAACATGTCTCAGGAGCGCACTAGAAGCAAGACTGCCCTGGACAGGGTGCAAAAGCCCAAATTCAGTGACCAGGAGCTAACTGTACTCGTGGAGGAGGCGGAGACACACCATGAGGAGCTGCAGCAGCGCAAAACAAGTGGCCAGCGCAGAGCACAAATCTGGTGCAACATCAGCCAGAGGGTCACTGCTGGGGGGCGCATGCCCCGGATGGGGAGGATTGCCGCAAGCGCCTAAATGACCTGCGCGTGCGAGTCCGTGGCATCCTGTCACAGCACTGGAGTGCAAGCAGGGGCACTGGAGGAGGGCCACCACCACCCCCGCCTGAACTCACACCATGGGAGGAGAAAATGAGTGCCCGGATAGATGTTGGCACCATCGAGAGCATTGGCGGAGCGGAGGCAGGCACTGGCATCGATCCAACTCCAGGTGATTCCCACCCCCGAATGCATGCAGCTGAAAAAACCACACATGCAGAACCTAAGTGAATGAATGGGATGAAATGTGTGTGAGGAACTGCATACACCCATAAGTGAGGCCTACATCCATTGAACTGTAGTGCTGCCTAGACGACCCTGCACGTGCAGTGCATGAATGACAGGGGCAGGGGATAGACATGCAAAGCCATAGGACAGCTACGTAGAGTTGAAGTGTGCATGAATACACCCCCAAAACCCTGAGCGCAGGGCACCCCAACCACGCATGCAATCTTGTCACTCTGACATTCCCATGCAGTCTTCCTCCATACCCACTCACAACAAGCACCACATGGCGACAGAACAGAATGCAAGGAGAATGCATGAATGATACTGTCTTCAATCCCACTTGTTGGCATGAACTGCATCACACAAATATATGGAGCATTGAACTCAAACCACACCCTATGTACCCCACAGGAACATGTCGATCCCAACGGGATGAAGATGATGGGGAGGAGGCCACACCATCACAGCGCCCATGGCACTGCCCCTCCACCAGCACCAGCACCCCACAAAGAGGCCGCACGGAAGGGAGACGAACCAGGCCAACCCCCACTACACCCCAACGCAGCCCTACCAGACAGAAGCAGCACCCATATGGCTGCAGGGAAGCCACCAGTCACAGCCCCCATGCTGAGGGACAGAGCAGTGGATCAGAGCCCGAGGTGGGAGGAACATCTCCACATGCTCATCAGGCAGGAGGACAGCACTCTCCCAGAAGCAGTGACGCCGAAGGGATGGTCACACCCCAGGGGAGCCCAAGGCCAGGCACACAGCTTCCACAAAGCCCACATCTGCCTGTGCATTGTGTCTGCACACCACAGCCGGACGAGGATACGCCATCATATGGCTGCCTAGAAGACTGGCACTCAGAGCCTGGCAGCCCAATCCAAGCCAGCGCAATGTCCCCATGCACAAGTCGCAGGCCAGCACATGACACACCAGGGGTGCCCTTCGTCACAGGGGCTGCAGTGATGGGCCGACTCGACATTATTGACGCCAAACAGGCCAGGGTGGAATCAATGGCCAAGGTGCAGAGTCGTCACATCAAGGCCGTCAGTGCATCAATATGGCATGGATGCAAATACATAGCATGTGACAATGCGCGCACACGCAGAGTCGTTGAACAATGTACCGCTGCCCTGACAGGCTTCGGGCAACGAGTGGGGGAGTTGACTGAGGCAGTCTCAGCACTTGCTGAGCAAACAAGGGAGGGAAACAACTCATGCAACAGCACATGCTGGCCGCCCCTTCAGTCCCTTCGACTTCGACCACGCCCACGGAGGGTTCCCTCGAGCCATCTCCTAGGTGCCGGTCTATGCGCCACCTGAGGGGACGCACACCAGAGGGGCCCGGAAAAGGAAAGCACCCACGACCATCCTAGTAGTGCATGGCATCGTTGTTGGTGCCCTGATAAGACACACGTGCCTATCTGCACAGTTGAGGGTAGTTCACTGGGGGCAGGGGGGTTTGTGTGCTGAGTGTTCACTGGGGGGAGGTTGGATTGTGTGCTGGGTGTTCACTGGGGGGAGGGGGGATTGTGTGCTGGGTGTTCTCTGGGGGGAGGGGTGATTGTGTGCTGGGTGTTCACTGGGGGAGGGCGGATTGTGTGCTGGGTGTTCACTGGGGGGAGGGGGATTTGTTGGACTGTAAATAAATCACGTTAGAAAAATCACAATGCATGGACAGTAGTGATTGTTACAAATACAATTTAATGTTGAAGTGACATATTTCCAATTTACCATTACCCATTTCTAAAAAAATATATCAATCAATCCCTGTCTGGCCAACCTCCCCTCCCTCAGCCCAAACCTTTGTGCATGTGCAACACCTTCTGGCACTTGATCACCCTCACTACCATCCTCAGGTGGCTGCAAATGTGCATCTGGGGGCAGTGGCACATTTCTGCGACAGCAGATGTTGTGCAGCATGGCACATGTCAGTACAATTTTGCCAAATTTTTCTGGTGCACATATCATGGCCCCTCCCGTGCGGTAGAGGCACCAGAAGCGTGCCTTCAGCAGTCCAAATGCCCTCTCCAAGCAGATCCGTGTACGGGCATGGGCAAGGTTGTATGCCCGCTCCGCTGCCGTGTGTGGATGACGCACAGGGGTCATGAGCCACATGTACTGGGGATATCCAGAATCACCTGCAGGGGAGAGAAAGACGGTATGGGGACAAGGTCAGTCTAGTGGGTGTACAGAGCTCTGTCGTCAGTGTGATTTTGCCATATTTGTCATTTGGTCTATAACATTGTGGAGTGTGCTGTCCTACGGGCACGATTGAATCAATGGGGTACTCTCCACTTGGTACGCCTATGTTTCTGGATGTAACAGTACTCAAATCCAATGGCTACAGTTCCATTTGCTGGTTGTCACTATTCTGTACTGTTCTCCATGCATTTGCTAGGCCATTCTGGGGACAGTCTTCGTGGGATGTACATTGCCATTACTGAGTCGACTTATGTGTGGCGCATTTGTGGATGTGCCAGCTTATGGTTTAGAATTTCATTACTGTCGGGTGGCCAGGTGGGATTTCTGTACTCTGTCAGTGTTGGGAGCCATGGTGCTACTCACACAGGAGGCTTTATTGTGGTGGGGCTTCCATATGTCACTGTGCCGCCACATGTCTCTTGCATCCTGCATGGGTGTGTTCTGCTGTGTTGGACATGCCCAAGGTTTATCGCGCAAGGTGCTTGAATGTGAATGCTGCAGTAATGGTGCTACCTATTGGGAATAATGGATTCCGTGACAGGCACCATCAGTTGGGGATTGACATGCTTTATGGTATACATTTGTACTCACCCAGTAGCCATGTGTTTTGGCCTCGGTGCATTTCCATGTACACCGGCAGGGTACTGTTGCGCAGGACCATGGAGTCGTGGGTGGATCCTGGGTAGCGGGCACAGCAGTGGCTGAAGGTAAGGCCAGGACTACATGTCATCTGCACATTGAGGGAATGGTACTGTTTCAGTTTCTGTAGGCAGCCTCATGTGCCTGGGGTGGTACGAGTGCCACATGTGTGCAGTCCAGGGCTGCTATTACATTCGGGACTTGGGCAATAGCATAGAATTGACCCTTCAGCTGGTGCACTTGTGCCTGGTTGGCTGGCCTCTGTAGCTCCAGGCGCAGCAGGCAGAAGTCAACATCAAGGCTCCCGGCTCCAAATCGCAGCATGGTGTTGTGGAGGGTTTGTTGTGCATGGGTGGGTACTTTGTAGGCCTCTGATTTGCACTGGTTCCACCGGGGCCCTTATTGCTGTCTCCTCCCTGCTCCTGCTGGTGTAATGGTGTTTGGGAGGGTGTGTTGTGCATGGGTGGCTTCTTTGTAGGCCTCTGATTTGCATTGGTTCCACCTGGGCCCTTATTGCTGTCTCCTCCCTGCTCCTGCTGGTGTAATGGTGTTGGGGAGGGTCTGTTGTGCATGGGTGGCTCCTTTGTAGGCCTCTGATTTGCATTGGTTCCACCTGGGCCCTTACTGCTGTCTCCTCCCTGCTCCTGCTGGTGTAATGGTGTTGGGGAGGGTGTCTTGTGCATGAGTGGCTCCTTTGTAGGCCTCTGATTTGCATTGGTTCCACCTGGGCCCTTATTGCTGTGGGCTGTGTTCTGTTACCTCAAGCTTTTTGCTGGAGGTATTTTTGTCGGATTATCCGCCGCTTTTCTGGCGCTATTGCGCCTACGCCGGATTCGTGATTGCTGATGTTTTAACGCGAATGGTTCCTGGCGCTATTATGGCCGGCGCAAGTACAGCCGGCTGTACTTGCGCCGGCTGTAATGGCGCTGGCGGTATTTGGACTCGTGATCTGACGGACCCTTAAAATCGGCGCTAATAGCGTTACCGCCGATTTTAAGGGTTACCGCCAAAGTCGTGATGAGGCCCTTTGTGTGAGCACTAAGCATGTTTTATGCATTCAGTTTCCATTGCATAGCATTGGTGAAACACTATTGTCTAAATCACGGCCTGATAGAAACCAATGGCCAATGTGGGACCCTGATGCAACAGAATAAAGCACAGCGCCTTTATCCGTGTCTGCTTGCCTGCAGGGCCTTTAGTACCAAGCCCAAGTAGATATGCAGACAGCTGATGAGACCAGCCAGGCATTCCAATCACATGCCAGCGAGTCTTTCAAGGAAAACAGCATCCACTGATTTGTTAAAAGCTCCTTGATTGGAGACAACATTGCCTTCTCGCTGTAATAACATTTGAATGTTTGGGAACAGGTGAATGAAAGCTGACCACCTGAGTATGGAAAGTGTATGAAAAAGAGGCTTCATTTACCGTGTCTGTGCACATGTGAGAGAGTGAGGCGGTGTTTAGTAACCTGGAATGTGCGAGTGAACTGCCTCATCCTTGTCTGTCGGTTTCACCACAGTTAGGGACATTCCCATATTTCTACCATTGACAATCAAAGTCAGTTGATAGCCCACTACATTGCCTCCCAGCCGAATGTCAGTGAGCAGTATAAAGGCTAGTGTGGGGTTTCAAGCCTACCGCAGAGGCCCCCGTTTCCTGGGCGTGGTCTGGCTCTGTGTGCCCATACAATTAGCCTACTATTTGAGTTAAGTATATGGTATGTACTCATGCAGAGGTGAGCAAAAAGGTGGATTAGAACCCAGGAGCAGAAGAGGGACCTGCCCACCACACTTGAAAATAGCTGTTGCAATGAAAAGCTGTAAGTGTCCAGGCTTTAATATAAGCACTAACACACACCAGTAAAAGTCCTGCCCCACTCCAGCTCAAAACTAAGTAATATGGCAAGAATGGATCGAATGATCATATAATCTGGGAAGACAAATGGTTCACTCATGTGTTCCTCCACAAAAACATACTAGCCATGCACAGAAAGATGGGACACAATCCAATTTCACAAGTGTTACAGAAACGTGTACAAATCGGTCTACCATGAATTCATCGAATATGAAATGTCAGAGGGAGAAAAAAAACAAAGTTATTTGACCGAAAATAAATTTTGGTTTTCCCTCGCACGCATATATCTGACAACCCACTTCCAGTTCCCCCACCCCCTTACTTACTTTTTGGCGACACACCTCCTTGTGTGCCATCGTCTCCTGCATCCCTCTGCGACGCTGGTTCGCTTCACTTGCCTGAATGGGAGCCGGCACCGCAGGGTCATCTTTTTTTCTCAACTTTTATTAGGGAGCGGGGGACACCCCCGCAACCCCCGTTGACATTTTAGTGAATAAGGATGTGGAGGACACCTCCGCAGCCCCCACAGCCTTTTTTCACTATAATGACACCAAATGGGGGGTTTATTCCAAATCTTCAGCTATATTTAATTTTAATACAGCCGATTTTCGATTAAATCTCCCATTCCTTTTTTTTATTCGACCAAATATACAGATTCCGTACAAAAATGCACCACGAATGTGTACTGAATGACTACCACCCTCTGGAGAGGCTAGTAAGTCCCCTTCGTAACAGGCACAACAAAAGCCTTGGGGCCTCAATATCCTTTATCAAGAGGAAAGGTCTCCTCCTAGGTTTATAGTGTCTTTTCCGACAGTCACTATTTCGAAATACCAAAATGTCGAACCAAAAGTGGCGGGAAAAAAACATTTCGAATGCCTTTTTTTTAAAATACATTCGAAGAAAAAAAAATGTACACTTTTGGTTCAACATTTTGGTATTTCGAAGAAAAAATAATTTGACATATTGACTGGATACCGTCCTCCTGTAAATCAGAGACAGTGCCAGAAAAGGTATGGGAAATGTTTAATAAGGCCAAGGAATTCCTAGCCCTAGTCGGACTCGAGAGAAGGAAGAGGTCAGCTGGAGAGGGGAGCCATAGATGCCAAATGATATTTCCAGGCGTTTTAGGAGATGTACATGTTTGATGGTATCAAATCCTACAGATAGGTCCAGTTGAATGAGGAAAGTGGGGTCATGTGTGACGTGTGAAGGCAGGATCTCGTCCTTCATGAAAAGTAGTTCACTTTCTGTGGTTCTTGCTAGACCGAAGCCCGACCGGTGTTCTTGCAGTGTAGGCAACGAGTTTCAGAGAAACATTGAAATGGACCAATAGCTTTGTTTTTATTGAATTTTGCACATACATGGTGTGCTGGAGAGAGGTTGATAATTTGAAGGACTACTAGTGTCAGCATTGTCTTTCTTTAGGAGGGGTGATACACAGGTTTTCTTTTAGCAACTGAGGGAAGATGCTATACCCCAACATGCTGTTCACCAGGCAGATGTCATGGCTGTAGCTAGAATAAGGATAATGACGTAGACGTTTTAATCAGGGCACGGTTTGGCCTGCACAGAGGTGTACTATGATATCTTTGAACATGTCTAAAACACTCTTAGAGCGATTGGAGAGAAAGAGGAGAAGCAGTCATTTTTCTCTGGGCCTGGGATGGAGGGCCTGAAGATCTAGGTATACTCACCCACAGTGCGGCAGTCCTCCTCTGGGCCACGGGGAGTCCGGCACAGACTGCAGCCATGCTTTTCTTCTCTCCCCAGTCTTCCACGGTAGAGCTGCTGGAGGTTGCTCTAGCGCCTCAGAGACGCAGGACAAAGCACATAGGAACAACGCAAAACGAAGCAGTCACATAGCAATGCCATGTCACGTGATGTGTCTCATGATGTAGCAGGAAGTACGTTCTGCTCTATTTAAATGCCACACTTTAGGACTGCGGCGTTTCTCAGCTGTGTTGCGGGCGGCCCCTTGTCTTTCTGCATTTATTCTGATTCCTGTCTTTTTGGACTTCTGGCTTTGGTGTTTTCTGGATTGATACTGTCATTTCGCTGCTGGATTTGGCAAATTAATTTTCACTGGCTTTTTGGACTTCTGACTTTAGCGTTTTCGGGGATTGCGCCTGTTTTTTTCCTACTGGATTTCGTGAACCAGACATTTACTTGCTTTTCAATAACTTGGGTTGTGTACCTGACTTTGGATCACTTACGGATTTTCCCTGGATTTGTCACTTTTGACATTGGACCCTGTGGAGGTTTGTCTTTCCTGGAACTTGGGTGAGACTAATACAGTGAACACTCTTTCCTCCTTAGCTTGCACCCTCGTGCTGTTCCGCTTAGCTTTGCCTCATCGGAGTGCTGACGACATCTGTCTGGATAATTTCTTCAAGGCTTGCCTATTCCCGTACCAGGTATTTTATGTATAGTGGGCGGTTTACATAATTCTATAAGTTAGCCTCCTGTTTAACTAACCCCCAGTTTTCTTCTAGCTGCCGAGTGCCTGGCGATGCTGTATCCTGTCTCACCTTTTGCCTCAATTTCTGGCCAGAGATTCTCCTTGCTTTTCTCTGGCCGGTTCTTGGGGACGAAGGCATATGCTAATCTGCAACTTTAGTTCATGACATCATCTCAGTTGTGTCCTGGATGAAGGTGCATTGGGAGTCAGTGAAAGCTTGGGAGGCAACCAGAGAAGATGAACATTCTGAAGGCGATCTAAGATCTTTGTAAATCAGGAACAGCTGTGCTGATGGATTGGGGGCAGATGGATTCTGGTCAGGGTACAGGATTTTTTGTTCTTCTGGAGGATGGTTGCATAATAACCCTTTTGATGCTGCAGGCAGGCCTATTCGCCTTCACGGTCATTCGTTTTTCTGCAGCATTGCCGGAGCTTGTTTCACGTTTTGTAACTCATGCTACTGTGGGATCGAACGTTGACTTTGGCGTTAAGCTTGAGTTTTTTTGTTGATGATCAGGGCAAGAATTGTCTGTATTTTGGTAATTGAGAGTTGGGAAATCCTGTCTACATTGCAGAGGTGACAGAGAAGAAGGCTCTCACTTTGTGGGTCTTAATTCTATGCAACCACATTTACCATGACATCATGAGATGACAGATGTCTTGCAGTTAGCCAGTTAGATTGTCGAAGAGAGTGGTCAGACCATTGGGGATTGGTAACCATGGTCATTGGCAAGTTCAGATATCGTGGTAACGACAGGGTAGTGACCATCAATGTGCACAGGGTTAGATCTTCAGGTCAAGGGACTTGCGTGAGAAGAGCACAGGCAAATAGGAAAAAAGAAAATAAATCCACTCTAAGGAAACTCTATGGATACATGCTATGCGGTTTCAGTCTGCTGTCAGTGCACAATGGTACTGGCAGGCCCCTCCTGGAGTCCACCCTCAACGGGATGTGCTCTGGGATGTGCTTTCTCTCTGCCGATTTCGCCTGTGCCTAGCTTTTGCTATGACAGAGCATGCAGAGTTGAGGGAGGCAGGGCTCTTTTCAGACATGCTCCTACACTTCAGAGCCCTGCATATAAAGGTGCATGCAAAGAATGAGCGTTTCTATTTTGTTTTGTTAAGTACAATTCTACCATTGACGGAAATGCGAAAAATGCTTTGCAAATTGCAACCAGTCACTGAAAGTGCAAACCCTAGCCTGGTACTCACCCGGTGCTGGTCTGCAATGTTTATCTAGGTGTCACAGCCATCACTTAGATGTGCAAGGGTGGGTTTGGCTTCTGCTGATGTGTGCTTGCAGCCCTGTCCTGCTTCAGCACGCCTGATTCCCTCTGTGAATCACGGGACCTGCATGCTGAACATGTTGGTAGCCGGAAGTGACGCGTGCTTTGCTTGTCACGACCTGCTGCTGGCAGCGGTTATTCATCTGAGACATAGCGAGAGTCACTGCTGTACGGTTTCCGGTGTTTGAAGGTCTATAAACACAGGGCAGTGTCAGCTATCAAACAAAGCTTAAGAAATGCAGATGTTATCCTGTAAAGGAAACGATGTTCCTATAAGTCCTGTAATCGATGTCTCGTAGTTTATATTTCATTTTCTTGAAGTACATTACATGTGGTTGTGTGATGTACTGTACAGTACTGTGAAGATACCCATCTGTGCCAACTCACTGCTTCACATTTCAATAAGTGCAAGTCATACTACATTTTGCATGCATTATGCTGAATCATTTTAACAATCAAGGATACATTTTCATTGGATACGTTTTAAATACAGATGTATCTGCTTGTTAACTGTGTGCTACTTCTGCTCTTTGCAGTAATGCAAGCATCTTTTTAAGGAGTCACTGGTTCTTAAAAGGCAATTATGGATGCATTTGGCATGGCATTGCAGCGAGCACTGGGTTTATGTGTCATGCTGCCATGCACTTGCTTTCTCCAGGGAAACTAATGAGAGCGTGGAGCACTACTGTTGGTGTACTCCAGGGGTAATTAACTTTGTTAATTAGAATGCTCCCAAACTGTTCATGGGGATTCTTATTTCTGCTTCTAAACGCGCCTGACCCTGGCGTGAATCCTTATGTAAATTAACGTTGTACTACCAAAACAGCGCGAAACACAGACAGGTTCATAGATGCAAGACTGTTGGTGCTGTTTGCCAAATTGTAAACATTACATTATTTGCCTGAAAGTATAGTTTAATTCCTTTAATTAGATGTATGATGATGCACACACAGCCGCCCAATACCCAGCACTTGCTATGGCTCCACCCATCCACCATCCAGATCTTTGAGCCTTTATGGGCGTTTTCATGTGTGTGGCCTTTGTGCTACTCTTGTGGAGGAAGTAGTGCAACCTCTTGCTCATCATATGTTTTTGACCACAGGTGAGAGGTCATGCAAAACATCTGAAGAGAACCCCTGCTTTTTTTTGCTGGCCTCATTGTTTTTTTGGACTCTTGTAATGAAGGTTTATTATAATTTGCTTTTGTTTTTTGTATTTATTTAGCACATACCTCATACAAATGTATTGACTGAGCCCTTTACGGAAGATTAATAAATAGCATAGACATGCAAGAGTGAAACAATAATAAATAATTAATACAACACATTCATTTGTAAATCATACTCCCACCCCTCAATCAACTTCAAAAGAACACTAACAAGTCAAAATCACACAAAATGTTCAAGAACAAAGCAATTAATTTACAAAAACTGTACGTTTTCAATTTTTGTTTTTTTTTTTAAAAACAAGCACGGATGGGGCATCACAAAGCAATTTTGGGAGGCAATTCCAAAAACTCAAGGCTATGCAAGAACATGCTCAATTGTGCGTATGAGTTTTCACCACCTTTGGGATTCCAAATACACATTTCTCCCAATTATGAGAGAACTTCCATTCCTCTCTAAATGGTAAGGTTTAGAGGCCAGATGATGAAGGAAGGCCTAGATGCGCATTTCTACGAGTGCAATTTAAAAAAAATCCTCCTCAGCACTTTTTTCATTCGCGCTCATTTTGTTCATTTGGGTTGGTTGGAGCAGTAAAGATGCTGCAGTAACGATAATTCCAGCGCATTACCACTCCGCTCCGCGAAATCCCGAGTTTGGGTAGAAAGTTGCAGATTTACCTCGAGCTTCGTGGTCAATCTTGCCACCTTCCGCACTTTTGTGGCGCTATTATGGTGGCACAATTAGTGCCAGTGGTAATACCGCCCACAATGCCAATAGGACTGGAGGCTTACTGCAGTTGCAGTAACGCTATTTGCGTTGGTTGGTATTTTGGCATATTTACCGCCGGGATACCGCCCATTTTCCGATGAGGCCCAAATATCTGTAAATATATCTGTAAATCTAAGCATCAGAAGTTTTAACTTTCAAAAATTGGCGTCTTCAATCTTGTTATGACATTAAATCAATGTCTTCCTTCCGTGCTCTTAAGAATGTCTAAAGCACACTTTTGCCGCCATTTGGGACTTATGGCACTAAATTACGACTTGTAAACTCATCTAGGTCTGGTGGAAATACTATTAAATGAACAACCAGGGGCCAGATTACAGAAACTTTGCGCCAATGCAAGGGCAAAGTTGCACGGTATTATGAAAAGGGCAAAGTTTGCCCTATTTTTAAAAACACTGGCACATACTAGAAAACTACTGCCCCATGACAACAGCAGTTTGACAAATTAAATGCAATAGGACAAAAATTGTCCTAATGCAAAAAAGAGGCATTTCTACTGCATTTTTGCACCAGGGCAAAGTTTGACCTAGTGCTTTTAATATGTCAAACTGCACTTGTCATGGTGCAATAGTTTTCTGATGTGTCCCAGTGTTTTTAAAAATAGGGCAAACTTTGCCCTAGTGCTAATACCGTGCAATTTTGCACTTGCACCGGTGCAACGTTTCTGTAATCTTGCCCTCAGGATTTCAGTGCCTTACAAAATAACAATTGATAGTCAATGTTTATAACGGATGGAAATGCAGATGGAGGGCCAGAACGGATTGATGCTTGATTTTATGAGACTGGATACGAATCATAGAGATGAGTAGGGTAAACATCGATATTTCAAAATCACGGATTGCGAGTTGTTCATACCACAAAGAGATTTTTACAGTAGTAATGACAAATCCTGTGTTTTCTTGGATAAAGGTTCTGGGCCATATTTTCCAGCCATTACAGGTCATGCTTATTCACGTTAAATGCCTCTCACACATCACTGAATATGATGCGCTAGGTCACGCAAATGTGACGGTGACAAGCCATTGAAGGGTTCTTTCAAGATGGCGGCAGCGGAAAGCCCATGCGGAACGCCACCGCCGTCCTGAAATACATCAGAAAACTGCAATGTGTAAAGGTAAGTGGAAACGAGGGGCAATATCCCGCACCTCCCGCTGTAATACTGATATAGCCCCAACACTATGTATATATTTACATGTGATTGCACCTAAAACTAACCCTGAAACAAGGCACGGAGTATAGAAAGAGTGGGTCTGAGAATACTGGAACAGGGAGGCCAGTGATCACATAAGGAAATCAATCCTCGAATGGAAAAGCCAAGCCATGGAGGTAAATATGGACAGGACAATGCTTTCCAGGTGCACACTAGCGGCATGTATTAAATGATAAAATGTCCGCACACACACTGAAGGTCTCCACCCAGTATTGTATTTCAGACCAGGGATCCTGAGGTTCTGAAAAATGGCATTACTGCACTGGGTCTAGGAACTGTGCCCCTAGCCAGTTGACACAGACTTACGGAAAGCGCGGAGCACGCGTCCAGAGGTAATCACTATTGATAGGTAGCAACAGATCAGAGCCCATATGCACAATGGTGACTTAGAGGACAACCCTTTCTGAATAGACAGAGGAAACAGAATGTCGTAAATCCTTCTCCACTAACATCAAAAGGTAACATTCTCAAATGCTACGTGTAGATTATTCCAAAAGGTCCATACATCATCCCCTTTATTAGACAGCAGAGGGGTGGCAGTGCTTACCCACAAGATGAAGGGAACACATGGAAATGAAGAGCCATGTTATAATATTTCAATCACAATGGGCAACAGAGGTGTAATACAACATCTGCACCAGGACAATTTGGGTGGTCAAAGTGATGTGTTGACACAAAAAGAAGAAGGGCAACCATGGGTTATTTATATGTATAATGCACAAAATGGCCAGTGGTCCATTTCTCCAACTCATACATGTCGATCTTGCTTCCTCCACTCACTCCCACAGATGGAACTCCATAATCATACAGAAGGCATTTTTATGAATTAACTTATGGAATGCGATTGTGATTTAAATTGATCTTGATCAGCATTTACACACTGTTGCAGGTTGCAGTTTTATGCATAGGAGCATTTTTTTTAACAATAAATACTTTGTAATCACACCGCTGGTTTGGATATCATTGTGTCAGGCACATAACACACCTACTTTCTTACCATTTTTCACAAAGGTTCATGGGGACAGAAAACAAATCTTGAAGGAGATATTTTTTGGTGAACATGTTTCTCTGTTTCTTGATAATCTTTGCATAGAGTTTCAGATGTATTGTTTAGTTATATTGCAATCACTGTATATGCCCTATAGGTTTCACTCTATATTTAAGACTTAGAAGAAGCTCTGAGGTTAATCCGAGGACAATAAGATTGGGGAGGGAAACTATCTCAAATCAAAATGCCACTCCGAAAGTTTAAAAGACTACTAGCGCATGATAGGAAATAAAGTATTTTCCTTTATGTGTGAGGAGGTCTCAAGAGTAAATTGCCCAACTCTAAGGTCTGACCAGCCTGCACTTCAAGTTTGAATCCTGCAGCAGCTCTGACACAGCCTTTCATTATTCTGACATTGATAAACTGTTTTATGTTCAATTTGTTAATAAGATCACCTATTATTATAATGCTTAGAAGCAGGAGGAATCTGGCATAAAGTCTGATATCCAACAAACATTATTATTTGCTTCATTCTCGATTTTTTATCTTAGTTCTAATTTATTAGAACCTGCTGCCGCATGTTGTACCATGTTGTGCCAATTTCAATAAGATGGGTTACTAGTAGAAAGCACAAGGTTCCAATTCTAAGTTTATTGACCTTGGAAGAAATAAAGGATGAGTTTTCCCTGCTTGTGCCTGGATAGTAACATGTGAGCTATTGGTACTGTAGTGAGTTATTTATAATACCCTCAGGTTTCTAAGCGCAGACCCAGGGATCAAACATGTGTTGCTCCACTTCATCTTGCTTCCAAGACAAGCGCATTGCCCCATAGCTATACTCCCGAGATAAGAAAAGGCTGCAGAAAATGCTGAAATGTGAGGTGCAAACTCTTAATATATCAATTTATCGAACAAATAACATGTGTGTTCTGTTAACTGGGCAACAGATCAAACCTTTGACTTCATCGCTTCAACAAGTATCTATCAAAACATTTCAATAAATCAGTGAATTGACTATATGCTAATACGTACAAAGTTACCTCACTAAAATTGCTTAAACATGTGCTACCAAAGGCTTACAAGCAATTGTGACCGCCCTCTCACTTTTTAAGGCATAATCAAAATCCTTAATGTTCTACACGAGAAATAATAGTATCTGTTTGATACTCAGTGGAACAATAAGCTTCTGAAAGGTGAAAGCTAATGTTCATTCAGGGCAGGTGACTCATTTGATTCCCACAGCTATGTATTCCAAATTGCATAAAGCTATCAATTGCTGGGATTTACCATTCAACACCATTACTTCCTTTCCACTGAAACAGTAGAACACATTTGTCATGTATATATGAGGGGATAGAGAAAGGTTGGAACCACAGCAACGTGTCATGACCCACAGAACATGCCCCTTCTGGACTTCCTGGTCCTTATCGCGGCGGGGCTTGCATTCATTGTTTCTCCCAACATGGCCGTATCACGTGACATGCCTCGCACCAGCCTTCACGGCGGACGTAGTACGTCCCATTAATATGCCACGCCCCCACGGCCCCACCCATCTCAACGCTATCAACAGGTAGTGACTAGACGTGTACTTCGTAGCTTTGCGAACCCTTCTATTATCCAAGTTCCTGGACCCTTATTCCCACTCATTCCACCCTCTCCTTTCCACCCTGTTCCTGGAATCCACGTATCTTTGCGACCGGTTCTTCCTTCCTGGACGTCCTGAACCTGTGAGTATCCTGCAACGCTGAACGCATGCTGGAGTCAGAAGAGACTCGTGCCAGCCTGTACAAAACCTGATCCGCCCGCAAGAAGAATCTTCCCTTGGATCCCTGCAAGAAGCGATCTCAGGTGAGATGGGGGGGAGATTCACGACAGTTTGAGACACCGAACGACCAATATTGAAACCGATATGGAAAAGGCTGTCCAGGATCTCATGTGTGGCATGCAAGAACTAACAACCGAGGTGCAGAACTTAAAAGCGGAGAATGCCGTATTAAAGCAACTTGTTTTGTCTTGCGATTCCGCTACAAAAGAGAGTGTGTTACTGGGTGGTGTCGTAGACAAGTATGATGGGTCTGCAAAATCCCTTTGTGGATTCCTGGACTCCTGTTTGGTGCATTTTACCTTTAAGCCCCATTATTTTTCAACTTCCAGGGCAAAGGTGGGCTTTATAATCTCACACCTCGCAGGAAATGCATTGACTTGGGCTACTCCCTTAGTCAATTCTGGAGATGCCCTCCTAGATGATTATGAGGGATTCATACAGGCTCTCAAAACCATGTTCGACCACCCAGAACAGGTTTATAGTGCCTAGGAATGCCTACTTAACTTGCGGCAAGGATCCCAGGACATGTTAACGTATGTCACAAGATTCAAACAATTGGCCAAGGAAGCAGATTGGTCCTCAGAAGCAGGTTTCACTCTCTTCCGGAGGGACCTAAACGAAGATATAAAAGATGAATTAGCCAGAGTGGCTCGTCCTAGCTCATTCCAGGCTCTTATGGATTTAGCCATGCAGATAGACTTTCGCATCCAGGAAAGAAAGGCAGAGAGAAAAAAGACCAAGGTGCCCTTCCAGAAAAGTTCTCTTGAGACTTCAGTAAAAACTGATCCTGTTCCAACCCCTGACACTGACCCGGAACCCATGCAAATAGGAGCCTTCTGTGGACCCATTTCTCCACAAGAAAGGATGAGAAAGATCCACACAGGCTTGTGCATGTATTGTGCATCGGATAAACACCTGGTTAGAGAATGTCCTCTAGCCCCTCCACAGCGTTCGGGAAACGCCAGCTCCCGATCCTAGATGGAGCGAGGTGTCGGGAGAGAGATGTTTGCTCCACATCTATTCCATCCTTGAACTCTCCTGGACAGAACAACCTAGTGGTTCTACAAGCCTTCTTATCGTTATCAAAGAAGGAGACCTACCCCATCCTGACCTTGGTGGATTGTGGGGCTATGGGAGTATTCATTGATCAAGCTGGGTCTTTAAACACCACATTCCATATGAAGCCCGGGGTGTAATGCAACCTGTGGAGGCAATTGATGAAAGACCCCTCAGTTCAGGAGCCATATCCTTGCAGAACAAGGAAATAGAACTTTCAATAAATCATCACCAGGAATTGATCAAATTTGATATCATCAAATCAGCCCACTACCCCATGGTACTAAGCATGCCCTGGTTGCAGAAACACAATCCATACATCAAGTGGATAGCAGGATCCTTGTTTCTTGGTTCAGAGTATTGTCTGTCTCATTGTTTATCCCTGGATCCCTCCTCGATATCGTCTGAAAGTAATCCAGCAGATCAACAAGAGCCACTCATGGTTTCCAATATCATTCAGGTCCCAAAGGCCTATCAAAGTTATGCTGATGTGTTTTCAACTGCCATAGTTCAGGCTCTACCCCCTCACAGACCTGAAGACTGGGCCATAGACACAGAGCCTTCAGCAGTGATTCCCTTTGGGAGGATGTTTATCCTATCCGAACCTGAAAAAAGGCCCTCCGAGAATACTTGGATACAAACCTTGAAAACGGCACCATAAAACCATTGAAATCCCCAGCTATAGCCTTGCTGTTCTTTGTTCCCAAGAAGGACACCAAGGAACTTAGATCTTGCCTCGATTATCGTGGATTAAATCAATGCACCCTCAAAGACTGCTACCCCTTACCCTTGATCTCGGATATCCTGGAAGCGGTGAGAGGAGTTGTAATCTTCACAAATCTGGATCTCAGGGTGCCTATCATCTGATTCGTATCAAGGAAGGAGACGAATGGAAAACAGCCTTTAGAACACCTTTTGGACACTTCGAATATCTGGTCATGCCCTTTGGACTTGCTAATGCCCCTGCAGTCTTTCAACGATTCATGGATAGGGTGTTCTCTGACATGCTGTTTCTCTTCGTCATCGTCTACCTGGACGATATCTTGATTTACTCCAAGGACCTTTTAAAGCATGAAGAGCATGTAAAGGCAGTCTTACAACGCCTACGTGAACACAGACTCCTAGCCAAACCTGAGAAATGCCTGTTTCATGTTTCTTCTGTTCATTATCTAGGATTTGTCCTTAGTCCAGAAGGAATTGGTATGGATCATTCGAAGGTAAAGGCCATACTATCTTGGCCCGCTCCCACTTCCGTGAAACAAGTTTAATCCTTCCTGGGGCTTGCCAATTTCTACCGAAAGTTCATACCCACCTTTTCTGAGATTGCTCAACCGATCATCGCTCTCTTGAAGAAAGACACTCATTTTCTCTGGTCTGCACCTCAAGACAAGGCATTCCAATGCCTAAAGACAGAGTTTACTCAAGCACCCATCCCAGCCCAACCCGACATTAATTGGCCCATCCTAGTGGAGACGGATGCCTCTAACTACGCCATAGGAGCAGTCTTGAAGCAAGAATTTGAGGACAAGTTGGAACACCCCATTGCTTACCTTTCACGAACCCTCACTCCCAGTGAGACACATTATTCCGTCTTGGAAAAGGAACTGTTAGCCATCCGCCAAGCCTTCACAGAATGGCAACATCTACTCCTGGGAGCTAGACATCCAGTCCAGGTTCACACAGACCATTAAAACCTTCAAGTTCTACAATCCTTGGAGTGTAGAACAGTCGTCAGGCCCATTGGGCCTTCTTCTTTGCCCAGTACCAGTTCCACATCAGTCATGTTCCTGGATCACAAAACATAATTGCTGACGTCTTATCTCGACGTCCTGATTACGAAACTATTGAAGATCGAGCCTATCCCAAGATGTTTCCCCACACGATTTTTGTAGCTCAAGCAGTGAGTCTTTTGGAAGAAGTCCGGATGCAAACCAAATCCTCTGAGCTCTGGAAGGATATTTCAAGGAAGAATCCATGGAATCTGAGAACCAAGGACGGATATTTGTTCAAAGATAACGCTCTAGTCATTCCCACACAGAAACTACAACAAAGGATAATAAACCTCTGCCACGATACCTCCGGACATCGTGGCATCACCAACACTCTCCGTCTTATACAAAGACAATTTTGGTGGCCTAGAATGAAGACTGACATACAACTGTACATCCGAGCCTGCTCTATCTGCAGTCAAAACAAACACGATAACAAGAGACCGGCGGGTCTCATACTGCAACCTACACTACCGACAAGGCCATGGGAATTCATCGCTACAGACTTCATTGTGGAATTACCACCTTCCAGGGGATACACGACTATCATGGTCACCATTGACTTGTTCACTTATATGGCTCATTTTAAACACCTGTAAAACTACCATCCTCATCAGAACTCGCTGGAATCTTCCTGGAACTCATTTTCCGCCTTCATGGACTTCCTTCCAAGATCATATCAGACCGAGGACCTCAATACGTCTCACAATTCTGGAAACATCTCTGTCGCATTCTAGAAATCCAGCGTGCTCTTTCATCAGGTTATCACCCACAAACTAACGAAGCTACGGAACGTGTAAATCAGACCCTGGAACAATACCTTCGTTGTCTCACCACCAAGGTACAGGATGATTGGCCACACCATATACTTGTGGTTGAATTCGCCTACAACAATTCCGATCACTCAGCAGTCAAGACCAACCCCTTCTATTGCAGTCAAGGATTCCATCCGTCAGTTTTACCTTCTGTTCTTCCACATCCTACACCAGTACCTACCGTCAACTCCTGGATCGAAACTCTCATCAACATACACAAGGAGGCCAAAGAACATTTAGAAAAGGCCCAAACACACACTAAGCGTTATGCGGATTCCAAGAGAAGACCAGGGCCTTCTTAATTCAGTCGGTGATCAAGTCTGGTTGTCTTCGAAACTATTACCATGACATTTACGACCAAACAAATTGGCCCCCCGGTACTGTGGGCCATTTTCCATAAAAGAAGTCATCAACCCAGTCTCATTCCGGCTCAAACTACCAGACTCTTGGAAGAAAATTCACCCAGTTTTTCACACTTCTTTATTGAAACCCTACATCCGAACCTCCCGGAAATCCTGCAGACCCAGTCCTGTGCTTGTGGACGACCAACTGGAATATGAAGTATCTAGAATATGCGATTCCAGGTATAAACGGGGTAAACTTCAATATCTGGTTGAGTGGAAAGGATATCCTCCTAGTGAAAGAACCTGAGAACCACTTTCTAACCTGAACACCCCTTGATTGCTCCAACGATATCATCTCATACACCCGGGCAAACCTGGTGGAACAGGTTTTCAGAGGAGGCATGCTGTCATGACCCACAGAACACGCCCCTTGCGGACTTCCTAGTCCTTATCGCGGCGGGGCTTGCATTCATTGTTTCTCCCAACATGGCCGTATTACGTGACACGCCTCACACCAGCCTTCACGGCGGACGTAGTCCGTCCCATAAATATACCATGCCCCCGCGGCCCCGCGTGTCTCAACGCTATCAACAGTTAGTGACTAGACGTGTACTTCGCATCTTGGCGAACCCTTCTGTTATCCAAGTTCCTGGACCCTTATTCCCACTCCTTCCACCCTCTCATTTCCACCCTGTTCCTGGAATCCACGTATCCTTGCAACCGCTTCTTCCTTCCTGATCGTCCTGAACCCGCGAGTATCCTGGAACGCTGAACGCACGCTGGAGTCGGAAGAGACTCGTGCCGACCTGTACAAAACCCGATCCGCCCACAAGAAGAATCTTCCCGCAGATCCCTGCAAGAAGCGATCTCAGGTGAGACGGGGGGAGATTCACGACACAACGTCAATTATGTCTGATTATATAGATTTGTAACTAATGTTCAAACGTGATATGTTTGCACACAGGCAACCCAGCCGCTTAATGTTAAGCAAACATAAAGACACTACACACATTTTTTAAAAAAATGTACAACATTGGAAAACGTTGAGAAGAGACATTTGTTAGTAGAGGGGAATGATGCCCTTTGTCCCCATGTTAAATTTGACAGGTGGGCACTCTCATTCAATCTGGAAAGTCCCACCCTACAGGAAGAACCCATCCCCGCAAGTGACATCATGAGTGTGACTCAGAAGTTCCACCCTACCGGAAGTTATATCCCAGAAGTGACATCATGGGTGTCCCCCGGCATTCCTCCCCTGCCAGAAGTCCTATCCAGGATGTGACATGCTGGGGGGCACCTGGAAGCGCTGCTTTGCCAAAAGTCCCACCCCAGAAGTGGCCACCTACTGGTTGCGGATAAGTGACATCAACAGTTTGACCCGGTAGTAATCTGTGTGAAGCCATGTGTTGGTCCCCCATTGCATCTGTTCATGGGGTGACATGATAATGCAGAAATGGTGTAGATGTTGTTTTTGACCCCATGCAGGTATGCCCCCAAAATCCGCAAGCGTGTCATAGGATTCATAGTGTGCCAAGGCACTGGGGAGATGATGCAGGCAATAAACTGTGATGTTTTGGGTTATGTGTGATGTAGGTAGTGCACTTTTGACCCTTAGATGCCTCATGGTGCACCAGGGTGCTGTGGAGTTGATGTAGGTGCAGTGCCACCCCTAGGGGGTGGTTAAATTGAATATATATACAGAAGGTGCGCTGGATAAAGGTATACAGCGCTCTTGAAGACTTGGCTGTCCTGATGGATGTGATGCTGGGTGGAGGCCAAACTATATAGCGGTCAAATACATCTCCAAAATCCTGGTATGGTTGGTTTTTTGGGGGTGTCAAACAGTTTGGTTAGTATTGAGTTGAACTATGATTTGTGTTTCTTTAAGTGTAACAAACAATCTTATATTTATACCCTGTTTTTTTTAGCAGATCTGTTTAAGAATATAATGATAAAAAAATAATCATTACAAAACACTCATCTGTAATGTGGCACAGGTTTGCTAGGCCCAGAGCCAGGTGTGTGACCCAAATACATGTCTTTCATAAGGCCTTACTCACAGCATTGTTGCAAGCTCAGGCCCTGATGAATCTGTGTGAGTCACTTTCAGCTCCTATTAATACCAGTGCAAGCCATGTCAGGAGCCAGCTGTCAAATGGGGGCCTGACGTAATGCTGTGCAAGATCCTGCTCACAACTGCGAACCAAGTGTGTGATGTAATGTGTTCAAGCTATTGCTGAATTGTAAAGAATGTAGTGTTAGAACTTTCTACAACTCTGTGCCTATGCCATAAAAAAGTCCAAACAGCTTTTTCAAGGTTGCGCAGAGGAACACATGATATCACCACGCCGTGTTCTGTCAAACCTGTGTAATTCCTTGGATACATTCTAAACAGTTCTGCGGCGTCGGTGCAGATATACATGGTCTGTAACCCTGTCAAAATCTTTGTGATAAAATGGAACAGCCACTGGGCAGCGTCTCCCGGGATATGCATATTCTGTCAGTCCGGGGAGGGGGGATGCCTTTTGATAAACTGTAACACTTGGTGTGCTGCTTTGCTGGTAATATGCGTGGTCAGGGCTTCTATTGATTACACAGTTTGGCAAGGTTCATGAATAAGCCTGCAAAAATAGTCTATATGTATATCTGCCCTGCAAATGCCTTGCATTACAGAACTACCACGCCGCCTACAGGTGTAGACAGAGAAAACATGCCTGATTAACATGCCTGATTAACCAGAACGAGAAATACTTTGTTTGGCCACTCTGAAATGCATTACAAGTAGAGTTCTGTTTAATATGCTGTTTAGTTACTTATTTGTTTATTTACTCTGTTCTAGATGTATGCAGTAACCTATTTCTATGATTGTATAGACTTTTCAGCAAGATTTTAAAACGCCTGTTTGTTGTTGTTTGTTTTATTTTTAGAATATAATTATTTGCGTTTCATTTACCAGTCTGTATTTTTAAGTTTGTGTTGTCTGGGGTCTGATGTCTTTTTAAGCCTCAAAATCAGACTTGATTGTGTTTTTTTTCATTGGTTGAAAGCTTGTAAACAAGGATCGCGCCTCGTGTGATGTGCTCTAATGCTGAGTGATCTGTAATGCAGATGCTGGGGACTTGTGAATTGAAGGCTGTTTATTTTTCTACAGTTCACGGGGGAGCCAGCAAGGGCTTTTGTTTTTCTTTTTTCCTCTGCCGTCAGCTTATGGCATGTGTGTGTGTGCACAAATATTGCACAGGGCCTCTTTAAAAAAAAAAAGATTGTGTGTAAACACGTATCGCTCCTTATGTCCTTCGATCCTGAAAACTGCTTAATGACTAAAACAGATGTGTCCATGTGGTGTCTTGTAGTTTCCTCATTCACCGCAGTGCGTGCTTGCAAAGGGATTTGTGTCTCTGGAGATAGCTCAGAGGGTTTGTGTAACTACGGCTCAGTTTTGGTTTATCTAGTTTTTAGAATATAATTATTTTAAACATTTTTGTTTTGTTTTTGTTATTTTAGCAAAGTCTGCTGATGAACTGCAAGACAGCATAAATGTAGATGTCCTGCCCTCAAGCGATGCTTGATATTCTTGCTGACAATGATGTTCATCTTTATGGTAAAATCATTCAATTGTTTTTTTTTCTTGTTCTGTATTATAGGAATTCTATTTTTTAAGTGAAATGGCCCATGATTTGAAGCTGTTGTGACTGGATATGCTCAATGTTTTAACAGTCCTTGACAGCATATTAGAGAATGTAAAATATTAGTTAGCTATGTATTAACATAGACCACTCATTAATATTACTGGTTTTTAGATTTAGACATGTAAACCCTGGTTGTCCTGTTTGAGTGTAGAATTATTTCTTCTTATGGTAGCTTGCAGATACCAGATTGTAGACGGGTCCATCTCATATGATTTTTTGATATTTTTTTTTTAAAGAAATAAACAGTTTGTTAACAAGCTCAGGTGGTCCAAAGCATTGCAAAATTCTCCAAGCACTCTTAGCGATCAAGTTGTCAAAGCCTGTGACATACAAATACCCCATCCTTATTGACCCTCTACACCTTTGTATAGGGATACCATTTTAGCCATGGAGGTTGTCAGCCCTATGCATGGTTTTCTGGGTTAGGGTAAAATTATACCACCCCTTGTTTTTCTCCTCGGGAGTTCCAGAACCCCTTTAGCCCCAGCAGTTGTCAACCCCCAGCCACAGTCTCCTGACTCTGATAAAATTACACCAGCCCATGCTTTTTCACTCACGACCCCCAGCAATGAGCAGGATGCTAATATTTCAAAAGTGTTAGAACAACCCTTGAGTGACATCATTGTACCTGCAACCCCATATTCTGAGGCTGTGATAGTCATTATAGACTCACCCTTAAAATAGTCTTTGATAGTTATTATAGACTCCTCCTTTAAAATAGAGCCAGAAAAAGGTGTATAAGCCTCTGTCATTGTCTGACTAAACGACACACCGAGACCATTAGATCTTTCTTGGAGAGAACCAAACGGTGTAAACAAAATGCAACATACAACTGTCATTTCTAGCTAAGACCATAATAAATAGGTATTTAAGCCACAGATATCTAAAAAAGGTGAATACACCCAACACTGGGGTAAATATACCAGCTTAAAAATGGAGTGTGATAGCTAAACATTTATTTGTAGGACACCGTCCTGAAAGTGAAAAATCGAAATGTTTATCAGACCTGCATAACAGTGCAAACTTATGACACTGTGGAGAATTCTTTAGTTGATATATGTAGGCGTGTTTCTAAAGCCAAACACGTCCTGCACAACTGTGAGGTGGAAGCAGTGGCAGCCACCCTGGACACTGGGAGAAAGGAGGGAGTTGAGGAAGAGTCCCGTCAAGTACTGGCCATCAATGAAAAGAGACAAACTACAGATCCCAAAATACCCCACGAAATACTGCATCAGGGGGGAGGCACACCGATGGGTAAAGAAAGGAGAAAAAGGAAAGGGAGAACCAGGTTTCCTTACGTTAAAACCGCCCGAACACAAACAAAGTACAGGGCTATCCCACAGTGGACGGAGCAGGGAGGAGGTGGGGAATCTGATTCAGGTGTGTTAAAACCGTTGCTGAGAACACATTGGGCTGATTACGGGGGAGGGGCCGGACAAGGATTAAATGCAACTCCAAGAGACTCAGGAGGCGTCTTATTTTTCAGGAGCAGCGCGAGGCGAGAGACGCCGCACCCGAGTGGAGTGAGACCAGCCAAGATTACGAGTGGGCTTACTAATAGTAAGCGGAAAGTTCACAGATTGACACCGTACCCGGACCAATGCTCAAGTCCTTCCATTGGAGAGAAACGGACGCCTAAGAAGAAGGATTCAGAGTGGTGAAGTGTGTATTATTGACATTTTGTTAATTTCGTTTTTATGGCCGGCGGACAGGTTGAAGGGTGAAAAGCCTGTAATCGCCTGGCTGTTATCTTGGAACTAATTAAGGCCAGCAGAGGCCATTGCAAGTAAAGTAGGACGGAACGCCTGTGCCTATGAGGTGAAAAGAACCGTCATCAGTTGGCTAAATTTATTGATCTGTGACCAGAATTTGTTGTGCAATAAACCACTGTGAAAGAAAACCTCATTTGTCTTCAGCCGACTACATAACAGTGGTGGCAGCAGTGGGATTGCAGAGGAACGCAAAAATCACCAGCAGCATGGAAGCCGTGTTAAAAGCATTGGCTGGAGGCCAACAGCAACTACAGCAGTTGGTGCAAGTACAAGGACATCAAGCCCAGGCAGACCGGCAGGCCCTACAACAGACTCTACAAGTGCAAACAGCAGTTCAAGAACAGGGAAGAGAAGCATTGAGGATTCTGGGTGAATCAATGGCTAACCAACGGGCACATCCAGCTATTCCCCCTACCATACTTCAAAAATACCAGGCAGGGGATGACCCTAGTTATTTCTTTGTAAACTTTGAAAGAATAGCCCGAGCAGCACAATGGCCACAGGACAGATGGGCTTTCTTTTTGGTGCCCCTGATTACGGGAGTAATGCAGGGAGCCTATCAGGCTGCCAATCCCACAGGGGACACCCCATATGTGGATATCAAGAAATCAGTGTTGGAAAGGCTGGGGATGGATGAGGAGTCCTATAGGCTCCAGTTTCGTGAAACCAAACTGAAACCCGGAGAGAGCCCCAGGCAACTGTGCTACTGCGTACAGGATTTAGTGGAAAAATGGCTACAACCCAACACAGCCACGATTGGACAGATTAAGGAAAAGGTAATGATGGAACAATTCATTGACGCCCTGCCTAGTCCCATACAAAGGTGGGTAAGGCAACATCACCACCTTACTCTGTCAGAAGCCATAGATGTGGCCCCCGCTTATCAAAAAGCCGGAACACCCCGCACATTCACAACACCACCAGCGAGGCCCCCAACGAAACTCCTATTATGCGCAGCAATTACAGGGGAGCAATCCAAGAACCCAGGAATAGGCCCAGTTACTACTCCATACTTCAAGGAAAACCAAGGGCTAATATATAGGGTGACCAGAGGTTCCGATAATCAGGAGAGGGAACAATTACTGGTTCCCCAGTCATACCGGGAAACTCTGATCCAACTGGCCCATAACCACACAACAGGGGGGCACTTAGCGGAAAACATGACGGTGAAAAGGGTGTTGCAGAATTTCTACTGGCCTGGAGTATATGCGGAAATAGCCAGATATTGTCAAGAGTGTGCCATATGCCAAAAAACTAGTCATCATATACCGGCTAGAGCACCCCTACAAAGAATGCCCCTGATTAGGGAACACTTCCAGAGAATAGGAATGGAAATTGTAGGGCCATTGGAGCCCACCATTAGAGGGTTCCAGTTTCTCTTAGTGATTGTGGACTATGCCACTCGCTATCCCGAAGCTTTCCCTTTAAGGGGAATCTCAGCAAGACAGGTATGCGATGTGCTTATGCCGTTCTTTGCTCGAGTGGGAATTCCACTGGAGATAGTGACAGACCAGGGGAGTAACTTCATGTCAGTAGTTATGAAGGAGGTGTGTAAGACCTTAGGAATTCAACACTTGAAAACCTCAGTGTACCATCCCCAAACGGATGGGTTGGTGGAACGATATAACAAAACTATTAAACAGATGATAAGAAGAGCCACCAGCCCCACAGGGTTGGGATGGGATCGGGTTCTACCTTGGGTGTTGATGGTACTAAGGGATACCCCGCAATCCTCAACCGGATACTCCCCTTTTGAATTGTTATTCGGAAGACAGCCCAAGTCCATACTGGGCTTACTAAAAGACACCTGGGAACAACAGGGGGAAACCTCACTCACCGAATATGTTAATGACCTAAAAGAACATCTAGGCAAACTGAGAGACTTTGCTCAAGAAAATCTGGGGAGGGCCGAAGACCGACAAGAGAAGTATTATGATCAAGGGAGCATACCTCGAACTGTAAAGGTAGGGGATAAGGTATTGGTGTTGCTGCCTACACTCACAAACAAAATGTTGGCTCAGTGGAAGGGCCCATATCAGATAACAAATATATTGGGACCTGTTAACTATGAGGTGGAACAACCCGAACGGAAAAATAAATTTCAGAATTATCACATTAACTTGCTCAAGCTATGGAAAGAAGGAACAACTGACATATTATGTTCTACCCTTTCAGACATGTCAGTCTCAGAGCAAATGGTCCCTAATAGCCATAGTAGTCTTCAAGATGTGGAAATGGGGCAACAGTTGAGTGAATCCCAAAAGAACGAATTATTGGATACCTTGAAGCAGGTGGCTGGGATTTTTTCAGGAATACCAGGAAGAACACATATGGTCTACCCACTCTATACCCACGGAAGAAGGGAAAATTGTAAGGCTCAGGCCTTATCGAATTCCGGCGTCAAAACGTGGGGAAATGGCCAAGGAAATAGATAACATGCTCGAATTGGGGACCATTGTGCCATCTAAAAGCGCATGGTGCTCACCAGTGGTCCTAGTACCCAAACCTGGTGGTACTACTAGGTTTTGTATGGACTTTCGGCAGTTGAATGCAATATCCCACTATGAAGCCTACCCGATGCCCAGAATTGATGAACTGATAGAAAAACTGGGTTCAGCCTTATTCCTGAGCACCCTGGATTTAACCAAAGGGTATTGGCAGATACCCCTTAACCAATCAGATCAGGAGAAAACTGCCTTTTCGACACCTCAAGGCTTATTTCAGTTCACTGTCCTACCCTTTGGTTTGCATGGGGCACCGGCCACATTCCAGGCATTAATGGATAAAATCTTGAGACCACACGAAGAATATGCTGCTGCTTACTTGGATGACATATTGATCTTCAGCCATACGTGGAACGAACACCTGGCACATTTGACCCAAGTAATACAATCATTAAAAGAAGCTGGTCTGCACATTAACCCAAAAAAGACTAAACTTGCAGCACACACAACCAAATACATGGGGTATGCAGTGGGTAGAGGGGTGATAACCTCCCTTCTGGACAAAATTCAAGCCCTACAGAAACTCAGGCCTCCCGAAACTAGGAAAGAAATTCGAGCCTTCTTGGGGTTTGTGGGGTATTATAGGAGATTCTTACCACACTTCTCTACCATAGCTGCACCGCTTATAGATGCACTGAAAACCAACCGTCCCCTAGAGATCACCCCGGAGGTAGTGCAAGCATTCCAGGAGCTGATCCAGATGATTTCCACAAACCCTGTTCTCCATTGTCCTGACTTTTCAAAAGAATTCTATTTGCAGGCGGATGCCTTGGGATGTGGTTTAGGAGCAGTGCTGTCCCAGGGGATTGAGCAAAACCTTTACCCAATAGCCTTCATCAGTAGGAAGTTACTTCCACACGAGATTCCGTATTCAACGCTGGAAAAGGAATGCCTGGCCATAAAATGGGCTGTTGAGTCTCTTCGATATTACCTACTAGGTAGACGGTTTACAATTTTTACCGATCATGCACCACTAAAATGGTTGGCTACACAAAAAGACTCAAACCATAGAGTTCTGAGATGGTTTTTGACGCTACAGCCTTACCAGTTCGTGACTATACATAAACCAGGAAAATATCAGCTGGTGGCTGATTACTTGTCACGTGCCATGGACCTGCCCGAACGGCATGGGTCCTTGGGGGGAGTATGTGAGGTGGAAGCAGTGGCAGCCGCCCTGGACACTGGGAGAAAGGAGGGAGTTGAGGAAGAGTCCCGTCAAGTAGTGGCCATCAATGAAAAGAGACAAACTACAGATCCCAAAATACCCCACGAAATACTGCATCAGGGGGGAGGCACACCGATGGGTAAAGAAAGGAGAAAAAGGAAAGGGAGAACCAGGTTTCCTTACGTTAAAACCGCCCGAACACAAACAAAGTACAGGGTTAGCCCACAGTGGACGGAGCAACGAGGAGGTGGGGAATCTGATTCAGGTGTGTTAAAACCGTTGCTGAGAACACATGGGGCTGATTACGGGGGAGGGGCCGGACAAGGATTAAATGCAACTCCGAGAGACTCAGGAGGCGTCTTATTTTTCAGGAGCAGCGCGAGGCGAGAGACGCCGCACCCGAGTGGAGTGAGACCAGCCAAGATTACGAGTGGGCTTACTAATAGTAAGCGGAAAGTTCACAGATTGACACCGTACCCGGACCAATGCTCAAGACCTTCCATTGGAGAGAAACGGATGCCTAAGAAGAAGGATTCAGAGTGGTGAAGTGTGTACCATTGACATTTTGTTAATTTCGTTTTTATGTCCGGTGGACAGGTTGAAGGGTGAAAAGCCTGTAATCGCCTGGATGTTATCTTGGAACTAATTAAGGCCAGCAGAGGCCATTGCAAGTAAAGTAGGATGGAACGCCTGTGCCTATGAGGTGAAAAGAACCGTCATCCGTTGGCTAAATTTATTGATCTGTGACCAGAATTTGTTGTGCAATAAACCACTGTGAAAGAAAACCTCGTTTGTCTTCAGCCGACTACATAACAACAACATGAAATCTAAAAACAGATTACAAGCCCTAGCATAAAAAACCTGCCCTTTACTCTGAATAGGGCACATAGAAAAATAAACGTTGCTTAAAAAGATTTGTAGAAGCTACTCGTGGTTCTGCCGGGCCGCTAACTACTTCAAGACTTGAGCTGTTGCTCGTGCAGAGCACAAAACACTCAAGACTAAATGCTTGCCTTAAGCCCTCTGTGTCTGGGTTGGGAGGATTCAAAGACACAACCCTGTCATGTTGAAAGACCATGTCTACCCATAAAAAGTTTAGCTGACTCAGGTTTAAAGTGGCTTTGCTCACAAATGCATAGGAAAATGTTCTTGAAATGTATGAAAAAAGAAAAAACGATCATCAGCCCAGGTGCAAGGAAGGATTTAGCGATCTTACCCCCAAAAACACCACAGCCGCCCAAGGTGGACACATTCTTCTTACAGAGTATGGGAACATACCAGAGAAATTTATCAAAATATGAAAGCGTTGAATACTATAAAGTTTTTCATTTTGTAAATCTAGTACAGTTAACATCCACAGTCCACGGCCTAGTGATAATAGCAGAAGCCCTTGAAAGACTTGTTTTATGCATCCTTTAAACAGCAGGCCCTAATAACTTTGTGCATGTTTGTTTAGACAGTTCTACTTTAAACAGGCCTCTTTTCACCAGGTGTTCATTTCAAACTTGTAGTTCATTGATGAGGAAACAGCGTGCTTCTGCTGGAAGTATGCTGAAGAATACCCAGTGTGTTCCTTCAATATAAACATTTTCATCCCATTTCACAACTGCCCATGCCCATTTGGATGTGTACAAAGTAATTGACACACTCCAAGGGCGCTGTTCGTACAATGATACCAACTCTGTCATTTTGTCTGTGGCCTTGGTCAGGAGAACCCCCTTTTGGGTGATTATGTATGCGATTTAACAAGCAAATTAGTTCTGGGTGAACAGATTGCAGAAATTGTTTCTGCAGGTTCCAAAATGTATTCGTATTGAACATCCTCAGGGGCTGTCTACAGGAAGGTAAAAGGCATCACTCAGAACATTGGTAACAGTATGAAAATCAATTTTGATAGCTTGAAGCAGTTGGTGCAGGTGAACTTTTTAAAAAATATGACTAAAAAAGCATCCATAGTGTGTGAGAAAAGATTATGGGATATTAGTACCTAAATGCTGCAAAAAACTTTGAGGTAGTATATGATAAATGTGTGCTCACCTATGATTACAAGTCATTACCCTATGGATAATAAAATGGGAACATCGTGTGCTATGGACACCAGGTTATAAAACCCTTTTGCATGCATGTTTGTGCACCCTTCCAGTTGCAGTAAAAGCTATTTTTGTTACTGTACATATAGGTTAAATATAAAGCTTCCACACATTTACTATACATTAAGAATAACAAGAGACATTTTCCAATATATAAATCACATCAAATCAGCTCTATTCCAATAAAATTCTAAAATTGATATAGTCAATAAAAAAGTGGCTTTGAACATTAAAAATATATCATAATAATCATATCTTGGAGACCAGTCACAAAACCTCCCTCCATACGTGAAAGGCTGCAGAAGTTATAATTATGGATCCTGTCTGTCCCATGTAAAAGACTCCAGAATTGGTCTTCCTCAATGGATACAAATGAGGAGACAAACTTTGAATACCTTTTAAAATAGTATGATTTCAGTATGAATCATTGGGTATGAAGGTGTGGCACAGATTCAGTGGACAATTTACATAGTCAACAGATTCTCATGTGTCAAGGTATACAGGTCCATCATCTAGTGTGCTCTAAGGTGGGAAGCTTGTTAAACCGAAGGTATGTTATAAACCTTTGTAATTGTATCAAATATAACTTTGTAAGGTAGGTACAAGGTAGGTTATATCGAAAGCTCTGATTACTATAAACAGCATAAAGTTTATCTTAGAAAGCCTATTAATATTATTACACATATCAGCATCTCCATTTTTCCTTTTTAATATAGTTACCCTGTGGGGTTAGAAATTATATCTTCTTGCAATACATCTATTGAAACTAAACATGCTAGAGTGGTTGCTTGTAATTGAATTCAATTTTTTTTTAAATTAAACAGCTTTTAGAAAATGCCCCCACAGTCATAACAAGGATATAACAGTATGTGGTTGTATGTGTGTTCTGGCAACACCTGTATAGTGAGCTGTCCACTAAACTACCTTATCTGAAATTTGTGGAAGGCTTACCAGATTCTCTGAATGACGACCGTTTTCTACCGCCCGGCCTTGTAAACATGATCATTGTAGATGATTTGATAATGGAGGGTGGGCCTAGCTCTGAACTGGAAAAATCATTCATACAGTATTCAAACCATCATAACCATAGCATCTGTTACAATGTTCAGAATGTATTATACAGAGGAGAGAGCAACCATTCCATAACATTAAATGCCAGCTACATAGTGATGTTTAAGAACCATAGAGATAAACAACAGCCTGCGGTCCTAGCAAGACATATCTACCAAGGTAACACCAGATTTTTCATGGAGGAATTTGAAGACGCTACACGGGAACCCTATGGTTACCTATTAATGGATTTAAAAATAAACACTTTAGAGGACTACAGACTGTGTGCCAATCTTTCCCACCTGATCTACCTGTGGTTTACATACAAAAGACTTCTAGAAAACACTGCTAAAAATATCTTTTCACATTAGTACCAGCGACCATCCACCATGACAACACATATTTGCACAAACTTTGCTCTCCTTAAAATGCTAGTAACAACACCTACACAACAATGAAAGGCCATTCTGCGCTCAGCTTCTGATGATCTACTATCGGCGACTGCTGAAACTGCCTTCATTACAATAAAAGGGAACGTTCCACTATCCACCCACCAGTTCGGGTCCTTAAAAAAGAAAAAGCGCCTCCTCAAGAAACTGGGTAACTAGAGATCATCCTGAAAAGCTAAAACAACGTTTTAAAACAATCCTGGGGATTAACTGGATCATTACTAGGCTTTGCTTTGCCTCTGATGACTGGGTTTTAGGGAAGAGTTAATGGAGTGCAGCCAAAAGATGTATTTAGTTGACAAAAGCTAGCTGGATGGTTTGAGTGCTCATAACTGTGAAGAACCTGGTATTTGAAAATCAGCCCCACTAAGGTTCGATTCTGAAATGCAAGAGATCCTAAAACCTCATGATTTGTCACACTACGACACGATGACCTGGTCTTCAACCATTCTGCAAAAATACTTAACATACTTTAGAGAGGCGGAAAATGAGAAGAATAAACTAACGCTGTACATGCCCCCCAAAGATCCTGCAAGTCTTGCCAAGCCTACCACATCTGTCCCTGATTTAGATCCCGTTTTGGTAGAATTCTGGACATCATTAACCCCCATTATAGTAAAAATGCTGAACTCTTGCTGAAAAAAATGGGGAGTGAAAAGGGTGTGGCAACATGGAATGACAAGTAGGAGTTTGTTTATAAAGAAAACATTGTCAAAGGTTCAAAGGTTTAAATGCCCACGATCTAGTTCACAGCCTTACCAATCCTCAGGCCTTTGTAAGACACAAAACACCTAGAGGGTGGTAACTGTTTATGCAAGCTGCTGCCGATTTAAATATACCTGCCACCTTATTAGGATATATGGGACATTGTGAGCTGCTCGAAACCTTGAAAGACTCGGAGGTTAAACCCCTGACTGATGATGTTGATTCTCTAACAATGCATTTAAGAAGAAAAAAAGAAAAAGAAAACCAACTAGCTGGTTTAATGTGTACATGTGTTTTTATGTTTTTTGTTTAATGAAATGTTTAATAGTTGAAATATATATATATATATATATATATATATATATATATATATATATATATATATATATATATATATATATATATATATATATATTACATGGCCATGGTAGTGGCCATGTAGTTATGGTTAAGTTGATGTTTCCACTTTTTGAGCACTTTTTGGGTGGCTTATAACTTCGCTCTCCCTGGACGGATCCTCACCAAACTTTGCAAAAAAAGTATTTGGGTCACTCTGAATTCTTTCGCAAAGTTTGGTGAGGATTTGTCCAGGGAGGGCAAAGTTATAGGGGGGTCCCAACACTTTTTTTCCCCATAGACTGAATGGGAAAGAAATGTTGGTCGCGCCTACAGCCCAAACCGCTGGACGGATTTCCACCAAATTTGGACCAGGAGCAGCGGCTTGGTCCCGAAAGCGTGCTTTTGCAAATTTGGTGAAAATCCGTCCAGTAGTTTTTTTTAAAATGACCAAAAAGTAGGTAAAAAAAAATTAGTGATATCTGTGTTTGGTTCGCGGACACACTTCCCTCTTCGCTCCGCGGACAGTGTCCTGATTGGCCAATCGTTTTGCGTGATGTTCGCGGACATGCAACGTGTTCGCTGATTGGACGGCGTGGAGCGTGAAGCGCGTCAGTTTTTTCGGTAGCGATCGCCATCTTGGATTCGCGGACGTCCGCGTACAGCGCGGTGAAACTTTGTTCAAAATGTGTATTTTGTAGAGTGTGTTGGTGTGTAGGAGTGTTTGGGGAGGGTGGGAGTGTATGAGATAGGATGAAAGTTGTGTTTTTTATGTGTTAGTAGTTCTTTTTGTGTTCGATTTGTTTGCGGACATCACGGGTGTTCTGAAATGTTCTAAATAAACAGACTAGGGGGTGTTCTAAGGACTCAATATTTGTCCGTTTTGTTCGCAAGCAAAGTGAAACTGTTCTAAGAACACTCGCGGTGTCCGGGGAGTGTTCATAGGGGGTGTCCTGAGGACGCTGTCCGTATTGTTCTCTGTCAAGTTGAATGTGTTCTAAGAACACCCGCGGTGTCCTGAAATGTTCGCAAATAAACAAAATGGGGGTGTTCTGAAGACGTTTTTGAGAACACTCCCGGTGTCCTGAAATGTTCGGAGGGGGTGTCCTGAGGACGCTGTCTGTATTGTTCTCTGTCAAGTTGAATGTGTTCTAAGAACACCCGCGGTGTCCTGACATGTTCGCAAATAAACAAAATGGGGGTGTTCTGAAGACGCTTCTAAGAACACTTGCGGTGTCCGGGGAGTGTTCGTAGTAGGTGTCCTGAGGACGCTGTCCGTATTGTTCTCTGTCAAGTTGAATGTGTCCTAAGAACACTCGCGGTGTCCTGAAATGTTTGCAAATAAACAAAATGGGGGTGTTCTGAAGACGCTTCTAAGAACACTCGCGGTGTCCGGGGAGTGTTTGTAGGGGGTGTCCTGAGGACGCTGTCCGTATTGTTCTCTGTCAAGTTGAATGTGTCCTAAGAACACTCGCGGTGTCCTGAAATGTTTGCAAATAAACAAGATGGTGGTGTTCTGAAGACGCTTCTAAGAACACTCCCGGTGTCCTGGAATGTTCGTAGGGGGTGTCCTGAGGACGCTGTCCGTATTGTTCTCTGTCAAGTTGAATGTGTCCTAAGAACACTCGCGGTGTCCTGAAATGTTTGCAAATAAACAAAATGGGGGTGTTCTGAAGACGCTTCTAAGAACACTCGCGGTGTCCGGGGAGTGTCTGTAGGGCGTGTCCTGAGGACGCTGTCCGTATTGTTCTCTGTCAAGTTGAATGTGTGCTAAGAACACTCGCGGTGTCCTGAAATGTTTGCAAATAAAAAAGATGGTGGTGTTCTGAAGACGCTTCTAAGAACACTCCCGGTGTCCTGGAATGTTCGTAGGGGGTGTCCTGAGGACGCTGTCCGTATTGTTCTCTGTCAAGTTGAATGTGTTCTAAGAACACCCGCGGTGTCCTGAAATGTTCGCAAATAAACAAAATGGGGGTGTTCTGAAGACGCTTCTAAGAACACTCGCGGTGTCCGGGGAGTGTTCATAGGGGGGGTCCTGAGGACGCTGTCCGTATTGTTCTCTGTCAAGTTGAATGTGTCCTAAGAACACTCACGGTGTCCTGAAATGTTCGCAAATAAACAAGATGGTGGTGTTCTGAAGAAGCTTAAGAACACTCCCGGTGTCCTGGAATGTTCGTCGGGGGTGTCCTGAGGACGCTGTCTGTATTGTTCTCTGTCAAGTTGAATGTGTCCTAAGAACACTCGCGGTGTCCTGAAATGTTCGCAAATAAACAAGATGGTGGTGTTCTGAAGACGCTTCTAAGAACACTCGCGGTGTCCGGGGAGTGTTCGTAGGGGGTGTCCTGAGGACGCGGTCCGTATTGTTCTCTGTCAAGTTGAATGTGTTCTAAGAACACCCGCGGTGTCCTGAAATGTTCGCAAATAAACAAAATGGGGGTGTTCTGAAGACGTTTTTGAGAACACTCCCGGTGTCCTGGAATGTTCGTAGGGGGTGTCCTTAGGACGCTGTCCGTATTGTTCGTTGTTAAGTTGAAAGTGTTCTAAGAACTATCGCGTTGTTCTGAAATGTTCGTAGGGGGTGTCCTGAAAACGGTGTCCGTATTGTTCGCTGGCAAGTTCAAAGTGTTCTAAGAACACTCACATTGTTCGCGGACATTAAAAGTTTCCCATAGATCATAGTTGAAATGTTTGACTCTATGGATGTGATATGCTGCGGTGGTTGTTGCCAGGGTATAGAGTCTTGGGTGCATGGGCATTTGGCCATGGCCATGCACCCAAGACTCTATGCCCTGGCAACAACCACCGCAGCATATCACATTCATATTTGCTTATAACTTTGGGTGAAAAACAAATGTATAAGGAACAAAGGTATTAGATACTATGGATGTGATATGCTGCTATGGTTGTCCTTATTATTGTATACTTACTGTTTGGTCTAGTAATGGGAGTCCATGTTTTTCTTCTTCATTTCTGTGATAAAAGAAAATAGCATGTTAGTATTAGTATTTTGTAATGACTTATTACATTGTATAAGCAATATACTTTTATTTTTTTTCGACCCTCATATTTAGTAGAGTACAAATCAGAGTACTGTGCAATTTGCTCAGTTTCTGTATTTGTTGCTAAAAAATCATTAGGTCTATGGGAGAAAAAAAAATCCATGTTGGATTAAAAAAAAACCTTTTTCGGTTGTGCTACAGTTTATTTGTTTGTTTGTTTTCAGTGTTCACTTGTTTCTGGCTAATGCTTCATACTTTGCTTTGTTGTATTTTATTTGGAGCAGTAACAGATTCTTCATTTGTTTTGATGTTATAAAATTTTGGAGCAGTTAGATACCAATTGGCGTATTCTAACTGTCTATTTTTTAAATATATTTTAGTGGTTTTGATTTATCTATTTGGATATTGTTAAATTTTGGGAAAGTTAGATACCAATTGGCGTATTCTAACTGTGTATTTTTTGGCCTAATTTAGTGGTATTCATTTATCTGATTAGTTTTTGTAGAATCTTTGAGCTGTTAGATGGCTTTTGGAGTATTCTAACAGTTTATATTATTTTAAAACAAATTTATAATTTTGGGACAGTTAGATACCAATTGGCGTAATCTAACTGTGTATTTTTTGGTCTAATTTAGTGGTATTCATTCATCTGATTAGTTGTTGTAGAATCTTTGAGCAGTTAGATAGCTTTTGGAGTATTCTAACAGTTTATATTTTTTTAACACAAATTTACTTAAAGGTTTAAATACAGTTTATTTATCAAATTTTGGTTTTAAGAACATCAAATAAGCATTTGTAAGATTTGCTGGTAATCTCTGCTTTAGAGTAATGGTACTATCATTACATTCAAACCATCCACATTTCTTTTTTATATATGCAGTGTAGTGCCCTGAATTGGTTGTGGCTCCTGCGTGGTAGATTATACCTATTGTTGTGAAGGTTTTCTTACCAAGTGATATTTGACCATGTGTGAATCCAATCAGCTTGCAGTTGTTTTTGGTACCATCTGCATTGTAACGTAGAAGCATTAGTATTACGTATTTACATTGTGTTTGTATTATTAACGTGGAGCGATTATCTGAATTGCAGGTAGAGCATAATCTACCATGGTTTGCATTTTGTACAAGTTGCTGAAATGGAATGGATTCACAATTTGGTATTGATATATATATGAAGCGTTCATTGGGGATTTCTTCTTGTGTCACATTGTTGCAGAGAGTGCATGTATGTTTCCACATTTATGAAATCTGAAAGATTTCATTTATAGGTATGTTTTTGTTTTCCAATTCTTGTAATAAGTACATTAGAAATTCTTGTGGATCTTCCTATGAGTTTATAGTGAATTTCACCATTCCAGCACAGTAGTCCAATTGTCGTCTTATTCCAAAAACACTATATGTGTTGTCAGGATTGTTTGCTGCATTTCTGTGAAGTACTAACATTTGCAAACACAATGGGTCTGTACTGTTTAAGTAAATGTTGTCAACAATTGGTGGTAATTGAAATAGAATATTCATTGCTACATTTGCATAGCAATTTACACCAACTATATTTGAGAATTTAAATGGTCCAGGTAGTTTGTATCTAACTGCTTTTTTTGGAGTGTGTCTTCCTTCTTTAAAGAAGTACCTGGTTTACTTTCTCTAATTGATTCTTTTTTGTTTGTGGTACTTGATGAAGTATTAGTTTCTTTTACTCTCTTTGGAGGATTTGCAGTGACGTCCTGTTGCATATCTGTTTGATTTAGTTTTCTTTTACAACGTTTTAGTTTTTGTGGAACAGAATATGTGTTTAGATGGGGAGTGTATAGTGAGCGAAGTCTATTATGTTCTAAAATGCAAGGAATATCAGCGTTTACTTTACTTGCATCAAAGTTGATTAGAAATAGACCGTCAAGTGTACGTAAGCGTGATAGTGCTACGTAGCTCATGCCTTCTTTAAAGACTGTGTTACCAATATCTATCATTGCTTTGTCTAGGGTAAGACCTTGTGATTTATGAATCTTGACTGCGTATGCAAGAGTTAGAGAAAATTGTTCTCTGCGTACATACATATCTTTGAAGAGAAGGAATCTAGCTGTTGAGTGTCCTATCCGTTTTACTTCTGAAAGTTTGTCAAAGAGTATATTGACAAACTGAATTTTGTTGTCACGTGGGTATGTTTGAAAGCCAAGTGCTCCATTAACTAGTCCTTGGTCCACGTCAAGGTTACGTTTAAGCATTACTCTGCAATTTAAGGATAATTTTAACATCTTTTCTAAGCCTGCTGTGTTTGAGATTGATTTTTCTAAATTATGTAGTCCTGTTGTGGCTTGGTCACACATGGGTAGTGTCATACCATGTACATCTAGTTTGTCTGTGGCGCTAATTTCCATTATTGGTTACATTTCTTTACTTAACATTATTTCATTGAATTTGAGACAGCTTGCAAGAGTTGGCATTAAGGCCATACAATTGACATTTTTGTGGGCTAATTGTTCCATAACATCTGTAGCACATGCATTATCGCCATAAAGTGCATTAATGTGCCGGGTTTTCAATGTTGCTTCTGCTTCTTTAGAAAGTATACCAACTCTCAAACTTTTTAAAATGTTGGCATAAGTTAGATCTGCAGATTGGCGCATGTTTTCTGTTAATTTTCTGTATTGGAAATGTTGCCAAAGGTTGACATTTCCAATGCTGCCAACAGTTTTACGGCAGAGTTTGTGCCCTGATGTTTTAAAAATAGGTTCACCTTTTACTGGTGTTAATTGAAGCAGATCTCCAAAAACAATAATGTGTTTTCCTGCAAAGAGCTCTTCATAATCTGTTATGAGTACTTCTTGTAATCTGAGGTGAATCAAAGCTAACATCAGGTTGGAGACCATGCTCACTTCATCTATTAGTAGCATTTTCATTTGTTTCAATACTCTGTGTAATTCCATTGCAGCTTCTGCAGGAAGTTTGTAATAGTCTAATTTGTTCTGGTGTTCTACTGGTAAAGGTAGTAATCGGTGTAATGTAACACCACCTATGTTGTAGGCAGCTAAACCTGTGGGGGCAGTGACAACAGCTGACAGTTTGTTGTTTGTCAATTGTTGAAGGAACTTACTAATGATTTTGATTAGGAATTTTTTGCCAGAACCAGCTTCAACACTGACGTACAGTAGTATAGGTTTATAATTATGGCAGGAACATTCTTTATTTTCATGTTTTACACCATGTGCAATTTGTTTTGTTACTTCTTGAAAAATGCTACTTTGCTCATTGTTTAGTTTTGATTGTAGTATAGTTAAGTCTTCCTTATCTTCATACTGACACATGGTGTTTTCTACTTCTATCATAGCTAATTCTGCCTCATTTGTTATTAGTGGTTCTCCCAGTGGTTCTTGGCTTCCTGTTACAGAAGGTTGACTACTGTCAGGAGTATCCTTATCTAGTTGGGCTTGGAGTTCATCTTCATGTTGCTGTTCATTGTGCAACATTGTTTGGTACTGTGTAAAGTTTACATCAGTTATAGTGCTTTCATTTGCTTTGAAAGCATCCTCATATGAGTCATAGTTATCTAGTAATTGTTCTTCTTTTCTCCATGGTTTGAAGAGTTGTAGCAGGGACATGTAATATACTTCTTTATGTTGAGGAGTCTTCAATGACAATTTGATATGATTAATTAAATTTGGTTTAGTGAGTTTACCTAAGCTGCCTTCACAGTCTGTCACTCTATATTTACCTTTTTTTTTCATCAGGTTTCATATTATTTTTGTATGTGTAGTTTTGGGCTAATTGGTATAGACACATGCTTTCCAAAGTATTACTTCTGTTTGGGTAGTATGTGTCCAATAAATTGTTTTTTAAAATGTCTTGGCTGTTGGGATCATGTTTGGCTATTGTTTCTATATCTTCATATGATTTTAGAACTCTTTTTCTAGATTTAGCTGGACCAAGACTTAGCCATACTATATTTTCAGATTTACCATACAATGAAGTACCAGTTAAACGATCAGCTGCTTCATAAGATCCACATTCTCTATGGGTGAGCATTTTTATGCCCAAGCTGTATAATTACTGAGATACTGTTTTATCTGATGACAGGTCATTCTAGAGGTCTTGCAGCTCTGTCTTTTCTGATTTAGTTAAGTATGCTGTGACATATTGTGCAACTGCAGTAGAATTGTCTGCAATTTACTGCACATCTATGTTTGCATTCCATAAGTGGGCAATGATTGCATTATAATCATTGATATATTTTTCTTCTTCTTTTCTTTTTATGTAATATGTATTTTTAGGTGACTTACCTTCAACACTATGTCTAACTGAAGACATGAGGTTGTTTACTTGACCTGTATTTGTAACTGGTCTAGGGAAACCAATCGGCATTTGGTGTAGTATTTGTCTTTGTTTTTGTATTTTCGACGACAATATTTTCCACATTTGTGTCTTTGAAATTGTAAAATTTGTGCACGAAGATCACTATTTGTGGCTTCTGATGGAATTTCACAAGTGACATATTTTTCAATAAACTGTAAAAAAGTGGCATCACTGTCTTGACCAAATTTAGGAGCATCTTTAATCCATAAAAGCATGTGGATATGTGGTGCTCCTCTGGCTTGGTATTCTTTTCTCCAAAAGAAGTGTTGCACTTCTCCAAGGGGAGGAACAGTTTTATTACAAATAAAATGTAGCATAGCAATGAAGCGATGGTGAAAATATCTTGAAACATTAACAGGATCCAAAGAACAAAGTTCTCCAGGTGTTAGAATATCTATGTTTGTTTTGTTTTTATTTGATATGCGTAGGAAATCATGTAAATCTTCCCATGCATATTCTGCACAACTTAATGTAACAAACCAAGTGGGTGGGACAAGGTTTCTGATCATGCAACGTACATCTCCATGACGTCAAAACCAGTACTCATTAGTACCATGCATATTTGCTAATAGATTTGTAATATTTGATTGTAAAACCTCATCCTTTTGTTGCACTTTCTCTAATAATTGTGTAGCTGTCATATTTTGAAAGTGTGATCCTGATTTTAATATGTGTGCAACTCCGTAACATAAAGTTGCTAGTTCACTTTCCAAGAGTAGGTGGAATATGTATTCCACATTTTGTCTAAATCTGGGATCTTCAGAATACATCCGTAATGAGCGGTATTCTGAAGCTGATATTTGAATAGGTCTATCATCATACCTTCCTCCTTTGCCAGTAGGAAAGAGTAGAGGAAAAGCACGTGCTTCTATACTTTTTTCCCATATACTGATTGGCAATCCTTTTGTTTGACGCATTTGGTAAGTTTCCAGTACATCTTGTACGGTGTCATTACAGTGCAAAGGATGAATTGTATAATGGTCTAAAGTATTTGATATTGTAGCAGGATCTAGTAGCTCAAATTGACCAGCTTCTTGTGTTTCTTGAATTATTTCAGTTGTATCTTTCAAGTTTTCTTCAATATTAATTTCTTTGTAATATTCATTATTCTCTTTAAGATATTGGAAGGCTTGTCTAACTTTATATAAATCTACCAGCTGTTGCCATATTTTTTGTCTTTTGTAGGTACTCCATTTACTAATATAATTAAAGATTGCTGCATTGGACGTTGCACTCCTAGAGTATGCACATTTTCTTTTAGATTTAATGGTAAATAAACTACTTTTCCACGAATGCCTTTTACCAATTCAGAGGGAGGTAATTTTGCTGTTTTTGGTTGAAGGCGTATTATTGCTTGAAATGGGTGTACCTTTTGAATTATGATGCTCTCATATAAATTAAGTTGTTGTAGAGGTTTTGGTACTGGGTATAATTCCAAATTATTTGTGATAGAACGTGAAGGATTTTGGTTGTTGTCAAGTTGTGTAGTATAATAACTGCAAAGTATTAAGGGCTCAGTTATTTCATATTTGTTTTCTGCTACAAGGTAGAGAGCTAATTCAAACCATTTAGAATCTTCATTGTCTTCTATTTTGTATGATAGGTCCACAGTTTTTGTGTTACTTTTATAAAAAATTCTACGGCAACATACACATACATGGTTTGGTACTTCAGCTGATGTACTTTTAAATTTTAGTATTTCGTTTTTGTATGTGTTTAGCAAAAGGTTCCCATGTGTAGAATTGTTGCTTAATTGGTTTAAAGCTATTTCATTCTGTAAATGGCTTTCACTTCCAAAATATTTTTTCTGGATATAGTGAATTTCTTCAAGTAGGTCTTTTGCTGTACCATGTAGAAGGATGTTATTTAACTTTGCTAGTGCTAAAGCAGGACTTTTAGCATAGTACAGTTTATAGACTAGATTTCTTATAGTTGAATGATGTGTTGATATCCTTTTGATATCATGGAAAGTGGTTTTACAAGTAGGTCCTGTAATGCAGGCCAATGAATGTCCTTGTAGTCCTGTGTACTTGCGCACTGGACAGGTATCTATATTTTGCAGTAATTTAATTTTCGATTTTGTCTTTGCTTTTTACATATGTATTGAGGAATTGGTGTAAAGATTTGAAACATTGTTTGGGAATGTTACACATTGACGTGCATGGCCATTTGTACAATAGACGTTCTGATTCAGTTGAATGGAGGGGTAATTCTAAGTTTTCAGGGCATATTTTTGTAAGAAGTACTTCTTGTTCCATTATGGTATTATTCACTTTTTCATAACCTCGACCACTGCTATGTATGGCAATTGTATTAGTTTGCTTTTGTTTGTACGCTTCTTCATTAAAATATGGTTCTGTGCTTGTAGTGTGATTCCATTCACCTCCGTTGATACTTAAGAAGTTCTTTCTGTTGATATTTCGCTTATTGAGAAGTCTTTTTTGTAATTTAGTTATTAGTTTTGTTAGTGGTTTCATTTTGTTTAACAGTAAAATAAATACATTTCTTTTGAGAAGAATTGCACTGTCCATCAATGCTTCTAAGATTAATTTCCTACGATAGGTTTTAAGCTTTGAACCTGATTTCTCTCCTGTTTTTATAAGATTTTGAAGGACTTTGTGACGGTATATTTTGGCTAAAATACTTTTCTTGGTATGCTTACTTTGCACTATATTAAAATTTGAAGAAGTAGTTTTATCTGTACTGATAGCTGATTTTCTGTTAATTGTTTTTTGGTTTGTTTTACATTTTGATAGAGGAAGCGAAGTTGTTGTACTTGAAACTTCTTGTGTTTCACTAAATGATTGTATTAGCTGTTTTGTTTCAACTTTTTTTACAAATTCTGCTAGAGATGGATGCTTATGTTGGACACCTTTATTTTCATTTGCTCTACTTTTGCGTTGCTTTCTACGGACTTGACTTTTGGTAGGCATTCTTTAGGGTCTGTTGAAAAAAATAAAGAAGATATGGGTTGGGGTGTTCTGGAATGTATGTGTGCTGTGTGCATGAGTGTTTGAGTAAGATGATAAAGATGTATGTAATGGTGTGTGATTGTGCATTGGGAACTAAAACTAGTAGGGATAGGTATTCTTGAATTTATGTGTTACTAAATTGGGGTTCAGATGACAAAAAAAGTAAGCTAGTAGTGTGGAAAAGTACAAATAGTAAATCTAATGTATACAATTAAAACAGTTGTTTGTTCTATAATATGAAAATTGTAGTGGTTCAGTTGGGTAATTTGTGTGTCCAAAAATAGAGATTTGTGGGCCATTCTGGCTGTAAATCTCTGTATAAGACATGGACATTTTTGGACAAAATGGTACAAAATCTCTATTTTTAGAAACCGAAATAGCTCGTATTAATGTTATAGTATATTTGATTAATAATGCAAATATTATGGTGATATTTTACTTACTTTTTTTTTAAATTAACAGGTAACTTCTTAGTTTTTCTTTCTTCTTTGAATTCGGCTGCTTCTTTTCAGGAAACTGGTCTTCACTGCAATTGTAAAAGCTTCAAATTAGTAACTTTGTTTGTACATAGCACTGTTTTTAATTTATATATTGATTTTTTTTAATTGAAATCCTCAGTGCCTTCTGTAAAACCATTAAACTAATTTATTTACATAAGATACATTGCATCAGTTCAGTACATATGATATGTTCTTAAGGAACAAATTGTATTGAATGACTAACTTTAGCAAAAAAAAATATCTTTACTATGTCTTGTGAAATTTATAATATATTAGTGAATACCACTTTTTCTGTAAGTAAACTGTACTAGGTAATAGCGCCTCAATGTCATGTCTAATTTAAAGTAATTAAGTAAATACATAAATAAAAACAAAAAATATGAAATTGTATAAGTATTTTATAAAGGTTTAAACATAGATTGTGTTTGCATGCAATTTTGTTTGAATATATGTAGTCTATATATTTCATTTAAAAAATGTTAGTTTAACATGATTTGAGTGTGTGTGTATAAAGAAAGTAAAAAGTATAAAGGTTTATAAGTGATAGTTGATTTTAGGAAATTGAAAAAAGTACAGTAAATTCATTTTACAGATTTTACAAGGTAAACGTCTGTTTGAAAATGTGTTCATCTACTATACAGAAAATATGCATACCTGAAGTTTGTGTTCATGCATATGGATATGCATGGAGCTGCAAGTAGAAATCTTGAAGACTTGTACAGTATTTCTGGTAGATGATGCTTGCCAATGATATGACACTTGTACTCAGAGAGATTCAGAGTACATTTGCAGTGCTGATATATGATGATGCAGTTAGATGTAGAGGTCTTGAATGTGATTGGTGCATGGTCATGTGATTTTTGAGGTACATCCAATGAGGGAATGGCAGAGAGAGTGTAGTGGAAATGGTAGAAGGGCTGTTCATGTTACAATATGTCCGCGGACATGGCGGTAGTCCGCGGACATCGGGAGTTACATCCGGGGATTTTTGGGTTCAGAAGTCATGCAAATGAGAATAAGCACTGAAAGGGATTGGTCAGGAAAGTTTGGTGGGTGTGTTGTGCCAGGAGAGATTTTCTCAGATACTCTTTTTGCTGAGAGAACAAAAGATAGCTATGGCTGTGTGTTTCAGAAACCAGATTGTTTGGATTTTAGGATATTTGTGGTTACATTGGTGGAAGGTGCATGCAGAAAGCTGTGGAGTAGCTGTAGATCTTGGATTCCCACATGTGGAAGTACACTGGCATGGAGTACGTTGAATGAAGTGGTTGGACTTGCTACCTCTCTGTGCTACTTTGGAGACAGAGCAACATCCAGACATAATTGTAATTCATTGTGGAGGGAACAGTTTAGGACATGTGACTGGAATTGTTTTGCAACTTGCTATGAAAGAAGGACGTAGGAAGTTTATGGACATGTTTCCTAATTCTCAAGTGATATTTTCACGGATTGTGCAAAGACAAATGTGGCTTCGTTCTTCTTCATTTGGTCCACAAATGGAAAAAGCAAGGCGCAATGTTAATAAGGCTGTTTGTGGCTTTTTTGGCATGTCTTCTTTTCACCATGTTTTGTAGTACATACATTTTTCACAGAGATGGAGTCCATCCTACTTATGCTGGCAATCAGATTTTTCTGAGAAATGTACAAAATGCATTGCGACCTTTTTTGGAATTACAACAACGATTTTGAAGTAGATGTTAAGCATTTACAATTTTTGACTTACAAACACCACCCAAAGGCTCTTTTCAGAGCCACCACTTCTTTCCAGAGAAAATTACAATGTTTGTGATGGAGTAGCAACCCAATTGTTTTAATGTTCGCGAACTGTCCGCGGACTTCTAAAAAATACAAAGAGCCCTGCTTCATTTATTTTTACTTCTATTTTTTTAACTGGGAAAGGCGGCTCTGAAAAGAGCCTTATTTTTTTTTGATTTTTGTAATTTTGTATTTCTTTTGGTTTTTCAGACACGACACACTAGGAGAGGAGGGTAAAGGAGGGTAAAGGAGGGGACACCAACCACAGGGATAAGAAAGGGCGAGCTGAGAGAGGAAGATGTAGAGTGGGTTTTATTTGGGTAGTGAGCAGGTCTTCTCGTGCTCTGAGACGATAGTCTCAAAAGCACTCCGAAGTCGCTTCCCCCCTGCAGAGTACTGTGTCACAGTACATACATACAACTGTGACCCTCGAAAGGTAAGGGTCATCAGCATTCTGTATGTCCTGTGAGGCAGCTTGAGAAAGACGCTGTCCCACAGAGGTGGTCCTTGTGTTGACAGGATCAGAAACAGAGGATTAATTAGAGGAAATCAACCTGCTACGTTCTTCGCAAGGTACAACCCTGCGAATAGCCCCAGAGTGAAATGACCTCAGGTGTCACTTCATAGTAGTGGTCCCAAAGATGTACTTACTGTGCTTCCCGTGACTGACTCATTGCAGGTAGCACGGTTCGCACGAGCCTTAGGACCATTTCCATGAATGGTAAATAACCGCCACACCCAAGACTCACGCCTAGTGCGGGTAGTAGGGATTTCCTCTACCTCATTCTCATCATCCTCTTCTTCCTCCTCCGCATCCTCACTCCTGTTCCCCTCTTCAGGCCCTTGGGGAGGTGGTGGTGGTGGAGGGGGTGGGGGTGGTGCTGAAGCAGGTTCAGCACCAAGTGGCAGTTCAGCAGCCAAGGATGCCATCTCGATGATGCTGTAGTCTGCAGGTGGCAGCAAAAATCACTGTGTTCTGAAGAATAGCCAGAAACACAATGGGAATAAGCTCTTGGGCGTGGTCTTTTATAGGGGTGCTTGTGCGCGGTCCGCGGACATGCGCACTGTCCGCGGACAGATCGAACACAAAAAAAGGATCGGAAAGTTTCAAAAGGTATCTAGAAACTCAAGATTGCTATGTGGGACTTGTGCCATGGTGAGATTTTATTGAAAAATATTATGGATTAACTGAAAATGTACTTTTAAATTGTTCGGGGACACGAACAGTGTCCGCATTTCAGGACACACAATGAGCGTGGGCGCGGTCATATGATCCGTTTGCGAACTAGTCCGCGAAGGAAGCGCCTGTCCACAGGACACCAAGTGCACAGAGATTGGTTAGCGCATGCGCATTGATGTCCTACGGACACTGTTCGGGTTCTGAAGTAATTAAAAGTGCGTCACACGTGAAACGAAAATTTCAGGACACCGCGTGTGTTCTTAGAACAGTTTAAACTTGGTAGCGAACAGTAAGGACAGATATAGTGTTCTTCAGGACACGTGTAATTTAGTTTATGTACGAACATTTCAGGACACCAATTGTGTTCTTAGAACAGTTTCAATTGGGTAGCGAACACTACGAACAGGTATAGTGTTCTTCAGGACACCTCCATTTTCGTTTACGTACGAACATTTCAGGACACCAATAGCGTTCTTAGAACAGTTTGAACTTGCTAGCGAACAGTACCGGACAGGTATAGTGTTCTTTAGGACACTTTAATTTTTGTTTGTTTACGAACAATTCAGGACACCGCGTGTGTTCTTAGTACAGTTTCATGTTGCTAGCGAACACTACCAACAGTTGTACTGTTGTTCAGGACACATCATTTTCGTTTATTTACGAACATTTCAGGACACCATTGTGTTCTTAGGACAGTTTTAAGTTGATAGCGAACATTACGGACAGATATAGTGTTCTTTAGAACACTTTAATTTTTGTTTCTTTACGAACATTTCAGGACACCACGTGTGTTCTTAGAACAGTTTCAACTTGCTAGCGAACAGTACGAACAGGTGTGGTGTTCTTCAGGACACCTCCATTTTCGTTTATGTACGAACATTTCAGAACACTCGCACTGCCGCGGACACTTTTATTGTTTAAAAAAAAAAAAAACGGAAACTATTCACAACACAATATAAAAATTTAACTTTATTTAACATATATTAATAATTTATGACAGAGAAGGTGAGGCAGAAACAGAAACAAAAACAGGAGAATTTGGGGTTTCAACATGATTGGTATTAGGTGAAGAAGGGATGGAAATCTCATCAAAACGTTTTGGATTATGGAGAGGGTTTGGGGATAATTGACTGGGATATGGTGAGGAGGGACAAGTACATGTGGGGCAATGGTATGAGGTTTTTGGTTTGAAATGATTTTCTACAAAAGTTTTTAAATTATTAAAATTAGCCAACAATACATGCATTTTTTCTTCTATATTGTGAAGACTGTTATCCATAACAGGGTTTTCTGAAGTTTTTTCTATTCTGGTATGCTCTGTACAAAAAAATAATATATATGGTAAATGTATATAAAAAAAATAATAAATAAATGGTTTATATTATAAAGTGTTTACCATTAGTTTCACTATCTTGTGACATTTCTTCATGTGGGAAATTGTCCTATAGCCATTCCAGAGTACTAGACATTTCTGTGAGAAAAAAAAAGATAATATATTTTTTAATCTAATACAGAAAGTTTATAAATATATGAGTAAAATGAAGTACACTTACTATTTCTGGTAAGATAAGTCCTATGTATTCAGTGGGTCTGGTCTTGTTCTCAGTTCTGTTGTGTCTGTGAGGTAATTATGTTGGAAGCCAATTTATCTTCTTGTGGTATATTCCATTTCAGAACATATTGTATTTAAATGAATGGTTAGTGTGTTACATACATGGGTTTAATTTCTTATGTATTACTATATATAATGTGTTTGTGTGCTGCTTTTTGAATTTGTTAAATGTTCATATATTATGATATAACAATCAAACATACCCCACCACCCCCCCCCCACAGTTTTTAGGTAGTGGTACTGTTCTCCGAACATGTCCGCGAACATTAAATAAGTTTGCGGACATCAAGTTCATAAGAAGAGATCTAATCAGTTCCATATGACATATATATAAAGTCAAAGTCATTATTGGTAAGTTGTGCTACTAAAAAACTATGAAATTCAGTGAAAAAACTTTGTTAAAGGGACGTTATGGTTAAGTTGCGCTACTAAAAACCTATGAAATTCAGTGAAAAAAACTTTGTTAAAGGGACGTTATGGTTAAGTTGCGCTACTAAAAACCTATGAAATTCAGTGAAAAAACTTTGTTAAAGGGACGTTATGGTTCCAAGTAAAACCGAAAAACCCTTGAAATTCGCCAGTTATGGTAAGCTAAGCAACCATAACTCGCGCCACCACCGTGCACTGCTAAGACTAACACCCAGGACATCAAAGATGACATCACAAATGTCATTGATGACATCACTGATGACATCACATGTGTATGTACTTCTCATGAAATATGTGTAGAAGGGATTCTTATTATGTTGCGAAAAAAGTGTCAAGAATCATTGCAAGAAATATACCCTAATAAGTGCATTGAACGATGCATTGATATAAATAGCATCCTATTATGGGGTTCTATCTAGTATACTAAGCTACTCATACAGAAACATAACATTGTGTGCAGCGTACAAGATGAAGGTATGATATTCGTAATGTTAATATGTTGAATAATGAAATTATAATTGTTTTCTTAATAGATTTTTGTGTACTGTGAAATATGTAATAAGTAGCTAATAAAACCCAAGTATTACATAATTGCATTACTATAGACAAAACACAAAGACACAAGAACACATACCAATATGGGTATATACAGGGAAAGTGAAGTTAGCAAAAAAGCACAAGTAGTAGCAGAAACAATTTATAACTTAACTGATTAGTTTCATGCAAATAAATGATTGCTCTGTTTCAAAGCTGCTATTTACCCTATGTATATGTATCACTTGATGTGATTGGACCCTAAGGAAAGTAGTGTGAGTACAATGTATACATATATGACCATATACAGGGAAAGTACAGCCATAAAAAAACAACAGAACTATCAGAAAGTGCTCATAAGTCTAGTGATTATCTTTATGCACAAAAAGGATTGCTGTCTTTCAAGCTTGTGTTTTCCCATATGTATATGTTTCATAAGATGTGACTGTACTCTAAGGGAATTACTGTAAGAACCTACTAGAAGGATATGTCTACAAATAAAATAAAATTCTTAGTTTCTGACTGTTACTGAAGAAAACCATGTGGCCTAGATATGTCAGCAAAAGAAAAAATAGTGAGCCAGACATGTGATGTCATTAGTGATGTCATCAATGACATTTGGAATGTCATTGTTGATGTCCTGGGTGTTAGTCTTAGCAGTGCAAGGTGGTGGCGCGAGTTATGGTTGCTTAGCTTACCATAACTGGCGAATTTCAAGGGTTTTTTCGGGAACCATAACGTCCCTTTAACAAAGTTTTTTTCACTGAATTTCATAGGTTTTTAGTAGCGCAACTTAACCATAACGTCCCTTTAACAAAGTTGTTTCACTGAATATATATATAAATATATATATAAAATGGAAAAAACGTTGTTAAAGGGATGTTATGGTTAAGTTAGACTAATACAAACCCATGAAATCAAATGAAAAAACGTTGTTAAATTGATGAGGAGTTATGCACTTTCATTGCAGTTTATATTGTATTTTTCGTACCATCCATGACCTTCTCTTAGACGTTTTGCCTTTTGCTTTGTAATCAATTGTTGGTCATTTATGCTGCTCCTTTTGAATTTGCTTTATTATTCTTGAGGTGTATGAATTGTCACTCATTATATTTACAGGGTTCATGTCTCATGTTTGTATGAGTTTTTTGTATACATGCATTCTGGTTGTTTCTGTTTGATGAGGTTTGTGCTATTCATACTGTATGTTGTAGTTCTTTTCTTACATCCTGCCTTCTTATATTCATTTTGGTGTGTCACATATATATTTTTATCAACATGCTTTTTGATAAATTCCCCTCTAGTTTTAGCAGATGTGGTCCTACGAGAAATCCTGACACTTGCACTTTATTCTGAGGCTGCTATTAACATTTGCACTTTATCATGTCTATTGTTCCCAGACAGCCATAAGCATTTGGACTTTACAATGTTTATTGTTGCAGCTATGAGCATTTGCACTTTATTGTGGAGATTGTCTTCAGGCAGCTATTCACATTTCCAGCTTACATTGTCTATTGAGGTAGCTTTGAGCATTTGTACGGTGTCTATTTGGACCTTGCTGGTCATTTAATACACCAGCATGAGAGATCTTTTCGGTTTTAATATGCTTCAATATGTTGATTGTGCACTTCACCTTGGACTTTGTGCTGTTATCTATGTTATATTCTATGCAACAGATGCGTTTTGCCACTTTGGGTTAATCCAGTTCATATTTGGTGTTCATTGGCACAGTATGGGATAGGTATTTATTGCACTCGCAATTATTTCTGTACTTTAACATGCTTAGCCTTATTGTTGCATTGTTGTCAATTACAATGTATGCACTTTAGGCTACATTGATTTTCCTTTAATCTTGTTTAAGTGTGACAGGTTGTTAGTTATTTTGACCACTTCAGTCATTTGATTGCTAACCGACACGTATCTGTATGTTCAATTACTATAATCCTCATCATGGTTGTACTACTAACTTTGTTATTGCTGTCATTTGGCTTTCTAATTACAGTTAGTTTCCCATTCCAACATGTCTGCCTGCTTTGCATGTTTTACATTACCAGATTTTTCGGTTGCCAACAGTGAAGAGGGACCATAAAGTTTTATATGGCCCCTCTGGTCACGTGAATCTTGTGTGAACAAGCACTCAGGAAGTGTGAAATGCCTCATCCTTTTTTTCCCCTCTGTACCTTGCTATTGTCAGTCTACCATTTTTTATTTATAGAAATTCTGGGTTTTTACGCATTTCACGGTCTTGCCTTCCTTTTGCCCTTTAGTCCTTGGAGTGCGGTCCTGCTGCTCTGTGGCTATTTGTCCTTTTCTTGTTTTATAATATATATATATATATATATATATATATATATACACATATATATATATATATTTTTTTTTATTTTTTTATTTTTTTTTTTCAATGAAAAACTATTGTTAAAGGGAAGTTATGGTTAAGTTGCACTGATAAAAACCCATGAAATTCAATGAAATAAACATGGTTAAAGGGATGTTATAGTTAAGTTGCACTTCTAAAAACGTTGTTAAAGGGACGTTGTGGTAAAACCAAAAATCCCCAGAAATTCGCCAGTTATGGTAAACTAAGCAACCATAACTCGTGCCAGCACTTTGCACTGCCAAGACAAACACCCAGTACATGAAAGATGACATGCCAAATGTCATTGATGACATCACTGATGAAATCACATATTTGGGCCACTTGTTTTTGTTCACTGACGTGCTTTGCCTAGTTTGTCTTTTTACTGACAATGAGAATTTCAAAAAATTGACTAGGTGTTATATATATAAACAGTAACCTCCTTATCATGTGGATTGAAGGCCAGTCATTGCTGTGAGGTTGTGTAAATGAGTCTGGCATCCAATCCCAATATCTTGTCCTACTTTGGTCGCAAATAAGGGTGGTTAATGATTTCAAGGGGTGGCCTGCTGACCTCAAGGACACCTGGTTCAGCGTGCTTGGTAATTATCTCTGATTACCATTGTATGCAGCGATAACCCTCAGCTCCCCAAAGATAGTTTCTTTAGTTTGAGAAGTGCAATGTTGTGTTTTTTAATATGTTTTTACTGTGATGTCCTTGAACCAAGGTGTCTGTCCGCAAATCCAAAATGGCAGCCATTTCAAAATATCTGATGCAGCTCATGTTTTTCACCATCCAATCAGTAGGCATGTCTGATGTCCGCAGACATCACACCGCTCTCAGATTGGCCCGGGAGGGTGTCCGCAGACCGAACAAGGAAGTGAGTCCATGGACCGAACCCAGATATCACTCTTTTTTTTACCTACTTTTTGGTCATTTAAAAAAACGACTGGATGGATTTTCACCAAATTACAAAAGGCCACTTTCAGGACCAAGCCACTGCTCCTGGCGCAAATGTGGTGAAAATCCATCCAGCGGTTTGGGCTGTAGGCGTTAGCACATTTTTTTCCCATTGCATCTATTAGGTAAACCACACATTTTGGGAACCCCCTATATCTTTGCCCCCAGGCCCTGTACGCAACCTCACCATACTTTGCAAAATCATTCCAAGGGGACAATAAACTTGATTTACATAGTTTGGTGAGGATTCATCCAGGAGGGGCAAAGTTATAACCCCCACGCCATTAAGTGCTCTTCCTATGGGTTGAACAAGTTAACCGTAACTACACGCCTGCTACCGCAGGCCGTGTAATATGTAGATTTCTTTTTTATATAATGATAGCTTTCCATTCTTTAAAAGAAAGGACTCTGGTTGTAATAAATACATTGGTTATTTATACTAGGCTAGTAGGGTCCTGTTGAGCATTGAGTGTGAGGGCAAGATTCTGGAATAAGTTGTTATGTAGGACTTCCTGGGTATTCAGTTCTCAGAGAGTTTCCAATGGCTGAACCACCACTGCAAGGCTACTGTGTCATTGGATAAATACAGTGGGGGTTTGTGGAAATTCTTTAGAACTCATGGCAGAGGGGCAATTTCACCTGTACTGGAATTTTACACAGCACAGGCCTTGCCGGCAACCTGGTATGGAGCGGAGCTGTGGGGTCATTTAAGGATTCCACCTCTCGGTATCTCAGAGAATGACTTTCCTACGGTAATCCTGATGCAACCGAGGGGGCCCCTTTAACTGGCCTTCAGATGGAGTGCAATTGGCCCGCTATCACAGGGGTCCTGGCCATAAAACCAGTGTTGTACTGGGTCAGGATCTGGTCAAAGGAAAATGTTACACCCTACTGTTTGGTTCTATCTAACTAACTTTCTAAACCTATGGGAGGCTCATTGCCTCCCTTGGTTTAGGTTTACTTGTTCAGAGCTCCTCAAACTGGCTTTGATTGTGCTATGAGAGAGACCCAAAGAGCATAACATCAGGATCTAAGATGGTGGTGAAGCGAGCTTACCATGAAATGGTGGTAAATCAGATGAAGCAGGATTGCATGGTTCTGAGTACAGAGCGAATGTATTTGTCACATAAATGGTAACATGGTTTTGAGGAATATTTTGACAATGTCTGTCCAGGTTATGCCCGGTCACTTTACATACAGCTGTCTATTAACATCAAAAGATCTCTCTGACCACTCATCTTGTATCCAGAGGCTTTTCAGGCCTAAACAGTTGCTATCCAGAACCCTTAACCAAATAACAAGACTCTTCCTTTTCTCTATACTTCACCCTATTCCCACCCCCAACCGTACTTGCCCTCCTGGCCTCAATTAGCACTTGCTATCCAGGTCCCACTAGTACCTACCCAGCAACTGGGGCCACGTCCCTCCTTCACCACCCCTCACCCCTTACCTCCCCTCACACTGGCCTTCTACCAACCCCCTGCACTTCCTGCATCTACACTTGCATGATCTGAATGTCACATGGACTAGTAGGCCAGTTTATTGTTGTTTTATCCTCCTCTACTACCCTTGCCCTTAGTCTTGTGGCACCCGGAAACACTTTCTGCTGAATAGGCACCATACAAATGTTCAAAAAATAAAGTAAATAAATAAATAAGTTCTGCGAATACTGAACTATTAAGCTAATAAGCATTATGAATACTGAACTATTGAGAATTCACAAAAGTGGCTGATGTTAAAGCAAAAGAACCCTAGAACTGAATATGTGAGTTTGAGAAAAGACCAACAACCCGGTGGGGAGGCCTTAATAGAATCCCAGGCATACCACCAATACCCAAGCCAGGAGACATTAAAGAACAGGCAATATCAGTCTAACAGAAGTTGCCAAATACATGAGGTTAGCGTTAAACAGCCGCAAGGTTCTTACGGTTGATAATCAGGTTCTGGGAGACCTATAAATGCGATTGATTTAAACTCACATTACCACAGCCAAGTCAGAAGCAGGACAATATGTTATCCTGACTACTATGTTGGTATTGATGCAAAAGGGAAAGAAAGGTGGCAAACAGGCGGCCTTTCTGGGAGAAGCACCCAGATGGAGATGTGCATCATTTGTAGATCAGTCCTACTATGAATCAATGTGAACATTCTATTCCCTGAAAGCTGATAACATTGTGATACGAAACAAGACTATTGAAGTTGCTATTCTAATCTGAAAGTTACCACTGAAGCACTTTTCTGTTTTGTTATTGAAGAAGTAGACGGGCAGGCGAAACATGGTGAAAGGAGAAACCAGATAGTAGAAAGGGTTTATGGTCTTTCCATTGAAAATGTTTCCAACAAAACCTTTTCCAACGAAAATTATGCATCAAAAATGTTTGCATCAAATGCATTTTTTAAATTGTATTCTTTTTTTGGGGAGGTCCCCCCAACCCTCTGTTTTTTACCATTAAAAACCCACCCATATGAAAATGAACCCTTTACACCAACCAATATATGCATTTGATGCATATTTTTCGATGCATAATTTTCGTTGGAAAGGGTTTCGATGGAAACACTTTCAATGGAAATAGTAGATAGCAGTAGAAAGTGCTGAAGAGTGGTACTAATAGAAAAACAACATGTTGAGTTGTGGCATTTGGGGACGAATTGCGAAAGCTGGTTAAAGAAAAGTTACAAATATTTCTGCATTTAAAATTCTGAACCATCCTGATCAAACTATTTGTTGTTGACACAAATGTGAGACAATTTGTATTCCATGAGGAATGAGAGCTTTTGACTTTTTCAAGATACTTGACTATCCTGATCAAACTATTCGTTGTTGCCACAAATGTGAGAAAGTTATTATTCCAGACACAGTGAGAACTTCTACACTTTTTTTCAAGATACTTTATTGAAGCAACAGAACTTTGTGAATGTGAGTACAAGAACTTAAGATACATAATGGAACTTTGTGTTAAAACGGATTTCCTTGTTTTTCCGTTGAACTGTGGAGAAAACCCTTGTTTGGATCTGGGGAAGGGAAGTTCACCCAAATCACGACAAGAGACATTGATCACATTGTGAAGCAGGTTGTATGTTATATGTTGACATTGAATTGGATTGCCATATCATTCCTTTTTGCTTTGATTGTTTTATAAGTGTGAGGGTTAGATATCCCTTGGTTAGAGTGTTCCCTTTAGTTTATTTTAGGCTGGGAAATCCTCATCTGTGTAGGGGCAGTGAGGTGTTTATTCAACTTGTTTATTGAATAAAATGGCAAAAGTTGAAAACGCTTTACAAAGTTGTCCATTTCACATTTCTGCCCTCTCACAGTACTCAAACTGAAGCTGTTTTGTGTCCACCACCAAGATGTGAGGATCATGTGGGGCAATGGGTAGATCACAGAAATGGTTGGGGGACGAGTTGGGCTTGTTCAACGGAGGAGCATGCCCATTTTGGGACTGAAATAAGAAATTATTGTAGGGCTGTTCCCCAAGAAGATGATCCGGATATGTTATTTTAAGTATTAACTAAAGGGGGGAATGTTGAGGTGGTCAGGAAAGGTCCCCACAATCAAGAGGGTTTTTTTATTGTGCGTGCCATATTTGTGACTGGGATGTGGCAAACTGGGTGTGATTTTACTATTTCATATTTCTCCAGTATAGTTAAATGTGAAACGGATATATAACTTTTTTGTGTGTTTTGTGTTATTTTTTGCTTAAACTGATACATATTAGGTTTGCATGCATGCAGACAGACAAATGCTAAAGCCTCCAAATGAAATATACACACAATTCAGACATATTTTGCTATGGAGTAACTAAAAGCAGGCAATGAGGAGTCTTTATAATGGGAATGGGCGAAAGGGAGCCTGTAAAACATTTTAAGTAGATTTATGAATCTGAATGTAGTGGGCCTTTTATAAACAGATTCAAACATGGCTGTCAGGGGTTGGCTTTTGAGAAACTGGTTCTGCTGAGTTTTAAAGGTCAGAGGATGGGTAAATAAGTAACTTCGACCTTTGTGATGGTCCGCTCAACTGAGCTAACCATCACAAAGGTCGAAGTCGGCCGTGGGTTTTTTGGTCTGATAATTATCGCAGAAGGCATATGTAATCTCTTGAATGTATAGGAGCTTGACAGAGGGTTTTTGCTATTTCTTCTCACCAACAATAAACCAAGAGGTGAAAGAATGCTGGAGGCTAAAGTGATTGAAACCTTGCGTTTTAATATTATTTTCAGATGTGCTATATGTGATGAAATGGCAGTCATTTAGAATAGAATATTCCAATGGAGGGCAATGAACCTGGGGATGAGATAGTTATCGCTAATTCAACGAGAACCTGTTTAATCAGCCTTCTTCATATCGCCTGAAGTATTTATGCAAACCATGTGCAATTAATTTAAGGTTAAAAGGGCTTAGGACAGTTATTACTAGTAATGAATTATGCTTGCATACAAATATATAACTGGTTGATGATGTCATGTCCTACCAAGGACAAATCCATAAAGGAGGTGTGTTTTACACATGAGCTGAAGTTTGCAGTTAATGTAAAGGCTAATAATGGGAATGTACATATTGGAGAAAGATGTGATTTCTTTCAAGATGTTTTGGCCAATCACATGTGGGGGTGGTTTGTAATAAAGTATCTGGGAGTGTTTTAAATGTCGCAAAAACGTATATAAGATGTCAACTTATGTGGGTCATTGAGACTTGGGTAAGCTTGATTCCACAGCCTCATCTAACTGCTCCCTGGCAATAAACTTGCTTTAAGTAAAAACGTGCACTCATTCCCTAAATGGGGGGCCTCCTTGGGTTTAGGTGATTAGTGGCCTGCCCCTACAGGGCCATGACTCATGTTGGGTGCATCCCTAAATACACATGAGGTCATCTTCTGGAAGATGAATCTACATTTTGAAAAGAAGATGGTCATCATCCTTAAAAAGGTAATACTTTGGGATAAGCAAACAGGGAAATATAGTAAATTGAGGACTTAATTACAGGCCTGTGGGATCAGGCCTGGAGTTAACAGAAAAATTTAACTTTAGTCAGTTGTATAATGAGTGAGTTAGGGATCAGTTTATGTTGAAGATTCGAGAACACAAATCCGAGAGCAGATGTGCAGTAAACGAGATACCAGCATGGATGACATCCTGGATATTACAAAGAAAATGGAACACATGATGACGTGTCTTAAAGAACTGGAAAAGAAGGAAGTACAATGAGTAAATGATTGGGACTGTGCAGTGGTGAGGGAGCCAAGAGAAGTGAGAAAGCCAGGGTAAAAGAGACAACCCTTACAAAAGTGTAAATCTAAAGAAAGGTGTGTGAGTAGGTGATGGCCCCATCAGGGAGGATAGCAAGAGGTTGAATGTAAAGAGATGTCTTGGGTATGGGAGCACATTCCATTTTGCTAGTTCAGGGAGTTGCCCATACTCAAGGTAGACTGTCAAAGGTGTGGAAAGAAGGGTCACTTTGCTGTGGGGAACTTTACCCATGGGTGGATGAATGCCTATTGAGGGGCATGTATTGACATATTGGGTGTGTCCCAGGCTAAGCTGGAGTATAAAAGCAAGGTGACTATAGTGAATGTGTATATTTGAAAGAGGGGTGGGAGTCTCTTAGGCTGGTATGAGCAAACTGATATGGGAATTGTACTAGAACTGATTGTTCCTGGGTTAGTTGCCGTCATAGAAAAGGAGACAAAAGTAAAGCCAGAACATAAAATGATAGATGTGTTCAGGAAATCTGTGGGAATCTCAAAGGATTTCACCACCATATTTGATTAAAAGACAATGTTTGACCAGTAGTGTCCAAAGTGAGGAGTGCACGATATGCATCAGGGAGGAGGTCACAGCTGAAATCAGCAAACTTGAGCAGGAGGCAATCATTGAACCAGTTGAGGCATCAGAGGAGATGTCACCCAAAGTGCCAGTGTGAAAAGGAAATGGACATGTCCGGCTGTGTGTGGACTTCAGAGGGTTGAACCATGATGAAGTTGTGGCCAGGTTTCCCCTTCTCAATATTGGTAATTTTGTTAGTCTGGCAGCGGGGGACAAGGTATTCTGCACCCTTGACAAGACCTCGGCTTCCCGTCTGGAAACGTTGCACCCTGAATCTTTGAATGAGGAAACACACAGGTTTAGGAGAATGTTGTTTGGCTTAGTCTTGGCTGCAGCTTTTTTTCAGAGGGCGATGGGCAATTTATTGAAGGGAATTGTGGGTGTGGCCTACTTTCAGGATGATATCCTCCTTACTGGCAGTAAAGCGACAGAGCATCACCAGAGATTGTTCTGAGTTTTGGAAGCATTGCCTAGAGGCATCTCACACTGTGATAGGAAAAATTATGGTTGACATCCATAGACAATTTGGGACTATTTGTGAAATCGGTTGAGTGTCATAAGTGTGGACACAAGAGAAGAGCTGGTAACTTCCATAACACATCTGTAAAGTCTTAAGAATAGACAACAAGTCATGTCCTTTTTGGGATTAGTAAAATATTACTCAAAGTGTGTTAGGCACTTTGCCAATAGGCGCAAAATCATCAGGTGATTTTGCAAGAAGGGTGTGGAATTTACCTGGGGAGCTGAGTGGCAGCGATGAAATTAAGGATGTGAAAGTTGCGATTGCATCTGCTTTGGACAACTTGGATATGCATTGTGTAACATTTGTTATGATGGATGTGAGTGAGTCTGGGGTGCATAAGGTGATAGTCCAAAAGCAGAATTGTATGGAAAGGAGGTGGCCTTTGCATCATGTGTCTTGAGAGGGGCAGGGGCTCAGTACTCAGTCATTGAGAAAAAAGCACTCAGTGTGGTGTGAGCCTTAGGACATTTTAATTGTTTTTTGTGAGGAAGGAAGTTCACAGTACATACAGACCATGAGCCATTGGTAGGTGTGTTTAGAACTAACGGGCTTGATAGAGTTTCTCACAGAATAATGATGTGGGTCACATCAATGCAGGGGCATGGCTGTGTGCTGGAACATGTCACAGGACGGAAACATGTAACAGCCTCTTAAACCACTAGATGTATTTAGCTTACCCAGGAAATGTGTTTGCCGTTGATGTACTATGTTCCCTGGGTGGATAGAGGGTGAGGAGGCTGCGCCTCATAGTCCTCATGGAACTTCACTACAGGAGGGTAGAGGTGGAGGTTATGCAGGCAGTAGACTCACAAGCAGAGCTAAACCTCCTGGATAGAGTGTTTCAGAGAAAAGGCTCTCCTAGATAAATCATGACAATGAAGTTCTCGAATACTGGAGTCCTTTCTGGAAAGTATTGTGGTTGTATATCACAAATCCTTATTATACCATCCAGAGACCAATGGAGTGGTTGAAAGATGCAATCATACCCTCCTGCAAGCTATCAGGATGTCAAGGTGCAGGATAAGGTTTGGAAAGGATGAAGAAACAAAGAGTTAAAAAGTACAGGTTTGCACTGCATGCTACTACTAGTCTTGTCCCTTTTGAAGTCTTGGTGAGGGGGAAGCTGCACACTGCAGTGTGTTCCCCGTGGCAGAGACATGCATGTTTTGTGGACGGGGATAAGCAAAGGTTAATGGAAAGGGTAGTGGGTAAGGAAGAAAAGATAAAGGACAGGTATGATGTGCTCAAGAGTGCTTAGAGGGGTGAGTTTTTGGAAGGAGAATTGGTACAAGTCAAAAGGTCTGGTTTGGTGTCCAAATGTATTAATAGCTTTTGGGGACCACAGACAACAGGGAGATTTTTGGATGATGACGTGATTATAGAGGATGTCAGGATGTGAAACATAGGAAAAATAGCCAAGAAGAAAGTAGCATGAAATTTGGCTGGGATGTTTTCCATGTGGATGTGAGGGTTGATGTGTGTTATATTTTTCAAGATTGTGTTGTAGGCCTAGTTAAACCTTGTTTATCGTTCCATTTAAGAATGGTGTATCATATAATTCTTCCAACAGGTTGTTATGTTCTAAATGAAAGAGCTTTTATAGAAAGACTGTGGGGAAACTGAGAACATCTGGTGGTCTCTGTGCCCACACTCTTCTTAGAGTCCACTGAACTGAATAAATATTTGGTACTGCTCACCTGTCATACATGGGTTCTACTTTGTTTTACAAATATCTGTTAGTTTTTGTTCACCTAAGGTGCCTCACGAAAAAGTAATGTGTAGCTCCTTAATTCATGTGAAATTAGGGGAATTTAACATTTGATACCTGAAAATGATCCACATTAGATGAATTGCAAATGTTATTTGCAAATTACTGACCAAATAAGAGGATTAAACACAATCGTTCAACCTAATCAGTGCACTCCAATGCACACATGCTTTAAACCAATCATATGCATTACATAAAAAAAATAAGTATATATACATTTTTTGATTAGCTTGAAAACATTTGAAACATGTTCATATCATCATTTCATCACAAACCACCATAATTAATAGCAAATACCTTAACACACATACAATAGCAAAACACAATAAATGTTAACAAAATTATATATTCAAACAACACCACCCTTCAGTAACATTAGTTTCCAGCTAGTTTTGATGAAGGCCTGATACATAGTTGGCCATATTTCGATGAAGCAACTCCCTCAACAGGGTCCTGTCTTCCGCGTGGCGTTTGTACAAACTCACTAAAAATAAACAATATATAATTTCACAGTGTCACCTAGGTGAACAAAATTGACACATCGTAGCCAGAAAATCAATCTTAATTTCAAAGGAAGCACTATGTAAATGGATAAAAATATCCCTATGCATAAAAAAGCACTTTGCACCCTTGAGGCCATGCGATAGCAAGTATATCATAATCACGGTCAAAAATATTTTGATTACGAATGAGCGACTCATGAATGAATTAATCCTTACATTTGTGCATTCACGTGTTACACTGTATATCTCTTGTGCATCCCAAAACGAAAGTTTGCACCTAATTACTGAAACAAGCAAGGTAATCATGCTCCAATTTTGGGTGACTTAATGGGCCACACATCTAGTGAACACAAACGCTAAATATCAGTACCGGTAACCATGCCATGACATGATACAGAGTAGAGAGTCCTGTTCTATAGCATACATACAGTTTCAAGAGCGTACGCCTTAGGGTGTCTGTTGTAAACCTTTTGACATTGGTAACTTCCATTAAATCATTGTCCTTAGTTTGTGTTTCGTGCACTGAATGCACAAGTGACGGTTGTACTTAAATGCTACCGCGGCAGATATGTACTTCATTAAGTGTTTGTGTTTGTCGGTATACATGCCTACAAGTAACATTTGTAATTTATCACATTTTGATTATACTCATATCGTAGATGTTAAGATTCCATTGCCTAACACCATGGGATTGGTCTTCTTGTAGAATAATGCAACGTTTTTACCAAATTTGATTTAAAGAATGCATATCATTAAGTCTGTCTACGTCTGTAACCCAATTCGCATACTGGGTTTGTTCCTCTAGAGAGGGTCTTTCCTTATACCAGAATGCCTTCTGACGTATCTTCAGTGGCCACAGTGCTTTAAAGGCTCATCGTTGGCTTCCTTGTGGCTGTTTTCCAGGACCACATTCGGGTGGATAGCCACGCAGAAGACTCTCACAATCGTATTGTTTAGACTGTCCTACAAAGAACGGAGTCCAATGCAATGACACTGCATAAAAAAGAACAGTTTATTTAATCGAAAGTTGAATGTCTCAGATATAACTTTATCCGGAAGGTGGTCGTCCCAAAAATGCCTTCCTTAATGCCATCAAACATTCTCCTGCCACTATTGACAAAAAACAGTTCCAGTCCTTTATCGTCGTAGCTGAATACTATGGCAAATTTGTTTAGCTCTAACAGGACATAACTGATTAAGGTGCCTTGTAAAAATAAAGAATACCACTTTCTGTTGGACGGATAACAGAAAGTGGCATCCTGTTTTACATCCTTTCACTGGTAGCCAGCTGCTTTTAATTGGGTCAAATGTGACATCATCAATGCGCTGTTCCTTAAGATTTTTTCAAATAGAAGATCTCACCACAATGCTGAAGACGCCATGGCTTAGGGAAAAGGTGTGGTTGTGCTATACTCACGCAAAGTGGAATACCATTTGGTGGCCTTTGCTTCCTGCCCTCTCACAACTCCTGAAAATAATGATTCCATCACTGAACTCAACATGCCAGCTTGTCTATAGGGCAAAGAGCATTGTCACTCTTTTGCCTGGCGATGCTACGTTCATCTGAGAGCTAACACTAAGCTTCTGGGCTAATGGTCATCAAAAATATCTATTTCAGGTTTGCCCACATTGCCGCAAAGTTGCCGGAATGCAAAACAACAGGTCAACTGTCTTTCAGACTAACAATCTCCTAAACGCTGATTCTTCAAAAATAGTGGAAGGGAAAGAATGTGTTGTCTGACGAACATGGCCTGGTAAAGTGAATAGGGAAACACGTGTCACCTGAAACCATCTGTTGCTTACTGATCTCGGTGACACATGAGGCACACTTGGGCATTACCCGTACAGAACGCTGGTGAAGAGACAAATACTGGTTGCCAGTGATGGATACAGACATGAAAATCAGCATGAGTTCCTGTGTTACTTTCAACGATGCTGATAAACGACTCATCACCCCCAACCCTGACAAATGTCAAGTGTTGAATGGGCCAGAACAGTCTAGGAAAAGGTGAGCATTGATTCCCTAGGGCCCCTGAAACACATGCTCTGGGGACAAACGTATGCTGTGGTACTCATGGATGACATCTCCAAAGAACATGATGTCCATTTCATGTGAGGGATTACTTTGTTCACTACCATTTACATAATACCAGAAGTAGTTCAATCTGAAGCATATCCCTGGTCATTCATATAGAAATATTGTGTAAAATTCACCTTCAGATTGTGTCATTCCACACCTGTAGGATCAAGCGCTGCAAAGTAGCACTGTATCACACAAGGGACAAGGATCAAGTGGAAAGGGCAACTGGTCCCTGAAGACAACTGTGCATCTGGCCAAGTGATACAGGATTGATTGCCAGGAGTACGTAATACGTAATGACAAATTGAACACAGGAGTCTCATGTTTTGCCTTTATGTGAGTATACGATATGCAAACACCAAACTAGCGCCTGCATGAGCTCAGTGCACAACTCTTACTGGGATTCCAATGGGTGAAACCATTAAAGCATAAAATACTCAGCAAATGTCAAAATGTGCTGGACACGTCAATACTAGCCATGACTCAGAAGAACACTATCTTCCAATTGGTGATGGGAAGCACAAGGACCATATTTCAAACATCAGCACCCTAATATGCATTCACAAAGCCAGGGGCCTTATGCAGATATGATTTAGGAAATCTGCGAAAATATGCGTGCTCAAACCTCCAAAACACACTCAGAGATGGATTGTAAAATAATTAACTTTTTTCCACCTCAATCTATGGCAAAATACATTTTGCACTTTGCACAGTTCCATGAATTAGGGTTTGTGCTGGCAGTGCAAAGTCACTTTTCAGCAGTGCAAATTCACTTTGAACTGGGCCCTTTATCTCTGTTAGTTGTATTCTAACGATAACGCTCAAAGTACCTATTTGAAAGAATCCCCTTTTAATTGGGTGGTTCGAAAAGGTTTGAACATTAAGGACCCCATTCATGGATTTTTTTGCACGGTTCAAAGTGACTTTGCACTGCTGAAAAGTGACAAACCCTGATTGATGAAACTTTGCTAAGTGTATTTTTTCAGTGCAAAGTCACGTTGAAACGTGCAAAAAATTCCATGAATCGGGCTCTAAATGTATTAATGTTGATTCCTCTGAGGTGATTTGGGGAACACATTTGGTAATAAGAGATAACCCTGCATATATGCTTTTTTGGCGAACCGAGTTTTAACAGTCAAAGATTTATTACTGTACTGCGAAAGGCTCGCTCAGGCACAAACAATTACTTTTTTTAGCATGTGGTTATGATTTTACAATGGACATTTTAGTGCTTTGGTGAAAGTGTTATGAAGAAAACAATGTTATTTTAATTTACTATATCGGAAAATTGTGGATGTATATAGAATCGATTTTGAACCTTGTATGGATGTAACTGGAACCATTTTATATTGGCTGTATTTATTAGTGTGTTTTCCCTTTCTCCCTTTACATTTGTGGCTATTATGTACTTAGAATACATAAACACATTTAAAATAAATAAAGTAATAGAATTGTGAATTAACAAATCATGGTGTCAATGCAAAGCCCTTTGGAAGCGGTCCTAAGGCACACAAGACCTTGCAAGAACATGCTTTTTCCTCAGGACAATGAACAGGACATTTGCACAGAACAGAAGGAATTATGAAAGAAAACTGAAGGACACCGGGATTAACCAAATGACAATAGCAATGAGCAGGCAAGCACCACCAGGAAGAATGGAAGACAAAGGCAAACACTGCATCAATACCTTAAATTGTACGTATTTTCCACTTCCAAGAAAGGGAGATGAGGCTGCATTCTTCTCATCAGGGAAATAACCTTTTGTCATTACGAATAAGTCCACCATTACCTTTAAAACTTTGACAACTGCCTCTTTCTCCTCGTTTGGAATCTTTTCAATTTAAATTTAAACTAAGAGGTTCTAGAGTGAACTTGTGTTCTATTGCCCCCTCAGTATTATTCAGTATAATTGGATCCGTTTTTTTATTTTTTTATTTATGATTGCTGACTCTCACTGATTTTAAAATTTGCATCCTTCTTTGTGTTTTTAATATAGCAAATACTCCTACTTTTTCAGGGGATTTATGTAATTTGTAAGACCTCTTTTCCTTTTTTGTTTTCACTCAGCTTATCACTTTCTGAACCCATGTCCATGTTAATAATTCTGATGTCTTTCTTTCCTCTGCATTCATTGTTATGAAGTCCATGTTTAATGTAGATAGGTCTTATCATATTATCTTCCTTTTGCTTTGATAGCCTCTACTACTTTAACAGTTGGTCAATTGAAGCCACGGAAAGCTTGTAAAACATCAATTTGAAACCGTTTGTTAATTGAGAAATCTGATTTAATAAAGATTGATTGATTGAATAGCTACCCACCTCTTTGTTACACAAAACAATTGTCTAATGGCATGGATGTTAGGGACGGTGTGGATGTCGCAGACGGTGTGGATGTACCTGTATCCATCCTGTCGCTATATATATATATGTATGTCGCTATGTACGTCCCCACTGTCCTGCTCTGGTGCCTGGTCTCAGGTGCTTATACTGATAACCATCGTGTCATATTTGTCATAATTGTCAATCACCGAAGCATTGCTCAAGAAGATACATATGGGCGGTTTTTGATGTGTCAAAAAAAGATTGTATGATTGTTTTTTTCTATATATGATTCTGTTGTAGAATGCTCGCTCTCTTGCGTCTCACGAGGTCTGGTTGACACACGTTGCGAGACGTGACATCCAGTCGGCCGACTGAGAATATTTGCTTTGCAATAAACTCTAGATTTTGTGAATTGAACCTCGTGTCTGTCGTATCAGTTCGTGTATGGTGATTGTGCCTTGTTTCCATGCGCAAGGGTCTTCAGGGCCTAGCAATATGACACCACTACGCCTACTCTCTACTATACACCATAATTCAACCAGAATACAGCTATACTCCTTTTAATTCGGCCTAGCTGTTCACATGAGAACACGATTCCATTATCACCTCATCCCCCTAATAAAACACAGCTAAAGAAGCACATTCCTGCTAGCTGTTCGCATAGGCATCCCTCAGGCCTAACATAGCCAGAACCCAGTGTGGGTGTCCACCCACCAGACTGAACACACCCAACTGATTTCCTCAGCACCACATCGATCGCTAGGATGCAGCTATCATCCAACAGCTACACCAGCTGCACACATATCCAGTGCATCCACACACCGTACGATACTCTCTCTCTCTACCGACTTGAACTACGGTTCCCAAGGGCATTCAACCTAGCAGTGCTTTGAGGTCATACCAATGATACATGAGGCTCTATAAAAATGCCAAGTAACATAACATAACATAACATAACATAACGTAACGTAACGTAACATAACATAACATAACATAACATAACATAAGCTGATAGTTCTGCTGCAAATGAAACATGTGTTAATGTTGTCTTGAATCATTATCAGTCTTCTTGTTCTACTCAGGTTGACCCGGGGGCCACAGTGAGCTTCAAAAACATCAAAGGTGGTAAGACAGACACTTTGCTCTGGCACAGGTGCAATTAGCACTAGTGCAGAAATTAATCACGTGTAAAAATGGCCCAAGTGCAAAAAAAGCATATTCTTTGAAGGCATGTTTGAATGAGGGCAAAGGACCAAGCCCACATTGCCCTGGTGCAAAAATGGATTGAAAGCCAATGTGTGTCGCAGTAGGGCACTGCTTGCTCTAATGCTAATTGCACTTGCACCAGTACACAATTGCTATAATACAACCCAAAACACAACCAGATAGCCCCATGGCACTCATAAAATGTGCAGCTCAATAACTGCAAACCACGTAAGCTACAGAAAAGATTGCATAATCATCCCACTGGCTATCTATGGTATTTCAGAGCTAGGCGTGCCCAACACTAACGCAGGACAGTTTCAGTGGCTGAAATGAAGTATTATGTGTCTAAAATTACTTATGCCACAATATTCAGTTACAATCTTTATTTTAAGTTGTATCTCATTATCATTATCCTCAATCAGACAACTCTACCGGCGAGACACTGGGAGTTTACGAGTCTGTGGAATTCGTTTTGCTTCCGAAACACTCCAAAATGCACCACTCGAGTTCTGAAACATGCCTTACACTGCCAACAAAACATATTGGGCCTCATTCCGAGATTGGAGGTAGCCATGGGGCTAATAGCGCCATGGCTGCCTCTAATAATGGTACCAAGTCCGCCCTCATTCAATGGGGATTTACCGGTCTATTCAGACCTTTGCGGGACCAGTAAGTCCCCATTGAAAATACCATTCCCTATTCACATCTGAGCCCCCATTGGACTCAATGGGAATGGGGAAGGTGCAAATAACGGTACCACAATTTGCGGTACCGTTATTTGCTCCCTGGAACCTTTGCGGCTCCCGGTAAGGCTTCCTGGTAAAACCAGGCGGCCTTAGCGGGACCCGAAAAGGGACCTCGGAATAGGGCGCAAAGGGATTACCGGCACTGGTGTCCTTACCTGTGCCCGTAATCCCTTTGCGCCCAACTCGGAACGAGGCCCATTGTGTAAAGCCTTTTGAGGTGGATGCATGTATTCTCTTTTGTCACAAAACACTTGCCACACTTTTGCTTTGTTACTACTACTTCGAAAAACCTTCCCTCAACCTGAGGTGTATTTCTCCAGATGTTTTCTGTGACAGGCCTGAAGCATTTTTGCCGCCAGAGTTGCGACGAAGTCACAGGCCAGACGGACATCACGTGTGGCGCAGTTATAATCTCGAAGTTGCATGGCATTGCGAATTCATAGTGAAAGACCTTTGAGAGCAATTAAATGCAGGTCATGCCCCCGCCCAGTAAACTCCTTCAGTAAGGAACAGATAACAGAACTTTAATTAAGCTACTAAAGTATTTTCATTTCATAATCTAATAGGACAACCTGCCTGTCACGCAATTTCCTTTTGCTTCGCCCACTGCATTGTGCCGACTTTGAAATGTGCTTGCCGGTATTTGTTTGATGTCTTGGAATTCATATTAAAATTCAAGAAAAATGTGAAATTTTTGACCGCAGCAACACGCTTAAAGGTAGTCTTCGGAGGAAACGCAATCCCTCAACTTATTCTAAAGGCCATACTTTGCCTTAATTAAGTTGCCAGAGCCCTCCTAATGGAAGGAATCATTAATTTGCGGCCTTCTGCGCACACAGCAGGCATAGCTGGGCCTTTGCAGTTCTGGAAAGATTGGCCTTATGCTGCTTGTTATCCAAAGTTCAAACAGCGAGGCTTTAGAGTTTCTCATAGAGCACTTGAAGGGTGACAGCAAATCAAACCCGCCATGTGTTTATGATATCAAACGAAACAGAAAAATCTGTTACCTGAAAAAACTGAAATGGCTGCCAGTATTACTTCTGGGGGTTAGGAGCATTCAAATCAACGTGCGACAAAAAGCAGACATCTTAAAAGAAGCAGTGACCCATCCCTTCTGAAAATAATTTCTCAGCCCAATTCCCATCCAATGTGTCTGCCGACTTCTGCCCAATGTCTTCTGAATAAATATTAGAGTTCAATAAAATAGAAAAGTTGCCATCTTTGAAAAATGTGAAGGGCGGATGATGGGAACGATGGGGAGGGGGCGGAGTGAGATGCTTATGAGGAGCAGTCAGTGGTCAACCCCACATTCTAGAATTTACAACTTACCATTACAATATTATTTTAGCTGAGTTTGTATATTTAATTTGGCAGATTAAATATACAAACTCAGCTAAAATAATATTCTTTTTACTTACCTACTAGGGTAATTTTTTATACACCCTGGTAGGCCTTATGTTGCAGGAACTATGGGTAGTCTGTAATAATTGTTTTATCTTGATGTGATTAATATGTTATCCCTTCTTTTGCACTTGATATATTTGTGATGAATGTTCTGGTTTTCTTTATTTTTTCAATTGCTCTATTCTACTTATTTTTTGCTTTAGAAATTGTGTAAAATCTCAAAAAAACTACGCTTTCAACAATAAATTTATAGTTAAAACTTCTCAGACTGCTTACTTGGTGTATCCCCAGTGATTTGCCTCGCAAACACTAGCCTTTAAATTACTATGGAGATTTAATTTGAATGTCGGACAGAATCTAGGACTGTCTCGAGTGTGAGTACCCCTTTGTCGGTTTTTGTAAATTCTACATACTTTGCCCCCACTCACACTTGCACACAGGGGCTCCCCTATTGTTTGTTACATCAACCCCACATTCTAACCAATCTGTTTTATGCCTGTGACGACACCAGGGCTATATGCTCTACATTACTAGCGTACATATTCAGCTTTCTGGAGACCTAGCTTAACGGCTACATTGGACTCTATGCTCAGCAGCCTGGCTTCTGGCATGAAGGTCCCCCAATGGTGTTGCTGAAGCCACAGCTGGCTTTGACTATGCAGAGATTGGATGCGCACAAATCATGCCTGGACATAGATACACTCCAGCTTGCCTGGCTCATAATCCCCATATGATCCCTTTTCACCAATAGGGACAGCCACACAGCCTTGGTGACGGCCTGAGAGGCCGGGGTAACTGTCGCATGCTCAGGGCTGAGATCAAGAAGCAAAGCAGCCTCAGAAGTGATTGTCACAGCCAAGGGCCTATTGTGCAATGAACCAGCGGTGTTGCTAGGTGTGGAAAAGACCGGGGCTACGCTAATGTTGGGACTGTTAGGACTCGGGGGCTAGCTATAACCTGTTGGCTGTAGCCCCTGAGCTTCTATCTGGGGCTACAACCAAAATACCCGGAGCTATAGCACCCTCAGCCCACTCCCAGCAACGCCTCTGCAATGAACCAAGGAAGGAAATCACCCTCCTGGACAATAGGATGCCATCCAAACCCCTTAATCATATTGGTGTGCATGCAAACAGAAATAGTTGAGCAGCCATGGTGATTGCTAAAGGTCGGGAGCTCGGTAAATCTGGGGGTACAAGTCCATTTACAGAGCGGAGTCCCCATTCTATGAGCCAAGAGCAAAACCTAACGTTCTGCATCTGTGGATTCGAAATCTTGTGGGCAGAATCTTCCAGCTCATCATGAAGGCCTTTGTGCACACCATTATCCAACTTAACATGAAAGCCACCACCCAGCACGAGAAGAATATTGGGGTCCAATTGTTAAATCACTTGATCCTCCAAACAAACTTTCAGTCTATTAAAGTCGAATACATGCAGGCTATTATAAATATTTAAAATGACCAAGTGATCATCTTTATGCATATAGAGTCGAAGCAATTGGAGAAAGTTCAGATTGGTGCTAGTGGCATCAATCCTACAATAAAGAGATGCCCTTAACAAAGGGGTCAAACTCCCCACAATGGTGCCCTCTACTGTTCTGAGAAGCAAGGATTGGAAAAGTCACAAAACCATCCAAAAAAAGTTCTTCAAAGGCCCAGGTTTTTTGAAGGAGCATCACATCATGGAGTTTTAAAAAACACAAAATGTCCTGCTCTCTAAACTTGGCCTTGGCCCCTGACATGTTCCAAGAAAGGAAGAGTGTAGTGGCTAAAGGGCGGGGTGAGTTTCCCGGGTCAGTTAGGGCCATGCCACCAAACACAGGCAGTACAGACAAAGATGCCAAACCAGAAATCACAGATAAGACCAGTCAATCTATCTCCTCAATATCTGCATCAAACGGATCAGACACAGGGACACCCCCCCCCACACACCTTTCTTACATGAGTCAATTCCCTGAGTGGGGGGCATGGCCCTGGGTCCAACAATGGGACACTTAGTCAGATTGTGCAAGGCAGGCTTACACGGGTCTCTATTCACCACAGCCCCCATAAGGAGAATACAGGGAAAGGGTAACACGCTACTGGCATCAAATCTCGGGGATAGATAAAGCCAGGGGAACAAACCTGCTGTCAAGAAGTTGGCCATTGGGTGAAGGCCTCTTGTCAGGTTAGAGTTAACTAGATGATTTAACAAAAAACGGATTTGCAAGGGTGCCCACAACGCAATCTCCCTTGACCGTTTTGGTGGTCTGGCCAACCAACTCACCATTCTAGCCATCAGTACTGCTTGAGGATCAATTTAAAGTCCCATCAGATTCGTATTTACTCAGTGACTAATCAGGGAGATAGTAGATTTGTCACTCTCTCTGGGTAATACTGGGATATTGATAATTGCGCCTTATACAGAATGGGGAGGTCAAATACCCCTCTCTCCATTATGCTAGTTGAGAAGGAGCACCCCGCAGTGACCTTAAATCCTTCCTATGCAGACCTATTGCCCTGCCTATGAGCGCAAATATCAGCCTTGACATTGAAAGGCTGCTGAACAGTACAAAGAGACTCCTTCATGCTGCCCAAGGGAGTTAGGCTTGAGTGAACCACCCTGGGGTTAATCAGGGACACAGAGTGAGACTCTAAAGATCTTATGGGCACATCAAGAAGGCCTTTCTTATTCTCCCTAATGGAATCATCCATAATCACTAGCATATTCATAATTGTTTGCTTGAAGGTAAGTAACACATCAATAATAGGGCCTAACTGCTTGTGCAATATCTCCTCAAACAACTAGACATTGTTGCTCTTCAGAGTTGCCCCATACTTAGATATAAGGTCAAAGATGGGGCATAGCTTCCTGTCTAGTACTTCCACTACATACTTGGAATCCATTTTTATCGAACCTATGCTCTCCTAGATTCTAGTCATCATACTCAATTGGAACCTCCTGCGATTCATACAAAGGTTCCTGCTTTTGCCGGGTAGAGAGCTGGTCCCATTGTTCCTGGACACATTCATTACTCTCTCAGAGGGCTCTAACACAGTAGCCAATCGAGTGGCTAAAGAGGTGGTTAATCCTGGGGATTTAGCACAATCCTCTGTTCCAGCCCCCGGGCAACAGCCACAATGGCCTTTTCTGGACAAGTATACATTTCTCAACTTTACTGATCAACTTTTTTAAATAGGAGTCAAGCAGGGATTGAGAAGTGCCCATTCTTTTCCTACCACGTGCTTTGATTATTAATAAGTTTGCTACCAAAATGATTTTCCTTGGCATTGCCATGACATACGTAAAAATTGATAATAAAAAGAAGCGCTCGTCCTAAGTAAAATATTTGAACAAGCGATACAATCACAATCGAAGCCTGATCAACCAAACATAATTAAAACACAATTAAAACATGCTCCTGTGGCACAGCTGTCGCTTTAAACTTCTAATAGCAGGATGGCAGAACTGGTTACATGCCCTACCTTGCACGCATCTAAGGTTGTGGCCATGTACTGCCTTTAGTTCAACAATTGGCATGGCTTGTCTGGGTGCGGCAAATTATGTGTGTGGCCCTGCACTTGTACAGTTGGGTACAGAGTCATTGGCCTGGCTGAACCTTTCCCCTTCTCACTTTGCTATCATGGGGCACTCTGCTATGCAGGAGCATGCCGCCAGGGGTGTTGCTAGATCTGGAAAAGATCCGGGGCTATGCTAATGTCTGGATTGTCAGGACTCGGGGCTAGCTAGCCTTTTGGTTGTAGGCCCTAAGCTTCTATCTGAGGCTATGCTAATGTCGGGACTGTCAGGACTCTGGACTAGCAACCCATTTGGTAGTACCAACTGAATTTCTATCCTGGGCTATAGCCAAAAGACCTGTATTTACAGCCCCACAGCACCTTCCTAGCAACGCTTCTGCATGCCACAGTACAGACTCAGTGAGTGTTAAACATACCTTGACAGAGTCTTAGAGTCAGTGACACATAGTGAATACCACTAGTAGCCCAGGGGGTTCACTGAGGAGAGTAGAGCAGCAAATGCACTTATAAGTCAGCCCAAGGACAAGGTCACACTGATGTCTGCTGGGAGTGCTGAGGCTGTGCACCTGCAATAATATACTATAGATTGTACACTTCCTCTGATTGTGCCCTGCATGGAATACCCTCAGGTTTGATACTTAGAACATTGGACTTGTTTGTAACTAAAGCAGAATCGCTGTGCTTCATTGTGAATCTGATGGTAATTCTGTGGTTGTTTCCCAGAATGATTGCAAAACTTGTTTACTGTTACTGCCACACGGTCGCACAGATTTAGTGCCAGATGATGTGTGGTGGTAAGGTGGTGTTCATCCCTATTGTAGGAGTATGGGCTCTGAATATCAACAGTTAGGTTCTTTATTTCAGTACGCACATGTTAGCATGGGGTTGATCTGCAACTGGGGCCCAGTGTGTGACACTCATTACTGGACACAAGAGTGTGAGTCTCAGGCAGTATTAAATAGATGCCAATGCACAGAGCACATGCTTGAAATTGCACTTTGCTTCAGGATGACATTTCAATGAACTGAGCTGCACTGAATATAAAACTAACATAGAAATTGTAACTGAATACCTTACTAACAGTTAATGCAAATTAGTCAATGATGAACCAAGCTGAATGCAGATTGGGAAAATGCATGATGCTCTGGAAATGGAAATTTAAACGTGCAGGCTGAATCTGCATTGGGTGATAAATAAAAAAAAAATTAAGATCAGTTCTACTGAAAACAGGGCATTGTATTAGATCAGGAAGTGCAAGAAAGATGTATCTTTTTCTCTACATCAATGAAATCACATGCCATTTCAGTGGAATGTGCTCATGGGAAGGTGGTTTCCTTTAGTGAAAAGGGGATTTGTTAAAAAGGGTTTTGAGACAGAGTGGGAGGTCATTCATCTTCGGGCACTGGGAGACGAAGGAGCAGAAGAGGGATGGCTTGGCAGATGGAATTCAATGCTGGCAAGCTGTCTGATGCTGAAGCTGTCCTTATCTGGGTTGACCCTGTGCGAGAAAGGCAGAAAGTTTGGGGAAGATTTCCATGCCAAAACTTACATATTTCTATTTTTCGATAAAAGAAAAACATATTCAAAAGTAACTTAGTCACATTTAATTTATTCTGCATTCAGACCATTTCATTTGACATGTTTAGGGAGACAGATATCTGGTAAGAAATATCTCAAAGTAAAGTATCCACAGTCAGCTGTTTATCTAGAGAGATTGAATGAATGTGCAGTATTTCAATTGCATGCTTTACAATAGTGTAAATAGAAAAAGGGCATAGTGTGGTATTGTACATAAGGTACCACAGGAGGGCATGAGTCATCCATCGAGAGTGTGTCAAGTCCAGTAGTTTGTTTATTATTAGTGACCCTGGTAAAAATAATCATTAGGCAGTATTCTGAAATAAGTCTCACCACTATAAAAATACCCCAACAGGTTACCACAATATTACTAAAGATCCACCATAATATAAAATACCACATAATAGATAGAACCACAAAATATATCCAACAGTATGTAACTCCTGCTGGAAATATTTGTGATGATTGAATAGTTATCTATAACGTCAGTTTTGTGTGTGCATATATATTCAGGGGCAGTTAAAGCGATCAGATTTAATGCAACAAAATCTTTAAAATTCAGTGATGTCATCATTGATGTCCTGTGTCTTAGTCTTGGCAGTGCACTTTGGTGGCGCGAGTTATGATTTCTTAGCTTACCATAACTGGCGAATTTCTGGGGTTTTTCAGTTTTACTTGTAACCATAACGTCCCCTCAACAAAGTTTATTCACTCAGTTTCAAAGGTTATTATCGGTGCAACTTAACCACAACATTATTTAAGCAAAGAATTTTCACTGAATTTCATAGGTTTTTAGTAGTGAATCTTAATCCTAACGTCCCTTTAACAAAGTTTTTTCACTTAATTTCATAGGTTTTTAAAAGTGCACCCTTAATTTGTTCCCAGTACCTTATTTTATACTCACCCACAATTTAGCAGCTCCATAGTCGGCGTACAGTACAAAAGTCTGCGGACATCAGATAGCAGTCACAAAGCCCAGAAGCACAGGGGAGAACAAAACATTGTCTAGCCTTCAACCAACAAACAAATAAATATAAAACAACATTACTGATATTTACTACACCCAAATATACCTTTTTGTACATAAGCATAATTTGAAAACGTAGAAATGTGTTTTTTTCAATTTAGCACACAATATATTGGAATGCACGAAGCACGAACTATAACTGTACACTTCATATCATCACTTCAGTACAACTCTTCATACAGACTCACAAACACCCAAAACAACCTCTTACGAAATAGTAAGTTGACTGTATGTATGTCTCTATTTTTCCAATTAATATTATACACATTTCATATATGCAAAAAGCATTATTTTTTTATTTTCAGGGAAATGGCAAGCACACTTGAGAGGTTGGAAGAAAACCTTCCAAAAGAAGAAATGAGTGATGATGATATCTCAAATGGTGAACGATACATCTTTCAATATAAACAAATAATGTAATGTATACAGAGCTCATTAAAATAATCATTTCTTTTTGTCTTATAGTACATAGTTTACATGAAGAAACAACACCCCAATTGAATTATGAAAAATCCTAAGAATCACAAAGATAATTCCTATCCCCAACTGTACATAATGAAATCATGATCTTGTCTGCAAAATTGGATGAACTTAGAAATGACTTTCAGGGACTCAAATTATGTTAAACATCAAGTTATTAGAAATCTTGATTATCACTGTCCTTCTTGTGCCTGTCCCTCTTGCCCCCAGTAGTCACCCACATCAAATTCCCAAAATATAAATGAAAGATGCTTTGATGAAACTTATGTCCCTCCCTTCCGTGATGATCATTATATAGAAAGTCAAAATTCTCCCATTTATGTTTCCCATTCCGATACCCCATCCCTTTCATAAATAAATGTATTTTATATGCCATAAATATCTTGTATATTATTCTATCCTAATGTATTAGTATTTTTTAAAACCCCAATCAATAGTCCACAGACTTTATGACTGTCCAGGTTGTTCGTTCACGCAATAGGGTGGCCGTGGACATTGTCGGGGCATGTCTGTTCTTTCATAACGCACTTTTAATTAGTCAGTGGACAGCGCGCCTGTTTGCAGACATCCATGCACATGCACTTGGCATTCTCCTGCCCAATGCTGCTTGTGAACAGCCGCCAGCGCTGCAGACATCCAGGAACGTCATCATGTGCACCGTTGCAGCAAGACGTTGTGTCCACAAACAGTGTCAGTCCCTGGAGACATTTTAAAACTGCATTTTTGCCCAATCTAAGATGTTTCAAGTGGAAAGTTTACCCTTGCAGAGCTCCTACACCCATTCTTTGTTGATCTGTCAACTTTATATAACTTTTTAAGGCCTATTTCTGCACAGTTGTCTGTGGACAGTCGCACTGTTCGTGGACGGCTCCTCTGACAGGACCATTCCCTTACTTTTAGTGATTCTCAATCTGGTAGACCAGGAAAGAGCACTAAAAAGGAGCAGCTGCTTTGCAGATCATTTTGCCTGAATCTATGGCTTCACTCATGGCCATAATCACTACCACTAATACCATATGGAGGGCGTGGGAGGGGAACAGGCACAGTGATGTAGAAGATGATAAAAAGGAAGAGTAAGATGAGTTAGAGGAAGTGTCTACCTCCAGCGCCAGAGTGAGTCATGTGTGTGGCAGATTTTCACCACCATTGGGGTTCTATTGAAGGCTCTGACGGCCAAGGTGAGATGCACTGAGTGCGGGGTCGTACTCAGTCACAGAAAACCTGGCCTGTACTCCTATAGGACTACCTCCATGTGCCATCACACCAGAACGAACCACTCGGGTGCTCTAAGAAAGGCTGTTCCTTTCTCAGGGAAAAGCAGGTTGACAGCCTCTACCTCATCTTCCTCGACCACTCCTACCACCACATCGTCCACTGCACAGGCCATACAGAATGCTGCTGCCCTTTACCTTTTGAGGGTCACAGTGTCATGTTTGTACTGTGACGCACCGATCTGTGGGGTGAGCAGTTTCATAGTGCTTTCAAGGTCATGGTGAAGGAGCATGAGTAACACTGCCACTACCCTAAATTTAAGGACCGTGCAACATCTTCCCCTGCCCACCTGCCTCTCCTTCTCTGTGGTTGGTGCCCCTTCCCTCCCCTTACTCTGCCACCTTACCTTGCATCTCCTGTAAAAAACAACAAATTAAAAAAAAAAACAGAATCACAAAATACAAAAAAGAAATGGTCCCTTTAGGAGCCACCTTTCCCAGTTAAAACATTGAACTTAAAAAAAGTCACAGGACCCTTTGCAGCCTACATAGAATGCAAACAGTGCGCTAGTCTGCACACACCAGGAAAATTCCAGGCGTTTTTTGTTCAGAAATGGTGGCTCGTTAAAGAACAATTTGTTCTCTTTTTGGCTTGTATATATTTTTTTATTATTTGGTTTTATGTACTGAACTAACAAATGTTCTACAAAATAACTTGTCTCTGAGCTATGTAAGAAAACATTGTTTTCAATGTGGAAACAGTTCAATCAACTTTCCAAACGTATCCTTCATGGCAAACTGCAATGAAATTCCAGTAACATAGCCCAAACTGTTGCCTCCACTGTGAACTACGATGATTTTCGGATGCATCAAGTTAACCATATTCTTGCAAAATTGGAGGAATTCTGCCCACTTCATACTCCAAACTCCATACAACGAAACTTGTCATTCATCTAATCCAAGATTCTCAGACAATCCACAATGCTCAGAATACACATTCAGGTAATGGATGCAAGAGCATCCCAGAATCCATAAACTCTGCTTCCTCAAGGACATAGCCATAGCCATCTTCAGTGCACTCACCAAACAAAACTCCTGCACCCATGTCTTCCTGTACAACATACCCACAAAACCTGAATGGCTGATCCCTCGATATCTGCAGACATCCACGCCTCTCTGCGGGTATCCGCAGTCACCTTTTTGTGCCACGCAACCTTAAAAGACCCGGATGCAACATGATGGTCTGCGGAATACTGCACTGTCCGAGGATGCTGTATCACAGAGCAGCCCTTCCATGTTTGTAAATTCCTCATTGGCTGCTGTTAAACAGTCATACATCCATCCACAAATTGCATCCACAAAATGTATGCGTAAACCTGTCATCTCAGTTCAATACTTCAGTTAAACTCTTGAACTCTGACACTGCATGCCTCCTGTTACTCACAGCCACCTGCATCTAAAATTACTGTCAAACTCTCCGATATTTCTATTTGCAGATTCAATAACATCTGCATCTATGAAGACATATTACAGGCATGTTTATATTTTTTAAAGTATGTTTTCAACTCTTTTACACATGTACTATATATATATATATATATACACACAGGGTTCCTGCCACTTAACCTGTAATAAGCTTCTCAATAAGCATAATCTCTTTTTCTAACCATTCTAGCAAATGCCATATATGGCAGCATTCAGCACCTGCTTAAATCAAGGGGCAGTTACTTACAATGCTGTGTGTTTAAACATGTTTATTTTTAGCCGAATTTTCATGAAATTTAAAAAGTACATATGTTTATTTACAGCAACACTGTGTGCAACTTGTTTATAAATGAAAGGAAAAGCAGATAGAAAAGATGTGTCTACCATTTTTAAGTGGTACTTGGTGTGTGCCAGTTTAATATGATGGCAGTACATGCATACTTGCCAACATGACTCATTCCAAACTACGGCTGCTTATCAAGTCTTGGTTTCTTTCTTTGCATTCTGTGACTTGTAATACCACTTCTCTCATTACACAACTCAGACTACAAATGAATACGTGAATCCATATTGTATGTGTTCACAGAAACTGCTCAATGCATTTTGAACCTTCTCAAGAAAAATGTGATTGTCCACATCTGTCAGATACACTCCATCTCTTTGAAAAATGTTGACAGTATCAAATGTAATATTTTCTTTATGAAAAGATGCCATATCAACATCCTGCAAAAAAAAACATACAACTTTGTTCACATTGCTCCTTGTTTTCTCAATTTGTGGACAAAATAAATTGTCTCCGAGCTATCCTAGAAAAAATAATTTTTAATGTGAAAAATGTTCCAGCAACTTTCCAAATGTATCCTTCTTGACAAACTGTAATGAAATTCCAGTAACATAGCCCATGTCCGGATGCTTCAAGTTAAGCATATTCACACAAAGGAATTACGCCCACTTAATTTCTCGAACTCCATACCACGAAACTTGACATTCATCTAATCCAAGATTCTCAGAGAATTCACAGTACTCAGAATACAACTTCAGCCTATGGATCCAAGAGTCTCCCATAATTCATACACTCTGTTTCCTCAAGGACCTAGCCATAGCCATCATCAGTGCACAACCAAACAAAACTTCTGCTACCCTGTCTTCCTGTACACCCATGAAACCTGAATGGCTGAACCCTCGATGTCTGCAGACATCCACGACTCTCCGCGATCTCCGCAGTCACCTTTTCATGCCAGGCATCCTTAAAAGACCAAATGGTACGTTATTGTCAATGGACCACCGAACTGTCCCAGGGCAGCCCGTCTACACTTTCTACGTTTATGTTTGTAACACTCCGTCATTGGCTGCTTTTAAACAGTCACACATCCATTCACAAATCACATCCACAAACTCTACATGTAGCCCTGTTATCTCAGTTCAACACTTCAAATGAACTCTTGAACTCTCACACCACATGTCTCTTATTACTCACAGCCACCTGCAGCAAAAACCACTGTAAAACACTCCAAGATTTATATTTGCAGCTTCAACAACATCTACATCTAACAGGACATAGTACAGATATGCTTATATTTTTTTAAGTATTTTTTTCAACTCTTTTACAAATGTATATAGACATGGTTCCTGCCACTTATACTGTAATAAGATTCTCAATAAGCATATTCTCTTTTTTAACCACTGTAGCAAATGCCATGTATTGCAGCACTCAGCACCTGCTCACATCACGTGGCAGGTACTTACAATGCTGTGAATTTAAAAAAATATTTCATTTTAAGAGCATTTTCATGAAAGTAAAAAAATGCATATGTACATGCATAGCAGCACTGTCTGTAACTTGTTTCTAAAAGAAAGGAAAATCAGATTCAAAAGATTTGTACAACATTTTTAAGTGGCACTTGGTGTGTCGAAGTTTAATATGTTAGCAGTACATGCATACTTGCTAACATAACCCGTTCCAATCTACAGGTGCTTATCAATACCACTTCTCCCATTACACAACTCAGATGACAATTGTAGCTGAGAGTATTCTTTTCAATGTTGCAATCGAAGAGTGAAATACATTTTGATTCGATAAACATACTCTATGCTAGTATATAGTGAAAGTACATTGTTGCAATTAGAGAGATATGCCTGCTATATTCATGTACTTACTTTTTAGCATGTGAGGAGTGTAAATGTTTTGGTAGTTGTCTTCAGCAATATTTTTCTTTCCTGTTATTCTAAAAGCGATTTAGTGGGTATATCTGGGGTATATCTGGTAAAGGTGAAGTAGGAGAAGTTGTTGGAAAAAAGAGTTAATGAAGTTGTGTTATGGGTGGCATACTAAATTTTGTTAACTATGGTGTTAGAACAATTGGATTATGAGTAGTGCTGTTTGGCACATTAGAAGAAACATGGCTAAAATGGGTGTGAGAAAAAGGTGCATATCTATGTTATTTGTGTGCTGCTGATTTAAAGAGACGAAGTTCTGTGTTTGTTTTGTAATGTATTTGTAATATGTTGCAGGTGTTTTCAAAGAATATACAACTGTGGCCTAGTGGACATGCAATGTTGGATTGTTGTTGCAGCAGTGTTTGGTGTCTTATAGTAGAAGTTCGGAAAAGAAGAGTAATTTAAATGTAAAGTGAAGGGTTGTATATAGATACTTTGGTGGTACACAAATATGTGTGAGCAGGTGGAGAATGGTGGCAGTGTAAGGGATGCAATGAGTGAGGTTGGAAGTGCGTCATTTATATGGAATAGAAAATGCTGACTTTTAAAAGAAAAATATTCTTTTTAGGAGCATTTTCATGAAAGTTAAACAATGCAGATGTGCATTTGTAGCAGCACTGTGTATAGCTTTTTTGTAAAAGAAAAGAAAAGCAGATGGAAAAGATTTGTAGCACATTCATAAGTGGCATTTGGTGTGTGGAAGTTTAATATCTTGGCAGTACATGGATAAATGAACGGAAGATAGCACAGGGTCAATGTGCTAAGCTTTGGATGCACGACTACTCAGAGTAACAGAGGTTGGAATCTCGGATCCGTGCTTAGAAACCGAACTCAGGTATTAAGAACGTTATAAAAAAACAATTAAATAAATAAAAATGCATACATGATCCATTGCAATATGTAGATGCTTCTGAAGTCTTGTTTTTTTTGTTGTTGTTTGCATTCCGGGAGTTGGAGTTGCACTTTTTCCATTAGAAAACATGGACTACATGTCCCAGAATGCATAGAAGAAAGCAGAACTGGATAAGCACCTACAGATTGGAATGTGTCATGTTAGCAAGTATGGATGTACTATCACTATGTTGTACAAATGTTTTGCATTTGCATTTTATTTTTTTTTTATTTACAAAGAAGTTACACACTGTGCTGCTGTAAAGGTATATATGCATTTTTTAACTTTAGTGAAAAATGCTCTTAAAAAGAAATATTTTTAAACATGCAGCATTTTCCAATTTTCATTTACTATAAATTTGACACTTTTAAATCTTGTAGTCCAGTCCAAGACTGGTTATTTTATTTTGGCATTCAGGGACTTCTAGTCCGAGTTGTGCAATGGCAGAAGTGGTATTACAAGTCACAGGGCCTCATTACGACTTTGGAGGCAGCCATGCCCTTAATAAGGGCATGGCTGCCTCAAAAACCGTGTCCGGGTTCCCTGAATGGGGAACTACCGGGCCATTCCGAGTATGGAGGGCCCGGTATTTCCTCCTTCAGGGAACCGGGCCCGGTCCTTCCCCATTCCCATTCGAGCCCTCATAGGGGTTCGGAAAGTAAACCAGACGTCCAGAGCGGGTCCCGCGAGGGATCCTCGTAATATTGCGGAATGGGTTTAACGGCGCCGGCGCCATTAACGGCACCGTTAAACCCATTCCGCAATAGTAAGGGTTTACCGGTACCGGTATTTTACCGGTACCGGTAAATCCTTACCGCCTTACTACGAGGTCCCTTTGCGGGTTGGGGAATTTAATGCCTGCTTTTTGCAGGCGTTAAAAACCAACCCGCAAAGGGACCAGTGGAGCTAATTACGGTACCGCAATTTGCAGTACCGTACTTAGCGCCTTCCCCATTCCCATTGAGCCCTATGGGGCAAAAATGGGAATGGGGAAGGGCAATGGTGGAAGGGGGAATTACCGCCCGCCAACCTTGGAATGGGGCGGTAATTCCCCTTTCCACCAAGGCGGTGCCAGTATTTTACAGGCATGAACCATGGCGCTAATAGCGCCATGGTTCTCTGCCTACCGTGTAATGAGGCCCATAGTCATTTGAAATCTTTAATGGTGAACAAAGTAAGGTAACATGGGCTTCGTCAGAGTTGCACAATTCCATGGCCATGCATTACTTATAATTGGATAGTGCTCTTTTATTTTCCATGTAATACCATTCCGTGTGTTTTGCAATATAAGGAGAAGCGCCATTTATATATAGTCTGTCGACCGCTGCACCTCCACAGAGATCACGTGCACCGTGCATGAATGCATCGAAAGAAAAACGTTTTTTGTACTGGGCCTATTTTCCACTAGTGCAAATCGCATCTGTGCCCAAGCAAAAAGTCAGTGATAGTCTTCTTATTGTATAAACATTGTTCATTATCAAGGGGTACTCATAAAAATGAGTTACATGATTGCACCCTTCACATCAATGAAAGAGTTCTATTGCCAGCATCATAATTAAGGAACAATGAAGAAATATATGCTCTCATGATGATGAGTTTATGATAGCTGGTTGAACGGATGTAGTACATTTCGCTATTTTTATTTTGTTTGAAATAGTTATAAAACAGTTAAATGTGTGTAATAACTGGATATATAATACCGTTAGAGACATTTGTTGGATAGGCTGTACGTTATGTTTTTTTCATTTTTTATTTTTGTTTTTTGTTTTTTTCCATCTTTATTTAAGTACAACTCATATAAACAATAATTACAGTAGTGAGAACCACAAAAATAACAATATTCCAAAAAATCATAAAATACAAAATATGTTTTCATTTTTAATGTGTAGCTAATAGGATTTATAAATAACACATATATTATAATGAGTTTGACTTGCAATCCTACAGAAATAGAGAGCAGAATTGATACCTCATCCGCATGAAGATCTATGTGGGCCAACTTAGACGCTCTACCCATCTCCACAGTCCAGCCATGTGCATAGTTCACGCAGTACATGCATCCGTTGAAAAGAAACAGGAAGGTTATGGAGGACAGTGAGCAGACAATGTCTTACCTAAGTGTTGAGCTGCAGTGAAAAGATAGAGTAAAAGCTATACTGCAAGTGGAATGGTAGACTTGTCTCCTGCCATGAGTGTGGGGGTAGAGCTAGTGGTCAGATATGAACATAGGCCCCTGTCTACCGTTGCTGGCATGAATATTGAGAGCCCAGGAAAGCAGCCACCATAAAACATGGTGGTTTGAGGGAAGTCAGAGTGGGGAGGGATGCTTTCTGCAACAATGCAGCCATTTCCACTTCATGGGGGAAGGGATAGGGAAAATGCTAGACCACAGGTTAAAATGGAGAGGGATACCTGAGGCTGTGAGGAGAACAGGGGGGAGCATTGAACAGTGGAAAGGAATGCCGTGGGAAGGTACCGTTTCGTTGTAAGCATCAAAGGAATGATAAGGTGGATAATTCAAACATATGATAAGTGCAGTCTAGGTAAGGATAGTACAAAAACATGAGAGCAAAAGAAAGGAAATAGAATCAGAATAGATGGATGCAAGTCCTCCTAAATCGTATTGCTAACATGTGATGCTGTGATGAGTCTTGTATTGCTAATCCGAACTAAAATAAATGTGAGCAACTGCAACAGGAGAATGCATGATCTGAAAGTGTGTTGCACAATGCTCTTTTGGAAACTTTCACTTGCAGAGTTTGAGCAACAAACAGTTTGCATTCACCTGGCAAGATGGTAATTCATGCCGCGGGTTGAAAAAGCAGTGGGAAACACGCCAAGGCCATTTATTTCCTAAAGTTTTATTGCAATATGAGAGTTGTTAAACCCAGGGGCGTTGCTATGGGGGGGCTAAGGGGGCTATAGCCCCTGATCTTTTGGTTGTCGCCCCGGATAGGATCTCAGGAGCTACAGCCAAAAGACGAGCTAGCCCCCATTCCCAACAGTTCCGACATCAGCGTAGCCCCGGGTCTTTTCCAGACCTAGCAACTCCTCTGGTTAAACCCCCTTTTGTTGAACTGGTTAAAAAAAGGTATATTGTTTGAAATACATGTTTGGGCTGATTGTGCCGGTAACTTGCGCTACACCCTAGTAGTAAGATTTTTTTTTAAAGGCATTCAGTGATTTGTATAGTCCAAAACATTAGTGCTTTTTATTAATGTGCTAGGGAACAATACAATACATTTGACATATTCAGCCATAAATAGCATACAAACAATCCTTGTTTTTTTTGGTGTTACAAGCCCCAGGTCGTTTGGTTGTAGCTCCGTACAGAAGCTCAGGGACTAAAAGGCTAACTAGCCCTAATCCCCGACAGACCCGACATTAGCGTAGCCCCAGATCCTTTCTAGACCTAGCAACCCCCCTGCTCTTACTTATATGATGACGCCTGCACAGGCTGCTTTCCTTTTATATTACGATAGTGCAATTTGGTGTTATGTATATTACACCATATACGCAATCATTTTTGAATTTACAGTATTGTTCCCACTAACCCCATATTAGCTACCTGTGTTTGTAATGTTAATCTTTTTTCATTCATTTAAAAAGCTATTGGCAGCCAAGGGATTGCCTCTGAGGTGCTAATAGCAATAATAACTGGTGACAGGGTCTGTACTGGTTCAGTCCCTGTGACTTTAACACACGTTACAGGCCTTGGACCATCCAATCCAATCAAGATCTCATTGAGGACAGACTGAGGGGCCTTCGAAAGGTGTCGGTGTAATTTAGGAAGTGACACATGTGTTACTTCTTTAGGAAAGTTAACTGTCTTCCCCAATTTTTTTCAAATGGAGCCAACATAAAAATAATAATTCACATTTAGATAGCACTTCGAACCCTCAGGCATCTGAGGGCTGCTTAGTATTGGGGTGCTCATTTATTGATCTTGGAAGGATGAAAGGCTGGGTTTGATGCTACCGGGATTCGAACCTGCATCAGCAGGCCCTGCACTGAATGTCAAGGCGAGCGCTCTACTCGCTTTGCTATCTGACCAGCTAAAACACATTGCTCTTGGTATACCCCAAAATGTCAGCATGAAATCTACCATCTAATATGGTTTTAATATTATATATTTTTAGTGCCATGTTCAGTATTTGCTCCCAACACTTCCATTTGAACCTGGCAACTCTGTCACAAATCTAATTTAATCCCTACCTAATCTTCACACTATGCGGTGTCGATGATAATCAAATTATTTAACACTTTTTAATAGGGTTCTTTTAATGTTTGTAAGCTCTATCCCTGGGACCGAGAGGTACCTATTACCATCATTTTTATTTTCAGCAAATGTATTTTTCGGAGTTTATTCCTGAGCCATTGTTCATATCTTCTTATTATGGACGGTGTAGGCTGGGCTTGATCCGGGTACTAGTCCAACATTTCCGCAAGAGTTAAAGGTTGTAGACCACTGGACTAATGCAAACATTGCCCTGATGCTCAAATACATTAAAATTATGTTTTTTTGTGCTCGGGCTATTTTCGCCCCGTTCTAGGAACACTTGCACTATTGCAAATATCTTGTAATATGGCTCTGCGATTTTGCAGACAACACATTCTTTTTACCTGGGTTTCGTGTAGAATCCATTTAAGATAAGATAGTCACGTTTTATGTGTTAAAGCAACCGACTTTTTTTTAGTGTGCTTTTCAAATGTGCTTTTGATTTGATGCAATGTTTGCACAATGGTTTTCATACAAGGGTCACGCAACGCAGTGCAGGCCAGTCTTAAAGAAGAGTGGGCGCGGTGCCATCTAAAAGGCCAACCCAGGCAGCGCCACGCATTGTCCTGTTCTGCGTTGGAAAGGGCACTCTCAGACCTATACGCTTCCGCCAGGATGCATTTCTTTGTGCCTCTCGAGGTGCCCATCATGACCGCTGCGTGGATACTCGCGTCAAGAAATGTCAGGAAATGTCACGTGAACGCTGCATGCAGATTTGTTTCAGACCGGCGCGCGACAATGAAAGCGAGCTGAGAATTCAATGAATTGCTATCAGTCAGCAGCCCTCAAAGGTCTCGGCAAACCTGGATGTTTCTGTGACAAAAATAATTCAGAAGCTGCCGGGAATTATAACGCGGCACTCCGAGTGATAGGCATTTAACATTTAAATAAAGCATCGCATTAGCAAAAGTGTCTACTTGTCTGTAAGTAAACCTTGTGTATCTAGGCATTAAATTGTGGCTGTCAGATTAGTTCCACGCATAACTAGTTTAAATTTGCATAACCATAATTGATATTTTGCAATTAAATTCAGCTTCAGGACTTAAAATAGAACGCCTCAGAGAAGGAACTAGAAAATACTGGCTCCATCATTTGAGTTCCCAACACTCTGCAATTGGACAAGCAAGACTAAGGTGCAACCATTTCTATTGTCTAAACACTATGGCCCTCATTACGAGTTTGCCGGTATCCAGCTGGTATTACTGGTGGGATCCCAAACTACACTTACTTTCTCTGCAGCCCAATATCCCAGGTATTACTGGAATATTACGAGCAGCGGAGTGCCAATAAATTCTCATTCAAACAGAGTCCCATAGGACTTAATGGAATGGGATTGCTGACAGCTTCTCCGCCATCCAATTAATGGAATGTTTTTAATTGTCTTTTTTCCTTGACGTAGACCTGCAATATGATTTGATCTGCAGTTGAGCTACAGAGACAGTGGCTGAAAGAACCACTTTGTGCATAGTTCCAACGTTTTCATAAACCACACTAGTACCCAATATACAATTTGCCTACTATAATGTATTTTGATGTATTCAAGAATTTCTGGTTCCACATTATATTTGTCATTTTTGTGCTGTTATGTTTTCTGTGTCATGCTATGCACTAATGTGTAAAAAACACTGAATAAATGTATATACATTTTTGATACATATCTGAGTGCAGAAGGTTTTTCATCTCCTCAGCAATAACGTGTATAGGAGGGAATGTCACTTGCAGGCACTTCCCCCAAATGATCACAGATTCTCCACATACATGTGTTTATGATCTTTTTTCGCCTACATATTTTACATGTTTAGAATATGTTAACAAATGTTGGGAGCCCTCTCTTGTAAACCATTGCTGCAATTACCGGCACCGGTAATACCGGTAATACCACTGACGGTAATTGCAGCATTTCTTTGCCTGTAGGTTCCTGATCTACCAGCAGGTCAGGCCTGCTGGTAGATCAGTGGCCCGCACCAGCAAACTTGAAGTCTGCCAGTAAAAATACAGGAGCCAGTATTACCAGTATTTTTACCGGACCGGCACAATTGTAATGTTAATTCCTATGCCTGCGTCACCTCCAATCTTCAACCAAATTCATGCTAGAGTCAGACTAATGCATGTTGTCTTTTTTTAATTCTTAAATAAATAAATGAACCTAGCAACGACCAAAGAAATGGAAATGTAGAAAATACCATCACAATCCAAATAAAAATAACCAGACGACCCTAACACTAAAAACACGAACAAGAAAACCCTCCACCTGAAGAAGCCTAAGCTAAATGAATAAATCAACCATGTCTGCTTTAGTGCAGGGATGTGCGACCTTTGGCCCGTCAGCCCTAGCCAGCATAATCAATGGTATGAGTCTCATAGTGCAAAACATCTGGACTGATGCAGGTGGCAGACCAGTGCTTTGGCACGTGCCGAAAAGCATGCAGTTCCAGATGCTGTAATGAAAAGTGTGTACATGAGGTTTTCTGAAAGAAAACCAAATCAGCAGCTCACTAGAAAGTGAATTCTATTCATTATACTCGTATTTATTTTGTATATAGCAGCAATCTTATAGTTTTTCTGATGAAAAGAAAACTACATGTCCCACAACCAGTGCAGGGAATGGGCCAGAACACGGAGCGGCGCTCTGGCAGGCCACGTTTTGCAGCACTTTCCCCAGACTCAGGGGATTGCCAACAACGCTCACACTTAAAGAGCAGGCTTAAGAAGACTCTGCAGCACTGCTGCGTCTTCTGCAAGCCGTCTACTCGATGCAGCGTGGGTTTCTTGTGCAAGTGTGTGACAACTCTGCTTCAGAACAGGATACTCCCAACGAGATCTGCCCAGAAGCCAAACTAATACATCTCACATTTCAACAAACAGACACTCTCAGCAGTCTCGGCATGGGCCTATGACCACAGAAACAGCCTACGCCTCAAATGCTTGCTGTAGCTTTTCAGACAGGAATATGTCTTGCAATGTAAAGACGTTTTTTTCTTAGGGTGAGCAATGTGACCAATTAAAACTGCAGACCCCAATTTCCATTATTCTCTCAAAAGGGTTTCTTATTGAATTACAATAAGACATGTTTCAAATGTAAAATTCTGGACATGCTTCTGTTCCCATAATGCTTTTTGCTTTTCTGCATATCACCAGGATTGGGTTCTATGAAGAGATACTGTATTGTGTGACCTGGTTGGGAGCACGCCTCTCAGCCCCGTCCAATCCTCCCCCATGGTCACTACCCTTTAAGGAGAAGAGGGCTCCCCCAATACATTTTTTACCATTTCCAGCACTACCCCCAACCCTGCATGTGGTGCTTCTCTGCATGTCCTCTTCCAGTCACCTGTATACGCTTGTTTGAAACATTTCAAGAAAGCAGTCAAAACGTATCTGTTCAATCAAGAGGATTAATATGGGCTCCTCGATTAATGTTCTTCTTTTGTTTGATGTTATTTGGTCTTTTGGGTTTATGTTTTATGTGCGCACTGAGGCCCATTGGCGTGTGGCGTGTAGTAAGCTTTAAATAATAATAATAATAATAATAATAATAATAATAATAATAATAATAATAATAATCTGCAGCCTCTAGCAACAAAGTACCAACTCACCCTCTTTTCTTGACGCTCCAACAAGAAATTCCTGCACAAGTTCACATGAGTATATTTTTGTGATCGGAGAGCGGTTCTGAATGGTTTCTTAGATGCTTAATTTTTTGGTACAGATTGGAGGCAGGACCGTTACATGTGAAATTTGGGGCACCCTAGTTTGCGAGTTTTGTCTAATTTTGCTGCAATTCATGTTGGCAACAGCATGCACCTTCTCCCTGTCCATTGTCAGCGTTCAGGTGACAAGCATGTAATCAGAGTAAAGGACCTTATGCTCATTGCTGTTAGTACAGTAACAGGCGTATTAAAGCATGCACTTGACATTCAGTTCTTTTTGGTTCCCATTTCTGCAAGTTGTAGAGACAATCCTTGAAAAACGTGCGTCCCAGACAGGGCTGGGAAATGGAATTTGGATCTGGTAAAGAGGAGGAGCGAATAGCAGAACTGACAGCCTCCATATCAGACTCCATTTCCAAAGCTGTGAATTCTAACATAGGAACTTGATAGCTTCCAACATAGGAGTTTGTTGGTGTGGGGGATTCTTTCCAGTATGGCAAATGTACACAAAAAAGAAGGCAAATTAATTATGACCACCAAGGTCTGTATGTAGAAGAAGTTACGTCTGGTTTTCCAGGAACAATACATATTACTTAGTGCCTTGGGCAGGTGACTTAAATACACCACACAGGCTCCTCGAAGGAGAGAATATCTATCTAAAAGGCCAAGAATGGACTTGACCATCATCACGTCACCAGAGAGAGATTGGTGGCAGCTTTCTAGACATATAGCTGCCTCAGGTTCACCTCCTCTTATTGAGACCCCAGGTTCATTTGTAATAGAATAGGAGGGTAATGAACTAGGTCCTAGCTCTTCAGAGGTGCTTGCTCACAATGATTGAATGGTTTACTAAGCATTTTTAAATGGCACTTTGTCCCATCTTCTAAAGGTACTTTGTGAACTTTTGGACAAAAGGTCCCATTCATCTTACGGTTGACTCATAAAGTAAGAGTTTCTATTCTTGTAGACTGGTTATACAATTACTTGACCACTTACTATTCCTTTCAGCTTTATTGGTGAATTGTATGCTTGTACATGTGTTTTATCTTTAGAGTGGTTTGTGATGTTATTCCCGGATTGATTCATTTTCATAGTGTATTTGTGGGCCTATAATAAATAGAGTGTTTTTGTACTTACCTGTCTAAGTAGAATCACTGTGTATGTCACTGTGTGGGCTCTGCCCCCCTAACCCGACTCACATCGTCTGAGACTTGGCCTTGACCACTCTTACCATGATTGGGTTTGGCTAAACTCCCAGAGTCCCATGTTTACTATAACAAGGGTGACCTCCTAAAATCTATCCACCAGACCAGATTTTAGATATCCCTCTTAACAGCTTTCATGATAATGATCCTTGTAGAATATGAAAATATTAGAGGGACCCCAAGGGCCACCTTAAATGCTGATTGATGCCTGAACAGTTCCATGTGTTAAAATCGCAGCAAAAATGGCCGTTTACACAAAAAATGTAGGCAAAAAGGCTGTGCTTTTGCTGTGGCAATCCATGTAAAGGATGCCGGGGACACCCCCGCAACCCTCAGACCCATTATACCAATTTTTTGTAAAGGCGATATTTTTTCCCGTGATTTTATTACTGCATACCGTCCGAACACAGTATATGCCAAGCATGTACCTTTTGACTGCAACTCTAAATGGACTTCAAGAGGTTATATGCTATATGGACCAAATCATGCAAACAGCTAAAGTACATCAATAGACCAGTGTAAGGACATCAAGTGCCTACCATAAAAAGAAAAATACCTGATAATGAGATGGTGGTAAATTAATGTACAATGTGCCCCTTTCCTTTTTCTTCCCCTACTAAAGGATAAGTACGCCTCAAAATGTACCCTTGCCATTAGCCATTGACTAGTGAAATTTAACCGTTTGCACGTATAAAATGGTGTGCTCTGGGTATGAAGATAATTGAGTGGGTGAGGGACTGTTTCTGCCTGACAAGTAGCTTGCACCTTTACATTTATACTCCTGTTCTATGAGCATTGCAGGAGTTTGATATTGGGGTAGAGTAATGGTTCTTTGTATTCTTCACTGAGGGACATAATGAAAAAAAAAGGAACAACCGAGAGCCTTCGGAAAAGGTATATATAAACATTTAATAACCACATTTGTTTTTTGCTAATCCACTAAAGACAAGACTTCAAATGTTATCCTCATGTTTTAGGGTGTTTGTTACTTTTTTCCCATTTAAACTCCTCGAGCATTACACATGCATTTCAGTGGAATAACTTCCCAGCACATCTTCAATTCCCTGCAATGAAATGTTCATCTCCATTGCAAAAACTAGATTACCACAATACCTACCAAAAACATTTTGATTTCAACCTTTTCTTTTACTCTGTATATAGTGTCAACTGTAATTCAATATCCATTCATGAATGTGCTGTATGTTTCTCATGTGGCAACACCTCAGCTGAAGCTACCGATGTTGTACCTCATGATGGAAATAATTTTGAAGCTGACATTAAAGAGTGGGCAACTTGACAATAACATTTTGGTGGAGGAAACGAAGGGCCTGAAAAACCTGTCAATTTATTCAATGACTAGCAAAAATAACCTGTTCTCTGAACGGGTTCTAAAGAAAGACATTATAACAGTCTCATCAATTTTTGAAAAGGAATGATCCTGTAGGTTGCCGTTCCAACTCACCCTTGCATGGTGCAGTTCATTGCAGTGCACTCACGTGCATATTTCTCAGAAACCGGGCATCCTAGGGCCTTGAAACGTGGTTGTAAAGGTCCCAGGGACCTTGCATTTTGTTCCTGGTGTTGCGACTGGTTGAGAAACAATATGTTTTGTTTAACTTTTCCGGTGTACATGCCCTATATCTTCGTCGGCGGGCACCATCTCGCATAAATCCACAGGAAAATTTATTTCCCCTGATGCAGCAAAACATTTTGTTTCCCTTCCCGCTTAACATAGGTTATGGCATTCCAAAGCTTGTTTAGAAACAACAATGTTTTAACATGATTTACGGCTTCATCGGCAGGTGTAAGGAACTCATGTTGACAACAGTAAAGACAGACACAAGTGATCACAGTTCAAAGGTGTTTAATTAACTGTAAGTGCAGGGTGGAAAAATAACTAACCTAAATCTAAGATGGGAGAAAGTGTCGACCATCAAATGAAAAATAAGGCAGTCCTTGTGGCGTCTTGTCAAAATAAAAGGCTTATACTAAATAAAAACAATTGCCAATGGGGTTTAGGACATTGGTTATGTACAGAGGTGTTATGGAATGTGTTCAGGAGAGATTCAATGGGAGGAGGGGGGGCAGATGTAGCACAGCCGACAAAGACATCAGGGGTCTCGTCCTCCTCTCCTTCTCTGCAATGTGGTACTGCATCTTACCTGGGGCATTTCCCCGAGTATAACCTCCCTCACTCGTCCACCCCCAGGGTTGGCATCTGAGAGCACCAGCCCTCCTCTGGCCACCTGAATAAGGGATTCCCGAGTTATACCTGGGAGAACACCCTCAGGTTTCTCACACAGGCCACAGACCCACACACTCATTTTTACTTTCGGTGAAATCTGGGAAAAGGCGTGCGTCTCCAATTGTCATGCAGCCAGTACTGTCCAGAGGGTCCTAACAGGCAAATATGCAAAACCTGGCGCAGATTTGTGAAACAGTGTGGCATTGTATAAGGAACAAAGCTTCGCCAGGCCAGAAACCCACCAACAAATGTTGACTTGTGCTGAAATCCGTGGAATGGGATGGGTGTCCAAATGTAATGCAGCCAGTATTGTCTGGATGGTCCAAACAGGTAACTATGCAAAGTTTGGTGTGGATTGGTGAAACGATGTGGAATTGTATAAGGAACAATGCTTCGCCAAGCCGCAAACCCACACAACCACAAATCTCACCACAAACCCAAAGACACATTTTTACTTTTATATATACAAATATATAGATTGGCCAGGGATCCAAAAGGTGCAGGGGGATGCAGAAGGGAGTGTAATAGTGCTCCCAATGTAAGGACAGACTTTTGGCTGGCTGCAACAGAGCCCAGAAATTGAGCTGCCCCACCCCCACCATATTAGATGCCTAGGATGTATAATTACCTTTGCAGCCAGAAGCACCATTGTTGCCTCCCAGGACACTGTGCATCTTTTAATGAGACAGTAGAGAAAGGGCGCAGGGAGCAGACTTTACATATAAAGCAGCTGGATGAAACATTAGAGGCATTGGGCCTCATTACGACCCAGGAGGTAAGCACCGTAAAAGGTGGCGGCGCCGTTAACCCCTTACCGCCTAATTACGAGGTCCCTTTGCGGGTCCCTACCTTAATGGCTGGTGATACCAGCCATTAAGGAATGGGCCCGCAAAGGGACCTTGGAGGCAATTATGGTACTGCAATTTGCGGTTACCGTAATTACCGCCTTCCCCATTCCCATTGAGCCCTATGGGGCAAAAATGGGAATGGGGAAGGGCCAATGGTGAATGGGGAATTACCGCCCCGCCGAGCTTGTGATGGGGCGGTAATTCCCCCATTCACCATGGCGGATTCCGGCATCAACCATGGCGCTAATAGAGGAACTCATTCTTGTACTATAGTCTTCCTTCCATGCTTTCCACCACTACAACTTGAATGATCATTGCCGATGTGCCTTTTCCAAAGACCTTTGTCCATCATCCCTATGATGTCCCCCATCTAGATCTCCCTTCCCTCAACAGCCTACTCATGCAACATGCCTGGTGAACCCAATGACATAAATGCAGCACTTCCCATGGCATCTCCATTTGACAACACAGCCCTTGACTTTATTCAACCACTCACATATAGAAGGCATGGGGTGCTGCTAACTCTGATTCCATCGTGCATGCCCAGTCCTGGTTGCTGCCAGTGGTAGCACATGACCCTTGCACCAGGCCCATGATTCCAAGGAAGAAGCATGTAGGTTCCTTATCTCTCAATTACCCATTCAGAGCCATTAATATGCAGGACCAACAGGTAATTGATTGCATCTACAAATTCTCCAGGTGAGATGCTCTGCATCCTGTCAAATTATATGGTCTACGTTTACCAGCATCAGAAAGGCTTTAAATGATTTTACGTTCTTGGTTTGGACAACAACGCATCAATGCATCTAAATTTAGGGACCAGCATATCCACTTTTATCCACTAAAGGGTCATAGTTGAGCCCCACCCAGCCATGCAAGAATATGATAAATTAGTTATTGGTTACCCCATGGCCTTCACTCTTCAACATTAGTTTGATAGGACTCTGCCTTACCTACCTCAAACCAACAAATGACCCAGCAATATTACTGTTATATTACAAAACAACATGATCCCTGCATGAACATCCTGCAGGTTGAAGCTATTGTAAACCCTACCGACATGTAGTAATGCATGTATTTAGTGATTGCAACATTCATGTAGAGTCAATAAATGTAAATGCAACATAAAAAACGAATACACTGCATAATCACTATATTTCTGTAAGCACATGTGCATGTGAGCAGACTTGTTTAAAATAAAAATAAAAAGTTATACAGGTCCCTCAGAAACCATCTCGTGGACAAGCCCTAAACTCTTCCAAGGAAATATGCTGTCAATATTCGTATCTCTCTTATTTTCTACAAATGTAATAATTAAATATATTTACTCATGTTTATTCCCAATTAATTAGAGTATTAATAATACCTCACGTACAGTAATTCAATTTCTCATAATGTAATAATTGATACTTATACAAAGTTCAATGAATGTTTCAATAATATATAATCGTTAATAAAAGAATAAGCAAATGCACAAAATCAAACCTATTGCAATCTTTTTTGTTATTTGTGTACGTTGAGTATTCAAATGATGCTTCTGTCGCAAATGTTTTCAAATAAACTGTCTCCATCAGGAGCTGAATCTCATCAACTTCATACGCTTGTTAATTCTGTATACGTAGAGAATATTCTATTAAAGCCATTCCAATGCTTCTTGTAGATCTCTACTAGCCTTTATATCACCTAACAGATACCTAAAATAAGTAATGCTTGATGTGAACTTCAGATATTTTCATGAAATGACTGTTCCAGTCTTTAGGACCTGAATTTCAATAAGAGTGGTATCTGAGGATGCATGTGTATTTGTTACTGAGGTGTGTGATGAATCTCATGATGTTGTCCCTGCTTCCAAGGGGGAGACACTTTCCATGAGGCCAAGGAGGTGAGGCCTGTAGGGTATTTTGTGTAGATTTGGGGCCTGGCGGTATTTTCTTACCACCAAAAATAATGGTAATTTGGCAATGACTACTCCTTGCATTTAGATTGGGTTTAGCCTTATTTCCTTTCAGGGGCCATTCCTTATTTCAGTATACAGAATGAATTGATGGTATACATTTTGTTGGTGGCATTTTGGTGAGCATACTTTTCTGTTTTATTTGTAGCCCCAATATACAAAACCCCTTCTTTTTGCTTAGACTGTCTGTGTGATCACTAGAGGCCTCGAACCTGCATTCATAGATACCACAATGTTCACATGTAGCATTCTCAATCCCCTGTGGTATTATCACAAATTTATTTACATTAGTGAGATTATGTTTCCATAGGTCTCTTTTTGCTGATTCATGTACGCTCAGCAAGAACTATTGTATTATTTTCCACTCAGAAAACACACACACATACACTGAGTGGAATCACACACACAGCTATTTATAATTGCTAATGTCATTGCTTCATCTGTATAGAAAACTTGGCACATGTATTATTTGAACATCTTTCCCTTTCTTGCAGGATATTATTTTAGATGCACCAAAGAAAAACAGAAGCAAAAACACCCTTACACAGACTGAATGTTATAACAATTTCATTTCAAAATAATACATTACCATTTTGGTGAAACAGTCCTTTCTGAAATAAACAGAAGAGAAACAAATGCAATAATACAACAAATTTCACTTTACATTTGCAACAAGAAAAAGAAAAGTTACATCAATAGGACTGCATTTGCATTGCAACATTATAACGTGGCAGTTAAACACAGGAATTCCCTATTGCTATCTTTCCTGCCTGAGAAACACTTCATCCACGTGGCACACCCTCAATTTACTTTTGATAATTACCAGCTATTTGCAGCTCTCCCACACGCGAACTCCCTTGGCTGGTTGCCTCCGAGGAATGACCCAGGGTTGCCCTCGTAAGCTTGCAATTTGAAGGGCACGGCGAAAAAACACACAGTTTTCAAGCCTGTGTCAAGTGAGACCAGAAATACCCAGTCTCTGAAGGTCAGCAGCCCAATTCCTCACAGCATTTGTAAAGGTGATCTCTTCACAGCAGCTCCGCAAATGTGATCTCCCCTTAATTCTGTCAGAGCTCGTCCAGCAAACCTCTGTTACATCCCCTAGCCTTACTTAGCCTGTCTTCAGATATACTTCCCTCCAATCAAATTAACAGGAAGTGTATTAGGTTGTCACCCCTGTTTCACAAACAATGGGATCTTCATAATGTAATAACTGGTTCTGTTTGATTTCCTGTTGCCTTTCCGTCCTTCACATTTCAGCGCAGCCAGAGAAAATCAGAGAAAAATGCATGTTTAAACTGAATCTCTGGACATGTCTTTCCTGCCTACTTTTTCTACATGGAGAGCACATTATAATGTTATTTAGTTAGCACTGGTGTTAGTATTTGTTAATTAAGTTAGTCAATTAGATAGTTAATGTGGTCTCCTGTGAATGAGGCATTTCAAATAAGAAAGAGAAAAACAAAATCTATTATGCTTTTAAATCTGTAACCTGTCTCCATTTGAATACCCATATGTTACACTGGCAACATATGGCTGGCAATATGTGTGCCACATTGTAGCAAAAATGTGATCCCATGCAGTGGCGCTGTACTCCAAAAAACAATACATTATACTACAAGCCGCTGCTGGGTAGTGACCCTGGGGTGGTACTCAGCGGGTGGATCTCATGGGGAGGGATTCCCTTTCTGGGAAACAGGGAGGACATCAGGAGACAACATGGTACAACACACATTCACCCACTTTTCTTTCCTTATCTTCTTTGCCTTCCCTGATTATATAGGCTCTGCTATCTATCTCTGTTATAGCAGTGATATTACTGCTGGGAAATGGAAGAGTAGGGCTGACTCGGATGAGCTGTCCTCTCAAAGTACTGGGACGAGGAAGAGAAGGGCTGACTCCAATGAGCTGTTCTTTCAAATTACTGGGACGAGGAAAATCAGCAATCACTCCTCTGAGTCATCCTCTCAAAGTACTGTGATGAAGAAGATAACAGAGTTCTAACTAACGTCTCAGAAAACCAGAGTGAACAGTCTAGTTATCCAGTCACAAGTAGCATAAATATGGCAGAGGGACTGACAAAGAGGCACCGTGAGCTGAGGTCCTTGTCCACATCAGGAGCTGAAAAACTGCTGCTGACGGGATGAAATGGGGAGAGTTCCTGGAGTTCCTACCTGCTTGGCCGGAGTGCGACGTGCCAAGAAAAAGCAAGACTGAAGGCCTGGATGCAGGAGAGCACTGCACAACCTAGCCAAGCACGTACTTGCTGCATGGCTCGACAGGAGAGTGGCAGAGTTGTGTAAACCAGCATGAGAAAATGAAACGGCTGAGAAGAGCTGAAGGAAGACGAACTGAGACCCGAGAAAGAGGCAAAGACACGGGAGCCTCAAGAGACAGTATGGGGGCTGCCCAGGGACCCCTTGGACACTTAATAAACCACTGTAAAAGGGTCTGGGGCCCAAATTTGAGAAGTCGATACACAGGGTCTGGAACCCACACTTGGAAAGCAAGCTAATACAAAGGGTCTGGGACCCACACTTGAGAAGCCAATACAAAGGGTCTGGGACCCACACTTGAAAAGTCAATATGAAGGGGTCTGGGACCCGCATTTAAGAACCAATACAAAGATGTCTCAGACACCCATTTGAGAAACCTGTAGGAGGGGCTCTGGGAACCACATTTAAGAAATCAACATTGAAGGGGTCTGGGACCCGCAGTTAAGAAGGGTCTGGGACCCGCAGATAAGGTGTCATTAAAAAGGGGCTCTTGGACCCATATATGAAAATCAGAAGAAGGGGTCTGGGACCCACATTCGAGAAAGACAGACCCTGGCTTGAGAGTACACCAGGGCTGCCCAGTGAACTGCCAAGATGAGCCTAAAAAAGACCTACAGAAGTGAGACCTCCCCCCAAACACAGTGAACTATCAATGGAAGCCTGATAAACGCCTGGGTAAGGGGGAGATTCACCCAACCATCGTGAATCACCAAGAGGAGTCTGAGAAATTAGGTCTGGCGAAGGGAGACATTCCTCCAAACACAGTGAACTATCAATAGAAGCTTGAGAAAGGCCTAGGAAGGGGGAAATTCCGCCAACCACATTGACTTGCCAAGAAATGCCTGAGAAAGACCATGGGGAGGGTGACATCCCCCAAACCACAGTAAACTGTCAAGACTGAGAAAGACCTGAAGAAGGAAGAGATTCCCCCCTTCTTTGCAAACCATACCAGTAGTTTTTTGATACAGTACGGTGGACTTTTATCTACAGACATTCAGACATTTCCTTAGTTTCATTTGAGGCAGGGAACATCTCTGAGAGTTAGGTATGTTTCTTTCTTTATTTAGGTACAACATAAAAGTCTTTTTCCAAACGCATGCCTCCTGTGTGTCAGTCTCCTCCTTCCACAACATCACAGGTGATATTCCTGATAGTATGCTGTTCCAAATTGTATCATATTATCAGGACAATTAATTCGATTGATGTTTTTAAATGTTCCTGATCTATAAATGTTATTCACATGTGGCACCCACAGGCAATGTTCTGTTTGAAGAAGTCTGTGTCCATTTTCTCTCCCAAAATAACTATCTGACCAGGGCCATACTTGGAGATGCCTCTTAAAATATGGACTTTTACTGGCTGCTCCATTTGTAGTTTACTATACAGGTGCCATCTCTTCCGAAACACCATCTTGTTGAAAATAATAGGCACAATGGATGTTTGATCGGTGAGAGGATTTCTGTAGAGTATCTATCTGTCTTAATTAAGTGTTTTGCATCCCAAGGACATTATGATCAACTGTGCATACACACTACCTATAAACAATGCATCATTCATTCAGGATTCACCCTTCAGTGCACATATCATATATAGATTGTGTATTTCATTTTGTATTTCCTGTTAATCGAAAATTACATAAAGACTGAATGAAAAGGTATTGCTTGCATACCATCAAATACTTTAGATCTTTTAAGAGGGATTCTCTTTGTACCAGGAAGATAGAGGTTTGCTTTTACACCAAAGCACAATAAAATGGGAATTTGGTTGCATTTTACTCTTCCAAAATGAGCAATCACTAAGCACAGAATTGTTTAAGCTTCTGACTTAAATCTTGTAAACCAAGAACTATAGTGATTGATGATGTTGCACAGTTCTTTCATCATCCTCCAGAAGAAAGAAGTAAATGATAATATACTCTAAAAATGAAATTAAGCAATGGATAAGTGAACTTAGTGTTTAGAAGAACACAAGGCAATTGATTTTTTTATACACTGTGCAGTAGAGCCCCACCCTTAAAGGACACACTCTTGAACTTCCTGGTATTCTTTAATAGTACAACAATCAGCAAGAAACTCCCTGATTGGTTCTGGCCCAATCCATTTACTCAGTGGCAGTGCCAGAAAGGTGGAGGGTATAAAAGTTGTAATACTCAATGGAAGAAAGTTGTCATGAAAAATTATTTCAAAGACCATGAAGGCAGAAGAATGGAGATCAGAAGGCGCTCCGAAGTCTGGAGTCCAATTGTTTTATTGAGCGCAAGATTGAGCACAGAAATCAAGACTTGGTGCCTCAATAATAGGGTTCACTTGGTCTCTGCATCACTGCTAGGTATGACTCGTCCATCCGAAAGCTGCAAATGCACACCTTACAGGTGGGGCAAGAGGCCAGAATCGCACAACCTGAATGAAGGACTTTGCACTTTTCAGGAGGTTGATATAATGGTCCATACAAGTGGGAAACTCCATTCAGTATTACAATTGCATGCATTGGATTATCATGCAATAGAAGACATGAAACAGAGGCCAACCAACCCTATAACAAACACAAGGCATTTACTGATCATGAACAACAAGGTGCTCCACTTCATGAAAAGAAAAACAGTTTAGTACGGGCATAGAATTTTAAACCCAACCCCAATTGCTACTCCCTTTCGGCAATTCTCTGCAGTGGAGCTTTATTTCATATACTTTGTTTTAGTTGTAGGCCATTGAAGAGTATCACGATTTACATTAAAAAAAAAATACAGTTGAAAATGAAAAGTAAAGCACAAGCTGGCAGAGTAGAGAACAGCTCACAAGATTTTTTGATTACACCAACTTGGGGGTGCACTTGCATTGAGCGCTTTTTCTGCTAGGTTCTGTGGATTATTTTATTATTATTTTTAAAAAAATATTCTGGGGAATCAATTGTTTTCATTGATTTCTCCTTACATGTACACAGTAAGTTGCATCAAGTGTATACATTGTTTTAATTGATCAGAAATGAACACATTGAAACTAACGTTGTGGTTTTGAAAGAGTCCTTTCTAGAGTGTAGCAACATTGTATGTTTGAAATCCAGCTGGTGGTATAAATAAAATCCTTACTATGATATGTTTTCTCAGTGCAGCAGCCTAAATGGTTTTCCCCATGTTTACGTAGGCCATTCGTGATTCTATCTCAATCATTTGTCATTTATGTATTGTAGAACACAATGCATCATGTTTTCATTAGCCTTAATCATTATTGTTCAATAACCATGCAAGTATGCATGTTGGAATACAGCATACTAAATTTGCATGAGCGAGTTGTTCTTCTTTACTAATTGTTCATGTATGGATTGTACTAAGCATTGCACCACATGTACATGTGCTGACAGAGGTTGAATCCTGTGAGGCACCATTAAGAGCTTGAAATAAGAGGTTTTCTTTTCAATAGGTTCCGTTCACAGGATACCATTCATAGTTCATAGTTCAGAAGCACCTGTTCAACTAGGTTTGGTAATTATAAAGGGTGGCAAAACTAATAGTTTATTTGGAATGATTTAAAAAAAGATTAACATATAGTGTAATTAGATCTGGTGATCTATGGTGTCATGGTCCTTGGTAACCTGATCATAAAGTCATTACTCTGTTTTACATTCCATTACTTTGGGTGCATATAGAAGATGGCCAGTTTCAATAAGAAGGCCCACAATCCAGTGTTAGTAATCATAGAAAGATAAAGCTCACGTCTTGTTTTTTTATAATCTTATTTCACAGATAGTAAAGGTGTAGGTGTTAATAAGAGTGTGTGATGATAAGCACTCTGTGACTGTACTTAGTTACCCTGGCTATTATACAGACACAGAAATTCAGTTTGCCTCCAAGTCTCGAAATTCTTGTAAATGTTGCCTGTTCTGGTTTCTGCATGTACCCTTTTCCTCTTCCTCTGTGGTTGCTTTTTATACTAGGAATTTCTTTGAAATCATGCCAGATGCAATTCACGCTAAGGAGTATATATTACATGGCCACGGTAGTGGCCATGTAGTTATGGTTAAGTTGCTGTTTCCATAGGTGAGGATTCGTCCAGGGGGGGCAAAGTTATAGGGGGGGTCCCAAAATTATTTTTTTTCCCATAGACTGAATGGGAAACATTTTTTGCTCGCGTCTACAGCCCAAACCGCTGGACGGATTTTCACCAAATATGGACCAGGAGCAGCGGCTTGGTCCCGAAAGCGTGCTTTTGCAAATTTGGTGAAAATCCGTCCAGTAGTTTTTTTTAAAATGACCAAAAAGTAGGTAAAAAAAAATTAGTGATATCTGTGTTTGGTCCGCGGACACACTTCCCTGTTCGCTCCGTGGACAGTGTCCTGATTGGCCAATCGGCTTGCATGATGTTCGCGGACATGCAACGTGTTCGCTGATTGGATGGCGTGGAGCGTGAAGCGCGTCAGATTTTCGGTAGCACCCGCCATCTTGGATTCGCGGTCCTCCAGTGAAAAATTTGTATTTAGTAGAGTGTGTTGGTGTGTAGGAGTGTTTGGGGAGGGTGGGAGTGTATGAGATAGGATGAAAGTTGTGTTTTTTATGTGTTAGACGTTCTTTTTGTATTCGATTTGTCTGTGGACATCACGGGTGTTCTGAAATGTTCTAAATAAACTGAATGGGGGGTGTTCTGAGGACTCAATATGTGTCCGTTTTGTTCGCAAGTAAACTGAAACTGTTCTAAGAACATTCGCAGTGTCCTGAAATGTTCGCAAATAAACAAAATGGGGGTGTCCTGAGGACGCTGTCCGTATTGTTCGTTGTCAAGTTGAATATGTTCTAAGAACACTCGCGGTGTCCTGAAATGTTCACAAATACACAAAATGGGGGTGTTCTGAAGACGTTGTCGAACACTTGCTGTGTCCTGAAATGTTCGCAAATATGAATGGGGGTTGTGGCTAACAAGTTGAATGTGTTCTAAGAATACTCGCGGTGTCCTGAAATGTTCGCAAATAAACAAAATGGGGGTGTCCTGAGGACGCTGTCCGTATTGTTCTTTGTCAAGTTGAATGTGTTCTAAGAACACTCGCGGTGTCCTGAAATGTTCGCAAATAAACAAGATAATGGTGTTCTGAAGACGCTTCTAAGAACACTCGTGGTGTCTGGGAAATGTTCGTAGGGGGTGTCCTTAAGACGCTGTCCGTATTGTTCTCTGTCAAGTTGAATGTGTTCTAAGAACACTCGCGGTGTCCTGAAATGTTCGCAAATAAACAAAATGGGGGTGTTCTGAAGATGTTTCTAAGAACACTCCCGGTGTCCTGGAATGTTCGTTACGGGTGTCCTGAAGGCATAGTCCATATTGTTCGCTGGCAAGTTGAATGTGTTCTAAGAACACTTGCAGTGTCCTGAAATGTTCGCAAATAAACAAAATGGGGGTGTCCTGAGGACGCTGTCCGTATTGTTCTCTGTCAAGTTGAATGTGTTCTTAGAACACTCATGGTGTCCTGAAATGTTCGCAAATAAACGAAATGGGGGTGTTCTGAAGACGTTTCTAAGAACACTCGCAGTGTCCTGGAATGTTCGTAGGGGGTGTCCTGAAGGCGTAGTCCGTATTGTTTGCTGGCAAGTTGAATGTGTTCTAAGAACACTCGCAGTGTCCTGAAATGATCGCAAACAAACAAAATGGGGGTGTCCTGAGGACACTGTCCGTATTGTTCGTTGTCAAGTTGAAAGTGTTCTAAGAACTATCGCGTTGTTCTGAAATGTTTGTAGGGGTTGTCCTGAAAACGCTGTCCGTATTGTTCGCTGGCAAGTTGAAAATGTTCTAAGAACACTCATAATGTCAGCGGACATTAAAAGTTTCCATAGACCATAGTTGAAATGTTTGACTCTATGGATGTGATATGCTGCGGTGGTTGTTGCCAGGGCATAGAGTCTTGGGTGCATGGCCATTTGGCCATGCACCCAAAACTCTATGCCCTGGCAACATCCACCGCAGCATATCACATTCATATTTGCTTATAACTTTGGGTGAAAAACAAATGTATAAGGAACAAAGGTATTAGATACAATGGATGTGATATGCTGCTATGGTTCTCCTTATTATTGTATACTTACTGGTTGGTCTAGTAACCGGAGTACATGTATTTCTTGTTAATTTCTATGATAAAAGAAAATAACATGTTAGTATTAGTATTTTGTATTGACTTATTACATTGTATAATCAATATACTTTTTTTTTGGACCCTCATATTTAGTAGATTACTAATCAGAGTACTGTGCAATTTGCTCAGTTTCTGTATTTGTTGCTAAAATCATTGGGTCTGTGGGAGAAAATAAAATCCATGTTGGATTAAAAAAAAACTTTTTCTGTTATGCTACAGTTTATTTGTTTGTTTGTTTTCAGTGTTCACTTGTTGTTTCTGGCTAATGCTTTATACTTTGGCTTGTTGTATTTTTTTGGAGCAGTAACATATTATTTATTTGTTTTGATATTATAAAATTTTGGAGCAGTTAGATACCAATTGGCGTATTCTAACTGTCTATTTTTTTGATATATTTTAGTGGTATTGATTTATCTATTTGGATATTGTTACATTTTGGGACAGTTAGATACCAATTGGCGTATTCTAACTGTGTATTTTTGGTCTAATTTAGTGGTATTCATTTATCTGATTAGTTGTTGTAGAATCTTTGAGCAGTTAGATAGCTTTTGGAGTATTCTAACAGTTTATATTGTTTTAACACAAGTTTACTTAGGGTTTAAATACAGTTTAGTTATCAAATTTTGGTTTTAAGAACATCAAATAAGCGTTTGTAAGATTTCCTGGTAATCTCTGCTTTAGAGTAATGGTACTATCATTACATTCAAACCATCCACATTTCTTTTTTATATATGCAGTGTAGTGCCCTGGATTGGTTGTGGCTCCTGCGTAGTAGATTATACCTACTGTTGTGAAGGTTTTCTTACCAAGTGATATTTGACCATGTGTGAATCCAGTCAGCCTGTTGTTGTTTTTGGTACCATCTGCATTGTAACGTAGAAGCATTAGTATTATGGATTTACTATGTGTTTGTATTACTAACGTGGAGCGATTATCTGAATTGCAGGTAGAGCATAATCTACCATGGTTTGGATTTTGTACAAGTCGCTGAAATTGAATGGATTCACAATTTGGTATTGATATATATATGAAGTGTTCATTGGGGATTTCTTCTTGTGTCACATTGTTGCAGAGAGTGCATGTATGTTTCCACATGTATTAAATCTGAAAGATTTCATTTATAGGTATGTTTTTGTTTTCCAGTACTTGTAGTAAGTACATTAGACATTCTTGTGGATCTTCCTGTGAATTTATAGTGAATTTCACCATTCCAGCACAGTAGTCCAATTGTTGTCTTATTCCATAAATACTATACGTGTTGTCAGGATTGTTTGCTGCATTTCTGTGAAGTACTAACATTTGCAAACACAATGGGTCTGTACTCTGTAAGTAAATGTTGTCAACAATTGGTGGTAATTGAAATAGAATATTCATTGCTACATTTGCATAGCAACTTACACCAACTATATTTGAGAATTTAAATGGTCCAGGTAGTTCTGTATCTAACTGCTTTTTTTGGAGTTTGTCTTCCTTCTTTAAAGAAGTACCTGGTTTAATTTCCCTAATTGATTCTTTTTTGCTTGTGGTACTTGATGAAGTATTAGTTTCTTTTACTCTCTTTGGAGGATTTGCAGTGACATCCTGTTGCATTTCTGTTTGATTTATTTTTCTTTTATAACGTTTTACTTTTTGTGGAACAGAATATGTGTTTAGGTGGGGGGTGTATAGTGAGCGAAGTCTATTGTATTCTAAAATGCAAGGAATATCAGCGTTTATTTTACTTGCATCAAAGTTGATTAGAAATAGACTGTCAAGTGTACGTAAGCGTGATAGTGCTACATAGCGGATGAATGATCGATGCGGAAGCGTTCCGCCGCCCCTTCTGCTGTATGCTCTCCATGGCAACTGCCAATGCAGCAAGGGCTGCAACCGCGCACGTGCATTGTACCCGGTATGGAGTTTTCGGTCCTTTGGGTAACCACATCACATGAGTCTCGAAACCTGGAGGGAGTAGTGTGGGAACCCGGGGAAGGTGTTGTGGAAGTGTTAGCAGTGTTCTGGTGTGCAGAGGAACGTCTAACAGTGGCCTAGATATGTCAGCAAAAGAAAAAAGAGTGAGCCAGACATGTGATGTCATCAGTGATGTCATCAATGACATTTGTGATGTCATCTTTGATGTCCTGGGTGTTAGTCTTAGCAGTGCACGGTGGTGGCGCAAGTTATGGTTGCTTAGCTTACCATAACTGGCGAATTTCAAGGGTTTTTCGGTTTTACTTGGAACCATAACGTCCCTTTGACAACGTTTTTTCACTGAATTTCATAGGTTTTTTGTAGCGCAACTTAACCATAACGTCCCTTTAACAAAGTTTTTTAATTGAATATATATATATATATAGGTGTTACACCATGTCAATGGCAATTTTGCTTCTAAGACTGTGTGTGTGTGTATATCTGAAACGGTTCTAAGTTGATAATATACAGATTCCACCATCCTGGAATGGTTTTGCATGTCTTGGTTTAGTCTGTGTTTCTCAATGGCTTATCTTTGAGTTCATATATTTTGTCTATTTGCTCGTAACGTTTCATTTAGCAGTTCAGTGTTATATTTACATCACTATGGCATTATGGCATGTTTGGCTGTATCGAGTGGTAATCGACTAATGTCTGAGTTAACAGCCCTGACCACATCGAGGGCCTTAAGTATGGGCAGTGGCAGTGCCACTCAGCATCAGGGTCTGATATGTGCCTGCCATAAATGGCATTGTGGCTATTATCAACCACTAGGTAGCTGATAGAAAAGGAAATTAGTAGAAAAAGCTTGCTTGTAAGTGTTCTTACACAATGGAAACAAATTGCCCATGCATATATTTTGATCAGACAACACACTCACAAAAAATGTAAAACAGCCCGACTTTTCCATGTTTATGGCAGTTGCTGAATGGTGGAAGGGAATAATGGAGGTACAAGGATTGCACACTAGATAAGTGCATTAGGGAGGGTGGAGAGCAGTGAGAGGGCATGGAATTGCAGGAACAGGTAGAGAACAGGTAGAGAACCTTGCAACTGCATACATATCAGTAAGAGAGTGGAGGACACAGGCTTAGGCCAATAGAGAAATTGTGCCTGTTGTGCCATTGTATGTACTCTGGCAGAGGTCCTGTGTGCATATTGGTACTTTTCATGCGTCAAGATGCAAGTTCTACAAATAAAGTGAACAAAAGGCACAATTCTATGGTTCTCTGTTAATTCCTTACTAAAGTGGTCTGAGTGTTATTAATAAAAACATTTGCAGCACTGGAGCCAGAATTTAGTTCCTGTACTGACTGGGTGAAAAATATGTTTATTTCAATTTATTTCACAATGGGCACTAGGAAATCAGAGATCACCAGATTTACATCTCTTCTTTTGACAATGTATGGTACAATAAACACATGGTTAATGCATTTGTGTATATCATGTGTTGAGTACATTTGTCCTGATAGAAACAGGATTTGCTTGGGACAGATGAAACTACAATCTGTTAAAAATCCACCATACACATTGCATAAAACTTCCCTAACCATGGCATCTGTCATGTACTCAAATGAACCAATAAATACACCAAGACGAGCTATAGTGGAATAGCTGTACTAGAGAGAGTCTTTTCTGTATGGTCAATTTAACAAACATAATCAATTTGTGAAGATCTACAGGTTTTTCAAGAGCTAACAGCTTTGTTTCTGAATCAGAATAGCTTGCTGGATACACATTACCCAGGAGATGGATCAGCCACCTTCTCTTCAGCATGCTAAATCAGGGGCAGAAGAAAAGAAAATGTGGTCTCTTTTCCTGAAAACCTCTGCCGCACAGACAACACCCTTAGGCTTCTGATGGATCATTGAACTGTTTGTGTGTGATGCCTCTTAGGGGTAAGAGATCGTAGCACAATCTGGTAAAAAGCACTTTGTCAAAAGTTAATGTTAAGAGGTCCAGAACACAAACGTTAATAGTATGGTTGGACATGGTTAAATATAAAATTACTCTCTCTCATCTATCAATTAGCCTAGAATTTAATAGGTTTTTGCTTCAGACTGGATGCCACATGCTGTAAGAGGATTCAATTCAACACTAGAGCTAAGTCAATGCCTAGTCTGGGATACTGAATGGAAACCCTTATTGATATATCTTTATGTCCAGTTCATGAGTTCTGGATGACTACCCCTATATAACACCCCTCTATTAGAATCCCCCTGACCACACTGAGCCAAGAAGTAGTTCTGTTTTGCAAGTTTAAAAGGTTTATTTGAGAATTTAAACAATATATGTATATCACACTTTATAATGAATTAATATCTGATAGTACACTTAGAAATATGATGTTGATCAACAATGGGTAATCTGGCACTAGCACACTTCTTTACAATCAATGAGGAGTTAGTATAGGATGGATAAAGTAGCAAAAATACTTTTATGATTTCAAGGGGAAAAGCAATGAGGAATAAAATGCAGTACAGAAATACTTGATATGATTTTAGCAAAAGATAAGATAATCACGTTTTCTCTGGCACTTCACCCCCTCCCCTATGCAATGTAAGAAATGGAAGGAGATGGAAAGAGGAGCACACAGTTCTCAGGAATGCAATCAAATACAATACGAAATTCAGTTCCCCCCCAGCAAGCTTAGAGGAAACAGGTAGGAGTTTGAAACACAGGCCCAAAATGCTTTTTAAATGTGATGGCAATGGATGAAAAATATGCTGAAAATGCTTTTAATTCCCTTTAGGAGGTTCAGGGTGAGTGAGAGATACTTGGGATGAGCTCAGGCTCGCTTTAGCAATGATTCAGGGATGGTTATTAAGAGACAAAGGAATTTTTAGCACAGGAAAGCAAAAAGCTGCTATCTTTTTACAGGTAAAGAAATCAGGCCAAATCGCAAATCGCGGCAAAATTTGCGAGTGCGTGAATCGCGATTACGGCAAAAGTATAAGGAGTAGCAAGTCGGTTTTTGGTTCTAAGCTTTCAGATGAAAGTTAAATTTCGTTCCTAGCCCAAACGGTTCCAGAGATACGGACGATTAAATAAAGGTAGATTTTCGGATTTAAAGTAAAACTCAAAATGACAGGTGACAGCTTGCAGCTTCAGAATTGACAGGTGACAGTTGTGCAGCTTTACAAATGACAGATGACACGATTTCTAGGAGGCTGTTCTACTTAGGTTAAAATAGTTTGGATTAGATTATTTTAACTAAGAGATTGGTTCTGCACAGTTCTGCTAGGTACTCACAATATAAATTTGAAATAGGCCTTGCCACGGATCTGGTCAGGTTTTGGACTGGACTCCGGTTCTGGTCTCGGCACTTCACAGTGATCTGGGTCAGCTCTCTGGTTCTGCTCACAGCGGTCTGGGTCACTCTGGATCGCTGGTCTGGTCTCTGGCAATTGTTCTTGGCAAAAGAATTCAAACAGCTCGCCCGGCTATGGAATAGTTTTCAAATGATTTTAAGGTTGCTGAGGCCTGCTGAGAAGAGTTCTCAGTTTGTGGGTTTAGGCCCTTGCTTTAAGTTCTGAAGTAAAGTTCTGGTCTTTGGAGATTGATGGATATGAAGTCTGGATCTCTGGATGTGAAGTCGTCGGTCAGCATGCTCCGCAGCAAATGGAAATTAATGTCTCTACCTGTCCCAGCAGTCTCTTTTTATGTGTTTTGGAAAGTGGGTGTGTCCGTTGGTCATAACTAAACCTGCCCCTCTCACTTATCATTTGCCAATTCCTCCTCTCTCCCTTGATTGGGGGAAGGAAATGTGAGTCAGAGTGATGCTGTAGGTTTTATGGTCAGAGGATCCTTCCCTGGTCAGTTTGCCCGCAAATCTATATTTGATTCAAATACATCCTTCCCAGATATACAATTTGTTGAAATTACATGTGCACATTATATATTCCTTATGGTCCATGCTTGTCCGACTCTGATCTTCCTGGGGGCTTGCATTCAAAAATGACAACATTTTGCGCTTTTTAACTGGTTTTGCAATATCGGACATTTACCCAAAATTACACACATGTGCGCAAGGAGTATGGACATTAATTGATGAAGTGTCAGATTTTTAACATGCAGACATTTGGAGTGAGACCCTATTTTCCGCTAGCAACCCCCCAGAATACACCACAGGGTCCTAACGCCTCTCAAAATGTTCACAGAAAAACACAAAAATAATGAAATTACTTACATAATTCTGACAAGTCCGCACTATGAGTTATCTATCTTTTTAAAATTATGCCCTGGTCAAAAAGGGGTGTGGCTTCCCACATCACAGGGTGGAATAACTGGTTTATCCACTTCCCCCAAGCTCAGCTGCTAGCAGAGGCACTGCCCCTCCCAGTTTCCCCTAAGAGGAAGCCACTTTACGGCCCCCCAATATAACATTTGCCTGAGTCCAGGACAGGCCTTTGTTCAACTCCCTGTAGTCCCCAGCTGCTCCACCCCTAACCTAATCAGAGAGGTGACAACTCCTTTTGGCAAGGGGAGTGGCTGAGCAGGTTTCAACTCCTGTCGGGGTTAGTTGTCATGCAGAATCCAGTTTCATTAAGCCAGGTTTCAGCTAAATGTCACTTTTTGTTCCCAGTGTTCTATATTCAAATCAAACTGACAATTTTTACATATACATTAAATAATTACTTCCTTCAAGTCATTTCAGAATATAGTTTTACATTGTATCCACCTCTTAGCAAGTCTTTCCTTGGTCTGGTTTTGTTTCATTTGTTCAGTTTTACACAAAAGTCTGGTGGTTTTAAAACGCAGGCTTTCTGATAGCGGTGAGTACTGGTAATGCAACCATTTTTGGGATAAAGAAAATGAATTCCCCACAGTTCTGAGTTGCTTTTTTTGGCAATCAGCATTGCCATTCCCAATGGTTTCAGGCTACTGTGTGTGTAGCCCACTGGTGGTTTTAGGCAGTGCCCTCCTGTGCTTACAACATAGGCAAAAATGGGTGGCAGCCTATTCTTCATGGTTTCCCTGTGCACTCTCTGGGGAGTTCTGGGGAGTTCTGGCCATCATGATGTTTTCCATGCCAGTACTGCACAGTTTTATTGTAGGGCTTGGATGCATGGGTAAAAACATCCCACAATGGATATCACTTTTGTCCAGTGTGAAGAACCAGGCCTCTCTGTCGGTTTCACCCAGTCTGGATTTCCTAAATTTGAACTAGGAGATGTTTAGACTAAACTGGTTTGGGCAAAGTTCCTTAACCAATGAGTGCAGTAAAGATATTTGTCTTTTGTCTAGATCGGAGCCCAAATATTTGACAAAATCAGATCTTTATGAAATGGGATGTTTCAGTTCCAAGTGCACAGTTAGATTATTCACTGACTTGGGCACACTGAGTAGTCTTTGAAAAAATAGATTTTTGACTTGTGATAGATTATTCAGATTGGAAAGTATAATTTAAAGATGTAATCAGGTGGTAAATTGGATGGTAAATCCACACATTTATCTTCACTGGCTTTCAGAAAAAGAAAAAAAAAACATTCCCCTGTGAAAAGATGGCAGACATTTTCCCTCTACAACTATTAAAGGGAATATTATCTTTCTCCTTGTATTTAAATCGAGGCAAAACAATGTGAAAACAAACTGGCATGCCAACTTCTACCGAATCCTTCTTAATTATGTGTTTTTTATTTCTGCATAAAATACAAAGTAACTTGCATATATTGTTCTATATTGTTCTGAAAGTATGCCTGTCAATTGTTTGCATGTCTTTTCCCCCTCCTTGTAGATGCACTGCAAGCAAGTAATTCATTTTGTGGGCATAATTTGTTTCTTTGTGTCAGTGTAGTTGAAGATACTCTAAACAGGCAATTATTCACTATATGTTTGATTTGGCCAGTCAGTTCTGCTAACCATTATTTTTCAAGTTAAAAACCATGGTGCTTTGAGGGCGTGGAGCTACTGTTAGCTCCATCAGTTTGCATCAGTTGTAATTACTTATGTGCAGAATACAATTATTTGTCCTGGCAATTCTACCTAATGAACACCAGATTGTATTCTTCATTTTTTCATGGAAACGTTGATATAGTGTGATACTATCAATTACAGAAATTCAACATGGCAGTGGTATGAAACAGATAAGCAATCCCACCTGTACAAAATAGGTAGTAAGACACGATTGACAAAAAACAAGAGCAAATCATGAACTGCCTTATTTAACTACACTCCAACATAATCAGAAGAGTATTTGTGATGACACTTGGAAGACCAAACATTTTCCACAGACTTGATGAGGGAATCAAATGTTTCAAACTGATTATATATGTAAAATGCTTTGACATTTGAAGCAAAGCAGATTCCAACATGAATCAGTTCTCACAGATTAGACATAGCTCTCCTTGTGTCTCAGAATCTTTAAACAGAATTGAACCTGGATTCTTAAATATTTAGACCCAGCCAGATACAACGCTCAATGGTCAAGATGCAAATGTACTGGCATCAAATGTTTCATAGGTAACACAGAGATTGTTGAAATTAATGCTTGCATTCAAAAGGACCCATGATAGTTTGTTCAAAACAAGAGAAATGTGATCACATTTCTTGACCTCAATATCATGCAGAATTTTGCATGGAAAATCATCTTCAGGAAGGAAGCATAGGCATGACATATCATAGCATCAGCATTGTCTACGCTAGAAAATAAAACAAACTATTTCAACCAACAAGCAAAAAGCAGAAGAGGAAATGAAGGTCATTATTTATTTAAACTAAATACAACATGTGACTATTGTACTACGAATTATTATAGTTTGAGAAAGAAAGATCCTTGATGTAACCCAAACTATTTGCCAAAGATGCTGCAGGCATTGAAGTGTCACAAGAGGAAAGTGTGTTAAAGGAACATGAAGGCAGAGGCAGAGGATCAATCAACACACCACGGATATGTAGTCTACTAAGAGTTTGTGTGAAAGCAACATACCATTCATTTTGCCATCGCCTGAGGACTGGTGAATAGGAGTGAATGTCCTGAAGACAGATATAGCTAATGTCATGTCATCTTCATAATACATGAAGACCCACATCCCATTAACAAGTCCCCGAGTGGCTTCATGCATATGTTAAAACTTGGGCTCCATGATTGACTGCATGGGCCCACAAAAGGGTACAAGAATGTGGCAGACATCCCGGTCCCAGGTCATAGCTATTGGGAAGCAATGGCAATATAGGACGAGAGGCAGTTCAACACCCCCCCCCAGACCCCATGCCCAACCACTGACAATCAATGTTGTTGTAATTCATGGTCAATAGTGTTAAATGCAGATTTGAGATGTACACAAACTGCGCTGTTGCAGTTTCATTCTTCCAGCAATGTCTGCATTCAGATACACAAGTGTCCAATTTCTTGTTACTGAGCATATTTATTACATTGTTTTCAGAACCTTCTCTGCAAACTCTTCCCCAAAAAAGGCAATGAAGAAAAAGTACTGTAGTTGAGGAAACATACCAGATCTAATAGAGGCTTTCTTAATAATGAAGTTGTGTGGCCAATTCCATGGGTGGCAGGAAAACTCTTTAACTAATAGGAACATTCAGTTGGTGTGATGCGGGTCCATAAACTTAAAATGCACTTTGCCAGAATAAGAAGCTAAATGATCTCCCACATAAGTAAATGTTTTTGTAACTGCGGTGAAATTCGGGTTAAAAGTCGGAAATGGCCCAGATAAAGTGACTTTGTTGAGGAAACATTAGATTGTCTTTTCTGAAACAGGAACGAGTTATCTAATATGAAACATGTTTGATGGAGTGCATTTACAAAGCTACACAATTTAAAGATGAGATTGAGACCAGATTGCTGATAGACTGAGTAGGGTTTGGGATTGCAGGATTAGAGGTGGGGAGGATCAATATACATAAATACAAGGAGGTGGAATTTGAAGAAAGGATTTAACAAATAAACAAGTGAGATAAGAATTTATAGTTTTTAAGTATTTAGACTGTGGACGTGCAGGTAATAGATATCTTGAGCGTAAGTGAATTCATAGAGGACCCCAAGGCTGCAAGCCTTGAGAGCTGGGGTGAGGAGATCAGGAGGAAATAATAGCAGTTGGAAGAGGCAGGGTGCTACATTGAGACCGCTGAGGTACCTTTGTTCGGAACAGCTCATCACAAGTCTACAGAAGTGGATTGTAGAGGGAATGTGGGATATGCAGGAGGAAAGAATGAGGTCGAAGAAAGAAAAGGAGAACATTTGGGAATCATCAGCAACCAGGTCATTGGGGAAGCCAAAGGAAGAGATCAATTTCCGGAGAGTGGAGGAGAGTCTGAAGAGAAATGGGCCATAAAGAGATACTTTCTGAGCAAGTACTGGGAGGGAGTGTAGAGTCCAGTGTTCCTTGAGATTTAAAAGGACAGGCCAGATAGTAACGAAGCAATCCACTCTAGGGCAGCATGGCAGATGTCAATATTAGTGAGTTTGAGGAGACGAAAGGTACTGCACAGTAGAAGTCAACGAGGTTGGGAAGGGGGTTTTGAGTAGTGGGCAGCATTAAGGAAGTTATGAGAAGCGAGTGAGTGCCAGTATCACAGACAAACTGATGGGGAATTCAGGTTGAAGATGGTCATAGAGGTACAAGGTTTTCATTTAGGAAGGAATATGGCTGGGCACTTAATGGACACGGATTTTGAAGTAGTGTGGAAGGTAATTAGAAACATTACAAAATAAATTAAAAGACAGACATGCTCACTTTCTTTTACCACGTAGGATATATAACCATTTTCAATTGAACCTGTGCTACTCACGGATGGGGATGTTCATGCGTCATAAAGAGCCCTAATTATTTGAAACTTTCCTATTCAGGAGGTGATCCAGGCAATAGAATTGAATACCTTATTTTGGGGAAGGAAAAGCGTGAGTTGATTGCATGCAGCAGAATCCTTTTGTTAAAAGTATTTAGGAATTATGAAAGATTGGATCACTTGCTAAATATTAACTGCTCTAACTGGTTGCTAAAATGTTGCGGCTCTCCCATCAAGCAAGCCCAGTTTATCTTTTCTCTAAAATGTTAAATGGCAGTTATTGCTTTTTAGACGGTTTGAGACTGATTGATAAACCGGCAATTAATGTTGTTTTTTTGTTTAATTCTCGAGCTCACGTTTTTGGTTGATGTACTTCAAGCAAAGTTTTGGGTTCAGCCTCTGGGTCACAGGGCCATATGTGGACAGGGGGAGATTGGCCTTTCATTCTAAGTGGGTACAAAGGTTATTACGGAGTTGTGCGATAATAACACAGTATATCAAAAAGCACTGCAAAAACAATTATTTTTAAGTGGCAGGATATTTAATGATCTCTGTAGCATATGCTCAGCATACTAATCTATCTGTGAGCCACATTAGTGTTGCGTGGCAATTATGGTTGTGTACGCATGCGCGAGCAGCATCGAGGCTCGCGTATGCGCTAATAACATTAAAGGCGTGCGGCGGCAGTTCGCGCCGGCGACCGGAGCAGACACACGTCTCCGGCGTCCTCTCTCTCTGTGCCTGCCTGCATGCGCGAGTGTGTGTGTGCGTGAGACCCCGACACGCCCTGAGGCCCATAACACTGGCGACGAGGGCGGACACGGAGCCATCCTCCGCTCCGACGACATCGGAGTGAAGGAACGCTACGGCGTGTGTATCGATCGGATGCACACGGACCCGCACGCGTGACCGGCGGCCATTTTCTTACTCTGATCTACACGCGGATTGCAGTGGTTGCGGCCCGAGAGGGTGCTCGTGCGCCATCTGCCTCCTGCACTGCTCCAGAGCAATTTTTGGAACCACCACAGCCCAGACACCACAGGGTTGTGGTAAGGACAAGAAAGAGGGTGTGAAGGCACTCTGAAGGTCACCAGTTACCTCGAATCCTACCAGACAAGGATCACTGTGAGTACACAATGGGGGAAGAAGGAGAGGAAGAAGAAAATGCTGTCGCCCCAATACCTCGCAGAATGCACAGTACTCTAGCTCCTATGCCTGAATTTGATACCACGGGCCCCCCATCCAAGTTAGGACCGAAGTGGATCACATGGGTCAAAAAGCTAGAAATGTTTTTAGAGCCTCGGGGGAAACGGAAGATGAGGCGAAGATTGCCATCATGGTCTATTCTGCAGGGACCGAGGTTCAACGCATATATGACACTCTCAACATTCCAGCAGCGAATTATGATGCGGTCAAGCAAGCCTTCCGTGACCACTTCCTTCCTATGGCGAATGTTGACTTTGACAGGTTTGTCATGGGCGCTGAGAAACAATTGGAAGAGGAATCATTAGACCAGTTTTGCGCTCGTCTGAGACAACTGGCGAGCTCCTGTAGATGGGTCGACGAGGAAGAAATGGTTCGCAACCAACTGCTGCAGGGTTGCTGCTCAGGGAAACTGAGGAGACAAGTGCTAAGAGAACCTGGACTGACTCTGCAGCAAATTCTGAACATGGGGAGAGCGTACGAACTGGTGGAGGCAAGAGGGGCGAAAATGGACGCTGCTACACGCTCCAGGAAGGAGGAAGAGGCATATGCACTAGGACGTTCGGCCATGGGGAAGGCAAGATGTACACCAAGGAGAAGCGAAGGGCCCACAATGCAAGGGAATGTCTCATCGTGTTCATACTGTGGATACGATCTGCCACATGCGGGAGAGTGCCCAGCAAAGTCAAGGACCTGTGGTCGATGCGGCACTCCGGGACACTATGCGAGGATGTGCAGGGCAACGACGCCAGTTACAGTTTTGCGAGGACCAGAGAGAAGTGGTAGGAGTGTCGCTGGAAGAGTAAGGGGTGTGTCCTCTGTCGAACAAGGAATGCAAGATCTCAATATCGCGGAAGAGGAGGAGGAAGATGAAGAAATATTTTTCATCTCAAGCATTGCGCAAGGCCCTGGGGACCGTCGACAACCCAAATGCACCGTCAACATTAGCGAGCTGCCAACTCCGGTCCTCATAGATACTGGGGCGTCTGTCTGCGTACTCGCAACCAAACATTACAATGCTCTTCCTGGTCCATCAAGGCTCACGAATTCCACAGCGTGAATCTACGCATTCGGAGGGGATACACCTCTTCCCATCCAAGGAGTGTTTGTGGCCCCAGTCTCTCATGGTCAAAACAAAATAAAGGCGAGGTTTTTCGTCACCAGCGTAAGCCCACATTCCCTCCTAAGCTGTGCCGCGTCAGAAGCGCTAAACATTGTACACTTCACTCTTGCTGTGTACTTCACCGATCTGGACCGCCTACTACAGCGTTTTGAGAAGATATTCACTGGTATTGGAAAACTCAAGGCAGAGCCCATATGGCTGCACATAGATGAGTCTGTGAGGCCGACTGCGCTCAAACATCACTGTATCCCTTTTCATCTCAGGGAACAAGTTGTGAAAGAGCTACAGTCACTGGTGGACAAGGACATTATCGAAAGGGTAGATGGACCCACTCCCTGGGTCTCCCCAATTGTGGTGGCCCCGAAGCCGAAACAACCATGGGCAGTACGCATCTGAGTAGATATGAGGCTGCCCAATGTAGCGATCAAACGAGAACGCCATCTCACACCGACCCTAGATGACATCGTGGGAGAGCTCCAGGGAGCTAGGGTCTTCTTGAAGCTAGACCTAAGGTCAGGCTACCACCAGTTGGAACTCCACCCCGAGTCCAGATACATTACGACCTTTACGACTCATGAGGGGTTGTATCAATACAAAAGACTTAGTTTCAGGATCTCGTCCGCAGCAGAGGTCTTTCAGAATGCCATCAGGGGGGCACTGTCAGGACTCAAAGGGGTCATCAACATGTCAGATGACATCCTAGTTTTTGCGAAGTCAGAAGCTGAACACTTGAAGTGCCTCGAGAACACCCTTGAGAGACTGTGCAGTGTCGGCTTAACCCTACACAAAGAAAAATGCGAATTTCTGAAGGACAGGCTTGAATTTTTTGGATTTATATTTCATGCTGGAGGAATTTCCCCGGATCCGGAGAAGGTAAAAGACATCCGAGATGCATCCCCACCAGCGTCCCCAGCCGAAGTAAGAAGCTTCTTAGGGATGGTCAATTATTGTGGCCGTTTTATCCGAGATCTAGCCTCCCTATCAGAACCACTGAGGGCGCTCACCAGAAATGATGTGGCATGGACATGGACAGGGAAGGAACAAAGAGCGTTCACCGCCATCAAACATGCCCTGTAGGAGCAAGAAACAATGGCATACTTCCACCCCGGTCGCAAGTCGGAGATTGTAGTTGATGCTAGCCCGGTAGGGTTGGGAGCAGTCCTCATGCAAGCAGACCAGCAAGGGACCATGAGGCCCATCGCCTATGCCAGCAAGGCCCTGACCGACACGGAGAGGCGTTACTCCCAAATAGAACGAGAAGCCTTGGCCATACTATGGGGGTGTAAACATTTCAGAATCTACATTCTAGGGAAGCCAGTTCGCATAGAAAGATGGATGTTGGCCCTCATGGAATATGGGGTCAAATTGCTATATCGACCAGGGACACACAACCCGGCGGACTACCTATCGCGCCATCCGGGCACCGGGAGGCTCAGGGACTCACTAGAGGTGGCGGACTGCGTGGAAGCCGTACATCTAGTAGTTGAGGCAGCACTGCCTGTTGCCCTGACGCGTCAGGAAATCGCGGATGAATCCAATAGCGATGAAGCATTCCGAAAGATAAAAGGTGCGGTGGACACAGGAGAATGGCGGGAGGTCCTCCTAGACAACTCCCGAAGGACTGCGGAAGCACAAAGAGATCTACAGGCACTCTGGAAGGCACGCCACGAATTGTCGGTGGCGGATGATGGAATACTGCTAAGAGGGCACCAGATCGTAATACCAGGGGTGTTAGTTGAGAAAGTCCTACAGCTAGCCCACAAGGGACATCAAGGAATGGCCAAGATGAAAGCTTGTCTCAGGTTGAAAGTTTGGTTTCCGGATCTGGAAGGAAGGGTGGAGAAATTTGTGAAGGCCTGCATCCCATGTCAAGCCGCAAGCCCTGTGGAGAAGGCGCCACCCATTCAGGCCATGGAGAGGAGTGACCGCCCATGGGGGACAGTGCACGCGGACTTCAGATCCACGGGCCGAGGTTTATACTTTCTGGTGGTGACAGACCAGTGGTCACGATACCCAGAGGTGGAGTTGGTCGAATCCACATCCAGCGACCACACCATTTTGGCCATGGACAAAATATTCGCCACACATGGATTCCATCTGGAAATTTGCTCGGACAATGGGTCACCATTTCAGGGCCAACGCTTTGCTCAATACTGTGAGGACAGGGGAATAAAGCATCGCAAAATAACCCCACTATGGCCGAGAGCAAATGGCGAGGTGGAGCGGTTTATGCGAACGCTCAACAAAGTGTTCCGCATATCGGTGAATGGGGGAGAAGATCTCAGGCGAAATCTGGTCAAGTTTCTCAGAGAGTATCGCACGACCCCACATCAGTCCACCGGAGTCGCCCTCGCAGAAGCGCTTTTCAAAAGAATACCAAGAGGTCTACTACCCGAAGTTGAAGGAAGACCACCAGGAGAGATCGACAACCGCAACGTGCGCACAGCGAGGGCCACTCTGAATGAGAAAGAGACTACACGGCGGAGACTACCCGTGAGGGCGATCGCAATAGGGGACACCGTGCTGGTGCGCAACAGGAAGCCAGAGGGGAAGTTATCACTGCCGTATGAACCACAACCACTGGGCGTGACCCACGTCAAAGGGTCGATGGTCACGGCCGCCAATGCAAGAGGGACTGTTACCAGAAATATTTCGTTCTTCAAGCGCATAGAAATTGCAAACCCTGAAGCAGCCGTCAGAGATGATCCCGACCCGAATACTGGAGTGCCGGTGGAAGACGATGGGCCGCCAGAAGCTCCGGTGGCACCCGAGGACCCCGACGCCGGAGCACGCAGGTACCCGAGCCAGGCGGGGGTCAAGCCACCGCCGAGGTTCTAAGACTTCATCATGGACCCTACCTCGTAATTAAAGCAGAGGTATCGTGAAAGTTATGATGGACCCTGTTGGTCCCCATGTTTGATAATGTTGATTTTGTTTTGGGGGAAAAGGAGGGATGTTGCGTAGCAATTATGGTTGTGTACGCATGCGCGAGCAGCATCGAGGCTCGAGCATGCACTAATAACATTAAAGGCGGTGTGCCGGCAGTTTGCGCCGGCGACCGGAGCAGACACACGTCTCCGGCATCCTCTCTCTGTGTGCCTGCCTGCATGCGCGAGTGTGTGTGTGCGTGAGACCCCGACACGCCCTGAGGCCCATAACAATTAGTCATTAAGAAAATGATGTGCTTGGGAAAGCTAACAAGGAGACAGTTCATGGTGTTTGAAGATGATATGTTGTAGCATAATGCTCTGACAATGGGATCCCTTCTTCAGTGCAGCATACAATCAGCATGGGTTTCCAGAAAGTGGGGACACGCCAAAGGATTTACCCACTGATTGCACTTGTAGCATATCAATTGGACATGCAATGTTGTTTTGTAAGAATGGCACTTTCCTATAGATCTCTGCAGCACCTGGGCCGAGTGTGGTAGTGAGTGACGTCTGTTCCAGGTGCATGTCAATGCAGCAATGCTATTCTGAAAAGAATGAATTTTCTGACTTAAAGCACTTTAAGCACTTCAACTCCTGAATAAAGCGATTGGCGTTGTTAATTAACATGTATTTTTCTCCAAGTGCCTAAAGCCATTACAAAATATGTTAGCACCCTGCATTCATTTTCCCAAGCCTTTCATAAAGAACTCCCTTTTAAATTTAGCAATTGCTTATTTCTTTTTATTTCAGCTGTTGGGGCCTTTTCCCCCTACAAAAATAAGACAAGCAACAAAACATATTGCAGTTATCTGCACAATTAAGACACCATTTGGGTTCAAGCACTGAAAGGTATATTTAATTTTAGCATTCAGAGGACGTTTATAAACCTCTTAAAAGAGCACGCTGTCTGTTTTGTAAATGTCCATCCTGCTGTGTTTTTTCCGTTTCCTTCGAACGCCAGACTAATGCATTTTAGCCTCTGTGGCCTATGTCAGGAACCCTTATGCCGCCATTGTGTTATGTATCCCAAGGCTTACAGACATGGTTAGGTGGGTTTCCAGCAGCACAGCGTACACATGTTGGGAATTTTCAAGGATCCACAGGCATCTGGGAGAACTAAACACACTGTAAAGACAAATTCATATTAAGAAAATTAATTTGTGGCGGGGAGGAAATTCAAATACGGCTGGCAGCCATGGTATGACAAAATAGAAAAGAAGCTACGAGGGATTTAGCTGCTACAAAACAGCCAAGTACCTGCCCTTGGACAATTGAGCATCTTTCTCCCTAATCATCAGATTAAGAGAATGCATGTCCCAAAAGTATGCAACATTTTCTCCCAAGCCATAGAGACATGCAAGCACTTTCCAAATATCATCCCTTAGGTATCACATAGATCCCAAGGCAAAAGAATGGAAAGGGGAAGGTAATAATCCTGCTGGAATTGCAGAGGGAATGCAAGCCCTAGTTTCAAGGGAGACTCTGCAACTGCTGTGGCATTTGAAACTCTATCAGCCAGCACTAGCAATAGCCCACCAACATGTCAAGTTCCAATGTAGGTCTTAATAGATGATGATTTATATGAAGCAAATATGGAGATGCACACATGCGTCTCTGATTTGCACCTGCTACCTTGTACATGAGTCACAGAGGGTAAAACTGGAGCATGCCTGGAGATGCCAGAAATATCTTTGAGATTCTCATGTGCCAGTGTGATTCACAAAGATGTGCCCAAGGATATCGCTCGGACGCTGCAGGCATCAGCATAGTTGCACTAGTTTTACGATCAGAGTAAAGTGGTGGCAGATGCAAACCTCTGATGCACACGGGCATCTCAGGATTTGTTCTGCAAATCTTGGAGAACGTGACTTTTTGACATGTGACTAGAAAAAACAGGAATGTTCTTCCCTGGCTAGGCCTCCAGCAAATATGTTTGCATTAAGTGTTTGCAGAGGCTATGAAAATTAGGCCAGAATCCGAATCTAGTCTGAGAAGTTCAGTATTTTCAGAAATGGGTATTAAAAAATAATTAATTACAATTGTTTGTGTGTACATATATATATATATATATGTATATTCAGTGAAAAAACTTTGTTAAAGGGACATTATGGTTAGGTTGCAATGATACAAACCTATGAAATTCAATGAAAAAACTTTATTCAAGGGACGTTATGGTTAAGTTGCACTAATAAAGACCTATGAAATTCAAGGAAAAACCTTTGTTAAAGGGACGTTATGGTTACAAGTAAAACCGAAACACCTCAGAAATTCACAAGTTATGGTAAGCTAAGCAACCATAACTCGCGCCACCACCGTGCAATGCTAGACTAACACCCAGGACATCAAAGATAACATCACAAATGTCATTGATGACATCACTGATGACATCACATATCTGGGCCACTTGTTTTTGTTCACTGACATATCTAGGCCAGGTGGGTTTGTATCTAGACGTTAACCTTGTCATATGTTCTTACAGTACGGTCCATATGGTTTAGTCTCAGCTGATGGTGCACATGCATACATGGGTAAATAAGCAGGCCTCAAACATACATTACATTTGTATACATGAAGATAAACTTTAATGTTATTGACATTTTCTGATGATGCTGTTTCTTTTTACCTTACTTTAGTTTCCCTGCATGTGCCTCTGATTTGTATGCATTGTGGTTCTTCATATGTATTGTTTGTACCAGCAAAAGTGTAGTAAGTCTTGAATTGTTAGCTAGTTATTACAAGTTTAACATTACTCAAAACTTGCATAAGGTAGCATTCATTATTGTACTTTCCAAAATTACAAGATTATAAATATTGCACTTCTATGATGCATGCTACAGCCATTGCCTATGTTTATATATGATTAGGTTCCTGTATTAACAACACTCAAATACAAAGTTGTTTAGATGAGTACATTTTTTAATACATTAAGTAGTACACGATAGGTCTCCTGATCACCCCTGGCATCTTGTTACCAACATTATAAACACAACCCCTTGTAGGGACTTTTCATCAACATGAATTTCACATGTGATGTAATCAGTGATGTCATCAATCACATTTGTGATGTCATCTTTGATGTCCTGGGTGTTAGTCTTAGCAGTGCACAGTGGTGGCGTGAGTTATGGTTGCTTAGTGTAGGGTTCTGGGTTCCCCACAGATGACCATGACCTCAGGTGAAGTTCCAGTGACTTCTTTATTTAGTTCCAGTACATTCAGATAATCATATAAGGTCAAGTACATCTGGGTTCAGGGCAACATACACCTGCCTCCTCCCAGGTAGGCTTACATCTCTCAACTGATTCACATAGAACCCTTGAATCATACATCAACATTCTCACACCCCAGATTCTGTGTCACTCACTTAGCATTCTGCTCATTCTGCACAAGCAACAAACCTAATCACTACACTTAGCTTAGCATAACTCACACATTTCTGAGGTTTTTCAGTTTTACTTGTAACCATAATGTCCCTTTAACAAATTATTTCATTGAATTTCATAGGTTTTTATTAGTGCAACTTAACCATAACGACCCTTTAACAAAGTTTTTTCATTCAATTTCATAGGTTTTTTCAGTGTAACTTAACCATAACATCCCTTAACAACGCTGTTTCACTGAATTCCATGGGTTTTTACCAGTGCATGCTATTTTCCGACAACTTACTAATATCATACTTACCCCAATATAGCAATACTAATTTACAATGTTTCACCTTAGACCTCTGCCATTTCCCACCTTCTAGCATCATTTTTAACTCTTCTATGCACTTTTTGCAACTTTCTCCACGGTTTTTGCATCTGTCAACATCCGCAAACGTCTGATATCATCACAGACCTTCTGGACAGTGCCACATGACCATGCGCTCCCACGCAGCATGATGCCGTGTCAGCAAAGGTGCCTGCACTTCGCAATCGGGTTCATGCTTCGAAGACTGTTTGGAACTGCATTTTTCGACTGATCTAGGAACTTTCAAGCTCGAAATGTACCCTTGCACAGCTCCTACACCTATACCTACTCAATATCCATTAATAATCTAGTGCAAAATACATACTTGGAAGAATATTAGTAAAACTGCTATTTCTCTTAAAAATGACATAATTTCCTCCGGCGCCCCGCTGTAGTAAGGACAATCCTGTTCCAAGATGGCCACCATGGAAAGAGAAGGCAGGGCTCCGAACAGAGCCCTCTTCCCTTTCTATGGCAGCCTGCAGAACCCTATGACCATATTACCACAAGCACATTTTTTCCCTTTCAAACTTATCCTAATTTCCAATAACTTTACCACACAGCCAGTCACTGGTGGACATGGCCAGTTTAACACCATTTTTCATCCCTCGCGTTCATAGCCAGTAGCCAGATTGTCTGCATCATGACCTTATGCCATGACCGAGACAATCTGGCTACTGCCCACGGCCACAGGCTATACCTCAGTCACCAAAGATATATGACTATTTTTTGTATCTACATCATGATACTTGTCAAAAAATAAAACACGGGCACATTTGCAAAACTATGCTTTAATGTCCTTGCCAATGCTCCTTACACAGGTTTGCTTGAAATCCTCCCATGTTTAATTTTTGCAAAAGTGTCAAAATGTATGTACATACAATAGTCATATAACTTAGCCCCACTTGACAAAATCCATTCAGTCTTTGCACAAACATTGAAGGTTGGGTCTATAATCTTTCTCAAAACCTTTGTCCACGTTTGACAAATGGCAACAAAGTTACAAGCAATCTAAAATGTTGAGACCCCTCCTCTTGAGAAAATCCCACCAAACTTTAGAAAACCATTTATATCTAGATCCAAAATTATTTTGCCAAATGTTGTGCAGATTCATCAAATGACACCACATGTATATCCCTATACAATATTTTGGGCCCCCCCTCTAATTTTGCCCAACCATTCAGGATTAGGTCTATAATATAATTTGCAAAATTACATGCAGTTTCATTGCGTGGCGCTAAAGTTATAAGCCATCCAAAAACTGCTTTTCCCCAACCCTGTAATGCAGAAATAGGTAAGGATGTCCTAGGACATCTGAAGTGTCCGCAGACACCACTGGACTGCCCCCATGACATATGGAGTATTTGTGGACGGTCAGGGGTGAAACAACCAATTGTTTTGCTTCCTATGGCCATATCCCATCCCATCCTCACCCCCCATCTTCCCAGAGATTGATTGTTGAGTTTGACAAGTGCAATATTTTCTTTTTTTTTTTTGCTGCGCTGTCCGCGGACCCCAAAATAATCTGCAAATCCAACATAGCGGGCGTTTTGTGGAAACTGACACATTTTACGTTTTCTCCCTACCCAATCATCGGCCGTGTCCCAATGTCCGCAGAACACACAAAAGTCTGCAAATCTTTCTGGCCCAATCAAAGGCCTGTCAGCGGACCGAACAGGGAAAGCCGCCCAAAAAGTGCTATTCCTATGAGTTTAGCAACCTTGTAATATATATATATTCTTCGGGAGTGCAGCTCAGAACAACGCCGACATGTTGGTGTAGAAAGGTTTGGAATATATATATATATATATATATATATATATATATATATATATATATATATATATATTATTTTTTTTACTGAAAAAACTTTAGTTAAGGTTATCAGATTTATCACAACAAAACCTTTGGAATTCAGTGGATTTGGGAAGTGAAGATCATCTTAACTCGGGGTCCCTCTGCTGATGAACCCTAGGATCGAATGATGTGTTATTTATATAGTGCTGTGGGATGTTTTTACCCATGCATCCGAGCCCTACCACAAAAACTGTGCAGTACTGGCATGGAAAACATCATGATGGCCAGAACTTCCCAGAAAATGCACAGGGAAATGCATGAAGAATAGGCTGCCACCCATTTTTGCCTATGTTGTGAGCACAGAAGGGCACAGAGCCTAAAACCATTGTAAAAGGGGCAATGCTGATTGTCAAAAGCAACCCATAACTGGTGGGAATTCGTTTTCTTCAGGTCAAACATGGCTAATTTATGGGCACAAAATTATTTTGCTGCAGAACTACACCAATGCCATTTGTTGAACCTGGACAATATACTTCCATGTAATATCTCTTGTTTGAAATGCTTGAATTCAAGACTGATAAAAAAAAAATTGCATGCAGTACCCGCTTATGACTGAGGGTGGCGCTAGCGGTCTAAACTCTGACAGGGAAACTGAATGTCAGGAGTTGCAGGAGAGGCCTTTACATCAAAGGCTGGGAGTTAATTAAAATCTTAACCACATGCTGTTCCCAGAAGACAATCCGATTTAATTAACAGGCCAAAGGCTGGGAAACCTCTCACCTCCAGAGATTCACACCAGGAGTTAGAATCTCACATGACCTCTTGATTGATAGAAGGCAGACTGGCTGGGAGCCTCCTGGAGACCACACAATAGGCTCTCGCACTTGAATAGAATATGTTGATTTTGACTGTTTCCTGTCAACAAAGGCCTGCCTGCCAGAAGACACATGTGATCACTGACCCACCCACGTCTTGGAGGCGGACTCCAACACTCTGAGAACTGAATTGAAAGCAAAATATATATTTTACAGAAACACTGATAACTCTTTGTAATCAAATGACAGGAATGTATAACTTTGAGAGCCTTCATTTAAAAGATGTACCTTCGATTCAAGCCCAAACTCCAATTTGTGTGATGTTCTGGGGCAAAACCCTGCTATTTACGTATACTACAGACTCTGTGTTTAAGCTAGAGACATGGGAATTTACTGGAGTATGTATGGACAGGCCGTGTATATGTGTATAATTTTTAATGAAAAACCAATATTGCAAAACCAGTTAAAAAAACGCAAAATGTTGCCGTTTCTGAATGCAAGCTCTTAGAAACATCAGAGTTTGAACAGAGTATACCTCATGCGATAGGTAATATGTACATGCAATGACAAACCACTATGTGTTTGAGAAATGTGTATTTTGATCAAATATAGATTTGTGGGCAAACTGACCAGGGGAGGATCCTCTGACCCATAAAACCTACAGCATCACTCTGACTCACAGTTCCTTCCCCAATCATGGGAGAGGGGAGAATTGGGCCAATGACCAGTAGAAAGGGGGAGGCTTAGCTAGGCCCAGGCACACACCCACTTTCAAAACACATAAAAAGAGACTGCTGGGACAGGTAGAGACATTCAATTCCATTTGCTGCGGAGCATGCTGACCGACGACTTCACATCCAGAGATCCTACACTTAGACTTCCAAGCTAAACAGAGACTACAGAACTTTGAACCAAGAAGGCCCACTGCAAGCAAAAGTATTTGTCAGCAGGCCCAAAAATCATTTGCAGACTATTCACAGCCGGGCTCAGCTGTTGATTCTGGCTTGAAACCCTACGCCAGAAAGATCCAGAAGCAGTCCTGTACCCAGAGAAAGCAGAGCAGTATCCAGAACCCGAGGCCAGAGATCCAGAGTGACCCAGACCGCTGTGAGCAGAACCAGAGAGCTGACCCAGATCACTGTGAAGGGCTGAGACCAGAACCGGAGTCCAGTCCAAAACCTGACCAGATCCGTGGCGAGGCCGATTTCAAAAATATATTGTGAGTACCTAGCAGAACTGTGCAGAACCAATCTCCTAGTTAAAATAATATAATTCAATCTATTTTAATCTAACCAGAACTGCCTCCTAACTGTCACCTGTCATTTGCAAAGCTGTCACCTGTCATTTTCTAGCTGCAAGCTGTAACCTGTCGCTTTGAACTTTTAAAATTTCAAATCCGAAAAACTACTTTTATTTAATCGTCCGTATCTCTGGAACCGTTTGTGCTAGGAACTTGGTTTAACTTTCCTCTGAAAGCTTAGAATCTCAGCTTTTCAACAAGGTTAGAAGCGACTTGCTTCTTCTTATACTCTTGCCGTAATCACGATTCTCACACTTGCGAATTTTGCCGCGATTTGCGATTTGGCCCAATTTCTTTACTTGTAAAAAGATAGCTGCTTTTGCCTGAACTGCTAAATTTCGTTTGCCACTTAAGAACCATCCCTGAATCATTGCTAGAGTGAGCCTGAACTCATATTAACTAGATACCACTAACCCTGAACCTCCTGAAGGGAATTAAAAGCATTTTCACATATTTCTCACTGCATTGTCACCATATTCAAAGCATTTTGGCTGTGTTTCAAAACTCCTATCTGTTGTATATGCTGCTGGGGGGTGAATTGTCCAGGAAAGTGATTACATTGTCTTTTGCTGAAACCCTATCAAGTTATTTTCTGTACTGCATTTTCATTCCACCTTGCATCCATTTGAAACCATAAAAGTATTGTTGCTATCTTATCCATCCTATAACCAATCATCATTGATTATAAAGAAGTGTGCTAGTGCCATACTATCCATTATTGATTACTGCTCAGATTAAGTGTGATATTCAATTATTAATTTATTATAAAGTGTGATATATATATATATATATATATATTGTTTAAATTCTCAAATAAACCTTTTAACTTGCAAAACAGAACTACTTCTTGGCTCAGTGGGGTCAGGGGGATTCCAAGAGAGGGGTGTTATATAGGGGTAGTCATCCAGAACTCATGAACTGGACATAAAGATATATCAATAAGGGTTTCCATTCAGTATCCCAGACTAGGCATTGACTTAGCTGTAGTGTTGAATTGAATCCTCTTACAGTGCTTACGCCTAAGCACTTTACAAAGAATACATATGCATACAATACCACAAACAGAGTTGGTACTCATTTGTCAACCTCGGAAAGATGAAAATCTGGGTTGTCCTTCCCAGGATTTGGACTTGCGACCTGCAGATCAACCACAGATCACAGCATCAAGCACTCAACCAACTGAGCTATCTTGTCAGCCTCTAAATGTGTGTGTCATTGCGAATCCCATCTGTTATGTATCTGCTCATGGTCTTAGTAACAGGAGGGACGCCGAGTTAAGATGATCATCACTTCCCACATCTCTGAATTTCAAGGGTTTTGTGTTTAATCTGATCACTTTAACTGTTCCATAACTAAATTTATTCAGTGAATTTCAAGGATTTTGTTATACCATAGTTTATTCAAGCGTCACTAGACATGGCCTTCGGCCGTGGCCACTGTACATGTTGCATCAATAGGTTTCCTTAGGGCCCAGTAGCCATGGCCTTGGGCTGAGGCCACTGTACATGTTCCAACTATAAGTTTCCTTGGACCCACTAGTCAGGGCCTCCAGACCTGGACATTGAACTCGGCCGTCGGCCATGTCCACAGTATATTTTAAAACACTAGGTTTCATTCAAGCCCACTAGTCATGGCGTCCAGCCATGGGCAGTGGGCAAGGCCTTCACCCGCGGCCACTGCAGATGTTGCATCAATATGTTTCTTTGGGGCCCACTGTCAATGGCATCTGGCCCTGGTCAATGTACATGTACCACCAATAGTTTTCTATGGGATCCACTAGCCATGGCCTTTGGTCATGGTCATTTTCCAAAGCATTTGGTCATGGCCAGTGGCCACAGCCTTCGTCCATGCACACTGTACATATTGCACCAATAGCTTTCTTTGGGGTCCACTAGCCATGCCCTTCAGCCATGGCCAGTTGTCTCATCCTTCAGCCATGGCCACCGTACATGTCGCACGAATAGCTTTATTTGGGACCCATTAGCCATGGTCTTCGGCCATGCCCACTGCACATGTTGCACCAATAAGCTTCTTTGAGGCCCACTAGCCATGGTCTTTGGGCGTGACCATTGTATATGTTGAACCAATAGCTTTCTTTGGTGCCCATTGGCCATGGCCCTCGGTCCTGGCCACTGTACATGTTGCACCAATGAGCTTCTATAGGTCCTACTAGCGATGGCCCTTTTGCCATGGGCAGCGACACAGAGACCCATTACCCCCTTTCTAGTAGATGTGATCAATGTTGGTGTCAAATTTCTTTTTTTTAAAAACTCTTTTCCGATTCCTGCGGGATTCCTCCGATAATGACAATGAACGTACACATGTGGCGGCAATGGACTAACCATGCAGGCGGTATTACCGCGATTATGCGAAATTGGTCAAAAAAATCAAATACTCTTCCCATCACTCTTTGTTTTGTGCAATGCGGTTTTATTCCCTATTGCCCATGAGCACATACATGTTATAAGAGAAGAAAGTCACAATAACATATGAACTGTCATTATGGGGGGCATTGCATTATGGGGGACATCAACGGAAGCGTGCCGAGTTAAGCTGGTCATGACTTCCCACATCCACTGAAATTCAACGGTTTTGCTGCGTTAAATCTGCTCAATTTATCTGCATTTTAACTACACATTTTTCAGTAGATTTCAAGAGTTTTGTTATAGCATCGATTTTTTAAAGGCCGCTAGCCATGGCCCTCATCTGTGGCTACTGTACATGTTCCCTCAATATCTTTTTTTCCGGCTATACATGTTTTGCCAAGGCCTATCTTTAAAAACACTGCTTTTCTTTCCTGCTCACTAGCCATGGCCTTTGTCCACAACCATTGGTACTGGTCTTTGGTTGAAGACCTTTAAATGTTGCCACAATCGCTTTCTTCTGGTCCCACACGCCATGGCCTTTGGCCATGCCCATTGGCCACTCTACATATTGCTCCAATAGGTTTCCTAAACAGGCACACTAGACATGGCCTTCGGCCATGATAGTGGACCCAGCCTTCAGCCGTAGCCATACCACTAGGTTTCTTTTGGGTACCTCACATCTAGATAGGATATTGAAGATTAGCAAGAGCCACACTCAGATGGAATAGTGAATGATACCAAGCATCACACCTAGATATAATTGCAAGGACAGCAATGCCAATTAACCAATCAACTAACAATTTCACCATTCTGTAGACACTTCTCAAACTCTAACCAAACACAACCACAAGCCTAAAACTCAACAATCCGCACAAACTTCACTATACTGCAACAACAAAACAAATCACACATAGACTCGCACAAAAGCACATGATGACTACGACCGTAAAACACCCCAAGCCCAGCCAACGGACCCACCGGGGTGAGGCTGCCAACAGCACATCACTGCTTTCTTGCACCAGCTTATCCCCACTGATTCACCCCCCCTTCCCTTTTTCTAGAGCCGCCAGAGCGCCAGCGGACCACTCCGATGGTGATAGTGTGCGGTATAAATATCTTTTAACATTAACATTAACACTACCCATGGCCTTTCGGCCGTGGCCCATTGACACGTTGCCTACTAGATTTAGTTGGGGCCCACTAGCCATAGCCTTCGACCGTTGCCACTTTTCACATTGCACCCTTCGTTTACTTAAAGTAGTTCACTGAAGTAACCCAGTATCCATAGCCTTCAGCCACACCCATTAGCACCGACCTCACTGTAGCTGTAAAATTTGCCCTTGTTTTGTGATAATCTCATTTTTATAGCCTTCTCTTTTGAAAAAAAACGTTTTTCCCATAAGCGCGATAACCAATCTAATACAGATAACCACAGTTATCTGTAAACATACACAAATAACTACGGTTATCTGTCAAAAGGGTGCAAAATCCCAAACTTTTCTCTGCCCTCCAAGGCACCCACCAAGTGCCCCCCTCTTCGTGCCATGCTCCCCCCACTTTCCTTAAGTTATTTTTCCTCCCTGGTCCACTTCCATTCCCCCAACTCCCTTTCTTTTGTCTGACACACTTTCATTCCCTATCTAGTTTTCTATCATAACCGTGGTTATCCCACAGGATAACGCTGGTTATGCAAAAACATTAGAGCTCTGAACTTGGTCCCCTCCCTCCCCTCAACTCCCCATTTCACATGATGTCCTCTTCCACCTCCGGATTTCTAGCCTGGTGCCATGTATTCCCTTTTCCGCCCCTAAATGGCATTTTTTCCACTTTTCATTTTAAAACCGCAGATATCTCTTGCATCAAGTAAAAAAGAAAAATGGCAGCTTTTCCAGAAAAGTCTTCCTGATGCATTGTGCGATACAAATATAGCTATAATTTGGGGGGACGGGGCACCCCTTTCTCCATCAAATATTTTAATAACGACTGGACGGAATAACTTCAGGCCTGTCCCGGAAATCGTGGTAGCCTCTCTCTGCCACTCTGCTGCAAAGCACCAAGACCAATATAAAGGTTTTAAGGAGAAAGAGGGAACCCTGTTCTCTGTTGAATATTTTAAAAACTACTGGATGGATTTACACCAAACTAATCAAGAAATGTAAGTCAATGCTTTGTGCTCAAACTGTTTCTTATTTGGGCAACATTTTCCAAGTGGTTTCCATGCTACGGCCTTTCAAAATCTACACTTTTGCTATATTGGAAAAAGAATGGAAGTAGGGCGAAAACTGAATGTTTATCTTTTCTTATTAACTTTTTCTCTTTTTCATGAATTGTACCCAAAAATTACAGTTCGGGGGGGTGGGGGGGAGGTCCTTGACAAATGCTTGGTTTAGATAATTTCTTCCAAATCCATCCAGCAAGTAAAGGTTATTAGCCTCTCTCAGCTTCTCTGCTGCAAACATGAAGACCAATAAGGATTTAAGGCACCAGGGGCACCCCGTTCTCTGTCAAAAATGCTAGTAGGCTGAAAACAGCATTTATGTGTTTTCTTAAAAACATTTTTATTGTCTAATGAATTGTCCCCATATTTCTTGTTCAGTGAAGCTCTTGACAAGCTGTTTAGAAAATGTCACCCAAATCCATCCAGCAAGTCAAAAAATATTAGCTTTGCTCAGCCACCATGCTGTAAAAAGCACCAAGATCAATATAATGGTTTTAAGGAGCAGGGGGCACCCCCTTCTCTGTGAAATATTTTAAATAATACTAGATGTATCTACTCCAAACCATTTAGGAAATGTAAGTCAACAAATTGACCCAAGGCTGTTTCTTATTTGGACCAAATCTGCCCAGCGGTATTTGCGTTACAGCTTTTCAAAAACGGCACCTTTTCTCTAAGGGAAAAGGAATGGGCTAAAAAATGTGAAATTGTGATGTTTTGTTTTCTTAATAACTCTTCCATTTTGCAACATTTGGTTCCCAAAATGTACAGTTGGGGGGCGGGGAGGCTTTGACAAAATCTTTGTTTTGAAAATGTCTTCCAAATCCATCAAGTCGAAAGTTATTATTATATTATTATTATCATATAGTATTTTGGGGAAATATGGCTGCTTTTTCATTTCTGAAAAGCCTGTCAGCATCTCTGCTGCAAAGCTCCATGGGAGATATAGCAACAGTTTTGGGAGAAGGGGCACCACCTTCCCCATCAAATATTTTAAAGACTACTGGATGGAATTACCCCAGACCCACTGCACCCAACCCCACTGTTAATCAAGTCAATGCGTTGTGCCCAAATTGTTCCTTATCTGGCCCAAATTTTCCAGGTAGTTTCCATGCTGTGGCTGTTCAAAAACTGCACTTTTTCTCTATGTGAAAATTAATGGGAGTAAGCTGAAAACTGCATTTTCTTCTTTTCTTAATAACTTTTTCATTTTTTGATTAAATGTTCCCAAAGATTCCAGCTTGTGGTGGCCCTTGACAAATGCTTGGTTTAGATAATTTCCTCCAAATTCATCCAGCAAGTCAAAGGTTCGTGCCCAAGTTATTTCGTGCCTGGTCCAATTCTGGTTTTGGCTGTGTGCTGGAGCAAAATGAGTACTTTTTCATTTATGGGAAAATAAATGGAGACAAGGCAGAAACTGTGTTTTTCCAGTTTCAATAGTTCAAATATTAACATTCCTTGACCTGTATAGGGAATTTGTTGGACTAACCCAAAACCTCCACACAATACAAAGCCTCTCAAACATATTTTGCTCTCTTGGTGTAGAGGGATGTTTCCTGATGTATGCCACCCAGTTGCCATACTCTCTTTTGGTCTGACTCAGGTAAATCTGCTCCATGCTTCTTCATGGATAAGGCCCCTTTCATCTCAAGGTATTGTCCAAGATCAGTACTGATCCATTTAGAACAGGGGTACTCCCTCTCTCCAGCCTTCACAATCATAGCTCTCTTTTTTATTACCTTTGTGTTTCTACTTGTATAATTAGTATTACTCCCACTGTATGTCATTTTGACCTCACACATTTTGATTGGCTAAGTGTTTTGATTTGCTTGCTTAATAAGTAGACACTACCAAAGAATACACCCTGTACATTTCATAGGTTTATCATATTTATAAACATGTGACTAGGAGGGTGTTGCATCTTCTGGACATTTTTATTTCAAAATCATGTTTTACTCCATATCTCATAGCATCAACAGGCCATATCAATGATCTATTGATTTCTGGTTTCCCATTACCCTCATGAATGCAGCGATATGTGGCATGAATTTGTGCCATCAAATATGACCTATGTATTAATATTCATGATGTCATCAATTATTAATATGAAGCAGTTTGTCACATTTGGTCTCACTTTGTTGGGGAAGCCTACAAGGAGGCACAAAACCCTTTTGTTTACATTGAAAATAGTGTTTTGGATCTGAAATGACCTTTTGAAATACTATGTGTGCATTCATTTTGAATTTGGGATGTGAAGCAATGTCTGGACTTGCCTGTAGCTAATGCTTGATCTGGTAAGCTGACAGGGTTTTGTTTTTGTTTGCTAAGCTGCTAAACCTCTCAAAGACTCCAGCTGGATAAATGTATGCAAGGTCTATTCCAGAATTATGATCTTAAGAACAATAATCTTCTGTGAAGCCTGGGAGTTTGGAAAACAGAGATCCTAGCATGTGAATTTAATTTAGATTGAATCAGTCCAAGGAATGTACTTGAGACCTATTTGGAATGTGGAGCATATTTTTCCTTAGAAATACTTCCCTTCGGAGGGATCCATGTCAGACAACAGTGTCACAATTAATATTTTACTCAGAGTCTCTGAACAGATGTTCTCTGTCATTAGGAGTTTAATGTATTTATATGGTGCAAGATGAGTACGTTTATTGATCTCTACATGGCAAACTATTCTTCTGGGATTTTCCCCATCAGACTGCACATCCTGGGTTGAAAATGAGTTCAGCTTCTGACCAGGCTAAGTAATATCATCAAAAATCTAACATTGGTTAGATCTAGCACTTTAGAGCGTCTTCTATGTGCAAGATGTAATTACCAGTAAATATCACAGAACAAATAACCAGACAGATCAAAGGATAATTGTAAAATACTGCTTTAATGTCAATGGAAGAAAGCAGTGTTATATGACAGCTATCAAAGTAGATGTTCAACGATCACACATAATTTTGCTTGTACAAAGTTAACATACTTTCACATATGTCATTTATGATATCATCCTACGTGGCATTTCATAAAACCTATCATTAGGAGGGATTGCATTAGGGGAACATATCTACTTATAGAATTATATATGGGATAATATCTTATTGGCTGCCCCTTGCCTGTAGGACGCCCTGAGCTACTTCTACGTACGTCACATACTGATTATAGCACAGAATATGGCAGCAGGCTAATAACTGCAACATTGTGGGTGAAAGTGCATGGCAGACTTTTGATTGGTTTGCAAACCTATCCAACCTTGGACTTTCGGCTCCTTAACAGCAAGTCAACAGACCAAAACCAAGGTATTCAAGCAACATCATATTATTCTTTGTTTTCACAATTAGTCCATTGCATTTCATCGATCTGATCATTGTTCAAGTTCTATCATTTGTATTTGACCTCGTAGTCTGCTCACTGCTCTGCGACATTCGAGAGAGTGTGAGCACACCACTATCTTAAGTCAAGCTCTAATTAATAGTCTTTGTTTTGAGTTCTTCATCAAGTGTTAGGAGACCACGATTTTGTCCACGTCAGCCTTTCAATTACTGCTATTACTGCTATTAAACAGTTACCTCTTCTATCCTTTAGATACTTGCTTACTCCACCTAACTCCTAATAGGCTTTTGCCTTTGAATGTGTCCAACACTTGGCATCTGCAAATATCCTTGTCTCTCCGAATCGTAACAGAAATATATATGACACACATGGTCAGTTCATTCGACTGCCTTTGTGCCTTGCACTCATCTCTCAAAATACCCTCCTTGACTTCAGGCAAACATACTTCCTTAATCTTCACAAAAAAACAGCTTCATCATCAATTCTTCAATTTGCAATCCTAGGCTTGTATTTTGAGGTGTACCTGTATTGATTCATTAATACAGGCCATCATCCATTTTCTTCCAGTTGCAGTCCTAAACATTGTGTATATACCGCTTTATAGAAAGAACAAGTGGGGGGGAGGTTGTTTGCTTAACAATAGTTAATGTGGGTTGTGCCCAAGCACTGTTTTTATTGTTACATCAATAGGAACAGGGCAGTCAAACCCAAAAAATATTTACTCACCCGAGCATGTTATGTGCTTGTGAGTGATCCTGTGATCTATGGCTCTCGAGGTATATAGAAGCAAAAGGAAAAACTAGTTCCATCCTGTTACGTATCTGGAAGAAAGATGTAACTTCCTAGATTGTCTGTGAATGAAGACTAAACACCTGGGATTGTCATAAACAAGAAGACCAAAAAAGGGACAGAGTAGGTATTGATTGAACATTCTCTGCCCTTTTTTGGATTGTTTGCACAAAGTAACCATGTACGGAAGTCACACCCAAAACGACCCTGACACGCCCCCAGACAAAGAAATAACAGCCAGAACAGCCATCTTTGCATGCTCCCTGAGTGCAAATAGATGCACCCTTCAAACAGTGCGTGGGGGCCCCTGCAAGCAGGCCTGCATCTTGGGGACCCTGTGCGGGCTCCCCCGTAACTGTTACCAGCACCCCAACAACATGCGTACGATACTTCGTAACCCGGATTAAAAACAAATCTGCATGCGAACCCCCATAAACAGTTTCTGCACTCCGTTAGACTGCATAATGCAACCCTAAGTTAGATCGCAACCCAGGTTGCATACATGTACCCTAAATCTGATAGATAAACCCACCTATGTGCTGCAATTCCTATGCGCAAGTGTTTTTAAACTTGCCTTCGGGTGGCAGAGAGATCGAGGGATTTGTGTTGGCTTTTCGCTGGCAAAAGGTTGTGCGGTCACATACATGAATACGCTTTGTTGTGCGCATTTGTGGCCATGTTATGGACTGCGGGCGGCCGTCCCTCGTAACGCCTACTTTTTCCCTTATTCTTCCTTATTTTCTGAGTTCCGCCTCCTACTCCGCCCTCTGACAGGCCTTGCCCATGCTCTGCATGGTGTCTCGCTCAAAGCACTTGACCACTCGCAGAGACGTGCTGAGCCTGCACAAAATCCCTGTATAGTAAGAAAAAGTACTGCACAGTCGATTCCATGAATTGACAAATGGGATTTTGCGTGCGATGTGTCACGCAAAGTCCCTATTTCCCAAGCAGATAATTCCATGAAGCGGGCCCTATGTAACTGATAAAGTTAATATCCCACACAATCCCAACTCATAGTTAAGTGGTATTGTAAAAAGATATGGTATTTAAAATATCACATGATGTACATTTATGTCCATACTTATAACAAGGCCATCAGACAGAAAAGTTGTCCAGAGCTCTCGAACAGTGCCCATATCACAATACAAAATATATTAAAAACATCAGCCAACGAGAGTCTAATATTTCCCTCCTTTTATAAAAAAATGTTTAAATTCCTTGTTGAAACGTTGCTTTGTGACTAAGGATGGTAACTATTCTGGCAACCCAGCAACAGGAAATTGCAAAACCCAAAATACTCTGCTGAAACATTTGACACTGCTTAACAATCAAGAAAAAGTGCCGGCCACACATCACAAAATTCAATATACACCAACACATGTCTGGAATAAATAGACCATCAATTTCTCCCTGGAGAGTCCATCTCAGCATTCTATTCTGAACAATTGGATGCCTTGATGCTTATCGCCTCACCACTGTAATGAAATGCTGGGGCCAGAAGGGAATCCATATAAACGGATGCAATGAACAAATGACACATAATGTTCCCTATTCAGGAGAAAGACTGCACAAGTATGCACGGTAGCAAATAAATAGCTAATTTGAAAACCGTACTCTGTATTGCAAGGTAGATCTAATCATTAAAAATATCTTTTATTCAAAAGTTTAAATTTGAGTCTTCATGTGGTGCTGCGTTTTGTTCCTAGCAAGAATAATCACGTCCCATTTGTGTTTCAAATAATAGCTCTGCATTTATTAGATGATAATGGTAGGATGTGCTGCAGCGTAAGTTCAATTAAAGCATACTCTCAATTGCACCTTTTGTTCTCCACTTTACTTCTCTGTAAAGAATAAACATTTACCAGCCTGTGGTTGTATAAAAAAGAACAAAATCCGATTTATTAAAAGATCACTCGATTTAATGCTGCAATTATACAGCTATGGTGCCTCAATGTAGGTTGCAGTGGGACCAAGTGCTATGAGTGAAATGGGGATGAGAAAAGCGGATTACCATGAAATAAGCGAATTAATTACCGATACATAAAGATATGTAATAATGCGGGACTTGAATCCCCGTCCACACTCCTCCCTAACTGAACTATTACCTTTACTTCACCCAACACCTATATTTTAGCCAAATGTTCTACATAAATCGGTTAAAAAAATGATGTCATTTCTCCATTCGTTATTTTAAATTTGATCATTTCTACGGATTCTGACAAAAACAACACCAGAGCTGATCAGGTTTCAATATACACAGGAATAATGACATTCGTGTTAGTGTTTAGGAGTATTTCTTGGTGTATGGTTGGGCATACAAGAGAATGTAACGAGTATGATCCAGACTTAACATATTAACCATGCTAGCCACTCATGGAAAAGAGAGCAACACACCAGAATTTAGAGTCTAGAGCAGAAGTCTTCAAACTATGGGGCACGCCCCATCAGGGGGGCACAGCCACGTTGCCTCGGGTGGCGATTGGCCCGAGACCCCAGCCTGAAATTATAAAAACAAAATCTTTTTTTATTTTTTTTAAATGGAGGAAATGGGCAGGGAGCGTCTCACAGGGCCGGACTGGAGCATAAAACTGGCTCGGGCACCAATGAAATAGTGGCCCACCATTGCAAATGACAATTAATTCCTTTGGTGACAGACTGTTTGAATAGTACCCAAGGGGGTGTTTTTTGTTCAAATGTCAGTAAACTGTGATATTTTAAAAATATACATTCAGCAACAATGGTCAAAACTACTAGCTGCAAAGTGAAGCAACTCATCAAATTGGCCCACATTGGCCAAAAACGTGGCCCATTTCGACAAAACAAAATGGCCCTCACTAACATTGTTGGTCTGGGCATTGTCCTATTGCCCTATAGGCAAGTCCGAACCTGGCGGCTCATCCGTAATGGGCGAGGGGACTGTGACCCAGTGGCCCCCTCACCCATTATGGAGGAGGCGAGGAGCCAACCCAGTGAAACACTGAGCACTGCCTGAGATGCTTTTTCCAGCTGAGCGAGTGCTCCTGGGCTGGCTCAACTGTCAAAGCAACACACTGTTTACCTTTGACAGTTAAGTTCCCCAGCTGCACATGCTCACTGAGCCATGCAAGCCTGTGGGTGTTTTGGTTTGCCAGCCTTGCATAGCTCATTGGAAATGCTGGCTGGGGAACTGCATATCTGTATGTGCGAGGGGGAGCTCCTGCACCTCCTTGCACTTATGGACAGGACAGCCTGGAGTGGGGTATTTCAGCACCCATGCACAGGTCCCTGCATGCATGTGCAGGAATCAGGATGCTCTTGCTTCCCAATTCCCGTTCATGATGCAAGAGCTGGAGTGCTGGGGAGGAAACTTCAAGACTGGGCAGAAGGTATGTTTATGTTATTTATTTATTTTTAAATATGTGCATGGATGCATGTATGTTTGTGAGTGAGTGTATGGTGATAGGTGCTCATGTGAATGATAGAGTGATTGTGGTGTGAATGTGTGTGTGGGTGGGTGTGTTTGTTTTGGTCCGTTGAGCTGATTTTGCGTGTGTGGGGTGGGGGGAAGGAGGGTTGTACAACAAAGGCATTTTAAAAATGCCTTTGTAGCACAACCCCCTACCCCCCTGCCAAAATCAGCTCTCCTTCTGAGGCGCTGTGGAGCAAAGTGGAAAGGGATTGTATTTTTTTACTGGACATCTATCATAGATTACCAGTCAAAAATACAATGATTTTCCCTGGGCCGCCCAGCGCCTTACATACACACATAAGCAGGTTGATTGTGTTAGGCACTGCGGGGGCCAGGGACAGGGATGGTATCTTTTTGCCATCGTAGATATCTAGTAAAAAATATCATGCTTGCGCCCTGTGGCACCCAGCGACAATTGAAAACTGGCTTTTTATGCAATTTTTTTAAACTCTGCTCTAAAATGCAACATTTTAACCCATTATTTCCAAAAATTCCCAGGCAAAAAAACCCTTAACTCCCCTTGATTGGTTTGGGCTCCCTCGCTACGCTTGGTTGCTGTGGCATATCTGAGAGAAATATTTATGCTGCTCCACCTAAAAAAATTCACCAGCCGCTACTGGCCCAGAGACCGTACTGGGAGCAGGATGGGCGGGAACCATGGGATAGTTGTGGGAGCACGTGGGGAGAGCCAAGGGTCTGTGGTGGGGTGGCAGAGCCCAGGGACTGGGTAGGAGTGGGGTGGAGGAGCCCACAGACTGTGATGGGAGCAGGTGGGGGACCCCAGTGACTATACTGGTAGTAGGGTGTGGTGATGGCGCACGATAGTTCATAGCCATTTGGACTTACTGTTAATTTGGCAGGTTTGGGGGTACCAGCCTGCCCAGATTTTGCTTGGGGTGGACCCAGGCTGGAAATGTTTGAAGATCACTGGTCTAGAGTGCAAACAATATGCCATATAAACAGAATAATCTGCACAATTGCATTCATCATTGGAGCAGTGAATAGCTAGACAGACATGGGCCCTGGCTTATGGCTATAGCAAAAGGTATGGAGTTGTAGAAAATCTTGAGATATCAATTTTACTTGGCATTGGAAAATACATTTGGTTGCACACCAGTGTGTTCAGCATGAAAGGAACTATGGCAACCAGAAGCAAGAGATGGGAGCAGTGGTCAACGTGAGCGGGAACGGGTAGGAGCAGTGTTCCACTACTTTTATTTTTTACTGTTAATAGCTCTACTACTTTTTGCAACAATGTTTATCATTCCGGAACTGTTCTTTGAGTAGTTAGAGCACACTTCCCCACTTTACCAACGGATATCAGCTATAGCTAAAGTAAAATCTGTTTCAATTCAATTGGCTGTCAACCAACATGATGGCAACCCTTGAAAAATATGTTGCACGTTGCTCCCTTCCTACTCTGTCAGCCATCGTAGTCACAGTTCCACTACGTTTTTGGTACAGTTTTACACTGGGGTGGGAGAGGGTTGCTCCCGGCAAAAGTGCAATGTACTCTAGTCAGCCTAGTATTTGGCCCCCTGTCAACTCTATATTGTGGATATGCTGAATGTACACAACCAATTGCTGCCTGCAGACTGCCACAAAATAGCGTTACACAGAGGATAATGCACTGCACATTGCACTTAAACCTGGCAGGATGTAGACCACAATCTCAAGGCCGGTGAGGTAGGGAGAAGGAGTGCGGGTATTTTGGGGGATGATAGCATGGGTAAGATAGTTCAGGGTCCACACTGAGGGAAGGGGGTGCAGGGGATATACCCACAAAGTGATCAGAGGGAGAGGGGAAAAGAAAAAGTGACCTTGGGGGGGGGGGGCGGGCAGCCTTCGCCTGGCGGCTATCAGCAATGTCACTCTTTTGTAAGTGGCATTTGGACATAGATGTAAAAGGCAAAGTTACTGCCTTTCAAGATCCAGCGTCCACACACAAATACCTGATGATGGTCCTAGAGGCAAAATACAGAGAAGTTTGCAACATCTCAGGCCAAATACATTCAGTTTCTATCAAGCCTTACAATCAATTGAGAAAGCTGTGGGAGTGCTGAATGAGGTAAACATGTGAAAATGAGAGATATTTGTAGCGTTGGTTGAATTGAGCAGCTAGGATAATGAAACATTCAGGAAAGAGCAAGGTCAAAGGAGCCAGCATGAAAAACGAATATTTTCTACCTGTAACGGAATTGAAAACAAAGTACAATGATGGTCTGATTGGCACGTGGCCATTGTGGACCGCCCATTTAGGATGAGTTCCAATGAGTGTGCTTTTCAAGCATGTACACAATAGTCAAATTTATAGAAGTGGAAGGTCTTTAAAAAGCAAAGCAGTATATTTGTTTGAGGCGGTTGAGCTCCCCTGGTGCGGTTGCCTTTCAGCGTTTTATAAATTGCTGTTTCCAAGATACAGTCTAGGCGTCTGTGATGCTCGCTTGGCTGTCCAACGAGGATGCGGTAAAAGCCCTCTGCAGTTCAAGGGTGCAGAGCTAGGCAGAGAGCCTATTTATCCTCCCTTTTAATCTGATTTCAGGGGGGTGGGGGGTGCCACTGTACATTCGGGGGCATCCAGGACCGGATAAAAGTGGATATTGGCTGAATGCACTAGATACATGCATATTAATTTGGCAAGAAAGAGCCATTTTGACTGACTGCATATTTATTTGACCGTGAGGGAATAAAACATGACAAGCTGTGGAAATGGACAGTCTTTAGTCAATATTTCACCAAGCACAAATTCATAAGTTGCAAGCAGTATTGTTCACAGTGAATTCTAGGTACACCTATCATGAGGTCTGAGTGGGTTATTTGATTTGTCTCTCTCACAAGGGCCGACATTCCTAAACGTGATGTACCAGAAAGTAGTGTTTTTCTCAACTCAAGGCCTTTGTTGTTTCCCATTTCTCTCCTATTCCTATCGCTGTATGTTGCCTAAAAGGAAATAAAACAGTACACTCTTATTGTAAAGGCCACTACGTGAAAAACTGTGTTTGGGAATGATATTGCTTTCTGTATATGGTGAGTGGCTAACATTACAAGGCCCGATTCTAAGTGTTGGAAATATCTGTATGTACGTTGTCTGCAAACAGTTGGAAGCAAAATCTCTGTTCATGCACAAATGAAAGTGTGGTTTGAGTTCTCTGGTTAATGAATGTGTCGGTAATCCGACTATTCTGGTTTAAAGACGGACCAATATCTTCTGGCATGTGAATAATCAACGAAAACACTCAGAATAAAGATACAATCAAATATACATACATGAATACAGATGGTGCTTTAACGCGTATAACTTGTGAAGGCAATCTGCAGTGTCTACCCCAAAATTCTCTTGCAGGAAGAACAATAACACACATTGCTTTAGAAAACAGCTAAGCAAATTCACTTCAGCTATTTATCAGCACATAGTTAGGGCACACAAAGATTCAACTACTCAGGCAACACTACAGAAAAGGCTACCTAATGCGATAAGGCGCATTTATGGCTAAGGCAGCGCAACAAAACGATTCCACAGGTTTATGGGATTAGCAAAATTGCACATGAATGTTGCATCTCTCTTTCTTGAACAGGTGATCTGCTGTACCAGTAATGTCATCCATGATGCCAAAAGTGATGTCATCTGTGATGTCATCAGTGTGCTTATGGGCCATGCAATGCGGGCATCATAGTTAAGATGGCATAGCTTGCAGCAACTGCCCAATTTCAGGCTTTTTGTCCCTTTAAATTCACTTGTATGAAAGATTTTTTCACCGAATTTCAAGGGTTTTGTTGCAGTGAACTTATTCCCTTCAACTGCCACTTAACTACATTTTTTTCACTGAATGTCAAGGAATGTGTTATGCTGTACCTCCCACCACCTGTAATTCTCTTTAACTGATGACATACCTGATGTCATATCATTTGTTATCAATATATGTTCTTGAGTTATGCAACATTGGATTTATCAAGTATGTCATCTTTGTTTGTGTCCACTAGATATGATGAGATTACTAATGGTGTGTACTATGATGAGGAAGAGCGAGGTGGGGTTAGTGGGGGCCTCTGATGAGGAAGACTGAAGTTGAGTAGCTTGTCATGGTGCGTGCTCCAAAATCCCTGGAACTGATGGGCCCACCCCATTCATTGACACCCAATAGGGCTTATCAAGCCCCAAAGGAGTGTCCCAGAACCTCCTGGACTCAGTGCTGGCGGCACCAGGCTCATACGATGGTTTGAACCATATGGACTACTTACTCAGCCTAGTGAGGCTGAGTCTTTCTGCATAATCAGGGCGTGACAGAGGGACTACTTTACCTGAAAGGCAGGGTGTGGTAAAGGGACTACTTGCCTGGAACTACTTGCAAAGCTATTTAAGCCACACTCTGCAGGCAGAACACGCTTCGCGTTATTCTGCACTCCTGCAGCGTAACACTCACCGTGTCTGCTCTGTCCTCGAGCTTCTACAGCAACACCCATTCTGAGATTTCCATTCATAGGTGCCTGAAAGATGAAAGAGAGAAGAACAGGTGTTATTACAGCGACAAAGGCCTTACCTGCAATTCTCATCCATCAGTCTCACCTTCAGCTGATCTTCGGATCGCCGTCCTTGTTGGGAAGAGGGCATCTGCGCAGGCATCCAATACTCACCCGGGGATCTGCATTCGTCCGGAATACGTAAGAGCGGTTATTCCATTCTTCATCCTGGGGCCGCACCTGCATAGAAGGAACAGAAACAGCAGGTTAGTCGCGCACGAAAAACATACAAACAATTATTCAGCCATCCAGCTTCACTCACCCGCGCTAATGATCACCTGGAGGTAACTTGCTCAGCATCCTAGGAGAGTCAATTCTTCATCCAAACCTCCGTACGAAACCGTGTCTGTAAGAAAGACAAAACACGTTTAAACCTTGGGAAATCAAGACATTGAGCACCTATACCAAGCATCAATTGGCATAGAGACTTACCTGCTTAATCCCGAATGCATGCAGTCAGAGCATATATCGATAGAGGAGCCATTGGAAATTATATGGATCAAGAATTGGCTACAAGGATGAATCTTCCTCTGTACGAAAAGGCAACAACAGATTTTGTCACCACTGTCGACGGAACTAAGATCGCTTCGGGTCCAGTAACGCACTCAACAACAGAGATGACGCTTTTGTGCCAAGACAGACATCGGGAGGACATCGTGGTTGATCTAATCAAGGCTCCACAATTTCAAATAATTCTGGGAATGCCATGGCTAGAATCACACAATCCTTGCATCGACTGGCGTGCTAAGAGGCTGACCTTCTCAGTCGAATGTGCTCGTACCTGTTATCAAACAAAGGAACCTTTGGTTAAGGAAGTGACAACAATCATGAGTCTGACTAATCCGCTACCTCTGGTATACCAAGACTATCAGGATGTTTTCCAGAAGGATCAAGCTAATATTCTTCCTCCCCATAGATCATACGACTGTCAGATCGACCTTATACCTGGCGCACAGATTCCATGTGGGCAAATCTATGCACTCACGGAACCTGAAAATATGCATCTAAAAAAGTATCTGGACCAGTACCTGGCTAACGGCTTTATCCGCCCATCCAAGTCCCCGGTGGCCTCGCCCTTATTCTTCGTGCCCAAAAAGGAAGAAGACCTTAGGACTTGCATCGATTACCGCTCATTGAACCAAGTCACAGTTAAAAACCGTTACCCCTTGCCACTAATTCCTGAACTATTGGACCAAGTTAAAGATGCCCGCATTCATACCAAGCTTGATCTTCCAGGGGTTGATCATCTGGTACGAATCAAGAAAGGGGACAAATAGAAGACCGCCTTCTGCTCCAAGAAAGCCTTTCAGGACTTAAAACAAAAATTAATCTCAGCCCCGATCCTGAAACACCCACGTCCAGACCTACCATACGTGGTTGAGACCGACGCTTCCAGTTTAGCAATGGGAGCGGTCATCTCGCAAAAAGATCCTGAAACGGGTTAACTCCACCCAGTGGCCTTCTGGTCATGGAAATTCACAGCACCAGAATTGATTTATGCCATTACGGACAAGGAACTTCTGGCCATTAAGGCGGCCTTCAAGGCTTGGCGGCATTACCTTATAGGAGCAAGACATACAATTACAGTAATCACTGATCACCGCAATCTACAGTACTTGAAGGTAGCAAAGGCTCAATCATCCCGCCAACTCCGATGGGCATTTTTTTTTGTTCGACTTTATGATTACTTACCAACCTGATTGTCGAAATGGCAAGGCAGATGCTCTATCTCGCATTGGGGTAGAAGAGGAATCCACCATCCCAGACCCAGTGCCCATCATTTCCGTGGAAAAAATCTTAGGAATAACAACGTCTCTAACCTTAGATGACATCCACGAAGAAATCACACATCTCATGGATGCTGACACTCTGAGAGATTGGTTTACCAAAAGTGTTCACCATTCAGTCTCAAACCACTTATCATATTTTTAGGGACGTCTCTACCTTCCCAGTAAAAAACTTCAGGAAAGGGTCATCTCTAACTACCACAAATCACTGCTGGAAGGTCATCCGGGGATAGCGAAGACCGAAGCGAAGATCAAGCGACACTTTGGTGGCCAATTTGGCATAGGGACATCAAGCAATTTGTATTATCCTGTGGAGTTTGTGCACAAAACAAAGGCCCTAAAGAAGAAATTGCCAGGTCAACTGCAACCACTGGATATTCCACCTAGGCCTTGGCATACACCATCTCTTGATTTTCTAACTGACCTTCCTCCTTGTAATGGGTTCAACACAATTTTGGTGGTGGTGGACTTGTTTTCTAAAATGGCTCATATCATCCCACTAAAGGGGTTACCCTCAGCTTCAGTCCTGGCTAAAGAATTCTTAGAACAAATAGTTTGAATTCATGGATTTCCGTCCATCCTGATTTCAGATCGTGGCAGCCAATTTATCTCACATTTATGGAAAAATGTTTGTGAGCTAGCGTAAATCGACGTAAGACTCTCCACCAGCCACCATCTCCAGACTGACGGTGAGACTGAGAGGACCAACCAGACTTTAGAACAATACCTCAGATGTATGTTGCACCAAACGGAAAGCACTTGGAAGGACATTTTATGGATAGCCGAATACGCCTACAACAATTCCCTGCACTCCAGCATTGGACAGAGCCCTTTCTATACCATCTACGGGCTACATCCACGAACCTCTAATCTTGACCCAGCTCAACTTCTGGAAATGCCAGCAGTAAGAAGTTTGCACACTACTATTACTCAAGCCTTCAAACAAGTAACTGATCAGCTGAGACAAGCTAAAGAAAGATACAGGAAGTCGGCAGACATGTATAGAAGTGAATCTCCAAAGTATCAAGTTGGAGATGAAGTCTGGCTGGCGGCAAAGCACATACCAATGAAAGGGACCCGTAGCTTCAATCCCAGATATGTAGGTCTATACAGCATTAAGGCCATCATCAATCCGGTAGCTATGAAACTCGATTTACCTTCACATATGAGGATTCATCCCGTGTTTCATGTCTCACTTTTGAAGCCAATGCAACCAGGAACACGAGTACTGAAACCACCAAGACCGATCATGGTCAACGGAGAACCTGAATATGAAGTTAAGGACATCCTGGACTCAGAAATCATCAAATCAAAACTATTTTATCTAATAGATTGGAAAGGATATGGACCACATGAAAGATTGTGGGAACCTAGTGATCATATTCGTGCACCACGATTGCTGAAAAGGTTTCATCATAATTACCCGAACAAACCGGTACCAATGGGAGAACGCGTTGTTAGGGGGGGCTTGGGGGGGGAGTGTTGTTGGTGCCTGCTCCGAAACCCCTGGAACTGATGAGCCCACCCCATTCATTGACACCCAATAGGGCTTATCAAGCCCCAAAGGAGTGTCCCAGAACCTCGTGGACTCAGTCCTGGCGGCACCAGGCTCATACGATGGTTTGAACCATATGGACTACTTACTCAGCCTAGTGAGGCTGAGTCTTTCTGCATAATCAGGGCGTGACAGAGGGACTACTTTACCCGAAAGGCAGGGTGTGGTAAAGGGACTACTTGCCTGGAACTACTTGCAAAGCTATTTAAGCTGCACTCTGCAGGCAGAACACGCTTCGCGTTATTCTGCACTCCTGCAGCGTAACGCTCACCGTGTCTGCTCTGTCCTCGAGCTTCTGCAGCCACACCCGTTCTGAGATTTCCATTCATAGGTGCCTGAAAGATGAAAGAGAGAAGAACAGGTGTTATTACAGCGACAAAGGCCTTACCTGCAATTCTCATCCATCAGTCTCACCTTCAGCTGATCTTCGGATCGCCGTCCTTGTTGGGAAGAGGGCATCTGCGCAGGCATCCAATACTCACCCGGGGATCTGCATTCCTCCGGAATACGTAAGAGCGGTTCTTACATTCTTCATCCTGGGGCCGCGCCTGCATAGAAGGAACAGAAACAGCAGGTTAGTCGCGCACGAAAAACATACAAACAATTATTCAGCCATCCAGCTTCACTCACCCGCGCTAATACTCACCTGGAGGTAACTTGCTCAGCATCCTAGGAGAGTCAATTCTTCATCCAAACCTCTGTACGAAACCGTGTCTGTAAGAAAGACAAAACACGTTTAAACCTTGGGAAATCAAGACATTGAGCACCTATACCAAGCATCAATTGGCATAGAGACTTACCTGCTTAATCCCGAATGCATGCAGTCAGAGCATATATCGATAGTGGAGCCATTGGAAATTATATGGATCAAGAATTGGCTACAAGGATGAATCTTCCTCTGTACGAAAAGGCAACAACAGATTTAGTCACCACTGTCGACGGAACTAAGATCGCTTCGGGTCCAGTAACGCACTCAACAACAGAGATGACGCTTTTGTGCCAAGACAGACATTGGGAGGACATCGTGTTCGATCTAATCAAGGCTCCACAATTTCAAATAATTCTGGGAATGCCATGGCTAGAATCACACAATCCTTGCATCGACTGGCGTGCTAAGAGGCTGACCTTCTCAGTCGAATGTGCTCGTACCTGTTATCAAACAAAGGAACCTTTGGTTAAGGAAGTGACAACAATCATGAGTCTGACTAATCCGCTACCTCCGGTATACCAAGACTATCAGGATGTTTTCCAGAAGGATCAAGCTAATATTCTTCCTCCCCATAGATCATACGACTGTCAGATCGACCTTATACCTGGCGCACAGATTCCATGTGGGCAAATCTATGCACTCACGGAACCTGAAAATCTGCATCTAAAAAAGTATCTGGACCAGTACCTGGCTAACGGCTTTATCCACCCATCCAGGTCCCCGGCGGCCTCGCCCTTATTCTTCGTTCCAGGCTCATACGATGGTTTGAACCATATGGACTACTTACTCAGCCTAGTGAGGCTGAGCCTTTCTGCATATCCAGGACGTGACTGAGGGACTACTTTACCTGAAAGGCAGGGTGTGGTAAAGGGACTACTTGCCTGGAACTACTTGCAAGGCTATTTAAGCCACACCCTGCAGGCAGAACACGCTTCACGTTATTTTGCACTCCTGCAGCGTACCGCTCACCGTGTTTGCTCTATCCTCGAGCTTCTACAGCCACACCCGCTCTGAGATTTCCATCCATCGGTGCCTGAAGGAAGAAAGAGAGAAGAACAGTTGTTATTACAGCGACAAAGGCCTTACCTGCAATTCTCATCCATCGGTCTCGCCTTCAGCTGATCTTCGGATCGCTGTCCTTGTTGGGAAGAGGGCATCCGTGCAGGCATCCAATACTCACCCGGGGATCTGCATTCCTCTGGAATACGTCAGAGCGGTTCTTCTATTCTTCATCCTGGGGCCGCACCGCGCCTGCATAGAAGGAACAGAAACAGCAGGTTAGTTGCGCACGAAAAACAAACAAACAATTATTCAGCCATCCAGCGCCACTCACCCGCGCTAATACTCACCTGGACATAACCTGCTCGGCATCCTAGGAGAGTCAATTTTTCATCCAAACCTCCGTACGAAACCACACAGGCAAGAAAGACAAAACACATATAAACCTTGGGAAATAAAGACATTGAGCACCTATACCAAGCATCCATTGGCATAGAGACTTAGCTGCTTAATCCAGATATTCCAGACACAGCAAAAGCCACTCTGGTCCAGTGAAGTAACTGTGTCCAGATAAAGACTGAGCTTACTGCGCCCCTGATGAAAGTCAAGCAGGACGGAGAGCCAACCTCACAAAACTCAAATACAAACGCCTCCTGGGGAGATAACAGGGGCGAGGACATCATCATACCACCAGAGCTACGCCAGTGCAGACATCATTCGTACGCCTATGTGCTACGCCCCCGTGGAGACCAGGTGAGCGTGACATAGCTGGGGACTGTGATGAAGAAGAGTGAGTTGGTGAAATTAGGAGCTGTGACGTGGAAGAGTGGGTGAGGTAGTTGGGGACTGTGATTAGAAATAGTGAGGTGTGGTTAGTGAGGGACTGTGACAAGGAAGAGTGAGTTAGTACACAAATATATCATACACATTATGAACACAGATCTCCTTTTTAAGGACAATCTATAAATATGAATATTTATTTTCTCTAATTTAATACTCATATATTGATCTACGAAAGTACTGGGATGAGAAAGACGGACATGCTGATATGAGATCTACGTTCATCAATAGTATCTATAAAAATTAGTAACCCTGTATTAATTTAACATTAATCACATGTAGTGAAAACACAACTCATAACATATGAAATCCTTGCTTTCTGTTGTGTCCACTTTAAGCATTCATCACAATACAGATCTCACACCCATACAGCCCTCTTACTTCTCCCAGTACTTTATTGGATCGTAAATTCAATATAGAAACAGGTATTGTTTGTCAACACAACCAAATTACATATACATTACAAAATATTGCCTATTTTGATTAGTCAGTATTACCAAATACATGTGCATGTGTTTCATATATTGTTTAGATTTTATGTCTTTCAGTACTGAGGCTGAGAATTAACAAAAAAAAGGAAATATATGAAGCCTCTATGTGAATTGAGAACCAGATAAAATAGTTTTTTTGAAGTGTCCTTGTTTTGACCCCCCACCCAAAACGAATCAAGAACTCATAATGTTACGAATTATTTTGAATTATTTTGATGATTATGAGATGAGGAAGAGTACATTGAGCAGCAATGCAATTTGAGAACCACATATCCACCCAATGAAATCAAAACTGCATCTTAATATTCCAAAAAGTATCCACTACGAAAACATTGACAATTGCACTCTCTTTTGGAAAAATCTCAACAAAAACAGAGAATAAAACACACTTTTTTTCTTAAAATCCCAATTCAAACCGCAATGTAAGCAGCACTAAAATTTGACATTCGATTCCAAAATCAAGGTTCGTCGAAATATTCATATAAGTAAATGTATACATATAACATTCATAGAAATAAGTATTTGCCATACATGACATAATCAACAACCCAAATGGCACTTAACATATTATTGAATTGTTACTATAAAAAGAATAAAAACAGACTAATTTCTTTTCGAGTAACGATTCACGGATACAGAAAAATCTTCAAATTAATTGGCCTAAGGGCATGTGCATGGTATGAAATTCGAGCTGATTGGTTCCTCGATACACAGATCGCGAGTTACATAAATATATTGATGAAAACCTTACACTTTCTCATTGCTTTGGAGACAAATTCAGATAGTCACAGTAAAAATGTTCACTGTCCTACTAGTCCAAAGAGCACTTTTTCCGACCCAAAGCTTTTCCCTGTGTTTTCTCCCTTTGTTGTACGTTGTTATTTGTTAGTTTGTTTGTTTTATATTCATTTTTGTTTGTTCGTTTTTAAGGATTTTCTTATCCTTTTTTGTTTTAGTTATTGTATTGTTCTTTTTTCTTTTGATTTTTCTTTTAGATTATTTTCTGGAGATGATGATAAATCATCCTGAGGCAACATCCAGCGGTGAAGACATTGAGCTTGTCAATTTCCCTGAAACCCCAGAAGACTTTGAGTGGGTAGAGCAGCCAGCTACACCCTAGAAATACCACTGCAGGAGATTCACACCTTCCCTGTGCTGGCAGTACTTCAAGGTGCCTAAAGACATTCCATTGTCAAATGTCAAGAAGGGACAGAGTATGTTTTGTGGCATAGTTCACAGAAGATGATTATCTGTGGTTCCTACTCAGTTCCTGGGTACCACATTGTTCGACAACCAACTGATTTGTTACTACTGGCGGCAAGTCGACAAACATTTCAGCATCATGTTCTGGCAAAGGGTGAAAATTAGGCCCAAAAACTGATCAATATAAAGCAGTCCACTGGGTCAATAAGGAGTACATGTTTTGCAAGGAAAAAAAGTTTTATTTCATGCAAAAACATCTCGGAGGGTAAGCCAGCTCCATAGAACTAGAACAATGACAAAACTCTTGACACGCCCATTTCTGTTACAGGTTTTATAGCAGAAAACCACAAAATCTACATATGCAACATATGTCAAATACAAGTCAAACCCACATTTCCTTTTGGCTAGCCCCTATAGAGAAATCTAAACACTAGCTATATTTTACTACCACATTGGTCAATAGCCTATCTGTGACAGCATGAATACAACCTGCTGCAAATGTCCTAATTGTGCAATCAGAAGAAAATAGTGTGTTCTAATTGGTCCATTTACACTCAGGTAAATAGTTGTAACAATGGATTGTCCTTATTGGTCAACACATCTTCAGCCAACTCGTGATGTGCATACACCAACACACCCCCATTGGTGAAGGGGGGGTGGCTCAGGGGCAATACGTCCATTTTTTGAAGCAAGAGAATGCAGTGCAACACTGGTTCGAATCCCGATCCCGCGCTTAGAAACCAACCTCTGGTATTAAGTGTGTAATTAAAAAAGCAATTATAACATATAACTAACTTACCTTGCAGTGCAATTCTGGACCATGCCCCTGTTCCTGAAATCCATTTTCTCTGTTGATGACTGACATCAACAATAGAGAAACAGAATTTATATAGTACAGACTGGCCTAGCACCACACCGCAAGGCTGTATATATTTGTTTAAATTAAATATACTTGACACCATGCAGGTGCTAAGGCTGTTCAATAAAAGCAATGCACCTACCTTGTGGCACATCTCAGCACCACGGCCTCGTTCCTGGAATCCATTTTCTCTGTTGATGACTGTGACATCATCAACAGGGAAACATAACTCTAAAGGTGTGGCACGGCACCCAGAACATCCCTTCCAATGATGTAATGGAAAAAAGCAAAACTTCACTTTAGATTATGCTACTCCAATGGCCAATTTTGCTGAACTCTTTTACATATACATATAAACATACAAAGTTGACACAACACCATCAAGTTCTAATACACAATTATACAATCTGAATCGTTCACCACAGTTCTCGAACCAATACTAAGATCTTTTTTTTTACATTGTATACTCTTTTTTGGTCATATCTTACGAAATGAGGAAATCATGCAAAACAGTGCAGATTTATCTGTGTGCCGACTGCCTCTTTACCAAAACTGAAAGCACAACTCTACCTCCTTTATACACCTCACATCCACTCTTCCAACAAATCAAACATTAAACAATCCTAAAAAACAATACATATAGGTATGATCCAGTAAAACAGGCTGGATCCCAATGCAATAACAACAGATAACTGCTACTATTGGTTGATCATTTCAATTGTGCAGTCACAAGAATAAACAGTCACAAGAATAAACATAAACCCACATCAATGGACATGATATCCATTAATGTGGGTTTACGTTTATTCTTGTGACTGCACAATTGAAATGATCCACCAATAGTAGCAGTTATCTGTTGTTGTTATTTTATTGGGATCCAGCCTGTCTTACTGGATCATACCTATATGTATTGTTTTTTTCTAAACATCTCTGGGTGCTCTATCCCCACCAACCTTATCCAGATGTCATTAAATACATTTTGTGAAAAATAATGCAGTAAGAAGTGACTGTTATATTTACTATAATGTTGGAACTATGTGAGCTCTCACCCTGAAGTTTCTGTTAATTTAAGCATACCCACCTGGGTTTTTCAGGGCTCTGCCAGGTGCCCTTATCTTCAAACAGGCACAGGGGGAACATACATTGCAAGCCGGGCACATTTCCGATCCTTCTGTGCATTTATTTGAGCTCTGCACAGGATATGATTTGTGCTTGTGCAGTCCCCGCAAGGAAACGTGGACGTCTCTTTGGAATATTCACCTACCTGCACATTTCTAAGAACCTGGGTTCTAAGCAAAATCCTCTTTGCACAAGAAAAGGCGATTGGAAGAGGTGAGATTGATTGGAGAAATGTAGAGTAAGATAAGAATTAATTTTAGTTTGAGATGGGGTGGAGGGAATGAAAGGCACCCTAGCGTTCATAGGAGAGAAAGTGTCAGTATAGGTGTTTCATACAGTCTGGGACGTAAACAATGCCCAGAAAAAGGTTGGAGAGTGTTTGGTGTACAAATAGGGAAATACACCAAATTAATTATAATGTAAGAAACATAAGTCAAATGAGTCTAAAAGAAAGTGCATACAGTGTTAGAAGACAACGATCGGCACGTTGCCAAAGCTCAGCCTCATGCCACTCGTGCATCCAACATTGCATTGAGTACTAACTTACAATACAGCAAATCTGCCTGGTAAACACACCCCAGTTAACGCCAAATATTAGGACATGTCAATCTCCTCCCTTTTGCAGAACCACGGCCCACTGAACAGGCCTGATATGCACCCATGCTCTCACAAAACATTCTCCACTCCACTGCATTCCTCTCTCTCTGAGTTTGTAGCATCTATCCCCCTCTTCCCGATACTCTTATCTTCCCCCTGCAGACTATGGTTTGGGTACCCGCGAGGGTCGAGGGGGGCACAAGTATGCCGCTTTCCGACGCACAAGTCTATATGCTCTGAAACTACTGCACTGGTGATTTGGAGCAATATAAAAGATTATTAAGATAGCATAGTCAAATAACAAGGTACTCCATAAACTCAGGGAAATGTGGTCAAGAAAGAACAAGATCATTTTGCAGAGTAAAATTGTTTAAAGAAAAAAGAAGAATGTGATTAAAAAATAGACCCGTAGATAGCCAAAGGTAGGAATGCGTCAGGTATTGTACACGGATCCATAGTGAAATCAGCACAGACAAATGTCTCAGAAATTAAGAATTGTTAGTGGCTAGTTAATTTGCGATAGACAGTACACATGTTTCTTTGGATTTAGCAGAGTGGAAACCAGATAACAGAAGAGAAAGCAAAAACTGTCAAACAGCAGAATAAATGTTGAAAAGTAAGGAACGCAGAGGTGTTGCTGTGGGGAGGTGGGGGCTTAGGGGGCTATAGCCCCGGGTCTTTTGGTTGCATCCCTGGATAGAATCTCAGGGTCTACAACCAAAAGGCTAGCTAGCCCGAGTCCCGACAATCCCGACATTAGCGTAGCCCCGGATCTTTTCCAGACCTAGTAAAACCCCTAAAGGAATCACTAAAGTATCTTAGTAACAAAAGACGAACTGAAAACACGTTTGACATTAGCTGAAAGGGAAAGGCTGTGATCAACTTTTCTAGAGAAAAGGAAGCCGTGATTTGCAAGTGTAGGACCTGCGTAAGGTCTTCACAGACATTCAATGGTAATGAAAATAGTTAGGTACAAAGAAAGAAGCAGGTAGCGCCAATGACAGTTATGGGAAAGGTGAGACACGACGCTGGCACAAGAAGACAAAAAAAGAAAACATCATGTTTGAAGGTTAGTGTGAAAATGGGCAAGGGAAGACCTCTTCATGGTTCTGAAGTGAAGATGGACAAAGAAGGGTAAGGAATGGAAGGGTGATTATGCTGGGGGATTAGGAAGCATGTTAAAAAAGAAATGAAAGAGCCTAAAGAGAGACCAAAATAGGTAAGAGGAAGGTAAACGTCAGTTGGTCTTGCAAAAGAGCCCCAAAGTATGAGTGGTGGGAGATGGGATACAAGAGTGCAACAGGGCATCTCACTCGTATTTTTATGGAAGTGCAATCTGCTTGTCTGAAATATGCGCTACTTCCCACATAATGCCAGTAGAAGGTTTAATAATAATAATAATAATAATAATAATAATAATAATAATAATAATAATAATAAATAATAATAATAATAATCATTTCATGTTTTCATGTAGAGCTTAATGCCTGTTGCCTCCTGCTTCTAGGCACTATGATTACATTCGTTATTATACCGACATGAAATGGCACTTTGTAATGTGAATACTGAAAACGAAAGTTGCGCCTACCATGACAGCAGGCTGCCTCCTACACGAATCATCTTCTGAGTCTGCTTTGAAAGTGCATTTATTTTGAATGTTCCTATGACTGAAGCAAGCCTTGCCAGGAGCCAAATGGTTCGTGCGGGGCAGCATCCTGGCAGCTTCAGTATCCTCTTGAGAAATGTCCCACTGGGTGAGCTCCTTGTGTGGCCCTGCACTCCTTCTGGGGTGCTGAAGAGAATTCATGTTTCAGGAACAGCAATAATGTATACCTGTTCGCCCTCCGCGAAGTATCAGAGAAGTGAGATGCCAGTAACCAAGGCTACGGACAGACCACTTGAACACATAGGATCCATCGAGAGCGCCTTTGAAGTGGGAAGGCCGATATACGACTACATTCGGAAGCTCAAACAGCCCCTGGAATCCTATAAAGCGTAAGATTACCTCTCTAAGGCAATTGCCAGAGCAGTGAATTGACATTCCTTTCATCTTAGTTGTAATGGGTCTATTGGGGAAGATGATTGAAACACCACGAAATGAATAATACCAGGGGAAATTGGTCCTATGGAGCAATACCGGGATTGTGAGTAATACCCAAGAGTGCATGCTTAGCCGTGGACAGCGGAAGTAACATTGTAAAGGATATCAGCTAACACAGTCAGGAGCTGCTTAGAAACAGAGAGCAACTATAGCAACAAAACTCAAACCCTGAGGCATTAACTCTAGCTCTCTTTCTAGACTGAATAAGAACTCTTTCAATGACAGAATACAAGAACTGTAGACGGAAGACCAGTTGGTGAGCAAACAGCAAACGTGAGGTGCAGACTCATACTTGTGGGTTTAGGTTCGGGGGTCAGTGAAAAGGTCGGTGCAACATTCCTGAATTCTGCATGGGCACGTCATGCTCTAAACACATGGTGTGTGCGCTGCACATCTAGTATTCTGTACTCCACACTGACTGGGTAAATCTTTTCATAGGGCAGAGAGCGGGCGTCAGGGTCCAGGCCCCACTGCCTCTCTTTGGCTGCACGTGAGATGAATGACAGCAGAACGCACGAGTGAAATGCTGAGGCGCCGCTATGGCTGATGCTGGGTATCTGGCCTGCGTTCAGTTGCCATCAGGTAAGTGTAGAAAATAAAACTGTGTGTATTTGTTTTTTATGCAATGTCGTGTCCAGCATGGACACGGTTAACCCGACATGACAAGGGCTGCTGGTCACACTGAATATGTCCAATGAGGCTCGGGCATGCTCGCGCATGCGTAATAAGATTCTGGCAGAAAGTGAAAGTAAACTAAAGCAGTTGGACGTATGTTCCATGGCTCTGTGTCCCTCATGTTGGTGCTGCTGCGCGTTGGGGGCAGACAGGGAAATATTCAAGCTGTCTTGTGCTTCATGACAGGAAAGCTGGCCACGAGGACCCATATTAACACTCCCACACATAAAGAAAAGAAAGAAGGGAGAAAATACAGTGGCCAGTGAAGATCTAAGAGTCCTGGAGCAACGTGCACAACTGAGGGTGCCTGATTGCCGCAGAATGTCGGCGAGTGAGGAACAAGTGATGCATCTGATGAGGAAGGGCACGGTGCAACTACATTTCATTGACCAGGCACTTTTGTCATGGGTGATCAACAAACCCTCAGACAGAGATGGGAGAGATGGCTGTGAAGATTAGAGAATTACATGGCCGCCTATGATAACTCCAGACAGGTTTGCTAGGAGATTACTTATCAATTTGGTTGGTGGCGACGTTGAAGACCACATCCCCACATTCCCACCTGAAGAAGTCAAAACGTATGAGGGGCTCAAGGAGGCGCTATGCACAAACTTTGATCCTCAGTACAAGATAGACCACAAATAGCACACCTTCAACACAACCTGTCAACTGCCTGGTGAAACGAAGGATGCCTTTGCAAATCGATTGCTCAAGTTGGTGGCTCATTGTAACGTTCATAAATTCTTGAATGACGAGGCCATCAGGGTAAGAATTATCACAGGGTGTTTATCGTCCACTTTCAGAATAAAACGACTCTGGGAACCATTTCCCCTCGCCACCATTCTACAAATGGCGCAGATGGAAGTGAGAGCAGACTCACAAGCCACACAGATGGAAACCAGCAAGGGGCCAGTAAAAGTGAAAGCGTATTTCATCAAATACTCTACAACACATATATAAAAAAAAGGGTGACCAAAAATACTTAAAAAAAATACTAAGTAACACCACTGCAGACTTTACAAACACATGCTCATCAGTTACAAATAAGCACACGCCATAAAAATACCTAAAAAATGACTAAAAAAGTGAATAAAGAAGTGAATCAAAAAATTGAAAAAATTACACATTTATTTTATACTAGCTATTGGTCTTAATCTGAGAGTACATGTGTTTAGTTACACGCCATATTTAATCAAAGTCAAAATACATTTTTGGCATGTATGGCACTAGCTATCAGTATATGAATACTTCTGTCATGGTTAATATAACAGTGAAAACATTCCCAACATGTTTCATTCCCAATTTTGTATCACAAAATGATTAAGGGAAATTCTTCAGGAGAAACAAGTTCATTACAATGTGTCATAACATGGGCTTGGTAATCGTCCGTCTTGCAATGGGTATGCACTTCTGACTGCTCCTCAAGAGGGTAAACTGCCTAATCAGACAGCAACCTAAGGAGATAGCACAACACTTATTATAGGTTGGATTGCATTATCTTAAATCATGCAAATTCTCTGCTACAATGAATTAATAATTCTGGCAAGGCTTACCACATTAGAGTATCTCTAGAATAATGCGAAGAGTGGAATTCCTTGTAATTTGGAACCGGATCTAAAGAGATGTACAGAGACAGTATCCAATTACTACACAGTTGATTGGTCTTCCAAAGAAAACTGAACCAACATGATTCTGACCTTAACTACCTAAGGTCTAGATGTTAAATTCACTTTAAAAACAACACCTATTCTCTTCTATTAAAAAAAGAAGACACTCAAAAGACTATGTCAACCATGATTAGAATCGCCAAACTGCATTCTACCACGAACAAAACGCCACATATGTTAGCTTGTGTCTTGTGACCTCAAACTTCACCTGATTGCCATGATTTTTCTATCGAAGACATATAAAAAACACTAAACTGTCCTCTTTCAATCTCAGGTTACATGATGTTATTTGAAACCAAAAACCTGTTTACACTATGCTCATCAAATGCCCTAACTAAGCATCAATATTCTTTTGAGTCGTGCATTTAAATTGTGCAAGACCCGACGACAACACTAAGGAGGGTAGTCTACTCACAAAATGTTGTAATCTTTCAATTGGAGGTGTGGTCCGTCAGGAGCGAATACAGCATCTACTGCCAGACTCCCATCCACTTCAAACGATGTTTGATCCCTCTTCAAAAAATGTCCCAATCCTGCACATGTGACGGTTAATAGATCAGTAAACAAGCAACACGAATGGCTCTGTGGATACAAAACAACGTGTCTATTTACTACCAGTATATGCTGCGCTCATTTCTGCACAGAGAAATCCATTGGGGTTTCCCACTCCAGGATTTCGCATCCCATAATAACTGAGCGTACTACATATTGCTCTCTGGAAAATGAGGCTCCAAAGCTCACCTTTATTTTTGTTGATAAACTGGTTCTTCAATCTCAAAAGATGTTGTGAACTCGCATTGCCAACTCCAAGCCTACAGGATACCCGGCTGGTCCTTTCTTTATCTTATCGACTAAGCCAGAAAACGGAGGATTTAACTTACTACCGTGCTCGAAACACTAGTACGTAAAATGTTGTTTGTCGCTCTACTCAGAATATGCTTTCCATGTTGCAAAGAGTATATATGCTTTACAACATGACTTTATATACTTCTTCCTGACAGAAACGGACAGGAATCTTTTAAAAAGACTTACTCATCGAGATGAATGGAACTGCATTACCTCGCCAGTAATTGCCACTGGCCGTCCACTTTTTCTTACTTATCTTTTTAGCTCTTTAACTTTTAATCTTTTTACTTACTTTTTACTTTTTCTTGTAGCTTTATCATACCTAACCGCATCAATGTAAGGTAAACAAACCTTTTTTTCTTTTACCACTCAGTGTTGGAAAACTCATCCAGAGTTTGGCTAATCGTCAGCATCTGCCTCTATAGCATCTCACAGGGATCACCATTGTACAACTGTGCAAAGTGTATCAACCACTTTACAGCATGCATTATCTCCATTGGGATTTCAGGCACTTAACTTCATCCTGACCAATCGATCATTTCGTTCTGACTACCTTCAACGCTGTTACACAGATAAATTAGTCTCTCTTCTTTTTTGTATATTTTTTTTCCTGCTGATGGCACTGTCCCCTGATAACGGAACTTGTGTCACAACAGTCCAAACCAATGACTCCGGGGTATGTCCCATTGTTAAAAAAATGCCAACCATGGGAGCAGCAAGTACTGAATTTCTTATACAGCTCTTACGTTCTGAAATTCTGATCTTAACCTTCCTCTCGGTCATGCCAATATGCAACTTATAGCAGGGGCACCATATTCCATAAATTACCATTTTTGAGTTGCAGATGGTAAATTGCAACTATTTCCACAGGCTCTTCAGACCCAAACTATCAACTACACCTCCTCATAGGTATTCTGCCTTTCCTCACTTCCCCCAGAAGCTCACTGTATCTCGAGCTCTGGTCCTCTCTAGGCTGGACTACTCCAACAGCCTCTTTCTAAATCTTCCTGCCACTACTCTCTGTCTTCTACAACTTATCCAGAACACGACTGCAAGGCTTGTCTTTGGCCTCAAGCTGAGGGAGCTTATCTCCCCACTACTGAAATCTCTTCACTGGCTCCCAGTGGCAGCAAGGATCAAGTTCAAGACCCTCTGCATCGTCCACAAGGATTTCTGGGGTTTGGGACCTCTCTACCTCCAACGGGCTCTTCCTTAACATCTCCCTTCTCAAGCTCTATGCTCATGCAACACGCACGGCCTCTTTGATCCACCAGCACATGTGGACTGTATCTGTAACCCTACAATCCCTTCTCTCTGTGCTTAAGAGCCACCCGTTGGCTGCAATTTCATTTACCTGCACTGAGCCACTAGCTGGCTGAACTTTCGATTACATGCACTTCTCCACGCCCCCTTTTGCACTCCTCCACATGCGCTTCCCTGCTCTTGCATGATCTGAATGTCACAAGACCTAGAAAAATCATTGTTTTGTCCTCCTACTGTCTCCCCCCTTATCTTGTTGTGCCTAGAAACACTTGTGTGCAGGAGTGTTATTAATGCCATATCATATCATATCATATCATGAAACTAAGGTTATTTTCCTTGAAAAAAGAAATATATATATATATTACACAGCCTGCAGTAGAGGCTGTGTAGTTATGGTTAAGTTGGTCAACTCATAGAAAGAGTTATTTTTGGGCGACTTATAACTTTGGTGCCGGTCGTCAAATCCTCACCACACATTGCAAAATATATATGGCCACTTCGGAACAATTTTGCAAAGTTTGGTGTGGTTTCGTTTAGGCAAGGCAAAGTTATAGGGGCGGTGCCACAACTTTTGAAATCCTCATAGACATAATGTAAAAAAATGTTTGCTCTCGCTTTTAGCCCAAACAGCTGTATGGATTTTCACCAAACTTGCGCCAGGAGCAGCGGATTGGTCCCGAAAGTGTGCTTTTGCAAATTTGGTGTACATCTGTCCAGTAGTTTTTTAAAAAATGCCACAAAAGTAGGTAAAAGAAATTAGTGATATCTGGGTCAGGTCCACAGACTCATTTCCTGATTCAGATTCTGCAGAGGCCCCTGGACCAATCACTGGGTGCTGTGCTGTCCGAGACATCAAAGATGTAAGCTGATTGGATGTTCATCATCATTTTTTTAACCGGTTGCCATATTGGATCTGCGGACCATGGCCATTGTCTGCAGAAGCGTGCTCAGGAAAAAAGTCTGTAGAATACATTTGGGGTTATTTTTTGGCCAAAAAAGGCCATGAAAAGGGTTGGTGAGTGGAATAAAGTTGAGACTGAGCTCTTTGTCTAGGTGAAAAAAAGCTGTGCAGGTGCTGCTGAGTCGGTAGTCAATTTTAATGTCTGTGGACGTTATTGGGATTGGGGGGTTCTGGGTGAGTCTTGTTATTTGAAGGTGTATTGTACGTACTTGTTATATGGTTTAATTCTATTGGGGTGGTTGTGGCCACTGGTCACACACAGTATAGTGATATGAGTATAGTATTTATAGGTACTATAGTGGGAGTATACAGTGTTTGTAATATGGTGGAATGATATAATCAAAGTGAATATGGTATTTATGATCATAGTACAATTGAGGATAGGGCTTATGGAATCTGTAGGTGTTTCTTTGTGAAGAAACACATAGGATAATACTGTGTATGATTACCTATTTGCATATGGTAATAAAGCTGGAATCTCTGGTTCTTTTCCTGTGAAAAAAACATTGTATACTATACATTTTTTTGTCATTTCATTTTCTCCAGCAAAACAAAAGACGTGATGGCTGGAAGGTTTCAAATTAATCTGAACATCTGGCATTGCTCTGGGCAACCCTCCAGAACATCGCTCTTCGCCTGCCAAGCCATTACAAAAGGGGAAATCCATATGCAAATCAGGCTTGGTTCCACCCAAAAAGGGGCAGTCAAGCCCGAACTGCTTGGTCACATCCCTTTTGCACGAGACCACAAGCATCCCCAAACATTTTTCAGCTTTGTTGGGCCTCATCAGTGAGGAGTAGCTTGGGTCTCTAGGCCCAGCAGGCATTGGACCTAGATCTGGGCATACCCTTCCAACTCGGGGGATGACTACAGCAAAATAAAAGGGGTTGCTGTTGGTACTCTTGTTCAGAAGAAAATTGCCTGGCATTTCGGTGCCGGACTGCCCCTCAGCAGGACAGGGATGGATATGTTGTGGATGTTTCTCTTCTGTGAAAGGGATAGTGAGCTAGAAAATCTGGTTGAGACTCCCTGCGACTGAGGCCATTAGAGAGACTCCCAGAAACCCCCTGTTCTACATTTATTTTTCTCTGACAGGAGAAGCTATATTGTTTAGATAGGAATAGAAAAAGTGTGAATTATGGATTTGTAATGTGTTGCAGTGTTTGCAAAGAATAGGAACACTGTGGCCTAGTGGTAATGGTATATATTCATAGAGGTGTTTTAAAATATTGCTTAATAAATTGTATGCATACCTTTTAATGTTTTGTTAAATGCAGATATTGTTGAATCTGCAAATAGAAAGGTTGGAGAGTTTCACAGTAGTTTTTGAGGCAGGTAGCTGTACTTAATAGGAGACATGTAGTCTGAGAGTTCAAGAGTACATGTGAAGTGTTGAACTGAGATGGCAGGGTTACATGCACAGTTTTTGGATGAGATTGGTGGATGGATGTGTGACTGTTTGAAAGCAGCGACTTAGTGTTACAAACATATGATGGTGTCCATGTGCCATCCGGGTTTTTTAAGGATGCCTGGCAGGGGAAGAGGACTGTGGAGACCACAGAAAGTTGTGACGGTACATGGATTGTAGTCCTTATTGTATGCTAGAGAAAATTATTTGGGAATTTTGTGGTCTTTTTTTCTTTTTCTCTAGTATACAGTTGTCTTTGAGCTTGTAAAACTGATGGGTAACATTTGAAACATGTGAGTATGTATTCAATGTTGAAAGGTACATATAATTATTTTTCCAGTCCCATTTTTTCAATTTACTTTTAAATAACTGTTGAAAGATAACGAGTCTAGTACCTTGTTTGAAATCAGGGTACCAACCAATATTCTCGTGCAGCCTAGCAATTAGGCTGTTCAATTCCTCTCCTTTAAGCTTTTTACATATACCTTGGGCGGGTCCCAGCAAACCAAGTTATTTTCATGTTGGCCTTGTATTAATTTTAAGGTGAAGCAACCCCTGCTTAATCATTGCCTGGTCCTAAGTCCAATTCTAATCTGAGGTATTCAACGGGGATTGAGGGTTGTAATTTTAATATCCACTTTCAAAAATTATTTTGTCAAGCCAGTGTAAATCACCAATGGCTAAGGTCTCTAAGCCATATAATATGATAGGGCAAAAGCACTGTTTCTAGAGAGTTGTTATCCCCTCAAGAGAATAACCTGCGGTTTGGTTTGCAAACTTTTCAATCAGATGGGTCATGAGTCTTGCCTTTATGATTTTGGCCTCTTTTATATGAGTATATGATCTGTTAGTACTCGTTTCCAGCACCAAGTAGGGGTACTGTTCCACAAAGTCAAGCACCCCAAACTGGTGGTAAAGTCTGGGCACTTGACCTTCTTAGGCACATCAACATTATCTTAATTTTGTCCATGGGGATACTTAGGTCATTTTCAACAGCATCATTTACCAAAGTATCAAACATGACCCTCGCTCCACTGTAAGTGTGGTTAAACAATACCAAGTTGTCATCATATATCATACAAGGTATTGTCCAAATACTGATTCTTGGGCAACAACCAACTACTTGGGTACATGGCAAGGGTAGGTCAGACATATAGATGTTATACAAAAGGGGAGCCAGAGTACAGCCCTTTTTTACCCCCTATATATGTTAACCAGGGCGGTCAAGCCACCCTGGTTCTCCAATCGAACACGTTCTTGTGTATTAAAGTGAAGGCCCTTAAGAACATTCATGAGCCATTGGGGGCACCCCCAATTTTCCATCTTAAGCTATAGCTTGTCATGGCACACCCCATCAAAGGCCGCCTGGAAGTCCACATTGATGGTATGCAATGAGGGCCACCTGGGCGACATAGCTTCTCTAAACATTGTATCCATAATCCTTATGTTATGAGAGGTACAACACCGCAGGCGAAAACCCGTCTGCGTACATTTTACTAATTGTGCCTCATCAACCCAATTCTGCAAGGCCCTAAGGACAAATGCAGAGAAGATTTTTCCTGTGACATCTAATATCGACTCCAGTCTGTGGTTTTCCGGCAATAATCAATCACCTTTTTTATAAACCGTTACTAACGCAGATCGCTGCCAAGAGGTAGGGGTATACTGTGTAACACACAATTTGTCGGATAGGATTTTTAAGAGAGAGGCTCACTTGGTTGGATTCTGCTTCAATACAACATTAGCGAGACCATTTGGCCCGGGGACCTGAAGTTTTTAAGGTCGTGAACAGAATCGTGTTTTTGATTTCTTCCTCCTGAATTATCAATGGCAAACCCCTGATCAGAAATTGAGGGGGTGAGTCCCCAACAGGGGAGCCTTCACTCCCCTTAATATAACGGATCCACTCAGGCTCCTGGATAGGGTTTAAATACTTCCCTACTATCCCCTTTAGCCCTAGATAACATTACCCAAATATTCCTGGTGTTACCACTCATGAGTACCGAGATCATGCTTTGCCATTGAGTATTTTTATAGAGTGTTTAAGCCAACTCTTGTAATTGTTCCTAATGCGTTTCACCCATCTTATCTTCTTAAGCGCCAGCCACCTAGGGCCTCACACTGCTCTTATTTCCCTACGCATAAATCTCTTAGCATCACATATGGCACTCTCAAATCTGTTGCTAGTTTTGTTATAAACCAGCAGGTAGCTCTTTAGGCAACAGCCTACTTTAGAGGCTTAGAATTTAAGCATTCTTCAACCTAATTACAACCAAGTACCCCCAGGGGCTTAATATTGTCTCAGGTGAGCTTAGAGACCCGCTCCTCCACCTTTTGGAGGTTTCTGGCAGACCAATGGATTCAGTTCCCAGCATGGTTAAGCTGTAAACCGGAACAACCACAAGGGTTCTGCGTGTTAACCTGTAGATTAATAGTAATAAGCAAAATATCGTGGTCACTACGATCATTAAGAATCACACTGAGATCCTGGGTAGCCGTGAGACAAGCATTGTTCCCAAAAAATAGTTAAATGTTGCCTGGCTATTATTCTCGGCCCAAGTATATTGGCCCGGGATAACCCCCTGGTTCTACCATTCATCATAAAGAGGTCCCACCTCCTCAAGACGGTGACCCATTGTTTTCCCTTATTATTACTTTTCCCCTGTCGCATCCCACACTGTTTAGCCACATTATGATAGGCAGCACACTGTAATTCATCTACACATCTTGCATTAAGATCCTGTCCCAACAAAATGGGGCAATCCCCATAACTCACATCACTGACTGCCAAAATTATTTTCGGGAGAGATTGTGCTTCCTCCAGATATTTAGTGCAATGTGGGACATGTAGGTTTATGACCAACATCTTCTAATTGTACACCTCTTTACCTGACCACAGCTTGACAGCTTGTACGGTGCCCCCAGGCATGGGCATCATCACTTGGCGTGACCTTATGTTTTGACTTACTCCTATAATGAGCCCCCAAAAGGCCTACCTTTAGGGCCTTTGTTAGCCATGAGTTGGTAGAGGAGGAAGTCCTCAACCTGTCGGGGGCAATCGAGCCAAGACTTCTGTAATAAAAAAAAACATTGTAATTGGCCAATATGTGCATAGACCCCTCAGGAGGCAAAATGTGGCTATGCCCTGAGTATTCCAATTTGCTATCCTTAGAGGTCAATTCTCCCCAAAGGACACACTCGGGGACTCCTTCTTCTGATTCAGAGACCACCACAGGTGAAGCAAAACGTAACAGGACCCAATGAGTACTATTGTCCAACTTCGGAAGCTCAAGTTAGAGCATGTCTGCAGAAGTAATTGGGGATAGCCAAGGAATTGTGGCTCAAAGCCGAAGGAGTGTTGTCCTATTAAGAAACAGGCTCAAATCAGAAGTTTGGATATCATCAATTCTCACTAGGAGGCCTGGTTTCATTAGGCCATTTACCACATTGTCAGTTCCAGGGGTATTGAAGCCACTGACCCTAGACAATTTAAAGGTACGAGGCATTTCAGTCATAAGGGAATTTGCATTAGAGGCCCATCGAGTAGGAGCTTGTCGGATTGGGCTTTTGCTCATCATCAGGCCATATCAGCTTCGTACCGACCATGACCTTGGGGTTTTGTGGAAATGGAAAGCTTAGTATTTGGGCACTGCATCGTCAATATCCCAGAACTGACATTATCATTTGTTGTTATCTTTCAAGGCCCACTGCCTTCTAAGATGTTAGTCAAAGTGGATCTGGACTTTGGTAGGGCCCACCTGTCCAGGGGCCCCTGCAGGATCACAGTGCGCTGGTTCCATCAGCTTGCACTTTCTTAATTGTTTTAGGTTTATTACGTGCTCGGACACAATCAGTCCTTGGGGGCCTTAAGGGCCTGTCCCGTCCACTGGGCAAAGTTACAGCAGAGTGGTAGATTGGCTTTTTTGGTGCGTCCCCGTTCTGCTCCCTCCTGATGGTATTAGGATTGGGTACTGAGGCAAGGAACTTTTCCATCATGGATATCTCAGCTGACAATCCAATGCATCTTCCTCATTCTCAGCTGCAATTGTTACTGAATCTTGAGCCCTCCAAGAGACCTCAGACTCATCGGTGGCAACAAGGATACTGAAGCCTGGGCCACCCAATGCCCCGGCCTCACTCCATGCTACCCGTATGTCTTTCTGAGGCCCCGTGTGATGAAAAAAAGGGGTCCTTGCAATCAATAACTGTAGCAGACCTACAGGGGTTTGGGTTTGGAACAGGGTAGTAGGCTCCAATAGATTGACCTTCTCAATCGTCAATTTCAATTTGCGCTGGTCCATGGCCATGATTGAACAGAGGGCAAACAAAGCTTAAAGTTAGCCAGCATAACCTTTAAATAATGGGTAAGCAATTCAGTCCACTGAACATATTCTGGGTCACACAGCGATGTCGTGTTCTCGGGATCAAGGTTTATATATATTAGTATCAGTTTCCAAGTCTGCGGCCAGTGCCTCAAGATTAGGGCTATTTGATAAATTGTCTGTCAGGATATCACAGTTCACGAGTATGCCTGGTTGCAAAGTCCTGCATAGATTCAACAAGGAGCCATTATTATCAAGGGAGTGTGTAGAACAGGACAGATACATGTTATTTTTGTCAGGCATCCTGGCAAGTGAGTTAGTTGTCTTAGGCGGACACGCCTTCATAACCCCACTGCATAAGTTGTAAATCAACATTTAAAAGCGGTTCCGATGCGCTATTGCTTTTCAATTGTGTGTTAGCACTACGCATCTCGAGAAAAATCCTGAGATCCTTGATTGTGTGGTGGGCGGGACACAACCATTGAGGCTACAGTCTTTCTTCACCTTTTTGGTTTTCGGGGCAACTTTCGAAGATTTACGGATATGCGTTGGGCTCGTAGATCATTTCCCCTTCCTTGCAACATCACTGCACAAGCCCACTCTACCCATAGTCTTTGGCTTCATAATAAATATATAAACCACACTCAACAGTCAGTAGGCAAGGTAGTAGGGTATGTATAAATTTTGACAGCTCCTTGCAGCCCCTCGTCAAACCACCATTAAACCACTTGCACACCACTTGTTGGGGTCGCATTCCGCAGAGTAACTGAGGTTTTGAAAGGTAGGCAGCAAATCACAGGTCCAAAGCCACACCTCCAACAAATAGCCACAGCAAAAACACTCCACGGTTAAACCGCTTGCAAGCCACTTGTCTGTGCCGCATTCCGCGGAGTAACTAAGGTTTTGAAAGGTAAGCAGCAAATCACAGATCCAAAGCCAGGCATCCAATAAATAGCCACAGAAAAAAGACTCCACCGTTAAACCAGTTGCACACCACTTATCTGCACGCCACTTTTGTTTAATGTGTAAATAGCCAAAAGCTTGAAGGAGCTGGATGTTTGTGGTGTCAATAGTTTATATGCCAAAGATGTGGGTCAGTCATAGGGCATTTATACCAAATTGCAATTGGTCTTGCACACTTAAGATGTTAGTGCACCATCTGATTGTGTGGCACAATTAAAAAGATATTATAATTGTAACCGTTTTTTCGATTAAACTTTCTCCCAAACGTTTTCTAGTTTGAGGTGATGCATTCATCAGGTGTTTTCATTACCTAAGATAATTGTAATGAATATTTCAAACTCAGAAGGTTTGAGGACTGAGATGGCCTGTTGGGGTTCTGTCATAGCCATACCAGGTGGCACCATTGTGGATTGGGACTTGAAATACTTCAACATAGTCTGCCCGCACAATACCTATTCACATTCACTTTCCCTTTGCAACACTTTGGTACTTACCTGTTTCATGTCATAAACAACAGATCCCATAATGTACCTTTCAGCAGTTTTTACAACCTGGCTATTCCTATGCAGTAGTCTTAGACTTACAATCCCCAGAAGCCAGAGAGATCTGTTCTGCTCTCACTTTCCCAGGTCCAGAGAGGATGGAGGCAGGCTACCTTCAGGCGTGGTGTGACTAACCAGCTACTAACCAGCCAGCTTCAGCACAGAGTGGGTCAGTATTTAAGCAGCTACATGCAGGAGCACACACCTCTTGCATTGAGTTTGCTGCCAGACCCCTGTGTTTTGAAACTTGGATTTCTGTAGTGTCCACTTGCTGTTGTTTCCAAAACCTACCCCATCTCCAGTGTACTGTGTTCCTTGCCCTGCAGCCTTGCTACTCTGCCCTGTGGCCCTATTCTCCCTGCCTTGCAGCCTTGCTTCTCTTTCTGCCAGTTATGTGCTCTATGTCTGCAGGTGTGTTCCCCCTAACCTGAAACCCTGTGTACACTGCCTGCAGTTACCCTGCTCCTCTGTATGCAGTCCTCTGTTCCCTGCCTGTAGTTCCTTGCTCTGTGCCCACACTTGTGTTACCTGGCGTTAGCTTCCTAGATTCCAGTCCTGAGTTTCCTTTTTACCCATCTTCATTCCTGCCCTTGTTATTCTATTCCAGAGTTGAGGTTCCTTTTTACCAATCTGCAGTTCATTCCTGGTTATCCTAGCTCCGAGTTTCAGTCGTGAAGTGATTTGTTCCTTTTCTATAGTTAAGTCCACTGTTCCTTGATTCTGGTCGTTAGTTTCCAGTCTGCAGCTCTAGTGTACCCAAGCACTTAGATTCTTGACTTTTTTCCTGTGCTCTTTCATCCTGTTCTCTGCCCTGAAACGTGCTCACTTTGACGTCCTGTTGTTTTCTGGATATTTCTGTTACTGTTCTTGTCCTCCCTTCTCCTTGTGTAATTCCTTTGTCCAGTGTTTGGCTGCAGGCAATCCCTGTCGCATTCCTGTGTCACATCTCAGTCTTATCCATGTTGCCCTAAGGTTAACAACTGGTGGTGGTTCCTATTTCAGAGGGCAGTCACTGTGCCATTCCTGTTGGACCGTTACAGGCTTCCGTCTTGTGAGTATTATTTCATTGTTCCTGCCTTAGGGTCAAGACACAGAAGCCCACTTGTGCTGCTCCTTTCCATGAACATTCATAGTGGGCCCTGTGTTAATAACTATCTCAGAATGTCCCCTGACCTGCAGGTAACTCTTCCCCCATTCTCAGTACACCCCAAGTGGGAACCTAACCTGCTTGTCTTGGTTGTATTCCATGTCCCTTTCTGTGCACTGCCTTTTTTTGTATATCTGTACTTAATGCCTATCCTTACTTGTCTGCAGGACTCCTTACACTCCTGTCTCTTGTGCACTATTCTCCCGCCGGCATTGTGGGCATTTCTCGCCCCCAAGCCCCTGACAGGTTCAAATTCATGAAAAAGCATAGTTGTGACAACAATGAGCAGGAGATTAGCGATTTCCTTTAGATCTTGTGTGTGCTTTAACGGAGTGTCTTTTGACACTTTCTGGATAAATGCCATGCGCATGCTTTGGATGACTTCTAGATGATACTATCCTGAATGAACTAGACATGGAACTCCATACATGTGATTTGCTCACAGATACTATTCAATCTCTAAGACTGATGGAAGGCTTTCTTTTAATTAGTCCATTGCAACATCTAGACTCTGATACATTGGGTGGTTATTTGACACAATTTTATCGAACAATTTACAGACAAAGTGGAACAATGCAACTTGAACAAATTGTTTGCCACAGATATAACCAAATCATCTGACACATCCAGTGGAAGACATACACAAAACATTTGTTTTGGGACTCATTTGTCCTTCAGGTATGTTTCGGTCTTATTTATTGGGCACTGATAGGCGTTTGTTGATATGGAGACATTACTTTGTATTTCCAACTCACAGCTGGTTTTCAATCATATGTTTTTAAACTAAGGAAGTGTATGACTCAGAAATAGGGTAAACCCCATTTCATTATGCAGTAGCAACTTACTTTCAAAAAAGGGATATACCATAATTACGCACATGCTGTGCAGTTTCCACTCCATGGCTAATACACCACAGTGTGATTGGTTTTCATAGATATTTTCCCAAAGGACACTCAATCACGCACAGGGCTCACAACCCATTTATGCACAGTGACAAGTCAGTGTTTGCCACACAAACATTTCATTTCGGACCTCTTCTATCAATTCATGATTTTCAAAAGAGCACTCTCTCTTAAGTAACAACTTGTAAATGATTTGTTATCATGATAATATTGTAATACATGTTTATAAATTTGTTTTAAACTCATTTTCCCCTTAATGCCTGACCATGACGTTGCAATTCTCCGCTTGAAACCCCTCATGTGGTATGTTTGGTTTGCTTTATTTAATAATTTTTTTTTTATATATGTTAAATTGTAATTTCTCTGTAATTTGATACGCATTTTTGTTCTTGGTCATAATAATATTTCACAGCCTTGAGAATGACCAGGTGGTCGAAACACGTGTCGGCTGTCTTTTGACAAAAAAATAAAACTAGCTACTTAAGCTAAGAGGACTTGATTTTATGTTCTTTGGACAAAACATATACATGTGACAACAATGAGCACTTAACTCACTGAGCCATTACATTAAAACAGATGATTTGTGACAATTTGGAACTGCTTGTGTAGTCTCATCATACAAAAGGAGCTATAGCTCATCATTTTCAACAACCAATGTGCCAATGGAAATACTCTGTTAGTACATAAAAAAGTACTTGACATTTGTATTCCCAGATGAGTGATGATGTGAGGTTTTGCATATTACAATCAGCTAGATACCGTTAGCAGCACACTCAGGTTCTATGTTGCCATTCAGAATTCTCTTTCAAAAACTGATGGGAAAGTGTTTTGATGAACGGGTGGTATCATCTTGGAATGGCAGTTTCAGCCACTGTTTTGAACAGCACATGCCAAAATATTTATGATATCCAATCATTAATTATCTGTCTCCACATACATTTATAACTATTTTAATGTCTTAATATTGTATTAATCAGGTGTTGTATCTTTGTATTTTTATTTAAAAGCAGTTCCAAACTTTTTAAGTGTCTGCATTTTGTAAGTAATATGTTAGACATTGCTACATATCTTGCTAGTTAAAATGTTAACTGCAATCTGTTTGCACTCACAAATGGATGAGCCTTGTTTTGCTTTTCAGATTGCTTCCTCTAACCATTTGGATGGCCACTATCTTGAGGAGTGGCATGGCATATCCTGTTCAGAACATGGTCAACATTGTCATGTTTCTTATGGATTTCTTTTGATGTTTTTTCTCGTAGGGTCAAGCATTTTCAATGAAAAAAAGATGTGCTTCAGTACAGTAGGAGTCTTTCCTCATTTACTATATGATGATGAAACATACATTTATTAGGCGGTTGGAGCCATAAAACTATCAAAACAAGCCACATTGTTAAAAAGCTAATATAGCTTCACTTTAAAATAATCATCATTCCATTAAAGCACATCATTGCTTTTGTTGTTTCAGATTAAAAGGAATTGGCAAGTCGCAGCAACATACTATTTCAGCAGATATAGGGAACCAGGCACAAGGTAGTTGGGTTAGGCCATAAGAAAAGGCTTGCTACATGTTAGGCCTTCTCAGCCAGGCTCATTGTAAAAATGTTGATACAGAGAAGACAACAGTCAGATCCTTGGCATTCGTGCAAAGCTCAAAGGCAGCTTGCACTGACCACACATTCCTTAGTTTAAATAAGGGTAACAAATATCATTATCAAGGTCATTGTATCTATAAAAAAAGAACATGAAATGCATAACAGATTCATCAATCAGACCACATGCAACACAAGCAGAACTATTGGTAGGTTTCCATTTTGCTGTGAAAGATGCTACTTTCAGCGTATTAGTCCGCAGCTTTACATATAATGAACACGCTTATCCAGGGATAACATTATCCAGGTAATACTCAAATCCACATGATGGTTTACACATCATGCAGAGGCGCCCTGTGTTCAGTGCCATACAATCCTGTTTCATCCGATCAACTAGCGATTTGCGAGAACATTTCTTAACACTCATCTTTGGGTCATGCTGTGGGGGTTCTACCAGAGTAGGGACAGGTCGAGTCTGATAAACTCTGCAGGTACAGACCGGAACAGGGGAGTGAATGTTGTAGCAGTATGGGCTCTGCATTTCAACATTTAGATGCTGCATTACAACATATGGACTCTGTATTTCACATTCACATTTTAGCAAGGGTTTGAGTTTCAGCTACGGCCAAGGGTGTGAGACTCGTTAGTGAACTCAAGCCCATCTAACAAGTAACTGATTCTCATAATAACATTTACTGCAAATTAGTCTATGATGAAATAAACTGGATGCAGATTGTGCCAATGCATAAAGCTCTGAAAAAATGAATTTTAAACGTGCAGGCTGAATCTGTGATATGTGGTAAGCTGAAAAATGTAAATATCTGTTCTGCTAAAAACATGGCATTGTATTAGAGCAGGAAGCACAAGAGAGATGTATCATTGCTCTCTTCAGCAATCTAGTTAGCACAATGAGAAAGGCAGATCGCGTGATGTTCTAGTGGGATGAGCTGGACAAGGGGTGGTGCTCGTGATTGACACGGGGTTTCATAAAAAGGGTTTTGAGGCAGAATAGAGGGGCATTCCTCATCTGGCACTGACTGACCAGAGGGCTGGTGCTGCTGGACTAAGGCTGAAGCTGTTGCCTCCTGGGTGGCGATACTTAGCAGAGCTGCAAAATCTCAAGAATCCTTATCTGGGTTGACCCTGTACGAGGCAGGTAGAAAGGCCTGGTGCAAGATTTACTGCCAAGCGGAGTCAGCAATATCGCCAGCTTGATCTAGATAAATATACCGTAATTGAGGAGTGTGTAGCGCACATGTGAAATGCTTACAGGTGGTGTGATAGAAATAGGTTTGTTTTCTTAAAGTCATTCACAATCTATATTTTGTGTGGATTCCCATTTTGATCCAAGCTTTGTTAAGACAAGGGAATTGTAGCTGCCAAGAATTGCATGAGAGAAACATTCAAGGTAACATCAGACTGTGTGTTAGCCGGCCAGCAAACAAATGTGTAACTGAAGCTTAGTATTAGAAAAGCTATTTAATGTGTGCGAGCTCTCTAATGAAATGCATTTTATCCATGTTTAAATACAAGTCTCTGTAAAACAGTACAGCAGAATACAACTGTTTGGTCGTTTTCTGAATTTTAACATTTTATAAAACCATAAAAGAGAAAACAAATTGGACTAACATTTTATTATGTCTCTGAATTATTATTAACACGTAGTCTGAGGTCCAACAGGTGGTAAGCCTAGTTTGCTGCATGTGGAAATTCACATTTTACCACGTTTGGCAAAACATAAGGTAAATTACTCATGGGAGTTGATCCTTTCAGAGGTGCTGCGTTTGTATATGTAGTTGCAGTGAATAGTTTTACTTGGAGAGGCTGAATTAATGTGCTGTATTTCAATTGCATGCTTTACATTTGTTGCAACACAGCCAAACTGTCACCATAGTGATGTTATAAATAAAACATCTCAGGGGAAAATGGGCCATCTATTCAGAGTGCATTAAGTCCAGTATTTGTTTGTTGCTAGTGATCCTGGTGAAGTAATTAGGCAATATTCTGAAATTAGTCTCACCACATAAATACCACAAATACTACCATAGCAAAAATACCACAACAAAATACCACAAAATACTAGATATAACCACAAAATATAGCTAACAATGTGCACCACTTAGTGTTAGAAAGTTGGCTAGAACCAGTCGATAGAGATCTAAATTCTCATTAGACCTGATCCAGTAAAGCAACGGTCTTGTGGGCAAAATGCCAGCAATTAGGGGCAGGTTACACTCCCATCTAAGGCTGGCTAATGGAGCCCCCTTTGGCTGCATCAATAGGACCCGTAAAAAGTCATTTTCCATGACAATAAGGAAAGATGCCTTTTGATGGCACCAGAGCTCAGCTCCATATGTGGGTGCTGGCAGGGCCCGGGATCTATAAAGTTCCAAAGCAGGGGAGACAGTCTCTTTTCACAAGTGTTAAAGAACCTCTGGATTCCACTGCAGTATTTTTCAATGGCCGCTGTTGCCTTAAGTTGGTGGTTCGACCAAAGTAAATTCTCAGAGAACCGGCTGCCTAGGTAGTAATACATGGCTACTTGTCCAGGACCTGACCCCCACATTCAATTCTCATGGTAGTCCTCCTTGCTGACATTTGCCTAAAAACCATTACATTGTTTTTTTTCTGTATTAGTCACCAGTTTTAAACTTTTGCATTTTTTGCTGAATATGTCCAAATTGTGTTTAAGGCATAGGTGAGGTTGACAGGATAACCGCATCATCCGAGAAAAACAGGGCTAGTAGTCTGTCCAGACCAAACCTATGGGTATTAAGGCAGTATCTCACAAGTTTGCTTATGATCTCATTGGTGTACATGCTAAATAGCAGAGGGGCCGACACACAGTCCTGTCGCACACCCTTCTCCAAAGTGACTCATTTAGTCCCCCCCACCAGGCCCCATCTGACACTGTGCGGCTGCTGTAAAGAGCATGGATGTTATTTATAAGGTTCACAGGTGCGCCCCTCTTACTCAAAGTTTCCCACAACTGTTGCTCATGTAGAACACAATTAAAAGCTTTACGAAGGTCAACGAAAATTGCATACATTTGAACCCTGTTAAGCACGATGTATTTCGACAGCATCCGACCCAATCTAAATCCTTGTTACCATAGTACCATAGTACTAATGCCCTGGTGAAAGGCTCCCTGGAGATGACTTATTGACACTGTTTCATCTGCCCATGCCTGCAGGTGACCCAAGAGCACCTTTGTGTAGATCTTTCCTGCGGCATCAAGGAGTGAGATGGGCCTATCAATCCCGGGGGCTTGCCTATCGCACTTCTTATAGATAGGCACAAAATCTGTGTCACGCCAGGATAATGGAACTCTGTCAGTATCAGCCGCAGAGTTAATAAAACAACACAGGATGGGATCCCACATGGCACTTCATCCTGGAAAAGATCTATTGACATTTTGTCAGGCCCGGTGGTCTTCCCTGCACCAAGGACCAAAATGGCCACATGCAGTTCCTCAGGAGATACTGGCACCACTTCTCCACCCCTTGCATCACAGTCTAATAGGAGCTGGCCATTCCCTAATGCAGGTGTGTCACTACAAAAGAGGAGTGTCTGTGCTGTCACCAGGGCCAATCTTGCAACTTAATGGTTCTGATAAATTTAGGCCCTTGCCATTAATGAACTTCCAAAAACTGACAATGTCACCTGATCTACAAGTTGAATGCAGGTCATCCCAGGGATCCTGACTATATGCAGACTTCTTGCTCTGCGTTACTGCCTTATAATTTGCCCTCAGGGATCGCAAGTGGTGCTTATCTATTGGGATCACCAAATTCACCAAATTCAGATATTTCAAAAGACTGGCCTTCGCAATCTTACAGTCTGAATCAAACCGATTTTTAGATTTAAGGGTCTGTTAGTGAATCTTCTTAGCAGGTTTAGTAATGCTGGGACAGATGGTACGGGCCAAGTTGTCATAGGCATCGAAGACACACGGGGAGGGGGGGTCCATCCCCACAGATTGACAAGCGGTTGCCTCTGTGAATTACCACCGGAACACATTCACACATGGATGAGCCTTGTTTTGATTTTCAGATTGCTTCCTCTCACCATTTGGATGGCTACTATATGGCATCCCATATCGGCTCAATGTCCAAAGCGGAACACTTGCTGGGAAAGCACACGTCTCAGGAGACCAACAGAATGTAGACCACAACCAAGATGGCCTACATTTTAACTCCCCCAATGTTTGTGGATGTATGGGCTCCACTCCTAAGAAGGGAGAATTAAACGTGGCCTCAAACAATCCTGAGACGTCCGGTAGCAGGGAACAAAATGGTGGAGACATTAAAGCCCCTCCTCACGGATTTTAACCTTCTTGCACACCCTCAGAAAGAAAGACCACCATTCTCTGTTGGGAGGACATGCACTAATCTTTATAGGTACAACCTGATAACATTGAGTTTTTAAATCAAAAAACAAACTACCAACAATTTGAAAAGGCAATTTAGTTTTCGGCAACAATTCCAAGGAATGTAGTAGCATAAACATCTGTTTAATATGCACTCAACTCCTTGAGGAGATTCAAATAGGTCAATTAGGGGCATGCTGCCCGCACTGACAATGGCACTCGCTTTGCAGTTAATGCCAACAGTCTGGAAACTGCCTGCATGCCTTCACTTCCTGTTCACAGTGCAGAAAGCCATTTCTCCATTTTTAAACAGAGTTTTTCGAAGGGGGTGTTCCAAAAATAGGGGAGTATGTCTGGACATAATCTCCCAAAAAAATGTGTCTAATTTCGTGTGATTCCTAACAGATTCACTCACACCTAATTGGCACATACTTTTGCAACCTCTTTTCACTCAGTACTGAGTGGCATATGTCGTACCCTTTTTGAAATGTACTTTTCAAAACATAGTTGACAAGAAGTGGAAATACGTCTGCTGCTATTTTTCATTGGACAGTTTCAGAAATTGGGGCCGCGGCTTGTAATGGCCGCCCTATGAAATGGTTAACACTTGATGTGGTATTTCCTGGAAAAGTTGAAGACAGATGCTAAAGTTGTGTTGGTGTAATGTCTGGCACTAGACATAGCTCTCAACTCACACGCTTTTGGTGGGTGTCACCCGCCTTTTAAAGGACTGACTCACCCGCCAAGCCTCCTGCACGCCCCTTCATTCGAATGGGCGTCTCACCCGCCAAAAACAAAATCGGGTGATTTCACTCGCCTTTGCAACACAAATGGTTGAGAGCTATGCACTAGAACAGCTTACTCAGATGCTGTTATGTGTCCCACACATGCTTGTGTTGGGAAGAAATTGCATCCAGCAGGTTCCAGTAGGTCAGCGTAAGCTGGCATTTGACACGTTCTTTGAACCACTACCCATTAGGCAAAAGAAAGTGCATTTCAGAAAGCTGTTCACACAGAAATGTACCACATGACCATTGTTTTATGCTCTCGGTTGTTCAGTCCAGCTACGCCGACAAGCACACCTGTCAGCCGTCTACTCTGTGATTAGTTTTGTCTCAGTGTGGGATCGAGAACCGTAAATGTTTGCTCCCCCACCCCTCCCTTACTGTGTTCTAACTGGACCCTCTTGTTTTATGGAAATGTGACAACAACAAAAAAAAAACGAGCTTTCAAACCAACACGCAATCAGGTTCTGAAGGCATGAAATTCAGAATCGGGGAATGAATTATTCATGGCTCTCTGCAACTGGTTTGAGCTAACAGCTAAACAATTACGGCCCACTCTCATGCAGCAAACATGATAGCTATTAAGCAGGGCGATTATCACTTTAAAAGCCAATTGTTGAATACATGCATTTTCCGGATATTGTGTAGTGCAACAGGGTAATGTCACTCCAATGGGAGGGAGAGCAATCAAACAGCGTAATAACTTTCATTGAAGGATACTAATATATTACACATAATAAAGGAAAGGAAAGGAATGTGCAGGGTGTCTGTGATTGTATTTAGTTGCTTTACTGCCTCAGGGTTGGCTGCCATGTGAGTGTTGTCACCCACTTGATCCTCATCCATTAGGTGCCGGTGTATGTTATGTTATTTGGCATGTATATAGCGCTCTATATGCCATTGATATGACCTCAACGCGCTGGTAGGTTGAACGCCCTCGGGGACCGTAGTTCAGGTCACTTGAGAGAGTAAGGTGTGCTCATAGGGTGCTTGGGTTCGCAACTAATGCACTTGCCTGATGATAGCTTCCTCTTAGCATTAGGTGTGGTGCTATTGATATCAGTTGAATGTGAGCACTCTGGAGGGTGGACACCAAGACTGGGTTCTGGCTGTGTTAGGCCTGTAGGACACTTATCTGTGCAGCTAGGCTGGTTAGTCATGGGATGTAGCTGCGTTTTAATACAATGATGAGGTGTTCATGGAGTAATATTCGAATGTGAGCAGCTAGGCCGAAATTGGTCACGGGGTATAGTTGCATTCTAATTGTGTGTTGGCGTAGAGAGTAAGCATAGTCATATGGGAGGTCAGTGTTTTTCTAGATGCGAATTAAGCTAACAAGAACAATTTATAAGTGTGCCGGATCGGCAGAATAAATTACAGTTCTCAGTGGGCACTTTCTAGATGTGTATCCTGCTAATAAGTGGGCATTTTCAAGATGTGAATCAAGCTAACAAGAACAATTTCTAAGTGTGCATGACAGGAAAAATAAATTACAGTACTATGTCAGTGGGTACTTTCTAGATGCCAGTCAAGCGAACAACAACAATTTCAAGTCATAGTGGGCACTTTCTAGATGTGAATCAATGCAGCAAGCACAGTTTCGAAGTGTGCAGGACAGGCAGAATAAATTACAGTACTATCTCAGTGGGCACTTTCTAGATGTGAATCAAGCTGACAAGTGGGCATTTTCAGGATGTAAATCAAGCTAACAAGTGGGCATTTTCAAGATGTGAATCAAGCTAACAAGAACAATTTCTAAGTGTGCGAGACACGAAAAATTAAACTACAGTATTATGTCAGTGGGTACTTTCCAGATGTGAGTCAAGCTAACAAGAACAATTTCAAGTTATGGTATACAATGTTGCTGATGTTGATAGGAGAAGTAGGTTTTGACTCGGAGTTGGGCATTAGTCCTGTTCACTGGCTCGGGAAAGGGTCCAACTGGGCTTTTATATGTGGTGATTCTGCCTTTTTGCGCAAACCAAACAGAGTGTGTATATAGCTTACTTATTTGCTTGGTAGATGTTATGCCTAAAAATTGTGTTTTGGGGCAAAGAGATAGACCAAAATAATTTACGTTTCAGAAATTGGAAAAGAAAAATGCTTCTCAACTGTTCCATGTCTGTAAATTGGAGAAAGTCTCTCCGCACAGAGGCTCAAGTGTCAGCAGGAACAGGACCGTTACTATTATCGAGTTACTCTTTAAGCAGATGGCAAGACTAGGGAGACAACCACTGGTCCATCCTCAGGCATTGACAGCTCAGGTCCAGCTGCCACTCTTGGAACAATACATGCATCACATTCACCCACTTTTCTTTTGGCTGTCATTCATTCGCATGCAACAGATTTCTACAAGCAGGCATGGGGGACACTTGGCACACACACAACACCATGACACATTCACTCATCTCACTCAAGCCTTCACAGCAGCACATGCACAGGGCACAGCCAAGATCACAGGGACACACGTGAAATCACAGGCAGAGAGAGACAAACAGTGAACAGGCTCAAGTGGTGCGTGTCTAAGAGAGCAACAGAAACTACAACCCTGTACAAGCATGGTGGCTGCACAAACACAGACACAAGCAGCCGAATCCGGGAGGGCCTGTCACCCCCGCTGCTACCATGAAAACCAGGAACAAAGGCAAAGAGGGTAGATGCCTTGGATCTGCATTGTGCGCAAGTGGAAAAAGCATTGCCATTCGCACGGGGACTAAAGCTGGAGAAGCTGAGCAGGAACCAAATGTACCCCCACCATACCGGAGCAGAAAAACCTGTACCAACAAACATGTCTGGGCATGTCACACCCAGAGCAGGCCTGCCCCATCTTCCAACATAAATCTCACACTACTGGGATATGCTAACCCTGCAGACATACTTCTGAGGGGAGGGCAAGCAACCAAGTAGAACGAGTAATATACAATAATAAAGGGTTTCCACCAAGATCAAAACACAAAGGACACATCAATCCCAGCACAAGATGCCCAAGACTGCCACGCCTGGACCTGATCTGCCACACTATATGGCATAACTGTCAGTAATCTCAGAATTCCAGAAACAGTTCCATGTCTTAAAATCGCAGCAAAAATGGCTGTGTATACAAAATATTGCAGCAAAAATGCTGGGGTTTTGCTGCCACAATCATTTCAAGGATTCTGGGGACACCCCGCAACCCCTGGACCATTATACCATTTAAGGTGAGTGGGGGACACCCCTGCAACTCCCGCTCCCCCTAAATGGTATAATCGGGTACACCTTTACTGGGTCAAACCACTGCATTTTTGCCACCATTGTTTTACCGGCAACATTTTTGTTGCAATTTTATTACCTGATACCCTAGAAACAGCACTGCAGCCCAATAGCCATGCGCAGCAAACGAAATACACAGAGGCGGTACTTATGGAAAGGTCGGAGAGCAAACCTCCACTGCTAAAGGTGGTCTCCGAGTCCAAGAGAATGAGGCGCACTGCTCCACCTGCACAGCAACTGGGTAACAGTGCACTTCTTTACTCTCAAAAAGGCTAAAAAGCTTAAAGGCCAGCAGGTACAGGAACATCACTTTATTTAATCAGGTTACAGAAAATCCAGTTATTATTAAGGTGCAGTTGTTACACATGTGAGACGGCCATCAGTCCAGTCTCAATCACTCACAGCTTAGGTGTAATTGACATTCCTAGAACCATACACACATCACACTCAGGCAACATTCTCTGAGCTGTCACTCCTTCCCATGCATTCTATTGAACCAGTCTCCCTCTTGGCACAACGATTTAAACAATGTCTAAAGCACTGCACAAATTAGGCCCACATTGTCAAATGTGCATCTCAGATTAGAAAATATGATTCACAGGGCATTTCCGTAAAGTGAGACAGCACTCTAGGAAACGTCAATTGGATGTAGGCTGCACGGCTGCAAGCATATCACGTCCTTTTCTAGAACTACACAATCGAAGCAAAAGGTAACTGACACATAAGTGACATCGAAATGCAGGGACTATCACTAGTAAGCAGTGCACCGCTTGTCAAAAGCCCAGCTCTGTAATACCCAAAGTTAGAGAGCTCATATTTGAGGACGAATGGGTACTTTGCGGCGGCCATACCCCCGCCACAGGAAACGTACAGTACCTTTCTCTTTAAACTGGTTGGAAGTATTATACTTTCAACATTCTTTTGACACTTAATATGGCTCAGAAGTTAGCAGGCATGGGGACATGACTTCATTTCATCGGTTTAGAAGCAATCCAGTTACTCTTAAGGTTGAGTAGTTACACAGAAGAGACAACCACTGGTAATTCCGTGACTGCCACTTTCCCTGCACCACAAAACTACAAGTTGGCTGGCGGGGGTTCACTGACTTATCTCCAGCCAGGAGCTGGAGGTAAATCAGGCCCCAACCGGCAAAAAAACGTAGGTATTTCCAGCACCAGGATTACTGTTGCCAGAAATACGTGCAATTCTCCCCAGGGAGACCTATGGGACCTGTGGCTGTTATACCAGTGTTGTGAGTCATAGAGCTTTTTTGGCTCTCCAAATACAGGTTAAAGGAGGTCCAGTGGACAAAGGGTAGGGAGTGGGCCAGCATGCATGGACCTATTAACATGCCCACAGTCTGTTACTTTCGCATACCACTTTTTTAAGATACAGGTTGCAGCCTTTCATTTCACCAGTGCTCCATAATGTGCATGTTTTGACTTGGCCATTTTTGTAATCGGAGACATAAGCCTATAATTTAATGGTGATCATGGGTTCCATATTTCTGTGAGGCAGGACAAACCTTTTGTTGTCTCCTATATATCCACAATGATGCCTAATAGGTGTGATTGTTAGCAAAAAGCTTAAAAGACAATGGGCCTCATTACACAGTAGGCGGTAAGGGTTTACCGGTACCGGTAAGGGTAAACCCTTACCACCTTACTACGAGGTCCCTTTACTGGACCAAACCTTAACGGCTGGTGTAGACCAGCCATTAAATTTGGGACCCGCAAAGGGACCTTGGTGCTAATTACGGTACCGCAATTTGCGGTACCGTAATTAGCTCCTTCCCCATTCCCATTGAGCCCTACGGGGCAAAAATGGGAATGGGGAAGGGCCATGGAGAAAGGGGGAATTACCGCCCCGCCAACCTTGGAATGGGGTGGTAATTCCCCTTTTCTCCATGGTGGTAGCTATTGGCGGCATGGCTGCCGCCGAAATCGCATCCGGGTCCGGGTCCTCAGAATGAGGAATAACCGGGCCATTCCGAGTTCGGAAGGCCCAGTAATTCCTCCCTCCACGGACCCGGACCTGGTCCTTCACCATTCCCATTTCAGCCCCAATAGGGCTGAATGGAAATGGGAAAGGGAGCAAACAACGGGCCATTACGAGTTGGCCCGTTGTTTGCTCCCTCTTCCCCTCACGGGACCCGCTAAGCACGCCTGGTTTGACCAGGTGTTGCTTCCTGGGTCCCGCGAGGGGACCTCGTAATGAGGCGGTATGCGGTAAACGGCGCCGGCACCTTTTACAGTGCCGTTTACCCCGTACCGCCAGGGTCGTAATGAGGCCCAATACCTGCAATCGAAGTGTTTGTGTGTGTGAGCGAAAGAGAGAGAGACAGAGAGACAGAGGGAGAGAGAGTTATTTTCTGTTAGTAAATAGTGCATGTGGATAGTTGCCAGTGTGCCCCTCCAGCCCCGTGTACGCCTCCATCATTTGGAACACACGTTACACAGTGTTCTCTGTCCGGGCTCCACGGTCGCACTGGCCATCCGTGGCACGCCCCGTTTATTGCGTGCACACGCAGCAGAGATGCATCACTCTGCCGTGTGTATGCCTTAAAGGTACAATCACCACAATCCTCCTTTTTCATAACAAACAAATGCAATAGGAGGCACACATGTGTAGTTTCAACATTTCACTGCAAACTTAACAGCACCCCTTTATTTATGTCCCTCCCAGGCCCACACGTTTATGCGCAGGCTGTGAACCGGGCACACCATGTCAGGGGTCCAACACATAGTCACTGAGTTGGGCAGGCTTCCCCCTCCGTGCCCTTTGGGCATACCACCTGCCCGCCTCTCGGATCGGGCCCTCCTCACCTGCGTGCCCTGGACCCAGGGGACTCAGCGGATGGGCCAGGCCACCTTCTCGTCCAGTTCCTCATCACAGTTTCTTTGTAGTGTTGCCTCCAGCCTGGTCTCCCCTACCTTGTTAAAGAACTGCCATTTCGGGTGACAGTGGCAGTTCTACCGGACGCAGTACAGCTACCATCTAGCTCATGGGACTAGGCTCATAAGTCAATGAACGTTTGCCTTGTGGGTGATGATTCCTCACTAACACTTGATCCCCTGGGATCAATTGATGGGGTCGGAGTCCTGTTCTCACATTCTCTCCTTCTGTCCTCCATCTCCTTTCTCGCTACACCTGAGTGTCGTCAATCACTGCTGGCTCTCGCTCCCTCACCTCAGGTATTAACCCCCTTGGACACTGTCAAAACATTGCTTCTGCTGGTGCCATTTAAATCTACACATGACGGGTGGCCCTGTTCTCCCTCAGAAACTGGTACAGTGCCCATTGTAGGATTGGCCCTGTCTGTGAGCAATCCAGAACACCTTGTTGAGGGTCCTCGTGAACCGCTTGGCCTTGCCGTTGGCACAGGGCCAGACTGGTGTAATCTTGGTCTTATGCATACCATACTCTTACATCAACTGAGCAAATCTGGAATGGCAGTCCATTATCCGAGCACAGGGTCTGGGGCAACCCATGCGTGCCAAAGATCTTTTCCAGGGCAACTGCCACCATTTCAAACAACACTGATCCCATGAACTCGACCTCGGGTTACCATGACCACTCGTCCACCACCACCAGGAAGTGAGTGTCTCTTCTGGTGGACCCAAAGTCTGCATGCACATTTTCACAGGACCTTGTTCCTCGGGGCATCGTTTCAATGAGAGGCTCTCTCTGTGCCGCCTGACACCACACACAGGACGACATGAACTCTTCCACCCACTTCTCAAGGTCAGGGAACCACACTTTGTGGCGTAAACTTGCTTTAGTTTTCGCTGTCCGTTGATGGCCCTGGTGGCCAGTTCGATAACATGTGGGATCTTACACATCGGCACCATGATGCAGTCTCCCCGGAGTAGGATCCCTGACTCAACAAATGTCAGCTCCTCCTTCACCCTCCATAACTGTTCTAGTGACAGCCATGCCTCTTGAGTACTTTTTGCCAGGGTGTCCACCACATACTTCCATTACCCCTGCTGAAGACCCACCTTCAGTATCTACAACCACTCATGTTCTGCTGCTGCATTTTTGAGCTCTTGGAGTGGCACAGAGTTCGGGTTGCTGATTCCACAATTATCTGCATATGCTCATCAGCCTCCTCACCACTGATGTCTTCACCTTCTTCCACCCCGCCTCTTAGGTCCCTGGACAGATAATCTGCCATGCGTTGTTGTTGCCAGGCCGATATACCATCGAGACCCCATAATCCAGGAGCGCAATCTGGGCTGGGGCATTGATGACGAGCCGGCCATGATCGGCTGCATAGGCTTGTGGTCAGTCACCATTGTCACCGGCCAGCCAAGCAGGTATAGTTGAAAGTGCTGAAACCCCCACAAGCCCGTCATGGCCTCCCGCTTAATCTGCGAATAGCACTGCTCTGTTTCAGACAATGCCCTGCTCGCATAAGAAATAGGTCTGATCTCTCCTTGTGCATCCATTTGGGTAAGGACCGCACCCAGACCAAATGGGCTGGCGTCCACCACCACCTCCAATGACAATGATGGATTGTAGAACTCCATGGTGTCTTCAGACGTTAGCACTTTTACATTCTCGAAATCAGCTTGCTCTAGCAGGCCCCACTGCCACGTCGCATCTTTCCTGGTGAGGCCTCACAGGGGTTCAGACCAGAGGCTAGGTTCTGGATGAAACGGTCACAGTAGGTGACCATCCCCAGTAAACTTCAATCGGACTTTGGACACGTTCTCTGGGGGCCTTGCCTCCACAATGTCCTTGATCTCCCTGGGGTCGGGTGACATATCCCCTTCCTTAAAGATGAATCCGAAAAACACAATATTTCTCTTCAGGAATTCACACTTCTCTTTGTGCAAAGTCAGCCCCAGTGCCTGCAGCCACTCCACAGTCTTTGCCAACTGTTCCATGTATTCAGCCTCCATCTTCGCGAACACCAGAATATGATTGCTGATATTGAGAACACCCTCCAGATCCGCCAGGGACTCTCAGATGATGTTCTGGAACACTTATGCCACTGATGACACAGCCAAGCTTAGGCATTTGTAGCGGTACAGGCCTTGGTGTGTGGTAAAAGTAGTGAAAGAGCTCGAGTACGGGTGTAACACTACCTGATGATAGCCAGCACGCAGGTTAAGTTTCGAAAAAGAACCAAGCCCCTTGCAATTCCGAGATGATGTTGTCAATGGTGTGCATGAGGTGTCTTTCATTCATGCTTGATGGTCTTGTTCAGGAGCCTCATATCAACACAGATCCTCACTGAGTCGGGCTGCTTCGGCTTACGTGCAATGACTATAGGCGACACCCACGGGGTAGGTCCATCCACCTTTTCTATGATGTCTAGCGCTACCAGATTATCCAGTCCTTTATCCACCAGGTCCCTCCGATGGAATGGGACTCTCTGCTGCTTGAGTGCAATTGGCTGTATGGACTCATCAATATGCAGCCTCACAGGTTTGCCAGCTATGTGGCCTATCTCCTCAAATAGCTGTCTGTATTTTGTGAGAAGTCCCTCTATGTCCTCCACGTACACGGCATATGCAATGCTTACGATGCCTAATGCTTCATCCGCTGCACAGCTCAGGAGCGTGTTGCTACTAACACCCATCACGTAGAATAGTGCTTTGATGGATGTTCCTCCATGTTTGAATTTCGCCACAAACGCTCTGGCCAATGGAATTAGCTGCCCACTGCCAAACGTGAATATTCACGCCCTCATCTTCTGCAAAGTGGGTGGCACCACCATGACATTGTTATGCACTCTTGCCATCATGTTCACTGATGCCCAGTGTCCAGCAGAACAGGTACTGTTGACTCATTAACCTGTCCAAGATACTGTGGCTGCCTTCTGGTGGTGGCGCGCAGCGCACTGATGCTGGAGATGAAGAAGATATTTTCCTCCTCGACCTCTTCTGCACCAGGAAATCTCCCCACCTCAGGCCCTACAGGTTCTCGCGCCTGATGGACCACACAACCTTGTCGCCAATGTGGATAGTTGCCGGTGTCCCTCCGGTCCCATGATCCCCCAGCATATGGAACAGACGTGACACAGTGTTCTCTGTCTGGGCTCCACGGTCGCACTGGCAATCCATGGCACGCCCTGTTTATTGCATGCACACACGGCAGAGTTGTGTCACTCTACATCCTGTCTACTTTAAAGGTACATGTACAGTGCAGACGTTAGGTACTGGAATTTGTTGCCCTATTTCAAATGTCTATTTGTTCAAGGTACATGAGATGTCGATTGAAGCTCAATTTACTGACCCTTATCATCAGATGAAGAGTTGATTATTTACAACTAGATGTTGCATTACCTAACAAGGGATGGTGCAATACAAGTTTTATTGTACATTAATATGCATGTGAAGCTGATGGAAATACAGGGCAAAGTGTGGTTGTTTTGGTGAAGATGCTTTGTAAAATTAGAGAAGTAGATATGGTTTGGACGAGGTACGTTAATAATGAATGTGCATCACCTCACCAAGCCCAGGCAATTATGACAAGCTGTATAGATATTCTGCTGCATGAAGGAATGATTGTTGTTGAATGTCGATTTGCACTCATGATTATTTATTTTGTTAGTTTTGTCTTATGAGACATAGTGTGTCGTAGATCATTCATATGTGAACATATCTAAGATCATGATCCTTAATGCAGGCCATCAAGAAGTTCTGAGATGCAAAAAAAAGGAATGAAACATGTAGGGTTTTTCTGCTTAGTGAGGATATGTACATGTTGGGTTTTTGACCACAATCTATAAATGTGTGCCTTTTTGACTAAAGTGGATCAAGTTTGAATACATGTAAGTGGTGTCTGTTTTAAAGGCACGTTGCACATGAATGATGTTTATGAAGGAAATTAAGAATTGATTTTTAATAATGAAATCAATTGTACATTTGTGATAAAGTTTTCTATTTTCTCATGAAAGAACACTGATTGAATTCACATAGGGGATACCAACCAAGCACTCTAGAGTGAGAATAGTAGTTATTTACAACTTAAACTGGAAACATGTGTCAGCATGGACGATGTTGAGTGGAGGAAGGGAAGCAGTGAGAAGTAGAGCTATACAATACAATGCATAGTTCAACCTAGACTTTACCAGCAGCCAGTGCAGGGAAGGTCAAGCTGGGAAGCTGTACTTAAGCTGACCGAGACTCATAGCAATCAAGCCGCAATGGGCCTTCTCCTCTCCAGATAAGGTACACAGGGACACCCCAAAATATATTGTAGCCATATTATAAGTGTTAGCTAGCCAAGGCAAGTGTGGCCTGCAATTTCCATGTGTAAATCATGAATGGAATACCCAGAAATATATAATCTGTGTAATTTAAGTGTATGATGATCTTGACAAGTATGGCCTGCCCTTTACTTTATATGATTGGAATACCCCAAAATACACTATTGCCATAATCTAAATGTGAGGTGGCCAATGCAAGCCAATACAGCCAGTGCTTTCTCTGTAAAAGACAGGAAGAGCAAAGTCCTCTGTATCAGCATCAGATTGTTGTGCTTTTTATCATCTACACCAGAAACTCTCTGTCCTCTGTATCAGCAGATAGCTGGCCAATTCCTTTAAAAATTGTATGCAGGCAGATGTCGACTACCATGCCTGATTGTTTGTTGAAGACTAATGGGATTGATTTTCTTTGGTTGCCCTGTATCTCTGTATTAGGGTGTATTTTGTGGTTTTTTATGATCAAGAAGAGTCTCATCCTGTCCCAAAAGAGCAGAGATGGATCTATGTCATGTAAGGAAGGCGTAGTATAAAGAAAAGACAGACACAAGTGATCACAGTTCAAGGATGTTTATTAAACTGTATAGGTAGGGTGGAAAGAATGCCTAATCTAAACCTAAATCTAAGATGGGAGCAAGCTACGACCATAAAATCAAAATAAGGCAGTCCTAGTGGCATCTTGTCAAAATAAAAGGGCCTATACTAAAAAAAACTATTAGAAATCCATACAACTAAATACCAAAAAGAGTGTGGGATAGAATTCACGAGAAAGAAAGAATTGTTCACAAATAATAAGTCAGGATGTGGCAGCCGGGGGTCTCCCTTCCCCATGTTTTGAGCACGGGACAAGGTGTGACTTCTAAGCACAGCACACGCTCACGTTTTCCCCGCACGAGAAAACAGTTCTGCATCAGGTATCAGGGCCGTCAGTGGTTGAGTCTCTTTTCTACAAAAAGTCTCTTGTCTCTAAGGACCTGATAGGGTCCAAAATAACAAACAAAAAGTTCCTTTCAAATGTACTTTGGGTGACGCCTTCAGTCCTGGGTCCCCCTCTCCCGGGCTCAGACCCTTCTCGACTCTTTGCCTCCCTTCGTCGGGTTCACTCTGGCTTTTCCAAAGATATTTTCTCCTTGGCATTCACAAATCTTAACGTATTTTTAAACAGTTCCCCGTGGACATCCCTCTGCCATGTTCACTCTTGTCAGCACACTGTTTCTTGGGACTTTAGTCTTCGCCTCTCTTTATTGCCATTCCTCCTTCGGATACCACTCTTGCCACTTCATATTTTCTTTTGCTTTGTCTTGATAAGGGATTCACTTCCCTTGCTTTCTCAAAAATCTGTCTATCAAAGACTTTTTACTTTACAGGGTTTTTGCTAGACCCCTGTATGACCACTTTGACCTTTCTTGGCAGCTCTTCTAAGGCCTTCTGGTATCAGTAGTTTCAATCAACAAGAAATTAACCAGAGTCTCTTTAGTGAGCACCCATGTGGTGCCGATTCCCTCTGCAGCTGATCTTGCCTTAACAATTTACTGTTCTTTTAAGGTTCGGTTTCTTATTGGTTCTCCCCTCGACTCAACAGCTGTGATGAACTGCTTGGCTTTCCTCGTATCTGGAGTCAAGGCTAGACCACGGCTGCAGGCATCTCCCTCGGTCCTGCTTATCTGCATAGGCACGCTCTGTGTACCGTTAACACCTGCTGCAACACACTTGAGCTATTGTCTGCGGTCATACGATTCCTTCTGCGGAGGTCTCGCAGGTCTGGGTCGGAAAGGGTAAGGTCACTTCTCTCCTTGTCAGCCTCTCGGTATTCGCCGCCTTTCGCCTTCTCTTGAACTGCCATGCCTGGATAGCTGTGTCATCGTGTGGTCTGCCTTGCTTCTATTGTGCTCTCAGGCTCCACCATTTATCCCTGTGGGAAATGGAAAGGGCCGCCAGGTATGTGTGTGATCCTGTTCTGTTGCCTGACTTTGCCTGAACCTTGTGTTGGGACATGTCAGGTAAACGGCTTTGGTGTTTGTCCGTCATCTTTCGTGATGTGTGAAAATGTTTGTTTTGGAAAACGGGGGGGCTAGAGTTTATGAGCTTCTTGTATAGGAGGATGGGAAAAAGGTATTAGAAAAAAGGGGATACCACGTTTCACCAGTCGGTGTCCCACGTCAACTACCCGAGGACCTCCCATCCAGGTGATTCTCCCTCACGAGTACACCCCTAGGAACTGGATCCAATAGCAATGGCCGTGTATTGGACACCTGGATGACAGATTGCCAGGGACTAGTCAGGGAGCCATCTTCAGGTTTCTCACAGTCACCTGATTACGAAGTTCATTCATAAGCACTAGTATTCCATTTGAGGGGTGACTGAAAAAAGTAGGCATTTTCTATGTATCACCTAATCACCTGGATAATCATTGATTAGTATTGCTTGGTGAATCTAAAGAGAATGGTCTTGTCAGCAATAGACACATTTGACTTGTTTCTTCTACTTTTTCTGTATTTCAATTGTTCAATTTAGTGGAATTGCTGCCTCATGGATGTCTTGGTTCCATTTTTTGGAAACACAAAACGTAACCCCTGATATAATTGCAGCTATCAAATACATGTTGCTAAGTTGTTTCAATGTTAGTATTGCTGCACTCCAATGCGTCCATATTCCAGGGGCGTCATTTTGGGGTTGATGCCTACCATCTCCCCTTGCAACCCCTGGCTTCCCTTTGCGACTCCAACCTATAAGTGTGTCCATGTTTGCATCCGTTTTTTTCATATAGATGGCTTCCTGGGCTGTGCCGTGTCTCGCCTCCTCGTGCTTTCAATGCAAGCATTCTGTAACTTTTCAGTAATTGCTTAGCACAGGGGCGGGGAGGGGCAAATGTTCCTGAGGGGCCAGGTAATCAATACCTAAGTTCACGCTCAGAAGTACCCATAAAACTGGCTGGCGGCTGGAAATTGGCTTCCTCGAAGAGAAGGCCAGGCCGGCCTGTTGAATGCACGCAACCATTTATTGACTGGCCTGGAGAGGCATGGGGCCTACAATCCAGCTCCCCAGTAAGGTCAGGCGCAGGCAGCAGAGCCGAGAGAGAGGATAACAACTGGAAGGCAGCAGCCAGAGCCGAGAGATAATACCAACCATTCAGATCGCAAGCACTTTTGCAAAAACGTTGCGGAGCGCAGACGACCAGCCTCGCAGCAGGCAAGTGATCTGGGCTTTCTAAAAGTGGCCTGTTTTTAGCAAATCTCTTACATTTTTTATTTTTATTTTCCTGTTTTTCTTTATAATTTTGGAATGACCTAATTTCTCCTATTCTTCTCGAATAAGAGCCCTCCAACGAGCACCAGTGTTGAGCTTAGGCTGTGCCACTGTCCCTGTGCCACTGGGCCTCCCCCTGAAGTCACCCGAATGGCCACAGTCCAATTATGAGAATACACTGGGCAAGGATGTGCAAAGTTCCTGGCTACGAAGGACTAAAGGGGATTGTCTTTTAAAAGATCTGGAGAGGCCACCTTTGTCTTGAGAACAATATGTGCTCCACCACCAGCATCATTTTGCTACCAGTGGTGACTATTAACTGCACTGTATTCTCCAATAATGCTCATTGCATTTCATTGACAGCACAGCATAATTTCCATATCACCATGTGTAGCTTGTTTATTGCTGAATGAGTTTATGTTGCATATACATATGCTAAAAATATCCACTTAAAGACCTTCTGTTTGCATGACGGCAAGGCTAGTGTGGAATTCAGCTGTGGTGAGGTGGGTGGTAGTAAAGTGCCCACGAGTTTATCTATCGCACACGTTAAGTGCATTCCCTGCAGCTGCCTTTGTAATCAAACTTTACAAATTGCATTTTACAGCAGGGAGTCAGGTCTTTTTCTGTTCTTTTTTTCAAGTGCTGGAGTCTTTTTTTGCCAGTGCGCCTTCTGCATATGTCCGACATTATTTCACAGCAGTCGCACTGGCATGTGCTGTGATATGGCCTCTGAGAAGCGACACGCTTCCCAGTGCGCAGGACGCTGCAGGCTTGGCCGGCCGGGCTTCCTGTCACTCGGCCGGATGTGGCTGTCTTCGTGTGCTCCTTTCCTGAAAACAGTAGAGGGGGCGTCTACCTTTGGGCTAAGCCAACCAATCATTGTTTCACCAACAGTTGTCAGAAAGTTCAGTGGTTTGAGCACTCGTTGCTGCAGTATGTGTGATCTGCAGGTTCCAATCCCTGCAAGACCAGCTCAGCCTTTCATCCTTCTGAGCTCTATAAATGAGTGCCAACTCAGGTTGGGTGATATTGGGCCTCATTACGACCCAGGCGGAATGGGTTTAACGGCGCCGGCAATGGTGCAGGCGCTGTTAAACCCATTCCGCCCTATTACGAGAATCCCTCGCCGGTCCCGCTCTGGACATCTGGTCAGACCAGACGTCCTTTGCGGGTCCCACTGGGCCCGTTATTAACGGGCCCGTTGTTAGCTCCCTCACCATTCGCATTGAGCCCTATGGGGCTTCGAATGGGAATGGGGATGGGTAAATTGAATGAGGAATTACCGGTTCCTCCAAGGTTGGAATGGCCTTGTAATTCCTCATTCAAGGACCCCGGACCGGAGTTTGGAGGCAGCCATGCCGCAAATAGCAGCATGGCTACCTCCAAACTGATAATGAGGCCCATTGTGTATATTTGCTCTATATACAGCGCTTAGGCATAAGCACTACATAATACACATTGTTATCATTGCGGCTTGTTAACCCTCCACTTCTACCCAGCTACCCCATCTTACGTCCTTAACCATTTGTCCATTAGTTACTACACTTTCTCCAATTTTGCATCGTTTTGTACTACACATTTCTGCTATGATAGCTAAAGCTCTTGGACATTGATTTACGGCTTGGAAAGTAAATCAGGGAGGATGCCTTCTCCCTAGGGGATACAGTGCTGAAAGTGTCTCCTCTGTTTCTTATCCCTAAATGAATGATCAGATGTGGTGACTCGGTCTATAATACTGCTCTCTGCATGCCAATGCGGCTGTGCTCCTGGCGCTGTCTGTCAGATAATGGACATACCTTGCATGCAATGGGTGCCCTGCGCTGGCTACAGCATTTTCGCTGCTTGCAGCTGGAACTAGAAATAAGTTCCGATTTAAAAAAGGAGTCCATACCCTTTGGTTTTGTCAATTCTGATCTTCAAATGCATGTGAAACATTTTTTAAAAATGCTCTTTTGTTTGAAAAAAACTCTGAAATGTGTGTCAAATGAAAATGCTTCAGAAAGCTCCCATCACATGCCAATATATATTACCTACTACAATGTGTTTGGTTTTTTGCATATACCGACAGGGGATGACTTTAGATTTGCTTGGTTCTGGCTCAGTTTCTAAGGATTGAATGTGTTGGCATCATTTGGCCTTGGACGTCTGCTTACATTCACAGACATTTAGTAATATGGGCCTATACACATGCTACATATGATGATCCATTCTTGTAGGAAAACAATATCATATTACAGTGATAAAACCATATTTTTCTCAGTGTACTGAGGAACAATGCTATGTGATGCCTCTTCTTGTTTTTTCAAGGGGTGAAAGGTTGTGTGCCATCACTCCCCGTGATGTCACTTGGGGTTAGGGGTCAAATGACACCCCTTTCTGTGATGTTATCACAGGTCAATGGTCGTGTGGTGTCACTTCCGCTACTCCTGGCATTTTGGTGAAATGACATCCCTGCCAAATTCTCCAATTTCTCTCAGCACAATTCTCATAGGTGACCAAGTTTTCCATTCATATTTTCATTGAAAATGTATTCCAGAAATTAGTAGATTTTTGGGTGGATTAAGAATACTCACCTACAACATAAACTTCTGCAATCAAAACAAAACGTGTCCATTCAAATTGCATCTCCCTAAGTAACAACACACACACATTAAATCCTTCAGGAGATGTAGTGTTTGCACATTAGAAGACCAGAGGCAGTGTTATGTGTTTCTTGATAACAAATTATGTTTAATGTATTGTCAGTATCTGTTTTAAAGTACACTATTTTTTATTTATTTTATTTATTGATTTGGTTACAATAATTCAACCTTACAATGTAATCATTCAGTTTAAACGTTATAGAACAAGGAGTTAAGATTCAATGTTAAGAATGAATAGCAGCAATCATGATTTACAATGTACAGGGCGGTGCAGAATTGTATGTTACATATTGTGTTTAGATTAAAGGAATACAAATGTACACTATCCACCACATTCATATATTTTGTAAACTATCACAAATAGCAGTGCTCTTGTTCAATGTGCTGTTGTAAGGGTCCAGGTCAGGAACTAGGGGAGCACAAGTACCAGTTACCAGTTATGCAAGTAAAGTGGTGATGTAAAAAGTGATGTGGTAGGTGATATCAGGGGTGGTGACCTCACTGCACAGGGCGCAGGTAGTATGGTTATAGATTGTTAAGACACAAGTGCTGGCACAGCGCGGAAAGACACACAGGGGAATGCAGAATTGTGTGTGTAACTTGCTTAGGCATAGGGTAGCTGTGCAGTGCGAGCATAGCAGGGATAGGAGTGGGGCTGCAAGGTGTTTTAGGGGGTAGCATGGTAGGGGCCTGCTTGAGCAATATGCAAACATTAGAGAAGCCATGTTTTGTACGCCCAGGTTAGAAAAGCATTTCTGTCAACAGATCATAATAAATGGCTGCAGACCTTTGGTGACAGCAATGTTCATTTTTGAATACTCAACAGAAACAGGAGACAGAAATGTTGCAAGATGGAAGCTTCCCAGGAGAACGCAGTCCCATCGCAGTCACTCCATGAGATACTTTCGAGGCCACTGAGCTAGGTACCTGGGTGTCTGAGAAGAATTGGCAGGGAAAAGGGATCATATACAGTTAATTCAAATATATTCAAGGTGTTGGATATGTTTTTAGAAGCATGCCTGGCAATGAGACGTGAGAAAGGAGCTGAAGGCTGGAGCATGGGGGTAGGGATTGTGCAATCACTGGAGAGAGGGTTTGCTGTTCATAGGGTGCTACATTGTAGAGTGTCCATGCTGATGTCCGCGGGGCACATCGTTGGTCAGACTCAGTGAAAAGGTCTTGGCCCATGCCATCTCAAGATTTCATGTCCAATCAGTATGAAGCTGGCTAGGTATTTGTATATTGGGCAGTGCCAACAAATGGCAAACAAGCGTTTTTCAGCTGATCAGCACAGTCTCGTAATTGCGGATGATGTGGGAAGATTTGTGAAGTCACGAGAGCTGTCAATTTGATTTTGTTCCAAGAAATGTTTTATCCAATAAGGGTTAACTAGGGCATAGCTCGCTATAGGGATCAAACATGGTTCCACCAATCGGCTCCTGTGACCTGCCCTACAAATGTAATTAAAATGTTGAATGGTAGTTTTGTAATTGGTGTATGAAAAGTATAGCCACACTAAGTGGAGTTGAGCTTACTTCCTTCACTTCAGTTCCACTGGGCTGTCTGAACCGTATCTCCCAGCAGTGCGGGTCCAATAAATCTGCGTTACTTCTTGCTTGGTGTACGCTCCTTTGTGATTACTTCTTCTTTTCTGGGATTACTTTTGATGGAGGTCCCCTGGTACAGTGCCAGCACTTTAGAAACATACACCCATCATTTTGAAGATAAAACACCAATTTTGAGTTCATTATGCACAGCTGCGTTTGGAAATATTGGCAGTGTATGGAGAAACAAGTAGGCCAGAAAGCCTCCAATTCAACCCATGCCCAAGTGGAGGGACTGAAATATACTCACATGCGTCACTCAGCCCATGTGTTGAAAGAGTTGCTCATCAGCTGGATGTGCTAGATATCTTAACATGGAATTTGCAGTAAACATTTCCGCTCCTGTGTTGGCGGGAGACCGGAAAGAATGTGGCGTGCATGTCATGCGCACACAATGAATGGATTCGGATGCACATTCACATATGGGTCCAAAAGAATCCACAAGATGTATTTTAAGCTGCTGTTCTTTCTAGTAAACCATATTCACACAATCCAATTACTTTCTTTTGAATAATGTATAAAAAAAACAATGTGCTCACTGCAACCTGTTGACTTCCTTCATTAGCAATTGGAAGACGGTTTCCAAGATACATCTGCTAAAGGAGACAACTTACAACATACATATGCTCCCAAATCAACTACTTCAGTGTGATGGCCCTAATTATGGGGAGGGGATATTGGTGCAGATATAAATGAAGGCATTAAAAGCCATAGTAAAATGACACATTCTAAAGGACCCGGCCGAACAGGCCAGTGTCAGTGTTTTGCCAAACAATCAGTGTCTATTTTACTCTAGCAGTGCTAGCAAAAGTTCCAGAGCATCTGGGCCAGTGCAGTGAATGCCAATCTTCCCATTAATCTCTGGCTTGATCCTGATCTGAACAAAGGAGGCATTTTGCAATGGATCTTTGTAAGTGATGCAAAAGGATTTTAATTTGACCCTGTCTACAACTCATAACCAAAGCAGTTCCCTTCATTTTTTTTTTCGTTTACGAAGCTTACACGAATAATAGTATAACATCTATTAGCTTAGGGTACAGTGATCGACTATGGTCTTAACACTTAATAAATAATCAATAATGCATCCATGAATACCTGGAGAGTAATGACATCGTTTGTAACTTTAAACACATTTTGCAGAATTCAAAACATTAGATAAAACCATTATCTAAAACCTTAGGATTTCTTACTGGCCACCCTCCAAGCAGTTTTATTAAAATATGGTTAAATATTTGCAGAAAATTTCATATTAGAGATATGCCTGGCTGTCTGTTTTTTTAATGAATTTAAATTGTGAGCTAGTACGTGATGGGGGACCAGTGTAAAAGAAGTGTTCATAAGCTAGCTAATAGGATTGTTGTCTCTGTCTTCCCTCTGTTTCCCCTCACTTGCCTCGTTGCGCCTTGAAACATGTGTGTATAGGCGTGTTATAAATGCATTATCATATCATATCATAACCCTCCGTTGATAGAAAGAAAGACAGCATGTCTCAACATGTCATTAAGTGCCAAGGACGAGTATGCTCGTCCTTTTTGCATAGACTTCAATAAATAGCCTGGCACTTAAGATAAGGCCCATGCTCAGTGAAATGTGCTACCAGCACTCATGTGGGTGGCTGCCAGAGGCTAGTAATACATAAGTAAAATGCCAGGTGTTGGCCAGAACATCTTTTGCCTGACTAGCAATCCAACTGAAATGCACAGGTCACGATCGAGGACTGTTTATTTCTCAAACCAGTGAGCACATCCTCTGCACTTTATTTGCACTCGTTTTTGAGCAACTGTCCCTCTTTTTTTGTGTGCACAATATGTTAACTAAAACGCATTCCTGTTTTTACTTGTTTGCTTTGCTAGAGGGAATGGTTTAGGGAAAGATACCTGTTGCGATGGGTGGTGCTGTGAGCATGTGAGGTGGGAATGCCTGCGGCATGTTTGGAGTGGAATGTTGAGCGCGCGTGTTCCTTTGAGCACTCTGTGAATGTCAGTTGTAAGTGATCTACCTGTGAGAGAGGGTGCCCTTTGATGTCTCTGTGTCTCCAGACCCTAATGTACTCACCTGCAACCAGAACCTGTAACTTGAACTTGCAGTAAGGAAGTTACTACCCCGCCGTTGACTGCAGTCTCATCACTACAAGGAAGTACCAAATTAACAGTACCCTTTTCTGGTTGGGTTGCCATTTGTGTTCTTTCTTTTAGTAAGCAATAATTTTTTTTTTTTTATTGTTGTATGATTAGTTTACATAAAACCTTATAAAACATAAAGTGCATTACAAACAAATAAGAAAAGTACATTTCATATTATGCACAGATATACAAATATACAAATATCTATATATACAAAAATTTCAACGCATTTATCAACCTTTAAAATCGTTCCCAGACATAAAATCAAATTCCATACGTATTATATACAGTTTACATTTCATATACCGTAGATCATTTCATATACCATAGATCCACTCTAGTCTCTACGCATTGAATTCCTTATTTTTTACTTCCAGTTCCTCCTGTATATTAAGTAGGAGTGAATTCAATGCGAGGATTAGGGAGATATTTACACCCCACATGCAGCGACTCCAGAACAGATTCTTCGACATTTCCCAATCCCCATCAAATCTATCTGTAAAGTAGAGAGATCGTTTAGTCCCAAAATGGGTGCATGTAAGGAGAAGGTGCCTAAGTGTTTCTGTCATGTCAGTGGCTCCACAAAATCGACATGAGAGACTTTTAGAATTTTCATTCGACCCTTTTTCATTATGGGTCCAATGTTAGATTCTTTCTAGGGTGGGCATCTGGTTAAGTCTGAAACGCATAAATGTGGTTCTCACCCTTTGGCAAGGAAAACTTTGAATATATAGAGGAATCGATTCCCTTGCATGCAAAAATTTTGCATACTCCTTGTAGGTTACATGGGACTCTATATCATTTACTGTGTCTACCCAGTCTGACCTAAATAAAAATTTTTTAACTAATCCCGGTCGTTGAATCAAATCATCTAAGCAAAGTCCCAGCGATTCCAACAGAGAAAACATTCTATCGCTAAAACTCTTGATAGATAGTACAGCCCCCGATTTGACTACCTTATTCACCAGCTCATATAAGGAGTTTATCGGAGGGTCATGTATTTTTCTAAAAGAGGAGAGTTGCCTCCACAAGTATCTGGCTTTAAGTGATATGAGACATAACTCGTGCCGAATAATGGAATTGGGGACTGCGCTAGAAAGGCCCATTACTTCCTTCCACAGTTTCCCCTGGATCACATTTAGATAGGAACTCAAGTCCTTTGTACAAATGTCCAAACCGTACAAAAGAACCGGTTCACATTTCGCAAGATAGAAACGTCTAATAGGCAGGAGCGAGAATTTACATACTTTTGCCCTCAGAAATTTCATCTGAATTTTTAGTTTAGCTGCTTTATCCCCAAGATTCAATTTCCACATCTTTAGGCTTGATTGGTTGGAAAAATTATAACCTAGATAGGTTATGGCCTGAACCTGTTCCACCGAATTATCTCCCATCTTCCAGATACATGGTTTGACCACTCTCTTCCTAGAAATTACAATCGTTCGGGATTTCGAAGCGTTGGGGGAAAGATTATTCGCCAGTGCATATTGGTAAAAAATATCCATCCTTCTGCGAAGGCCTCTCGGGGTACGATCAAAAAGGATAAAGTCATCTGCAAAGGCCATCCACTCAATAGCCAAGCTACCCAACCTGACCGGAGCAATGGAAGGGCCCTGCCACATGTCCTCCGCATCACTAACGTACAGGTTAAAGAGCATAGGTGCAAGGGAGCAGCCCTGCTTGACCCCAACCTCAGTATCAACAGGATCGGATAGGGAACCTTCTTGAGATAAACGTACCCTGACGGAGGTATTCCTATGTAAAAGAGCCAAGATTTGGACAATCTTGCGTGGAACATTCATAGCTAACATTTTTGTCCACAATCTTGCTCTAATACCCCATCAAAGGCATTGGAGAGGTCCAGGGAAGCCATATATACATCTCCCATTTTAGTTTGATGAACTGTATCTCTTAAATGAGCCAAAATCATCCCATTCAGGTCGGTTCCCAAGCCCTCTCTGAAACCAACCTGGAATTTACTATAGCAAGCCTTCCCTCTAATAACCTTGTTAAGGTCCCTCAAAAGCAAAATACCAAAGACTTTGCTCGCTGCATCTAACAGTGCTATAGGCCTGTAATTCTGTGGATTAAGGGCGTCCCCTTTTTTATAGATAGGGATTATGATGCTCTGCGACCAGGTTTTAGGGATGGTATGATATTTAAATACATCATCGAATATGGGTTTGAGTAACTTAGCCCACATTTCCGGGGCCGACTTTATAAGGAAAGGGGGAATGCCATCAGGGCCCGGTGCTCTAGAAGATTTAAGCTTGTTGATGGCCCATTTAATATCCTCTATATCCCACAGACACTCGCCTACAACCGGAGGGCCTAAGTTCACATCCTGTTCCCTGGAGAGATTAGAGGGTAGAGCGAACTTTTCCTTATAGAAGAGAGTCCACACATCCGCTTGAATGGGGCAGTCTAATTTATCTTTAGCTGGCGTAAGTATAGAGTTAATGGTAGACCAAAATTTGACATCTCTGCCCTTGCATAGATTATACATCATCAGTTGGTGTGTTTCGTGATAATGATCCATTCTCAGAGACTTGATAAAGTTTTTATATTTCTGAATTATTTTTTTCTTTCTCAGCCTAAGTTCCGGGAAAGGAATGGACACTTTGTTCAAGGCTTTGATTTCCCTATATTTAGTACGCTTGGCGTTTTGAATTCTGGGATCAGCCGCCCGCACCCTTGGTTTCGGCACCCCCTGATCTCTGGCCATACTAATTTTATAGACACATGACAATATAATATTATAGTAGGAACCTCCCAACTCAATGTCATCTCCCCTAATAATTTGAAGCTGCACCTTGGACAAATTTTCCAACACCAAGGTATTAAATTTCTTAATTATTTTCTTATTCCAAGTAACCCTTCTCCCATTGTTTCCCACCTCTAAACCCTGCAACATGGGATTGATATAAATACCCATGTCGGGGATGTAGAGAGAAAAACATAAGGGAACATGATCACTGAACTCGACCTCCATAATTGACAGTTTTCCACAAGCTTGCTTCCAGCCATTAGATACCTAGAAGAAGTCAATTCTAGAGCTATTACTTCCTCTTTTTAGAAAGATTCCAATCTAAGGCATGGTCTAAAAGACCCAAATCCCAATTGTCCAAATAATTATCCCACCTTATACCTCTTTTAATAGTCGTACTGAGAAGTCTAGGTAATACCCCTCTTTCGTTGAGCACCGCACCGTCGACACAAGCTGAATTAAAATCCCCTCCCAAGATAATGCGATTTCCAAACCCTTTCTCAAACCAACTTCCCAGGATCATATCTAGAGAGTCCTCCACTTCCTCAATGTCTACTTTTAGCGGATTCCAATAGAGATTCAAGAGGAGTATCGGCTCTACATTATTCTCCATTGAGAGCATAATAGCCAGAAGCCAGTTACTCCTAAAAATCACCTCACCTAGGAACCCCAAGTTACGATCAATGGCAATAATCAGACCTCCACTAGGTCTGCCCAACTGACCCCTAACAGCTACTGAAGAGAAAGTATAGAAGCCTTCTATGTGCATATCTGACAGCATCATAGTTTTCCTGTAAGAAATAGATACGGGGGCGTACATAATTTTCCCTTTTATTCAGAAACGTGTTGAGATGGGTTCCCCCACAAGAATTCCAAGAGATCACCTCAATCTCTGTATAGTTAGGAACACCCCTTATCCTGTCTAAATGTCTCCAAGGTTTTGAGTGCCGGTTGTAGCCATGACCAATCCTGATTATTATTCAGGAGGCTTGAAATAAGTGCCAATCCTGGACCCAAATTTTCTAATTTATTATTATCAAATTGAGTAGTTTGTTTATTTTGAATATTATTCGGTTCCTTATATTCAAGAAAGTTGTTGGCCTCTTTATTATCTACTAATGAAAATAGATCGTAGCCCAAAGAATTAAGGTTTTTTTCTTGGGCACGCACCATATCTGCTACCATCACCGAATGAAAACAACTTACCATTCTGTGATTATTACAGTTAGGAAGAGATATGGCATCTATATCATCTGTTGTTATAGCTCGTAACACGGGGATCTTCTTAAACAGATTTAAGAGATGAGTTCTGTTCAAGCTAACCTGTGAGTCTGTTATATTATTGTTAATCCAACCCACGATTTTCCCTGTACAGAGCTTAGTAGGGGCCTGAATCACAGTAGATTGCTTCTTTGTGTGATCTACTCCAGAAGTGATCATAACATTACCTTCCGGATCTTGTAGTTTGGAAGGTTGTATATTTTGGGGATTTCTTCCCATAATATTGATGGTAGAACCACTATCCCTCCCAAACAATTCAGTCGGCCCCTTAACGGGAAGGGTAGTATTACTTATAGCTGGCAGTGTTTCTTGGGAAACCGTAGGGAATTTGACTTGTTGTGTGCCTACGGATGTTCTGGCGTGTTTGGTACTAATTATTGTGCCAAAAGCTGTCATCTTTGTTTGTTTGGTTTGAATGAGCTCAAGGCCACATTTCAGCAAGTTATTATTTTCCTTATTTGAGTCTATAGTAGTTTCCCCACTAGCCACAAGGCCTTTATTATTCAACTCGCCCTGGACTGGACTATCTTCCTTATGAGCATCCTTAGGACCCCCCCTAACTTCCCGCTCTTCCTGGTAGCGGGATGTTTCTAATTTCTTTAAGGTTGGCATTTCTACCTTTAATTTTTGTGTTGGGCATGTTTTTACTTTTTTTAAGTATCCTACCCTGCTTTTTTGATTTTTTGCGTCTACCAACTGGGGATTGGGGCACCTCATTTATATTATGGTCGGAAATATTCACAGGGACTATTCCATCATTGTTACTCTTTGCCTCTAATTCCAGATCTTGATTTACTGGTTTTTTCTCTCTATGTTTGGTCTTATGTTTACATTTTAGCCCTTTTATTGATGTAGTGTGTTGAGGAGATCTTGTATCTTCACTACTGATGTTCAAGGGTTCTTCGTCATTAAGAGATACACTCACGTGCGTCTGTGCACTGAGGTTATCCAACTCCTGTTCTTCGGAGCACCCTTCAGTTGCCATCATTATGACATCTAAGAGGGTAGAAGGACTATCGGGAGAAACCATTTTCTTTCCGTAATTATTATTGTTGTCCTCATTATCTCTTTGGCCCTGGGAATCAAGTTCCCCTAGCTCTCTCTTAGATGAAGTAGGACGGTCTCCTGTAAGCATAACTTCCAACAAAGTGGTAATTTTTGCATCCATGGTAGTTAACCAGTTAACCTTATATCTTGATCCTTTCTAAATTTGTCACATCGACTCTGTTCTTTAATAATCTGTTCATTCATGGTCTTGCCCTCTACTATTCCCTCCAAAAATGCCAGACGAGTCACCAGCTGATTGAAAGCCGCTTGTTGCCCTATCATAGAGCCAACAATAGTCTCTTGAGACTCCCCCAGAGTTTTCAAGGCCAAATTAAGACTAATATGTAAGTTGGATAGGAGTGGTAACAAATAATCACCTCTCTCCTTCCTACTTAAACCAGATGTTTCTTGTTTATCTTCCTCTACTACATGGTTTTCTCGTAGAAATTGCTGAGGATCCGTTGCTTTATCCTCCATTTCCACTATATAATCCTCCCCTTTGTCAGTTTGAGTAGAGGCTATCTTATTATGTGTAGACGAGTTGTCTGTTTCTATAATCAGTTTAACCAGAGATTGTTGCATACCCACTAGTTGATTCCCAGTTATGTAGTTGTTTTCATCACATGGGTGTAAGTTAGAAGGCGCACCCTCTGATAGACTCCTTGCCCCCTTTCCATTACGCACAGATCTACATGCTGGTATCTCTAAATCCACAATTTCTTTAAGCAAAACACCCGTAGCATCTGCCATAGTAAAAAAAGAGTCATCTAAATCGCTTTCCCCAATAGGTTGATTGGGGTTATACTTAGGGCGACTAGAAGTCCCTTTAGAATGAACCCCCCCATCTTTTTGCTTAAGGGTTTCTAACCTTGGAGAATTTAGGGAAGACTGCACATTATCCTTATTCTCCTTTCCAAAAATGAATGTAGCTGGCGAAATATGCGAAAATTGCATAAATCCGGATGGGTTTATTCCCTTCCAAGTTAACGATTCTAAACCTTCTCCAGCTTGTATTTTACCATTCAAGATCCTCCTCTGAAGAGGGGTGGAAGCGTGGTAGCGAACTACCCTTTTAGTACCAATAAAACTTTGTTGGAGGCATTCTTCATCTGTAAGGTCCTGTCTAAAGTTTGGAATATCCCTATGAACCCCATTAGATTCAGAATCTGCTAACTCCATATCCCCATTGCTAGGAGCTACAACATCAGACACTACGGGGTCGGTAAAAGAGGAACCCCTCTGACCCCCTTCAGCACTAAAAATGGAATTTTCTTTAGTCTTACCCACAGCTAAAATAGGGTTAGGCATATTTCCAGTAGAATTTATGTACACAGGTGCCTCACTCTGCATCCTGGAGCCAGGTTGAACCTTTACTGTTATAGGTGCTTGATTCTCAACAGTTTCAAACCCACTTCTAAGTGCGGGCATGTTAAAAGTAAAAGCACAGATACTATGTTACTTACAGAGGGGATAACAGCTCGCAGCCTCTAGGTATTAATGATAATATCTCAGAAATGGCTATTAGCAAAATCAATGAAAATAATAGCTGGGAACAAAAAATATGCGGTTAGAAGAGTATATAGTGCTTATCAATTGTTTTTAAAATCACTGTCACATATACTTTTTCTTTTTTTTTTCTTTTTTCTTTTTTAAGAGAATGAATTTATATGTAGTATAATAACATCACCTTGGGAACGCCCGATGGCTTGAGGAGCAGCCAGAGTCCGTCTCTCCTCCCCAGTGTCCAGCTAAGAGCAACAGTTGACCCCTGTTGTTTCTCCTTATTGAGCAAGACCCAGCAGGACTTCCTGCGCCACCCAGAGCCGAACAGCAGCAAAACAGTGCAGCTAAAGATGGACTGCACCGCCCTTAACTCCGCAGACGGGCTTAACGCTGCAAGGGTGGTTTGGGCTGCTCTATGAGGCTGCACAAAGTCACGTGATTGCCCACGTGATCGCTGGTTGGCTCCGCCTCCTCCCGGAAGCGAGCGTGCCTCGGCAAGAGCCCTCCGTGGCTCGCAGTGCCAAGGATAATGTTTCAACAAATGAACGTTCTTCCAGGAAAAGCAGCTCTCTCCTCCAGCAACACAATACAATAATGCAATCGCCCTGTGTCTTACCAGCTGAATGCTAAGTGTTGGAAACTACAAACGACTTTGGCTCTATTTTGTAGCGCCTTTCCTGCTGCAAGTGCAGGAGTCACTGGGATAATTTACTTAAGACTTTATGCAAGACTCCTGCACAATTTATGAATAAAAGAGTGTACATGACTGCACTGTGAAGTGTTGAATTCCTGCTGTCGCAAATCCTAAACACGAATAGCACGTTCTCTGTTTTTCCGGGTAATTTAAATATGTCTAATTATGTGTTGCTTCAGCTAAGCTAAGGTTGAGGTAAGCACTGACAATGATGTTCTTGGAGAGAATCTAACACAGCGTTTCACAATCCACCACACAGTTGTAAATTAGGGATTTGGATATTACTTTAACGTTTGAGATACATTTATATGGCACATACAATAAAACTCGGGTTATTAACAGTCAAGCCACAGTAATGCAATGGCAACACGTTTTGTCTTTTATTGTTAGTGCAGCTTAAATTGCTTCATAAAACACACTGACATCAATTTTAATGGATCCGTTTAGAAAAATCGAATTTGTCTTGTCAAAGAACTAACCAGTTAATTTCCTGCATTTTTCTTTTTTTTAGAAACGGTTCAGACATGTTGAATTTAAAGTCTTGCACACAAAATAGATACCAGATCAATGCATTATGACACACAGCACCTAATTGTTATGTGTCTGTACTTTTGGAGCACACCGTTACATCCTAACATAGCATTTTCTATTTGTTTGGTCTTTCATGTTTTTATGTACATTTTTTATATTCCATTGTACAAAGGGAGAAGCTTAACAATCTTACACCATACGCCTATTAATCCAAAATGCTGTAGTCAGCCTTAACCATTTGTAAAAAATCACGGTCAATATTACCTCATAACACTAAACCATTTTCACAGAACATTTTAAAATACTCACCATTTAGACAACTCTAAACATGCAAATAGAATGTTGCCAGTCTTATCAGCATACACCAGTGAGATCAAACTATTAGATATGCCAAACATTGTACATAAAATCAGATATAAAATGCAAGATTCAAATACAGCCTCCAATGTGTAAACATGCAGCAAATCAGCAACAAGGCTGTACTAATTTTCAGAATCTCTTATATTTTGTGTGATTCATCCAGGATGAACCTCTGATTACCTTTCGGAAAAGTTTGCCTGGAGTTTGTCCACCTGGCTTAAAGGAGGACGCATGTCTGGGACTTCCCATTCATTCTAAAGCAGCTTTCAGAGAGGCAAGAGACCACTGCTGGAGGCAGCCAGAGGATATATAGGGAAGTGCATGCATCTTTAGAGTGGTTGTAGGTAGAAGACTAGGGCGATGTGGTGAGTGGCCAGGACCCTGTCAATGAGTGAGATTTAGGGTTGGCCTATCTTTATCAGGCACTCTGTGACCCATTCAGTGATTTGGAGTGGGCGAACAACACAAATACCATCACCAGACATTAGGTGGGGCAAGTGACACACACTAGACAGTGCTTGTTTCTTAAAGTGAGGGAATGAGATACCTGTCATAGGTTGACACAAGTACAGAGGAGATTGACACCTGTACAGAGGAGCAGGAAGAGCTAGGGTAAGCTTGTGAGAGAGTTATACTCACCTAATTATACTTGGAGGAAGCATCAGAGCTTTGGGGAGGCAGATGACACACCGGCCCATGATTTGTCTCTTGAAGTGAGTTGATGAGACATGTGCAATCCCATGACACTTGGGGGAGGGCAGAGAAGAGCTGGGAAACTGTGCGGGAAGCTGATGGGGGGGGAGTCACACTTGCCTGGGTTTGATGGGAGGGAGCAGATGCAATTTGGGGAGGTGGGTGACAAACATTTGGACATGTTTCGAAGAACATGTCAAAACCTAAAGCAGCCAGAGGCATGGGAAGATGTGTCACGCATGGTCTTTTCACTACTGCAATTGCATGTTGTCAACTAAAGGCATCATCCAACACACATTAAAGCTCCACTGCAACAAGTCACTCATGAGTACTTGTTGCAGTATAAGAAAATGCAGGGCTATTGCACCACAACAATAACCATCCACTCAGACCAACAGAAGAGGTTGCACTTTCACTTCTCAGATCATCTCAAGAGTGAGGTGAATAGACTTTAGCTAATTTAGATCAAGGAAGAACAACAGATGGAGTACTTGAACGGCAGGGAGAATTAACATGTTAGGTCGCTATCTATGTTGAACGCAGGCTGCATGCTGATGAGATGAATGGTGATCAATACAAAACACATGCTCCATCAGGGTCCAGACAGGAACAAGCATTGTGGTTGGAAAGCAGTGATATTGTGGATGAAGAGGAGAATGAAACCACAGATGCACAGTCTGTATTATTAATACATGTTTGCCCCCCACCTATGTACAGCCCCTTTGAGAAAAATATATATCATTGCAGATCGGAAATCGTGATACATATCAGTAGGTGGCCCCCAGAATACCACCAGCCATCTTCAAAACAGCCACATGAATGCAGCCTGTGCACTGCTAGCCTAATAGTATGAAAGGCAGAAGTAAGGTAGTACTTCACAGAGAATTAACATCAACCAAATTTGGCCATTTGCACAATCTGCCAGAAAAGAACGTGCCGAGCGAAGGCAGAGACCATCTTGATTACCTTATGTCTGTGGTGTGCAGTCCCATGTGTAGACTTACCATGCTCAGACATGGGAAGAAGTCAAAAGATCTGAGATCCATCTCTCCTTCCTACATAACTACTCTTGAAAATAATGTGGCTGTATCATTGCTTGTGTGTAAGACACCAATCTCTACATCCTGTATTCCAGTGGTGCATAACAGGCATCCGCATTATGCCAGGGCACGATTATGGCAATATTTCAGACATGATGATATAATCGGGATGTAATGTTGTCAGGAGATCTCTTGCCCTATTCATTTGTGAAAAGCACTGTATTCCAACACCTTATCAGAAAACCCATCACTACTGGCTGACATATTCTGTCTCTTAAAGTGGTACTTAAAGTGGTATTGGAATTGTACAAAGAAGTTACAGCTGCAGTGGTGCAGATACTACATCAGTCCATGGGGCAAAATGTCCATTGTACAAAGGATATTTGGAACGGTAGTCCGAGCTTTGACTACATGGCGATCACAGCACATTAGGTGACTGATCCTTCCTGCAACAGGCAAGAGGGGTACAGGGGTGATGCAAGTGGGCAACAGGTATATTTAGTTAGACAACAGGTGATGTTGTGCATACAGTGTATTAGGGAAGAAGCCACAAGGGAATTTCACTTCTGGGTGAAGCATAGGAGGTGAAAGAACAGTGGCTAAGGCCTCATAGTTCACATTTGGGTTTGTTGGAGTAGCCTAACAAATTGACAAAGCCATGCATGTCCCTAACTAACATGTTCTTCACCTTCTGGTCATATGATGTATCTTCAAGTGTGAGCCTGTGAAACAAATGGTTGCTGTGCCTATGAAGATCAGCCCACAATTTAGCCAAGCTTAACATGCACAAAACATACTGCACCAGCTGCTACTGCTCCAGAGTTGCACACCTGGAAGACCTCAATGGCCACCCGTTGGAAACTCTACATTGTACACACTGGACAGGCTGCGTGAGCAGTGCAATGCCATTACAGATTACTGCAACTGTCACAGTACAGGTAAAGATGGGTTATTTTTAACACCACATTAGTGGGAGCTGGTGTATAATTTCTGCTCTGTGCTATGATAATTCGAGGGGGCCACCTTGTGGGTAAGCCATCCCAATGCATTCCTGAGTGAGGTTCTCTCTGTGGAGTACCTGCCTGAGCTCAGTCTGACCAACATGCCGATGGCGCGTGCCATGGAATGTCATGCCGATGTGACACCGCTGGTCAGGGACCTGCTTTCAGCCTTGCATGGTGACCCACAGGTAGTTGGATGTAAATGTAACACAGAGTTGCTGCTGGCTACCTTTGTGGACCCATGTTTCAAAGTAAAAGTGGCCACAGCCAGATGCCTAAAAGGATGAACCATCTCACCACTCACATCATGCTTAACAAGGAGGAGACACTCGGCACATGCTCAATATGCATTTCTGCACTGATTGGAACATTAATTGGCAGAAGAATGGAAACTACCATGAGCACAGACATTTCAAAGCAGAATGTGGCATCAATGGGCAGTTAATCAGGCACACCTTCTCAAACTTTGTGAACAGTGCAGGCACAGTCTACCAGGTGAATCATTTGTGGGGCTCCCTCTTTAGTGACACAGGCATCAGGACGGGTCATCAACAGAAACAGAAGGCAGCTGCACAGATGTTTGATGCCTAGCTACTGGACATTTTATCCATGGGAAAAAATGATGACCCATTACACCATCTGGTTATGTGACACTTGTGCCAGTTACTTTTTAATCGCTAAACTCGCACCCAAAAATGTGCAGTCCAAGAGAGCTATCCTGCATCCTGAGCTATTGCCTCTACCCACAGGAGAAGCTTTGCAGTCCCAGATGTAAAACAGGGGACATTTATAAAAATGAACAGCCAGTTAATTGTGGAAGATGATGGTACATCATGAACATCAACACATAGACAAGAACCAGCACGACGATGATGAGTATATATTGCCCAGTGCATGTCCGCCACTGGAGAGTGGAGTGGGATTGTTTCCTATTTCCTGTGACTGGAAATCAGATATCTATATAATAGTGATTATGACTGATTATGACTGAGAGACTCTGACCAGTGTCGGTTTTACACATTGCATTAACGTGATGTTTCCAAAACCTCATCACACACACCGTTCAACTTCTCCTACAGCTCGCAGCCACCTCTTACCATTCTCAGGTGTTCTTACAAGGTGCAGCCGCCTACTATTGTTCAAACGCTCTTGCACAGGGTGCAGCCACCCTTTAAGTTTCTCAGGTTTCTCAGGTTTTTCACAGGTGAGGCCTCTGACTATAATGTGTTTGCCCACAGGAGGCATTCATTCCTTAAAGCTCAGAGCTGGGTTATGCCTTTTCCCAAGGTTCACAGGTTCTGTCACAGAGCCGAGTCACCCCTTAATATTCTCTGATTTTTCACAGGATGCAACTCACCACCCTGTAAGGATCACAGGTTTTTTACAGTGGGCAACAGGGCTATAAGGTTGTTGGGTACTTTCAGAGAGTGCAGCTGTGATCCAAAGTTCTCAAGCTATCCTATAGACAATGTGCTATATTTGTCCAGCTCTCCCACCAACTGCTGCCATTCTCATCAGTATGGGAATCCCTCTGTGTGACCAGAGAACCCCACCCTATCAAATGCCATCTCTGTCTCAATAAAGATACAGGAAAGACAGAGGTCTCACTGGGCCAACAAGTCAATTAGGATCTGAGCAAGCTTAGGCACATCCGAGATGCCGTTGTCATGAACCCTTACTGGTCATCATTGGCAACATGTTCAATTATCATAAACAGAAAGGGAGCAATAATGTTTAAGTAGATATTGTAATCTGCATTAAGAGAAATGATCAAATGGATTGGTGCATCCAACTTGGATCGTCTTTATCTTTTTTGGGAATAGTGATCAGAGTCACTCCTAAACAATATATTGGTACTCTACCTACCTGATCTATTGCCTTCACCACCCTATAAAACTGTGGCATACAGAGTTTGCAAAAATAATAGTGAACCTTTGAGGGCAAGTTCAGTCTTACCTTGGGGAAGAAGGTGCATAGCATGGTATATCTCTTCAGAAAAATGTGTGTCCACCCCTCCTCAAACGTTTATCGGAGAGAGAGAGAGAGAGGGTAACTTTAAAGCAGTAATATAATTAAAATGCTGATTTCTTAAGGGAAGTACTCCTGTTTATACAACTCTTCATTCAAATCTGGTAAGGATCCTAACGGCACAAGTTTCATAAATAATCCCACCCTCGCTCCATTTTAATACCTGGGATACCTAGACCCTGCTAACACCTAGAACCTGCTAATACCTAGAACCTGCTAATACCTAGAACCTGCTTGATCACTGTGAACCATTCATTTTAGTAGTGCATAACATATGATCATGATAAGCTCATACCTGTCTAGAGACATTAGCTTGATAATATGCGCTGATCTCTGATCACAACAAAATTAGCTCTCACCGTGTAGCTAATGTGTGAGTGTAATTTTGTGAGGCAGATGGGTGATTCCTTTCTAACAACCTTAGCTGGGCCTTGAATTGCTCATTTTCTGCCACTCCAAATCGGTACTCACGTACGCAGTATGTATCACCGAGCCCCTAAAGTAGGGCTTCAGTGCATCCAAATAAACAAAATATCTCCTGAACCCAGATTGAACATGAATCAACTACCTTAGCTGTCCTTTAATCCATGAGCAGAATCTTGGGCCCCTTATAACCTATGGTCACATGGCCATGCACTTGTCGTTGCTGCCTCACCCTAGAATGAAACCTACGATATTCAGCAAAGGGCATGATCGGACAAAGCAATCACCACAATTTCACATTACGGATCCTATAGACTTTTAACCACAGAAACAAACAAGTAGTTTCTAATGTAATGTTGATGGAGAAAAGACATACATGAAAATCCTGAAAGCAACGTATGATGTGCTCTTGAAGTATCTATTAATGCCACTGCAACTGCCACGTTTTCTAAGGCCAAACATCTCCTCACAAGTCTATTTCTTAACACAGGAGATCACCTATCCAAAGCTGGAGCAAGGTCTAGGTCAAAATCGTTCATAGAAACATCAGCAAAGGGTAATCTGCATCTGAATTAACTTTGCTTTTATCATGGCAGAACACACACAAAAGCTCCGCCACTATTGATGAAAATCATCTGGCCAAGCCTTACTGTTGGAATAGTTCAGGATATAGAGAGCTTGGTGAAATATCAGCCATCCTTGTGGCATGATGCTAAGTTCAAAGTATGAGATGCTTGCATAGCAACGGGATAAGGCAGCATGGCATGTTATATATCTAGGACGTAGAAAGGAAAAGCTGAGCATACCATATAAGCTGGCAGTGATCAGATGATGAAATAGTAGCTAAGGTATGTGACAGACATCTCAGGGAATATCGCTTTGTAGAGTTGTGTTGCACAGTTGTATGTCAGAATGGTGAATTGCCCATTTTCGTGACTGGATAAAAATAAGCAGCATTTCCATTTTTTAACAAATTGTTTTGGTGTTTTTGTTGCTCAATAATGGGGTTTGAATACTGTTATCACTGTGCCTTTTTCCAGACTCATTTTTCACTTTTCCACTTTTCTCGCACATCTTACTTCCCTTTCACTACACATAGGGTGGGTTTGGATATTTGTGAAGTTTGGGACTTGGCCAGCATTGTGCTTTGTTTCTGACTGCAAGCCATATAGTACACATGTGCCTCCATGATGCCCAGCCCATGTTTGGCTTATAATGAGATGGTTATTACAAACATTCTGCCTGAGCCACTGATGCAGTCCACACCAACGTAAACACTCGAGAGTTTTCGAAAAATGACTCCCCAATAAAAAATCTTCTGAATTCTGTCAATCATATTTAATGTCTTTTTATCAGACCATAACAGCACTCATTATGTCCTCCTAATGAAATACGTAATTTTCTGATTGTATATTTTGAATTTGTCTTTAAACATGCATGATACTGGTACCCACCCACAGGCTCAAAGCAAAGCCACACCGCATTGCATTATTTATGTATTTATGTATTGCATTTGTAAAGCGCACATGCAACCCGTAGGCATTGAGGCGCTGTTGCTAGTTTAAGCAGAAATTACAAACTGCCACCTCCAAAATTCAATTACAAATTCACATAATTACAAAAAATGTGTTTCAGAGCACAACATGCTCCTTTGTCAAGATGTCATGAGCATAATCACAATTTCCCCACGGTACAACATCTCTTTAAAGAGTGAAGAATTATTTCAAAGAACCATTCAGTAAATGCCAAGCGTGCACTGCTCAAAAACTGTAACATGATGGATTTACATTACGACAAGGTATACATGTGTTTTCTTTCCCATTAGAGAAAATAAACATCAAAAACAGCAGTGCCCCACATGTGCCGTCGGAAATTAATTTACAAGTCGTCACTATAATTTCCAGACAAAGAGAAAAGCACCCTCAAATAGGGAATCACAGACTTATTGTGACATATTAATCGTTGCTCTGTAAAAATACAAACGCATTGCAAACTAAACATGTAAAAAGGCAACCATGTTCAGTGCAATATGTAAGCTGGGTCCATTTTAAAGAAACATCCATCAATCAGCTGTAAAGGTAAAACGTTCTCTATTATTGTTCATCCCTCTAAATGCCAGTAAACCCTGATGAAATATACATGGACATTCTCAGGGCCTTAACAGAAGCTTTTTATGGCTACCATTTGAGCCTTTTTTAACTTATCAATTGAAAACATATACTTTCCTCACTGTAAGATTGATGAAATTCTGAAAACTGTCCTTGAACTTTTCGCATCTTGCTGTTTAGTTGGCATAATACGTGTGCTACTTTCATACAGTTTGGAGATCCTACATATGATCATTCAAGTGGTGAAAGTGGATAGGCAGTTCAAAAAATCAAAAATGCAATGTTTTTGCTGCATTCTTCCATTGTTGTCAAATCCGAAAATGCCATTCAAAGCAGTGACATACACTTTGCAAAGGCCACGAATATATAATCCCTTTGGCATCGACAAAGGCAACCATGTATTGGATTCACTGTTAATCCCACAAAAAATCTTGGCATAGCATAGATTTAATATTTTTCAACTTTAAAAATGTCAGAGATGACAAATAATGTAGTTTGCATCGCAAGGCAGCATGCAATAACAATACATTTCAATGTTTCAGAAAAATATCTATCCATGTGAATTATTAAAAGAATTGATATCTCACTGTTTGACTAGTAAGTTTCTTTGGTAATTAATACTAGACTTTAAAAGCGTAGTGTGATTAGTTTTAAAAACCTCGGAGAAAGTATGTTCCACCAACAATTTTTAGTAGCCTCTTCCTTCAAATCTCTTAATCATAATGGAACATTCAAATTCACAAGCCGTATTTGTATTGTAAAGTTGCCTTGCTCATACTATTACCCCATATGTCATACTATTAATCAAAGATTTTGGATGCTGGAACTATAGCGTACACTCAAATTACAGGCCTTCATAGTATGATATGATATGAAATTTTATTTATATCGCACTCATCCACAAGTGTTTCAGAGTGCGACCAAGCAAAGGGAGGGGAACAAGGGAGAACAAAAATAGCGATCTTACTCAGCCCAGTGACATTAGAATGTGCAAGTGCATCGAACAGCGAGGAAGAGCGAGACATGGAAAGTGCGAAACAGAGGAGAGAAAAGAATAAATAAGTGAAATAAATAAATGCAATGAAAAGGTAGTGCAGTCCGCAAGTGGCAAGTGCATGATTAGTCAGATAGGGAATATCGGATAAGTGCAGAGGGAGACTGGGGGACTGAATGGGTACAGATACAATCCGAGTTCCAGGCCCCGAGGCAGTGCAGGAGGGTGGCAGGGTGAGCAGGTACCTGGGCCCTAAGGACAGAGGGTGGCCAAGTGCACGGTGCCGTGAGAGAGAAGCAGATCAACAGTGGAGAAGAGGGGCAATGGCAGAGGTGAAGAGGAAGGTCTTGAGGTGGTTCTGGAACTGGAGATGGTTCTCCTCAAGTTTCAAGGTGGTCGGAAGGCTATTCCAAAGGGAGGCCCCAGCCGAAGACAGATATCTGCCCCCAGCTTGTTTCTTTGAAAATCGACCAACTGAGTAGCAAAGGGCTTGAGAGGGGAGGTATTTACAGAGGGAAAGTTGAAGGTATTTTCGACCCAGGCCCCAGAAAGCCTTGTGGACAATGTAGAGGATTTTAAATGTAATCCTTGCGCCCAGTAGGAGCCAATGAATGGATTTCAGAGCTGGAGAGATACGTTCCCAGGGCTTGAGGCCAAGGACAAGTTTCGCAGTTCTGTTCTGGATTAGTTGTAAAGGGTGGAGAGTGGAGGCATGTAGATTTAGAAAGAGGCTGCTGCAGTAGTCCAACCTAGAGAGAACCAGAGCTTGGGAGACAGTGAGCATCATTACGAGGAAGGCGGTAGGGGGTTAACGGTGCTGGTTAACCACCTACCGCCTCATTACAAGGTCTGCTCGCGGAACCTTGAAAGGGGAAATACCGGGCCCTCCAAGGTCCGAATGGCCCGGTATTTCCCCATTTAAGGAACCCAGACCCAGTACCCGGTATGGGGGTAGCCATCCTGCTAAAAGCGGCATGGCTACCTCCATACTTGTAATGAGGCCCAGTGAGCTTCTGAGGGAAGGAGAGGAAAGGCAGAGTACCTCTAAGGAGGTGCAGTAGGAAGTTTGACTTTTTAGACAAGTCAGAGATGTGTGCGGAAAAGGAAAGTGTGGAGTCAAAGATGACCCAGAGATTCTTAGCCTCGGAGGTAGCGGTAGGAGGCGGGCCAAGGGGGGCCGGCTAGAAAGTGAAGGGAAATAATGGTGAAGGTGTACCAATGAGGAGGATCTCAGTCTTGTTGGTATTTAGACAAAGATTGTTGGTGGCACACCAGTTTTGAATGGTGATTAGACAGTCGGAGATGAGGGAAGGAGAGGAGGTGCCTGAGGAAGCCTGAAAATGAGTTGGGTGTCATCAACATAGCACTGAAAGTTTGAGCAGAAAAAGGAAATGCAGTAGGCGAGAGTTACCAAGTATTGGTTGAAAAGCCAGGGCGAGAGTTTAGAGCCCTGGGGAACACCACATGTATAAATGGAGATAGAGGAAAGGAAGGACCCAAGTGTTACCTGGGAGGTTCGATCAGAAAGGAAAGAGGTCAGCCAGGCCAGAGCCTGATTGGTGATACTCAGGTTGTCACAGAGACGATTGAGCAGGATGGTATGGTTGACCGTGTCTAAAGCAGAGGAGAGATCCTATTAATGTTAGTTTCTTAACACCCATCTTTGACCATCAAAGTCAGGTCTAAAAATACAATAAATACAATATCATATTTTAAGGAAAGCATTGCTGGTAAGAGGCTCAGCTGGGCTGCATGCCAATTGCTGCAATCTGTGTGTGATATTCAGGCTGCAGGTTTGCATCCTGGTAAGGCCAACTCAACCTTTTATCCTTCCATGATTCTTTGCACTTTGTATGTTCAGGGGGTAATGGGTTGGTGTATTTGTACTGACCATCAACTCATCCTGTATTAGAGGCTGTGGGGTAGTACCTGGATAATAGATGTTCCCTTGTTTAGCTACACTAAATCCCATCTGTGGCAGTAGAACATTTTGTTTTATTTTTTTGAATATTCGTGATGATATGTTTAATACAATTGATAGTCCCGGTTTGTTTAATTCCCTATTAAACTTGTTACCACACCCTGGGCTTCATTCCATGTTTGATGATAATTATGTGGTAATTCACTGAATTTCTGCCAAAATCAGGTACTGTGACCTCCAGTTGCCACCTGGGATTACCACAGGATTAAAAGTGGTGGTAAGGCGGTGTTATTCCCCATTTTTGAAGTCCATCAGACTTCATAGGGATTTTGGCAGAGTTACTGCAAGCAGTGATTCCGCTGTGGTAATTCAGCTGATTTTTGGCATTGAAGTAGGTGATTTTGCCTCCTCTTCAATGCTAATGTTGGTATTTGGCAAAGTGGCAAAACAAATGCATATCCATTACAATCAAAAAAGTGGTGATAACGGAATTACCACAACTTATTTACTGCTGTGTCAAACTCAGAATGAGGCCCCCTGTTTTGTATTTCTGTAAAATAGTGACCTTAAATATAGGTTTTGCCAAACTAATAATTAATATTGATATTAAGAAATAGATATCCTGCTTTCAAATTAGACCAACTCACACCCTCTTTCTAGAGGGTGGGGACGATGTAAAAAATGTGTCAAAAGAAGACTAGCCCTTATTTGTACCACATCCACACATTCTATTTGATGGGAACAGGTCTGCATTCCATGTTTTGGAATAGCAGCAGCTACACAACAAATATGTGTGATCACAGCCAACACGCCAGACACACTGCATACTGATGCACGTATATGATGATTCTGATTACATTAAACACCATGTTCACACTTTAGTAAAGGGGCTATCAGAACAACTTCATACTTCATGCAATTTACTAAAAATACCCCTCTGTGATATCCTTACTAACACCACAAATGATTATTGCTGGTGATCAGGTATAGGGTTAAGATTCAGCAGAGTGTATCTGGTGTTCCAAAGGTATTCACCACGGTTACCATCCTACCTGTGCATGCTGCTAGCATTTCACAGAATGGGTGAAAGAGTCACCAGACACATGCAGTGATCTTTCTCCTTAACAGCGGGTACTGGTGCATTTGAGCTGAGAATCCACACATTGGGCGCATGTGGTGCCGAGCTTAAAGAGAACACCTTACCAATGCAGGATGGATGAGTTGGGTTAAAACTAGGGTAATGTGAGCGACGCATTAAATATTGCAGGCTTTGGAAGCCGGTTTTAAACAAAGGTTATCTGAAACAGGAAACTGAACATATCTTGCTTTAGAAGTCCCAAGCTTGTAATTGAAGTGAATGTCTATTGGCCTCATTACATGGATGGCGGTAAGGGTTAACGGTCACCGTTAATGGCAACGGTGACCGTTAACCCTTACCGCCTTACTACGAGGTCCCTTAGCGGGTTGGTGCTTTAACGCCTGCTTTTTGCAGGCGTTAAAAACCAACCCGCTAAGGGACCTTGGAGCTAATTACGGCACCGCAAAATAGCGGTGCCGTAATTAGCGCCTTCCCCATTCCCATAGAGCCCTATGGGGCAGAAATGGGAATGGGGAAGGGCAATGGCGGAAGGGGGATTTACCGCCCCACCAACCTTGGAATGGGGTGGTAAATCCCCTTTCCGCCAAGGCGGTGGCGGTATATTACCGGCATGAGCCATGGCGCTAATAGCGCCATAGCTCACCACCTTCCGTGTAATGAGGCCCTATGTATGGATTCAGCTGCTCACTTGTGCTTACAGAGAAAGTTTTAGTATGTTGTAGAGCCTAGGAGCAGCTGCTAGAGAGTAAGTTGATGCCCTGGCCATAGATCAAATTTAGCCAGGGCCAAAGACCTTTTGTAAGACTACACGTGCTGTGAAATGTATAAAAGCTCTCCTTTGAATGAGGGAGAGCAGACACAGATAAAGAGAGGGCAGGTGGTTCCCATGGCAAAATTGTATGACCATGATGGAAATAGCTGCGCTATATAATAAAACCTGTGTCTCTAAGATAAAAATACATTCTGTTCCTGTTGTTTCAATATTGCCATAAACTTATTTTCTGAGAACAAGCAGGAATACAAATAAGTATTTTCCCACAATTGGCACCGCCAGATGGGACCTAATTGCAGTTAGGATCCAGTTGGACTGAATGTGCCACGGTCGGAAGAACAGGCAAAGGTGGGCGATGGGCGTGGGGCGCACTGCTGTTATCAGGACAAGAGGTTTGCCTTGCAGCAACACCTTCACCCACCAGCTAACTTCATCGACACGATTGACCTCCTGCAACTGAGGATCCTCTGCGGTTTGAGGAAAAGGAATTTGCATTCCTGGTGAAGCACTGGTACAGAATACTGCAGAAAATTAGGTGAGACCGTTGCAGAATTATATTTAATGGTTTTATATTAGGAAAATAATATGCAGTGTTCCCCGTCGAAAGCATACTGTTAATGAGCCATGGGGAAATACGCTCAGAAATATAAGATTTGTGTTTTTATGGAAGCTTACTGCTAAAATGAACAATACGGAAATACACTCTGTGACAAATGTTTTGTCAATTTCACTAACAAAATGCCACTTGAACTTAAGGGAATTGACCCTCTGATATGGGTTTTGGGATCCAATGTTCTAGGATGCATGGTTTTTAACCTGGTGAAAATAATAGTTAAGCAAAGTGTGGTATTACCAATCATTCCTCAGTATTACAAATACACAAGGAAGGGTTAGAAGGAATCCAACCCATATTACAGGATTTTTAGGCAAAAGGTTTCTAAAGGAAATTGTGGGGAGTCCATGCAACAGCTCAATTCCCCCTGTGCAAAAACAAATTAATGGGAAGCCCTGTGTTCCAGCACAATGGAGACTAATTATTGATCTCAGAGTAATAAATACAATTGTGGAACCACTGTATCCGGTGGCACAAGACATGACATCCCTGTTTACCATGATACCACTTTCAGCTCAAATATTTCACTGTTCTAGGACTTAAAAATGCTTTTTTTTAGCATTCCGATCCATGAAGCCAGACAGTATCTATTTGCCTTTAATGTGGAAAAGTGGTCCTACACTTTCCGTATGGGCCCCAAGGTTCCACAAGTATTTATAGCCAAGCATTGAAAACACAGCTAGACATGTTAATACCAACTGCAAATACCATATTGCTTCGATACACTGATGATCTATTGATAGCTGCAGACACCCAGGAGCAATGCATAGCATGCTCTGTACAGCTGTTACAATTTGTAGCACCACTGGGACATAAAGGGCCTGATTCACAGAAGTGTTTTATAATGGCACAATGCCATTCAAAAAAAGCTCTTTGAATTAGGCCCATAGTGTCTCTAAAGAAGTTACAGTTTTTCAAAACAGAGGATACCTACTTACTTCATTAATGCTGACATCTGATGAAAGCATCGCAACATGAAGAAAACATCTTCAAATGGAATGGCTAGAAAGTTGTCATGTGTACATCATTTGTGGCACAGATTCCTCCTTGATCCTTTTAGACTTAAATTTTAATGTTATTTATTCAACAATATTCAACTATCAAAGCCAGTGGAAACATTAGCTGTCTGTGTGGAAATTCAATGTAAGAATCTCTAATGTACTTTATGCTTTCATGTATAGTGGATGCTGTTCAATATACAAAGTAGATATGGACAGTATTTAGGAAATATGACATAGCAAATGTGGCAATATTAATTATGCAGATGTTACAGTATTCTTTTATTTTCATTGTGGTTGCCAAAGTTCACAATGTTATATGTTATATTTCAAAGACGTATTGCAGCGTTTAATCCAAATTAGGATTTTTTTTACTATAAACTAGGATGTTTTTACAATATTTTAATATGTATCCGTTCATAATGTCTGTATTTTAATATTTTCTGGTTTATATATTCATCAAGAGTATTGAATACTGATTGGGAATGTGGTAATTGTACACAGAATAGTGGTTTTAACGTATGTAAAGTTGTATGGAGAGACTCTCTGAAACAAAGTTATACTTGAACTTGAACCTTGAACTAGTGGTACTGCTGGACTACCAGAGATGGTATTCCAGATATGATACGGTTGGAGATGGTGAACTCTGAAGGCATTTACAATGTTCTCCCCATCTCCACCTTCAATGTGACGGTGGAAAAGGATAATGTACAGTAATACCTCAGAACTCTGAATCCAGCAGCAGTAATTATGGCAGTATTTTGCAAACATACCCCCAATTATTGTTACTGCAAAACTTGTAAAAATTCTCAAATTCTTCGGTCTTCCTTTCACTCTATTTTTCAACTTGCTAATTCCTGTGACACTGATCGGAGGTAATAGTTGAAACCCATTTATTTAATGCTAAAGCAATATGCCCCTCGCGGTGGGGGCATTACCGACTCAGGTAATGCCCTGGGCCCATAGTTATAGGCACAAGCAAAGGCATATAGCTATTAGTACTCCGGCCTGCAACAACTGCGTGACAGGGGCACTGAAAACTTTAATATGGCCATCTATATATACCTCACAGTTGTCATTGCGGCTATGAAATTCCTGTTTTCATGGTGAGTTTAATGAAAGAAGCTATTAATATAAATACTGTGACAAGCCCAGTATCCTGGCCATGTCAAGAGGGATTTCGGACACCTCTCAGTAGAAGGGAAGAGGCCTACCAGGGAGTAAGCCAGAGCCAGTCCCACTGCAGAGGTGGACAGTGGCAGTTGAGATATCCCTAGCCCCTTCCCCATGTGCCAGCCAGTACTCTTGCAGTACCAGCTTGTCATACACCATGCCTCGAAGTCAAGATTCTCACCGGTTTCTTTCTTGTTTTCTGGTTTTCCTACAGTCAACCTCCAACAGCCACTTTAGAAACCAGAGACCTGCACCAGGCTGAAAGAGAACAATTATCCAGTGTTTGACAGAAGTGGAATGCTAAACATGGAGAGCTGACAAAATGAGAGATGGAGAGAGAGAGAGAGAGAGAGAGAGAGAGAGAGAGAGAGAGAGAGAGAGAGAGAGAGAGAGAGAGAGAGAGAGAGAGAGAGAGAGAGAGAGAGAAAGAGAGAGAGAGAGAAAGAGAGAGCGAGAGAGAAACAGAGAGAAAGAAACAGAGAGAGAGAGATAGAGAGAGCATGGAAGTTACATAACAGATAGGCACATGCCCCACCAGGACTGAAATTACCTTGGCAAAGTCAGGGCCACATCTCCCTATCATGAACACAGATATTGAATGCCTAGGGCAGCAACTCTTATTCTGTGATCGGGCCGCATGGAGAAAGTAGGTAGGGCTTAACCCACTATTGTAAAACTTTGCAGATTGTAACACGTCTAGGGCGGGGAAGGCTACACAGGATTGGCCATGGCAAGAGAACCAATGGCTGGGGGATGATGACATAACATAACTGACAGGAAATAGGAAGTTGAGGATTGTACGGGTGAGGTCAGAGGAGGTAGAGATGTTGAGATGCCATTAGGTGAAAAGAAGAATCAGCACATTGTGGAGGCAATTTCTGGATAAGAACAGGTATTAGTTATTCAGTGCATGTGGCACAGTGGTGTGAGGGTGTGTGATAGTGCAGTGTGAGGAGTGTGATCAAGTGAGTTAGTATGAGGAGTGTGTGAAGTGGATGATACTGGATGAAAGGAGGGTGTTTGAGTAAGTAGAGCAGAGCCTAGTAGTGCAGAGCAGTGAGAAGTAGTGTGGATGAGGGGAGGGATTAGTAGTGTGGAGCAGTGAAGTGAGTAGATGTGGGGAGGGGAGTAGTAGAGCAGAGGAGGGAGTAGTAGTATGGAGGAGGAAGCAGTCATGTTGATTAGGGAGTGATAGTAGGAGGGAGCAGTAACATCAAAGGGTGAATGAGAGAACTAGAAAGTGTGAAAGAGTGTGCAGGGATAGGAGAGAGGAGAGAGTAAACATGAGATGAGTGGAGACTAAGGGCCTCATTACACGGTAGGCGGAGGACCAAGGTGCTATTAGCAACTTGGTCCATGCCGGTAAAATACTGGCACCGCCTTGGTGGAAAGGGGAATTACCGCCCTATTCCAAGGTTGGCGGGGCAGTAATTCCCCCTTCCCCCATTGCCCTTCCCCATTCCCATAGGGCTCTATGGGAATGGGGAAGGTGCTAATTACGGTACCGCAAATTGCGGTATCGTAATTAGCACCCTGGTCCCTTTGCAGGTTGGTTTTTAACGCCTGCTAAACAGCAGGCGTTAAAGTACCTACCCGCAAAGGGACCTCGTAGTAAGGCGGTAAGGGTTAACGGTCACCGGTACCATTACCGGTGACCGTTAACCCTTACCGCCTTCCGTGTAATGAGGCCCTGAGTGTCGAAAGACGAAAATAAAGGGGAGATGGGAGCGTGTGTGTTAAAGGTCAAATCAAATCTTACACGGTGTCTGAAAGACACAATCTCCGTAATCCCTTTAGATCAATAACAACTGGCTAGAGTATGGAAAACTAGCAAGTCCCAGAAGGAGATTAGAGAGAAAAGGCCAAGTGTCTTTAGGTTGTCCTTGCAGCTCTAGTGATTGGTATATTGAGGAACAAACAATTGCTGTCGCTAACCTGGGGATAATGGCATCTGGGCAAGGGAGTAGGTGCACACATATGAGTGAGTGCGAGAGAGAGAGAGAGAGATAGAGAGAGAGAGAGAGAGAGAGAGAGAGAGAGAGAGAGAGAGAGAGAAAGAGAGAGAGAGAGAGAGAGAGAGAGAGAGAGAGAGAGAGAGAGAGAGCAAAGTGAGAGAGAGGGGTCTGAGAGGGCACCAGATAGCCATTTGAGCATCAATAAAATACCTTGATCCACCTTAGATTTGGAGTGATCATTGTGCCATCTGTGACATATGGTGTCATTGTGGGATCCTTTAGACCCCGATATAGATACCACCCACTAGCAAACAAGATCCTACTAACTGTGAGACTGATGAGAACAGCCCAAATCTCCTCGAGGGTCACTCCAGGGGTTGTAGGATATAACCTCTGTGAGTATGGAGATGTTAACTTTCCACCAAAGTCAAGGTCATGGTTCAGACTGGGTAACAAGTAGAAATGCCAGATGGAGCATTTAGTACATTGATTTCAAAGTCAGGGTTTGCCCATGAATATTTCCTGGATGTTGGAGACAAAGCTAGTGATAGAGATTACTGAGGAACGATTGAGGTGATCTTGCTAAACCTCAGGAATCAACCTTTTAACCTGAATTAGGGCCAACCCATCACTCAAATGGTTTGTGAGAAGATATTCATTCCCGATATAGAGAAAGTAGAGAAATTGGAGACAACTCATAGAGACAAATTCTGATTGAGGGCACCTACACGCAAGGAGGAATCCAGCTGAAAAAGATCTCAGTGCATGCTACTCTTGCCCTAGAATTTGCCATACCTCATAGGACAGACCCCATTTGGGACAGACCATAATAAAATTGGTTTTGGTAAGCTGAGAGCCGAACACTGAAGACCCACTGTTTTATAGAAAAAGGAGAATCCTCTATCCAGTCAGTGTTGATCCCAGAGGAGATGGCATTATTCACCACTAATTGTTGGTTCCAAAGCAGATGCAGATGGCTGTTCAATTATTGGGGATGGCCCATTCTAATTTGAAAGTGGGACATCTTGGGGTGGAGAAGAATCAGACGACGCTGCTCAGCTAATTCTACTGGTTGATGGTTTATGCTGAAATGAAACAATTCTGCAAATGCTGCCCCATCTATCAGCAGACCGCCCCACATGATGTTCCTTAATCACTACTCCAGCCCTTACCTATCATAGAGGTGCCTTTCCACTGTTTCAGAATGGATATAGTCGGCCCCTGGAACTATCCAAGCCTGGGAACAGGTACATCCTAGTGATTCTTGACTATGTGACCAATATTCGTGAGCCTTCCCCCATGAAAACAAATACTGCCATGGTTATCTTACAAGTTCTCATTCCCTTCTTCGCCAGAGTGGGGTTTCCAACATAATTTCTCACTGACCAAGGAAGGAGCATTTAGTCCTGACTGGAAACCCTGATCTATGCATAAAAGGGTGGTGAGTGATCAGATCAGTTAGTGTAAGGAGTGTCTATGAAGTGGATGATACTAGGAAAAGGGATTGTGTTTAAGTGGTGTGGAGGAGGGAGTAGTAAAGTGGAGAAGGGTGTAATAGGAAGTGCAAGGGAAGAGTAACATAAAAGGGTGGAAGCGAGACATAGAAAGTGTGAATGACCTCAGAGGGTTAGGCGAGTGGAGAGTGTAAAGGGAGGTGGAGTGAAGCGGGAGCATAGAGAGAAGGAAGCACAAGGGAGAGGAATGAGTGGGTGTGAAAGGTATCATCAAATCTAATAGGGTGTCTGAAATGCACAATCCCCAAAATCCCTTTTGGCCTCTAACAACTGGCTAAGGTAGGTAAGGTTAGGAAGCCTCTGATGGAGCTTAGCGAGATAAGGCCAATCACCATTAGGTTGTACTCACAGCTCAACTGTGATTAGTATACTAAGGGGGAAACCATTGCTAACACTAGTAAGGAATAAGGACATCTGGGCCATGGCTGTGGATAAGCAGCATGCAGACAAGAGGGAGAGGAAGGGATGGAGGGAGAGAGGGGGAGAGAGAGAGAGAGAGAGAGAGAGAGAGAGAGAGAGAGAGAGAGAGAGAGAGAGAGATTGAGAGAACACGTGAGCGAGAGATAAGAGTGTAAGAGTGGAGAAGTACGAGACACAGATGTAGCATATATTTTTTTTTATATAAAGCAAAAGAAAAGGAAAACCTAGCTGGCCCTGTATCTAAGAGGGGGGTCACTACCTCAACAAAAAGACTAAGGACTCTGTCAGAATTGTCCATTAACATAAAATGTCCACCGTCCTATGTCCAAACCTATTTCTGTCCATTCCACAATATATTAACTAAGGAAAACAAGGGTCTTCTTGGTCCAGAAGGAGGCTTCTCGTTCTGGACCCCAACTTTAGTGTTCAATTCTTAAAGTTAAATTCTTGGCAAGAAAGCACAGTTCCAAAGAATCAGGGCAAAGTCCCTTCCCCTGTTATTCCTCCACTTCACAAATGTCTGGTTTACTGTCCTGCCACACTTGATCGCAGCTCTTATCTTCGTCTTTTCACCAGAAGTTCTATTTCACAAAACAAAACACCAAATAGCAAAGTTCACAAGTGTAGCATCAAGTCTGGTTTACTATCCTGCTAAACTTGTCTTTAGCGCTTGTCATTCCAGAACGTATATCGTCTTTTAGCAATGGGACCCTTTGTCTCTACTTCTAGCAGCCCCTCGTTTGCATGCTTCTTCAAACTGTAATGGGTCATTGTCCCCCCTGTACTGTTCTTGCAGGGATTCCCTGACTTTATGTGGTTCCCAGACTCTGATGCACTGTGTTTGCGGGGATTCCCCAGTCTCATTTGGGTCCCAGACCCCTCTCTCGGGTTTATCACATGTCATAGCCATGCCCTGTTCACTAACCTGCCAGGCACTGTTTACCATATGTTCTCTTTGTCTATTTCCCCAAATACAGTAAACCAGATATATTTTGTGGCACTATTGGCTTGCTCACGTGGCTTTGCTGGACTGCCTTGCTTGTTGTGGGCTTCCACGCACCTTCCTGTTTTCTCTGTGTCTCCTGGCCATGTTTGCAAGTCTGTTCTCTCTCGGCTCACGTCTGCTCCGACTGCATGGTCTGTCCCCTGGTTGCTCCCGGACCTCTGATTCTCCAGCCAGAACAATTTTGAACACAGTGTGTTTCAGCAAGGCTCCGTCAGTTTCCTCTGTTCTCTGCGGTAAACTTCCAGACAGATCTCGGTTCCTCCAGGGAGGATTTGCCTTTGCACACAGTCCTTCTTCTCGTGTTAACGTTAAGTTTGACTCTGATTGACAGAACTGTGTATGTTGGTTCTGCAGTGCACTTTTTCCTCCTTGCCCGATCTTCTTCGTGTCAGTAGCTAAAGACCTTCTGTGTAATTTTCACTCTTCCTCGTCCCAGTATATTCTGTGTAGATGGGGTCTCCTGCTCTACAGAAGCACTGGTCTGTGTAGATAGGTTCTTCCGCTCAACAGAAACACATAGACTTGTGGGGAACTATAGAGGATGGAGTGGGGTAAGAGGAAAGAGGGCACAGAGATGGATGGGATGCATACCATGTTCTCCCAAGATAGTTGTCATTGGTCCCATAGAGGGTTACCCTCCCCAAGAGATCCACCCGCTGAGTACCACCCCCAGTGGGACTATCGGGCAGTGGTCTCACCATCCTTGCCTTGTGGGAAGGGGCTTCCACCATGGGAGCTGTGACATACTCTGGGATTTGTCACAAGAGAAAGAGAGATCCCTGGGGCCCACTAAAACATCAATAGAAACTCTTGAACTGCCTCTGAGAGTTGCAGGGATTTGTGTGCCAAATGCACCAATATTTCAATTTAATGTAAAATACTGGACATTTTGCACCCTTAAAAGGGGTATTGTTTCAGAATTCTCATAACTTTGAAGGAAAAATTATCCATTTGCCTTTTTTCAATGCAGCGTTCATGTATATTTTTTTTTACTTGATGCAATCTGAAATGTCTCTCCTAACTGTTGATTATCTGCACGCATTGCTGGGCAGGTCCCTTGAGTACAAGTAGCTTAACAGTGTTATGGAACAACTCTATTAGCCTCTCAGCATGAAAGAAACGAGTCCTTTAGAGACATTTAGAGAAGGATCTGCATGTAGACAATGAATATAGCACTATTTTTAAGGGATGCTTATACTGTGAATATTTGTAGTCAATCGTTGTCGCAGACATATTTACTAATCCAAAGTTCTATGTGATATGCAAATAATTTGCCGAAAACTTTAGTCATAGCCGAGAAGACATACGCTGTGTGTAGCACAGAATGAGTGGACCACTAACTACGTCAACCATAAATAATCGATACCTGGTTGACAACAAAGCGGTTGATAGAAGTGATATTGCAATCAAACAACAATGCACATGAAAAAGGAACTTAGCGTGTAAATGTTATTCTTCATACATTGAAGCACATTTCTGAATGAGCACTAGAACATAATCAATCTTTGCATCAGCACACCAGATATATTATTCATAGCAAAAGTATAAAAAATATCCAATATGGATGGATTAAAGGTTCTTGGGCTAAGTTTGATCAACACAATGACTACAAGAATTTGCTTTTTATTTTCTTGAAAACACTGCATTTTTTTCAGTGTTAAGATTTATTTTATATGTTTGTTATCTTTGAACTAGTACATACATGTCATTTTTCCAATGTTCACTGTCCTTTCAGATGCCCATATCAAGGACGATGATCTGGAAGATTGTTTCTCAAAAGGTGGATCACAAAATATATAAAATATGAAAAAACCTTACTAGAAAGAGTTGGGAGTATGACTGCCAGTATTACACAATTTGCGTGGCTACGAAGATGAACTACAGTAGCATTATAGATTTGGCCTCCTTTTAACTAAGGAAATTCAATTTATAACCTGATTTATTATGTGTATTAATGATTTTAAAAGATTTTTAAATTAAGATTTCTGAGTGATGGGAGGGGCCACTCTGCGGGAGCAAGCGGATGAGAGAGAGCAGCCTCCTGACAGTGAACGGGATGTCGCAGCTGTGCGCCCTCTGGTAGGGTTGCTCGGGCAGGAAGCCGTGGAGGACGATGCTGATCCACCAGCAGTGGACGCCCAAGAGGGCCCCCTCGTGGTGGAGCCGATTGAGGCACGGACAGCAAATGAACAGGCTGTAAACCTGGATGAAGCCCCACATTTTGGGGGCAAACTGGGAGGTACACCGGTGAGGGTGGAAGTGGAAATCCACCCGCCGCCTCTTACTACGCCTTCTGCTACAGCCGGGACAAAAGAAAAAGATCAAAATGAAGACAGCGAGGTCCCGGGCGAGCAGAGTCAACCCACAGCTTGTCCACTTACAAGACCGCCGGACATACAAACAGAAGAAGGCCCGCGTCCCAAAAAACTGAAAACAGTGCAAAAAAAAAAATGATATGCCATCAGCTCCTTCTTCAACCCACTTTGCACACCCAGCGAAGTTGCCAAGGTCTAAAGGAGCAGAAGCCAATAACGTTGAAAAACAGAGAGCCAAACGGACAATAAGTTGAACTTTGAAAACCACAAACAACAAAAGTCAACCAGAAAACAACATCTTCTCTTCGCAAATCTTAGCAGACTTTTTTGTGAAACGTCGTAAAAGAAAGTTCTAAAACATGTGTGAAATAAGCGACAGCGAGATGTTGGAAGTTGTCTACAGCTCAGAGGATCTGCTGATTGAGATACCTAGCGCAACCTTAGACACAAGTGTGCCTAGTCTAGAGGGCCTAAAGAACCCATCAACCAATCCATTGGATGGGACAGAAGAACCTGAGCCTATCCACAAGTCCGGAGTTGAACCGCAGTTAGATGAAACTCCATCAACAACACCAGAGAAGGAGATCTGGACGGGTAGCCTGGAAACTCCCCAATTGTCAACAGACAAAATGCAAAATGACAAAGACACAGAGGAGGCAAAAAATAAAAGCCTTATGGGAAACGACGATTCTGCTGCCTTGAGCCCGATACCTGAGGCGGAAAATTCAGTGCCAAAAGACACATACATACCAGTAATTATCGCACCAACTAAGGAAAAGGGAAGAAGCCCTTGCCGAGAATCTATACCTGAGAAATCACCCGAAAAAAAAACGGACATGGTCACGCTGATGTGTGCAGTCGCGGTGGCCATGGCGCCCTTTACCAAACTATACGAGGCCATAAATGACTCACTAAAGGTCCACAGTTCCTTACTTGCAACAATGCACGCAAAGTTTCTGTATTTGGAAGGTTATGTCACTGCGGTGAAAAAGAAAAAACAAAGGCATGCACTCTCCAACACCAATCGATACCTTCAGAGGAAATTGAAATAACCTCTACAATTGTAACCATCGAAAAGGGGTCCCAAACTCCGTACAGTGAGACAAATAAAATCCAACTGCCTTTGAACATAACGAAGAGTGTAGACATGCCTACCACTAAGGCAAGCACTACCACTCGACCCCTAGCTAAAAAGTCCAAGTCCATCAGTCTGCCGCAGAGCAACCTAGAAAAGAAATGCAGTGCCAGCAGCTGCCAGAGCCTGAAGACGGTTCAAAACTGTGTATGTGGAAAAAAAGACACTATAGTGTCGTTTGACTCTGAGAATCTTCCAGCGAAGGTTAGCGAACCTACGATAAATAAAGACTTCTCTATTTTCGCAGACTGCCGACCGACAAATGCATCAGTCTTTAACACAGAGAAACAACTGGTATTTTGCTTACCGGTTCAGGAAAAGAGCTTCAATGATAGGAAGACGAACCAGAAGGGTGGATTAAGGACAGACAAAAAATCAAATTGCTCAACTCCAACCCACCCAGAGGAAGCTTCTATCCCAATCTGTATTGACCAAATGGAGACTTCTAAAGCTTCTAACACCTCAAAATCTACAGAAGATCTTTTGATGGAAGAAGTCCTTGATAATCTGAACCAATCTTGCGAAGTTATCATCTCAGATCTTACCGAGCGACCAATGAGTAAGGGGAAAACATGTGAACACAAACCCGAATCTAATTCGGATCAGGTTACAAATGATGTAGGAGACCAACTCCTATTTCTATCATTGGAAGACCGATGCAAGAAGTTATTCCACACTGCAAATTGGGGCGCTGAGAAATCGCCTGAGAAGGGTTGTAAGAAACCCACCCAAGGATCGCAAAAGCATTACCACACCAAAGCCACAAATTCTGACAACCGCAGCGCGGGGAAACCCGCTTACATCATAACTGAAAAAAGAGAGCAGACCCATGATCGACATAAGAAAGATGCAAGGCGAGAAGATAGCAAAGAGAACAGAAGATTAAACAGACATGAGAGTGAACCTCGCGGAAGAGAGTTTCCATCTAAAAAGCGACCCCACTCGATGAAGACCGGTCCTCCTGCCTTTAAACTGGAACAAATAGGCAATTGTCGAGACTACTTGATACTTAATAGAAGAACGGTTATGGAACTGCTACATAGCATCCCCAAACTGAGATCTGTGGAATCGAGGGACCTGCAAATAGTGGAGCTGATCCACGAAGGCCGACAAGATACTGCCTACCTATTTATCTCCTCAAGATCGGTCAAACAGAAGCTGCGTGACTGCCTGAAGCACCTCATGAAACTGGGATACGATTTTAGTGAAATTGAAGCTGCGGGAGGCGAACAACTGGTGGAATGCTCAAAACCTAGCCCCATTCATAGTACCCCAAGAAAAAGGGCAGATTCCATCAAGGACATTAGATCCTTTGATGAGACGAGGCAAAAACATCCCTCAGAGCAGCACAACAACGCAAAGTCATTACCATTAGCGACAGAAACGCCGAGTAACGTTCACAAGAGAAGAAATACCTCGACTGACCTCAGCCAGCCATAAAGAAAGACCAGAGGAGGCAGTGACGAAATATGAAAGAAATCCTCGGGGGCCTTGAACACTTATTAAAAGAACTTGCACGCAGACAGTGACAACGGCGCAAAACCTCAATGAAGATAAGGAAAAACCCAATTCTTTACAAAATCTTTGGGCATGGCTTCCGAAAGCCTTGGTCCTGCCAAAAAAATAGCAATTCAAGTCCATCAAAAACTTCAACGACGACTCAACACGAGGCATAAACATCAAGCAAGCCAAATTAGGCTCGTGGAACACCCGTGGGTTTATGCACCTCACAGTACAGGGCGACGGCAATTTGGCCTCCTTTGACATCTTGTGCCTTCAGGAGACTTGGCTAACCACAAATCCTACCTTAGATGGATTTGATATAGCTTTTGCAACAGCTAAAAAAGGACCAAAGGGGAGACCTTCCTCGGGGTTGATAACTGCAATCAGGAATGGAAATGGAATGAAACTGATAAAAATCTTGACAATATCACTCCTTATGATCTCAGTACAAGTAAAATGTAACTACTGGAATGTAGAACTGACCAAATCAGCGATAACAACAGCGATAATCATAAATGTGTACTGGAATCCTGATGCCATCTCCGATCAAGATTTTTTTGACATGGTTGAAAAAGAAATTGACAAAGCATATATTGAATACTCTGAAGTCCATCTGTATGTCTGTGGAGACTTAAATGTCGTATGTGCCAAGAAATTGACAGGAAAGGCTGGAACCAAGGCTGAACGTAGAGGGGAAAAATGGTCATTGCTGATGAAATCCAAAAACCTTGTCAACGTGGATACGCTATTTTCTATCACAGACCAGCTTCCAACATGGGAAGGTCTCAGCTCGTCGGCAACAATAGACTACATTTACGCCTTGTCTGCCTTACTGCCCATTATCGCATCCTTTGACATTGTTAAAACCAAGGCGAGCGACCACAATTTGCTATGCCTAACTTGGTCATCTACCTTAACGGAAAAAACAACGTTCGCCCCTAAGCTAGAAACGAACCTGAAAGGAAATCGACTTGCTCTGAGTCTAAACAATGTTATTGCACTGACAAACAATTACATCAAGTTAGATTCATCGGACGGCGTCTTTGTACTGCCTGATTACAGTGCCTTGTTGAACATCTTCAAGAAACCCAGACTGAAAAATAGAACATCCACAAATAAATCAGTCCACACCTACGACCAAACTTTGGTTACTAGAAGACGACAACTTAGGAAACTAAAAAGAAGATTCATGAAAGTCCACTCTAATATCAATAACAGAGCTTGGATCAGCGAGCTAAGGTCCCATAAGTCCTGGCTGATAGAGCGTCGACATGCCATGTACCAAAAAGACTCAGAAGACATGTTACGATGTGTGTCCAGCATATACTCTCGGGAATTCTGGGCTTTGATCAATGCAACCGAACGGATCAACTCAGACGCATTGATCAATGGTATTGCGGAGGCCAAATGGATACTGCATTTCGAAAATCTCTTTTTCGACCCCGCTGCTATCATCACCACTACAAATGACCAAAGTACACCAGTCTGGGTGGAGCTCCACGATCTGGAAGATATACTGCATATCTTAAAAAACTGAAAAATTCAAGAGCCCCAGGGCCGGACGGCCTGACCAGCGCTCATCTAAAAGAACACCCAGAGGCTTGGACAAAGTTTATCAGTGCAGTTTTCCGAAGAGTTACTACAGCGAAAGTCCTACCGGAATCTTGGACAAATGCTGTGGTAGTCCCTATCTACAAGAGAGGGATGAGAGATGATCCTAGGAACTTTCGGCCTATTGCCCTGCTAAACGTGATCGGCAAGGTCTATGGATCTTTACTCCTTCGAAACTTTCAAAATTGGGCAAAGGACGCTCCTTGCAATGACCCGCTACAATCTGGTTTCTAAAAGAATGTGGGAACAACTATCAACATTCTCACGGTTAGCATCCTAAAAAGCAAGTCTCTTGCCGGTGGCATGCAAACCTATATGGCTTTTATTGATCTAAGCCAAGCTTTCAACCGAGTCAACAGATCGAGGCTCTGGGAAAAGCTAAGGTCGTGGAAGTGTCCAGAGGCCATATTACATCCCATCATAGCACTCCACACGGCTACAAGGATCCAAGTGAGACTCGACCATCAAGGCACACTTTCAGAGGAGATCCTAACAAACCGGGGGGTCAAACAAGGATGCCCGTTGGCCCCGGCTCTTTTTCTGAGTTTCATTGGGAACTACAAAGAAACAGAGCATACGGTCCGATCATTTCCGCCACAAATTGGAAATAAGAAAATCTCAAGAATCCTGTACGCGGATGATATCATCATCGCAGACCAAACAGCAATAGGGCTGCAGAGACAACTGACCAACTTTGCTGAATAGATCACTGCAAATGGCCTCGAAATAAATAAGACAAAGACCAAAATTCTGTTTTTCGGAAAAGGGAGACAAAAAAGCGACTCCTTTACATGGTCTATGGAAGGAGAGCATATTGAGAAGGTCACAGAATTCAAATATCTGTTTATCATGGTGGACAATTCGCCAAAGGAAAACGCAATGCAAAAACAGCTCCTGGCAAAAACAAAGAGCTTAATATCCCAGGCCAAAGCGATAGATAAGAAATTTGGCCGCTTCTCCCTCATACCTATTGTGGACTTCTATAAAGCTAAGGTCGTCCCCACACTTATGTACGGAGCTGAAGACATGCCCGGACTACCTAACAAAATCTGGACCACACTTGAAAGCCAATACTGGAGAAAAGTCTTGAACTTACCAAGCTCAATGCCATTTGTCCTGATAAGACGTGAAATGAGTCAGGATGTTACAATATGCTTCCTGCATTCCTTTAGGCGTACTTCATTGATCAAGTCCAAGGTTCACTTGGTCATTTAAAATGGCCGGTCCCACAAGTCAGACAGGCCAAATTGATGTCACCAGAACTTGACATGCCGAAGCCACAGAGTTAACCCACTACATTCCAGCAGTATAAACTCAGTTAACATTTGTTTGTAGTCTGTTAGAGCAGAAGAGGTCCAAACACGGACCCCGAAAAGTAAGGTCTTTAAAGATAAACTATTTTCTTTAATGGGACCAATGTCACATTCCAGATGTAAAATTGCATTGGGGGCTCCTTTAGGCTGTATGAGCCTGGATTTAAATAAGTTATTTTTAGACATCTGAAGTGACTGAGTTGGTACACCCCCAGATTTCAGCCCCATACAAAGCTGCTTGCTCAGATGTAAGGCCACAACAATGCGATGAAAAGAACTTCCTTATTCCTAACCTTATTTTTCCAACTTCAGATTTGTTATCTCCACATACTCTGTCCAGAGGCCATTCTCAGCAAATCTGAGGCCCAGATAATCATAGGCCGCGTCTTGCTCCAACTTTGTTCCATCTACCTCAATGCAAATGTTAGTTTTCCTAGAGGATCTATACCTGAAAATAAATGTTTTAGTTTTAGCTGTATTTATATCCAGGCATAATTTCTCGCAAACGTTCTCATCAAATGCTTAGCTCCCATAGAACTTGTTGCAAGCACCACAGCATCATCCGGAAAGAATAGCGCCGGGTAACGTGTGTTGCCCATCCAGGGTGCATTTTAACATTTAATCACCAACTCCTTTATTAGACCCCCTCATCAGTGAATCTGTACTCATACTCCTCTGCCTGGTATAAAGGAATAGAATGGCATATCCAGGTGTCCGCTGCTCAGCCACGAGTTTCCAAAAGACATTGTAATCCTTTTTCCTACATGCCTTGGTTAGAAATTCTGAACTTTTCTGAGATGGCTTCTTTTTCTTGTCCCTTGTCATTGATTTATATGTCAGTTTCACATTTTTAAAGCAGGCTTCATCTGCAAGAGGCTTTTATATAAAACAGGAAATAAAGCCTGCTTTACATTGTGCGCACTCTGCATCAAACCATAATTGCCTTGGCTTAAAATTCTGTACATAGTTTTTCTTAGTGTTTGTTAGAAAAGCCTTCAGCCTTTGCTTAATAGATGAAAATTCTTCCAGAACCAAGACAGTATTATTTTTGAAGGATCACAGATAGAAGATACATGGGTTTCAAAAGTCTGATAAAGTTTGGGTTTCAGATATTGGTCCATAATCCTTGACCACTTCACCACCTGCCTTGGTTGATCTTGGGTATCAATATCTACATTTTGATGTGTCACTCTCTCCTCGTATAGTCCAGGCTTCAGGGTAGAAAATTACACCTATTATAGGTTTGTGGTTGCTTTTATAGCGGTCAATCACTTCAAAGGATCGTAGGCTATTTCAGGAGGTTGCATTAATCATTATATAGTCGATCTTACTATCGCTGTTATGTCCATGAAATGTAAACCTGTCCGGGTGATCATTAATACATCGTCCATTACAGGCCATCAGATTATTATTGTGCATAATTCTTGCTACCTCAGTGGCTAAGCAATGAATCTTTTTAGGATAATCACTTAAGAGTTGCTGTATCCCCCAGGCTACTTCTTGATCTTCCCAGATATCTTCCAAGATACTCAATGTTTCAGATTTTAAATTCAGATCCCTATTGCCAGGGTAAAATCATCTGGAATATTCTGAGATTAACTCATTTGCAACAGTTCATTTATCGTGGTTATGCTTCCCAGGGGATGCTTGCCTGAGGGCTTATTATAGATGTTAAATAGGTTAAGCTTAGAGCTGATACTAATTGTGATGCTCTGGCACTGGAGGCCTGGAGTTTTAGTTTCCAGCGGTATGACCGATGAGTTGAGTTTTGAACTCACCCATGTCAGCAGACCTCCCATTGTTCTGCCTCTCTTGCCCTTGGTAGCTGGGATTGCATATGCTGTATATCCTTCAATGTTACAGGTCTCTATTTCCCAAGTCTCTTGAAAGCATATAACGTCAAACCTTTCGATGAATTTTTGCCAGGCCAGATCATCCAGATGCTTTTCCAGACAGGCAATATTCCAAGAGAGTAAATCCTGCAGTGGCCCAAAATGTTCTTTCACAGAGTGGTCCAGAGTTTGGTTTATTCAACACGGCTGCAGTCAATAAATCTCATCCAAAGCCTGATCTTGATGTACCAGAGCAGATTCTAGTAACAAGGCCCCATCGCCTCCCAAGCACCGTCCATCACAAAGGGGGCTTGATCTTAAACGTATTGTTTAACCCATGGGGGATAAGAGTGTGCCCCAACGGACAGAAGACCGTTGTCCCAAAATGTGCTACGCAGTGTCAGATTGATGGAGTCCAGCTTTGCTCGGGGCATCTGAACCTTAGTACAATGAAGAGATCGTCTCTAATAACAGAGGTACAACCTCTGACATGTATTATCCAATGAATAAGCTTATTCCGGAGAGAGAGTCCACATCTTCAAACTGGCCAGCTTGTAATTTCGGCACACTGCACATATAGGTACTCTCTTCTTTAAATTGAAAAACCTGCTCCCTGTCAGATGACTATACATGCTCGATCTATTAGAGCAGTTATGTGCCTTCAAAAAGCTTCTTGTTAGAGTTAACAGAGCCAACACCAGTGCCAGCACCAATACCCCTCCTCAGTGGGTGTAATCGGCCATAGTTGTAGATTGTGCTGATAATGGCAGTATTATTTTCCAAATGTCATGCCCTTGGAGCTGGATTCATCGCCAAGTTTGAAGATCAAACTAGTGCTGGCATGAGTTCATTTGTTCTTGGTGGTTCGTTCTTCTTATGCTGCGATGAATGACTGGTTGGTTCAATCTCTAGGGTGGCTCTGTCTTTGATACGTCCTTTAATATTAAGAAGGATGAGACCTACTCAGATCTATTAGTCCCCTGTTTGACATTGCTTCGACAATTTAGAAGTCCACTCTCAGATACCTTATCGAGCTTGGAGTATAATGATTTGACAGTGGTGTTCAACGAGGCCAGCTCTTCAGGAATTTTAGCAAGGTCCTGGCTATTTGGGCACTTGCAGTTGCATTAACAAGGATTGTTTGGCTGCTTATCTTCAGGTTATGTAAAGCCTGCTTCCTCCCCGGCCATGTCCATAGGCGGTACAATTCTATTACTTTGTTCACCGTCAACGTGGTAGACCCATGCCAGTCAATAAGATTATACCTCACTGCCACTGACTTTTTCAATTCTTGCATGCCGGTAATTAGCTTTGGTGATTTCTCTGGTTGTTTGTCTGGCAGCATTGCTTCCTCATTGATAGATTCCAGATGCATTTCACAGTTAATTGGCACAGGTGCTGGAGTTGATGGGACATCTGATGGAATATTTAGCGACTTCGGCTTGTGAACAACAGTAGCACTATCCCTAAATGATGATGATATTTGGCCCAAACCATCTGAAGGTATTGCATAGTTTTCAGCTCATTCTGCTCCTTCATTGTATTTACTTCATACATGGCCATTGGGTTGATGATCAGCTTCCTCCTCCTTCATTCTGCAGGGGTAGAGGAAGGAACCTAGAATGTAGAATGTCAAGCCAGACTATGAGCAAGGCACAGCCGTTTCTGACGTATCAAGACACAGATTTGCCTGTTTTTTCCTGAAGCTTGCCTGGAATATTTTCAAACCCTAATTTGAAGGAGTCATCAGGGGTAATTGGGGGACCCTTGCATCCTCTACATATGTATGGTACTTGGAGGTGTCCACACTAATGAATTATCGGGGCATCTCATATTTGGATCCCTCTAATTAGCCTTCCCTGCCTTACCTGGTGACAACAGTGAAACAGAGAACAATGAGGATGGACAGGGAGCAGAGTATGAGGACAGTGAGCTTGCTGCCCTCACTTGCCCTTTATGCAGGACTGCACATCACTCCATTTCACAGTGGTGAAATATGTCTCATTAAATCGGTTGAATGCAGGAGGTTGCTGTCAGATCCCTGCGTACCCTCCCAATCCTCCTCACCTGATTCCACTGAAGTAATGTCCTCGAATACAGTACCAGATGACTTGCTCCTCTTTTTCTTATCGGAATAGAGCTTTTCTTTAGGCTTGTGGTCCTTCCGTTCGTGTAAGTAGGGTCTGGCTCCCCCGGAGGCCACCTTGGCAGAGCTGGAACCTGCCCTTGGGGGACCCCGGGGAGCCAGCCCCAAAGCAGGGAAAAAGCCAAGTGGCGGAAAAAACCCTGATGTCCAAGAGTCTTGTATGGAGTTTAAACGTTCCGGAGTGCAGAGCAGGAACAAATGGGACGAAGCAAACGGGAGTAGAAGCTGCTACTCCCTGGGAATGAAGGCATTAGCCTCCAAAACGGAAGCAGAATAACTCGGAGAGTTTAAAGCAGGTGAGTGGTAAGAAAAGGAATAACAATACAGAAAATAAACAATGCGGAAGGCCGCGGAAGGATCACAGGCAAAACAAGCGAGCCCCGCTAAAGAAGGAGGCGCATAGCAGGGACGCGAAGGTAAGACATGAGCGGCGATAGATGCCGAAATAATAGAATTGAACCGCTAGACAGCGGAAGGTACCCGGTTCCAAAACGGGACGCGGAAAGTAGGAATACTGGCAAGACGGCCAAAGGAAAGTAACGCCGGAATGGTACACAAAGAGAGAAAGAAACAAACTTTAGCTGGAAGGCAGGAATAAGGGATATGGACGAAAAAACAAGAAAGAAAGTCAGAGCGAAACTGACAGGGAAAAGTACTGTAGTTTAAGTCGCACAGAGCGTTGTGCTAAGAAAAACAGATACAACGCAATGAGCGCGGGGGCGGGGTCTGGTAATATACTAGACGCCGCCATGCCGCCATGTTGGATGAGGACTAGAGCGGTAGGAGAGCTAAAGTCAATGCCTCCAGCGCTCCCACAGCTTCCACCCGCAGTTCCTGACAGTTGGTGTTGATGGCTAGATTGAACTTTCTTCCTCTGAAAGATAGGAGAGTGTGGGCCAAGCACGGAACAGACAGGAATTCACATTGTAATCCTGGAATGGACGAGAAACTGGGTCATTTTTTACTGCTTTGCTTATGCTATTCTGACCTACGAAAATAATGTTTAAAAAATCAGCATTTTAAGCCATGTGTTAGTGATAATGAATGGCAATGATACTGTTTTTCTGTTTAGTTTATATAATTTTGTCTCAAGCACTTTTAAGGAGGGTGATTGCCTGCACAGCATGCAAACTGTAAGAGTCTATGGCAGTAATTTTAAAAGCAGCCAGCAAAATGAGTGCAGATGACAGGGATTTCAATAAAAGCAGCCACTTAAATGGGTGCAAGTTGGAATACAGGACAGCACTTTAAGTGGGGTTGTTGTAAATGCAGAAAAGAGACAGTAAATTATGTAAAGCAGGCGGAATGCCACATTGATATAACAGTGAATTAGGTCTTCAGTGGCAAAGCAGAATGGTTGCAAAAAGACAGCAAATTCAAAGTGCATCGTGCACATATAAAGTTATGGGAATTGACATCTGTGTAAAGTTGCATTGGCGAAAATAACTCAGATTAACCAACTAACTACCATTATTAAATGAAACCCCAGTAACTAATTAGTTCCCCTGATTAACATTGCAATTCATTGTCAGTGAACACGGATGGAAATTCTGTCTTCCTTTTGTTTTCTCTCCTTTCGTTCCATGGAAAGGAAATATGCACTGTAAAAAAAATGAATGGGCTGTCTTTTTGCATTCGGAGGTTTCTTTGTCTGTGCAGGAAGGCAAAGAGATACATACAAACTCTCATAGGTGATTGGACAGTGGGGTCAGGAGTTTAGACGTTGCTAAAACCAGCATTGGTTCTTCTGCTTGCTGCCGGCTACCAAGAGGATTCAGAGGATGCGTCCCTGGCATTGAAGTCTGCTGGGAGTCCAAGGCCATGTTTCGAGAGTACCAGCAACCATGCGGAGCTTGGAATACTTCATCGCAAACAGTCAGGAGTGAAAAAGGGGCCGCGCAGATAAGACACAGACACTGCAAACTCCCATGTAAGTGACTGTGAAATTGTGGAGAGTGTTGAATGAAAGTAAATTATCTATGTGATTGTTTAGACAAGAATAGGTCATTACTTTCAACTGATTCATTGGTTTTTTTCGCGCATTGTGAACTAACAAAAAGAAAATGTTCTGCAATGCATGTTTATATTTTGCCTTTTTTAGATAACTGCGGTGGTGTTGATGCCTTGGTAAGAGCCCACAACTGTATTATCATGAAATGTAATGTTTTTGTTTCCTTTTTATAAGTGGCTGGGTCACAAATAATAATTGCAATAGCAAAAGCAAAGTTGGTGTCATAATGTGTTTTTTCCCTCTTCATGTGTCTGATGATTATTCTTTAGGTGGGGAAGGTAATTAGGAGGCACCTTAGTGCTTGCACCACGGCGGTAAATTAAGAAACAAAAGGAAAAATATAGACAAGCTAGAAAGCTGGTGTGTTGTGCGAGTGTGTTCAGCCATGCATGCTGGGGCAGAAGGGGGCCCTTCAAGGGCATAAGCTAATGACGTAGATAAGTCATTAGCACAATTAATGCACAATCTATGTACAATTTATACACCATTTATAGCAATACTTGGTTCCTTCTAAATGTGCTAAGTGTGAGTTATGCCTACAGTCAACTCTAGAGTAGGGTGTGGTTATAAAAATGGGAAGGTTTGTCTTATCCTATAGGGCAGCGTTATGAATGTGCTCACCACTAATTTACCACCATGATAACCAATATACCACGATACTGAAATACCGCCACGGTAGGTAATAGCCCAAACACAAAATCTCTTTCAAAACTTAATCTGACTTAGAGTTTTTTTGTTTATTATGTGTGTTGCTGTATTTGTCATGTTTTAATTGTTAATGGAGAAATCCAAATGCAATAAAGACCTCACTAACTACATGGGACAGGATGGGAGCCTGGAATAAACCCCTGTTCAAGGGAAACGTGGGCATATGGGCATGTGGGCATAATGTTATCTCTTGGCATCACTTAATGCACTGTCAGACACATCCTTTCAGGGGCAAAGTATGAAGAGCAAGGCATTGTGATCAATGTGTGAAATTGTAAATGGTTTGCTATGAGCCTTTGCAACCTTTGCCACAGAGATGGGCACTAGTGGAAGGTGCCAGGCTGGAAAGAGTATTTATTGATTGTGAGAAAGGCATGGGTCGATGATAGATGAGGAGAGGATGTCATTGTCAGAGGAAGTTGTTTTCATTTAAGGGATGTAATGGTGAAGTGAAGAGTGTCTTACCTTTGGGCTTAGAATGTGTATCATTGGAGTACACTGTGGGGTAGACTAGGAAGTGGGCTGTGATGAATGGTGCTGATATGGTGGGAACATATTTTTCCACAGTGATGTATTTTTTGATGAGGTGCGAAATGGCAGGTGGCTGGAGTGCTCGAGTAAAGTTTGACTGCTTGGAAGGGGGCTTTGATTTGATATCTGTCCTTGGCTATTGTGTCAGTGCAGTATTCTGCTTTTGTTCTTCTGTTTAAAGGTTTTGGTACTGTGCAGCTCCAGGTTCTCGATTTCTTTATATTTTGACTGTTGTTATTGAGTTCCTGTGTGAGACCATTGCATTCCTGTCTGTTATGTTGGTGTGTCGGGTGTGTGGGCAGTTAGGTATTTCATGTATTGTCTAGATGGGGATGATTTTTAATTAATTTATTTGCTGTGCTTATATAGCACTTTTTCCAAAGCGCGTTTGAAAAGGAAAACGGTAGAATAACAATGAAGGATCAATCACAATAGGAACGAGGGATAAAAAAACAGAACAGGGAAATCAAGAGTAGGAAAGGTGGAGTAAGTGAGACTCGAGCCAAGTTTTTTTAAGTGAGAAAGAGAGGGGCAGGAGCGAATTTCAGAATGGAGATCATTCCAATGTTAAGGGGCTAGAAGCAGACACAGGCGAAAGCGAGAAGCCACGCAAAGCGGGTAGTGAACAGAGACAAAGAATTGAGAAGAAGACCAAGGCAGTCTTCTGAGATTTAATGACGCAGCATAAGCTCTAAATGCCCTGCTCATGTAATAGGAATGTCTTAACCAGGTCTGTCTTCAATCACTCAATTTATAAGCGCTATATAGGTCCTTCACTGAAGTCCTGTTAGAAGCAAGCATTGCCAAAGCCAGAGGTTTTGTCTTGTGTATAAGTATTAGGAATTTAATGGGCACTGCTATTATATGCCAAGACACTCACACAATTTTGCAGCTGCTACCATTGATGGGCAGTTAATAATACTATGGCAGAGCCTGGCAAATGGCTTTCCCATGCATACACACAAGCCAAAACTGTTGGCTTTGCTAATGCATGTTTCCTTTTGTGGAGGACTGAGAGGTTCAAAACTAAAGTAAAGCATTATTTAAACGTAATTGTAAGTTGAATAACCATGAAACATAGATGCACTCTGTGGCAAACACACAACCACATGTGATCATCATCACTGATGAAAATGTTGCTGGAAAGTGCTGTGAGCAACCACCAAAGATCAGCTCTGGGATGCTTTGAAAAAGTGGCAACATCATGTCCAGTTGCCTCTGCTAGGGCCATAGTGTGGTTGTCAAACACTCTGATAATTCCTGTAGAGTTTGTTGGACTGCACTGTCTGTTTGTTCGGCAAATCATTGAACAAATCATTAATGGAAGCATTTTACGTTTGGGTTATTAGGTGGAGCTTGCACCACCTAGAAATCAAAACTATTGCATTAAAATACAGATTGAGGAGGGACACACATTTTGCAGGTGTTCCTTGGATATTTGCCGACCCATTGACTGCCCAAGAGATGCTAATTTATATGGCCATTCCCACCCAGTTCCCATCCCTCCCCACCCAAAACGCCTCCTCATGGGAACACTTTGAGCTCACTTTAATCAAGCCTTACCATCAAATTGTGCGCTCAAAGTGTCTGGCAGTGCTTTTTGAAAGCAGTCTTCTGAGAGTTAATGACTTAATTGGAGCTGTAAACCAGCTACTTGTTTAATAAAAATGTCTTAACCAGGTTTGCCTTCAGAAACTCAGTTTATAAGCACTATGCATGCCCTTCACTTAAGTCGGGCTAAAAACAAGTAGTGGCAAAGCATTAGACATTTGCCAGGCACTGCTATTAGATGCCCCGGTACTCCCAACCTTTTGTATCTGCTACCATCAATGGACAGTTAACACCGCTGCGGCAGTGCATGGCAAATGCCTTTCCCATGCCTACACAAAAGCCTGACTGTTTGCATTGCCAATGCTTGTTTTACTAGCTGTCATTAAATGTATCTAACAGTAATTTGTGTGAATTCTGAAAATGATGTAAGTCTCACGATGTGCATTGGCTAATTTGACCACAAGTGGTATGTATTGCTAGTTTTCAGTCCTTTAGGCAGATGTTGCAACTACGGCCACACTGCAAAGCGTAACATGAAACAGCAGGTAAAATGAAACAGCAGGTAAAATGAAACAGCAGGTAACATGAAACAGCAGTATCGCTAAGATCGTTAAGATCACCACCGGAAAGGGCAGTATGTGTGTGGTGAAGAAACAATTTACTGCAGTCACTTGTACTTTTGGAGGGTTTAGCACGTCATACAAGGAGTGTCTTGAATTATCGTATTATTTTTTGTATGCACAAAATGACAATGAAAAACCGACTGTTTGCACTTGGACCCCTGCCCCCTCCCTGTAGCCATCTGTGCACTTGCAAATGAACTGGGCCAGAAGATTGTCTGTCTGCTCTCCATTGTCTTCACCCCTTAATTGCACTTGATATAACTGCAGATTTGCAGCCAGGGCTATTTGCTATGCCTCAACTGTAATTGTATTATATGATTATATGCACTTACTCTGCCTGGGCAGACTATTATCTAAGAATTTCAAGGGCCCTGATTCGACTGTTGTCTTTCCCCAGGTTCCCACCCTGCTTGAGCACTTTGAAACACTTGCCTTTTGTATAGGCGCATTATAAATAAACATTACCATTACCATATTTACTATCCCCATCAGAATTTTTCAAGCTAGTGTTTTGGATTTCAAATTGTGTATTTCAAAAACAAAACCCCATCGTACTGGAGGGCTGTAAAGGTCCACAGAGAGCATACATGTTCGCCTCCACTCCTGGTATATTCTGTCCTTCCTTCCTTCTGAGAGCATGTCACAGCTCTGTCCTGATGCATGTTCTGAAGCGGCTTTCATGCCCCCCTTCTGAAACTCCCTGGAGAATTTCTGCTGCATTCCCATTGTTTAGTCCTGCAAGATAAATATGTAATCACAGAACACACTGTGGGAATTATACCCTAAATGATTCCGCAACACAGTCATCGTCCCTTATGTCAAAATAAGTTGATGGGTGACTTAAAAGGACTCATGCTTATCACGGCAATTGTGGATCATGTTGGACGAATTGAATGATTATTGGAGCTGTTTGATATAATGTAGCAAAATAGAGTGCAGTACTGACAGGCAGGGCATTCATAGACTGGCAGAAAGACAGCCAAGCCAACAGTTAAAAAGAGGCCCTTGCTGAGCACTAGATTGACAGACAGAGTCACTGACAGAAAGAGACTGACAATACGCTATGGCAAGAACGCATTAAAATCTAGTAAACAGGCTTTGCCCCATTAACACAGTGGGCCTCATTACGACCGGCACCGAAGGTACCAGCACTGTTCATACCGGGCGGCCACATTACGAGTTTGCTCGCGGGTGGCGGTATGCACCTCTGGTATGACCAGACGTCCATACCGGCCCCGTGAGCAGACCAGGATGCTAACAACGGACCCGTCATTAACGGGTCCGTTGTTAGCATCCTCCCCATTCCCATTGAGCCCTATGGGGGCTCAAATGGGAATGGGGATGTACCGGGTCCGGCTCCCGAAAATGGGAATTACCGGACCGCAAAAGTCGGAATGGCCCGGTAATTCAATTTTTTCGGGACCCGGACATGAGTTTGGAGGTAGCCATGCTGGTAATGACGGCATGGCTACCTCCAAACTCGTAATGAGGCCCAGTGTCTTAGAGGGTCTCTATGTAAGTCGTTTCAGTTGAGGAAACAAGAGTATGTTGATTTGGCATAGTTTCCAGAGAGAGGAATACACCCTTTGTAAATCAAAACTCATTTGAATCACTTTTCAGACATGGTACCTCACTTGATCATTATTGTCCAGTGCCACTGTCAATATTGCAAATTGTGAGCCACGTCTGACCTATTGATGAAGCCAGTAATCTGATGCCTGCATCAGGCTTCACTGCACACTGTTCCCGCCCCCCCCACCGCCCTCCAGCCCCGCCCTGCCACACATCACCATTTGGACCAGAGTAATGCTGGGAGAAAAAGAAAACATGAGTTAGGAGCTCATTTTCCGGCTGTCCCCCTCTGCGTAGACCCATAGCGAGTATTTCCAAAAAAAGAGCCATGAAATAGCTTTTAAAAATATGGCTACCAGAGAACCTGTTCAAGCTGATGGTTGAAGGTGGGATCTAACCCTCTGGATATGAACAGATAGAACTCTTTTGGACCAAATCTGATGAGAAGAAGCGCTGGCACTATGATTTTCTTGATCGATAAATAGAAGGCGAGTTACATGATCAAAATGTCAAAATAACCTCAATCATCAATGTACTTGTATTCCACCATGAAGAGGTCCTGGAAGTATCCATGGGGCAGAAACAAATGGATGTCTTTAATTCTGCTGCATTCACTTTACCATACATTCACTTTGTGACTTTTACATCTTCTAAACTTTAATTCTGTCTTTCCTTTCTTCTAGTATTTACTTTGTCACTAGAGGAGGAGAACCCATGTATCCCTCCTTTCTTTTCTAATGTATATTCTTCCCCTCACGCACCCTTGACCCTGACCTTAACATTGCAGTTAACCTTAACTATATCCATTGCCACCTAGACTATGGGCCTCATTAGGAGTGTTGCGGTAAGGTAGTTACCTCACCGAAACATTATGAGTTTGCTCGCGGGTGCCGCTCTGGATGCCTAGTCAGAGCAGGCGTGCAGAGCGGCACCCGCGAGTGTCCAGGATGGTAGCAGCGGTACCGTTATTAACGGTACCGCTGCTACCATCCTCCCCATTCCCATTGAGCCCTATGGGGCTATAAATTGGAATGGGGACGTACCGGGTCCGGGTCCCGCGAATGGGAATTACCAGGCCCTCCAAGGTCAGAATGGCCCGGTAAGTCCCCTTTTGCAGGACCCGTACCCGAGTTTGGGGGTAGCCATGCCCTTATTGAGGGCATGGCTACCTACAAACTCGTAATGAGGCCCTATGTCATGATGCAGACAGTAAAAGCAAGGCGAAGCAAAGGAAAGAATAATTAAACTGAATTTAGAAGAGGTAAGTGTGGGAGAGGTTATTTGGGTCAAGCAAAGGGGATACTGGCGGAATCATGTTTGAGAGTTGCCAGCAACAGAAGAAAGAGACAACATAAATCAGGTTGCAAAGAATAACATACACAGAGAAATATATCAACAGATTACATGGTGTGGCAATGATATTGGGCCTCATTACGACCCAGGCGGTAAGGGGTTTACGGCAGCGTTAACAGCGCCGACCCTTACCGCCTGAGTACGAGGTCCCTTAGCGCCATGGCGCTTTTAACACCTGCTTTTAGCAGGTGTTAAAATCCATGGCGCTAAGGGACCATGGAGTTAATTACGCCACCGTAATTTACGGTGGCGTAATTAACGCCTTCCCCACTCCCATTATGCCCTATGGGGCAAAAATGGGAATGGGGAAGGGTAAATGGGGATTGGGGACTCACCGCCCCGCCAAGGTCGGAATGGGGCGGTAAGTCCGCCAACCACCATGGCGTAAACGTAGTTTACGCCATGGTGGTAAAGTCACGGCCCAGGCGGTAAGTTACCGCCTGGGTCGTAATGAGGCCCATTGTCTCAAATGGTTGATATGGCAAAAGCTACTCATATACATGTTTTTACAGAAGGTGAGAGAGCACGAGGTCAGAGTATTTTTCATATTGAGTATTATCATTATGATTATAAAGACCTTTGTTGGTATATAGTGGGTTTCATTGAAAAACGTTGTGTGGTTAAGGATGATATATTAACAATATGGGGTGACATTACAGAAACCTTGCAATGGTGCATGTATAATCAGCACTAGGCAAAAAGTGCCCTAGTGCAAGAAACAGATACTTAGAATGTATTCTTGCACCAGGGACATATTTATCCCAGTCTTAGTGTTTTGCCTTTTGCATTGGTGCAAACAGGCTTTAAAAGAATATGCTCTTAGCACTAGGCCCCATTTCGACATATGTGTGTACTGTGGCATGGTATTTTTTACTGGGCATTAAGGATGACAGCATGATGACTGTTCTTGCATAACCATATTAGAATTCATTGGTACATCTAGTATAGACATTATTTCTTACTGAGGCATTGACTTTATTTATTGGCATCAAGAGTAAAGCTAGCATATTGAGTGTTCTCACATTACTGTACTGGCCTACACAGATGCAGCCAGTCTCAGCATATTTTCTAACTCTGGTCTACAATAGTTTTTTACTGGGCATCAAGTGTAAAGCCAACATGATGAGTGTGAATATGTAGCTATATGGGCCTACATTGGTGTAGCCAGTCTGAACATGTTTTCCTACTGTGGTATGGCATGTTTTACTGGGCATGAAGGGTAAAATTAACATGATGAGTGGTCCTATGTGGCCATACTGTCCTGCATTTTTGGAGACAGTCGGCACATATTTCCGTACAGTGGTATGGAACTTTGTATTGGCATCAAGGGTAAAGAAAGCATGATGAGGGTTCTTATGTGGCAATACTTGCCTACATTGGTGAAGCCAGTTTAGTTGAGAGTTCTAAGGTGGCTGCACTGGCCTACATTGATGCAGCCATTCTAGACAAGGTTTCTTATTATGGCATGGATTGTTGTACTAGCCAGCATGACATGTGTTCTTATATGGCTGAAAAGCCTGCATTGGGGCAGGCAGAGTTGACATGTTAGTTTACTGTGGCATGGTATTGTTTACTGGCACCAAGGGTAAAGCCACAATGATGTATGTTCTGAAATGGCTTTACTGGATTACATTTGTTCATTCAGACTGGATATATTCTCTTACTGTGGCATGCCATTTTTTACTGGCATGTAGGATAAAGTCAGCAGAGTGAGATTTCTTACGTGGCCGTAATGGTCTACATTGGTGCAGCCAGTTTGGAAATGTTTTCGGTTGCTGTGCATGCCATTTTCTTCTGGCATCAAGGATAAAGCCAGCATGATGAGAGTTTTAACATTTCTTTATTTAATTGGTAATTTATAACATGCTTAATACCCAGAGGTTTCTAAGAGCGGACCTGAGTATCAAACCTGTGTTGCTCCTCATCGTCTTGTTTCCAAGGTGAGCGTGTTGCACCTGAGCTATCCCAATGGATAGCTCAGGCCAGACTGGTCTACGTTGTTAAAGCTAATCTCAACATCCTGTGGCATGACATATTTACTGGTAAAACTAAAAAGTGTGTTCTTACGTGTGGATACTAGTATATACTGGCAGACCAAGCATGGGCATGTTTTCTTATAGTATCATCATTGGCATAATGGGCAAAGCAAACATGAGTATGTTCTTTTAATGCGAATACTGGTAAAAAATTGGTGAGTCCAGCATGAACGTATATGGGCACAACCAGCATGAACATGTTTTTGTACTGGTATACATTATGGAGAAGGCATCATGAAGTTACGTTTTGAAATTGCTCTTCTGCACTGTGGGCGTTTTGGATCTATTGGATTTTTTATTGTTTTACCCTACAAAACTATAAGCAAACTACACCTTTTTACACGATTTTCATCACTGTAACCCATTATTTAAAATAATTATGTGGAAGAACACCTCCAAACCTGGTTGGTTGTGGTTCTCTTGCTACGCTCGGTCACTCTTGCATATTTGTGGGAAACATTTACATGTCTTCCAATTACAAAGTTCAACAGCAGTGGCTCGTGTTTGTCCAGCAGTAGACATTGCACACCCCATTCATGAATGAATTGGGATGTGGCTTTGAAAGACATGAAACACACTCTGCCATGTCCTTGTTTGCACAATTGCACACATGGGTGGAAAAAGGGTATCCAAATGTGTGCTTCACCCAGAAAAGTCTGTTTGTGTAAAAGGCACACAGGTGTAGGCTTTGCTGACGCATCCCTTCACTTCCATTCAAAAGTAAATATATGAATCACCCCCCATGTTACCTGATAATGCAGGATGGGGCTCACAATAGTTTTTAAGCTGTCCCACGTTAAACATACAGTCTCGTCGCAAAAAGCAAACAATGCGGTTTAGACATCTTAAAGGTAATATTTGAAAAGCCAGTTCATAATATAAATGCTCTTGGATTGCCAGGCTGTCTGCCCGGTTTACTGTGATATGACCGGGAAAAAAAAAAACTTGAATCTCTAAAGACCGATTATGGGTTTTCTTCTTCCCCTTTGACCACATATATATGCAGGGGAGACCCCCGCAGCCCACCTCCCCTACCTCTCCACATTTTTTATTAACTTTACCCTCATCCCCCCACAAATATATGCAGTCAAATTGGGCATACCAATTTCAGTCTTTTGAGATTCGGTCTTATCGACCTCTGTTTTTGGGTGTTTTTCCTGTCTGCCCCATGCAGGCATTGCCTACCCCTTCTCCTGCATACAGACCTGCTTAGATGACTCAAGGGTCTTCTTTGTAGGTCATGTTGAGAGCAGAAATTGAATAGCACTTTGGCTCTATCATTCAGCACCCTCGATATTTCAGGGAATTGTGGACTTAAAGTCTAATCAAAACATGACTACCTATCCAACGACAGTATAATAATGCCTCATAATTGTTTCCCTATTTTTAACACTAACAAACAACAATGATGGGGCAGCACATAGTGGGATATACATTAAATGGACACTGCTGATACAACACTATCCATTATTCAAACATACATATCTTGAAAACCTCTCCATATATTTCAAAGTTGGGAGAGTATTGTGTTCAGTATTTTTATCTGATGCACACTGATCCCTCCAATTGACCCATTCCACTCAGCTTCCACCTGTTGGAAGATGCTGGGCCCAGTGCAATGTGGGAGTATTTCTGGGCTAATACCACCATGCAGGATCCTGGAGGCAGGGGACCACCACATGAGACTATTAGTGAAACATTCAACGGACAGCAGTCTAGGGACCTAAGGACATGGAGAAAACATACTAACTGGACAGGCTGTCCCTTTAAGAGGACCCCTATCCTCAAGTATTTACAAGAGCACTTTGTGCAGGCTCACATTAAATGGATTACTGTCCCCCGTGTCTCTGGAGTCACAGAGCTTCCACGAGGAGACAAGAAATGTGAAGTGAGCTCCAAGAGAAGTTCCATCATGGGCATGCAGTGCAAATGAAACCAGTTCCAGCACATGTGTGAGTCATATCACAAATTCCGGAGGGTGTAGGAGCCTCTTCTGGAATCGGGATGCACATCAAAGCAAGCCGGCCGCCTCGTGGTTTTAGTAAACCAGATGCGCATTCCTCATGCAGTCATCAATCATCTATCAGAACCAAATATAGAGATGAGCTGCATCCAATCACAATGTGCCTAGTTCAGAAGAAGTAACACAGCTCCATAAACACCAAGAAGCTAAAGAGGTGGTGTGGGTGTTTGGAGAAGTGGACATTTGGTTGAAGATGGGAGACTGGAGAGATCCTTGAGGAAGGAGATGGTAAGAGGAGCTAAAGAGGAGAAGGAGAAGAGAGGTGGCAAGGAGTGGGAGGAGGTGCAGAGGGGACATACGGAGGGGCAGGTGAGGAGAGCTAACTAGGAGAAGGTGATGAGAAGATCAATGGTGGTGAAGGTGGAGAGAGCAGCTAAGGTAGAAGTCAAGAGGAAAGGAGTCCTGAGGAGAGACAGAGAGAGAGAGAGAAGAGAGAGAGAGAGAGAGAGAGAGAGAGAGAGAGAGAAGAGAGAGAGAGAGAGAGAGAGAGAGAGAGAGAGAGAAAGAGAGAGAGAGACAGTGGGAGAAATATATTGGATTAACAGTAATGAGAAGAGGTTCAAGGAAAATGAATAGAGGACTTGGGAGGAGACAACTGAGGATATAGATAAGATAAGTTTGGAGAGAAAGGGTATGTTGGGCTCTCGAGAATCAAGGAAGAGAGAAGCAGCTAAGTGAACCCCAAGGCACATGTTGGTGAGCCTGGGATGGGTGCAGGAATCAGACAGAGACAGAGAATCAAGGAGATGAAGGAGGAGTCAGTAGGAAGATATGGAATATAAGATATTCCCTTAAGAATCATTATGCAGCACAGGATAGCGTAAGAGAGTTTGACTGGGCCATAGGGTGCTAGTGTGAGTATCCTCTGACAGCAAGGCGGTTAAGAAGAAGCCCTTTAACACCCTAAGCCAATCCCCTGCAGGACTTGGGTTCTGGGTATGGGTCTGCATTTGGCTCTGAATCAACCTCTACAGTCTTCAACAATAATCGTGGAACCAGACAAGCCTCTCGACCACAACATAGACAAACCCCAAATAGAACATCCATAGTGAACCTTGAACCCTAGAGACTGTGAGGGTCACTTTGCAGTAAATGCAAATTGCATGCAGGGGACCACCACCATTTGCACGTACATGCTGTTGGGTCCCCTGCATGCAATTTTCAACATTTATAAAGCGCAGTGCAAAAGTGAAGCGTAAAACCAGAGGGATTGCCTTTACTTTTCATGTTTACTGGATAACCAGATATTGTATGGAGAAGCCTGGTTTGTTATCATTAGAGAATCATTACCCATTTAGTGTGATATTAGTTATCCATTATCCACATATTATGTAGCCATTTGCATTTGCTATAGAAAGAGGCCTGTTATATTTGAAGTGCCTTGTAGAAGACATGTTTAGACATATATATTATGTCTGCATTAGAAACACGCATGACTATGCATTGAGTCTGCATTATAGATAGCACTTGGGTTTGCATGTGAAAGAGTAAGCACTAGAGAAAGCATGAGGCTTATGGCATGCTGAAGCCATTCCATTGAGACAGAACAGAAGCGTCACTTGGTTCTGTGGAGAAATGTTATGAGTTACAGTGTACGAGGAATGCGTAAATAGTTTGGTTGTTCAGACACAGATAATGTGACTCTTGTCCGAGTAGAGACACAGAGAAGGTCTGGTTTATCAGGCCTGCGTGGCTGGTGTTCGCAGACAGGGAAGGTGCGGGCCAGGCAGCAGAGAGTGAGGAGCCTCAGAGAGAGACAGAAGAGAGGGATTTCAATGGAGTGAATGGAAGGATATGGAGGGGGATGGATGGTATGGTAACACGTAACACAGATAGCATGGTACAAGATATTAATGTACAAATGTCACCATGACAGAACAAGCAGTAACTGGACATGTGTAACAGACTTTTAGGCACTGTTTGGATTTAGAAATGCTGACAGAGAGAAAGAGAGTGCATTTTAGCTTAGAGAGACATGTAACCATAGAGATGTATGTATGTCATTCAATAGAGGCTTTGGGAGTTTCTAGTTATAGATGTAGTTGTGGATGGAGCTGCTCTCTGAGAGAGGAACCTTGGGGAAGCATTCTGATGAGAGCTGATGCAGATCGATCTGGCAGGGAGACTGGCAGAGAGAGTTGGCAGGGAGACCAGACCACTGAGAGGCCAAGGCGAGGCCCTGAATGACTGGCTGATTGCAGAGTTAGCTGGAGAGGAGAGACATGGCAAGAGGGGAGTATTGCTGATATGAGGCCTTGATTGATCTGAATAAGACATGTGCCAATGGGGAATTAGGAGAGACACTCACACAGAGCTTTGGCTGAAATGATAGATGGGGTAATCAAACAGGGATTGTCTTAGAGAGAGAGTGTGAAGTGTGGTGTGGATTGGTGAGGATTTGAGGGGAATGCTGAGTGCTGATGCTTGCATTAGGCTGCATTAGACATGATAGATCCAGCAGGACTGGATAAATTGCTCTCAGATGCTAGTAGATTTGCACCAAGAGCATAAAGGTGCAAATTCGAGATTTGCATTATAGTAGTGTTTGCATCATGCATTGCTGTGTATGAATAAAAGTGTTTTAAACCATGTTTATTTTTGGTTCGGAGGCATATAAGTGATTACAACATAGCATTTGACAACATTAAACTCTTATGCTCTACATTTTACTTATGTTCATGTCTTACAGATCATTAGAATTTGCATTACCTCCAAAGAATTCCCAATTCTCTCCCTCCCCTATCCCCCTCCCCTACTCACCCACTTCTTTTTATTAACCTCTCACCCTCTATAAGATCCCCCCCCAACTTTAAGTATTATTTTACATTTCAGAGTCCAGACTATTTAGAGTTTGTTAGAGTTTGTTTTCTTGCCCCTTTTAACATTAACATCTCATTGTCTTTGTTTTTTTGGGGGAGTTCAAGTTACATGTGTGTTTCGGAGCAAGCGGGGTTCGAAGAAAAAGGCTTCTCTTTCCCATACATGTTCATGAAATGGATTCCATGTAGTTAAGAATCTTAGGTATTTATCAGTACTGATAGCGCATATCTTCTCCATAGCCATCACCCCCCAGATCTTAACCCACCAGCATGCTGAGATTGGGCCTTCTTTGTTTTTCCAATTTTGTGCAAGAGTCATTCTGGCTGCTGACAGTAGATGGGTGATAAGCTTGGCTGTCGCTCCTCACATTGCGTATTTCCCTTCTATAGGGACTCCTAAGAGAATTGTCTTTGGAGATCTCGGCAGAACCACCCCTGAAATGTCTTTTATGTAGCTTAGTATTTCCTTCCAGTAGGCAACTGCTTTAGGACACGCCCACCACATGCGGACAAGTCTCCCTTCTCACCGCAGTTCCTCCAACAGTTTGGTGAATAAGACTTTGTAATTTTGTGAATGCGGCTCGGGGACATATACCATCTGAGGCACAATTTGTATGCAGGTTCCATTATTGTGGCGCATCTGGAGGTTTTGTGTGCCCGTGCCCATATTTGGTACCATTCCTCCTCCGTTAGTGACTCTTGCATGTCTCTTTCCCAATTCATTTTGTATGCAAGATGGTTGGTTGGGTGGTCGTTGGAGAGGAGTTTGTAGAGTCTAGAGACCCCCTTCGCCATGTTGCCTTCTTGAAGCGGCAGTTCTAGGCCTGATGGCGTTCTCATGCCCGCCTTCTTCACCGTTGGGTGGGTAATCCAGTGCCTAATTTGCGCATATCTATATTGTTCATTTTCCCGTATATTGAATTTCAACTGGCAATCTGTGAAGAGCAATGGAGCGCCGTCTTTGTACATGTCTTTCAGATGCGTTGTTTCTGCCCCTGACCAGCCCACCCAATATCCTCGTTGGAGACCCGGTGTGAAATCTGGGTTGCCCATCAGTGGCGTATATGGACCCAATCCACATGGGATGCGTTTCTTTTTCCGGGCTTTGTCCCAACTTAGTAGAGACCATTTTATCATTTCCAGTAAGGCTTCTCTGTTGTTTCGGTTTTCTTTTCTCAGGCTCAGAAGGGCTATTAGGGGAACCGATTAAGCTGTTTGTTCAATTCTGCACCATCCTTTATGGTCCTCTGGTTTCACCCATCTCAGCATTGGTGCTAATTGTGCAGCCAAAATGTATCTGTCCATTTCTGGAACTCCCAGTCTGCCCAGGAGAGGGGAGCGCATTAGGATTCGTTTCTGGATTCTAGGTTTCTTATTATGCCATATAAATGTGAATGCTGCATCGTGCAGCTCTCGGATCTTGGCTGGTGGTGTTGGCACTGGCAGTGAGCTTCATACATTAGAGGAGACGGGGGTCACTTTGCAGTAAATGCAAATTGCATGCAGGGGACCACCACCATTTGCACGTGCACCGTGTTGGGTCCCCTGCATGTAATTTTCAATATTTATAAAGCGCAGAGCAAAAGTGAAGCGTAAAACCAGACGAATTGCCTTTACTTTTCACGTGTACTCTCTTGATTTGAAAAAAAAACTAAAACCCACCTGCCAATGACGCTTTGTGGGATTTGTTTTATTATGGATTCGTATGAAATCTGCTTGGTCTTTAGCCGGTGGTAAACCACAACTCGGAGGCCTTTTGTTTTACACCTGCATATATATCACAGGCAGGTGTTAAACCTAGTGCTTTTCCGAGAAGGCATAGGAATGCAAATCAGAGATGCCCTTAGTTGCCCTTTTACACCCTGTGATACAAATGAGCAGGAGATGAAAATGGAAATGTAAACAGGGCCGCAGGAGACCCATACAATCTGGGGGGACAGGAGACAGCTTGGGGACTTTGCTTTTTGAATGTATTTATTGGATATTTATAGTGTGCTTATACAACAAAAACAGTGGGCGGGGAGAGGCAGGAATAGCCTGCTCGAGATACTCAATTACATCTTTCCCCTGCCACTTAAATATGCAGTAGATTGTGCAGGAGTTTACCCAAATGTATGGAAATACTTTGGTCTTAACAATATTCCCCCCACGGGCCTTGTTTTTCTCTTCCAACTCAGTTCGTCTGATGATCTGTTTCAGTTCTTGTGTTTCTCGAGGTCTCCCAGCGATGGACCTTTAGAGAGATCTTTCATAATACTCTGACCTGCGCTTTAAGTGCAAATGCTTTATGGAGTTTCGCCACCCCATCCTATCCTATTCCACTTGAACCCTCAATGATGGAACATGAGTGTGCCCCTTTACAGCAGTGTATGGGCTGCAATCATACCTCGGCACCAGGGTATTCACTGGATTTACATGCATTGCGGAACAAGTGCTGTTGTGAATCTTGAGGCTCGGCTTTATTTTTTTCTGGGTCACCCAGATGGCTTATGGTGGCTGATATTAAAACTTGTCTACAACTCATTATTCAGATGGTGGTGGGTACCAAAAATGCAGTTTCATCCCTATTTTTAAACAAGCCTTGGCAGCGCCAACCGTTTGGGCTTTAATGTAGGCATGTAAAAGTCACTTGCCAAGCACCACCATAGTGGTATTAGGTACCCACTGATGGTAGCAGTTTCAAAATGGTGCAAGTACCTGGACATTTAATAGCAGTGCCTGGCAAATGCCCAATATGTACACACAAGCAAACACTCGCCATTGCTGGTTTTTAGCAGGACTTCAGTGAAGGAAATGCATAGTCCTAATAGAGTGGCTGAAGGCATCCCTAGACAAGACATTTGTATTACACCAGTAGTATGTTCCCAGCTCAAATTAAGTTAACTACACAGAGCTTTGTAGTAAACATCCCTAAATCAATGGCTTTATCTAAACCAGAACTGGCACTTTACATGCCCTTTATAGATCATTCTTGTGATTTTTAAAGGAATAGGTTATGGCGTAAAATGAGTCTGCGACCCACATGCCATCCATCCACCAAAAACCCATGAAAGTTGCTAAAATAGCCCAAATAACATGATGTTGTGTCGCAAAGCAAGATGCAACACACCCTGGCACCAGCTCCCACTACAGGACAGGTCAGAGGTGAATATCTACCTCATTTAAGGTTAGTCCTGACTTCAGACCCAGGCTGCAGGTAGGATTGAGTGAAAAGGGAGTTGATGCAGAAACCGCCTACTGTGACTGTCTCTTCCTGGAGAGGAGCCAGGCAGGAGCGCAGATGACACTGGGGCAGTGGGAGAGCTCCAAGCCGGAGCTCCCACGTTCCCTCTAATAAATAAGGAAATCAGGTTCTCCAGTTGGTCTTCTGGCTGTTCTTGTTGAATGATGGCTCCTAGGGCCCTATCTGAGGCCTGTCGCAATGACGAACAGCAGGAGAATATTTGGGTGTCATAGAACTGGGGCATTTAAAGCTTCGAAGGCAGCTTGTGTTGTGACATCCCATTGAAAAAGGAACATCCTTCAGTAATCATGTGTTTCAATGAGACTTCAGAGAAATTCTTTATAAGTCCTTTACAAATGTTCGAGCCAAAGTGAACACTTGGTTTCCTTTACCAGTGTCTGGGAAGCCCAGGTGAGTATGGTAGATAGTTTCTTAGTGTTCATTATTACTAAGCCAGTTGATCAGTCTGTAGGCACGTCTCTGAAGGCATGATAACAGTAGAAGTGGCCAACTGGAGTATGGAGTATATTGCAGCCAAGACAACCCAAGAATCACTGGAGAAGCAGGGGCCACAATTAAATTAAAAGAGAGGACTTCGGAATGCAGTACCAAAATCATCCGTATTGGTTTGCTTTTTAACTTATGCAGGGTCTGAATTTTGCCACAATAGGGACAAGTTAACTTTGTCACCCCACCACCCCATACGTCCCTGATCTCAAACCCTATCTCGAAATGCATCCCGTCTCCTTCACATACGTGTCATACTCACCACATTCACAAGCTCACATTTCGCCATCATCCATTAAAGCTTCCATCACATTTATGGCAGTGCAAGAGCAAGGATTCCTCACAAACAATACAGTAGTCAAAGGGCAAAAGGCAGCCTCCCCTCAGAAAGTACAGCATGGTCAGGACATGTGCACGCTTCCTTCACAAGTGGGTACCTCAAGAGCATGGACAAGGCCAGTGCAAGTTTCATTCACCAACTCATACAGGTATGGCATAGGCTGGGCAAGTCCATTCTTCCCATAGCAGAACAATTAACTGCATCTCTAAAGTTGAGCATGACCTAGTGTTTGTTAGAGATTTTGTCTTTGGGGCTAATTACTGATTTGGTGGTATTTTAGCATTGTGGTATTTTGGTGGTAAATTGGCCTTATCGTTGGTGTAGTTCAGTATTACCCAATTTTGGTAATTGTTCAAAACTATCTTATTCTGGTGGTAATTTAGTGTTAGTTTACTTTGGTGGTAATTTATAGTGGTATCTTATTTTGTGGTTTAGTGGTAATTTTAATGGTAAGCATACCTTCCATCATACAGCCCTATGATAAAACAAACCCTCCCTCTTTATAAATATGACCCGCCTTTGGCTGCAGGGCTGGACTGCCCCACCGGGACACCGGGAGATACCCCAGTACGCCTCTGGGCATAGGGCCTCTTTATCGTGTGAATCCGCCTGGGTGGTTTGTGTGAATTGCCGGCCTGCAGTGCCGGCTGCCACCAAGGACGCCACGCTGACGCTGCCTGTGCATTTTTTTCTTCCCAGGGCTCGGCTGGGAAGCTAGGCTGCGCACCTATACATGAGGGCCTGGGCTCCCTCCTGACACCGGGGAACCAAAACCGCACATGCCCTGCCTGCCCCTGCACACACATTGCGCAGCAGCACAGGACAGGGGCAGGCAGTGCGGGCCGGGCAAACAAGTGTTTGGTGATGGTGTGCACTGCCAGGGCAGCGGCGGCCGCAGTGATGGGACTTCTTCGCTATGGCGTGATCAAGATAAGCAGATACCGAAGGAAAACCATGAATGAAATGTATGCTTTCTATTGGCACACAATGAAATACGATTTTTCTTAATGTAGCTACCAATAATGTGACTGAACACTAGCTCAGAATACGGGATCCGTGTCTTTGTGCAGTGGCTCTAGTACAATAACGCTTTGGGCCCATTTGGCCCTCTTGGCCAGCCTGGTTGGCATCCACTCCTCCTGGGTCTGCCCAGTCGGCAGCTCCCCACTCCCCACGCCCTTGCCCGCTCCCCGTTGCTGTCAAACCCCCGCTATAGTTTTGTCAGTCAAGGTAAGCGTGTGTACCCTGTGGTCAAGTTTACACATTTTGCAATTGCCTTGTTTGTCGTAGCCGTAGTGGATTTGGGGGAATGCCCTCCTTCAGTAATGAAAAGCGCAACGCCTTTGCTTAAAGCCATTTTAACCCCCCCCCCCCTTTCTCTTCATGGGTGCTGCACGTTTTGCTGCAAAGCTTTGGTTAGACACAGACCCAGGCGGTAAGTTACCGCCTGGGTCGTACCTTTACCACCATGGCGTAAACTACATTTACGCCATGGTGGTTGGCGGACTTACCGCCCCATTCCGAGGTTGGCGGGGCGGTAAGTCCCCAATCCCCATTTACCCTTCCCCATTCCCATTTTTGCCCCATAGGGCATAATGGGAGTGGGGAAGGCGTTAATTACGCCACCGTAAATTACGGTGGCGTAATTAACATCAAGGTCCCTTAGCGCCATGGATTTTAACACTTGCTAAAAGCAGGTGTTAAAACCTCCATGGCGCTAAGGGACCTCGGAATCAGGCGGTAAGGGTTGGCGCTGTTTACGCCGCCGTAAACCCCTTACCGCCTGAGTCGTAATGAGGCCCATATAGTCTTAAAAATAGGCGGTGGGTGGTGGCTTTGCGACATCAGCAATGGCATCCAAAACTCTCACTTTCACCTCATGCCCCGGTCGCCCCCCCCTCTCCTTCCCACCCTCCGAGGAATGGCAGCCGATTGTTGCGTAGCGTTCCTGCACCTGGGAACCCACCCCCAACGCTCTGCCTCGCGGCTTTCTTTTATTGGAAACCATCAAATTTCTACTGCTCCGCATTTGAAGTGTTATTTTGGCATATGGGGGTGCACCATGCCATGATCCCATTCATTCAAGGAGATATATATGATAATGATATATAAGATAATGTGCAGGTGTCCTTTGAAAACAAGACCACGTGTCAGAGCTGCTTTGATTTTTAATGAACATGTGTTAATAGAAACGATACAGGTTGGGTTACAGATGTACGCTTTGCTTAAAAATATAATTATTCCCTTTTTTTCACAGAGTAGGAATTATTCTGTCAAATTTAACATTTGGATGTGTGAGAACAAAGCTGTGATATTTCAATGACCGGTTGATGGATTGGCGGGTACACAGCACTATTTGCACATACATGACTGAACTGTTGTACAAAACTTTTTTGTTAGCATTTCGATGCAAGGTTTTCCACCAGCAAAGATAACCTGCCGAACACAAAGCACTCCAGTGTTGTGAATGTATCAGGTCTGCACTGTCAGGGCTTTAAGTGGAATGGCCTATAGGGCAACAGGGCAAGGCCTGAACCAAAAACAGAAAATGCTAGTGTGTGCCAGTTTTATCGGTCAAAGTGGGCCAGTTTTCCGGCCCATGTGGGAGTTTGATAAGCTACTTCACCATGCAGCTAATAGTTTTGACCAGTGTTATTGAATACATATTCTTTAAAATGCACACTTTGCATCACATTTTATCAAAAACCTCCCCCTTGGGAAGTACTCAAATAGTCTGTCACCGAAGGAATGACTTGCCATTTGCAACTGTGGGACAGTTTTTCATTGGTGCTCAAGGTCAAGTTTCATTGGTGCTCAGTCTCCAAAAAGTGCTCCTGACTGAGGGCTCCATCACCAGCCCGATTGGCACCCAGGCCTGTGTGGGCAGGTCTCAGCTCAGGTGGAGAGGGGGGCATATTGTCATAGTTCCTCTTGCTGTACCTGCCTCTGTATTTGCTTCTTAATTCTAGTAACCAAAACCAGAAGGCATCACTTACACTGGACAATACTTTTCATCTGTGTTGGGTGGGGAAGGGTGAAGGGGGATATTTGAGCACATGGTGAAAGACCTGCCTGCAAGGGTCTGCTCAACACATTAGGAAACAAAGGGAGAGGTGGGTGCAGCAAAATCACTGTTAGCAATGCACCCTCCTCTCCCATCGACATCGTAACAAATAAAAGGAGATACTACCTCTTGTCCACTCCCTGCCAAGTACTTATGTCCCTGTCCCCTTGCTAGAATGCCCCCACGCTTTCTCATCCCACTTAAACCACTGCTGCGTGCATGCTGGATGTCAAATGTCTGTCGGTAAAATGATGGAAGGACGAGCAGGCCTGCAAAGTGCCACCATTCCAGAAACGCAGCGAGAATGCTGCATTCGAACCTGCGCACTGCCAGTGACAAGCCAGTTTCACATTGCACTGTGCTATTTCGTTTGTGCTCAATTTCATGTTTCATTCAATAGACAGTTTGACACATAACACTGTATCAATCAGTCTATTAACAGAAACAATGAAGTTGAGCACAAATGAAATATCAGAGTGCAATGCAACACAGAGCTCGGGTTTGAATCCCCAGCGTGGGACACGATAACTTTTCTTTTCTGTCTCATGCTGAGGACACTTCAGGCCACACCCATCATTTAGGATACACCCCCACAATTTCTCACCCCACTTAAAGCACTCAGAGGAAGGTAGAGGTGTGGAGGGCCGGGGTAGTTGGTTTGGTGAATAGGACAAAAAAGCGATGTGTGGCAGGGCATGGAATGTGGCAGGAACATTGACGCTGCACCACCAGCAGAGTCGTACAAGCATTTTGCTCCCTCAGAGGAAGGCAGCCTGAGAGTACGCCAGAGGAATGTTGGCTGTTGCCGCATTAAGGTCCGCTGGTGTAATTCTATGAACATACAGACCAGATCCAATTTCCCACCTGTACAGAAAACGAACTGCCTCCCCCTTAGCAATCAAGATCTCTCAATAACATTGGAGGGGGAGGAGGGAGGTCCTCCACGTCCTGTCCTAGGGAGTGAAATCCACTCCATGCTTTCATATCATCAACAGAATACACATTTTAAATACAAGGAGTCTAATTTACAAAGTGGCCAGGGGTGGACTGGTTTAAAGGGAACGCTGGAGATTTCCAGATAGGCCTTTGCACCCTGGGCCTCTTTTGTGTGATAATCTATTTTATTTCCGAATTTTCTCATGGGAAAAGGATTGGGCTTGTTGAAAATGTGTAATATTGGGCCACTTTGAACAATATTTCCAGGGCCTCTTTTGGTTCCCAGTCCAGCACTGTTTGAGTGACGACAAAGATCCTTTGGACCTGGCACACTTTCAGGGAACCCAGTAAGATTATACAGAATGCAACTTATTGCATGTAGCTCATGTTACTGATTTATTTACATCAGTAACCTATGTGCCTTGGAGGGCATCGCTATATATATTCTTCTTTGTTTCCTAATTTTACCTTTGGTGGTAGCAAAAGTAGTAAATGTTTTACCACTGTGGTGTAAACATCAAAATCTTCCAGTTATTCCTTCACCTTTGAAACAGTGACCAACAGACACATGAAAAGAGGCACACAAATCAAACCCCAGTCTGATTTCGATAATTTCAGATGCTATTATTTGCCTTTGAAAAACATGGCACTTTTATTTACAAACCTAGCTCACTACACTATCTGTCAATAAATACACAGCCTTTCATTCATTTTTTAAGCACTCCTCAGTTATGACCTAACTCACCAGAGTATGCGAAGTCTGAATCTCGTGCTGCTGGATCTTATCTGTGCGAACCTCACACAGCCCACGCACACAGCCTTTGTGAATTCCAGTCACTCTGAGGCCAGGACGACTCTCTCTCTGCCCTGTCTTCAAGTTGTCTTCAAGCTGCCGCCCCAGGAGCACACCAACCCACAGTGTGCTGATAGGAACCAAATCTCTGACTGACTCCACACCCCCCTTTTCAGCTGCTTAAATTTCCTCTGTCCATCACAAATTAACTCAGCCTTCCCTGACGTGCTTCTGACACCCCCAGACTTATACCAATCACATTACAAGAGCCTTCATGTAACAACTTATTTCCTGCCAGAACAATGGAAGCTTTTGTTGCATTCATCTAGTTTTTCTCCATAGAAGAGTACTAAAACCGAATGAGTTTTCTTCTGTGTTTATCAACTGCATTGCAATGTTCATTTGGGACAATTAGTTGGTTACGGGGCTTTTTGTTAGTATATTCTGTTATATATAGGTTATTTCCACAATGCAGTTTGTCACAGATAGAAATACCTACTTTGTAAATATGCACATTGAAACCCTGTCATTCTGTTTTTTTTTTTATATAACCCTAATGTGACATTTCACCTGCTCCATGTAATGCCCCAACTCTTCTCTACCTCCAGGCTAATCCATTACCATGCTGAACTGTACCCCTAATTTGCACCCAATTTAAAATGACTGCCTGTTTCATTTAGTATTTCTAAAAATGAACATCCATTTTACTGGCTGCTAATGAAAAATCTTGCTGAGTATTTTAAAAATGAACATCCATTTTACTGGCTGTATCTGAGAAAAGCTGCCATTTGCACCCATTACAAAATGGCTGCTTTTAAACACTGCCATTAAAACACCACTTTGCTTCCCTTAGAATCTGTATACATATCCTGTTATTTGCATGTATTAGCACCCAAATATCCCTACAGGTTTCAAAAACACGTTTTTATAAACAAATGGGTACAGGTAGCATGAGGGTTGGGCCATTGCAAGCTTTCCTCACAAATAAGTAAATGTAGAGCAAGAACAGGGCCCATGAAAACGTCCTTGATGGGCAGAACGTGGACAAGGCCTGTGTAAAATTCCTTTGCAAAAGGCAAGTACATAATTGCTGCTGACTCCCTTGAATCCTGCAGGTTTCCACTCATGTGCTATAGTTCCACATGCTTCTCTCTTCATCAGCTCTTCCTCAGCACTGTGCACTTTCTAGGGTGATAGGCTGCCGAGACACACCTGATCCTGCACTCGCTTTCGGCAGTCCGTCCCTGACGGTCTTCCTTCTTATGTCTAGGTGGTGGTGGGGGGCAGGGTGAAGTTGATTGGATAAAAGCAGCAGTTCGTAGACCTACACATACAAAATTGTTTACTCTCTGCAATTAGCAGTGTAACCATAGTCATTGCCCAGTGCACAAAGTCCCCATGGTCAAGTGTGCCCAACTTGTCTGCTATCTAATTCAGGCTTGCCTGGGGGAAAGGAAAGGCTGTGGAGCCAGTCTTCAGACCACAGACAGGCTCAACTAAAACACAAGTGGTCCTTTGGAGCTTGAGTGCACCACGGGTAAAGCATTTTCCTTTCCGATATTATTCAATGTCCCCTTACTCGCCTAGTGGCCTTTCTTTTAAGATATCATACTTTTTCCTCATCGAATTTTCAGTTGTCTGCAATGACCACCCACATGTTCATTTAGACTAATGTATTTGGATGGAAGTTTAATATGGACCAGCATGCTAACATCAGATGACTCACAGTCCAACATCTACAGGTTGAGCGATGTGCATTTATCCTAAACAAGAATGTATTCACACTTATCATGCTTAAACTGATTGTGTAATCTACACAGGGAAAATATACAAAGGCAACCCAGGAGCTCTGTGGTCAAGTCTTGCTCGGGCAGTTATCACAGAGAACATTCTATTCAGTTTTCATTTAACTGGGTAGTTTTTCATTGCTTACTTCCTAATAAGAGCAGGACAATGCATACACATAGAAAGTATTGCAACATGGAAGTACCCTGTGTGTGTATGCAGTAGTTTTTAATTTGCATGAATAGATATACTTCATTTTGACAGTAAATGCTACAACAATGTAAGTGGTGTCAGTATTTCAGAGACAGCACTGTCGCGTGGCATGTTGCAAACTGATCATGGAATCCTGGTCACTGCGCGTCTTTAGAACTGTATATCTGACATTTGGCACATTGAATTGATCCTTCCAATAAATCCACTCCCAACGTCAGATATACAGTTTATAAACACGCGTGGCACGTTGCATACGGATCAGGAGGGAATCCTGGCCTCTTAATATTTCATCATGAAACATTAAGAGGCCAGGATTCACTGATTACTTTTGCAACGCGTTGCACATGTTTACAACTGTATATCTGACATTGGCACATTCCCTCAATAAATCCTCCCCACAATGCCGGCGTGCACCAGGAGAGTGGCGCCCATCCACTTGACTGACTTACCTTACGGTAGCTGCTCAGCCTGAGGTCTCAGGTGGAGGTCAAGTCAGTTGCAGCAGTCGGACTTGGTCACTCGGAGTCTGTCTAACTCTGTCTCCCTCGATAACACACAGTGTCACAGAGAGTCAGCATGTGTCGCTGCCTGGCTTCTCCTTCGTACTGAAAAACGAAGGCTGAGGCTGCGCAGCAGTGCCCTGCGCAGGCAGGGCACGTGTAGTTTGTTTGTTCCCCGGCCTGGGCTGGGCATGTTCATTATGCGCAGGCACGGGGCAGCAGCAGAAGTTTCAGAGACAGTCATTCTACTTTAACTTTTACAAGCTTACATGACAACTGCAGCCTGCAGTGCAGGCTACAGTCATATTTTACATGCTGCGAGCAGCGAGACACAAATAATCTGGGGGGGGGATAAAAGCTATTATATTCCCCAAAATAAAATTGTAGGGGGGATTTGTCACCCCCCCGTTCCCCCATTTCCTACGCCTTATTTTCACTCTGCTCATTTTAAAATGACTCTTGGTGAGTGAGGTGGGCATTATCCATCAGAGTCTTTTTGGGAAAAAGCCTTGTGTCATAAGAGACACTTTTGCAACTACAGATGATGTTTTGTTTCTGTTCACAGATTTTTTACAAGATTCCCACCAGCCCGGCTACAGCATAAACCACATAGACAGAAAAATAGGGAGAATCCGAGAGACTTTCTTTTTTTTTCCTTTTACTTCTGTTCTTCCCTATTTGTTATCCTTGGGAATTTCCCCTCCCAGGATGTGAGAAATGAAAGGGACCAATGAGAAAATGGGTCTTGTGAAAGATAAGCTCTATGTATTTGTAGTTTATCTCTGAATATTTTGTGTGTTCAACATTTTCATCCATATCATTAAAACAAAAATAGAGAAATAGAAGAGTCACTGAGGAAGAGTTTTTGTCTCACTCTTGATCTTTGTTCACTTGATCTCTGCTGCTCACTGTGAGTCTACTTCCTAAGCATTCTTAGAGGACAGGTACATGCCATTTCCAGCACCAAAAGCCAAAAAGCATATTTTCGATCTCCATACTCCCAGTGCTTCAGATAAGATGTTGCAGTGATATTCTATTCCCTATTTTTTAAAACTGGGAGTAAAATGATTTTTTAGGGAGTAAAAACATGAGCACCAGCCCCAATGGGAGTAATTTATAAACAAGTAAAAATATGTTCTTCTATGAAACAGAAATGTTGTTGTGAGAAATACTTTGTTGCACCAAGTTATTCATGCATATTGAAAGATACATTTCACCTCTTCTGTAATTCTATTAGTTTCTTCCTGTGGCATTACATGCACTACTGACCCAAACAAATCCATGAGAGGATTGGATGAAAGCAGAAGCATGCGCTACTATTTATCCATTTCCCATTTTTTATTGGGAGTATTTGTATTGTCTATTTTAATTTCTTTTTTAGCAGTATTTGCCTATTTTTAGTAAGTAAAAGGGGCCGATACACCCTTTATCTGTAGGGCTACAGACTCCTACAAATTGCTTATATTGTAAGTCATTTCCATTAAACACGTGTCTTGCTTTATGGGGTCTTGCCCTGCCTAAAAATGAATTGAAATCCCAAATCATTTGAACCCTTATCCTGTCTAGACTGGGCTACTGTAACTGCCCCGTATTGAGACACCAAATAAACACCCCCAGCCCCCATCACCAGGCTATTCACAAAGGGATGCCTGTCACATTTTGGGCTTTAGGGAACTTGACCATTTTTACTGGAGCCCTTAAAACCAAAATGTGCTTCAAATTCCTTCCTAAATTGACTTCAAAGTGTTTTTTCTCACTAGAAGAGCAATATGGAACTCTGGCCAGAAATAGAGTGCCAACTGCTTCACCAAATATGCGCCAACGAGATCCCTGCAATCCAGATCTACAAACAGGGTACCCATCCACCTTTAACTTGGCAAGTGAACTACCATGACTGAGGAGCGATTTCACGTAGGAAAGAAGAATGAATCCTTTGTTAGGAAGAAGAAGAGGAAGAAGAAGAAGAAGAAGAAGAAGAAGAAGAAGAAGAAGAAGAAGAAGAAGAAGAAGAAGAAGAAGAAGAAGAAGAGGAGGAAGAAGAAGAAGAGGAAGAAGAAGAAGAAGAGGAGGAAGAGGAGGAAGAAGAAGAAGAAGAAGAAGAAGAAGAAGAAGAAGAAGAAGAAGAAGAAGAAGAAGAAGAGGAAGAAGAAGAAGAGCAGGAAGAAGAAGAAGAAGAATAGGAAGAAGAGGAGGAAGAAGAAGAAGAAGAAGAAGAAGAAGAAGAAGAAGAAGAAGAAGAAGAAGAAGAAGAAGAAGATGAAGAAGAAGAAGAAGAGTTCTGAAATCATGTTATATCATTAAGATAGGAATGTGCACTGCAGATAATATCTTAGAATTCAATCTTGCTAATGGTTTTAATAACATGGAGATCATGTTGGACAATGGTTCATTAGGCCGAAGAGGAATAGAGGCACATAGGTCACCAGTGTCTATCATAGGCCAAGTCTTCTCAGAGGTTCGCAAATGAAAGTGCAGGCCTAATTATATGTTAGAATGTAGATGTCTGACCTAGAATGTTTGCAACTTCAAGTGGCCTTGGTATATGCGGCTTTAAAGAAAATAGTAGAGAACACATTGCCAACGCCCTCAGACATAAATATGAAAATATGTCAGTGCTCAAGACACGGAAACATATGGTTAAAAGAACACGCTGGGCAAACAAAATAAAAAAAAGAGTTTTGTAGGAAATTGCTAAACGTCTTAACTCATCTACACTGTTAAAATGCTAGAATCATTGAGTCCGATGGGTAAACGCATTGTGCAACACCGTAGTTCCCTCCTTGTAATAGTGACGCCGCGTCCCCAGCAAAGCAACGTTGCATTGGAGGATGCCCCTGTATATCATCTACAAGGAAGTAAATACATAAATTAAGGAACGATGAGGATGGATGGGGCACAGGCCCAGCTATGATTCCACAAGTCTTGCAGAAGCACACACATGTTTTAAGGACCAATCAGCAACTCCGTTCAACTATCTGGCCGAATGGACCGAAGCCCCAAATTCCTGGCTATCGGGTGGTAATATTGCCACTGTTTCAAAAGAGGCAATGATCTGATTCAATACGTTTTAAATCATGTCCCTATTTGATAAACAGGCCAAACTATACATGGCATGGCTATGTTTTTATGTGCAGGACTGGATGGAGCAAATCCGATCCATGTACGAACTAGACGTTCATGAAAAGAAAAATACGATTGGCCAACCCTTGACAATGGACTTGATTATTTTGAAAAGGGAAGTGGGCTTTTTGGTCTTTATAGATCATGGGGCTGTTCTCACCACCATTAACAGAAGCAAGTGATGCACCATCCTGGAGAGATTGGAATATTAAGGGTCCGGATACACTGCTTTGACACCCACACATAATATTGCGTTGGTCAGATTTGGATAAAACGGTCAATGCGGGAAGGATCAAGTTTGAGGACCACTCTTATAGGCCATCGAACGTGAAAAGGCCAAAAAAGCTAAATGCCAATCATGGTTTAAAAGAAAATGCTCCAGAAGTGAATTGTTTCCAGAGTGTCATCTGGAGGAGTAATGAGGCTCATTGTCCCCTAACACATGTTACCCTACATTCTCTTGATGTATACGTAAACACACAGACGGCAGCTGCTCCTTAAATGCCAGGCAAGTATGCAAGTCCATGCAAAAACAATGAGCATTCTCGTCCTTGGCGCTTAAGGGGTTAAAATACTCAACGAGCTAATAGCTCGCAGGTTCTGCCCCTCCTGCATTTGGAACAGCAATGGCATATTGCATATCACAACCAACGGCCTGTGGTGACCTGTAAAAATAAATGCATGCATGCAGTGCATTTGATCAAATTAGGCAAGGTAGAAATAGGGTTCCATACTCTGCTGGGATTTGGTAATTGTTTCATGTATTCTATTTTCTATAAGCCATATAGATCTCAGTAGGTTCTTGGTTCATTTTAAAGTCTATATTTGGAGTTGCTATTTTTAATTGTACAGCCTGATGCAATTAAGTATAATTATAGCTACTGAACTCCTCCAGGACCAACACGAGGCGGCTTCCCGGGATGCACCAGAAAGCTGACTCATCACAAATGTATGCTGTTGCTAGGTTACCCGTTGTAAGCATAACTATCAAATAATACTGCTATAATTATTATGCAGATAACTGCAATGTTCCCAGAGTGTCCACTGGAAGAATCGATGCAAACAAAATATTTGTGCAGCTTTTTCCGACTAGCCAAAGATTACGTTTGGGAATTACAGAGAGCGCGGGGGGGGGGGGTTGAAGGGGGGGACATACACCATCGCCAAGCTGACCCACCTACATATATTTTACACCTACACATATTTTAGGTGAGGATTTATTTTAGAGTGTATCATCTTGCTGAGTTAAAGGACAGAAGCTATGCAGTCATCATTGAGCAGTTTAATTTGCCATTCGATGATGAGAAAATTGCGCAACTTAGCACCAACTGATGCCTATGCGCTGTGGAGTCCCAATGCACAAACACCATGAGGTCTGCAAACATGCAACGATGCCCTTGCAATAGCAAGCATCCTGCGAGGCGCGAATTCACAAATGGCGCCGGCTGCCTGTGTGCGTGTGTCACTCGATAATGAACGGTGGCTCAATATTAAACATAGCTGAGATGTCCACACACGCTGCCATTTAGCACGTGTTGTCTGGTAAAAGACACAGATCCACCCGATGCACACAGGCATTGGCACAAGACGACTACAGGCTTTCTTTTCTTTCTCTTCTGCCCAGTTGGGTATTTCTCACATTTGCAGGTATTTGGAGGGTCACGAGTTGCTTGCATGACTATTTCTACTGACGTACGTTGTTTGCCATCTGTAACAGCCCACTGCAAGCATGTTTAATGTTTTGTGCAAGTGAGGGATGTACTTGCTAATTTTCTTTTGAAGCATTCACTTGAGTGAAGAAAAACTGTTTCTGAATTGGGCCCTGTATGTTTGTCAAAGAAAGAGAATCACAACAAAAAAAAACACCTGAAGAACTTACCATAGAAGAACATGTGGAATGGTTTCCCCATTGTTTTGTAGCATTATATTGTGTAGCATGGCGTTTGTATTGCCCGTAGGAATGCAGTGCTATAGAATGCAGAGTAGTGATAGAACCCTGGGTTCCCTCAGGGTTCCATGAATGTCAGTTGGAGATTCAAGATGGGAGCCCTACCAAGAAGGATGATGTTACCGTCCCTCACTCCTACCTTCTGACATGTTCCTTGCAACAAAATAAAGTACCTTCTTCTTTTCTACTTACTGCCTCCAGCGTCCTTCCTGCCAACACCTGTCTCTCCTGTGGACCACACAAACAAAAAACATATTGGCGATGAGGTGGCAGAGTTTGGAGAGCCCATGAGGAAATTTGGGTCCATGTGAGGAAATTCAGTGCCATAAGGAAATGAGGGGCACTGGAAAACCCATGATCTTACTGAAGGTGATGGCCAACGAGGCAGGGAGGATTTGCAGCACCAATCTGGATGCTTAGAGTGTTGGAAAGGGAGGCAGCACAGTGATGGTTATTATAAGGCCTCACTGCCTTGCAAATGCAGTAACCTCCGGGCCCCCCAACAGACCACACCTGACACAGGTATTCCGTCCGGGCTCTGCCTGCGCACTGCCGCGCATGCAGAGGAACATCCCTGACACAACCGAGTTACATCACTCTGTCGCGTACGTAGCGTTGTCACGCCACCACACTCCTCCTTTTTCATAACAATTGACATGAAATATGAACCAAACTGTTAACATATTACCCAAACATGAAGGATACCATTAGGATTAATAATCACACAATACAAGTCCATGGGGGCCACAGGTGCAAAGATGGCAGCATGTCAAATCGTCCAGTATGTAGTCCTTCAAGCGGGATGGATGGCAACTGGATTCTCGCTGGGGGTACCTCCTACCTCCTCTCCCCCAGGACTCTTCTTCCACATCTGTGCCAGGATGTATCGGCTCTTGCACAACCCACCCTTGATCATTATTTCTGGTCTACCTCACCCCTCACGGGGCTCAGTTCTGCTGTGTTCCAGCCACCTAGCTTCTTAAAAACTAGAGTTCCTGGTAACAGTCATCCTCCCATCAGATGCAGTCACCATCGACCCTTTTACTCCTACCATATCCAAAGGCTTTGGGTCATAGGGCAGCAAGATATTGCCTTCCGTGTGCTGGTTCCTGACAAGACCTCATCTCCCAGGGATATGTCCGGTGGTCGCAATCTCCTCCTGACATTCTCTCTCTCATTGCGCATCCTTTGTTCTTCGGCCACGTGCTCTTCATAGATCATGCCCGGCGCTCTATCTTCATTGTCGGGCAATAGCCCTGGCTGCCACCTACTGAACAGAACTTCTGCGGGGGCAACTTCTGTAGAGCAGTGAGGGGTGACCCTGTATTCCCACAGGAATTGATGGAATGCTCAACACAGGCATTGCCCTTGTCCATGAGTGCTCCTCAATACTTTGTTCAGGGTCCGCATGAAGTGTTCCACTTCCCCATTTGCTCTAGGCTGCAGTGGAGATATTTTCCTGTGCCTGATTCCGCACTCTTTCACAAAGCATGCAAAGCTCTCTCTGTGTCACAACGGTCCATTATCAGTACATACTTCTTCAGGAAACCCATGGGAGGAAAATATCTTCTCCAACATCAGTACAATATTCTCAAACATGATTCTACAAACTCCACTTCTGGATACCTGGTCCATTCATAAATCAGGAATAGAAAGTGCTTGTCTCTCCCTACAGATCCAAGGTCCATGTACACTATTTCCCACAGTGCAGTACCCATGGGCGTAGACTCAATTTGGGTCTCTCCGCACTGGGGCTGCAGCCTGACAATTCTTCACAAGTTCGTCCACCAGCTGTCGCAAGTTGGGGAACCACACCTTCATCCTTAAGTTTGAATTGGTCTTGGCTGACCCCTCATGTCCCCCATGGGCCAGTGTTATTACTTTGGAGACCAACAATGATGACACAACCATCTTCTGTCCTCTCGGTAGCAGCCCTGATTCCGTAAAAGACAACTCTTTCCTCTACTTCCACAGCTGCTCCAGCGCCATTTTCGCGTCATGTGTGCATTTATCCAGCCAAATTAGGGCCCACTTCCACTCTCCTTTGGCAAGGGCCTCACGGAGTAGGCAGAAACATTTGCACGGACATTGTGTTTGGGGTGCTGGACTCCACCACCAGCTTGATGAATAATACAAAATCCATTTCTTCTCTACAAGTCTCCATTTCGGACTTCCCTAGATGTCTGGACAGGTAATCTGCAGCATTGTTGATCACTGCCTGGTATACGAAGCAGACGTCTTACTCCAATAAGGCCAGCATCCAACGCTCTATTGGAGCAAGTGGCCTAGATGACAATCCGGACATGATTGGTAGTAACGGCTTATGGTTGGTCACAACCATCACCGGTCTCCCCAAAACATACAGCCTAAAATGTGTGCACCACCGGGGCCTCCCGTTCAATCTGGGAATACCAATGTTCGGTGTCCATCAAGGCTCTGCTCGCAAATGCCACAGGCTGCATTTCACCCTTAGAGCATTGCTTGTTCAGCACGGCCCGTAGTCGGAATGGGCTTGCATCCACCACAATCTCTGATGCTGCGGCTGCGAGGCCCATCTTGATTTCCTCGAAGGCACTCTTTTAAGGTGCCCAACAGCCACCCAGTGTCCTTCTTTGTTAGATTTCTCAACGCTTTGGACAATGTTGCCGCGGTTACCATGTCGGTGAGTTTGTCACGGAAAGAAAGGCAAATCAATTAGAATAAGGTCTAAGCAGTCATTTACTGACATCAAGATATTTAACTTCTTGGAGGGACCATCCCAGCATTGGCTTTACCAAACATTTAACATTACAAATCACAAGGAAACCAATCGAAATACAGTTGAAAGGATAAGAATCAAACAAATGAATGTTATAAAAACCCTCCCGATGAACCATATGATTGTTTTTGGTGAAACATGTGTCGAGGGAATCATAATACTGTGAAGGGGAATCATACCTTTTGGTGTGATGTAACATCATGCTTTAGTCATTCAAGACAAAAATTGAAGATATAATTAAAGAATACTCGATTCAAATAAGTGTATCAAGACATCATTATTGAAACATTTAGTCAATGATAACAGTCTGAGGCGCAAGAACAAAGGTGACTCCAAGAAATAATTGCAATTTTGGAAAACACCATTGTGCTGTCGACCGTGAGACGCATCTTGATTTCCTCGAAGGCGCTCTGTTTTAAGGTGCCCAACTGCCACCCAGTATCCTTCTTTGTTAGATTTCGCAATGGTTCGGAACGACGTCGCCAGATTCAGGATAAATCGCCCACAGTATGCTACCATACTAAGGAAACCTCTCACTTCTGTGACTGATTCTGAGGGCTTCTCCTCCTTGATGTCTTTCACCTTTCTGGGATCCGGCAACACTCCTCCCTGCTGAAACACAAACCCGAAAAACTCAATCTTCTCTGTAAAGAATTCACATATTTCCTTGTGAAGGGTGAGTCCCAGCAAATTAATCCTCTCAAATGTTTTTTTTCAGCCTCTCCATATGTTCAGTCTCTGACATGGGGAAGACCAGAATGTTGTAGAGGTGGAGTCGGGTACCCCCACCCAAAGCTCCTCTACCTTGATGCCTATATGTTGCGAGCCAGAATGTGAAAGAAGTGCATTGCCAGTAAGAATACCTACACCAAAGAGAATCCTGGAGGTAAGATTTCCATTGAGGAAGCTGTACATGCATACAAGACAATATGAAGGTCATTTGAATGAAATCCCGGAGGAAGAGGGAAAAGCAAGCGAGAAAGCAGATTGGTGACATCATGAAAAGCAGAGTTCATGCACTTAGAAGAGATGCAGAAGACAAGAGAACATAAAGATTCTATAAGCACTAAGTTCAAGGTATTAAAGATGAGCAGCATTTCAGGCTCGAAATGAAGATGTTCATGCTATAAGAATAATGGAAAAATTATTGAGTCATTTTACAAGTGTACAGAAGCAGTAACGCAAGTAGACAAAGTATTCTTTAAGGCTGGCTATGTAGTGAATAGATTGCGGTGATGCGCCAACCTATATACATAAGAAGTATAAGGGTTATGGACGATTCCACAATGCACTTTAGCAGGGCTGGATTCCGAAAGCAGGAACACCTTGAGGCGCAGTTAGAAATCGAAAACTTAACCATGGAGGTGGATCAAAGAAATGCTTGGTTGGATCAACACCAAGAAGTCAAGGTCGCATTGGGGCTGGATGTGCGTACAAAAAATTACAGAACATGTGGAAGAACACAACTCCTGTCTCTAGGGCGAGGCAACAACATTGAAGACATCAGAGGTTCATCAAATAGTAGTATTTTAAATGCAGTAAGACTCGAAATCGTGGTCTACAGTCATGTGGTCAGATGAAAATAGACACTATGATGAACTGTATCACAATCGAGAAGACAGAGTATGCTATACTCCCTCATATTCTTCAGTACAGAAAACATTTCCAAGGCCGAGTTCAAAGCCTTAATTGACTACTAGGCTGCAAGTGTGATGATGGATGCCAGGGCTGATTGGTGCGAAAGTATGGCTGTGGTCCTCCCACTGGCACCTGGATGTCAGCCTGCATGCTGCTTACACATGTGGATATCACAGAGGTGTACAAGGGTGCCAACAAATTATAGAGAGACACGTAATAAAGAGCCCTATAGTTTGTGTAACCAATGGGACGTTGTGTATTTTATGGCATTCGTAGTGACCTGCACTAGAAGAGGGCTTAGTTGCCCCACCTGATGTTGGAGTTCCAATTACTTTCCCTGACCAGTATGAAACGTATACCTAGATGTTCCTTGTAAGCCTATCACTATTCTGAATAGGTTTTTGTAGTTTGCAACGCAGATTGACGTCAATAGTGATGAGTTTGTAGTACATAACCTGCTTTTTTATGTGTTGAATTGAGTGTGAGGATCGAGTGAACGTGCCTATGTTTGTTGTAACTCCCTGTTTTAGAAAAGTGATATTAAAACAGTCGAATTTTGCCAACTTCCTGAGTTAGTTTGATTATTGATGTTTGAGTAATATTCTGCATCCCCATCTGTCTCTAAGTATTGCTATCTCGTCTTAACGGGCTGGGTCGGCTGTTCCAGTTCAATGTCATCAATGATATTTATGACCCCTTTCAGATCGGCCAGCACTCCTCGTATGATGTTCTGTAATACCTCAGCCACCGATGACACTTCAAGGCTGAGTCGCTTATACCTGTACAACCCCTTATGAGTCATGAAGGTTGTATTAGACCAGGACTCAATGTACAGGACCAACTGATGGTAGCCCGCCCACAGGTCCAGTTTTCGGAAGAACCTTTCTCCTTGTAGTTCTGCATTGATGTCGGCCATGGTGGGCATTAGATGGAGTTCCCACTTGATGGCCTTGTTGGGCAGGCGCATATCCACACATATCAGAATCGACTCTGGTTGTTTTGGTTTCATGCCACCACTATAGGGGAGACCCACTTGAACGGGTCCTCTACCATCTCAATGATGTCTGTCTCCACAAGGAGTTCAATCTCCTAATCCACTTGAGCCCTTAGGTGAAAAGGTACTCTCCTGTGCTTGAGGGTCACTGGGCAGATGGATTTGTCAATATGCAGGATCATCCACCAGTTTTCCTACGCCCACAAACACTTTTGAACTTCAGCAGCCCTCCGTGAATGTCCTCCACGTAGACCCCATTTGCAAAGCAGACAATCTTGAGGGACTCTGCTGCGGTACAACTTAGTAGAGTGTGCTTGCTGACATCAGTGATGAAGAATCTCACTTTAATGGCGTTTGGTCCATGATCCGCTTTTGCAATGAACGCCTCTCAGGGTTCCATGAGTGTCAGTTGGGGATTCAAGATGGGAGCCCTGAAAAGAAGGATGATGTTACCTGCTTTCCCTCCTACCTTCTTACCTGTTCCCTGCAACTAAATAAAGTGGCTTCATCTTGTGTACCTAATGCCTCCAGCATCATTTCTGCTTCTCGCATGTGTCTCCTCTGGACCCTAGGCACTATACATTGCAAAATGAATTTCTCATTGCTCCGCAACATATTTAGTCCAGCACTGCCTGCAAGCACTGATGCACAGGTCTCAAAAGTAGATGGCAAATATGTTCACAGTTTTGATGTGTCCGATTTTCTGGTTGTTTTGTTACACAAATTATTTCTTATTTGCTAAGAAAGCTCCAGTAAAAGAATTTAGCAAAAGTTAATGTGCAAATGTTGAATGTTTGTTAATATAGGTTTCCGTCGGTGGTGGTTGCGTAACATGAATAATGATTCCAAGAAGTGACTTATAACATAATTTAGCAAGCATGTTATTGTCACAAACACACCTGCCCGATTCACAAAGCATTTTCCAATGGGATTGTGGCATTGTAAAAAGCTTGTGTGAATCAGACCCTATGTCCTTCCGCAGTGATTTCAAAATTTAAAAGAGTTAGAAGTATCTAGTCTTAAAGAGCTCTATTACTTTAGTGATAGACAACATCAACACATACATTCTAGTTATCCAATGCTGTAATTAACCTTTTGTCAAAACAGTTTGTCAACAGGATTTAGCAGAATTGTTAACATTGATTTGGCAAACATAAAAATTGAAAGCTATTGTTAAACATTCATAGTTATTCTTCCCATTTCTACGAGAATAACCAAACGAACGTTTTTGTCACCGCAAACATCAGCGAACATTTACATTCCGAGAACGATTTATATCTAGCACACTCTAGTTATACAATATCTTTTAGAATGAGACACGTGCTTCTTGTTAGCAGTTACCACAACGTGTTCTGATAAATGGCTGTGTGATTCACTGAACGCGTTTTAGAAGAATAAATGATAGATTCTAATAATTTCAAAGTTCTGCTATACCTGATCTCTCGCAATTATTTCAATTAAGAGTATCAGATTGGGCCAAATGTTTTCTGGTCAGCACTGATTTGGTTTATGTGGGGAGGAATTTAAGGATAAAGGATGGAGAGGCTACCAAATGTTTTGCTATGTTCGAAGTTATTATTTCCAAAGCTCTCCCAACCATACATTTAGGATTCCACATACCATGAGTGTGACAACGCGTGCAATTTCATTACAATACGCCAAACATATTTACGAATATTGATTCCTGCATAACTGCATTATTTCCCTTACATGAAGAAGCACTTGAATATTGCTCATCAGGTTGACTATCCTTGATGTACATGAATATTTAAATCATGAAGCAACTACTTTATTGTGGCAAATCTCGAATGTTTTAGCAATCTCCTTTTACAGGTGTGAGTAGGCAATACCTGCATAATTCTGTACCAGAGCCCGAGTTGTGTGCTTTGATGCTGTTCAGTTGTGATTCTATATCAAGGCCAAACTTGGAGCGACTAGGGCGTCATAGCAGGGGTCAATAGGAGGGGTAAGTCTGCCGCTACAAACAGCAACTGCTGACCAATCTAAAGAGATGATTGAAGCTAAAATGGCACGTGATCTAAGATGGTATGAAGCTGACTATCTGTCCACCCTGATTCTGACAGAGCTGATTTCCGGTCGAGCACATACATGCTGAACAATGCACATTCCTATTATGATTTCTCTGTGTCAATGATGAGGCCTATGTAGATGTAGGTATGTGACATTGCGAGGCTTCGAAAACCTACAATTATTGGTAGCCTGTGTGTTGCTAGAGTTTTCCTGACAGAAATCGCTAACACAATACTATGTATCTAGATCTTTATATGAAAAAACAAAACAGATTCTATTTATCGAGAATGTTGAAAACATGCAGTGTTTGCTCAATATCACCCACCTTTTCCATTTGAATTTCTGTAGACATTCGAAAACAGTTATAGAAGAGCATGCACCAAGGAAAAGATTTATGTAATTAGATGCTTGTACCAACATATAACACATGAAAGACTCAGGGGAAATTTAATATGGCATGAGATTCGTCCCCCTAGCAAGGCTTACAACTGTTTCTGAACTAGAGTAACTCGTGGCTCCAATGTGAGCCTCTTTAGGACAGAAAGTCACCATATACGACCACACCTAGGCAAAAAAACAGTAAAACCACTAGGTGGTACATGCAATATAATATTTTATTAAATTGACATTTGAATGAACATATTCATCTGGTTATAAAATGCAGTGTATGACACTGGACTATTAAAAACACACATTTAATTTCATTTGTATTTAATACATTAACGTCGTGCTATTGTACCCAAGGCTATAAGCACTAAAAACCTATGTCATAACCTACTACCATATCAGGTTGGTTGTGTACATGCAATAACAAAGCACCTGAACAGTGATAACAAACTCCCTATGTATACCACAAGACAGTGCCTACTCTCTAGGATACTCTCCCTTTCTTCCTTATGTCCTTATTGGGTGAATCCGTCAAAAACATGGAATGCGGTTCTAAACAATTCAATATACCATTAATCAGTATTGGCTAATGTACAACACTTTAATGATGCTTGTACACCATGTGAATTGAAATTAGGGAAATCTGACAGCTCTGGTATAAGAGATAAAACGTGCCCTCGACAGTGGTCGAAGTGTACGAAAAGAAGTAGTGGAACTATGTTCCCTGCTGGCCTGCACCCACTCCCCACAAACCCCACCACCACGCCCCCTCCCACACACAATACACACCCCCAAACACTTGCACTTGCTGTTTAAGGGAATGTTCAGTGCAGTGCACTGAAAGTGCAAGTTTCAACTTCTCCCTACACTTTTATTTTAAAACAAAACCATTCCAGAACGGTTTCTTTTTAAAATAAAAGTATAGGAGCTGTAGAAGGTAATTTAAAAAAGTAGAGGAGCACCGCTCCCGATCGCTCCCTCCCGCTTCGACCACTGGCCCTCGATTGGTTTCTGATGCATGTTTGTGAGGTGGTGAGAATCATAGTCATGAAAAATCAGGGCTCTGAGCAGTGGTAGAAGTGTACCGAATAAAGTAGTTGAACACGGTTCCCGACCGTTCGTGCTCACTTGGATCACTGGCTCTGAGTCATATTCACCGTCTTTCTGTCCAGACCTCGAATCCAGAATTCTTAGCTTCAGGATCTTATTCCTGGGCTGTACTGTTCAGGTGAAATGTGGGCTGCGGAAATACTGCTGGAGCAAAATAAAATGTCTGTGAGAGTTTCTACTTACTGAAGCCACTTCGTAGAAAGCCGTGTAGCATGGAGAGGACAGCTCAGGAACATTGGAATGTGGTCTATCTTGAAAGCGTATTTGGGAGGAGAGAAAGGTTTATTTTGCAGGATAGGAGGAATATTAAGCATTGTGTCTACTTTTATTTAAAATTAAATGAGCCTGCCAATGACCATTATCTTGGGCAATTAATGTGCAGTTTCTGATTCAGTTTAATGTACTTATTAATGACTATCTGCGGCTAATAAGGTTTTCTGTATCAATTTCATATATTTTTTTGACTAATGCAGGACCTTTTCATCATGGAGACGTTGAGCCGCAGAAAGAGTAATTTGCAATTACCCTGATGTACAGCCCAATGGATGTCTAAGAACACTGACACCCACTAATCACAACACATCTCTGGATTCTCGTCTTGATTAATCGATTTATCGTGGGAAGTCAATATTACTATCAATCTGACAGTAAGCGCATTATGCAGTATAAAGCGGCAGACTGTTATTGCTGAATTAACACTTCAATCAATAAGAAGAGACAAATATGAGAATCACTCTTGGGAAGTGCAGTTTGCTGAGTGCATTCTGGCATGAATGTGTTATGCAGCGAAAAGATCGCTGTATGGGAATTTGAACAGCAAGGGAGATCGCCACTTTGGCAAATTAATGGAGAATATTCTTTGAGTAAAGACACTTTCTAGAAGATGGATGCAGTTTCTATTATGTATTACAAATATGTCTGCATCTACTATCCTCTGAATGGCTTTGGAAAAAGGGGACCTGTCCACTTCATGTGTTCATGCTGCTACTTCAAATAACTACAATATGTGTAGGAAATACTCTAAAACAACGTTCCCTTGTACAAGAGGTAAAGCGCAATCTCTCTTGAACACTCCATCCTGTGGATGAAAGAGTTGTCTTATTTCTGGTTATAATTAGGCAAACAGTGTATTCACTTTTGCTAGCAAGACAAATGGACAGTATCCTAGTAGGATGCTAGATTATTCCTGTTTATTGGCTTATAAGGAATCTATTTATAATGATGATAACTATATATTGTCCCAGCCTTTCAGGAGGGTTTTAAAATTTTAACATTTAAATATCCTGATGATGTAATGTCGAATACAGTGTTTTATTGATGATGATTTATATTTATTTGTTTATTTTTGGTATTTATATAAGAGCGTGAAGCCAATGGCCATATAGGCGCGTGTACAGTCAGACAGAGAATGAGAACATAAGAACATCGGAACATGAGAGAGGGAGAAGAGGATAAAAAGAGAGGGGAGTATGTTGAAAAGGTCAGTCTTAAGCTTCTTTCTGAAAATGTTGCATGATGGTTCGTCTCACAGGTGAGAAGGGAGCTTGATCCAGATGGTGGGGACCCGAACTGAAAAGCTGTAACCTCCTGCTCTCTTGTGGTTGAATCTCAGGGTCGAGAGACAAGATGTGTAGGCCTTGCTGGAGAGTGTCTCTTGAGTTTGACATTCTCCAGCTGTAACCTCCTGCTCTCTTGTGGTTGAATCTCAGGGTCGAGAGACAAGGTGTGTAGGCCTTGCTGGAGAGTGTCTCTTGAGTTTGACACTCTCCAGCTGTAACCTCGTGCTCTCTTGTGGTTGAATCTCAGGGTCGAGAGACAAGGTGTGTAGGCCTTGCTGGAGAGTGTCTCTTGAGTTTGACACTGTCCAGCTGTAACCTCCTGCTCTCTTGTGGTTGAATCTCAGGGTCGAGAGACAAGGTGTGTAGGTCTTGCTGGAGAGTGTCTCTTGAGTTTGTTTTCCAGGCGGGATGGGGCATTGTTGAAAAGGCATTGATGCCTGATGGAAAGGATTTTGAAGTTATTTTTTTCCTTTACTGGTAGCCAGTTGGCGGATTTTCTTGCCTCTGTGATGTGATCTCTCTTGCTGTTGTCAATTTCTGCTTGCAGAAAATTGTTCTGAAATGTTTGGAGTTTGTTAAGGTTCCTCATGGACGTTCCAATGAGCAGTGAGTTTACAGCAGTCAAATTTTAAGCAAATGAGGACTCGAGCAATTTCGAGCCGATCTGCTCAGGACAAAAATGGTCTGTTAGTGGTGATGGGTTTCATGGCATATGCTGAGTTAGAGGTGATGTGATTGACCTGGCATGTCATGTTTAGCGAGGCATCTAGGTAAATGGCAAGGGTTTTTACAGCAGTGGCAACAGGGATGATGTGACCATTAGTGGTGAAAGTCTTGTACGCCTGGTGCAGCTTGCCTAGGTATGTTAGGGGGCCAACGAGGAGGATCTGTGGCTTGTCATCATTCAGGCAGAGGCTGTAGGTGGCCATCCAGGTCTGGATTGTTTCGTAGATTGAATTAACCCTAAACATGCCCTGTGCATGGTTGCCTGTGAGAGGGACCAGAATTTGTGTGTTGTCGGCGTAGTTGGTGTATAATATGTTGAGTGAGTCTAAGAAGTCAAAGAGGGGTTTAGTGTATATGTTGAAGGTTGGTGAAATGCAGGAGCCTTGGGGTGTTGGGAGAGGGGTCCACAGCTGCTTGACCGGCAAAGACACAGGAGGATCTGTCTGCTAGCAACGAGGCAACCCAGTTGGATGCATCAGTAGAGAAGTGTGCTGTGAGGTGGTGGCAGAGAGTTTGGTGGTCAATCAGGTCAAAAGCGGCAGAGAGGTCAATGAGAATAACAAAGTGTCCCTGGATGATAAATGTGTCAAGCTGGTTCTTGAGATCCAGAAGAGCAGTCTCTGTACTGTGATTTGGGCAGAACCCTGATTGTTGAGTGCCCAGGATGTGGACAGATTATCATATTTTTTTGTATTTATATAGCTCTACAAACCCTCAGGCATCTGAGCGCTGCTTATTACCCATGGTGTGTGGTGCTCATTTATCGACCTCGGAAGGATAAAAGGCTGAGTGTGGCCCTGCCAGGATTCTGACCTGCATCGGCAGGCTCTGCACGGATGTCAAAGTGAGCACTCTACTCGCTGTGCTATCTGACTGGCTTTTTTTAAGTAGGCAACTCAATGATTTTTCAGAGGAATGGACGGTGGTAATAGGTTGGTAGTTGGTAGGAATAGCTGGGTCGAGGGATGATTTTTTTAGGAGTAGGGAGATCCAAGATTCTTTAAGGGCAGAGGGACAGAGCAGGAGGCAAAGTGAGAGTTGATGATGGCTGCGATAATTGGATGCAGTGGTTTGGTGCAGTCCTTTATGATGGACAGGCACATGTCAACTTTATATTGGGAGAGTCTGAGGCATTTGATGATGTTGCCAAGAGTGGGGATACTGATAGGATGGATCCTGGATGGAGGAAGAGTTTTAGGTTCTTTCTGGAGCATGGTGAGGGGTGTCGTTGCTGAGATACTGGACTGTTTGGATGCAATCTTCTCCTGCAGACATTCAATTTTGTTAGTGAGGATGTCTTGTACAGTTTCACACCATGAGATGTCTTTGAGTATGGTGGTGGATGGGACTGTGGGGTATTCCAGCTCACAGAGGATGGCGAATAACACTCGGGATCTAGAGAGTGACTTGGAGATTCTGTTGTTCTAAGAGGCTGCTCTAGCGACATGGATGGCCTGTCTGTAGTGGTGAGAGGCTTTAGCAAAGCATTCTTTATTCAAGGTGGTTGGGACTTTGTGCCAGGTAGCTTCAGCTGTTCTTTTTATGCCACTGGTGTCTTTAATCTCTCTAGTAAACAGCGTGTTAATGTGTTTAGTGTTTTTAGGTTTCCAGGCTTTGAGGGGGGGCAGGAAGTCAAGGTTCACACTAATTAGATTGTTATAATGATCTACCAGCGAGGCCATGTCCTTGGAAAGAGGTATAAGGTGTCTTAAAATGGGGGTGATGCTGGTGCTGGTGAGGTTCTGGGTGTTACGTACCCAGATGGTGGCAGACTTGGAGGTGGGTTGAAGGCCAGGTGGTTTGTGAGGGCTGGAATCATGAAGGTGATGGTGTTATGGTCAGACCATGGGCATTATAGGTTGGAAAGGATGACTGCATTAATTACTATTGTGATCGAGGATCCGGTCTAGTGTGTGGCCATGGAATTAGGTGGGGTCGTGGACCTGTTGCGTAAAGTCTAGGGCCATTGTGGTTCTGGCCAAGGTGGACGCCTCTATATCTAAAGGGTCATTGCATCCCAAGTTGAGGTCACCAAGAATAAGGACTTGTGAGGTGGGCTTGGGGCTAGTAACAGCAAGTTGGAGGAGGTCAGCTTTTAAGGAAGGTAGGGGGCCAGGTGGACTGTAAATGGATGGATGTCATGGAGTTGGTAGGCGTGCCTTTGATTTTGGCTGAGATGGGGGGAGTTGGTCAGTATTGAGAGGGTAGAGGGAGGGGTGCTTTTGTAGATGAAAGTTAAACCACCTTATTCAGGGTTTGGTGAGCACAAAGAAGGGTGTAACTGCTTAAGAGGGCCATCGACAGTGCTGGTCTAGAGGTGGGTGTGAGCCAAGTTTCAGATAGTGCTATGATGTCAAGGTTGTTTGCAGTGATCAAGTCGAGGATGCCATCTGCATGTGCCACCAGGGATCAGGTGTTGAGTAAAAGGTACAATGAAGTGTGGATGCCTTGGGCTCAAGGGTGGAGGGCTCAGGTGAGTCTTGGGCATCCTTGGACAGTTTGATGGTTTGTGCTGCGATATGTGGAACCGTTCCTAAAAGTCAGTCCAATACTTGAGGTAAGCATTGTGACGTCCTGTAGATCGGGGTATAGAATGGTTAGAAGGAGTTGTTGAATGTGCTGCAATGCAGTTGATGCATGTGCTGAGTGGATGCTGCATAGTGTTGGTAGGTTTGTAGTGTGCTGGGGGGATGTGTGGTGATTGTGAACTGGTTCGCTGGGAGATGATCCCATGGCAGGGAGTGCTACTTGAAATGGCAGACAGATGGTGGAAGTCACTCCTACTGTGTGGAGTATATGGCATTTGTTGGCGAGAGACCCCTTTGTTGGTCTGTGCCCTGTAGTGTGCAGTACCTGACTTACAATGGGCAGTTTATAATGCTCTTTGGTGGTGTGTGCTGGGTGCAGTACGGGCTTCCAGTGTGGCATCAAGTGCAGGAGTGAGCATGTGCACTGTGGCACCTGGTTCCAGCCTTCTAGGGTGTGGTATGGTTATGGGGGGGAGGAAAGTGGAGGGAGGTGGGGTGTTTGGGTGGGTCGCTGCCTGGGGGTACCTCCATATGTTGGAGTAGCTGCTGGCCTGGCAGCTGGGTCTGCTTACTAGGGTGATGGGCAGGAAGATGAAGGGGGGTCCGCAGAAGGTCTGTGCTGCATTAGGAGCTAGGGTATGAGAGGGGGTAGGAAGTGTGTTGTGGTGTCACTCATGGAAACGCATGGAAGCGCTACATGGTGCAGTGAGCGTGGCAGAGGTGCTGGTGGGCATCGCAGCTATGTGTATCAGTTTGGTGCTCTGGGAGTGGAGTCTACTAAGCAGTGAGGCATTGACTGGTGAGAGAGAGGCCATATGGTGATGATCCAGTATGGAAGAGCTGGGCCAGCTGGTGGCAGATCTCCATTGCATGTCTGCAATGAGATTGCAGCAGGTATGGTCATGGATGCAGAGAGTTTCCAGTGCTGCTGGTGAGTGGATTGTTGGTGTTGGCGAGCAGGTGTTGAGGGAGGGTGGAAGGGGGTGGGTGTTGAAGTAACACGGGCAGCGGTGTGGGGAACGTAGGGCTTGGGTGGATCACAGCTCCATCGATCAGATGGTGTTGTACCAGTGGGGGGGAGCACCGATGCATGGTGCTAGACGTGAGAGTGAGGGTAAGGGGTAGAGTAGCAGGGGTTTGCAAAGAGTTACCTCTGTGAGTATCCAGTCGTAAGAAGCGGCAGTCAGGGCTTACCTGTAGCAGTATATTCTGCAGACCTGTGCCATGAATAGGGTTGAGGTGCTAAGCAGGTTGCTGGTAGGCGGCTGAAATGGCATAGACATCATACCCTGGCCTTTGCAGTAGGCCTTTGCCGGTGGCTGGCTGCGCCTCCCAGCTTGATAATGCAACAGGTGATGAGGCCAAAGGCGGCCTATCAGCATTCACGATGTTCAGGGCAGGCTGGGAGCCTGCAGGTAGCAACGAAGAAGCGGCAGCCATTTAGTGTACTGGCGGATTATGCCCCAGCAGTTCCAATTGTCAGGCCAACCACAATGTCAGATTTCTGGCCCAATTTCACTTTATCTCTTTTCTCTGTACCAATGAAGTTAGCAATATTTTGGTGCTTTGTGCCGAAACCAAAAGTTAGTCAAAGGTTCCTGAGCCTATACCTCTGTCTCTTATATTAAGCTTTTGTTCTAGTCATAACATCTATAAAATAGCTGATTTACTAACCAGTTTCTGGCATCTGTGTGCAACCTGCTGATGCAGGTTCGAGTCCCTAGAGGGCCAACTCAGCCTTTCATCTTTCCAAGGTAAATTAAGTACCACGCTGTAGGATAATAATATCAACTGTTATCTCAGCGCTCAGATGCCCGTGGGCTTGTAGCGCTATATAAAACTAGTTATTACTATATTATTCAAAGCTGGAGCGCATACTGATCTTTCTTTTCAGAGTCATAGGGATTTGGGCTATATTGGGCTACTTTCCTGGTCCTGTTGGGATACAAGTAGGTTTCCCTTTCTGGCATTATTTTTTTGTAGAAGTGCAGTACCAATGACAGCATTCAGAAGTCCCCATAAGAAATCTGAGAGGACCTCTGTATGTTGTCGGTGCAATACATCTTTGCCGTATTTGATCATGTCAATCAATCAACCATTTTGGATATTGTGGCTAAAAGTCGTCCCCCTGGATCTGTTCACGACCCCTGCCCAGGACGAATACTAAAGCCATCTAGGAGTTAATAAATGGCTTATTTGATTGAGGTCTAGTTCCGCCTCTTCTTAAGAGGGCGGCTGTGATTCCGCTATTGAAAAAAAAACAATGTTAGATCCTTCCTGTTGCTGGAATTGCTGGCCTATTTCCCTGATTCCTTATGTTGGTAAACTAATGGAAATAGTAGCCACTGAGCAACTGCAAGCCCATGCAGAAACACAGAAGTTCTTGAATGTTTCTCATGCAGATTTTAGACAGAATCAGTTGTGGTGGCCACTATCAACGATCTGAGATAAGCGGTCGATCGGGGAGGATCAGGGATCTTAATTTTAGTGGCTCTCTCGGCCACATTTGATGCAGTCAACCACTCCATTCACCTATCTCGGCTTAGCAGTTATGGAGTGAGAGAGAGAGAGCTATGGCTGCTTTCCTCCTTTTCATCGGACAGAACCCAGTTGGTGGTGTGTCCCCCTTTTGAATCAGTTTTAAAACCAGTGACCTTAATTGAGCCCTCAATTATTCAGTCTTTACTGGAGGCCCTTAGCACATCTCATTAAATCAGCTGGTGTCAGTTTTGGTATTTCTGTGGGTGACACGCAAATGATATTTAAAAAAGGAGAGGCTGCAGACTCCCACGGAGACAGGGTGAAGATGCGCTTAGAACAGATCAGTATGAGGATACATCTAAACAGGCTCAAATTGAATGTTCAAAAAAACAGACATGCTGGACAGCGCTGAAACCCTGGGTAGTCCAGGAACTGTTAATCATTCGGATCAGGAGGCTGCAGCATGGGTCACTACATTTTCGCCTTCATCACTTGGTTGATGTCCAAATCTCCTCCTGAAGGTTAAGAATCTAGGGGTTTGGTTGGACTCGTCTTTGTCCTTAGAGAGCCAAGTCTCTCACGTCTCCAGTTCTCGGTTTTTTGCGTTTTCCTACAAAATCCAGATAGCAAATGTTTTTATTCCAAGAAGACTTGATTTCTGCAATGCAGTATATTTGGGCCTACCTAAAGCGGCGTTAGGCTGAATTCAAAGAACTCAGAATGCTGCGGCAAGGGTTTTCTTACAGTAAGATTGGCGAGGCCATACCGCCCTGGCTTAATGAGCATTACATTTACTTCCGGTCCATGAACGGATAACAGTGCTCAGTACTGTTCCTGGAGCCCTGTACTGTCGCACTCCTGATTTTATTGGTGCTGAACTATTTTGGTATGTCCCTGGGAGAAGGTTGCACTCTGCTTCAGCCAATTTGCTGTTTGTGCTTAAGTTCAGACTGGTAAAATGTGGTGGGTGGTCATTTTCGGTACAGGCCATGCAACTCTGGAATTTGCTTCCACTGCCCTGCTGGGTAGGGGAAAGCATTCAGACTTCAGACATAAGTTGAAGACCTTTCTGTTTCCATCTTCAACAGGGTCTCTCTGGCGGATTTGGTGTTTTTTTCCTAATGTCTTGGACTGGGTTACTCTGTATCAGTTTGTTCAGTGCCGGGATGCCTTACACAAGGTGTATGTTTGCACTTAATTGGTGATTTTCCATATCATACTATGCCAGGGTGCATTAAACCAGCATCACCGTAAACTGGGCATGTATTTTCCCTACTAGCACCATTCTCCATCAACCAAAGCCCACATCGAACCTTGTGCCAGCTGGACTGCCGGGAATGCAGGTTAATGGGCCAGTGGTTGATTAGTTTCTGGGCAGAAGTGGACCTACTAACAATAATGGTAGTGGTCTCCCTACCTCTGATAGCCACTACATGCGGCAGGAATGTCTAACTTATCCAATTTTCAATTCATCAACTTCAGGTGCTGCAGAACAACAGAGCTAGGCTTGCTACCAACACGTCCAGATATGGCCATATATCTACGTACGCTTTACTGGTTGCCTGTGAGGAGCAGAATCTCTTTAATATTCACTTTTGCAACAATCTTCTTTTTGAGGAGCAGAATTTCTTCAAAATACACTTTTGCAACAAAGTTGTTTTTGTTTCCTCTACTCCCTGTGTGAGTGTGGCTCTTGAACTTCTTATTGCAAGACATTCGTACGACTGACAATTTATTAATTCTGTAAATAAATGAAAACCTGCCGTTTTTAAGTCTCTTCTCTCATTTTCTCTTTATGGTTTTGTGTCGAGCACTTAGAAACATTTGGTAGGAGTGAACAGTACCTTGTTTCCAATAACAACAATAACCATAACAAGGATAGAGTGATACAGCCCAAACTAAAACCAAAGCGTGTTAGGCCCAATACATTGAGTTCAGTGCGGCTGAACAAATCCACAAAGTCAATTTGTAAGTCAAAAGGCGCAACCAACGCAGACGGATATCAATGTTGAATTTCTTCCTCTGTGTTTGCCATGTAAAATGGATTTCACTTCTTGTGATCACACTGACATCTCATTAAATAAAGATCGTGTGACATAAAGTTGTGTCTAAAACCTTCATTTTGTCTGGTCATTATTGAAAATTATTCCAGGTGTATTATACTTCCAAGAACATGGGCACATATGTCAAAGAGTTGTAGAGTGCTGATCGGTGGGCTTAACTCAGGTTCTTCTGAGAATGTGGAATGAGGAACATGTTAGTTAAAGCAATATTGGCAATGGTTATTTTTAGTGAATGTGAACTGTGGCAGTGACAGGTTACGTATGTGTTTGAAAAGCAAATGTATTACCGGAAAACGTTTTTTGTATATTTACACTAGAAATCACACGTTTCATTGGAAGTGAGTACAGCTATTTTCAGTTCAGCAATGGTATAGCAAAATAAAAAGCATTATGGCTTTGGAAACATTCTATTCTTAATGGAACAATATTTCATACATAGATGCGTAGCCTTCTGATGCAGGTTCGAATCCCGGCAGGGCCAACTCAGCCTTTCATCCTTCCGAGATCGATAAATTGATTACCACACAGTGGGACAATAATAACAACTGTTATTGCAGCGCTTAGATACCTGCGGGGTTGTACCGCAATGTAAAAACTGGTTATTTGTGGTTATCAATTGAGACAGTGAGTGCAGCGGACCCAGATGCATTCATTTAATTTACATGGACATGTTGCTTATAGTGGATTCTTTGTTACGCCAATATGTTGCTTGCTATTAAAGAAAAGTCACAATAGGCAATGCAATGTTAAATTCTGTAATCGTATGAAGTATTATGACATCAGCATTAAGAGTACCTAACGTTCCTTAAAAAGGCATAAAAACATTCCATGAATTCATGTGAGTTTTAAAGAAGTTTATACTATATCCTTATTCACCAATTTGGTGGGGGCTGTCTTGACCATTAATGGTCCACTAAGCTGAGCCATGTTAGGCCCGAGCGAAGCAAGGTCTGACGCAAGGGTTGTGTGATGAAATGACTTCTGCTCTGCAGGAATATAAGGATGAGTAGGGGATAATTAACCTGCCCAGCCCCACACTTCTAGAAACCAACATTGATCAAAATCATAAAGGTAAAACAGTCACACCAAGAGATTAACCTCCTTTGCCTTTTGTGGTAACGTGTGCTGATGGAAGACTATACCATTAGAAGGGGTGTGAATGTGATCCAGTAGTGACCAAAACAGCAAAGGATAACAGTCCAAAATAAAGAAATGTCCTATCAAGGTTCTATAAAAAAAATATAATATATACATTTATATATCTTTTTATATCAAAAAAGCTGTTCTCCATAAAGTGGCATTCCCCATTGCTCAATCTCATGCAAAAAGATGAAAAACATTATTCAAACAGTGTTGTTAAAAATATAAAAAATGGACTTACACCACCAGCATGATTCCTGGACAGGAAATCAACCACACGTTCTGCCCCTCTGCAGGGACTTTCTCAAGTAAGCTGTATTGTACCTTTGGGTTTCTTTTATTTTCATACAGATCACATATACTCAGGAGTGTTTTTTGGTCATGCTTGTAAAATGCTGGACTGACAGTCAGTGCTCCAGATAAGATTTAGAAGTGGAAGTATTCTTCAACCTATTTTTTAAAGTTGGGAATAAAATCATTTTAAGAGAGTAAAAATTGAATTCCAATTCTCAAAACTATTTTATAAGCGAGTCAAAATATGTTTAACTGGAAGACAGAAATATTTTGTAATAATTATTTATTTGCACCTAGTTATTTATGCACATTATAAGATGCATGTTTACCTCTTCAGATCAGGCAATAAAAATAGTAATTTCTTCCTGTGTTACTACATGCACTACAGGTCCAAACATATCCATTGACCTGTGTGGGTGAAAGCAGGTGCCCGATGTTCTACGTTTCTTATTCCTGTTTTTGTTCAGAGTATGTTTACTCCCTATTTTATTTTTTTGGTAGGATTTGCCTATTTTTATGCAGTAAAAGTGGACGATATACACCTTATCTGTAGGGCTGACACCTGCTTCAGAGACATGTGAATAGTCTGCACTAAAGAGAAACCAATTGTGCCACAGCTGACTCAGCTTTTGGCCAATAAAATGGACATCTTTGAGTTGGCAAACAATGGCACACAATATGTAAGCACCAAGACACTGATCAGTCTGCATCCTGTGCTGTATGCATTGTGAATATTCTATTAGGATATTAAATGCAGAGTTGCGTTGGTTGAAGTATACTTGGCACAGGGGTGTATCTAGGCTATAATTTCAGGGGGGCCGGCTAACCCTTCAAATGATGAGAGAGGGACTAACTTCAGAGACTCTGGGGGACAAGGGAGGGAAACGTACCTGTGTGGGAGCATCTCACTTCTTTATGCATTCTAATTAGACTATTCTCATCACAAGTTGGACAGTAAGCACCAAAAGTGGCAGTAACAGAATTAGTGCCGCCAGAATTAGTGCCGCCATGCTTTATCATGAGCCGGTGCAAATACTGCCGACTGTAAGATTAGCCAGCGCTATTACAGCCAGTGCTATTTTAGCCACTGATATCAGCAATTCGAAGCACAATCACAGCCACATCACAAGCCCATGTACAGCGGTATTTGCGCTGAAAACCATCACAAATACCACTGAAAACACAGCGCAATTACCTCCAGCCTGCAGCTGGAGGTAAATGAACACAGGTGTCAGAAAGGGAGCCACAGCTACTCCAAATGCATCCAGAGGGCCAATTAAGGCACATCCCAACCCCAAACACTGTTTTGAACACCATGCTGCCACTAGCGACTGTGGACATGCAGCTGCTCATGCTGCACCTGGAAGTACAGATGCAGGACAGCCAGGCCAGGGCACAGGGAGTACAGAGGGTAGGGGCCGGGAGGAGGCGAGCCCAAGCAAGGCATACACAAATCCCCAAGGACAGGCCCTCACACTGGACCCTCACTGATAGCCAGTTGGTCACTGTGTACGGCCTCAACAGGGAGACCATTGCTAAACTGCTCACCACAATACAGGATGACACCAGGAGCAGGATCAAGATCCGGACAGCTGTGCCCCCATTGCTGAAGCTAGTGTCCATCTTACAATTCCTCAGAACTGGCACATTCCAGCCCTCCGTGGCCATGATGCACAGATGGCATGGTGAAGCCCACATTCTGTGCAGTGTTGGCCCAGGTGCTTGATGCCCTCCTGTGGCAAGTGGAACGCCACGTTTCACTTACTACCAGTCCAGCCCAGGTCAATGCCATGAAGGCACAGTCATATGCCATTGCCCAAACGCCAAATGTGATCGCAGCCCTGGACTGTAACCATTTTGCACTGGTGGCTCCCAAGGCCCTTGAAGCAGTGTACCGTACCCAGAAGCACTATCACTCCCTGAATGTGCAGGTGACCTGCGACCACAACCTGTACATCACTCACTGCTCTGCCCGCTACCCTGGTTCCACCCACAATCCCATATATCTGTGGATCAGCACACTGTCATAATACATTAACATGGCACGAGCCATGCACGACTCTGTGACACTCACCTCAATTAATAAACATGACATTGACACAATCAGGAATGTCCTCGCATTGATGAAGTTCAACAGTTATAATGGAAAGCTGTACCGCAACTATTGTTATCTGTTGCAACAGCTCCAAAGACTGCCACGTCCCTGGCCGGCATGAAAAAGTGAGTCCCATCACTAACTCTCCTGAAGTTTCTACTATATGTCCGATAGCTATGTCTCTTCTCTAACTGCTTCGCTATTTCCTATCCATCTCCTATCACTAAATCTGGCCAGAAGAAACTTAAGAAGAACATACTGGGCTCCAACCAAGGCCTTTCTATTGCAGACATCTATGTCACTGCTTCACCAGAGAGACTCTCACAGACATCCTCTTTGTAATTACCTCACCCGACCTATGGACCCAGTACATGGTCGCCTTTCTCTCTCCTATCGCCTCTTCTCCCAATAATGGCGGCACATACTGGGAGGTCCACCATGACCTGTTTGCCATTTTCAGGGTCATCATTAATATCTATCGGACTAGAACCATCATGGTTCAGGGTCCTCAACCCAACCTTCTTCTCTTTGATAGACTCCTATCTCGCCTCTCAAACCTTACCCCTCTCCCTGGATAGGCTCCCTTACCTGCTGTGCTTTCCTCATCTCCTGCCACCGTCAAGGGGGCGCGGGACCACTGTCCCCTGCGCCCTCCCACAGAAGATCAAAGATGGCAAACTGCTCCATATTGCCACACTTAACTCTCGCTCTGCTATTAAACACTCGTTTGACATCTGCAACGTCCTTCAAAGTATGGATCTTGATGTGCTTGCCATCACAGAGTCATGGTTCAAGGACAGCTCTGTCACAAGCTTTGACACACTTCTCCCTGAAGGTTACAAGATCCTCTCTGTGCCCAGGTCCAAGGGGTGAGGAGGGGGAGTGGCATTGATCTTCCCAGAATGGATATCTGTCTCCATCATCCCCACTCAGGCCTACTCATTATTCGAGTGCCTAGTCTGCAGGCTCTCAGACTCTTAATCTTCTCTCCTTATGGCCACCTTCTATTGGCCACCACCATGGTTTGTCAGGGGGGATTGCATATGGGCAGAGCATTGCAGGGATGGTTGCAGCAATGAGTGTGTGACACATGGCCTGTTGGTCATTTGCCTGTGTGTTTGGAGGGCAAGGTGTCAATGCTGGGGGGGCGTGGCTAACCGCCATGTGAAGAGGACGTTCGCTCCTTGCGCTCCGCTTGATGCGACCATCATAAGCTGCTTTTAACTACTTTTTTCGGGGGCTCCGAACCCCACGAACCGCCTCATCGAGGGCCGACATCCTGCTGCACCTGCGGGTCGATTCCTGTGGCCCTGGAGGACCGGTCTCGCCCTATAGACCGTGCGACACGATCCCGCGGACCAGGGCCAAGATGGCGGCTCCCGAGCCCTGCAAGATGCGGCGGCCCGCACTCTAAAGCCGCTCGCGCCGTAACACTCAGCTGAGGGCCGAGGACACACGAACGCCCAGCTGGACTGACGAGGGGGGCCTGAGGGGCACCCGTGAAGCTTGGAGCGCGAACGACGGTGCCAACGGGACGACCAGCCTGGAACGTCCCGGACGAGGGCGCTGCCAGCCACAGAACCGGGAGCCAGGGTCTCGGAGGCCCTTCGAGGTGAGCGGGGGGGACTAACGCAACCGACACATACAGGCGTGCCCGGCCTGGTAACCCGAAGAAGCGGCCCCGGCGCACACTATCCGTCCCCCCTGTGCCTACGGAGCCGCCCACAGCATACAGCGATCCGCCATCGCGGCCCACCCGATACGGCTTCCTCGGCCACTCCATCGCGGCTCACCCCGGCCACCTCGGTAACAGCGAAGCCCGGAGGCTCAGTAGACATGTCTACCAAAGGAGCAAGGGCTAAGCAACGTCAGACCACCATCGACACGTTCACGGCGGCGGGGCCCACAGCGCCAGATAACATGAGCGAGACTCTTGCTGCAGACCTACCCGACCCCTTGGGGCCTTCAGCGGAACCTAGTAACACACAGATCCTTGAAGCTATCAAACTTTCCCAGGCAGCCGTGGAGCATAAAATAGACGCTGTCGCCATAGACTTGAACCTCCTGCGCCAAGACGTCCGATCCCTGGCCGGCAGAACAGAGGTGCTGGAGGCCCAGGTCCGCGAGAACACGGAAGCTAAGACAGTGCTCCTCAAAGATGTCGATGCACTTCAACAAAAAGTTAAAAACCTAGAAGACAGGGTCGAGGAGGCAGAGGGGCGCGCACGCCGCAACAACATTCGCCTCCTGGGGCTCCCGGAGGGCATCGAGGGATCGGACCCCACGAACTTCGTAGAGAATCTCCTGATACAGGAGATTGGAGCAGAAAAACTCTCTCAGGGCTTTGTAATCGAAAGGGCTCACCGATCCCTCACATCGAAACCCCCTCCTGGCAGCCCACCCAGACCCGTGATCGCAAAAGTACTTAACTACAGAGACCGGGAAACCATCCTCACCTTCTCGCGGTCAGGCGGCCAGATCTGCAGGGGTTCAGCCAAGATATCCATCTACCCTGACTATACATTTCAGGTTCAAATGAAGAGGGCACAGTTCATACACACCAAAGCAAGACTGAAGGCTGCAGGCCTACGCTACATGCTCCTCTACCCCTCCAGATTGAAGGTGATACGAAACAACAGAACTCACCTCTTCGATACTCCGGCAGAGGCCCGAGACTGGATGGACAGGGAGCAGATCCCAGAGGTCGAAGTCAGGAAACGACAACCCCGCTGAGCCCCGTCTCTCAGGGCCCCGGTGCCTTTCGGAGGCCCCACCATGGAACGGCCACTTACGCCGCAGCTGACCGGATTTCATAACACGAGGCGCCCGGACGAACACTCTCCTACCCCTGGAAGTTCTTTCTTGTTAAGGGTACTCATTACCCGCCCGTAGGGCACCATGCGACCGTCCTTCGGTCTAAAGGAGCGGAAACGGGTCTGTCATAGTGAGGAGCTCCTCACTCGACCTGGTTTATGTTGGGGAAGTTCACAGTTACGGGGGGGAGGGATAGGGGAAGTTGGCACAGTTGTTAAGTGCCCGAATCAGGGACAACCAAGACCACCAACATCCATTTCAGTCAGCACGGACGAGGCACCTACCCTCCGCTGGATAGGCTGGCAGTCACTGAAGCAGAAGTTCAGGGGTGCAAGTAACCCGGCTGAGACCCGCATGCACGAATCTCCAGGAAACCACAAGACCCCCACGATCCTCCGGCCACTGGTGGTGCTCCCGGGGGCGTTGGACATAGCCACCAGAATCCCAAATCTCACATGGCCGATTCGTTGAAAATCCTGACGTGGAACGTCAGAGGCATGAACAGCTTCGTGAAACAACGGCGCATACTCTCCTATATTAAAAGAAGCAAAACCAAAATAGCCCTGCTACAAGAAACACACCTTACATCGGACAAACTGAAAGCATTGGCAAAGGCCTGGCGTGGTACCCTGGTAGGTTCCTCCTACTCCTCCTACGCCAGGGGTGTCCTGATCTGGGTGGACCCCTCTGTCCCCTTCCGGTTGGTCGGCTCCAAAGCAGACAATGAGGGCAGGATGGCAATTGCATGTGGCACCATTGAAGGGAGAGAGGTTTGTCTAGTCAGCACTTATGCACCCAACCATGATGCAACCACCTTCTTCCACTCCCTGTATCCACGCCTCGGCCCTTACAGGGACCAAACCATGATATGGGGGGGCGACCATAACTGCACCTTAAACCCCCTGAGAGACAGGTCGGACGATAAACATACACGCCCTTCCCCGCCTGCCAAAATTCTGTCAAGGTTGATACAGCAGTTACAACTCCGAGACTTGTGGAGAGAACAGCACCCAGATGCACGTGTGTTCTCCTTTTACTCCCCTCCTCACGCAGTCCACACTAGGATAGACTACCTTTTCGTGAGCCTAGAACAACAGGCAACGTTCGGCGGTGCTCAGTACCAGCCCAGAGTACTGTCCGATCATTCCCCACTAGTAGCCACCTGGGAGATCTACCCGCCTAGACCCCCGGTCCCCACCTGGAAACTTAGGGCTGAAGCTCTCCTAGACATAGCCCTTCGCGAACACATTGCTGATAGGACTGAAGACTACTGGGAAAGGAACCTCAACAGTGTTAAACACATAGGCACCGCCTGGGAGGCATACAAGGTGGTCCTGAGAGGGGAGATGATTGCAACCATGGGCGGAGCACTGAGGTCGATTACTTCCTCCTTAGAACATGCAGAGAATGAGTTGGGGGAGCTCGAAGGCAGACTAGACCCATCCCCAGAACATTTACAGAAGGTGATTGACCTCAAACAAACCTGTCTCACGCACTGGGAGTCCCTGGGTAGGCTGAGCTATGCCAAACACACTGAACGTACCCACGCTCTAGGTGATAAACCTGGTAAACTCCTAGCTTGGCTGTACAAGAGAGAAGCCCCCAGAACACCCATTTGCCAAGTACTCAAACCAGATGGCTCCCTAGTGCACACCCAGACTGAAATTAATTCGGTGTTCTCTGACTTTTACAGCAATTTATACGCCGAACCCCCACCCGTGGACGTCTCCGACATAGAGGACATCCTGGACGACATAGATCTCCCCAGGCTAGAGCCCCATATGACGGACGCCTTGGACGAACCCATCACCCCAGATGAGGTCAAGGCAATCATTAGGTCACTCCCAACCGGTAAGTCCCCAGGCACTGATGGCCTCCCTGGGGAATTTTATAAATTGTACGAGGAGACCTTGGCCCCACTGTTGGCACAGGTGTTCAACGAAGCCTACGAGCGGGGTGCCCTCCCCGACTCCATGAGGGAGGCGGTGATTGTCCCTCTCCTGAAACCCGGGAAAGACGGATCGCACTGCGGCTCATATAGACCCCTCTCCATGTTAAATGTCGATTGCAAGATCCTAACCTCCCTGCTAGCTAGTAGACTGCGAAGGGTAATTCCCCACCTGATCCACCAGGACCAAACGGGTTATGTGCCCGGTCGCTCCATAACAGAGAACCTGCGTAGGTTGCACCATATTATGTACAGCACGGAGCAGAGGCCTCAGAAATACGCGGTGGCGTCACTAGACGCCACCAAGGCCTTTGATTCAGTGCGTTGGGAATGGCTTTATGCCACTATGGCTAAAATGGGGATAGGACCTGCCTTCCTGAAATGGACCCGGCTAGTCTACACCAACCCCACCGCTAGGGTGCGCACGAACAGGACCTTCTCAAACAAATGGGCGTTACATAGAGGCACTCGCCAGGGCTGCCCACTCTCCCCGATGCTATACATCATCGCCACCGAACCCGTAGCCACGTACCTTAGGCAGGAATACGGAGATGGGGGTATTGTAATCGACGGAGTGACCCACCTCGTCTCTATGTATGCGGATGATACGCTATTGTTCTTACATAACCCCGAACACCTCCTGCCCTACATCCTAGAAACACTGGACGGATTCAGTAGATACACGGGTATCCGTATTAACAAAGATAAGTCCTGCCTCTACCCGCTTGCCGCCCTACATAAAGATGGCCCTGGATCCCTCCCCTCCCTTGATCTAGAATGGCAAGCGACCTCCTTTAGATACCTGGGAATCACCATACACCGGGACCCATTCACGGAACATACACTTAATACGGTGAGAGCCAAAGACGCTCTAGAAAAATCTATGGAATTCTGGGGTAAGCTTCCGCTCTCGATGGCCGGTAGGGCCGGTCTACTCAAAATGGTTGCTCTCCCCCGCCTACTATATAACTTTACAAACGTTCCCTACAATATCCCCCCCTCCTTCTTTAAAAACATAAACAAACTATGCAGACGGTTCCTTTGGCAGGAGGGCAGACACAGGGTGGCGCTGGACACACTCCAAAGACCTTACGAGAGGGGAGGAGTTAAGGTCCCTAATTTCGAATTGTACTACCTGGCGAGCCAGCTAAGGCAAGTGATGCGATGGATGGCCGATGAGACCTCCTCGGACACTCGGCTCCTCCAACCTGCATTACCCTACCTCCTCCTGAGGGACCTACTGTGGGCACAGGGCAGATTCACACAGCCCCTTCCATACTTAATTAGACTTGGTATAAAGCTCTGGAACAGAGCGTGCAAAACTGTGGGGCCAGCTGATCCTTTCTCACCTCAAATCCCTATAGCAGCAATTATGGCTCATCAGCCATGGGGCTTTCACGAATCACGCACCCAATGGGAACCTTACGGAGTGGCCACCCTGGGAGACTTAATGCGGGATGAAGAGATCATGCCCTTTCCTGATCTCGCTGAAACTACGGGATTACCCGCTGGCCAATTTTTGCTCCATGGGGCAGTGATACACGCCATTAGGGTCAGATGGCCGGAGGCTACCACCCCCATGACGGAAAATACGGTCATAGAAACACTATTGAACACAGCCGAGGGCGGCCATGAAACCTCGCGATTGTACGAAACCCTGCTCCAGGGCACGACTAACACCGAGCTTAAATGTAGAGCAAAATGGGAAATCGAATTTGGCTTAGACTTCACGGATGCCGAATGGGAGAAAATAACCCATTACCATAAAAAAGTCTCCAGGAATGCCCGATTGCAACTCATTCAACTGTACATCACTAACAGAGCCTACCTAACACCAGAGGCTATATCTAATTTCAGGGGAGCCGAGGTCCAGCTATGCCCCAAATGTAGGGAGCCGAAGGCGGGTATGACGCATATGTTCTGGGGCTGCCCGGAGATACGCCACTTCTGGACACAGGTTCAGGGGAGGGTGGCGGACGCAGACATCGAGCTAGAGGTGAACTGCCCCGCAGTATGCATCCTGGGCAGATGCAAACGCAACCACAAAAACAAACCTCTGAACAAGCTCAAAGACTTGATCTACATAACTGCGAAGAGGCGCATAGCCATGGGATGGAAGAGCCCTAGGGCCCCGCATGAGGCATTGTGGTGGGGGGACCTGACTAAATGGATAACGGCGGAGACTGGCGCGTGGGAAACGGCAATCCTTGAACAAAGGCTAGACTCCAGCGGAGAACTACAACGCTGGGTGGCCTTGACTGAGCCACTTCTGCATCCTAATAACTCTGACGATGCCTCGGATGGATCGGACTTCCCTAGCCATCAATCTGGCCTATCGTAATGGGACAATAATGTTTACTTGGTCTTGAGTTGGGGGGGTGGGGGAGGGAGGGTTACGTTACTTTCTGATTATTCGTCTGATACTCAAGCGATGTATACTTGTTTTTGTTAATCTGTTAAAACCAATAAATACATTTAAAAAAAAAAAAAAAAGGTGTCAATGCTGGGGCAGCTGATGTATGTCTTGCATGCTTGTGGTCCTTCATGCCCACACATCCCCTCCCTGGGTGGCACACACCTTGTGGAGGTGGGTCTGGTGCCAGACTCTATGGCACTGGCATGGCTCTATCAAGCACTGCTGTGCAGCCAGCCGTGTTGCACTGTGGTGTACAGTGTTTGGCTAGCTGCACCCATGTCGTTGTAGGGGGACTTATATTTCCATGTGGCTTGTCTGCCGTGCCAACATGGGGCAGGCCAACTGGGCCCGCAACATGTTGATGTTTCTGCAGTGCGGTATCATGGTTGCTCACACATCGCAATCCCACTGGCACATGGTGTACCAGCAGGGGTGTGCTGTGCAGGGAACTTGGAAAGGTCACTTGCCACCCCTTCCGACTGCTCTGATGCTCAGGGGTGCCCTTAGTTCCCTGCCCATGGCTGCTGTAGTGGGTGGCTGATGTGCCACGCTGTCACTCCACCCTATTGGCATGCCCAGCTTCTGGGTCTGCTGACATGGGTCCCTGTCCACTGGGCATCTTGTGCTAGGCTGACATTTGTGCATGGACATGTGCTGCAGGGTTTGACTCACCTCCTACCTCCTAGCTGCTGTCAACCGCCTCCACACCTCAGACTGCCCTCGATGCCCAGCACTGCTCTGCACTATTATTCCCAGGCAGTGAGGACCAGTGGTTCAACAGTGCCTCCTCCAGTCGCAAGGGACTCCTGCCTTTGTTGCGACAATATTCCACACACCCTGACCCTTAGGTCATTCCACATCTTCCGGCAGTCCTCTCCATCACAGGGTAAGATCACCACAGCAGTCACCTTTTGGCTGATGGCATGCCAGATGATTGTTCCTGTGGCCTTCTGCTGCCTATTGCCATACAGTTCATCACAGTGAGCAATGGCCTCATCATTGAGGACCACCATCTCTCCCTCTCTGAACGTCGAGATTTGAAAATTAATTTCAGGCACCTTGCTGCTGGTCCTCCCGTGTGACATTCTGGCTTGTTTCCAGGTCCAGATTGTTTGCAGGAAGTGGAATTTATGGATGGATTGTGTTTTTCAAGATGGCCACCATTGTGCTTCCCATTCTGGCAGTGACGCAATTTCCACCGATTCTTATTGCATTGTGGTAGCCAGGGGTAGCGCTATTTCCACTGATATTTCAGCCGTAACCCTTATTTCTGTGGGCAGTAATAGTGTTACCACCAGAGTAGGACGCACGTTCATGGCAAGTTGTGATGCAGCGCCTACACTGCCGCAAGACCCTGCAGTAATGCAATTTTCTCTCGGTAGAAATTGTGCCAAAATACTGCCGGACTCCTTATGAGGCCCATGCAAATACCAAATCCCCATTATGATTTAAATTGCCTAAAAATGTCTGCATATGAATAATGTTTCTAAGAATTAAATTCTTCATATTAATAATTGCTGGGCCTTTGTTAACAGTGAAGCTCTAAGCACTGTTGGCTTTTTCCTGTTCTACCCAACAACAGCCCTTTAGGCCAACCAGGTCAAGACAACATCAACCAAATCTTTGGTGGAGACGGGCGGGGTAAAGCCTGATTTGCCCAATGGTCTTTGCACCATCGACATAGCACATGGCAGGGCCACATTAATCTCTATACACCCGGGGGTAGGTTTGTCACTTGCATTCACAGGCTGGAGTGGAACGCAGCTTTGCTGAATTTGGTGACTCTCGTCAAGTCTCATGACAGGAATCGCCTCATCGCTCCCTTGACTGTACCTAGCATCTGCACATAAAAATGCCTCACTTCACGTAACGTTTAAAAATGGAACCACTTGTTTGATAGTATCAACGGGTATGGCTGCCTTTCTATTGCATTACATTCACATCCATTGCAGGCCACCTGTTTTATGAAAGGTTTAAATAAACTCAGCACCCAAAGTAAACTCCTACCTTTTTCATGCTGGGAATCTGTGGCAGACAAGAGGACAGTATGAGACAGCTTGGACTCCCCTTTGTAGGGTTTCAGCTTGCTGCTTGGGCCCTTTGATGTTCCAGTTGTTACACATGAGGATATGTTTTCCGTCCACTTACAAAGGTAAACTCAATCCCCACACAGCACACCATCAAACTCCAGTGGCTAAAAAGAAAGGCCAAGGGCTTTTGACTGTGGGCATAATTGACAGCAGACCCTGATTTCATACTGACCAAAGTATGCTGTCAGTCACACATAGGGAATTGTTGCACTGTGTTTGGGTACAGGTTAAGTGAGGCGACGGGACCAAGCTAGCCAACTCAAAAGAATTCCTGGAGCTGTGTTGCAGAGTGTTAATGATGCAGTCTGCAGTGCAATCTAGTGGAAGAAAGAGGAAGCTTTTCTTAATGAATAAATACTGTGAAAATTTGTCATAAACGGTATGCAGTGGAAAATGAAATGTTCTGTTTTTGCTATAATTACATGCGTAAAAAGGCATGATATGCACGTTATCTGGAGAGCTGCTGACAGGGGTGCATTTCTGTAAGACTATTTTTTCTATATATATATATATATATATATATATATATATATATATATATACTATTATAGCCAAAAAGGAGTGCTCAGCCTAACTGTGCAGCCGGTGCTTAAGGGTTAGAATGAGCAAGATTCATGAAAAATAGAAAAAACACATTCATCCTTCGGGTTGTAACACTACAAAAAACCCTACTGGATGTATGTAGTAAATACCCAAGCACTTGTGACTCAGCTTACTTCCAAAAAAGTATACCTTTATTCACTTTAAAAATAGAGTACACAGAAATATAGATAAATATTTCATCACAGGCATGTGCATCATGCCTGCACAAATGGCAACCAGGTGCTCTAAAAACACACACAGTCACCCATCCGGGTGGAGAAAGCCTTACATTCCGCCTGTTCTCGCAGGCTTCGTCAGGCTAGAAATCCGATAATGCCAAATGCAACAAAGAGTTTAAAATAGGTGGCTAGAGCGGCCTGCTGTTTCCCAAACATCACGTGTTATGAAGGTCATGAGACCGGAGCTCTTCACGCTCCTGGGCCAGAGAAAATTTCTGAAAAAAGCTGCCATATTGGAACAGCTAATAATCTGCCGGAATTCGGGCAATTGCCCTATCACCTGCCATTGCAGTAATGTGAATGCGGCATAAACACATCTGTCATATTGAAAACAGCAAACCACACTATTTCGCCTTTTTGCAAAACCTTAACATGATTAAACTTGTGCATTTTTCAAAATTTACACCGGTGTGTCTATTAATATAATAATGACCACTGGTTGTTAAAATAGCAGCCAGTGGTCATGGGCCCCAGTGGGGGATATGTGGTGTCAAGAGAACATGCATCAAAGGCAAGCAGCAGAACTATTTCACCAGTACTCTACCTACATACTTACGCAACCCGATGGGCTCGAAAGTGTGGTGTAGTGGTGAAAAAATTGTCAAATAAGTATGTAAGTGCATTAAAGGACATAATGATCGTAGCAGCTCCAAAGGATACACTTTAATCTTAATATCTCGTTGGTAAGGCTAATTTAAAATGCTAGTGCATTATAACAAGAGGTCTCTAGATGTTATCCCTCTTGAAATGACCAACAAAAACCCAACAATAAAGACAAAATCAAAATCAAATTTACTTTCATCGAACCCTTCCATAAGACTGTGTATCTTAAAGGCTACAAATAGACAAAGATGATCTAAACCCAAAATCAAGTTTTCTAAAAACACATACATCTCTGAATATATGTTGAGTCCTTTCGGCCCAAACGTCTGATGGATTTGGACCAGGTCTGAAACAACTTGGGCACATAGCGTTTAGTGGAGGCCTTTTTGTGGTTTGGGGTTATTCAGTGCAGTCCTTTTAAAAAAATATACCTATATCCCGTTTTTTTTAGAATGAAACAGCCGCCATATTTGTTTTTGCTCAATATGAGAGATAGCTGAAGGTATAGCTGAGGTTACTGGAAAAAAAAAGCTGGAGGTAAAAAAAAAACGCAAATGCCATCAATCTAGAAGTGGAGGGCAGAAGACACAAGTGTGATTTGGGGTTTGGATGGATCTAGGGACTGCGTGTCTGTACCCGTAGCTATAGAAACAATTATATTTTTACAGCATCCAGTACTCCCATCCATTCAGTAACCAGGACTGATCGCTCTTAGCTTCAAAGCAAGGTAGCAGTCCGCACCTCCAGGTCATGTGGCTGAATAAACTAATAAATGTCACAAGACGCGTAGAGCAACATGGACTGCAGGGTTAGGCCACTTTCATGCTTTGGTGCTAAGCAGGGTTGGTCCCAGTTACTGCATGGATGGGAGACAGTCCACAGTCCTGGATGTTGTGTGTTTTCTTAGTTATAAATATCTCATAACACAGTCAGAAAACACATGGCATCCACATTTTTTTTTAAACCATGCAACTATCATTCCTTGACAAGTATTGCAATTAGAGATTTTGTTTTGCCTTTTGCTAATTTGCATTCTGGTATTTGTAGTTTCCCAATCAACACATGGGGAATAATGCCATAATTGTACACTTCTTGCTTAACATAGTTCTATATGGATGGATATATTTGAGTCACACTATTTTCAAGTTATCTTTATAAAGCAGAGTGTTGTTGACAGCCAGACATGGGGGTGAGAAGGGGAAATGATGAGGGCTAATAAGTCATGAATGTTTTCCCACGATGTGGCAATCCTGGACACTGGTGCCGTTATTTGCCTCTGATTGTGGCTGCTTTTCAGGGCACAAATAAAGGACACGTGTGGGTGGACTGCGTGGCATTAGTGGTCTGGTATTGTTCTAAAATATAGAGTGGGCACCACAGCCGTGGCCAGTGGCCATATGTGGAAGAAATCTAAGGAATAACATAACTCTTGAAATTCAAGGAAACACTTTAGTTGCAGGAAAGTTAAGGTGAGCAATACATTATAGCAAAACCTTTGAAATTCAAGGAGAATCTTTTAGTTGCAGGGACGTTAAGGTGGGAACTTAACACAGCAAAACACCTGTAATTCAACTAAAGTCACCTTGTGACCCCAGGCAACTGTTGTATAATGAACATTTTGTCCAGAAGCACCCAAAGAAGACAGCGACTACAAAATGAAAAAAGGGAACTAATGAGTGTCGAATGAAGCCAACAGACCCACTGACTATTAGACAGGACTGAAAAAAGAATGGTATGGCTGCAATGAAACAACAAAGTGATACTACAGGACCCCCCTCAGACTCTCCAACTGTATCATCCAAGTCAGTCTAAAGAGGGCATCTCTGAATTTCAAACAAGGAAAACTGTCTAACCCCAGAACTGAGCACTACAATGCAATGCCCTACTAAAAGCCTGGACAATGGTGTTATTGTAGCCTTCTCCATTGCTAAATTGGGGGAGAAGGCAGTGAACGCTACTAGTAGTTGGCAGATTGTTAATGAGAGAATTATCTGTGACCTGGCCAAATAGGAGAAAGTTATGGACTTTAATGCTTGGGTAGACTCTTTTGATAAGATAATCCCTCAGCTATGTAGAGTGGAACGAGGGTGTCAAACAGATCATTATATAAAACAAGTAGTTGCCAGTAAGGTGGAGGCAAGCTGCCAAACTGATCTGAAGCTAGTCACTAATCCACTGGGTGCAAATGTTGTAACCATCATAGGCAACACTAGGCCACAGGTCTTAGCATTTAACATAGCCATGCCATATGGTTCTACTGCCCCAATCTGTAGTGTGGCCATACACCGTCCAAAATTGTTGGTACCTAGAGGCTCCGTAACTAATCCAACTTGTCCCATTTTGAGGAGAGATGTATGTATTAGAAACACCTCAGTGCCTGAGATCATGGGCCCATATTTATAGGGACTGGTTGCAGATAAAAAAATATGGTGAGTGGGAACGTTAACAAAACCAAAAGACCAGAGCCGAGAAATGCCCTTCAGAACAAAGTCTTGGGCTGGCTACAGACTAAAGCTGGAGAGAATTGTATTAAGGCCAAAGACTTTCGATTTTTGCAGAGGGTTCAAATAAAGGAGTGGTCCTTGATGAATAACTAAGACTGTATTGTCATTGGCTGTGGCTATAGTAATCGCCCATTCGTTCTGCGCTGCTGTAACAAACTGGGAAAACTGACATCTTCTACGAGTTTAAGAATTGTAACTGACAGACATGTTTAGTATATTTTTTCTTATGCTGTGTTGCTTGGCTGTTCTGATTAATTTTTTATGCTATATTGTAGCTGTCGTAGCTCTTAGAGGCCTGTGGGCGAGTTTGCACTTAATAAAAATTGTTGCTTGTTCACATACAAACTGAATGCTGTGCAGGGAGCACTCATCAAGGCAGACAGTACTCTATTATTATTGTGATTGTTCTTTTATAACACACACAGAGGTGTTGCTAGGTCTGGAAAAGATCTGGAGCTACGCTAATGTTGGGACTGTCGGAACTCGGGTCTAGCTAGCCTTTTGGTTGTAGCCCCTGATCTTCTATTCAGGACTATAACCAAAAGACCCGGGGCTATAGCCCCCATACAATCCCCCCTAGCAATGCCTCTGAACACACTTAATACCAGCCAGTGGTTTCTAAGCGCAGGATCAGGATTTAAACGTGTGTTTTGCGCTGCATTGTCTTGCTTTCAAGACAATCATGTTTCCCCTGAGCTATTCTTCCTCCCCAATGATTACTAAGGTATAGAGTGTCCTTTCTCCATAGCTTTACAGACAGATGTATAATTGTTACAACCTGTCGGCCATCTTACAATTCTGTAGATGTCCATATTAACACATTGCTTAAACATGAATTGTAAAACATGGAACATTTTTAATACAATATCCAGACATTTGTTAGTGCACAGATTGGGAATTAAGTATTAAAACAGTGTCCATTTTCTAAAGTGCTGGTGCTGATCTAAATTCTATGTCAAGACCAGAGGCTCGGATTATGCTGTACTCTTCTCTTTACTTCTCGAGCAACATTAAAATATATTCACAACCATGATAGAAACATGAACACAAAATTACATTTCCCCAAAATTCCAGTATTTTGTTGTTTGTTATACCAGCCTTGTCAATGCCTGAATCACATTTTTTGTCACTTAAGAGAAACCACAGGTTTGCTGGTCCCGTTTCTATTTTCTAGTGCATTTTCGTATTTCGACCTGGTAACGCACAGTTTAAAAATGCATGCAAATACCTATATTTTTTTCCTTCTTGGTCAAAACTTGGGTTGATAGTTTCTGCCCTTGATACAAATATAATGCTATAATACCAGGCTATGTAAGGTTTCAAAGCATCCAAAGCTCGCTGTTGAACTATGGAGATTAGATGTTTTACCAGCGTCTGTCAAAGGAAATCTCCCTGTTCAAAACAATGCAAAAGCAGTAAAGTGCCTTAGTAGTCATCTTGCAAATGCAAACAATTTTTTTTTAGAAAGCCATATAAAAAAATAGTTATATAGATATATTACAGTTACATTTATGCTATATACATGGACAACGGGCCTCATTCCGAGTTGGGCGGTAAGGGTTTACCGGCACCGGTAAGGATGCTGATGGCGATAAACCCTTACCGCCTTATTCCGAGGTTCCTTAGCGGGACCCGCAAAGGACGTGTGGTCTGACCACACGTCCTTTGCGGGTCCCGCTAATGGACCAGGGCGCTAATAACGGGCCCGCAATTAGCGCCTTCCCATTCCTAGTGAGCCCAATGGGGGCTCAAATGGGAATGGGGAATGGTTTACTGAATGGGGACTTACCGGTTCCTCTAAGGTCGGAATGACCCAGTAAGTCCCCATTCAGCCAGACCGGACCCAGACTCGGGTTTGGAGGCAGCCATGGTGCTAATAGTACCATGGCTGCCTCCAAACTCGGAATGACCCCCAATGTGCCACTGATTAAGTTATACAACTTCACAGCCTATTGCATTAGAAATAGAAGTTCTCTATACATGGAGGCGTTATCATTGTTAAGCCAGCTAAACAGAAGATGACCTCAACCTCAGAAATATGGTGATTGTGTTCCCAAATACACATCCACACTCTCATGACGCTGAACTGGAACACGCCTGATGTCTAGTCACTGTGACAATGCTATTTCTTAGACACCTCAAATGCGCAATACACTGACACTGATGTGCTGCAACATCCTGCACTCTATCCTCCCATAGAGAGCTTTTTAAAAGATTAGCATTAGGCCAAACGCCATAAAATATGCTGGATGCCCAATGTGTGTCTACGTCCATGTTTCCAGTGTGTGATGTGACGTTACAGCATTTTGAGTTAAAGGTCTGCCAGTTCTATGCAGTGACCTTGGAGCCCCAATACAGGATTCAAAGAGGCAGTGGTTTGATGGTTTGAGTTGAGTCTACAGCAACACGATTGGGATGAAAAGGTAACACTGTCCGCTTGGAAAAATGTTGTGGCAAGCCAGTTTGACAGGTACTATGCAGTGATAGTTTGAGTTTGATGGAGTGCAAAAAGCAGAGCTGGTTCCATTGCAGTGAACCGTTTGCATGCGGTTCCACCAGTTTGATGCAACAGAAAGCTTTCACTAATCTGCTTCTCTAGGGACTGTGAGAACCACTTGAGGGGCTCTAGGCCAGGATCAGTCCTTTTAGGTTTCTTCTCTCCCACTGTGGGGGGGGATTAGCACAGTGTGGCAGGTCCTGGTCTTCAGCAAGAGTCACCCCCTCTGAGGCTTGAGAGTGGGTCGGGAGAAGAGCTTGCCTCTGCCATGGACGGCTTCTTCTTTACTTGTTGAGGGATTTGGAAAGACCAACTCCCCCAAAAAGATCCAGGTGTTTGTCCAACAGTGAAACAGTGAAAGAGTGGGGCACCCCATCTATTGAATGGAAAAAAGTCTGCAGGTAATTGGACTAAATCATGCCTGAGTAAGGGGTCCAATCACTGTCCTTGGGAGAAGAGGACATTGGGCCGGCACCGCCTTGGTGGAAAGGGGAATTACCGACCTATTCCAAGGTTGGTGGGGCAGTAATTCCCCCTTCCCCCGTTGCCCTTCCCCTTTCCCATTTTTGCCCCATAGGGCATAATGGGAATGGGGAAGGTGCTAATTACGGCACCGCAAATTGCGGTACCGTAATCAGCTCCCTGGTCCCTTTGCGGGTTGGTTTCTAACACCTGCAAAAAGCAGGCGTTAAATTCTCCAACCCGCAAAGGGACCTCGTAGTAAGGCGGTAAGGATTTACCGGTACTGGTAAAATACGGTACCGGTAAACCCTTACCGCCTACCGTGTAATGAGGCCCATTGACTTCTGACATCATATTCAAAGTGCTTTGTGATAGAGGAAGTAGAAGAGAAAGGAAGGAATAGAGAGAAAAAGAGAAAGCAAGATGGTGTAATCTTTCTCCAGCTGGTCTGATCTCCCCTGTCTATAAGAACGTCCTTGTCAATATCAACAAATGCCCTTTTGGAATGCCGCACCCTGGTGTGAGGCTAGTCCTTTTGGGAAGGGTGCACCCTTTGATTCCTGTTTCTCAGACAGTTTCCTACTGGGAGGCTGGCTCACTGGATAGAGGTGACACCCAACCTCACAAATGATTAAAGGATAGGCATGGCCAGCCTGTCTTCTGCCCTGTCACTTCGCAGGGACAGGTTGTCTGAACTGAATACACATAACCCTTCCATAGCTGAGTAGGGCTTACAGTGCAGACACATGTATGATATCAAATTGATGTTGCTATAATAAGTATGAGAGCTGCTAACCACCACAAACCTTCTCATGTATTACTGATATTTAATGTTTACAACTGCCACCAGGATAGTAACTCTCCTAGTGATGTAGATTGGGAACATAGGGGTCATCTTAAATGCAACCGCTGCACTGTGGAGACTTGGATGTCACTGCAGCTGTCAAGACGGCACTTGTGACCTGGCCCTGCCCTGTGCCATGGCAGAGCAAGCACTGTAGATTGGGATACTGATTCAGCAGGGTATAGGAGTAAACTATATTTTTGGCATGCAGTTGGCTGAAAAGGGGGTCTGGTTAGCAGGCCACCCTTTTGAAATAGAATGATCTGCTTCATTTTATTATATATATATATTTGTTTAAAGAAATGTATTGGCTTTATTTGGTTTTAAAAGCAAAACCTTTTACCACTTATTACAATTATTTTTCCATCAATAACATTCAAATTAAAAAGCAACATACAAGCTATTAGTATTGCTTTTCTTTTCAAGAGTAACTTCACATTTGCGTTAGTGTACACCATTCAGTTTGTCCAAAATATCACGTAAGTGTTTTACTAGTGCTAGGGTCAGATTGGTGCTTTGACCTCGAAACACTTTGAGCCACCAGTCTACATTGGTTCTTTGAGCGCATTTCTTGGTGATTTCAGCCATATGTCGAATACGCTTGTTTTCTATCCCTGCGCAGAACATGATTAAGAGCCTCATTACACGGTAGGCGGTAAGGGTTTACCGGTACTGGTAAGGGCACCGATACCGGTAAACCCTTACCGCCTTACTACGAGGTCCCTTTGCGGGACCAGACCTTAACGGCTGGTGTAGACCAGCCGTTAAAGTTGGGACCCGCAAAGGGACCTTGGTGCTAATTACGGTACCGCAATTTGCGGTACCGTAATTAGCTCTTCCCCATTCCCATTATGCCCTATGGGGCAAAAATGGGAATGGGGAAGGCCATGGAGGAAGGGGGAATTACCGCCCCGCCAACCTTGGAATGGGGTAGTAATTCCCCTTTCCTCCATGGTGGTACCGGTATGGTACCGGCGGCAACCATGGTGCTAATAGCACCATGGTTTACTGCCTTGACGTGATTACACGGCCCTAAATGTTTTAAAGTGTCCACCCTATTTGGATTTCGGCACATTCTGCAGGTGATTTTTTACTTTTGGCTTGACTTTACGTTTAGAATCTCTCCAGTGGGAAATACGTTCAATCTGAATCGTAAGTACTGATCTCTGAAAAACCAATTCGGAAATTGATCCAGATACTTTGGTAGGGTGTGTAGTTTCCAACATTCTACAAATGGTTTCCCATAGCATTTTAGCTCCTGTCTTTCTTCTTGTGTTTTTATCCAGTCCGCTCTGCACAGTTTGACCTTGATCTTCTCTGGGTTTGCCATTAATGTTTGATCTGTTTCTCCTAGATCATTAATTATCGCATGGAAGATCATCTTCCAATCTGTGAGGGTTATATTTGATTGTTGCGTTATTGCTTCTTTGAGTGCTACAAAGCCTCCTTTTTCTAGAGGGTGTAGACATTTACGGTAGAGGGTTAGTGATTTCCATATCACTTTTGTCTAAAGGGCTCTCAAGCCGAGTTCCATGCACAATGCTTGCATCAGTGTGCTTAAACGGGCTCTCATTACTCTTTTCTAGAATGCCCCTTCAATAACCGTCCACTGTTCTTACAAATCAAAAAAGCTAGGCTTTATACACCTTTGTAAAATGGCAATCCTTCACAGGTCATTAGCAGCCAACCCCACTATCCAATGCAGTGATTCACATTATTAGCAACCCAGAGTTCCTTCCAGTGTGATAAAAAGATTTATGTTTTAAAGGAAATAGTGTCTGCTCGTTCAGCACGAGTCTAGTCTACAGTAACCTACAAATCAATAGAACGGCCATATAACATAGGCAAGCATGTAAGTCAATTGTATATGCTTGTGATGTCTATCTCAGCAGGGCAAAGTAGACAGAGAGGGACTGGTGATGTGGCCCGCAGGTAAGTGGGCTCAGAAGGGAGGGGACGAAAAGTGGGGTGGAGGAAATGGGGGACAGAGGGGCCACAGAAGGGTGAAGGAGAGGAAGCCAGAAGAAAATGGCGGGCTGGGGGCAGGTGCAGCAACTCAGGGTTGAACACAGACAAGCTAATCCAGCCCTCGTTCCAGCCAATGTGATGGAGTGGTGCCTCCCTCCATGGTGACCACTCCCCCTGGTGCTAGTGTAAGTTGTATGTCAAAATGATGACTGTAATTTAAACAAAGTTCCAGAAATGGTTGTTTTTTCACAAACTCAGGCGTTAGTCAGCAATACGATAAATACATATCTCTCAAAATCTCTGCTATCATGAGCCTCTCATGGCATGGGTGACTACCTCACTCAAGCTTTCATCTACTGAATAAGAGGAGAACAAGCACAATCACGTTTCAAAAACAGTCCACAGAGTAATCTTGCTAATTCCATTCAAAAGTGCAAGTCAGGATAGATTTGAATTTCACTGCGTGGAAAATCTCCTAAATCTGTGCAGTGATATCATCATCGGCATTATCAAGTTGTGTTGTAGTTATTAAAAAACAATTCCTAACACATTTCGCATTGTCTCTATGATAGATGTCTGGCAAGTATTACTATCGCATTTTATATATATTTGGTGTGCAGGGAAACAAGGATGACACCTTTTATTAAGATTATGTGACAATGAATCTAAGACATGGCAATTATACCCAATTAAAGAACAATAGAAATGTGTACAACTAATAAGCAAAGTTGAATTCTATTTAAAGATAATACATATGTCTGCCATTATGTGGCAGGAAATTGAAGTGCCTGGCATACTCCAACAAAGAGCATTCTATTGCAGAATTTACGCGGTGGTGTGGGATGCATGAGGACACATCTGGAGTTTGTGCATGTGCTCCGTGGCGGACAGCACACCAGAAGAGCAATGCTGTCTCAACTGCAGCACTTTTACAGTCTTTCTTTGGCTAACCTGCCACTGAATGGAAACTTAGGGTCTCTATAAAGGTGGGTGCAGCACCTGCTGAGCCCATATTCATGTGGCTAGAAGACCCCTCATCAAATAGCTCGATGTTGGGATGTCCTTGTACTGGGTCATTCTGCATGTTCATGGTCGTGCTGCCTGAATTTGGGAAATTTCCCACCATGTGATTATCCAGATGGGTTGAGGAATCCTGTCAAATCCCTCGGAGACTTTAGAACGTAATATAATCCACCTGGGAGTACTAATTCAGTGCCTCCTACAGCAAGTTACTTTTCCCCAGGACATATTTTCCAAGCAATTGCAAAAAGTGAATACCATCATTTGTATGGGCAATACACCAACGTATATTAGGATGCTTTCTGTCAGCCCTGTGTTCAGGTTATGAGTGCCCATGTTAATCTAAGCAAACAGGCTCTCCTGGAGCCTTTCTATTGCTCACCTAGTAAAAGTGGTGGTCAAGCATTGATGGTCAAATTGTGACATGGAAGATGGATCTATACGATTAGAGTGTAACATAATATTTATCTGGAATATCCACGTAGAGATGTTATACAAATTAACTATTTACTATGTGTTTCAGGAAAAGGGTAAGCTGACTCAGAGACAATCTGAAATAAAAATGGAAAGACTTGGATTACCTTTTGAACATTTACCAAAACGTCATAGCACCTCACTGGGCCAGCACTGGTGGCATGCTGTGACACAAATACATGCTTCAGAAGTTGCATGGGAGTTGGGTACCATGCATGGGGCTGAATTCAATGACCATTACCTGGATGAGTGCATGGTGCTTAATCCATGGAGTTCATGATTTCTCCCCAAGGGGGAGCCTCCGCCTTTGGGAATATGGAGGTGAACCCATTACGCTGAACACTCCCTGGGGTACAAGCTAACTGGTATCCCTCTGAAGGTGACTCCTCCTTAGGGGGCAGGGAAACCCCAGAGACAGCCTTAAGTCATCAAACCTCAAGCCAGAGACAAACACCTTATGGGGTATTCAGGAACTAAGATGTGTGAGAACCCTTTAATAAATTCTGGCTCGGCTTTTGATCTTCATTTCATCCTGTTTAGGGAAAACAGCAGAGCAATGGAAGGTCAAGCCTCCTAAAGTCACATCAGGCGGAGAACCAATGTGGAAGGAGATCCACAATGAGCTTGGCTTGTAATTATGCTGCAACGCACATTGGGAAGAGAGAATCTCAGAGAGACAGAATGCCAGGTGTGGCATTGTGCCTGTAGATACTCAATAGGCAAGAGCAATATGGCTTGGCCAGTGAGAAACCGGAGCCACGGGGTGTCACAGCCTGAGCGAGAGAGGAGTCCCTTACCAGGCCAAGGCCGAGCCCAGAGGAGGAACCTCCTACAAACTCATACAAAGAACCAGAGGGAACCACAATGGGATGCCCACCACAGTGGAGTCCAGTTGATGAGTCACATAAGTGGCACCCCGACGAGATGAGATGTAGTCAGCCTATATAGTCCTTCTAGGAAGCACCTCTCTTCATTTACAGGTACGTGGTGGCTTCCAAAGAATGGGATGTAGGAGGCAAGGCCAGAGAAGGAAGCCCCAGTGTGGGGAAGAAACAGAGGTGGCCGAGAATAAGGAGAGAAATTGGAAGAAGCCTCAGAGTGAGGGAGAATGAGAAAAGCACCAGAGTGGGAGAGAGAAACCGAAAGAGGCCCCGGTGTGGGGGAGAAACAGACAAGCCCTAGAATGGGGAGAAATAGCAAAAGCAGAGAAGCTGAGAGAATCCCTAGAGTAGTGAGAGAAACCAAACGAAGCAGCTGTGTGGGGAAAGAACAGAGAAGGACCAGAGTGGGCAGAGAAACAGAGAGAAACCCTGAGATGAGAAAAGAACCTAGAAACCCAGGAGTGGGCAGAGAAACAGCAAGAAGCCCCAGATTGGTGTAAAGAGATAGAGAGAAGCCTGCTGTGGTGGAAAGAAACAAGGGTCCTGGAGTGGGGAAAATAGCCAGAGAGATGTCCAGTGTGTGTGAAAGAACAAAGAGCCCTGGAGTGGGTACAAGTGACAGAGAGAAGCCTGCTATTGATGGAAGAACCAAGAGGCCCAGAGTGGAAAAAGAGACAGGGGGTGGCCCCGGTGGGGGTTGGTGGGTGGTTTGGGGAGAACCAACAAGACCAAAGTGGCAAATGAATAAGAGTATTCCCCAGTGTGGAGAAGGAAGAGACTGAAAGCATCCCAGACTGCAGGAACGGAAAGACACAAGTCTCCCTGAAGGGAGAAAGATGGAGAGACAAACCAGTTTCAAGGATAATCAGAGAGCCCTGGCTCAAAGCATGGGATGACACTCCAGCCATAAACAAACTATAATTTTTGGGATTATGTACATAGGCAAGGTCCAAACGAATGTCTTGGTTGTTTTATGTTTTCTTTTGAGCAGTTGGGAGAGAAAGTAGGTTAGAATAGGGTTTCTAGAGAGAGGACTTCATTTGACAGTCTTGACACCATGACAAGCACCCCTTTTGACTATAATTTCTATAGACTAGGGCTTAGTATCATAGAGTTAGGGAAAGATTCAGGGCCTGATTCACAGAACGTTTTCCTATGATATGATATGATATGATATAATATGTCATTTATAACACGCCTGTACACAAGTGTTTCTAGGCGCGACAAGACAAGGGAGGGAAGACAAGACACACAATCTTACTAAGCCTTGTGTCATTTATATTGTACAATTGCGGGGGAAGGGAGGAGGGGATAGTGCCAGGGAGAGGGAAAGGGGGGAGTACAATCAGGGCAGCATTGCTCTGAGTAACCGCATCCAGGACAGTGTGGCTCTGGGTAAGTAAAAGGAGGAAGGGGGCTGTGGGTAACAGTAATAGCCCATATGTTCATGGTAGGACCAGAGACGGAGCAGGGGAGGCTGATCATGGAGAAACCTGGTATCCAGTGGACTCTGAGGGTAGCCAAGCAACCAAGCAGGATACAGGTAGGTCAACAGGGGAGAGAGAGAGGGAGAAAGCAGAGGAGAAAAGGAAAGTCTTGAGCTGCTTCCGTAACTTCAGTTGTTCCAGCTCAAATTTGAGAGGCCATAACACAGGGAGGTACCTGTAGAGGAGAGAGATCATCCCCCAACTCTCTGCATGCAGAGTTCGAGGTAGCTGAGCGATGGACTGGAGAAGGAAGGTATACTGGAACAGAAAGTTAGATGTAGTGTGTTCCTTGCCCCAGAAAGCCTTGTGGATGATGCAGAGGGTCTTGAACTGATCCTTGCAGCCAGTGCGAGCCAGTGGAGAGATTTTAGGGCTGGAGAGATACGGTCCCTGGGCTTGAGGCCAAGGACAAGTCTTGCAGCCCTGTTCTGGATTAGTTGCAGAGTGCAGGGAGTAGAGGAAGGCAGATTGAGAAAGAGGCAGTTGCAGTAGTCCAGCCTAGAAAGAACCAGGGCTCTGGAGACAGTGTGCTCGGGAGAAAGTGAGAAAAGGAAGAATACCTCTGAGGAAGTGCAGCTGGTAGTGGGCCTTCTTGGCAAGGTCTGTGATGTGAGGTGAGATGGCGAGAGTGGAGTCGAAGATAACACCAAGGTTTTTAGCCTCACAGGAAGGCAAAGAAAGAGGGCCCAAGGAGGGTGGCCAGAGAGAGAAAGGGAAAACCGGAGCAGGGGTCCCAATGAGAAGGATCTCCGTCTTACTGGCATGAAGGCAGAGATCACTGGAGATGCACCAATCCTGAATCGCGATAGACAGTCAGGAATGAGCGAGAGAGAAGAGGAGGCTGAGGGGAGCCTGAAAGAAAGCTGAGTTTCATCAGCATAACACTGAAAGTTAAAGCAGAAGTTTGAGATCAGATGGATCAAAGGGGACAAGTAGACATTGAAGAGCCAGGGTGAGAGGATAGAGCCCTGGGGCGCACCACATGTGGAGAAAGAGGTGGTGGAGAGAAAAGACCCAATTTGGACCAGGGATGGTTGGTCAAAGAGGAAGGATATCAACCAATCCAGGGCCTGATCCGTGATGCCCAGGTTCTCACAGAGCCATTTGAAATGTTGGCATGATTGGCTGTGTCAAAGGCAGAGGAAAGTTCAAGGAGAATGAGGACAGAAGGAAGGCTAGAGTCAAGATTAGTGAGCAGATTTTCACAGGTGTTCAGGAGAGCTGATTGCATGCCACTTGCTGCTCTGAAGCCAGACTGATGGTCATGGAGATAGGCAACAGATTCACTGTGGAGAGTAAGCTGGGAGATGGCCAGCTTTTCCAAGAGCTTGCACAGGAAGGAGTTATAGAGTTCAGGCAATAGTTTGTCAGGCATGTAGGATTGGCAAAAGGCTTTTTAGGAGAGTCAGCACAAGGTAGTGCTTGAGAGTAGGGACAGGAAGGATCCAGAGGCAAAAGAGTGACTTCAGAAATCGGCCAAGGCTGGAGCGAGAATGTCAATGTGGTCCTTGAGGGTTCTGGAGGAGCAGTGAAGCACCTGTTTGGATGACACTTTCATAGATCAGACTAGTCTAGAATCATTGTCAGGTGTTGTCAGAGAGAGAGAGAGGACGAGGCGGGCATAGGGGGACCGAGGGAGGGAGACACAGAGGGGAGAGGACAGGATGTACTGGGTTCTAGTGGTGAAGTGAGAAGCCAGAGCCATACAGAGGGCCTGGGAGGGAACAGGAGAAGTGGAGACTGTAGAAGGATTGGCCAGCTCCTTGCAGATTTTAAAGCATTCGGCCATGTTGTTCGAGGCTGCAGAGACGCAGGCTTGGATATAAGCTCTCTTCTTGGACAGGACAGAGAGTCTGTATTGCCTTTGGAGCAGGCGACAGGCCAGCTTGTCAAAGGATGTGTTTGAAACCCTCCACATCCTCTCATCCACCCTGCACTTGTGTTTCAGGGCAGTGAGGTCACAGTCATGCCAAGAGTTGGATTTGGAGGTAGGCTTCAGATGGATTCTCATGACAGGGGCAGGGATGTCCAGAGTGTTGGGGATGGAAAGGTGAAGGTTAGCGAGGGCTGTGTCAGAGTGTGAGTCAGCCGCAGACATTGGCGGATCAGAGAAAATAGCGGCAAAGATATCCATTGACACTCGCTTCATTGACCAAGTGACGAGAACGTAGGTGGCAGTGCTGGGATAGGCTTAGCCTGAGGGACAGAGAGTTTCAGGTGAGAGGAAAGCAGAAAGTGGTCAGTCCAAGAGAGACAAATGGTGAGAGGGTTAGAGAGGGGGATGTCTGAAGAGATTAGAACATCCAGGGTGTGACCAGCAGGGTGTGTAGAATGGAAAGAGACAGAGAGAGTCGCAGAGGTTGCGAAAGAGCCCAGAGTAACCAGAAATGCCTTAGCCAGATCCATTATACTGAAAGAAACAACAGGGTTGGTATGATTAAGAGTGCAGGAGCCAAAGGGAAACTCTTGAAAAAGCTGAAGACTTCTGAGGGAAGAAACCCTGAAAGACTGTCCAGGAAATTACTTAAATATAAGAACCTAATAACTAGAAAGAACTTGAATTTTACAGAGGCCCTCTGGTGCTCCCTTTGCGAAGCAGCTGAATCCCATAATCATAAAGCTTTGTGGAAGATTGTAAAGACTGTTATTAAGTCCAATGATGGAAACCAAACTAGCACCATTCCAGTCAATTATAGGCATGACTATTTCCAGTCTTTCTACTCTATGGAAGATAATTCCTCTTTAATCCAACTGAAGCCCCTGGAGCAATCTATCGGGAAGACATCAAATTCCTCTCCCATCTCAATACCTTTTTTGCTTTTGTCTATACCACAGGCTGAGAGAGCAATTATTTCCCAAAAAGCAGGCAAAGCTCTGGGACCTTATTTCCTGCCAGTGGACCTCTTTAAGAGCAAGACAGAGTTCTTTAATGAGATCAACAGAACACACTCCCGCCTCTTCGATTTGAAGGAGCGCAACAATAATACTGATCCATACGAAGGGCAACAGAGAAGTTCCATCAAACTCTAGGCCTATATCTTTAATAGACTGTTTGTCTAAAATATATACTAAAATATATTGACCATCCCGAAGAATGGGTTGCCAACTCTAACATACTTTCAACAGCTCAAGCAGGTTTCTGTAAAGGGGTTTCCACAATAGACCAAGCATTTAGACTAGATCTAACCTGGTCGAAATTTGTGAAACTGAAAGCTCCACCAATCTATTTGTCTTTTCTGGATCTGCTGACCGCTTTCAAAACCTTCCCTTGGAAGAACTCAAGATTCCATCCAATCTTACTCGTGCAATAAAAACATTATATTGTAACAATTCTGCATGAATTAGATGGGGCATGAATGGTGAATGTACAAATCCGGTGGATATCAAAGTCTGAGTAAGGCAGGGATGTGTCCTTGCGCCCATGTTGTTTCTATCATCAGTCACTCAGAAAAACCTTTATTCGGTGTAAAAACATTCAAGTATAAACACACATATATAACAATTTGTATAAAACAGACAGAGAATACAAATATATATTGTTAAATATTATTTTAAAAGATTTGTTAAAATAATAAAGCTAAGATTTGATGGGCCACAGAATGTAAAACTCATTGCCCAATATACCAATAGAAAGGAGGAAAACACAGTATAACAGACCCACAATCCTAATCCTGAGATGTCACCACATGCTCACAAGTAGAAATCCTAGAAGTGAGGAGAGTGTGCTTGCAGCCTCGCTTATTTGTAAAATGTTCAGCTATTTTGAACTAAAACAGCCAAAGGGGTGGCACCTTCATATGTCACACTTACTGAGGCCACCTGTTTCAGAGCCTTCGATCATTGTATCCGGCCCTGTATGTAACGTGCGGTTGTAAAGACGACGTAAGGCATCATGGTATGTCTAAGGAAGTTCCCAAACTCACCTTGAAGGTGAATCCCAGCTGCCCTTAAGAATGGTCTTAAATAGGTACATCTAACATTGAAGGTCACAGTACATATCAGCAGAAAGTGTGTCACAGTTTCACTCTCTGCCCCAAATATCGCACATACCCCCCTTCTTGTTTCTTCCCAATATCTTGTGAAAGATGCTATGGGCAATACCCCCAACCTAAAATAGACAAACAGTGATCTTTCATAAGCTGATGTGATTATATCGAGATAGGGTTCAAACCTGGGCCCCATTTTATGCAGGAGGTAACCTGGTCCCAATTTAAGTGTAGACACGTTATCCGCCAATTGCTCCCTTGATCTTATTGAGGCGGCGCTGTTCAACCTCTTAGAGGCCGATCCATTTCCAACAGTCCTCTCTCTTCCAGGGCAAGCAGAGTATACTTCACATGTGCAACCCATCTGAACGTTTGCCGCCCCCCCCAGGGTCATGAGATGGATCCTGACATCCTGGTATTTCTCTAGGCCCTCGGTTCGCCATAATCCTATCCAATACAGAGCTGGTTTGAGGATGGCCTGGTCTCCCACAGGAAGAATATCGAGCTCCCGGCAGACAAGTGCAGATGGGGCACTCTGGGGAAGTAATACCAAGTTTTTCAAGAACTTGAGTTCATAAATGCCTTATGTCCCAGTGTTGGCACAGCCCCATATCTCTGGGCCATAGGTGGATGCAGGTAGTGCCTATTTTTCTACAAATCAAGTGCAGGGGAAACTGCACCACTGCCTTACCTATTGAAAAAAGATTTGATGACCCCACTATACTTTCCCATGACAGTGCTTGATTGATCTATCTGGGCTCTGCAACCCCTTGTCTCTTCAAACCTAACACCTAGGTAATCAAAATGCTTGACGTTTTCCAGTTTTATTTCATTTGTTTTAAGTAGCAGGGGATAATGTTCTGAAAATTGCGGCTTGAAGACCACAACCTTAGTTGCATCTGTGTTAAGGTTTATCTGCAATTCTTTACATTTGGACAGAAAGACATGCAAAGAGTTTTTCAGGCCTTGGGGAACAGTTGCCAGGATGACCGTATCATCAGCATAAAATAAGGCTGGGTATTTCTCTGCTGCCATTATCGGGCAGTCCTGACACTCCCTCATCAATGCATCTATGATCTCCTGGATATACACACTAAAAAGCAAGAGTGCCAGCCTTCACCTTTGCCGCACACCTTTGTTGACATCAAAAGGGCGTGTTAACTCACCTCCAAGGCCATAACGTGCCATGGCTTGGTTCTCGGAATATAGCAGCTGGATGATCGATAACAGCTGTGGTGGAGCATTTCAAGCTAGCAAAAAGTGCCATAAGATGTTCCAGAAACCGTGTCAAAAGCTGTCTGATATCCAGAAACACAGCCTACAACTTCATTGTCTGCAGTAGATTGTATTTCTGGATCAGAAGGAAAAGCATGAATCACACTGGTCCACTGTCCACCTATTTTTCCAAAAGCCAGCCTGGATATCGCTAATGATGTTATTTGAGACTGCCCGCCCGTTCTTTTAGATGGTTGAGGATGACCTTCCCAAATGTTTTCCCTGCACAATCTAACAAAGAGATCAGGCAGTAGTTAGCCGGGGAATCCCTACCACCTTCTTCATAGATAGGTATTAGTACAGCTTTTTGCTGGGAAGTAGGTACCATCCCCAAGCCAATGTGTCAAAGAAACTTAGTGCATAAGGTCTTTATGCAGATCAATCGATTTGAAGTCCGGACCTGCTTACCTTGCATTTTTTGGGGATTTCAGCACCCTTTCCACCTCTTGTATCATTATAACAAGGTCACCTTTACAGCCATTGTAATCGCCTCACTCGTTGTCTGAGATCATTTTCCAAAACAAGATGTAGTCCCCAGTTCCAAGGGCATTTTGTAGAGCACACCACTGATCAAGAACAAATTCTCTTTTTTGACTGAAATTAACCTTTTGTATTCAGATCTGAGGTTCCAGAGATTAGCTTTATCCAACCCAGAGTCGGATCTGACACAGGCCACTATTTTCTAATTGGCACTTCCACAAGCGCTGTCATACCAGCTACATTTGGACAATGCTTTCTTCGTTACTATGTCTGCCGGCAAGGAGATGGGTGGGATTAAGTTTAGATTCAATATTTCAAACTCTCTCACTATTTCATGCTCAGTTCTTGCCCCTCCACAGATGACACCCAGATTATCCAGTATTGCACAGTAAATAACAGGCTTGGCTGCCTGCTCAATAAATCGGGCCCATTCACAGATATGTGGGCGTGGCCACCAGTAGCAACCGTTTGTGTGTGATCTGAGCCAGGATCATTACCTCCCTGGAGAAACTAATGCTTACAGGATTGTGGTCACCTTCGGACCTCTCACACACCTCAAATTCACCCGTCCTTGCCCAATCATTGCCTGTAATAAGAATATAGTCAATTGTGGCCTTTAAAAGTAAGATTGGCTGGATGATCTTTAGGAAACCAACCATCCCATTCCCTTAGGTTTAGGCTGTAGAGTATACAAGCTTTATCTATTGCTAATGATGTACTCTTTTTGGGGTGCCAGCCATTAAGGTGGTTACATCCCAGGTCAGATCCTGATTGTCGCATAAGCCATCAAATTCATGTATCAGCTTGAACTGTTAATTTACTTCTCCTGCAACTAAAGTATTCTGTTTTTGTACTGCTGGGGGAACCCTGAGGTTTATTCATTCCTGTAATCTTTCGGTCATTACTAGTCCCTGTGTTTCTGAGGGCCTGTTGTAAATATTAAACAGCCATATTACTTTGCTCTCATCAGTTGTTATGGACAGGAATTGAAGAACTTGAGAATTCCCCTGACAATCTACCACGTCCCATCCAAGTGTGGCATCTGCCCATATTACGAGGCCACCACGTGGCCTGCCTTTGGGCCCTTTTGTGGTGGGATATAGAAGGTTCTGTATCCTTGAAATGTGACTGGTTCGGACACCTATGTCTCCTGTAAGAGGATTACTTGGAAACCTCGGATTTAAGAAGTCCACTCACGGTCATTCACTAGCCTTGCCAGCCCAGCAATGTTCCAGGACAAAAGCTTGTAGCCTAAGCCAATGGCTGTGCTGTGCTTCCCCGCTCAGTCTGTCTACTCTTTCAAGATCGCTAGGCTACGAAACACCCGCATGTCCTTTTGTCACAGAGATAAAAACCTGCCTAATTTCTCCCCCATTCCCTTTCGGTTCTAACGATGCCTAGTTTTGATTGCGCACATCTCTCTAACCAGGCTTGAAAGGAGTCTGGGGATTTAAGTACGATTTTTACATTCTCTGGGGGATAAGCCCTGGAGTGAAGACCCAGAATCCCTTCAACTAGGTTCCAGGAACGCAGAAACACCTGTGTGTTATCTGACATGGTGCTGGGAGTGGGGTCCCTGATGCATCTAATGATATTGTCTCTGATTATTGAGAGGCATCCCTTTCAATGTCTGAACCAGGGAGTACATTTGTTTACTAGGGACTCTTGGTGTTCGTGCATGTTTGATGATAAGCATGGTACATTGGTCATTATTATGGAGGTGCAACGTCTGTGTGCCATAATACATATGTCAATAGGTTCCAGTTTGTGAAACCCTGGTCTTCCCACTGGAATTAAGTTAGAGTCAGAAAGTGGTGGGTGGCTTTCTCTACAAGGCCTCTTTCTATTATATATTAATGAGATTGCTGCTGTGATCAACAATTCAGCCGTGGATGCCCCAACCTTAGCAAATATAGGGAAGATTGAGTCGAGGCTAGCTCTCTCTTTGACGCTCAGGCAATGTTAATACAACCTACAATCTGCTAAGGGATGTTTCCTCTGAACCAGATACACCAAATAGCGTTGACAGTTGAAATGTGCTATCAATATGTATGCAGCACAAAAACACCTTTTATGTTATTAACCTCACTGATTTAGTAATGTTCTTGTATAGTAACTGTTTATATCAGCCACATGCAGATGTCTATGTCTATTTTTATTATGATATTTTTAGAATAAACTTTGATTTCACAGCATTATATATGTGTTAGTGTGATCATATATGGCTAACGGAAACATCCCTTATCAGACTGTAGGTTGTGTGAACATTACCTGCGCGTCAAAGGGAGAGGTAGCCTCAACTCAATCTTCCCTATATTTGCCTTGATTTAATTCGGGAGTCAGGCCCCCGTCAACAAAAATGAGGGTAGCAGCCCATTTCTATATGACCGCCCCAACCTTAGGTCATCAAAAATGGAGTCTTGTATTCATTGCGGACGATGGAATCCTAATAGCAAAAAGCCCAGTCGGTTTGCCCCACTAGATTCCAATGTTTGCGAATAAATGTCAAACTAAATGCCTAACAATGAATATTTACAAAACCAAAGTCTTGTCACATAAGCCTGTCAGCAGTGGTTGGCAAGTATTACCAGCATTCCATCGATATAACCTTTTACTGGATCACATGGACACCTTTGACTATCTAGGCAAAACCTTTTCAATCAATTTGAAATGTGCTAGTCATCTCGGAAAGAGCCCCCTGATTGTTGCAAAAAAGGTGATGCTGTTGCAAGTTTCTCCTCCTGTTTGGGTGGGAGAATACTTTCATTTGCCACCAAAGTCTACAAAGTACAAGCCATCCCAACAATTTCCTACTGTGTAGAACTATGGGGCTGTGCACATTTCCACCCATACAGACCTCAGAGAATAAAACTATGAAACAACTGTTGGGCTTACCCTCTAGTGCCCCCTCTGCACCAGCAGTGCTGGAGTTAGGCCTAACTGAGGTCAAATATAAAATTATGTTAAAGCCATTATTATATTGGCTAAAAGTCTGGAATTACAGCATTTTGGCCCCTTATTGTGAGGGCTTTTCTGATATATTTTACGGTAATGGTGGAAAATCACTTCCATGTTTAAGGTTTGTGAAGAATATGCTCACGACTTTAGGACTGGAAGTACCAAAGACAGACCCGACAAAGTATGGTGCCTAATCCCAAAGTATGGTGAGGAATTATTTTTATAACTGAATGATGCAGGACATGAAACTCCATTGTAAATTGCTGTTATGAGGTTCTAACAAAAAATTAATTTGATTGCACTGAGTGCACATCTGTGATGAATTTGCCACTCCTGCTGAATGCATGCTAGACACCACAGAATGTGCAGATGACCTGAAACAGCTGACATGAAGGCATTTACTCTTGAATTCTTGGTTCTGTACATTCTGCAAAATGCACATGGTGCTGCTTTTCTCCGCTTGCAAGTGAAAGGAACAAGTAATTTTGAATCAGATCCAATGCCTTTAAGGTTCAGAAACAAATGTGGTGCTGCATAGCAAAATGTCTGTTGTGAAGGAATTCAATCAGGCGCACACCCGGGTCTTGCCTAGCATGTAATGCACAGATGAAATACTTATTTATTATGTGTATAGGTTCGATATTCTGAGTGATATCCCACTCATATCACACCCATATCAAAATACCCCCCAGGTCACAGTGGACCAGGAATCAGGCTGGTTGATAAAGGTAAATATGTATTTATTTAATTAAAATTCAAATCAAACATACATATATATATATATTTATATATATATATATATATATATATATATATATATATATATATATATATATATATATATATATATATATATATATATATATATATATATATATATATATATATATATATGGGGCAGCAATCACCAATGTGGTGACGAAACAAATCAGAAGGTAAGGTAATAAGGCAATTGAATTCACTTTCGAGCAGCACAGAAGATAAAACACGGGGAAAAGACAGTTTTGGTTTGTAAACAGATAGCGCTTAGGTTAAGATTTCCCCCGGAAAAGTTCTTAATTCACACATGAGCAATTCTACACAGATGTAAGTGAGCAGCAGGTATTCAGGAATGAACAACAGAATACAGTGTTGGAATATGATTCCTCCCACCCCCCAAACAAGAGAGAAAACGTTTTTGGAACTTGGGCACTTTTAAACTGACAGTTGAAAATGGCTTTGTGTTTGTGAAACAATGAAAAGTGTGCAAAAATGCTTAAATTGATAGAAATTCTTATGGGACCAATACTAAACAGGGTCTAACAAAAATAAGATACAAGATGAGCAACATAACACACTTTAAATCGGAAAGGGAGTGTGGAAATACTATGAATGAGAAAAAGACACGTGTGAAACTTTTACATAATGTGAATTTGCGCCTAATTTCCACTATGCGATTTTTAATAAAAATGGGTCAAATATAATGTTTCACGAAGTTTTTAGTTATGGATGTAGCTAGCGTTCTTAGGTTTAATTGAGAGTTGAAATTATGTTTCTAGCTATAAAATTAAAGAAGTTATGTACGTTTTAATGAGAGGCGTTTTTGAAAGAAAATAGAACAGAGAAAAGCAGAATTTGGTTTTAAAAATGTCAATTATGCTCTAAACTAGGGTATTCAGGCTGGTTACCAGTTTAAAACACAGTAAGCCCCAGAGTGATCTGTGGAAACCAACCCCAGCACCTCCGTGTCCGCCTTTGAGGACTCAGTCGGATTACTCGTGGGATCATTTTAAGGATTTGGGATTTTCACAAGACAAAAGGATTTTCAAGAAATGTGTACTAGCATAAGAAATAAAAGTAAGGGTCAGACTGGTGTGACACTATTATAAGTTCTTATGTTAAAGAGAGGATGGTTGAGATTGGGCTAGGACAAGGCAATATACTATGGGTTACTATGATTCCTGTTGATACTTACAGTCCACTGTAAATTAATATTGGACCGTCAGGGTTCTGGTCATCTGGATCTGGTCTACCAAGTTCAGTAGGCAAGCATGAATGGAAGCAAGCCAGACTGGATCAGAATTATTCTTTCCTTATGTTTGGGTAGGTTCAAGAATTGGACCTAGCTGAAGAAGAGTTCAGCAAATGCTGGGCCTTGGTTTTGCAAAGTATTCTGCATCAGGGAAAGATGAAAAGTTCTGGACAGGATGAAAAAGTCAGGAACAAAGCGCTGTGCGGAAATCAGGAAGTAGTCAGGAATCTGTGTGTCCTGTGTGTGGTGAAGTTCCTATATTTATCATGCCAAGTGATATCACAAAGTTTATGGTAGGGGCAGAATTTCAAACCACAACCCCACGGCTGTGATAGGTCAAACGCACTGCCTTTTCTTGATTGGAAGTCAGAAAGAGCTGTCATCTTTTATGATGTGATTTGGGAACTCCCACATTGATTTGAACCACAATTTAACTTTCCCACAAATGCACATTTCTATAAGTATGCCCTCCTAATAAAATCAGACACATGCATTACATATTTGATGGGTTATCTTTACATTCAATTCCCATGTCAGTGAGAGCTGGCTTTGTTGTTCTGTGGAATTTAGTCAATTTTAATCATAACGGTTTGGCCTAACAATTCCTAATTCAGTACATATCTGGGCAATCATCACTAGAGCATGGGTATACAATATTAGACATGCAGCATTAATAGTTTTGGCAAAATCAGGGTTTTGGTGTATTTTTGGTTCCTTATGCAGTACAGTATTAGATTTACAACTACCAATTTTTAGATGTGTCCTCCTTCATGTTGCAAAGTTAAAGAGTTTCAAAACTTAATCACAAACAGGCATTTAAACACCAAAAGTTCTTGTCATTTTTTTTATTACTTTCATTCAACTGGCAACAGCTGTCAACTTTCTTTGATCAGGGTGGGGTCATCTGCTCTTGAGAGGGAGGAAGTTCCCTGCCCCCCCCCTTTGAAGGTATCAGTATGTGGCCTGCCATTGTCCTTGTCTGGGCCCCAGACAAATGTCTAACAAGCTCTTTGTTGTAAAATGCTACAACCTCCAGTATCAATTAAGCCTTCCTGCTAACAGGGGAGTGTCAACCTGAAGTGTTATCTTTCCCAGGCTGAGAACTGTCTGGCAGAATTGTAATTACTCAAGACTGTGTTTTAACTTGAAGTTACCTACATCTGCATTAAAACAGAGAAAATGAACACAGTTTCAGTGTATTTTGACAGTTAAAGAATTAAGCCTTTCCACAAAAACATACATTTAAACAGGTGATGTTTGCACTTCTTCCCTGAAAAAGCACGTTTTAACAGAGTCTTTTGAATCAGCTTTTCTTATGCAGCGCATACACTTTTAATTCAGCATTATTTCTGTCCTTGAGTGTTGGGCTTCGTTTTTCAGTTTGGAGATATGTATCCAGTCTTTTGTTTGTAGTTTCTGCCTGCACAGTTTAAATTGTGACATGTTGCCATTTTCGCCACATTTCTCCTGTGGAAATGGAACCAAATGTTATTGAGCTGGTTTTTCATGAGATACATTTCTTAGCTGCTGTCAGTCAATGAGGCCCGGCTTCTCTGGCCACACTGGATGATCTGTAATTCTTTTACTCTCAATGATTCACTGAATAATGAATGGATCTAGCGCCAAAACAGCACTGTGAAGGTTGCAAAAGATGCATTTTAAAAGGCATTTTCGGTTTTTAGCCCAATTCTGTGGCCTTGATTCATGTTAACTGTAACAGCACCCACAGGCATTCTCCTGCAGTGAGAATTCTGTTGTCACCCCCACTTTGACGGTGTGGCAGGGGTGTGCAGCCTTTGGTGAGTGTGACCCATGCGCAGACCCATTTTGCAGATATTTGTGCGCACAGGGGTTAGCGCATCCATTTTTGGCTGTTTCTTTCCACATTGGTAAAGTGAGGCAGTGGGGCCTATCGGCATGGGTACAAATTTACCACACTGTCAATGGTTTAGTCAATCACTCTGAGAAGCCATTGGAGAGTCTATGGTCAGCATCAGGTCTTCTTTATACAGCGGTAGGTAGTAGGCAAGCAAACCTCCTGGAAAGTGGGATTTCAGAGACCAAAATAGGTGATTCTGCCATTTGGACCAGTCATCTTTTGTTTTGATCTTCCTCTTTTTATATATCCAATCACCCGTGTATTGGCATTCTGTTGATCATTGTGAAATGCAATTATGATGTATAGTACAAACACAGGGACAAACCAAACATGCACAATGAATACATATCATCAGGAATGTATAATGCATGTAAAAAGTTAACATGTATAGCAAACACTGTGCATGATTTGGAATGGTCTACCTTAAGTGCAATTCAATTATTTGTTTCTGGTGCATTAATATTCATTTCACAATCCAAGAAGTGAAAGGTGGCAGAGGAGCACTGGGGAGTGGGAAGAGGTTGTCTGGTAGGAAGGCAACTAGACTGGGGTGTAGAGGAGAGCAGAGGGAGAGGGGTAATGGCAGGGGTTCCATGGGTGTCCACCAGATAATGGAAGAGGGGAGCCACGGAAGAGGGGGGAGTTGGTGCAGGTAGGAGGAGCTAAGGGGTTCCTGCTTTGTCCCCCAGAAAGTGAAAAGTGGGGAGGGCTCCCGGAGACAGGTAACAAGAGCGATCCTTTACAGAACTAATGGGAGATTTCAAAAGGATCATTTCACATTCATCCCATGCAGTATTTATCCAAAGGATCATACTGCATGTTAACTTTTATTTTGTCACATTGTTTATTTTCCTTAAATTGAAACTGGATAGATTTTTGAGGTTCTGTGGGAATTGTTTCAGCAAATACAGACATGGCGATAGGCCAATGGAAGCAAGACCTAATTCCTCCAGCGCACCAGAGAACAATGTTGGATTGGTTAGAAGAGCAGAGATTGGTCAGAAGAGCAGAGGAAAGAAGTAATTTGATGTATAAACTCTCTGAAAGACTGCCATGCAGAAGGTTATTTATTTCTTCTCATGACGTTCATTATTCTGCTCCCTCTTCTATTGGTTTATATCTTTCAATGTGCCTTCCTTTGAATTTGTGCATATTAACTGCACTGCACTGGTTACCTGGCCACCCTCTGATCTCAGGCCCAGGTCCCTTCCCCGCCAGTCACACACACCTGCACTGCCTGCCTGGCAACCCCCGCACTTGGGACTGTTTCTGTATCTCTACAGTCCCACCACCAGCACGTGGCACCTGATTTCCGCACCTATCTTTGCACTTGCCACCTGCTGGCCGCTGTTACTTTACTTTTCTACTGCACTGTCCCTTCTCCCTTACCATGCACTTGCGCGATCTGAATGTCACCTGGCCTAGTACGATCGTTGTCTGTCCTCCCTTAGTTCCCCCTCCCTTGCCTCATTGCGCCTTGAAATACCTGTGTATAGGCGCATTATAAATGGCATATCATATATCATATTGTGTTTCTCATACCTTTGATGTAGGCTTTGTCTGGGATTTTCTTTTCTTTACACTTCTTTTACGTCGTGTATCGCAGTACACAAAGGATGTTCTCAAGCAATGTGGAGTTCCATTTAGGAGTATTTGTAAACAACACAAGAGTGTGAGACTTTGAGAACCAATCTACCAGTAAAGGGAATGTGTTGTACTGATACATACTTCGGGACGTCTGTACTGCTAGTGTTTTCCCTCGTGTATCCTTAGCACTCCACTGTGGCTGAGTCATGACGAAGGATTCGACAACAACTCATGTAGGAATACAAGATGGAGATCAGTGTTTCACTAGATTTGGTTAAAGGGTAACTCGCTCACCATTTCCTGACAGGTAAATGAGACTTTTCTGGAAACACAAGGTACTGTCACTTAAGCACATTTGCTGTTATTTTGATTTGAACACATTTCAACGGTTCCTTCAATGTATTCAACAGTAAAAGACAAATTTTGTGAATCATTCCCTACGGAGCTCCCTGTTCAATCGTGCCTAGTGGCAGCCTGGGTTAGATATTTTCGCAGATGTGTTTATTTTTCTGTTTTTGGTGTTTAAAAACGTATGCAATCTGTTTTTTTTTTGTCTTTAATTGTATTAACAATTTTTACAAATTCTGTCCAGATTTTCTTGCGTTTTTCACTGTTTCCCATTGTGGATATCGTGCAGTTTTCTGTTTGCTTGGACTACCAATGAAATTTTCTTTTATAGATTAATTTCCTCCAGCTTCAGTTTTTCCAAAAGATTCGCTGTAGCCACTGTCAAAGATGTGGAATTGCCACACATTAGCATATTCCACCAAGTTTCTTCATTTGTGGTTAGGTGCCGAGCTCTGTGTGGATTGAGATAGGTGGTTCGCAGGTTTTCCATTCCTGAGCAATGAAGGAGGAGATGGCGTAGTGTTTCGGTTTCCATCTTCTTACAATAGCGACAGTTTTTGGTAGTTGACTGTTTTCTACGAAAGAGAATCTCATTGCTCTTAAAAAGGTTGTTCTCAGTCGTTTATCTGGAAACTTTTTTAGATAGTTTCTGACTTCGTCAATTTTTAGCGTGTTCGTTGTATGGTGTGTGGAGACTGTGAGATCTTCTGCTTTGTCTAGCGTCTCAATACAATCTTGTATTTTAAGTTTTTTCTTTATTTTTCCAGGGATCCGTTCTATGTCCCTTTCTGAGCATCCGATTTTGTCTGCTTGTTCCAGTAGTCTACTGTACCAGCTTGTTATCATTGTTTTTTTTTCACTCTTCAACTCTTGAAGTATGATGTCCAGGATTTTTGGTCGTGGGTTCCTTATGATTTTACCCAGGAATAATAGGCTGTTTCTCGTGACCACAGATTCCAATGATTGTAGACTCAGTTTGCATCGAATGATTGCAATGGGAGTGGAGTTGGGAAATCGTAGTACTCTGCGCCAAAATATACCTTCCAGTTTAGCCCACAGTGTCTTCGGCAGATGTGGCATGGCTTCGGCTCCGTAGGTCAGAGTTGGACAGACCTTTGCTCTATAAAGGTTTATGAGTGGAAGAATTGAGAATTTCCCGAATTTCCTATCCAAAGACACTGCCTGTGCTGCTAAAGTTTTTGTTGCGGAAAACAGATGTACTTGCATCATTTTATCAATTTTACTGGCCGAGAGTTTCACCCCTAGGTAAGTACAGCTTTTGACTATTTCTAGTTTCTTCGAATTTGCGAACCATGGCGATCTTGTGTTCGGTCTCGTCGGTTTTTCTAAGACCAAAATTTTCGTTTTTGATGTATTAAGCTCCAAGTCATTTTTCTTCAGATAGGCTGTGAGACTGTCTATTTGTCCCTGGAGTGCAATTGCTGTTTGATCTATTAGTAGAATGTCATCTGCATACAGCAATCTTGTCACTTTTGAATCACCTATTTGCGGAGGAAATGATCGAGTGTTGTTTTTGGAATCTGCTATATAGGCCTTATACAGCGCCGGCGCCAGAGGGCAGCCTTGTTTCACACCTCTGGACGTTTTTATGCTTTCAGACATCAAGCCTGCTTCGTTGAGCCGGATTTTGATGGATGTTTCGCTATATAAGGCTTTCACTGGAACAAGAATGGATGGTGGTCAAAAGCTTGGACCAGATCAATTGAGGCAATGAATATTGATGGTTGCCCCTCAAATACTTTTGATTTTAGGATGCTAATAAGCATAAATGTTGACTGACGTTCCAAAATTCTTTTCGAACCCTGATTGGAAGGGGTCCGTTGTTTTTGCCTCTTTCTGCCATATCTGGAGTTCGTCCAACAGCAGTGATCCGAAAAGTTTGCCGAGAACATCTAATAGTGCGATCGGCCTATAATTTCTCGGGTCGTCCCTCGGGCCCTTCTTATAAATTGGGACGATGTTTGCTGTCTTCCATGTATCAAGGATGGATCTCGAAATCCTCGATCTTCTGAAGATTTCTGATATTAGCGGAGCCATAATTTCTGCATCCTGTTTCAAGTGGGCGTTGGAGATGCCATCTGGACCTGGGGCACGGGAGTTGTTCAGATTCTTGATCTTTATCAGAATATTCTCCTCTGAGCATACTATCCATTTGGAGTGGTCTTGAGTGGTTGATGTTGTTTCCCCTGGGGTAGGATCTTTGTATAAGTCTGTGTAGTGCTCACTTTTTCTTCTGGGACACTGTTTATGTTTCTTATGTCCGTGGGTGCGATTTTGTGCTTCATGATTGTCCAGAACTCTTGTGAGTTTTTTTTGCACACTGCTCTTAGCATGTTCTCTGCATCCACCTGATATAGTTTCCATCGTATCAATTGTATCCACGATTTGTGCAGTCTTTTGTTTTTGCTTGCCGAATCTATATTTGTTTGTGTTGGATTTGTTCGTGCAAGCCGAGTAGCCTTTCTTAGGTTTGATTTCTTTATCCTCAGTTCTTCGTTATGAGTATGTAAATGAGTTTTGTCATAAGTTCTATTGCGTCGTGGATGTAGGTAAGGGATCAAAAGAGGACGGTAATCCAGTTTTTCTTTCAAAGTGTTTCGGTTTTTTTGTCCGTTGTAAGCTGCCTTGATACAGACTATGCCTTCTGTCGTAATTTTCAATCGGTTTCCTTGTTGGTTTATTTCCAGATTTTTCAGCATTATCACTGGCGTTTTTTTTTTTGCTGGCCACTTTGCAGTTAGTAAATTGTGATCACTGGCCGTGGTCTTCACTACCTTAAAACTTTTGGTTAGGAGATATAGCTCTTTTGAGGCAAAGATGTAATCAATTGTGCTTCTTCTACCAGCACTTTCCCATGTTGGAATTCTGGATTTGGCTGATTCGAGGGAATTTAAGTTGTACAGATCCCGGGATTCCATCAGTTTTGCCCATGCTGTACCTCTCGCTATTGATTGTGCACTACCCATGTTATGAGGAGTCGTTTCCATCTCGAGTGCAGGACAGGTGGCATTTAAGTCACCGCATATCAAGATGTGATCCGTGTCATAAATTTCTGTTGCGTCTGTTAGAATTTTTTCCACGTTATTTAGCAATCCCTTGGTCTTTGTTATCAGTGGATTCCAGTAGATGTTTAATAATAGGATAAGATCCTGCCTGCATTCTTTTTTGCCTAGAGTCCTATTTCTTCCATTCTAGCAATGTTGCCTGAATTGCCAGAGATGATATCAGGTTGTGGACTATACTGAGAGCTCCGCCAGTTCTTACGGCTGTCAGCAGGCCTGAAGTAAGACGTCCTCTATCTCCTTTTTGGGCCGGTGCGAGTACTACTTCAAAGCCGTCCAGGCTCGGCGGAAATAGCAACCAGGTCTCTTGCAAACTTATTAGGTCGAATAAGCCAAGATTCACCTCTCCTGGTTGTGTCAGGTGAATGTGGCCTCTTGTGTTCCAAGAGCCAAGGAGCCAAGGATGATGTTGTGCTCTGGTTCTTGGGCTGCGTGTTGTTTCTTTAACGTCTCTCCTTCTAGGTTGTCAGAGGGACGATTTGGTTGAAAACGTATGCAATCTTAATGAAACATAACACCTTTGCTCAAAATAGAAGCTGAAACCCCACAGTCCTTATCTAATTGTAATTTGGCTTTGAGGTAAGTGAAAAAGAGTCCTAATATGAACTCTCAAAGGTGCATAATTCTGCTCCAATCTTTCCCTGTGAAAAAAGCAAGGTCTGGTCCACGACAAACCTATTTATTTATTTGCATTTTTAAAGCGCTCACACAGCCTGGGGGCTTCAAGGAACTGTTATAGGAATAGGCCTTAGTTGCCTACATATAATGCGCTTAATACCCAGAGGTTTCTAAGCGCGGACCTGGGGATCAAACCTGTGTTGCTTAGTATCGTCTTGTTTCCAAAGTGAGCATGTTACCCCTGAGCTATCCTTCTGGGACAGGACCAATCAATTCCTACTATAATAATGTGAAGAAGCAACTATGGCCTAGTCAGTCACTAGCAGAGCCATGTTACCGCCGCCTATACCTTTTAGCAATTAAGAAACACAATGGCCCTCATCACAAGGTTGGCGGAATGGGTTAAACCCATTCCGCCCTACCATGAGGTCTCTTCACGGGACACGCAATGGGCGCCTGGAAAAACCAAGCGTCCATACCGGGTCCTACGAGGTCACCAGGGAGCTCACAACGGGCCCGTTGTTAACGGGCCCGTTGTTAGCTCCATAACCATTCCCATTGAGCCCTATGGGGGATCGAATGGGAATGGGGATGGACCGGGTCCGGGTTCCTCGGACGGGGAATTACCGGGTCCGCCAAGGTTGCGATGGCCCGGTAAGTCCTCATTTGAGGAACCCGGGCCCGGAATGCGGTAAGGAGGCAACCATGCCGCTAAAAGCGGCATGGTTTCCTCCAACCTCCTGATGAGGGCCAATGTGTTACAATTCCTACGATTCTTTCATTGGTTACTGAACATAAACAACAGCATAAACATAAAAGACCCGATTCACTAAGGTTGTAACTTGCACATTCATATGTTACAACTAGTTCACAAAAGAACTTATACAGGAATAGTAAAACGAATGCACTAGTGAAGACAGGCGTGTGTTGCCCTAAGCACAGCAAAAGTGGCGTTCCCAGCGGCGTGTTGGGAATGAGTACGCGTGATAGGGCATGTGAACTGAGCATCAGTATGGAGCGGCGTTGCACACCTGCAAAGGCGTAACTTCATGTGTGTTCACAAAAGGCTCAATTTCTCTTAGGACCGTTTGTGAAAAAGCTCAAGTTACTCCTGGAAGTTCTACGTGGTTAGTGTTGGATGTGAGGTGAGGAAGTGAATATACGTTTAAATGTATAGGATGTGTACAGTAGTGAGGGATATGTGGTGAACACATATTTTACAGTAAGTGAAACTACATTTTTATTTTTTGTAAGTGAACTTTTACATTTTAACTTCTAAATGATGCTTATGTCTTTAACTCTTCCTTAACAGTTGTACAAAAAACATTTAAGGCTTTGTACATGTTTATCTCTTTTTAATTGTTTTTAGATCTATTTCATTGTTTTCTAAAAATAGTTTTATCTTTTTAAGGTTTCAAGTATGCATTTGTTTATTTATTTGTTTATGTATTTTGCATTAATAGCAGTGAACAAAGCCCTGGGGCAGTTAGGCACTAGTTAGAGAAGTGCATAATACAGTACATAAGTGCAAGAGCACACAAAGCCAGTTACAGCATAACGGAAGGTGAAGTAAGCACAAACTGGAGAGGCCTCGCCTCATTGGGGGTGGGGGGCTACTTCAGGTGTGCAAACAGCCAAAACAAGATGCTTTAGTGTAAGTGTGCGATTGGTTCAAAACGTCCTAGTGGAGGACGCTGAGTGTTCACTGTGCAGGTATAGATATTACAGGTTACAATGTTCAGAGACCTGACAAGGGCAGGTGATTCCCGGAGAAGGGGTGATTAGTATAACGTCAGCAAACATGTGAAGGAGTTAAGTGTCACAGAGGTCAGAAGGTTCATTTTCCCAAGGAGTAGGGTGCAGGTGATTAGCCCTGCACAAGCGGCAAATGCTCACCCTGTGATGGGGAGCCCTGAGTGTACTTAGTGTAAAGTGACAACAAGTATTTAAGAAACACATTTAGTACGAAGGAGAAATAGGTGGAAGGGACAGAAGTACAGAAGTTCAAGGCTAGTGACTTGAAGAACCCCACAGTCAGCGGATATGAAGATGTCCAGCAGAGATTTTAGAATTTGACTTGTTTAGTATCTCTTAATATAGCATAAAACTAGCGTATCATAGTGCTGATAGATACTAGCGTTGCATAACGTATCATGCTGAAAAGGGCATGCTTCTGTGTGGGTGCTATGATGAGGTCTGATTTCTTACTTTTCTCTATTGGAAAGCAGCAGGGGACATAGTATGATCCTGAACATGAGCCATAGCAAGATCCACAACAGGGAGCAGCAGTCTGAAGCTAGCGGGAGAAGTTCTGGTGCTGCAGCAGCACCACCACACGCGGGCAAGGAAAAGCAGCAGTGAAAGGTTTCCCAATGCAGGCATCACAACACAGCAGAGATCAGCAGCCTGTCAACCACCAGCACTGAGGAGAATGCTGGCTGCTAGAGCACCAGTGTTAACACATGAGAAAGGTCCCCACTGTTGTTCGCTTGGGTACAAAAAGAACTCAAAGGAATTCCCGGCTGAGTTGATAGGTCAGTCTGCAGGCAACACACTTTGCATTCTTAGGATCGTAGTCACGAACGGCTGCTTTTAAAGAAAGACCACACCCAACCTTCCCCAGAATTCGTTTTTTTGAAGTTACGGCTCCATTTATCTCTTTTTTCTTGTTAGTTTTTTACAGTGATATACTTTGAACGTAATATTCGTTTTTTGGTTTGACATTTTATTCTGTATATGACATCAGCTTGTATTTGTCTCAAAAGGACGCAACTGTTGGGCTCTTCTTGTATGTCCAAATCCCGGCAAGTTTTATGGTATATTTGCACACAACACCCTTGAGTACAATGAAAATATGGTTATCAATTAAAAACTTCATGTTTCTGCAATAACACATTCAACAAAATCATGTTAGAAAGTCTGTATTCTAAGAAGATTGTCTTTGAGAGTCCTCAACATCCTGAAGACGGATACACACTTGAACTCAGGCATGTAGTTGATCTTGTTTTATTGATATGTTGTGTCTAGTCAAGGACTTCTCCATAGGCTTAAAGGATGCCTGTGGACATAATTTCCTAAACAAACCTGTGAGTGGGCTAAAATGTTATAACCAAACTTTTCTGGGTTGGAATTATTCCTTGCATGTGTTTGGATCTCGGAAGAATATTGTTTTCATTCTCAGCTTGCACTGTTCTCCTTTCCTGAAGCCGGTCTGCATTGCTCTCCTCCTTTTCTTCTTCACTAACATATAATGGTGCCATTCTCTGCATCATTGCCATCAGTTGGCGCATCAAAGACTTTGAGATCTGTGGGCTTCTCCAGATTCATGTCAAGGTTCTTCGGAAACAGCATGTATGTGGGGTAGCAAATACATCTGCAATTTAGTAACATTTACACAGCTGTACCCTTAACTTCAGGGGGTGAGTAGACGCAAAGTCCAACAAATTCGGAACACCGTAATTTGTTTATTTCCACATCATCTGTTTTTGTATAAAGTGTGTGCACAGGCATTAACATACCTGAAAGATCAGGGAGCAGAGGTTCCTTATTGAGACAATTGTCCTTGGAAAAAACATTCAATCTTTACCACTCAAACATTGATGGCCTGATTTATGAAGCCTTTTCATTGGGGTTTTCCCAATGAAAAATGGGTTTGAGAATCACTCCCCTAGTCTCAGGAGAGATTTTGATTTCATTATCTGTAACATTCCTATCCTCCCTATGTCTTTTTATATATGTTTGCTTATCTGCATATTTCCACAACTCGTGGTGTTTCCTGAGTGTGACAAATATTTTGATAAATTTGAGTAGAATTGATTCATAGCTTAGATAGATTGGAAGGCCCCATTTAGTTAGCTCTAGTTCTTTCCTCTTTGTGTACTAGTGTGTTCTACATATAGGTTTCCTTATCTGCACTACACATTTGTTTCTGGAATTTCTTGTATGTGCTTGCATTTGCCTTATATAAATCTATGAGTATGGTTTTTCATTTCCTTTTTGTTTTCTTTGGAGGAGATACCTGCTTCAATGTTTTGAGTACATAGTGGGGGTGTCTTACAAGTCCTCTATTCAAGTTCATATTCAATTTCAATGTTACACCTTCCTTTTGTGGGTTGAGGTCTGTTTTCTCTACAGACACTGATAACACTTTGTTTTCCGAGATAACAAGCAGGCTACAGTCTCAATCAGTGTTTCATTTTCAGAAAAAAATCCATATCCTTATTCACCATTTGATAAAATTCCTCTCTATTTTTCAGGGACCCAGGAACTAGGTTTGCCAAATATAGTGATACTAGCCGTTCCCGGCGTAACATATGCCATTCTAGCATATCTTAAAAGTCAATATCGGTTGGTAATTCATAAGGTCACTTCTGTTCCCCCTCTTAAATATCGGGATTGCCACTGATTGCTTCCAGGAAGGGGGCTTAGGTCCCTGTGACTTATTAATGGTCACCATCGATCGCTTCCAGGAATGGGGAGTAGGGCCCTTTCACTTATTAATGATAATTGAAAAGGCTAAATTTATAGATAACTGTCTTCTTTTGAATTTTAAAGGCACATTTGTATCAGATGCAATGAGTGGTATGCGCGGTATAAGAACAGTATCTTAGTTCCATCGATTACAAAGGCCTTTATAATGTGTCCTTATAGACCCGTAATTGTCAACCCTTTTCCACTGCAGAGTCCCTATCATGGCATAAGACTATATAGTAGCATAGTTACAGCTCCTACTTTCAGTTTTATCTTGTGAGGAGGCTTTTGTCCTATAGCGTTTTGCACTTTAGAGACTGAAACGTTCAGCCGCTAATTAACTTTTCATTGACACTGGAACTGCCATGCCCTGTGTGAAGAGAAGTGGGCGTGGAAAGAATTAACATGAAATTATTATGAATGTTTGCGATGCTGGACGGTGAACATGAACCGTGCTCATTGTGTTTGTTAAAATGATAGCTGTTGTTGAATTGGAATGGTACACAGAGGTGCACTTTGTCATTTGGAGAGCAGAGGGCAACCTAACATTGATAAATCTCATCAGCTGAGTACAAAAACCTACCTAATTTTATATATATAGATTTGTGCGTCAGATATAAGCCTTCTGTAACTTGTAAATCAGCCATTATTTCTTTTATTTTGTTGGTATTGTTTACCATGCAAGTCTTAATTGTTATTATATTTCCTATAATACTGTTGCAAGGGTTATATCCTGCTCAAGGACACAAAATGTGTCTTAAGGAATTTGTTCTAGGGGAAGGTGTTGTCTCCTTCCCCATAGTTTTGTCTCCCTAACTACTATCAATGAGTTGTTCTTCTATAAAGGTAAAGAGAACAGTGAGTGTTTGACTTGAAAAGCACCATTTAGGGCTGCACCTAGTGTTTTAAAATGTCAGTCTTTTGAGGTTGATGTGTCAATGTCTGTGCTTACCTTGACTCAAGATCTACATGCATGGGCTTGTCCAAATTCAATAAATTCCTTATTTAGGTCAGTTTTAGGATGTGGGGAATCTTAGAAGATAATGCCCAGGATATTATTTTTGTCAACATCAGTGATTAGATTTTCCAACGTTCTTGCATTAGTTCAGAGGCACTGGGAGTAGAAGTAGCAATTTAAAAAGGAAACTACAGCTACCAGGTGACTATTCTATCTGGAGGTGACCTGTCATTCTATAACATGTACTTTGGGTGCGCCATACTCTCGTATCTCTCCTCCTGGTCAGTATCAGCTGTGGGCATGTATTCTTCATTATTGACTATCATATGTTTGCCAGTCTCGAAACAAGGGTGCTGGTAAGCTCACTGGCACCCTTGTTTCCGGATCGGCAAACTTAGAGTCTGCCTGCCGGAGCCACATTGCCCGACAGGTCTGACTCTGCTGGATGCAGTGGCCACAGTAGGCAGACCGGTCATGGAAGCACTGGCAACGTTAGCAACAGTACTAGTGCCTCCATGTCCCCACTCCCATAGAGTCTATGGGACTCTATTGGAATGGGGACTTACATTTTACCGGCACCTGACTTCCTGGGCTGCTGGAGTTGTCATCTCCCGGTGGCACTGGGAAGTCAGGCGGCGGTAAAATGTTAAGAGTATGCCAGGCTCGTAATGAGGCCCTATATATCTGGTAATTCCAAAGAAATTACATCTCAAATACAGATAGTTGATCCAGATATATACATGTATTTTTGGCTACCTGTTGAAGAAATGATTATCCTAAAGGCCTTCTGCCTTGTCTGGAAGACTGCTCCAAAGTATCTTACAGACATTGTGACTGGCTACTCTTCTTCAAGGAACCTTTGATAGGTATTAACAACGGACCACAAAAGAAGACTATACAAGAAGGTCTTACAAGATGCTAGACTATTAAAGATTGGGGCTTGGGGGGGGGGGCATCACTATCAATTCCTTTACCCCAGAACTTAAGAACCAGCATGCCCCAAAGAAATTCAGGAAACTACTCAAGGTGAAACTCAGAGAAGACTCCTTTGCTGTAAAAAGTAGTTCATGAATAAAAGAAACTGAAATTCAAATAGTTGCAATTTCTCAAAAGCAGACTCAGCTAAATGCATGAACTCGTTGATCAAAATAGTTACAGGTGTCACATCTCCAGCCACCTCCCTGTACCCTTTACCATAACACCTTCCTGCTCCTGCCTCCAGCTCCTGCTGCCTTAAAGTAAGATGTTTCACTTGTAGGCACTCGACAAACCACCAATAAATATACATATACATACAGAAATGTTTCTTGGGAGATTCCCTGACATGGGAGGCTATGCATGTAATCATCACACGTTGCATACATGTGCAGAGTCACCCATCATCTAATAATGGAATACAAATAATGTAAATATCTTTCTAATGGTAATTTCACTGATGTTAGTGTATTTAAATGTGCTAAACCGTATGATATTAACATTGATTGGAGTTTCCCATGTTCCCCCATTTTCTTCTAAAGGTTAGTCACCAAGTCCTTACTTTAGTTTTCACTAACCTCACATCCCTCATCCAGCACTGAGCTCCTTTTCTGCTCTCACATTCTTAGCCATACACTATTTCTTTGTTTGCCTTATTATGGGCAAAACATTGCCACCCCCAAATTCCACCTCTTCTTGCCCTGAATAAGGCATAATATAGCCATACAGACGGAGGGAAGGGTCGTTATCGCTGGATAATGACCCACGACCAAGTTATGAACCAAGACGAAGCCGAGGGCCATAGGTTGGGGATGAGTCAATACCACAAGCGATAATGACATCGTCCGAGGTCTGCAAGTATATTAGCAAATAATGGTTGATGCAATACATCTTTTGGAATTTTTGTGTTGAAGTAAATATTTTACTTTAAAAGCGAGTAAAGTAAATAGGCAACTGAGTTAGCAAATTAAACGTGGTTATATTTTGTAATAATGAGCATTTTAATTGCAAACTTGGTTTAACTGAAAAGGGTTTAACATGTGCATTCATTACTGTTATTGATAAGCATACAGGTTCTCTATGAGAAAGAGAAAGCACTTTCTCCTGTTTTAGCTTTCTCTTTCTTGTGTTAATTAGGATCTTGCAGCACAAAAAAGGTTCACTCAGAGAGGAAGGGTCTTGATGAATGAAATCTTGCCTGGAAATTGCATTGCTGTTTCCCTGCCTTCTATTAAACACAGAATGCTCAAGGCGCAATCCATACCAGTAGTTATTGTCTGCACTCTAAACATTCTGTTTGGCTGAGAGGAGGTCCATAATGATCACAAAGTGCAAACATGTGTTATAAAATCCACCTGCACTTCCTTTGCACACTTTTGGTCAAATTCAACCAATTACATATACATATATGTACATGTCGGGGTAGAGGAGTAAATTGAGGGGTAGTGGTTGGGATGGTGTAGGGTATGGTGGCACCGGGTGGGGACTCCAATTTAAAACAATAACGTTGAATTCATGACAACTGAAAACTGCATAAACAAAGTACAGACTTAATAAAAGAAGGCTATGAAAACACAAAAGGTCTCATTACTGGTATATCGGTCCAGAAAATGGTACCGGTAACAAGGGTTACCAGCACCTTTTCCGGACCACCATACTCTGAGTCTGCCAGTAGAGGCAGTGAACAACCAGCAGGCCTGACCTGCCAGTAATTCAGGCCCCTACAAGCTGATAAATCACTGAAGCACCATTAACAATAAATTGTGTGCTTCAGTGTTCCCATTCCCATGGAGTCTAATAGGACTGCATGGGAATGGGAACTTACTGTTCTGCCTCTGCCCATAATGTCCGGTGGAAGTGGTAAGCGAGATTGCCAGTAGGCCACTGGTATTACCAACATCCTACTGGCAATCTCGTAATGAGGCCCATAGAACATGAATGAGGTGGGTGTAGAGGGAGATGGAGTGAGCCAGATTGGCAATGTAAGAACAATAAGCAGAACTTTTAAAGAAAATCTGAAAGTCTTGTTCACTTCTCAGTCGACATACTATTCATATAGTTTTAATGTAGCAATCACACCCCAGCTGGGGGCGTACATTGCCAGTTTGCTCAGGCTTGCGTAGGCTAGGGCTGACGGGTTACTACCGGCCATGTACAACCCACAGGCTCATTATCGGTTTTCGCACCCCAAGGTTTGCCCGGTACAAATGGTTTTATTTATTTTTCCTCTGGTGATGGGCTCCACGCTATTACCGAAGCCCAATCTCCTGAGAAGAAAAATGTTGCCCAGTGCAACAGGAAAAGGGACTTAGCTCCTTTTCCATTTCCATTGCGGCCATGGGTGGGAGGAGCTCGAGGACCAGCGCACAGAACTCAATTCCATCAGGTAAGTGTGGGGTTATCGGAGGGCAAAGGGTTCTAATGTTACTGGGGTGGAGGAGAGGGGACAGTGTGGATGTGGGGAGGCAACAGGGAGAGGCTCTATGTTGCCTCTCCAAAATCAAGGTGGCGCCACCCAGTGAAGGGGCTTGGGTGGCTGGAAAGAGCGATCGGTACACACTGCATTCGCACATGTTTTTCCAGCCCCCTGATTGGCTGTGCACCCTTCCCGGTGCGAATATGAAGAGGACAGTCAGTGACAGACGGATGGAAGAATGGGAAAAAGCCAATGAAGAGTGGTATTAACCCATCAGATCAGTCATAGAACAGTACAGTGAATAGGAATAATTTTTTCAGGGAGATCAATAGCAAGAATAGGTAGCACGGGCAACATATTGTGTGTGCTAGGCATATGTATACGATAGGCATTGAGTCGGAAAATGAGAAATCAAAGGCAAAAAGAGTTTTCTGAGCCATCAGATTGTACAAAATGTCCATGGCCAGTTGTTTATCTCTAGGCAAAACGTAGTAAGCATGTTCTTTTCTCCATAATGTTGATCTTGCTTTTCCTGTGATCTCATACAGCTGCCAACGCGGTCGCCTTTATTTGTTTTTTTCTTTTATGTGTCTTCTTCATTCTTTTCCATCTTGTTCCAAATGTTCTACTGCACACACTGCACTGTGTTTCTGCAAGGCAACTCAGTGTTGTAAACCCTGTGTGGGTAGGTAAATTAAGAAAGTATACTACACATATGTTTAACATTTATTTTAACTCATTTCTCAACCAACTGGTTTATTTGTAGACATTGGCAAACTTGATTTCTAAACTGGGATTCGAATACTTGAAGTAAAAGCTGTAGATATAGGGATCAGCACTCATAAGAAGCATCTATCTCTATAAGTACATGCTAATTTAATGTGTTTACATCTTTTGTTACATTACTGTTTTTCACATTATTGTATTCATAAAAGTATGTTTAAAATGTGTTGCATGTAATCAGGCTGCTACATTTGTACTCACCACTTGCGTTTTGCAAGTGAACATTTGAATGGGATGAGTAAGAGAAGTGCATGAGGAGACCCTGCAACATGGCAAGTGCTCTCTACATCCACGTGCTCTGCTGCCTGCATGAAACTTGTGTGTGTCCCTGTCACTCACAGTAATGCTAACTCAAGAGGCAGGCAAGAGATAGCAGTGGCTACTTGCTATGCAACAGCTTCCAGCATACTCAGCTCTTTCAGGGGCGAGGTGCTGCCGGCTACTGCATGACACTGAAATGCCCTGTGATGTAGGATGCCCATCAAGGTGACGTAAGTCACAGCCAATAGCATAAATCCCAGGTCATGCTGCATTGACTGAGATGGCCCTGGAAGCAAAAGGGTGGGCAAAAGTGTGAGCACGGGGCATGAGGGGAAATGTGTGAAGGCAAGTGCAATAAAGCTAGAAAGTCTGCTGTTCATGTCGATGACCACATCCCTGCTTTTCAGTTAAGTGCAAAGTTAAGTCTAACTGTCAATCAATGTTCCTCTGTGAAATGCCTGCCTGCCCCCCACCCTCCTCTCAGCGATTGTCAGGCATGTCATTCACCAAAATTCCAGGGGTAGCGGAAGTGACATCAAATGACCCTTCACCTCTGATGACATAACAGGAAATTATGTAATTTGACCCGGCCCCCAGATTACATCACAGGAAGTGATGGCACATGACCGTCAAAAGAATCTAACACCTGTGTTTCTAGGGGATCTCACTTCAGCCAGATATAAGAACCGAGGCACAAAGGGAGGTGAGATTTGTCCACAATCACATTATTGGGGAATGGCAATTTCCATATTCGATGTGGAGCCTACATGTAAAACATACATATTGCAGTACTTGCAACAGGGTAACCAAAATCTCTAACGCACACTCCAGCTAATGTATGAAACATGTATAGATCAATGGACAAAGAAGTACTTATCTGTGACATGTATGTGTCAAACAAGCCAAAAAAGCACTGACATGGGTGTGTGTGTGCTGTCGTTTTGCCCAGGAGCAAAATGTTGTACAAGTAAAGCCTGAAAATGAAATCATTGGCCCTCATTACAAGTCCATGGTCCATGCCGGACTCCAGCATGGTGGATGGCGGAATTACCGCCCCATTCCAAGGTGAGTGGGGCGGTAATTCCCCATTCACCATTTGCCCTTCCCCATTCCCATTTTTGCCCCATAGGTCATAATGGGAATGGGGAAAGGCGCTAAGTACGGTGCCGCAAATTGCGGCACAGTACTTAGTACCAAGGCATGGGTTTTAACGCCTGCAAAAAGCAGGCGTTAAAACCCGGGACCTCTTAATCAGGCGTTAAGGGTTAACGGCGCCGACGGCGCCGTTAAACCCTTAACGCCTGACTTGTAATGAGGGCCATTGAACAGGATTTAGTATCAACAAAATTCCCTGGTTATAAATGTATCTATGAGTCAGTTAACACTACGATAGAAGAAATCTATTGTGCGGGTTTAAGCTGAGGCCATCTGTCTCTGTGTGCATTTATCTTTAAGTTATGTGGCAAGCAACCACAAGTTCTCCCCCACAACCCAGAGCCGAATATAACACCTTAATGTCCTAGGCTTTGATACATGACTCTTTTTCAATCTGTTTTAACAACGTGAGCTGTGGGGAGCAGCGGGAGGAGGCTGCACTTCCCTCAAGAGTGGGGCTCAATGCATCTACGATTTTGAGAGCTCTTTATGCGAGGTGCGTTATTTAATGACCCCACAGGACTGTACCCATGAATGAAGTTTCCACAAAGCTCTTTCCAAGAAGGAGTTTGAGTGGGGAGCGGTAGGTCACTCCTTGGCTCTGACTTCCGAGACTCCATGTCCAACACTTATTTTCTTAAACAGTGTTGCACCAGAGCAGGGTCCTGGTCGAGTTTGCAGCCCCTCTCAACCATTCACATCACATTTGAATGTGTTCAAGGTGAGCAGAGCCCAATCTGTGATGTAGCACCCAATTTGGACCCCCCCTGTGAGCCATGCTCCCCCCAAGCTCCTTAAGAAAGCACAGGGCACGCCACACCCCGAGCCGGCCCAGACCACCATGTGTGCGCAATGTCCATGATGATTTTGCCACTGCAGGGGCATATACTACTCCAAGTGAAAGAAGTAAATAGGTTTTTTAATCAAAGCTTAAATGTTTCACGTAGTGTAAAAAGAAGGGGGCGGTGCCTGGTCCCAAAATATACTAGCCTCCAGCGGTGTCTGGTGACTTGTTTTATCGGAAAGTGCACATTTTTGCCACACGTATGCAATTATGACTGAGCTTAGCAAGGGGGCCCGAACTAACGAAAATGGGTTTGGGGAAGGGCAGGGTGATAATACCCCCTCCCATGAGAAATAGATTTGAATAATGGGTTAAAATAGTGCATTACACAGCACACTTTCTGTGAAAATGTGGGTAGAAGGCCAGACAACTTGCAATCGCTTTTGTAGCGTATAGGGTAGCTCATGGCCAAAAAGTACAATAGATACAAATCACCAAAAGGGCACACGCGCATTTCCCAATGCAGTGTCATGGCAGTCCCTTCAATAAATGCCAATATAAAAAACATTTTCATGGTGGCTGTGCCCATACATTTCCATGCTGACTCCACCAACATATGCTAGTATTCCCATATAAAAAACATACTCATGTTTGCTTTGAGATGTTTTTTATAGTGTCATTACTGGCACTAGGCACAAAGCTGGCCAACAAATGCCAGTACTCCTATGTAAGAAAATACTCCCATTGGTTTTGCCGTTAAAAGTGACAAGTCACAATAAGAAAACATGTCCAAACTGGTTCCAATGTAATGAAATCTATAGCATTAAGAACACATATCATCCTTGCTTCATCATAGATGCTCAGTTAATAAAAAGTAATGTTACTGTGAGAAATATACAGGCCGCTACACCAAAATGTCAGTCTGTCGAGGTAATACACCTTATCATGATTGCTTTATCAAAGATGCTGAGTAATAAATGTCATGCCACAGTAAGCATTGGCTAGACTGGCTGTACCAAAATGCAAGTCTAGCCAGGTAATGACACACATGAACTTGGCTTTGCTCGTAAATACCAGTAAAACATGCAAAGTCAATAAAGTATGTGTCAAATATTCTCTAGTGATCCCCAGTCTCCCAGGGCCTTGCACACACACATACACATTTCACCTACCTTCTGGGAACTATGTGCGTGAACCTGCCTTGTGGGGACTATCCTTTCCGATTGTTTTAAAAACATGCTAATAGCAGAAATATATTCAGAAACAATTCATAATTCAGGATCTAGCTTCAAATTTGCAAAAATGCCTATTTTTTATCACATGTATGGTACCATCATTGGGGGGACTTGAACATGTGTTACCATCCTTGTGGGGACTTATTTAATTATTCCTATTTGGAATTGAATGCATTCATATGCAAATGCCTAAATATGTATTTCACATTACTCTGTGTACATTATACAATTCTACTTCTGTTCTTTTTTCAGTCTGTTCTTTTATTAACACTCCAAAATGTGTCTGCAAAGAGAACTTGGGAACAGAAAGATAACGCAACTGACCCAAGATCAAAAGTTAATTTCCCTATGGGAACGGTGCATGATTATTGTAAATGGATAGTGCCCACAAAGATTGTGTGTTCATACTATTTTTGAAGTACCTTTAGGGTTGGTGTGTGTTCATAAAGATTCTAAGTCCTCATAGAGATGGTGTGTGATTATGATGATAAAGAATCCACAGAGATATTGTATGGTAATATAAATGTTGAAATCCCCAAAGAGATGGCTTGTGATATCAGGATATTAAAGTCCCCATACAGATGGTATTATGCTGCGGTCCCAATAGAGATTTAGTGTCATGATACAGATGTTTATGTCCTCCCAGAGGTGGTGTGTGATAATTAAGTTAATGTCCCCACAGAGATGGTGTGTGATAAGAGTGAGATCCTCACTCAGGTGATGTGTGAGTATAATGATTTTAAGCACATCTTTCCTCGAGGATTGCCTTTATAAAGATGTACCGTCCACTTTGGGACTGTGTGTGATATTGGTGATGTTAATTACCCTCTGGGGTGGGCGCATGACTATTGCAAGAGGAAAGTCCCCCCACAGATTGTGTGTTAATATTATTGAAGTACCATATGGTCAGTGTGCGTTCATAAAGATGATAAGTCCTCATAGAGATGGTGTGTGAATATGGTGATGTAAAAGTCCCTCACAGCAATAGTGTATGTTAATAATGATGTTAAATCTCAGATGGAGATGGTGCGTGATGATGATGATGATGATGATAAAGAATCTGCAGAGATGTTGCATGGTAACACTGATGTCTGCAAAGAGATGGCGTGTGATTATCAGGATAGTAAAGTCACCAACAGATGATGTATTGTGTTGAAGTCCCAAAAAAGATTGTGTGTCATGATACATATGTTGAGGTCCTCACAAAGGTGATGTGTGATAATTAGGTTTATGGCTCCACAGAGATGGTGTGTGATAGGAATGAAGTCCTCACAGCAAATGTGTATTATTACAATGATTCGAAACACCTCTTCTTGAGGATTGGCTTTATAAAGATGCTATGGTCCACTCTGGCACTGTCTGTGATAATATTGAAGCTAATTTCCCTACAGGAGGGTTATTGTAAATGGAAATTCCCCACAACAATTGTGTGTTAATACTATTTTTAAGTACCTAAATGACGTCCCTAATTTGTTTGTCAAGACATTCAAACTCCATACACGTAAAGCTCACTTTTGCTATACAATCGCCCCCATTTATTTGCGAGCGCAGACCTAGTGTGCCCGCCCGCTAATGAATATTGTGAAAGCATGTATGAGACCCTGCTGATCCCTATTTAAATATACACTAGGATTCATCACTGTCACCTAGAAGGATTAATTAAAAGCAATATCTCCCTTTGTGTCGGCGCTGCAGCACAGGACCGTCTGCTCATCCCAAGCCCGACAAAAAAAATGTGTTTCTATTAAACACTGTTGTTCTTTTTTTTGCGTTTACAGATTCTGCAAAATAATCAATATACATTGAGCCAATTCAGCTGTGACGCCCCCACCTCCATATTGTGCAGAATTAGCACTGATTGACAAAGCAATTCGGAAACAGTGCTCTACCAGCATATTTAAACATTTGCAATGTTGCTGTGATAGAGCAATTACAATTACTGGCGGTTGGTTTCGCTGACCACGCAACAATCAGATATTTAATAGAAGAAACAGAGAAGTGTGCTAAATGGTGCTGATATTTCGGGGAGTTGGGGCGCAATTTGTATCCCCTGCACAGCAAGCCTACGCTTTCCACACTACCAATGTTTACCCTAGGCAGATGGGGATAGTGAACGAAATTCACACAATTCTTCTGAATTGGAAGAGAGACTCTTCAGTTAGGTTCACTCCAAACGCCTCTTTTCCTCAGATGCACAACTTGTTCTTTTTTTTTCTTCTTAATTCGCAAACTGGACATTACAGCTTTTTTTAAAGTGACCTTAGGAGGCCATGTGTCCGACAAATGCCACAAGCAACAGGGATGAGTCAGTAGCGCATAGAATGTGTTGCATGAATTTTGGCTTTTGGATAAAGTATATGCCAGTGAGGCACCCCATCACACACACTCACCTGTCACAAATGAAGAAAAGGCTAATACGGTAAACCATGAAGCCACTGGGTAAACAATGACGTGGCAATCGCAAATCTAAAAACAAAAGAAGTGGGTGGAGAAATGGGTGGACAAGTGGTCCTTTGTGGTGTGGTGCAGGATTTTTTCAGTGGCTACCAATTTGGAGGCGGAGCAAAATGCCGGACTTCTCAGCAGAACCTACTTACACCCATTTGGTGCATGGAGCGCGCGCGGAGAAGTAGGTGGACAAGTGGTCCTTTGTGGTCCCTTGTGGGAAGGATTGGGGAGGCGCCCCCCTGTGACCAAACCCTTTGAGGAGTATGGGAACAGCGGAGAAACTGAGCCGCGATCCCTGATACGGTAAGCCTGCCTATCAACTAACGTTCTATCAGCATGTGTATTTCTATGTGCGGGAGACTGAGGGGGACTATTATCCTCTTTGATCCCACCTAAAACGTAGCAAACACACTGAGGGAAGGCCTCTCATGGTAAGCACTCCCATCTGTTATTCCATCAGGCGAGCAGCACCTATATCGTCACAAACAGAAATGCATTATTTCCCTTGTGTTTGTTCATGGTCAGTGCTTTCATACAACTGTGAATACCAGCACACGTTATACTCTGTTTGACATAGAACTGTCAATTTGCTGAGCTTGTACTTCATTTTTACCTAAAGTGACTATGCCCCCAAAAGTATGTGGTGCAAAAACGAATTACAACTTGAGGAAAAGAAAAACAAATAAAACAAAAATGAATTTAAATATAATGAAAGATGGGGAAACTATGAAATCGCCTCAGAGTGAACGAGGCACTATCCCAGCTTTATTCCAAAAAACTGCACGAGCACATCAGAATAAGCCTATCGAAGATGCTACTCCCTCGTTGCATAATGGGAGTCAACCTCTGGACTTGACAAATTACGAAGACATTGACAATAACTCTTTGTTAGATCTGCGCTTATCCATCCAGAGATCGATGGAGCCGACCATAAGTAACGCAATTCCCGACAATAATACAATGAGGTTGCCTCAGAAAGCAGTAGCTATTACGGTAGAGGCAGAGGCACTCCAGCCAGCAAACAGCCCTTCTATTGTCTTAAGTACTGGTCGTCTGTCTGAGTCCCCTAATTTGCGGATTGACACTGAGGACTCAGATAACACAGCAGAACATTGTATAAATGATTTATTTCAGTGAAATGCTACCGCAATTGTAGATCTTCAGTCATCTTTATTCTCCTTACAGTTTGCCTTAAAAATCCTTCTCAAACTATGTGGGAGCATTCATGTGAAGACAGTTTTACAGCTCAATTTAACTGATCCGAGCCTGATATACAAAGCCAAGAATTCTAAAGAGAAGGAACAGGGGACCCTTGAGGATCCAGCAAACATCAAGGTACCTGTCATTCTGAATGAAGAACAAAGAATACACCTTACAAAGAAGCAGCAAAGGATGGCTAAGAGAGCGGCAATGAAAGATGTACCGGTAGAAGTGGCATCCATGCTGCCTAATACGGCCAATCCAGAGTAAAAATCCAGAAAGGCCAGGAAAAGAGCCCTCAAGCCAAAGAAATGGCAAAAAGGGCCCTGGGACACTAACGAGTTGACTATTGCTGGGAAAAATCCAACGAAATATCCATTGTTAGCAAAGACAGCCAAGATTCGGCCTCTACTGAAAACTCCGCCATCAAAGACAATCAATTCTCTACACCTCAAAGGAATGCCTCAAGTTGCAGTCAAGAGACTATTGACTCTGACATAGAAAGTATGGCGGAGTCAAGAGAGGAAAATAGCGTGTAAAATAAGAACTGTAAAGTAAAAAACCTCAACCAGAAAACTAAAGGCACATGGCTACCGCGGGGGGGCTGTGCTTGCCAAATTACATCTAATACCGCAATTAAGAGCGATTCTCGCTGAGGATTTTTCATTTGTGGAACCTCTTCATTCCTCCAACCCTAATGTGACTGCACTACACTGTAAGGTTTCGGCTTCTGCGCAACTTATACGGAAACATAGGAACAGCCTAGCCCAGGTGGGCCTGGGGGTGGATGTCAATCCGGAGGACGATGAGCCACTGATAACCACGAAGCCCAAGTACTTTAAGGATAATAAAAATTGTAAGCCTGCACTAACTATAGGGAAACATGTACACATGAGTGTTATACAGAATACCCTTAAATGATTAGCAGATGCCCTACTTCTGGTTATGAATAAACCTTGAACTTGTTCACTGTTGACCTGGAATACTACGGGTTTCAAACATTTTATTGTAAATAATGGTTCACTGCCACTCATCATTGATCTTGCCCTCTTTATGCTGCAAGAAACTTGGTTACTCACCCCTATTGTGATAGATGGATACATGTTGTACCATACTCTAGCAAAAATGGGACAGTTTGGAAGACCGTATGGAGGATTGATGATTGGGGTGGATAAATCATTAATTTCCAGAGAAATTCCTACTAACTCTGAGTGAAATTGTTACTGGTTAATTTGTATAATCCTCATGGTGCGACAGGCAGAGAACGGATACAAGACACTTTGCACGGGTTGTTAAGTGAATGGAGAAGTGAAACGAAAAGTATCTTTGTTATATTGGCTGGTGACTTTAATTGCCAAGGGGGGAAAGGAACCACCAATAATAAATCATGACATCCGCTCCCGCTCATGCAGCATAACTACTGTGATGAGGAGGGGGAGGGTGGCTCTGTTTCCTGAAAAGTTGGGAACTTGAAATTATTAACGGACGGACACTTAGTGACCGCCCAGGGCAATATACTTGGAGGGCTGGAGGAGCGTGTCGTACGCTCGATTATATCTGTACCAGTGCCGAAGTGGCTTCTCTGGTTATAGATATGAAAGTCCTGGACAATGACTGGAGCGATCATGAAGCTCTTAGCGTGACTTTTGAAAGCATTACCAGCCCATCCCAGGCTACTGACTGGCAACACTCTAATATACCAAGCAGCCACACGACTAGTATGGTCTGAAAAGAACCTCATAAGAGCAAGTCAGAACAGTGAAGACTGGGATAAATGGCCCTATAACCTATTCAAGTCCATGTCACTTGAGTACATGGAGGGATGGATACGGGCCTTTATTGGCAAATATGCCACTAAAAGGTCATTAATTGCTATCAGGGATCCAGTTCCTATACCGATCTATGATAAAGTAATAAGAGATGCTAAACGCACGCTTAGAAGCAAAATACGCAAAATAAGGACCACTACTAGCAATATCTGGGCTTTACTTGGGGAGGTAAGAGGGAGCAGGGTAACCCCACAGATCAACCCCATAAATGTTGAGGAATGGGTGGGTTTCCTCGAGAAGCGTAATGGAAAACAGTGGAGATAATGGAAGCATCATCACTCATTCTCAGTAAGTGTAGTAGAACTCCTAGATAGAATCTCTAAACTCAAGACTTCCCGTGCACCGGGACCCAACGAACTTGCGAATACTATCATGAAAAGTAATTTATTGAAAATCTTAATTGAAAAGGTCCTCAGTGAAGGGAGAATTCCAGAGACATGGCAGACTGCAATATTAGTGCCTGTATTTAAGAAGGGGAACACATCGGATGCGGTAAACAATAGACTACTGTCTATGTTGGACTGCTCTGGTAAAATGTTCTCCTCTCTATTATTGCAGAAATTGCAAATCTGGGCAGAAGGAATATGGGTTCTGGATCATTTTCAAAGTGGATTCATAGCCGGATATTCTACCTTTCATAATCTGTTAATAATGAATAATCTTAGAGATAAAGCTCTTCAACCTAATAGCCCACCAATGTATGCCTTGTATGATGATTTTAAGGCGGCCTTTGATGTTATTAATAGGGTGTGGGATGTATTAACCCAATTATGCTCTGCCCTCCGGCATCACTGTGTTCTGGTGGGGCCAGAATTATCAAAATGGCAGCAAAACCCCTGTGTGCGCCAAAACCTTTGAAAATTGCACTTTACAACACGAAAAGATGGCTGACAAATCTACCATGCATGTTGTCAGTGGTGGAACGGAGACCTCATTGCTGAAACATGTCACTGGGCTGCCCAACAAGTAAAAATGAAGCCTGCATGAAAATCAGTGCTTTGCTGAAAGAAATCCAACATCTTGCGTTTATATCTTTTTCATGGTTGCTGAAACTGCAGAATGCCAGCACAAAACACCCGCAAACCTCCCATATTCTTGCTGGGTGCTACAAGTCACTTAGTTCAAGAAATCATTATGAACAGACAATGTTCTAAAAAGCTGAATTTGTCATCAAAACATTCACAGCAAAAATGTGCCTGCCTGTGAAATCTGTCAAAATGTGGTCGCAGTACCCGTGGCCGCCTGCATGACAGCTGTCAGAAGCCTGTTTTCAAACTGTAAACTTATACAACTGAAATCTAATGTCTGAAATCTAAGTAACCTATTATTGAGAGTAACCTAGGTTGTAACTATTTAAATCCCATGGTTTAGAATCTGGAAAAAGTGTTCTAGCTGCTTGTTTTGAAATTACAAGTTTGTTTTAAACCAAGAAAAAAATGGAACAGAATGACATTGAATTTAAGACTGCCTAAAGCAATTTAACCAGTCCAACAGCTTCCCCCACAGTGGCTAGACATCTCCCTTCTGCTCACTCCAACAGGAAATCACACATCTGTGATAATTAGATTAGGGGAGAAGAATTTGGTCTGCCAGGGGAAGAAGACAATGGGCTTCCTCCAGCTCAAGGAGATGCTAATTATGAAGGGTTATAAATGGCCTGGGCCTCTGGAGGAAATGGGAGGAGACTGCTTCTAACTGCAGAGAGCCAGAGGAGGTGGACACAAACAGCTATTTGGGGCTGGACATTCACAAAGAAACATTTTGTTAAAGACATATAATGCACCACTTAAAACTGTTTAAATTACAGAAATCACATATTTGTGTATGTAAATTCTGACTGTACATTTTGAGGGGCAGCAAAACCGTGTGACATGTTCTAGAAGGAACCGGCGGAAAAGGTGGTTTTACACCAAATGTATTTGTGGCAGAAGTATGAAACGTTATACCCTTATGCCCATGTTCAACGCGCATATTTGTACACATTTTCGGATAAAACTGGACATTGTGTTCCGGTCAAAAAGGGCGAAATTCTGTCAAATGCAGACACAAGATCCTACAGCGACGAGGTTCGAAGGAGTATCTGCTGCACAAAATATGTGATTTATATATGTTATTGTTCTAAAGATTGCACACATGTAAATATGCATTGTACCAAAAGTAGATGTTATGTTCAAGGGACAAGCGAAGGATTCTCTGACTCATAAACTCACACCATCATGATGACACCCTGTTTTCTTCTCCAATCAAGGGAGAGAATAGAATCCAGCCAATCGCCTGCCTAAGAGGCGCGCTTAGGATAAACCAGCACACACCCCCTTTATCATAAGCATAAATAGAGACAGCTGAGGACTTAGAAAAACACACACAGATTCACCCACTAACCGATTGCTGGCAGAGCACCCTGTTCAAGAACTTGACATTTTCTTTGCTCCAGACTCCAGAAACTTGGCAAGCAGAAAGGCCCATTCTATAACTGAACCATTCTCAGCAAGGCCTTCAAATTCCAGAAACCAGAATTCATCCCAAAAACCTAAGAGGAGCAAAAGAAACAGCTGGGCTGTGCTGTAACTGCTTTCCGACTAAAATAATTATTACCAGAATCAAAAGACCCAATCCAGTTGTGCCGTGCTGTGCTGTGACCAGAGAGCCATTGCAGACCCAGTCCAGTCGTGCTGTGCCATGCAGACCAGAGCGCCTTGCTGTCCAGTCCAGTGTGCCCATCAGCTTTTCCAGACCGGTGTGCCCAGCAGAATTTCTGAGCAGAATCACTGATCTTGATGGACCAGAATTCCTGACGGTTCTGTTCAAACATATAAAGTGAGTATCCATAGAATTGGACTGTGTCACTAGCATATGTACTGTCCATAGTAATCCCTATCTAAATCCATCCTACATTGTCTTCTGAACCTGATCTTGTTAGGAATACTTTTGAATTGTCAGAACTTTCTTACGTTAAGTCCCTGTTATGCTTGAACTAAAATGGCGCTGGTGCGCAGTGCATTCAGGGAGCGCTCAGAGCCATTATGGATATTTACTTCATGCCGCAGCGAAAAGCTGCACACATTTTGCTGAGTGTTAGATTCACGGTGCTGAAAAAACATGCTTTCCAAAACTGGTCTGCGGTCAAGGACATTTCTGCTGGGAAAGCTAACTTTGTTATGGTTTGTTATGAGCGTGTTTTTAGAGGAGGGAGGCACTCTGCTCCTTGAGGGTGGCTGTAGATTGACCCAACTGGCAACCAACAGCTCCTCATCAATGCGCAAGTGCCATTTCCAGAAGGTTCGAGAAATCGCCACCCCTTTTGGAGTGTGCATTTATGCAGGGCCCCGGGGGTGGTCAGGTGTGACTTCAGCCGGAGGAGGACGCTTACGTCTGGCATTCCTGTGAGCTGTGGTGCTCTCGGCCTGGCTGTTCCCAGGGCCTTCCAGCCGCTTCTGGGCGAGATGAGGAATCCAGTTACGCTCACGGTGATGTATTTCCTTTTGAATTCTTTGCTTCTTCTGTGATTTATGTCTATGTTATTACTGTGAGTTATTTCTATGTTATCACTGGTTGCTTCTAAGCTTTGAATAAATACCCGTATAAGTGCTGATTATTTTCTAAGAATGTGTGGTTGCGAGTTATTGCGTCTTTCTGCGTTCAAAGTATTGGCTCTATAATTGCATTGGTGATTTATGATTTTCCGTGCACTCTCGGGAGAGCAATACATTTTTGTCATCACAAACAGGATACTTGTGATGAGTTGTTCCGAGTATTCAAGAATCTGTTTGAACATAGATAGGATTCGGTTATCGTGCAAGTGAAAGTAAGTGGGTAGTGAAGTTTTTTTTTTTTCCTTTGCCGGTGTGTGGGTGCCTATGGGAGTGATTGCAGTGTGGAGAAAAAAAAAAATATATATATATATATAGAGAGAGATATAAAGAGGTTTTGTCTTGTTTCCGATAATGAGTAGTTTGTTCAGGAAAAAGAGCGTTACCGCTGGTGGTGAATGTTCTGATGTTGTTATTCCAGGCTGGACTAAGAGTCCATATGATAGGTTGGCCCAGGCGTGGGAATGTGGTGCAGGTCTGAGTGAAACATGGGATCAGGGATTGGGAGATGCTGCTCCGGCTGATGTAATGGTATGCTTGCAACAAGTTCCCGTGGAACGTGTCAGAGAATGTGCGGCATTAGGTAGGCGAGGTTGGGTTCTTTTTCATGCTTATAGGAAAATACATCAAATGAAGGTGGAAATGAAAAATGAGGTTTTGCGATTAGAAAGAGAGCTGGCTGCAGGAAGGCAGACTGTGTTAATGCAGCAGATTCAAATGAAGCTGTTTAAAGATAAGGCTGACACATATCAGGCTGTGGCCGAGAGGGCAGCAGTCAGAGTAGCCCAATATAAGTATAGGAAAAGACGGGGAGGGGTCAACAAAAGAAAGGTGGCAGCTGTAATCGCTACCGCTGGTGTGTACTGGGATCCGGATAGGTGGGATGGTGATATTTTTGATTCAACCAGTCTAGAAAGTAGTTCTGCAAATGAGTCTGACCCCAAAATGGAAATGAAACAGAAAACAGTGGCGGCTAAGCCCATTAGAAGACGGCGAGCCGGACCCCACCTGCAGAATCCTGCTGGCGGAATGGTGGATTTAACCACGCTGGAGGATTACACACAGCAGGAGGTTGGGGAAATGATTACCCGTTTGAGGCAAAAATCAGGGGAAGCTTTATTGACATGGATGGTGAGATTGCTAGATGGGGTGCTGCAGGGTTGTTGGTAGATTCTATGGATTCACCGCATTTTTTACCCCTGTCAATTGACACCAATGTACAGGAGGTCTTAAGGGCAGGACCGCTCCCTGACGGAAATGGTCAAGATACACAGGTGTCTTTGTTGCACCTGATAGCCCAAGCATGTAACCGTAAATACCACATTACCACAGATTGGCCTAGCGAATAAACGAAGTGGTATACGTTGAGAGAGGCAATTCAAAATGTCAGAGAGCATGCTATGAAAGAGGCTATTCACATAGATGCTCCTGATCACATGGGAGCCGTGCCGCTCTCAGTTTCAACTCGAAACATGGTGATTAGAACCGCGCCACCCGCATACAAAAGTGTCATTATGACTTTGCTCCTAGGTAAACGGGAAAAGCTACTGATGAGGTAGCGGATGCCATTCGGTAACTTTCAGATTTAGGGGAGTGGGATAAGAGTTATAACAAGCCACGGGAGAGAGAGGGGAGTAGTGAGAGAAGAACCGAAGGCAGGCGGCAAGATAGCAGAGACTCCTGAGTGTCCCGAAAAGACATGTTTTTGGCTTTGTTAAAAGATGGTGTGCCACACGAAGAAATTGATGGCATTGAAACCAGAGTAATGTAAAGAGCGCTATAAAGAGGTTAAGAAACAGGTAGTCACCACGCCACAGGGGGATACCTCACCTTTTGCTCCCCCTGCGGAAGAACAAGACGAAGGGTCAATGGGACACCTTCACCGTACCAGCCAACATACGCAGATTTGAGAAAGGTGGTGAGTGCAATGTTAGAGGCGGAGTCGAGTCACACTGATTCGAAATTTGACTAGGGCTACGGCCAAGATCCAGCTGCCTCTGCACGCATAAAAGTTGATAAGCGGCCTCATGTTGATGTTAAGATTTTGTGGGGGCCAGAAAATACATAAGGGGTGCGAGCATTGACAGACACCGGGGGGGGGCCTCTTTGATTCATGGCAATCCAACACGATTTAAAGGCAAAAAGTTTACTATTACAGGTCTAGGGGGAAAGGAGACCCCCGCAGTACAAACGAAAGTGGAGATGAAAATAGGCAATTTGAATAGGCAGAAATACCAAGTGTAGATTGTCCCGATACCTGAATATATAATTGGCTTTGACATTTTGGAAGGGTTAACCTTGGGACTTGGCGGTAAAACGTACCAGTTTGGGGTGAGTGCATTGATCTAAACACCCATTACCGTAGGCAAATTTAAGATGCCCCCAGTGCAAGTGACGGTGGCAACCAAGCGGGTAGCAATGAAACAATAGCACATTCCTGGGGGGCACAAGGAAATTTCAGACACCATCAAAGAGTACGTGGAGGCAGGTGTATTACGCTCTATTACCACCCATGTCCATGATCTGAACTTCATTAAGGAAGATGAGTTTTGGTATATGTGCATAAACACTTTAAATGCTAGTCTCCATCTAGCACTTTACAGAATATGCTGTATTGTCGATAAAAGACTGAGTGACAGCAACCTATTAATCCTGTAGGCTTATGAGTCGATGTTCTGATTAGAAATGTTTCATCTGAGGGGTAGAGTCCTGCTTTCATCTTTTTAGTTAAAGCAGCAAAAGATATTAATAAGAGTTGAGTGTATGTATTATATATTTATTTCTTGTATGATTAATGGATATGTATCTATTTATTTATGTGGAACAAGTAATAAGTTCTGTTATGAGTTTATTTAGATAATTATATTTTAAGATGATGAATTCAGGTATTAAGAAATGATTAATTGTAAATATTTTTTGAATTATGTGTAAAGTTTCTGTTTATAAAACTATATCACATTAAATAAAAATAAATAAAAACATTTTAAAAAGCATAAATTCATATCTTGGCGAAGTTGCCGTTTACAGTGGAGATGATTGGACAATGTGACAGTACTCTGTTTACTAATCTCAAAACAAGGGTTGCCTTGTGCGAATCCACGCTACTGACCTACATCCGGTTTTACTGCTGAGCTATCCCTCTGTCCACTCCCATCACCGAGCATGGTCTTCAGTCGGGTTCTGGCAAGAGGCTTAAAAAACAAATACATTTCTCCAAATTCATCTCACTGGACGAGTCATGTGTGCCCTGATCCTGTTATTGTGCATTGGTTTATGAAGCGCTTCATTAAAAACCTCATTTCCAGATAAAAGGAGGGGGGACAACTTCCTGCAACACGTCGGAATTGTGTTCTGTAATCAGTTTGGTGTGTGCAAAATGAACAAGGGGTGAGAGAAAGAGTGGTGTGCTCACTTTAATGCTGTTTGCAATGTGGACATACTTGGGGCCTAATGCATAGAAACTTTATACAATGGCAAAACCCCACTGAAAAACGCTTTGTGAATCAGGGACGCTTCGTAGTTTCATTAAGTGCCATGGTTTATAGTGAAAATGTCAAAAACAAAAATGTCGAAAAAAAGAATGTTGAAAAAAAATTTTTTCGAATGTTTTTTTTTAATTTATTTTTTTAATGGGGGGGTCCTCCTAAACCCCCCCCGTTTATTTTTAATAGCTAAATCTAAAAAAAAAACATACAAATAAAAAAAACACATTCGATTTTTTTTTCAACATATTTTTTTTTACTTTTTTGTTTTCGACTTTTTGCAGTCGACATTATAACTGCACACCTTCATGCAGTGTGTGGGGGATGTGCCAGAATTCCTGCTTTCCTCAGGTTTCTCTTTTAGATGTGTAAACAAATAGTTTTGCCTGTTGTTCCCCCCAGTGACTATGCAAAGTATCCAGTGGTTTATGCTGTGCTTTATACTGGTATTTAGTTGGTTAGAGCGCTCCGTGACCGGCCAGCTACTGGACAAGAAGAACCGCTGCAGGTGGGTCCGGACCAGGATCAGAATCCTCACATGGTGTTGAATCCAGTTCCCTGGCTGCAAATTGGCAATGTGCACATTGAAACGGATCTATGGGAAAACAACACATCCATGACCGCTCAAAAATTGGAACATGGCTCCGATTTGGGCCCAAAAGCCCAGTTTGCTGTGCATTGTGGTGCAGACACAGGGCGGAATGGGGATGATAAGGCAGGAAGAGGAAAAACTAACCTCCTAACAGGACAAGTGTAATGGTTAGGGCTGAGGTAGACCCATGTCAAGGACTACACTAGTCTTGAAGCTTTGGTGCGCTCACATCATCCTCGGCATTGCTTTCACAAGTGTCACTTTTTTGTGTGGCTAGTGGCATACAACTTCAAATTGTGCTGTGATATTTGATATATCCACATGGTTCCTCCGACACATCATGTACGGCTTTGCATCCCAGAATATTTCATGTTGTCAAAGGATTTCCACCCTTATTTCCCTTCATTACCGGCTTCATTGCAACCTCTAGAACTGCATTCCTTCCTGTCATGCATACTCTACAGCCCCACGGCACTCTCTGTCCCATATCACCCCCTTCCCTATAGTCCGCTCTGTGTTTTGCTCCAATTTTCTACCCTACCCTCTCCTGAACCATCCACTGCACTGCACTTTGCACTGTTCTTCACAACTCTACCTTAATACTAACTCTCCAAATCCTCCAGTCCCCAACATACCACAATATCCTGTATTGCTTACTATCTCATGCGGCTCAATTTCTCCAGCCAATCCCTAACCTGATTCTTCCACTGCAGAGCATCCTTTCCTGATTCGCATCGCTCCTTCCCTACATTTGGTCATTTTCAGGCCACTTCCTGCTGATAAAACATCAACTTTTCCACACTCCACAATGACCTGCTTTTGACACTACCACATTATACTCTGTCTTATATCTTGCAGAGTTGTACATCCCTCTGTGGCACTCATCTTTCATTATCATGCTCCTCTTTTGGTGTGTTGATTGTACACCTCTGTACCTACACAGCATGATATTGGCGGATCAAACTAAGAGGTTTGGACATCTTGTCTTCTCCAAAGCATCCCTTTGTCACTCCTCGCTCAGAACACTGTTACCCTCTCTCTTTCAATTTCAAAGGACAAAATCGTCTCGGAAGGATAGCTCAGGGGCAACGTGCTCACCTTGGAAGCAAGACGACGCGGAGCAACACAGGTTCGATCGCCAGGTCCGCACTTAGAAACATCTGGGTATTAAGCACATTATAAATAACTAATTACAATTACAAAATTCACACCTTGCATACCGTGAGGCATCGTACTCGGAATCAACCTTTATATAGCATCAGTGGTGTTGGTTTGCTGCTGCGAAAAAGTATCACCACTAGTTCCTCCCAATGTAAATTTACAAATAGTGTAGCTGGGTAGGTAAAAAAAAATCTTTTATTGTATGATACAGTGTATATATTCACTTTGTACTTAGCATGTGCATTGTCTGATAAGGAGCACTGTAGGGTTAGACCTTGAAAGGCATATTTGGTTAATTCAAGTACTTATACCTCTTCTAAACTACACTTTCCAGAGTGTCAAATGCTTACATGTCACAACTTGAAATCAGAATTCTTCATGGTGTATCTTGTCCTGATCTAACACAAAGGAGGGCTAAACTGAATATTGCCACACATATTTCTTCATCTCATCATTTCATAAATCTGTCAAGCTGTATAAAGCTTTTCTGAATCTTTAATCCCACATTAGGACCCCCACTTATAAATCTGTGCAGGTTCGTACCTGAGGACAATACCAGCAATGGTTCCTTGTTTGTGGCTTTTTATGGTAATTTCATTACACCAGGATGCGTCTCACTAAGGTGAAAAAAATACAGTCCAAATTCATTGACATATTTTTTCTGCAAAGATATTTGCTTTCAATTCCCAAAAAAGGTCTTCTCTTGATTTGTAAATAAATGGAAGATTGGTATCATATTGTTCTATAACTGGAAACAAGTCCCAGCGCACTGCAGCAACCACAAATAACACCTGCATGGGTCGCTAACAGTTGATGTTTGGCTTTGGTTGTAAGCTACTTGAAATACTACATTTGGCTGATTTATTTATTTATTTTATTTATTTCTTTATAATGCGCATAATACCGTACTTCAGTTCGGTTTTTAAGCACAGATCTGGGATTCGAGCCTCTGTTGCTCTGCGTGGTCTTGTTTCCAACGGCAGCGAGTGCGTGGCCCCTGTGCGATCCTCCGGCTCCTAAGTCTAGCATGAATGTCAATAGATGTGGTTACCAATTCTTTGAAATCTACTCTTGTAAGCACATGGATTGGCCCGCCAGTGTTACCTATACTGACTCTGGAGCTGCTCATCTACAGAAATCAAAGAATCACAGACTTCATGTGAATAAGGCTAACAGATCTTCATCTAAAACTCTCTGCATATGCTGACAATGCATTGGTCTACATGACAAAACAAGACACAACCCTTCCTGCCCTTATGCCCTTGATAATGAAATTGGGGGAATCTATATAAAATGCAAATAGCAATAATAGCAATAATAGTAAAGTTTTACCCATTAATAGGTGTTGCACTCCTAGCATGTTCTGTTCTTGGGCCTCATCACAAGTTGTGCGGTATCCCAGCGGTAAATCCGCCAGTGTTACCGTTATTGTGGTCTACATTACAGAATGATTCTGAATTATTGCCATCTTAGAAAGGCTATCATCTGTGCTACGGTAAAAGGTTATTTTAATCAGACTCAAACATGGTCATCCAAAAGAGTTCACTCCACCATAAGATCCTTATATGCCCAAAGCATCTCAATGTAGTATATTATTTGATTCATGCTCTCCATAAAATGACACATTGACTAAAGCTATATACTGAAAGAGTAAGTGGCTGCTTTTTTTTATATAAAGTGAGCCCAGCTGATGAATAGTAATGCGCGATAGAAGACGAGCATTCCAATATTTAACTTCTTTACATGCAATCAAAGTAAAGATTGTCTTTGTTATTTATTCTCTGTATTAGAAGTTCAGTGATAGCAACCCTATAGTTATGGTTAAGTTGGCTTTCCGATAGGAAGAAGGGTTTTTGGGTGGCTTACAACTTTGCCACCGTTCGACGAATCCACACAAACCCTTGCAAAACAAAATATAGACCCAACTCTGAATTATTTTGCAAAGGCTGGTGTGGTTTAATCAAGCTGGAGCACATCTGTTTTTGGAGACACAAAATGTTCAAAATCCTGATAGACATGTATGTGAAAAAAGTGTGCTTGTGCTACAGGCCTAACTGCTGGACAGATTTGCACCAAACCTGTGCAAGGAGTGGCAGCCTGGTCCCTAAAGCGGGCTTCTGCAAATCAGGTGTTAAATCATACAGCAGATTGTTTTTAAATGCCCAAAAAAGTAGTTAAAGAAATTAGTGCTAACTTGATTCAGTCAGCTGACTCACTTCCTGATTCAGTGTCTTCAGACATCTCTGTAAAAATCAGGATAAATCACAGAGCCGTGTGACGTTCGTGGATATAGGATGCAGGTGCTGATTGGTCAATTGAGAAACATGATGTCATGGAAAATTCCATTTGTCGTGTCATCTTTGATGTCCTGTATTATAGCTTAGGCAGTGAATATGTAGGCACAGACATACATTATGGTTGCATAGCTTGCCATAACTGGTGAATGTCTTTGGTTTTTAATTTTGCACTGAAACTATAACTTTCCTTTAAAACATTTTTTTCTCGGAGTTCATTATTAGAGCAACTTAAGCATAACCTCTGTTTAACTAAGTTTTATATATATATATATATATATATATATATATATATATATATATATATATATATATATATATGGAACATAATACTTTTATACTATAAGGGAGTAGTTTTAAGAAAGGGACGTAGCGCTCCCCTAAATCCAAGTTTCTATTAATAGTTATGTTTTAACCATATGAAAAACAGTTTAAAAAAAGCATCCACTACAGCTGCAATAGTCTGGAGGTTGGAACACTACAACCAACCAATGTATATAACAGTATGCCGAAAAAAGTCCAGACCCTGTTGCACTGTGGGTTATTTTCATGGTATGACAAAGCTCAGTTCATGAATTGAACGAATTGCACAACAATCAGTTGGCATAGCCTGAAAGAGGGCAAAGTGTAATTTTGCAGTGCAAAGTACAGGCAAAGTAATTTTGTACTGCAAAAATTACTATCCGCTGACTTTGCCGGGACTTTGCACTGCAAACATACACTTTGCACAATTCCATGAATCAGGGTTTGTGTTGGCAGTGCAAAGTCACGTTTCAGCAGAGCAAGTTCACTTTGAACCAGGCAAATATTCCATGAGTCGGGCCGTGTCCCAGTCAGCAATGACAGATCTCCGGTAGAAAGCAAGAACATCGCCACCCTAATTTTAAATGGCGTAGAGTGGCAAATCAGGGCATAAAAACAAGGAGTAATGCTTTAATGTTGGGTTTTACTCCTCTGCCCTAGTTTCAGGCAGTGCAATATGAACGAGGTGCCTGGGGCGGACATAAGATCCCTGCTGCGCATGACTCCTCTCTGTTGTCACCCATTGCATTTTCTATTACGCCTGCATGAAACGTCAATGCAGACATACAAGTTATGGATTCCTATGAAATCCACCTCGCATTAGCACCTGCCAACGAATAGACGGGTTCCATAGGAATACATTATTAAACGCTGGCTCCAAAGCGCACTTTTCATTGTTCACGAGATGGAGAGGAAAATGAAAGCGTAAACGCGAGTTTGCCTTACTCTTTCCCTTTCCCCTTTATCTCCTGAACGTTTAAAATAGTATGCAGGGCGCTCCACAGAATGGACGTGCTAGCTTCGGAGGTCCTCTGCATGTAATTAACATGTTTTACACAATGCCCCTGCAACTGGAGCTGGTTTGTTATTTCTTGTGGTGAGTGGGTTTCAGCACTTCTGTCATGCCTAAGAATGAAGGGGTGCGGGGTCATTGGTATGCAGACCGTGGTGTACTGTAACATTAGAGCATTGCATATGTTCTGTTTTCACACGTTCTAATGGAATTCGTTGAGGACATTTGCTGTAGTGCTTTGGCTATAGATGTTGTCAGTCTAGCTAAAAGCCGCTGCTCTATGGCACTTGACCTGCTGTAGCAGTGGCTTCTGCAGTCGGCATTGATCCGAAGGCTGCACGGCGCCTGTAAAGGAGGAAACTGCGAAGTGCAATCGCTCATGAGGAGAGACAGAAATGGCAGGGACAAGGCTCACGACGAGTTCTGAAGAGGTGCAATTCATATGGAGGTTCCAGAGATGTCACTCGTGGTGGCTGAGGAAAACACGTGCAAGTTCATCTGCCAGTTATTACAGCTGGCGAACAAATGAGACTCTAGGTTTCGAAATTGCTTAATGTTTGTGTTATGTTAAAATATATCTTGGCATTATAAATGCCATGTTTTCAATGAACTACGTGTTAATAATGTATATTTTTTTTTCATTTCTCAATGGAACTGTGGCAGAGCAAATACTCTGCATTGTATTGTATTATAACATACTGTTTGCATGTAGCTCAGTGTCAACGTGCTCGTCTTGGAAGCAAGACCATGCAGAGCAACACAGGTTTGAATCCCTGATCCGTGATTAGCTGGTATTAACCGCTTTATAAATGACCAATTATTATAGTACAGTGGGTTTTGTAGAGCACAGTCTTGAAACTAAAAGATTATGGCAACACAGATGAACATTCCTAGCCACCATGAGGATTATAGCAGAACCAATGAAAATAGTCCATGTATTCAACACAGATGTTAAGAAGAGCCGAATAGATCATTTATTAAGTTTCTGCCTAAAAGATAAGAGATTACTCTCTTTCTGAAAAGTCAGTGGTATTGCCATCTGTAACCTGGCAGCCTCTATTGAAAAGACATGCCCTCCCTGATTCTCTTTCGTGTAGTAAAGAATATGCATTAATCTTTTGTTACTGGATCTCAAGGCATGCCTCGGAGTGTACCATTGGATCCTGGATGAAGGTGGTGATAAAGAAGAAAAATTTAAGCTTTGAAATACAATAAATACTCTCTTAAACATTACTGTCTTCTTGATAGTGTGCCAGTGTAATGTGTGAAGAGCAGGGGAGATATGGTTAAATCTCTTAATCGTCATCAGGGTCCTAGCTGCTGTGTTCTGAATTCTTTGTAATCTATTAAGGGAGTAAGATGGAAGACTTAGGGAGACACTATTATTGTAATGCAGTCTACATGAAACAAAGGCATTTATCAACATAACCTAGTGTCTAAAGGTTAGATAGGGCAGCAGGTATCTAATTTTCCTAATAAGGAAGAAACCAGATTTAGCAATGGCTCCTAGTTGCTTGTTTGGCATTTGGCGTTAACTCATTGTCAATGATAATCCCTAAAGGGTTAAACTGCTGTTTTCGTTAGGGACACTGACCAAAGCTATCAGTCCAAAAAGAGTTAATCTTGAGAATGTATTAGATTTGACCATCAGAATCTCAGTTTTATTTGGATTCATGTTCAATAAGTTGGATTTTGATTGCAGCAAGGCCTTTTTTAAAGTTGTCATTCCATGAACTATTAGTTAAATCTCAATACAGAATGATCTGAGTATCATCTGCATAGTTATAAAAATATGTTCCATAGCTGGATATTAGATCCAATAGGGGAACACAAACACAGCTTGAACAGTAGAGGATATAAGGTGGAACAGTGAGGTACACCACAATCTATAATATATTGTTCAGATGAAAATGTAAGACTGTAGGTGTACCTGATGTAGTCTATTTCCTAGAAATGAAATTGGCCAAGATATTACTGTGCCTTGTATTCCAAAATCCTGCAACCCCGATACCAGGATTTGATAGTCCACAGTATCAAAGGCTGCAGAAAATTCTAAAATGATCAAAGCTCTGGGCTTTTTTTGATCCAATCTTAATTTAAGATCATCAAAAAGGGAGTGGTTATCGTTTCTGTACTACGTGATTGTCTAAAGCTGTGTTGGGCAGGGTGGAGTGTTTTGGCGTTTTCTGTGAAATTTTGGATTTTCTAAACTACCCCTCTTTTAAGTTGATTAGCCAGGAAAGGGAGCTGGGCAATTGGCTAGTAGTTAACAGGGTTTTTGTATAGTTTAGACTAGGCTTTTGCAAGAGAGGTTTAATGATAGGTTGTTTCAATTTATCGGGAAATATTCCAGTCTTTATGGTGAAATTAAATAGAAAGAGGAAAACAAATGAGGACTGATCATTTGTGCCACCTTTGGGGGGGCTATCGAGAGGGGAACCACAATATTCAGCTGTATTGAGCAATGAAGAAAGAACAGGGAGGTCCAGTAGTTTGAACAGCCTAAGAAGCATAGGGTAGTTGTCCAGTTGGTTGTTGGTATTTGGAGGAGTAGTTGGAGGTATCACATTTGCATATACCAGTTGGATTTGATAACCTAAACTTTGTTTCGAAAAGTGCAGAGCCAAATGGCCCATCAAGGATTGTGGTACTGTGCTATCAGAGGGTTCTTGGTCTTTACACAGATTGTTTAATATCCAATGTCAGAAAAGGGCATGTGGCAAGCATGAGCAAGGGGAGAACAGTAGCATGTGGCAAGAGCAGGAGAGAAATACTACATAATATTTCCAGGAAAGGACCTAGATACAGTTACTTTAGGAGACTCCTTTGTTCCTATCATAGGAAAAGGACATTGCATAGGGAAAGAGGGACAAGAGGCATGAGGGATGCAGCTCAACTACACTTCACATAGGCCCGTGTGGACACGAGCCTTCCAGTGCAGCCAGGACACGCCTAATGATTTGCTTGTGCTACTAGCTTACATACGGAGCAGCCATGTGATCGAGGGGCTCCTGCAGGCTACTCACCACGGGGCCATACTCCACCTGCGCTCACTGCAGGTCCCACTCATAACTACAGAGAAGTGCAGCATATTTGCGCCTGCATGCAAACCATTTCCAGAGGGTTTTTATGGAATGTTGATTATGTTCGTGACAGCACAGCGCTCGGAGGGGCATAAATCAAAAGCCTAACTCAGTGCCATAACTCAGTGTAATCCAGGATCCTTCTCGGTCACCTGATAAACCCAGAAGTTGATTGCTCAGATTAGGATCTGGGGGAATGAATGCCGTGTGAAGTGGTTGAGTGCTAGCAGCACAGATCCTTAGACATGAGCTTCCAAACTCAGAACGCCCTAACCTTCGCTTGTCGGCTAATGAATATTGCACGGCAGTTCATGTGAAAGGCGGCTTTCCACCCATGAGTAGGCTTTGCTTCTGCTGCGCAAACTCAGTTTTTCTGGCTTGCCTTTTAGCGGAGTCTCCGCATCCCACGCAGGAGTCGGACTGCCAGACCGAAGCGCGTGGGAAGAACAGCACTGCACAACCAATCGGAGCTAAGTGCTCTTACACTTGTTGTTGTTTAAATGTGTGCTGGTTGTGTGTTCCTAACAGCCAGCACGTTGCATGCAATTAAAGTATAATGTGCATGTGAATACTGTTGGGTGCAGGGGAAAGCATGAGGTCAGGTTTTCCACTAAGTAGGTACGCTCTCTTATTTCAGGCAATTCAGGAGATAAGAGGTGAGCAGTCAAGAGTGTGACAGAGTGCACATAGTGCATAGTGTGCATGAGTGAATGGATGGAGATTTCATACCCCAGGAGGGGACATCGAAGCATGGTTTTCCCTAACCCCCTTTACCCATTCACAACCTCTACCTAATCCTCTACCCGGTTACCCTCAACACCCCTACCCATCCAATCCAGTGGTCCCTAACCCTCTTTCCCCAGTTGGTTGTGGTGATCAGTGGTTTTACACACTCCCATGTGCCAAGACCTGATGGGAAGGTAGGCGTTTGTGCTACATCTGCACAAGACTGAAGGGATATGCAGTTGTTTTCTGGTATTAGATGTAGTCTTAAATTTTTCACTTAGAACCTTTATTTGGCTTAAATATTTATTTTTTATATTTCAATTGATGTTGTAGTTCTGAAGCATATCAGTGTCACATGGATGCCACCGTTTTCTTTCTAGGTTTTTCATTTTCCATCTAAAGTTGTTTAGGTCTTGTGCATACCATTCATTATTATTTTCATATTTCCATTTCTTCCCGATGTGAATTGGATATGATAGAATAGCCCACATTTCAAGTGTGTGCGGCTCCAACTCTTTCAATATTTTGTTAGCATTGTTTAAGCCAGTTTGTGCAAAATTCAGCTGATTAGGGGTAGAAATACGAAAAATAGAGTTAACTGAGATCTGTTTCCGGGATCTTTTCAGGATAGTTTTATCCGCAGTAGCAGTCAGCTTTTTTATAACACTTATCGGTAGTGGAAAGGTAATCCTTTATCATATAACCATGAAAAGAAAATTGAATGTTCGATCTTAATGTCAGTTTACCAGGTAAATATCTGTCCCAAAGTGTGACCCGCCTCTAGTGCGAGGGCAAATAGACCAAAATCCTGCAAAGATTTGATAAAATAGTTAAATCCCAGCATGGTGCTGTCTTTGGCCCAGTAATTAAAATCACCTAAAATCATTACCTTATCATTTTTTACAGAAATATCTGAAATAAGGTAGGCTAATTGTTCCACAAAATAGTTTTGGGCCAGGGAGTCTGTAAATTGATAGGATTGTCAGCTACTCTGATGGCATCATCTGCATTGCTATAGCAAGTGCTTCTATTAATAGAGTGTTTGGTAGTGGGGCAGGTGAGAGTTTAGTGGCCTAGATGTCAGAGAGCAGTGTCACAGGCCTTTGTTAGACATGCCTATAATGTCAGGTACCCGATGTCGAATACAACAGAGAGAACCACCACGGGCCAATGCTCAATGTCTCTATGAAGTCAATGGCCAGAACAGTATGCAGAACCAGAGGAATTTATTAAGTGTCCATGTGGATTTGGCTTTAGCACTAAAAGTATTAGAATTTGTAGCACAGACAATAACCATTCGACACTATTTTTAGGCATTGCAGCTGTATGTAATAGGATCTAGCACCATGGACATCTACCTGACATCATTTAGGAGGTAGGCACCAGTACTGGATGCACCAGTGAAAAGCATAATGGAACATTAAATAAGCGTTAAGAACTGATCCGATGGGCTGGATCATGTGTAATCAGCATGGGGCCCAAGGTAAGGGCTGAGTGAAGCTGGGGCATTTAGCAACGGTCCCTGGGCCAATAACACCCTATCCGGCCTACCGCAGAGAGTCTCAAGGCTATTAGCACTCTGGGTTTCCAATCTGGAAACCTGGTGTGTTAAACATGTATTTTCATTCAATGTGGTGTCCCATAAATTGAATGAAAATACTGGCACAAGATGGCTGTCATGGATCCATAAGGAGCCCCTTTTCCAATTCCATGGTGGCCATGGAGCTGCATCAGAAGCATGGTGGCTGCACAGGGTGTTGCCGCCAAGAAGAAAAGAGGTGAGTGGGGCAGGGGTGGGGTGAACAGGACACAAAAATGATACAGGAGGGTGGGGGGGGAGGTTGTGTTGCGGGGTGCGGGAAGAAGACTTCAGGTTCCATGGAACACAGGCAGAGATTAGCAATTTGAGTCTGCGATCCAAGGATCCCATTTGTCTGCTGCCTCTGCGTCAGATGCTAATAGATATTAATGTAGAGTTCATTGCAAGAACTGCACCCTCCATCTACACACGAATGTTTAGTGCCAGAGTATGTTACAAGAGCCCACTGAGATTGTAGAGAGAAGCACAGCATGTACCATTGTGCTTTACAGTAGACTGTAGAGGAAACCGGTTGTAAAGTCAGGCACTAAATCTACAAGAGTGCACTACCAAAGAACATTACTAGATGCCACAAAAGAATAGGCAGAAGCCCTGAATAACCATGTGGAAGTAAACAGTGGGTTACTAGCAGGGCTTGAGTTATGCACCAGTGCTCAAGCGGGTTCTTGTCATTAAATGAATGCAAAGAGAAGTTACCAGCCTTGTACAACTGCTAGCGAGTACCCCCTTTGTTTTGATAACCATGCTGCATTATAAAAGTGATAAAACCATGGCCGTAATGGGTAACGCAGGTATAGCAGTTATGAGCAATATCATTTATATTTTCACCAGTCAGGTGTTATGCACTTTTCTAAACAAAACCATGAGATGGCCAGACAAGTCTGAATTAGCATACATCAGTTAGTTTCAATGCATGTGTCTCCTTCATGCATATCACTGTTTCACCCTTTCTTCTATCACCACACCCACACATCGATTAAATTAAATTAGCAATGCAGAGTGTTTGACTCATTTTTATGTTTCCACAAGTAAAGCAATGAGAAAGATTAAGAGAAAAACAAATCATCAAATAAATGCAGTGAATATGGGGAGTATAGCAACTCTTAAGACTTTGAGTACTGCTTCCTTTACTAACATGCATACAGACATATAGGGGGTGATATATATATATGTGCATGTGCATATGGATTGGCACATACATCATTGAATACATAATTACACAAGTACTTAGATAGGAGGTGTAAAGACTGGAGGGGGGTGTCTGTGGTACCCACAATATGATTAGGGTAGAGGCACAGAGGCAACCAAGCCAAGGCTCTCGAAGGGTAGCAATGGATGAGCAACCATGGCTGAGACTGAAGGGAGGTGATATGAATTCCCAAGCTTCTCCCAATGGAATGTCCACCTATTATCTTATCTGCTTACACAGTTCTTTTATTAGATTAAATTAGGTTTAGGGGAATATGGATTCTCTACTTCAATATTTAACTTAATATATTGCACTATGTGGTACTACAATTATTCTTAGCTTCAGCAGTAATGCACTAACTGGTATATGTTTTAAATTACTAAGCACTGTTTACTTCAAAACCACAATTGAAGAAATGTAGGTCATTACTTCAGAATACTTGCAGAATACTTTTCAGAGTACCAATGAAATTATGTGTGGAGATCCCCACACCCGGGAAACCTGCAATAAAAGGTAAGTTATTCTTTGCTTTTATAGTAATGAGCAGTCCTTAAATGTTCAGCAATTGTCTGTTCCTGTCTCTACAGGCCCCACCACCCAAAAATATATGGGAAGCAACAGGACAGCCGGGCTCAAGATGAATCCGAATCTGGGACCCTTGTGTTACCCATGCAGGAGGAAGCCCCTCTTCCCCGACACAGTATCTTGGGTGCCATGGAAGGTGAAGTGGTGGAGTCTCTCAGCTTTACTCGATGATGACGCCCCCTGAGTATGGACCCCTCTAATAGGTTGAAGTCACTGGGCGATTGCTGTCGAGCAGGAGAAGGGAACTAAGCAATGTCAGAAGGGCAGATGAGAGGTCTGTGGTGGTGGTCTCCTTGGTTCTGTTACTACGCATCTGTGGATGTCCCATGAAGCTGAAACTCACTGTGAACCTCACCAATGCTTGGGTGCACCAATGCTCTGAGATACACAAATCCTTCCATTCAGTTGGCTGAGCTAGATGCAGTCAGCCAATCACACACAAGTGCATTTGTGTAGCACCCAATCAGGATAGTTTCTATGTGATTTGGTCAAAAGGATTACCTCAAATTTGATTTAATTGATTTTTTTGTGGTAGTTTTGCCACAAATATATGTTGGGGTAGACCCTCGCAACCGCCCATAACCGCCCCACATTAGGTATTTACCTATATGCACCCCCCACATATATTTGGGTCAGCAGTTGTTGACAGAAACTAGATGAATTCAAATTCGATGTTATCTCCCATGGCAAACCCTCACTATCCCATCAGGCTCACAGGCATTCAGGTTATTTACCCAAAACCAAACACCAAAAACAGTGGATGTGTATCAGGAGCCACTGCCAGCCTTTCAGAGCACACACTGCATTAATTCCAGTTTCAGACACAGCTGGCTCGGGCAGACCAATAGCATCTTGACACACAGCCAAAACCATACACCCACAACACAGAATGTGAGTTGAATCCTCTGTCTGTTCAGTCAGGGCCCAACCCTTTGGGTGTACCCATAACAAGCAATCTCTGGGAAAGGCTTCTACAAAATAGGCAGTGGTAGCCCCAGAGCCATATATGGTCCTTCCACCCAAAATCCAATCAGGGGAAGGGAAAGGAACTAGGGCTTCTTAGGAATTTGAGAAACAAGAAGGAAAAGGCAGTGGTCATAAGGCTTCTAGCAGCCGTCTTGCCTTTTTTCAGTAATCCATCGATTCCTATGGCAGGGCATTGGTGTCCCAAAATGTGGTAGACCCTGAGTTCCTACAATATCAGCATATGGCTGCCACCAGCACATACCCTGCTCTGGGTGCAACACACAGGTGCACAGGTGCCCACACAAACACACACTATGGGTACCAAGGTCTACCCCAACCTTAGTGGGCCCAAGGGGTTTCCCATGGGTCTTGTTCACCAACAATAAAAATGAAGCGCTGCACTGGCAGGGGTCCAGACTGGACACCTATGCAGAAAACACATCCTATGGTAGTGGTGGGACACAGACAAGGAGGGCGTGCCCCTTCAAAGCATTTCCCGACATCACAGGGGGCATCATGATTTTCAAAACTAAGTATTTATTTTTTCAGTTATTCTCTCAATGTCAAATTAGATTCACTTTTTAGGTTCGTTGCCATCATTCCTCAGTCAAATCCCTCTAGAAATCTGGCTCTCATGCCCGCTTTCTTATAAAGTTTTCCATCTATAGCCAAACCTTTCTTTATTTTCGTTTTCTCATGATGTCCTTGCACCTAATATTCACTATTTTTGTTTTGTGTTTAATTGTTTTGCCAAATGACTGATTGTGAAATTACTATTTTCTAATTGGTTGGCCCATAATCCCACTTAAAAAATGTTAGGGAGAAATTGATTACACCACAGGTGCAAATATAATCATAATTCTTTATCAATATAATTAAAGAAGTGAACATTAAATTGTTATGACCTTCAGTTATCCTTGTTGAAAATAAACATAAACAGTATACACTTACTATTCTGAATTTTTAAATACAGTAACAAACTCTTAATGGGGGTATATTTTCCTCAATGGGGTAGTCATCATTGTGTCAATTCATTCAGATTACTAGATCAAATATAATAATTGGAGTTTGGTAAAACCCAACCCCTTTATATTAGCCCTGATACATTTCTTCTATGATATGCTGTATCCTGTAAATGCTCAAATAAAATGTTCAGTATATAGCCAATCTTTGGTCATGCATTTTGCTGAGATTGTAACCTCTGAAATTTGATAGATGAATACAAACGGCGGCAACCTAATAATTTCTCAAGAAAATATAATCATATTTCATTCAGAGGCACAGTTTACTTGAAACATATCTTCAATATTTACAGTTACCTGCATCTACAGATGCGTCATTTTCTCTATGATCAAAATTCCTCATCATATATGATTTTTAGCATGCATTCCTGTAATCAGGCTTGCTCAAAATTAAAATGTATTTATCCCATAGTTTTTTCTTGAGGGTTGGGTTCTCAGAGTAAATAAGCAAATCATCTGCAGTTTCTTTCACACGCCATATGACTTAAATGCTCTCAAGCACGCATGCTCCCTTACATGTTCTTACATACGTTCCATATGTCTAGCAAAAGATGCTGGTGCCCCTGAGGACCCCTTCTGGCTCCATTGAGAGATTTTGAACTGTGTCAAAAGCAGACCACTACCCAGACAGCTGGTTTGTCGTAGAGGGAACATGTTCCATTTATAAAACATCATTAGAAGCAGGATTTCCTCAGTATGGCTCAGAAATATATCCGACTGCCTCGATCAAATACCTTCTTGGTTATGATACTGCTCATTGCCTGGGGCAACAGACTGGTATGCACAGTATCAATCACAGTACTGATTGAATGGGCATGTTGGGACTATCCTATCCCAACACTTATCACTGATGGTTGTTTTTAACTCAGGTTAACAAATAATTTCAAGTTAACAGTTAAAGTTACACTGGTCAGCAATAGTTGGTAAGCAAAGTTGTACGTCTCTTCCTTCTTCACAGATATAGAGAGTCCTGTCTCTTTCCAGGAGTCTGGAATAATGAAGTTGTCAAATGAGCCCTTATAGAATGGTTTCAATATAGTTTAAATACATTTATTAAATAGCTTATAAAACACCAAGCCAGTCAATGCTAGCAGGTTTCCTTTTTTGGTGTTGATTTTCATGATTAGTGATAACTCGAACCAGCTCCACATCGCATATCTGAGAGAACTTAGGTTAATCCAACCTGTTTAGATGAATTAGTATTGCAATCTGGATGCCATTTTGCGTTCTTAATATAGTGTCCCATAACATTCACAAAATATATACCCAAATTTCTCATGGTCTTTTCTATAGACTATTTATTCCACCACAGTCTTATAGTTTTTACTTTGTTTTGGAGGGTTTCTCTTTCGTTTGCTACACTAATTGTTTATAGGATGTGCTATGAACTTTAGGATATTGTTGCTGTAATTAAACATAGCTTTTTGAAGTTGTATATGCTCTTTTTGGTTTTGTCTTTCATTAACCCCCTATTTATATATATCTTTTCAAAATTTCATCTGTAAAAAAGTAACATGTTTTTCTGATCAAATAGCTTAATCATTTTAGTAATCTCTTAATTCTACTTAAATTGTTTTCTTTTACAGAAAATTCACATAAGATGATATTTCCCCCCTAAACATGGCATTACATTGATCCCACATATCAGAGATGTATTTTAACATTCCAGGCTTGTGTCTAGAAATGATTCTATATTTAACCTATTGCTTATACAAAATGATGACCCAGGAACCAGGATCCGTCTACCTTTGCAGATAGGCATTGCTGTCCTTTTTATCAAAGCTCCATTGTCAGATATGGAACATAGTTTCACATCGGTCCTGTAATCAGAACTGAAAAATGAAATAATATATAAGCAGAGTGCCAATGCAAAACGTTAAATGCCCAGGAATGTTTCTCTCCAACTATCTCTCACCATGATTACCTTAAGAACCTGTCTAATTTTAGTTTTCGTTATACTTTTCCTGGATTCCCCTCAGACTTAATTTTGGGGAAATCGCTGAAAGTAACATTTTGAGGAGGATTGAGCATTAGTTTATAAAATTTCAGGATTTTCCACTTAATCCATCCTATTAATGAAATCACGCCAAGCTCATAGCGAATAGCAACAATCGACAGGCAATTAGATAAAGCCAACAATGTTTTACAAACAATGATTTCGACTCTCTCAAAAGATATGTCACAAGTCAAATGGCATAGCTCAAGACCATAAAGCAACACAAGGATTATTTTAGATTTATAGAATTTAACAAGAGGAATTATCGAAAACCTGCTCAGATTTTGCTCTGTGTTGGATGATTAATATAGCGTGGGTGTACATAGAGTAAACTATGTTACTTAAGCAATAACCCTTCAGGTGGTTGGCATTAGCATCTTGTTATGGTGTGGGGCCCAGTTACAGGCACGAGCAAGGTGAGGACCTTAACCCGGGCCCTGGTGCAATGGCCTTGAGCCCAGGAGGTAATGCCACCTACCATGGGTGCTATAGATATTAGCACCCAGTCATTGTGCCGTAGTGCCAATAGCTTTTTTAATATTTTACAATAACACAGCAACAAATTGGCAAGTTTAAAAAAAAACTACAGATAATGGCTGCCATAAAAGAAATGGAGAAGGGGACTACTCCTAGTACCCTCTCCCTTCCTGTGAGGCCATTGAAGTTGGAGGGAAGAATCGGGCCAGATGGCTGATTGGCAAGCGAGGAGAGGCCTGGGAAATTAAATGAATGTTTGGGATGGGGTCAAGCATGGGGGGGACCAGTTTATGGGGCATGATGTGAGGGCGGAATAGTTTGAGGTTGGGGCCCTGGGAGAAAAGATGGCAGTGTCCTGAAGTTCAGAGGGCTAGGAGGCGGACAACACCAAAAGGTAATGCCCAGATACCAAGGTCCTTGATTAGCTGGAAGGCTGAGAGGGTGTCCAGACATTTGGTCGACTGAAAACTGGTCGAAAGACATTTGGTCGACGCAATTTGGTCAAAAACCAAATGGTCGAATTTTTTTTTTTTATTTATATATATATTTTTTGGGTTTTCGTTTTTTAAAAAAAGGGGTTTTTAGAAAAAAAAGGGGGTGGGAAGACCCCCCCAAAAAAAAAAAAGTGGTGAAAATAAAAAAAATAAAAAAATTCGACCATTTGGTTTTCGACCAAATTGGTTCGACCATTTGTCTGGTCGACCAATTTTTTTCGACCAAATGTCTGGTAACCGGCTGAGAGGCTGTCACAATAGTAGAATTACTTTCACACTCTTGCCCCAATTTCTTCCAACGTTTTGTTTAATGCGTGCCCCTTTGATTTGAACCACTCTACAGGTTAGCAGCTGTCTGACTTTTGGAGATCAATTTAAATGCAACCGAAAAGCACTTATTTTTCCAGATGGATCTTTTTTTAGGGGAACTGTCTGTCCAATGGCATTTTATGAGAATGTATTTAGGATAAAGACATTTCTGTCTCATAAGCTACCAGAGCTGCATCGTGGGCTGATTCTTCCTGTGTTTTTGCTCCTTTGCCTGTACCAGCTGAACATGTTTCCACAATGTAAAGTTAATATAGAAGGAGACCAGTAGTCATATTTGCAGCCTTAGCCCGTGCACAGATAATAGCATCTGAAACTAAGATACTGCCAAGTCCCAACAGAAATGTAACTAAGCCAAAGAAACAAAGGCCCTGTTCAGCTCAGTGTCTGGAGTTTTCCTTTGACTTGTGCGGCATTACACTCAACTTCAGTGAACACCTGATGTCAGCATGAGTAAGGCAGTATGCATACGAGAATGAACATGCTTGCGACTGCTGAAAGTTTTTTTTTTTTTAAATGTGAATTAAATTGACGTGTAAATAGTACAAGTGCCCGTTATATATTTTCTGGGGACATAGTATCTGCTGTTTTAATATTTTTTATATAGGCAATGCATATTCAGTTTCATTAAGAGGTGGAGGTTTATTGTGGGAAGACTGAATGTTGTGACGGTAAAAGAGAATTCTGGGCCATCGAACACATGAATATTTTTAGAAATGTCATTTCAGTTAGTTCCCACCAATCGAGGGCCAGTCTTAGACTAGATTGCACCCCAGGCGAGAAGCATTGTTGGTGCCCTTCCCCCCCAAAACATTTTTGGAAGAGGTGCTAACTTCAGAGACAATGGGGCAGGAGCAAACTTAATTGTGTGGGGGCATCTAACTTCTTTACCCATTCTAATGAGACTATTCCAGTGCTGATTCAATGTTACAATCAGTTAACTCTCTCCTTCACTTATAAAACCACTCATAAACCACACACGTAAGCACTGCTGTGAGAATGAACGGCCTCCTTCCCCTACCCTGACAAACACTCCCCTGATATGCAAGTGTAAACACCCATCCGATTTCAATTGCCCAAAAATGTATGCATATGACTGCAGGTGCTAACAATAAAATGTTTTACATTAGTAATTGCCGAGCATATATGCAGCCACCACCACCATATTTTGTCTGTGCCTTGTCCTTCTAAGGCTCTTTTCGTTTTACCAAATATGATGAACGGAAGAGGGGTGGTCACTGGAGTCTGAAATGTCTTACTAAGATAAGGGGAGGGGGTCATTGGGTTTGATGTGTTTTTCTTAAGATTCCAGGTGTCAGATCTGTATCACTGAAGCTGATCATGGGTATTTGCCTGGTCTCTGCTTGATTCATTCGAGTTGAGGAGTTGGCGAGACACAGGTAGGTGGGTGGTCCAACCAGTAGCTGTGCCCTCCCTTTATCCCCACCATCTCATTTGTGTCTGATCTGGTGCTTCTGCAGTGCCTGTGTGTGCCTCAGTATGTGACTGGGTGCAAAGCAATGATGTGTGCAGCTTTGTGTCTTTGTGTGCTCTGTGCAGTCTCTTTGCAAACTCCAGCAGCATGGGGAAGCCTGGCCTGGGGGCACCATTGCAACAGATTGCAGAGTGCTCGGGAAGCCAGGACGACCCACAAAATATAGAAGCGCCTGTGGGTGCTGTATCACTTCTCTGCACGGCCCTTTAAGCCTGCGGTTTTACAATCCAATCCTATTAGTCACACTTCTCTGGTACCCTCTATGACCCTTCCTCATAACAACAAACAGGCCAACAGCACCAGTTTCACTGCTGAGGCTTTAGACACAGAATTACCCTTTGTAATCCCGGCACTGGATCACAATCACGACCATAAGCTCAATGCTCGAGAGACAAAAGTCTATGCTACCCCGAAGCAGGCACCCACGTGGAATGTGCGATTAAAAAAAGCCCAAATGCCAAGAATTAAGGATATTAGCACCCGTGAATTCATTATGGATAATCGAAACTTTGTTTTTTCTAACATCAGTAAAGTAGCTGGAATTGAGACTAGAGACTCCCTATGCAATAAAGTAATAGCATGGTTGCACCAACGTACAGGCCCAGGGGTTATTAGATGGTTTGATCTGAAAGTCACATGCCAAATTAACTTAAGTGAGTGGTGCCCCTCACCGAACAGTGACTGTGTGATCGTGGGCTGCGGTTCGAGCACGTTACCACTCTTTCTAGTCATGTGAAACTATCTCCAAAAAGGTATCACAAACTGTAAAATAATACTTTAATTGCACAGTTTATTTGCAAAATGTGTTCCTTATTTATTAGTCTGATTTATCCCACTCTCTCAGTACCTGTAGAATATTTCTTTATTGGGCTCATCTGGTTTTTAGGTCGTATATTCTTACTATGTTTTATGTTTTATGTATGTATTCTCTATTTTGTTTGTCTTGTATGCGCCATCATGCCTGAGGGTCAATTGTGCGCAATATAAATAAATAAATGTAAAGTCACTAATATTCAAGTTGATTGCATTATTTCAGTGACAACACAGATGGTGAGGCGGAAACGTAAATGGTGGACTTCTAAACATAGATTGTTGCTTCTGTGGTCTGCAACCCCAACCATACCTTGTGGGGTTACAACGTAATACTACATTCCGAACGCCCATTCCTTATAGTGTTTACATTGGTTGCCCAGTATTAATATTAAATATCTGCAATTTTAGATTATTTTGCACTTTTAATTAAAACACTTGATGTTTATAAATTGTGTGCTTGTGTTACACCCAGAGGTGGCGAAGAAAGGGCTATCCATGTCTGTGTTTAAATGTGATTAAAATGATTACAGTGGTGTTGTGGGAGTCAGACTAGCGCCCCCTAGAGCCTAGCACCTCAGGCAGTCGCCTGCACTGCCTGATGCAAAGACCGTCCCTGCACCAATCAATCCCTCAACATAACAAAGTATGAGACAATTCTCCTCAATAGTAAGGCAGGGTGCAAGGATTTACACGATTCGTGCACAGTGGCAATATCAGTGCCCCCATCCCTCACAAAGGGACACGGTCTTCTGTTTGCAGTTCCAATTGGCACACTATGGTGGTGCACTTGGCATTCATCTTGAATTGCCTGGCCATAGAACCTGCCATCTGCCCATTTCAAAAGTCAACCCTCAAAAGAATTCACTTTGTAATCAGAAGATAAACGTTTTTTATAAATATATTTACTAATAGTAAAGATGGTATCTATTGGCTTCAGGATAATATACATATATTAGTTGTGTACTTTTTTCTACATACCATGGCTTCTTTCAAGCCAACACCTATTCTTATAATGTGTCAGGGCTGGGCTGGCCTATAGGGTGCTCTGGAGATTTCCGGGTAGGCCTTTGCACCCTGAGCCTCTTTTGTGTGGTAAACTATTTTATTTCCACATTTTCTCATAGGAAACGGATTGGGCTTGCTGAACATGTGTAATATGGGACACTTTGAAAACTATTTCCAGGGCCTCTTCTGGTTCCCAATCCATCCGCTGAATGTCATATTAAACCAAATAAAACATGTGTGAAAAATAAGTGTCAGTTGTGTGTAAATTATGAGCCAATTCTGGCCTCTTTAAATTCTGGAGACACCACTCGCAATTTCATCTTGTGATTTCTTATGTTACCAGAGGACTCCAGTGAATTATTTGTATCTCCACCTGTGTGTGGTTAATCTTCTGAAATGAAATCAAATAAACTACATTCAACTGTAAAATGTCAAGCTGTTTAATAACATTTACACATTGACAGACCAATCACAATGTTTGGAATGGGGACTCTAACTGGTGATAAATACGGATGTATGTTAATATAACGAAAACCAAAATCTCGAACTACAAAATCACGAACACAATAGGTTTTGTGTTGTGCAACACAGGTTGTGTATGCGGGGAACAGCACCGTAACCTCCACAGACCAAAATACTGAATTAGGGGGCAGGGGACACACCCGCAACTCCTACTCCCCTAATTCGGTATTTTGGAATACAATATTTTCGTAATCCCAAAATGCAGGACTTTGGGAGATGCAGGCTTTTAAATGTGGTATTTTCGTTGAATATCGATAAAGACCTGCTTTTCAAAACTCTGATTTATATGACCTATCAATGTGTCAACAACGAGCCAAATAGACTCTTCTTCTGTTAGCTTTTTGCTTCTGTTCATTAGCCTACTTCAAGGTACTGATTATGACATCATAGCCTGTAAATTAATAATGCCTAGAAAGCAAAAATGAACAATTGCATTTAGACAATAAGCCCCACACCTGTGGGCTATTACCGCATAAGTTAATGCCCCCAAGGCCCATAGTAACAGGCCTGAGCATAGCTAGGGCCTTAACAAAGACCCCGGGGGCATTACCTTATGCGGTAATGGCCCACAAGCGAGGGGCTTATTGCCATTAGCACCCCGGGCCGTTAGAACGGGGTACTAAAGACATTATTTTTTTCTGTTCTGAAAAACGCTATGGTGTTTCAGAACAGAAAAAGTAAACAAACAAAATGGCCACCATGGAAAGGAGAGAAGGGACTACATCTAGTCCCTTCTCTCCTTTCCATGAAGGCCTGTCACAGAGGGCAGGGAGGGAATTCTGTGGATGGGGGTCGGGAAAGACTTACCTGATTTCCCAGCGAGGGGAGATTGCGAGCACCAGCCCTGAGGAGACTCAGGGCGGCAGGATTTCCATGTGGTAATGCCCGTGTTCTGAGCCTCTACATTGGCTGGGATGCCGCAACACCACCCTCGCCGGGTACTAATAAACATTAAAGTCTAATACATGGTATCAGTCTTCCAGTACTAGCCCAGAGCCTTTGCCATCGCCGTAGGGACATAACATGCTTGGTCAGACCCCCTTGAAAGCTATTAGCATGATTAGCACTCTGCAGGCGAAGGGTGCATAGTCAGGGAGGGACATGCCGGGACTGTTGGGGAAGTATGCAGCGGATTCAGACCTAGTGTGAGCTGCAACGTGCAACCTGTGAATGAGTTCTCTACAGGAGGAAAAGGATTAGCCTCACCATCATGTCCACCGCAGGAGAGGCACACATTCCCACGTCACCAAGTAGAAAATATAGATGGTCTAGGAATGGCCTAGAGCAGAGGGACACAGAGTGGAATAGGTGTGAGTTTGTGGAGCCACGGTGGTGTCCGTGAAGAGATGTAGAGGAGCAGGTAAAGAGGCCATGACTGGCAAATCCAACCCACGTTCCTTGCCTCCCAATTGGAGAAAGGAGATTCATGGGTGCAAATTTAGTTAATTTGCAGTGGGCAGTGGAAAGTGTTTTCTCCAGTGGAGGAAACTCTGATACAGTCAATGACATTTGCAGACAGGGGAGAATGTCTGGCCAAGCAGGTGGCCAGGAAAGTGGGCAGAATCAATCAGCATAGGACCATGTTCCCTCTACCACCTGTGTGCCTCCTGCAGGAGTCTGCTATTTTTGTCCAGGACCCCCACTTCTCTTTCTCTTCCACACCCTCCCTACACCCCCTACAGACCTTCACACCCCCTACCTCACCCTCATCACCCCACCCTACTTACCTGCTTACCGTTGGTCTTCAATTATCCTGCCACCTCCCTCCCAACCATGGAAATGGTAAGGAGGCAACGTCCCATTCCCATTTCCATGTTGGCCATCTTGATTAGTTGTTTTAGGGACATTTGGCACAGACAATACGTGCAGAACCTATTTCCCTCAAAACAATATTTCAAAGGTATTTGCATACTGGATGGTACGCCAAAGTGCGAAAAGCAATCACTCCACGTTTAGTGGTGGACAGGATTGCTAATAGCCCAGATCAGTCACCGAGGCCTGAGCAAAGGCTTGGGCTGGTGAGCCATTTACCGCCTAGCCTGCCCGTGAACTCAGCAGTGATTGCAATATTTTACTGGGATTGGCTTGATATCATACCTCTTTGTCTTTGCTAGGCTCCCTTTCTAGGGGTCTCTACATGAAGCAGATGCTTTGTATCTCATGTTACCTAACTGCAGAAAGCCCATTAATGCTAAATTAGTTACCTTTGAGTTCTGTGACATCACAAAGGACTTAACTTGTATGATGTTGTAGAACTCCTTGGTATCTTAACACAACCTGACACCATCTCATAAATATGAAGGCTATATGTAATACTAAAAAACAATTCATTGATTATCTTCATATACAATAAGTGAACCTTTCAAAGAATACATTTTCCAAACTCCGTTTTGTTTGCTCGTTTATCTGTTTTACTTGTAAGAGCTATATTTGTTCTTTTTGTTTCTTGTTCATTTTCTTTACATTTGTTTTTTAAGCTATTGTTATGTTACTTCATTTGATTTCCTCGGTGAGGTTGCCATCAAAAACACACAGTGGATGGCAGTCCCACAGCTTGCATTTGGCACCCTGGGTGAAAGTAGACATTGGCAAGTATTCTCACCTTGATGATTGTCTTGGCGGACCAAAGCCACAAGCTAAAAACTACTGCTTCCACACGTGCAAGGGGTTGAACTTTGGTGCTGTATTCACCTGTGATGATACAATCAAGTTTGGAACACCATCGTCATTAGTTTGTTCCTATCAGAGTCCTGTACACTTTCAATATGGCAGCTGTGAAATAGGAGGTGCCATGTGATCTCTTCCAGAGTTACACCGGAAGCCCTATTCTCTTTTTTGAATGCTAGACTTCCGGATTGAATAAGGTTAATCTGTCGGTGTAAATTAAATAGACATAGGGCCTCATTACGAGTTTGGCAGCAGCCAAATTCGCTACCGGCACCGCCACCCGCGATTGGGCAATAACCGGCCCACTAGGAGTTGAATGGGCTGGTAATTGCCCATTCGCGGGAGGCGGTATTGCCAGGCTCCCCATCCCCCTTCTGCCCCATAGGGCAGAATGGGGTTGGGGAGCATGGTTGCACCGGCACCGTTGATAACAGAGTCGGTGCAATTACGAGTTCTGCTCGCGGGTGCCACACAGCCCGCCAGGTCAGACTTGACAGGCTGTGATGCACCCGAGAGCAGAACTCGTAATTCGGCAGTACGGTATGAACGGTGCCGGTGCCTTACCGGCACCGTTCATACCGTATCTGCCAACAATATAATGAGGCCCATAGAACATTATTTCCTGAACTTAAGCAAAAGGTACTGGAATGGTACCCCACTGTAATCAATTATGGTGTACTTTTTCTGCAATCACAACAAAAAGTGAGACACTTTATTGCATTTGAATATAATATACTTTTCCAAACCACACAAACCAGATATAAGGAGTGTGCAAGACATATATTGACACATTGTGAGAGAAAATATAATTACGTGCCAAATGCTTTGCAATCTACAAGGCCGTTATTAAGAATAATAATTGCGCCTAGATGCGATTTGGTCCATTGAGATCGAGATACGCATTTTTTCGAATCAAAATTACATTTGCAAGGGCTAAAACACAAGGAACTGCACACCAAAGGAATGAGGTTCTGACATCATAGTTAAAATGCTGCCAAGCACATACAGAAAAACCGCCTTGTATCCCTGAAATATTATTTGAAAAAATAAAAATGCACCAAGACAAGCAAAGTGATTCAGCTTTAATGCCATGAGCTAACATGCTATGTTTCTTATTCTCTTTAAATGTGAAATTATAGAATTGTGGGATACATTTGGAATTGTCTGCAGTGCAACTGTGAATGAAGGCTTCTACAAAGCAATTTTCACCAGAAATCAATGATTATATTTAAAGTTTCAGAAATCGTACAATATTGCTGTTTAACCTGCACTGTCAATGGTCAGGTGCCTAACTTGGCTTTTGGAAATATGCGTTTCTAGTGAATTTCATGACAAGGTAACTTCAGTTACTTTTGCATTCGAATAATATGTTTTCAGAGTAGAATGGGAGGTTTGGAGTTTAACACAAGTAAGCTAACTGGAAAAACAATAATTTAAAAAATAAATGCATTTAACATACAGAATATCACTTTCGATGCAACTCTGCAATGATTGGCCAAAAAGAAATTAAGAAAAAAAATGTGAAATTGTGGGAGCATGCCCCATGAAAAGAGACCAAACATAAAGGAAACATGAACAATTGGAACACACGTTTTCGAGAGTCATGGAAAACAATATGAATGTTGTTCACAATTGTACAGGGTCAACCATTGTCACCTGTCTAAAAATAGGATGAGCCTATTGAATTTTCGAGTGTATTCTCTGGGCGTGTCAACTTTTTAAGAGAACCAATTTAATATAATACCAATAAAAAAAATCATAATGCAATTTGATATAGTGTGAAATATTTAAGTAGAAATCCACAGGAAATAGATAGAGTGCTCTGGGATTCTGGAAACCTGCAGATGGGGAAGCCTGTCCGAATGTATGAGTACTGAATTGGTTAACACCTTGATAAAGGGAGGACTCCGGAAGAGGTCTTATCCAGAGGACAATGCAAGGCTTTGCTTAAATCAGAGCTGATTCCATGGGAAGGGAGCAGAGACCGGTGGGCCCAACTCGCTGCATATGAGAGTGGCCATGCTGGTTCTGCACATTAAAAGGAACATTTCAGGGGTGAGTATAAAAAAATCCCCAATGCAATTAGAACTATGTCCTCAAGAATCCATTATCTGTGTGTCCCCAGAAAGGGTGAGGGGAACTGGAAGAGCAGTCCCTATGGGACTGTTTTCAAATAGCATTTTCTGTGCCTAGTGCAGAGTGCCTTTTACAATTAGGCAATTGAATTCATATAGAAAACTGCAGCAATATTACTGCACAATGTTCCTTGCTTTCTCGCTATATTTAAAGTCAAGTGATAACTGATTTAAACTAGAGCTTAATAGCATTTTAGCTCAGAGCCTGCAGTCTATTTTAAGTATAGCAGAGTAAATTCAACCCCATGCGTTCACAGGTGAAGTCAAAGACTGAGACTAAGAATCAGCATAGCCGGTCAAGTGGCACAGCGAGTAGAGCGCTCGCTTTGACATGCGTGCAGATCCTGCTAACACGTGTTCGAATCCGGCAGGGCCAAACTCAGCCTTTTATCCTTCCGAGGTTGATTAATAAGCAGCGCTTCGTAGCCCTATACAAATGGGAAAATATTAGTATTCAACGATCCATAGCTTTCCCGAGAATTAATACATGTGAAGGCAATAGACAGAGATATTGGGAACATCTCGCATCATTCTAGAGAGGGGGGGGAAAGGTAGCTTTTCTGAGCCACTTCCATTCCCTTGATAACGATGGAATTTTAATTCAACATTCAAATCTTTGTCTAGACATTGCGCAGAAGGTGGGGGGAGGGGTCAATATTAGATACACGCAATCTACTAAGTGAAGTGGGGGATACAATGTGTGCCTTCACAAAATCATGAAAACATGTTCGTATGTGATGTAAATTAACCAATATTCTGAGTGCTCTAAAATTGAAAGCACAGCTTCCGGAACCCAAGGCAATAGATTCTTAATGTAACCCCAGAGATTGTATTATACTTAAATAGCATACACTTAAGGACAATAGCATCATATGCATATGATAATAATATATAAATGTGAAAAATGTATTTGGAATGTTTGTTAATGTTCAGTTTCGTTGATGCCATTACGTGTAAATATTGTAAAAGAAACCCCAATTGACTATATTTTGTGAAACATTTCTCTGAATTTTGACTCCAATTCAGCCTGCTCCTTGTCCCAGAAAGATGAGGTAGGATTGTGCATTAGGCTATGCTAAATGAAAGGATGCATTTTAGCAGAATTAAGAACTGTATTAAAAAAAGTATACGACAACAAATACATTGTATGGATATAGGAATGAAGCATCCGTTAAGATTCTTAAAGCATTACGAAGGCAGGATGTGGCTTGCGGGGAATCGTACCGTTACTGTGACTATACAAAAATGTCCTTGCACACTTCAAAAATCCTGATCCCCATTACTGTGCCCAAGCAGAGCAGAGGTTACAGGGAGTCCCTGAATCTTCTTGGCCGCAGTAACGGGAGTCAGGGGTTGCAGGGGTGTCCCCCGCTTACCATTACGGTAAGCGGGGGACAGGAAAAAGAAGAAAATAAAAGAACCCAGCAGCGCCAGCCCCCACATAAGTGGGAGGAACTCACGCTGCAGGAGCACAAGGGAGTTGGCGATGCACACTTAAGTATATCACGGTAAAGGTAAGTGCAGTGGGGGTTGGAGGGGTTGGAGGATTGTGGGCAAAGGTAATCTATGTGATCACTGCGCTGTGCCATAATTGGCATCGACATTTTCGTTGGCGCAGTTACGGGCAGTGCAATGAACACATAGATTTGCTTGTGGTGGACACGTAGCCACACCTTAGTAGTTGTTATCTGAGAACAGATCTCAAAGCCCTATTTTACAGCTGAATTAACTAAGGAAACAAAAGTTGCCATATGAAAAGATGCTGGACGGTAGCTTACTGCACATCAGCTATATGTGTACAGTAGGAAAAAAGGTTTTACCTCACTAGAAAATGACATTAGGCAGACATAATCTCATTGGAACACTGTGGCAGAATAGCACTGTTCTTTAATACTAAATTGAAGAAAGTCCACATTGATTTGGAATCCCACATTCTCCTGCTGGATGAAGAGAACAGTTGTTCACCCTCCTCTGAACCTCATGCACAAGGGAATCTCGTCTACATCCCAGAGAGATGAAGATGACAGCAACAGCAGAATCTTGCAATGTGTTATTAGCTAATAACAACATCCTTCTCACTTCAATTGTGAAAAACAAATTGAATTGAAGATGTCATGCGCAGTAGGAAGGTCAGGCACACCAGGCACACCGCCTTACAGAACACTCATACCCGCGGTGATTCTCTGACACATTACACAGCGAGAATCTCCAAGTTACAGTCAGCCCTTCACATGACCACGCTACCTGTGGTGCGAGGGAAGCGTCACCAATTTCCAGGCTCTATCAGAAGGCGACACTATTTGTTCCCTCGTTTCCGCTGGCAACTGCCATGGAGATTGCGAGATGGCTGGAGCAAGAGTAATCGACAACAACTACTTCCTGGTTCCGGGCCGAACTCTCGGTCACGTGCTCTGAGCTCCGCTCACGTGATCAGGAGTCGACAGGTATAAAAACGACACACTTTGAATCACTTGTCGCTTCACAGCTGTTTCACGACTCTGTTTGACGTTTTCGATTCACGTTGGATTTATTTGGTTACAGATCTCAAGCTTACGGATTACGGGCTGGGTTTTCTTGTTCCTTGGATTTGGCGTTTGGTTTCTGCTTGGATTTACGGACGCTTTTGACTTTAGCTCACGTTTCATGGATTGATTGGACTATCCTTATCTGCTTTGCCAAGTATTCTACGCTCTCCAGAGTTCCTCGAACTGCTACGTTACCACAGTTTTCAGAATACTTCTAAGAATCATCAGGTGGTAGGCAGTGCTGATTTTCTGGCACCTTGGCTTTGAAGTATTACCGACACTTCCCTGCACCACAGCCTCAGAGTTACTGGCAGTTAGAATATAACCCTTGGGTAAGCCCTATTTCAACAACAGTTACATTGTTAACAGTACTGTTTTTGTTTGTACTAATACCTAATTCATTTCACAGCTCTGGGGTCCTCGGCGGCGTCTGGTCCTGTGAAAGAACAACAACCACCTGTGGCCTCAAGGCTCGCTCGGGGAGTGATTTTTTTTCTCTCCGTGTGGAACTTGGGGACAGAGGCCCAAATATTCTTCACAATGAGTCAAGTTACGACAGAAGACATCAGGCCTGTTTTCTCTTTTAACGAAATAAAAATACTTAACAATGATGAGCTTTCCAATTACATTCCTACTGTACTTATTTCATGTCAAATTACTGGAATCAGCTGACATGTCCAATCTATATTGCTTTTTTGAAGACTGATACTAATGGCTCCATTTATTTTTCTGTCTAGTCGGGTGTGCCAAGTGCATACTCCTGTCTGTGCTTGATGATGTCAGGAAGATGTAAAATGGCGATGGTTTAGGGGCACTGATATTGTCAGATCTGTCCACCACCTTTGGCATCATTGGCCATACCACCCTCGTGAGTTATATGTCACAGTTTGGGATGTGGGGTAGTGTCTTTGCTTGTTTCACATCATTCCTTATGCACTGTATGGAGCATTTGCCACTTTCCTCTTTCAGGTCAAATATATCTTCCATGTGCTACAGAGTTACTCCTTATATTTAATTCTTATCTAGACCTATATCTCACCCTGTTGCACTTATTCCACTTACATGAAAGGGTTGGACCCATAATGCTTGTCTTATAATCAGGAAGATGACGTTTTTCTAGTTTTCATATAAAGGATATTATTAATGATTTAAGTAGGTCAGCCGGCATGTGTTTTGACCCATCAGGTTCTTTCTCAAGGCTAAATTGAATTTGGGCTGCCCACGGTTGATATGTGTGGTCTTGTAGCCCTGATCGACTGGAATTGGTTGAACAGTCAGACAATGGTTTGGCCTGTGGCTCAAAGCAAGTGAGTCTGTTTGATCGGGTCCAGGTGATACAATGAGGTTCTATGGTGGCATTCAGCTCAAAGACAGCTGGGGCACAGGAAGGTGAAGGTAGTGTCACTGACTCAATAACTTGAGGTGTCTGAAAAATCAGTGAGTGTCAAAGGCAACTGTGGGGTCCTGTAGAGGATTGGAAATAACTTAAAAGCTGTTTGGAGCAGGAAACATAGCCCACAACTGTTCTTTGGCTTCTTAGTTGCTGGAGAACTCTGTCCACTGTCTCCAGGGATAAGGGTTGTTTGTCTTCTGTTCTTCTGCCTTTACCTGCTAGGAAGATTGCCAGCGAGCATTTGCAGTGACTCTCGCCTCCAGTGAGCAGGACCCAGATTACGAGTATCCAGGCAGCAACCAGACCTTGTCCAGGTGGCAAGTCACCACATATGATTTTCTGGATGGGAGAGGGGAGGGTCTTGTTACTTCCTTGAAGTCCTTATTGTCACATCAATGGCTGAAAGTTTTGGGTATACTGATACCCCATAAAGGCAGTAGAGAAATCCTTCTTCTGGCAGCCAAAGGTGATTCAACTAGATGGGGGGTTGTGGGGGTACACACCTTATGTAGTCATTTTCCAAAGAAGATTGATCCATTATAAACCTTCTGTAAGTGTCCAATTCCAGGTGCCGTAACACAAGTCTTTGCCTAATGATGTCAGTCCCAGGGTGCTCTGTCTACAGGAACTGTTTTGGGGGCACAGGCAGTGTGAGTGGCCAATTCCCAAGATGGCTGTATCAACTCTCGCAGACTACTCTAACTCCTCCCTCACCCTTTGTCTCTCCATTGTCCTAGCAGGGCTCTCCTTCACAGCACTGCTTCTGAGCCCACCCCCTGGGCATATACCCTGTCCTCTTGGGAAGATGACAATTCTTCGCATAGAGAACAAAAGGGAGCCTACAGAGCAGGATTGTGTTTTGGGTGAAGCTCAGCCCCAGACAGTGGTACACATAAGCTTGATAGTTGAATGAGTCACTAGCAGCCAGGATGACAATAAAATGACATCAAAGGTGTTTTTGCCAGTGTAATTGTACATTCCCATGGACCACCATATTTAACCGGATATGGTTTTCATTAATGTATTAATCTACTACCTGGTATGGGGATGTACAATTATATAATTTGGGTCAGGTTTGCCCATAGTTAGGGGCAGTCTTTGACTTTTTGAACTTTGGGTTCAGCAGGATGTTTGGAGGAATTCAGATGTTACTCTGTAACAGCCAGGTTAACAAACTATAAGGCAGCTGTAGGGCAGTTAGTAGATACACCTAGCAGAGTTTCATATTTGCACTATTTTTGTTTGCCATGAAGCATTATGTAAAGAGCTTGATTACCATAGCTTACTTTCGGGGAAAGAATTGCAAGCATAATTTTGGGTTACGACAATTAGAAAAGCTTGTGATTGAATATCTGTCCAGGTGGTATTTTGTCACACACCACCCATTGCAGAAGATGGGACAGTAGTTTCCAGTCTGAGGTGATTGGCAAATGAATGCACGGAGATGAGCAATTTGGGTATGATCTTGCACAACTCCATATCTATATTGTGGAATTAGATCAGGGGATCGACTTTTTTTCTGTTTGCGAAAGTTCAAGAAATGATCACATTTGTTCTCCTTCCAACAGTGGGACCTTAATCCATGCCCAATAATAGAAAAAGGATGTATTGGGAGCTCCCAATACATCCCATCCTATACCTTTGAAAGGACCAAAGCGCTCAGATACGTGTATGCCTGGGATTATGTACTAATATTTCTGTGGCACTTAATCTGCTATATTGGCTACCAATTCAAAGACAGGTAGAATTCAGAGCAGGTGTTTAGTGCACAGAGCCCATTTTTGGTCTCTCCAATACTCTCTCTACTAGGCAGGTTGACGTTCTGTGCACGAATGCCTCTTCTGGAGTAATTGCTTGTACTTTGTATGTAATCCTAACAAGCTATACTTTTCTAAGGTCTCCAAATCACCTAAGCACAAGTCGTCTATCGCCTACTGTCACCCACGCAAGCCAAACTAAACTATAGGGGTTATAAGTTGCGCCCACCACTATACTTGCACTATGTACCGTGCTCAGTTGCTTCTGTGGCAGCTAGGTCTGCACTTTATGAAAAAACCTGTATTGCGTGACCTACCTGCCTTCAGTGCAGGGGCTCTCAAATTTGACGTTTCACCTGGTTTCCAGAAGTGGCACCCTTGTTCTCTGTGCCTAGAAAGGCACACTATCACCTCACGGGTGATGACCACCAAAGCAGAAACACAGGTCTGGCGTAGTTGCTGGTACCCTCATTCAGAGGAGTATTGCCTAGTATTTTGGTGCCGGACTGTCCTTGTGTGCAGTAGAAAACTGATATGCAAAATGATATTTCTCCTCTGGTAATGAACTGTGTTCTGTGTTAATATAACACTAAATGCCACGATGCCCCCTCTGAAATCTGGCCAGCACGCTGCAGCGTGCCTCATCACAGGACTAAGAACATTTCAACCACATCTCCGCCTGTCAGGATCCATCCCTGGAAGATATGGCAGAAGTGGAAGTTTTCGCCGCGGAGAACCTGCACTTAGCAGTCCAGTCCTCATCCAACATGGCTGCCGTTACTATTTAAGCAAGCTCCGCCCACCTCCCGGCGCGTTGTATCTGTATTGCTACTCCTAGTTGATACCAGCGCTCAGCCAAACTACTCTGTTTCGCTCTCTCTGAGTCCCTCCTGTTGTGCTACTCATACCCGCTCGTCTTACCTCTGTTTTTTTTGCCTTTCACTACTCCCTTGTTCCGTTCTCGGCACTTCTCCGCCACTCCTTTTCAGACTTTCCCTTTTACTTAGGCATCTTGCCTTTCGTACTAGCGGTTCGCCGCCTACCTCGCGTATCTTCGTGTTCCTCCCTGTGCCTTCGTGGATCCAACCGTTTCTGGTAAGTAGGGACTTCTCTACTTCTCCCTCTTTTCCTACCTTTCCCTCTCGGCTCGGTCCGATTCCCCATTCCGGACTCTTCCTCCTTTCTCTCTTCCTCCATTACTGCTCATTGCTGCTACCTCGCCTCTTCGGATTGGTGCCGGCCTCCTTTTCCTCGAGACACCTTCACTTCGGAGGATTGAACCAACTTGCTCGATCCACTCATATCTTGGCTTCGTTCCGGATCTCTCGATACCACATAAATCATTGGAGTCGCCCCATTAATACCATCTCGGAAAGGCTACACAGGGTTTTTTCACCGTCCATCGGTTTTTTCCCTGTCGCGGGGCTTTGGCTCCTCGGGGCCCCCCAAGACAGGTTCCACCTCCTGTCGAGGTGGCCTCCGAGAGAGCCAGACCCTACTTGCATGACAGGAGGTCCAGAGACAAGTCTACAAGGGAAGATACCAGAACCCTTCGAAGATCCTCCAAACACGTCAAGGACAAGCAAGAGGAAGCCTCAGGTGAGGAGAAGGGTGGTAACGGTGAACATTCTGACAGAATACAACGCCCAGACAGAATCATGGCTTCCCTTGAACAATATCAGGAACTGGTGGCAGCATTGCAGGGACTAACTCTAGAAGTCCAATCCTTGAAAACCGAAAATGCCGCCCTACGCCAACAAGTGGTCCTACATAGGGATGACCAAGGAGACCTACCACCCATGCCTTTATCCTTCGGAAAGTATGATGGCTATCCAGGCGGTCTAAAGGAGTACCTAGACGCCTGCCACGTATATTTTGCCTTTCGTCCCCACGCCTTTGAAACAGCCAGAGCGAAAGTGGGGTTTCTCATAGCTAATCTCACCGGAAATGCATTGGCCTGGGCCACCCCGTTGGTAACAATAAATGATCCTGCACTGGCTAATTATGACTCTTTTGTGGACCTTTTCAAGGCCAGATTTGATCGTCCAGAGGTTTTGTACACCTCTTTCGAAGCTATACTAGATGTAGAACAAGGTAACACCGATGTACAGACCTACATTTCTCGTTTCCTGAGACTGGTGGCGAAAACAGATTGGCCAGAATCCGCCAAACAGACGATCTTTCGGAGGGGACTTAAGGATGAGTTGAAGGATGAGTTAGCCCGAGTAGCTCGACCTCCGTCCTTTCAAGATCTCATGTCACTCACTCTCCAATTAGAGTATCGTCTTAACGAACGCCGCCTGGAAAGGAGAAGACCTCGTCTTAGTCAGCCTTCATCCAGCCCAGCTCCTCACCCTTCGAGGGAACCGTCCACCCGAGAGGAACCTATGCAGATAGGAGCAACCCGAGGCCCTCTCACACCTGCAGAACGCAAGAGACGCAGGGATTCAGGTCTCTGTATGTATTGCGGCTCTTCAAAACACCTGCTCAGAGATTGTCCAGAAGTACCTCCAAGAAGGAAGGAAAACTTCCACCCTCGGTCCTTTGCAAGGGAGGTCTCGGGGGGACAAGATACAGTCCTTGCAACCTTACCAGACCAACAGAATTAAGTGAGGATAATAGCCTGATGGTATTTCGAGTCAAACTTTGGACATCCAAGACTTCATGTGTGGAAGTCTTAGCCATGCTGGACTGCGGTGCCGCAGGGAACTTTATGGACGAAGGATGGGCCCGAGAACAACAGATCCCCTTTAAGCAGAAGGATAAGCCCATTCCAGTAGAAGGAGTGGATGGGACCCCCCTGTCCTCAGGCCCAATCCAATCCGAGACGATACCTTTACGTTTGGATTTGGGTGAGCATCAGGAACTGCTAGTATTCGATCTTATTAGAGCAGCCCACTTTCCCTTAGTGATAGGAATACCCTGGCTAAGAAGACATAATCCCCAAATAAACTGGACTACCAACTGTGTGAGTTTTGATTCTTCCTACTGTGAACAGCACTGTCAATCTGCCATTCGGGTCAAAGGAAAGGACAGGAACAACGGATCCCCTCTACTTAAGGTGGTCTCATCTGTTCCCCGTCAGTACCAAGAATATGCTGAGGTCTTTGAAGACACTACACCCAAACTCCTACCACCTCATCGGCCAGAGGATTGTGCCATAGAACTCACCCCGGAGTCGGCTGTCCCATTTGGCAGGATGTTTCCCCTATCTCTTTCCGAAAGACAGGCCTTAAGAAAATATCTAGATGACAACCTGCAGAATGGTCTAGTACAGGAATCAAGGTCTTCAGGGGGGGCTTCACTGTTTTTCATTCCAAAAAAGGACACCACCGAACTACGTCCCTGCATAGACTATAGAGGGTTGAATCGGATCACAATCCGTGATCGCTACCCTATGCCACTCATAAGGGACATCCTGGAAGCAGTGAGAGGATCCTCTTACTTCACCAAATTGGACCTCAGGGGAGCCTACCATCTCCTCAGAGTAAGGAGAGGTGACGAGTGGAAGACCGCATTTCGGACCCCATTCGGATTATATGAATACAGAGTTATGCCCTTCGGTCTGGTGAATGCCCCTGCAGTCTTTCAGAGGTTTATCGACAAGATTTTCTCCGACATGTTGTTTGTCTCGGTGGTCGTTTATTTAGACGACATACTGATCTATTCTCAAGAACTACTGGAACATCGTGAACAAGTCAAAAAGGTGTTACATCGACTCCGAGCAAATCACCTCCTGGTAAAACCAGAAAAGTGCCAGTTTGAGGTAACCTCTGTCTCTTATCTAGGTTATGTCCTCTCGAAGGAAGGGATCAGGATGGAACCCGGAAAGATAAAGGCGATCCTAGACTGGAAGGAGCCAAGAAGTGTCAAAGAGATCCAATCTTTCTTAGGTTTGGCAAATTTCTATCGCCAATTTATCCCCAACTTTTCTAACTTGATGCTACCCATTACAGGTCTCCTTAAAAAAGGGGTCCAGTACGCCTTTGGAGCAGAACAGAAAGGAGCCTTCTTACAGCTCAAGGAACTGTTTACCTCCGCTCCCATACTGGTACAACCAGATCAAACAAGACCATTTATAATGGAAACTGATGCCTCGGGGGGAGCAGTGGGAGCCATTCTGTTGCAAAAGGCAGAAGACGGTCTCACGCATCCAGTAGCGTATTATTCTAAGACCTTGACAAAGAGCGAACGAAATTACTCTGTCTTAGAAAGAGAATTACTGGCCATCAAACTGGCATGCCAAGAGTGGAGACACTTATTACAAGGAGCAGCACACCCATTTCAGGTACGAACTGATCATCGTAACCTTAGAGTTTTACAGCAGATGGAGTGTACCAATGCCCGACATGCTCGGTGGGCATATTTCTTCTCCCAATATGACTTCAACATCACCTATTTACCAGGATCAGAGAATAAGATGGCAGATGCCCTCTCCAGATGTCCAGGAGAAGAAACTGACCACAATCAAGAGCATGATCTCTTATTTCCCAACCTAAAGATCACGGCAGGTGTCTCTCTCTTTTTGCAAGAACTTACCTCCCAATACGGTGCGCTATCAACCATACCAACCACTGTCAATCTGGCTGATGACGGTTTGTACTACCATGGTACTGGGTTGTTTCTCCCATCCAAAGGACTTCAGGAGCAGATCCTCTCCTGGTGTCATGATACCCCCCTGGCTGGACACCCCGGTATCAAGAAGACTCAAGATCTCATAGGTCGAAGGTTTTGGTGGCCAGAACTCCACAAGGACGTGGAGAGATATGTCTCGTCCTGCCCGATTTGTGCTACCAATAAATACCAAACAGGCAAACCGTTGGGCGAACTGCAACAACCTACCTTACCCACCCAACCTTGGGAACATGTGTCTACGGATTTTATTGTCGATCTCCCAAAATCAGAAGGAATGACCGCAATCATGGTAACTATTGACTCATACAGTAAACTGGCCCACTTCTCGGCATTGGAAGGTCTTCCGTCAGCTCCAAAGACTGCTTCAGTCTTCCTCCGGGATATGGTACGTTTGCATGGCCTACCTCGTACCATAGTTTCAGACAGAGGTACCCAATTTACCTCTAGATTCTGGACTTTGTTATGTCAACAGTTGGGGATTCACAGAGCACTATCGTCAGGATTTCATCCACAGAGTAACGGGCAGACAGAGAGACTTAATGCCGGACTTGAGCAGTACTTAAGATGTTTTTGCAGCAACAGACAGGAGAACTGGTCTTCCTACCTCGCGCAAGCCGAGTTCGCCTATAACAACAACTACCATACCTCGACTAAGATGAGCCCTTTCTATTGCACTTATGGTTACCATCCTCAGCAGATGCCTTGGTCTGGAATGCAGTCCACCAAATCTCCTGCCATAGACGACCGGTTATCAGAACTAAAGAAGGTACATAAGTTGGCAAAAGAAGCATTAGAGGATAGCCGACTAGCACAAAAGAAGTGGGCCAACAGAAGCAGAAGACCCAACCCAGATTGGAAGTCCGGACAGAGGGTCTGGTTGTCCACAAGATATTTACCCAAGTGGATACACACCGGCAAATTCGCTCCACGATATCTGGGTCCTTATCCTATTGTGAGACAAATAAACCCAGTCGCCTACGAAATCCGCATGCCAAAGAAACTCCAGAGAGTACACCCTGTTTTCCACACATCACTGCTTAAAGAATATAAGGTGGATCCTTTCTCACGAAAGTTTCAGAAGACCAGGACTCCGTCCACAGTAGAACCACAAGAATATGAAGTGGAATACCTAGTGGATTCCCGGTATTATCAAGGCCGTCTCCAATATCTTGTCCATTGGAAGGGTTTCTCCACTGAAGAAAGAACCTGGGAACCCAGACACCACCTGCATGCTCCAAGATTACTGAGAGAGTTTCACCTGAGATACCCGGGAAAACCTGGGGGCTTTCGGAGGGAGAAGGGTTATACTGTCAGGATCCATCCCTGGAAGATATGGCAGAAGTGGAAGTTTTCGCCGCGGAGAACCTGCACTTAGCAGTCCAGTCCTCATCCAACATGGCTGCCGTTACTATTTAAGCAAGCTCCGCCCACCTGCCGGCGCGTTGTATCTGTATTGCTACTCCTAGTTGATACCAGCGCTCAGCCAAACTACTCTGTTTCGCTCTCTCTGAGTCCCTCCTGTTGTGCTACTCATACCCGCTCGTCTTACCTCTGTTTTTTTTGCCTTTCACTACTCCCTTGTTCCGTTCTCGGCACTTCTCCGCCACTCCTTTTCAGACTTTCCCTTTTACTTAGGCATCTTGCCTTTCGTACTAGCGGTTCGCCGCCTACCTCGCGTATCTTCGTGTTCCTCCCTGTGCCTTCGTGGATCCAACCGTTTCTGGTAAGTAGGGACTTCTCTACTTCTCCCTCTTTTCCTACCTTTCCCTCTCGGCTCGGTCCGATTCCCCATTCCGGACTCTTCCTCCTTTCTCTCTTCCTCCATTACTGCTCATTGCTGCTACCTCGCCTCTTCGGATTGGTGCCGGCCTCCTTTTCCTCGAGACACCTTCACTTCGGAGGATTGAACCAACTTGCTCGATCCACTCATATCTTGGCTTCGTTCCGGATCTCTCGATACCACATAAATCATTGGAGTCGCCCCATTAATACCATCTCGGAAAGGCTACACAGGGTTTTTTCACCGTCCATCGGTTTTTTCCCTGTCGCGGGGCTTTGGCTCCTCGGGGCCCCCCAAGACAGGTTCCACCTCCTGTCGAGGTGGCCTCCGAGGGAGCCAGACCCTACTTGCATGACAGGAGGTCCAGAGAAAGTCTACAAGGGAAGATACCAGAACCCTTCGAAGATCCTCCAAACACGTCAAGGACAAGCAAGAGGAAGCCTCAGGTGAGGAGAAGGGTGGTAACGGTGAACATTCTGACACCGCCATCCTCAGGGCACTGAACTGCCCACTCGTTCAAGCCTGTATCAGGCTCAAGGCAGTCTGCACCCCCTAAAGAGCCGTTAGAACCAAAACACCACATTACTTGCCGGAGAACTGCACCGTCTCCAGAGACCAGCACACCACTAGATTCCACAGCTTTGCCAGGCTGGAAACAAAGAACTGTAAGAGGGAAAAATGTAAACCAGGAAACGGGCCTTTGCCTGCTCCGCACCTTGTCCCTGAAACAAGTTACCGACACAGAGAGCAGGCGCTCTCCATCCGACACTTCAGGGAGCGCTTGAAGACCTAATTCTTCCAAGAACATGTCACCAATTGCTGATCGCTCCACTCAACTTTAACTCCCGCTCTGCTACCCCCATCCTGCTCTGCTCCCTCTAGCATCGGAGCCCCCAGCTACCGTAGGAACCTTACTTGTACCCCCACCGGTGTGCCCTCTGCATACACAGATCTCTGCTGCTGCCTGTCTTGGTTATGCTTTATAAATCTCATGCATACGTATAAAGACATCCCATTATGCAGGCAGATTGACAGTATCTGGCGCTAATGAAAACCAAACAAATACAATGATTGTTGTCTCATCCATATTACATTTTAAATATACATTCGCTTTCCGTTATTTCCCTTTTGTACTTGTGATTGCATCAGCTGGTGGGCCTGGTGGGCATTGTTGGATATGCCAACATCATTGCCCCTCATGGCACAGGTACTCATTTTCTGATCTATAGGGGCAGGACAAAGACTGATATGTTTGTATGTTTGGGATATTTCTTCTATGTGAAAGATAGTGAGCTAAAGACTCTGGGTAAGTCTCTCGTAACCAGGACTAATGTCTGGCAGAGGCACTCCCAGGACCCCCATTAATATATCATTGTGACAGACTGTTATCTTCTCAGAATGTCAAGGGCTCCAAGCAACTGTTGTTTTTCCCCTTGTTCCCACCCTCCTTGAGTGCTTTGAAACACTTTCATGTGTGTAGGCGCTACATAAATAAACAATACAATACAATTGTTTTGCCCGAAAGAACGGAAATAAGCACATATGTTTCTTATGAAATGTGTAGACCTGTGTCCGCAGATAGGAGGTTGGGCATCAAAACCATTCACTATGTCTATAAAAAGTGATGTGCTGGGGCCAGATGTGCAGGTCGAAGTGGATAGATGTCCCTCGTGTAGATACACTGCCCCGAGTAGTTATGAATGACAACTAGATGGACACATAGAGTTAAGCGCGAATTGTCTTTGATGTCACTAGGAACTCTGATGTGAAATGCACCCTATACTTGAAAGCCACCCATCTATAATTCCATAATATGCACCCCCATGAGTCTTTTCTAGCCCCTGCACTTTCCCCATGGACTAGCAATGCAACAGTTGTAGAGGTGAGGGGGGGGGCATGTGAGCAAGCGGTTTGTGTACCGCGAAACGCGTCATTGCCTGCTTCTCTCGCTTTCCACTGCACAAAGAATAAAGGACATTACGTTTCCTGGCAGGGAAAATGTTACAAACGCCATACACAGCAATAGCATAAGCCTGGCATATCGGTAAGTATATCAACAAAGTTATTGAAAACGATGTGTAATGTGAGAGCACTCCCTGGACCAGCTGTCGGTCTTGTGTACGCTTTTTGTGGAAATAACTGTTAATGACGTCAACCGCAGTTTATGGCTGCTTGGGAGAGAATAATGGCTAGTAATGCACCTGAAAACTAATTGGAATGACATTGTTCCACAAGTTACCACGATACTTAGAAGTAGCAAAATAGCAAACGTATCTAACCAAGTGGGCAAAACGCCTGTTCGGGGGAGTGGGGGGTTGGGGGGACGCTCTTATAACGAGTAGGAGGTGCCCTTTTACAAGTTATCTGTCCACTCCACTGCTTCCTTGATTAAGTAAATGAGTGTCTCTCACTGCCCGTGTTTTCCGCTAAGGCGCTGCTCTATGGAGACATCTAGAGGCCACAGTGGGAAGTGGCTCGTTATTAACCACACAACCATGAGCCACAGATAGCCAAATTCCGGAACTGGAGGTTAATTGCCGTCACGTCACGACAGCCCACACTCCTCTCTCTAGCCCGCCCACACTACTATTTTCCCCTTGGCAACAGGCACACAGAATATCTTCCCTTCCTCCTATGAACTGTGAGGAATCTTCACTTCTGAGTACGCAGACGCGTGGCTTCCCAAACAGCACAGGGTACGCCCTAGCCCCAGTATACGAATATTCCAAGGCAGCGAATGGTCCAGTACGGTTTGCCCCAAAATCCTTGGGAGAACCGGCCCGGCTCAGCCGACACCTCCACCAACAATAGCAATGATGACGTTGCCGCTGTCTCCGGGGTGCATCCGCGTCCCTTTCCACAGCCACAACCGTGCCGTTGCCCTGTGTGTGCACAACATTGTTTGCGTTCAATTGTGTCCAATAAAAAAATAATTTTACATCACAGGCGACTTATTTAATTATCTGAATATCACCTCCGTTTTACCTCATTAAATAAAAGTAATGAAAGAAGGGCGCAGCACCATAGACAAGAACACACAGCATGCGTGGTGCGTTTACTGTAGAAGTATACATCAACTCTCGATGTGTTTTCATATGGATTAGGCGGACCCGGCACCTGCCTTTTTCCTTCACTGTAAACTTTGGGGTCTGAATTCAAAACCGTGACAACTACCGGTGAGGCGTCGTTTTAGTTATCGTCAGTCGGTGCACTGTTTCTGAGACCAGCAGCAGTGTCGCCGAGCACAGGCCCGCGAGCCAGGCGTGTGCGCGGCTGCAATGCTGCGCGCTCATTAAGCCACGCACCAATCCGTGTGCAGGGTAGGAAGTGCACGAGCCAGAGAGCACACGAGGACCCGCTCACGGCGGCCACGTGGGTGTGAGTGGGTACAGCAGTGAGGGATCCTAAACGACCAGGGACTCTAAATGACAATAATGCCCCACGTGCTAGACTCGGGTGTCCCTCTTCTCTTCTTCTGACTGGTGGACATAGGACGTGTTTCATTCCGCACTTAACATGAGAAGAATCGGACTGGCACTTACCAGTTGCATGCTGCAGAGGAAGACGAGCGTGCACCTGGCGCTGCAGAACCCCATTGCTCATCCCCGGGAGAAGACGCCCAGTGCCAGGGCTTCCAGGCGCCCCTGAACCCAATCCCGGGGAGAACCGGCGCAGGCTGCACTCTTCCCAACACAGGTCCCCCTGCGAAGGCTCCAACTTGACAGCTCGTACCCCTCGCTGGCACCGGCAGCATTCAGGGGTGTCCTCACCCGGGTCCACCCTGGTCACACAAGTTTCCACCAAAACGAGGGAGCGTTGGCTGCCCCTCCCTTGCTCGCAGGTGCCCTCCTGGGCAGCGTCGCAGGGCCTCTTAGTTCCGGAAGGCTCCAAGGTGCATGAACCCTAAAAGCCCCATTCACGCCTTCTCCTGGAAGGTGCGTCCGCTGGCTGCAGACGCCTCCTCGGCTCTTGACACAGGCTTCTTCCCCCGCCGCGGGCGCGGACTGGTCTCCCCCCTCGAAGCTGCTGCCCCCCGGGGGGAAGTGCTTATCCCAGCCTCCCCTGTCCCCGGCTCTCAGGTCACCTTCTGAGCCGAGGTCCCGTCCCCTCGTCCCTTTTCTGCTTCACACAGCGCTGCCTGTCCACCTACACCGCGCGAGCCGTGGTCTCCATTTACACCGATTCAGAGATGGAAGGAGGACGCCGTGCTGCTGAGACTGGAAGCAGCGCCGCTGCTGCTGGCCCTCAGCAGTGGAGCTGCATCCCACTCCGTCCTGAGAGGAGACAGCCAGGCAACCAGGGACTCCTGTCAGAAGGAAAGGACACGTCCAGTGGGGTCGAACGGGTCAAGAGCACGGAGCCTCGGGTATTTAACCCATTAACCTATGGCAGCCAATAGAGAACACCTGCAAAAGTACAGTTCATTTGCCATTCATTAAAGTTGACTGTTCTCTGAAGTGCACACAGTGAACGCGATTTGTAACTGAAAAAACGGGATTATGCTTCGCTTCTACCATTATGCTTCGCTTCTACCATGGCTGCTTGTAAAGGGGCGCTTGATTCTATCTGAGAGAACCCCCTCCAGGCAATACTGATATTGCAGTCACACGCTATAGAGAGATGAAACCGTTGCTGGCGATGGTTTTGGCCAAAAATACGTCCAAAAGTTATCAGTCAATTTAAAGTGCAAAATTAGGAACGACAAAAACCGCACTCAGACGCCATTACATAAACGCGAGTCAGGTGGAAGCCATAGCCAAATGCAAGTCCATTGTTAATTATCTGTGCAAATGTAACCCATGGTTTTTAGAAACGAACAGGGAAAAACAGATCGACGGGCTCCCGCGCCCTACGAAGGAGGGCCCCTCGGCGGGGGACCCCCCTTAGTGACGACTGCCTCAAAAGGCACGGTGGCGTCGTGGGGTCGGGGGGGGGTGCGAGGGGGGGGTTGGGCGCCGGCCATTACTCCACCCGGGTGAGGGGGTGGAGGGGTGGGGGTGACGTCATCACCCGCGCGCCCGTTGGGGGTTTAAATACACCGCTCGGAGACGCGGGGTCTCTCTCTGCCTGGCTGCCCTCCTATGTTGCTGCGCTGCATGCCTGCGGAGTTTCCAGTGTTCGTGCGGCCGGAGAATCCCTGTTCCGGAGGACGGTTCGTGCTAGCTATTGGGAAGAGCATTCGAATTCTGGTAAGGGTCGACTCGGGAATGGTTTACTGCGGGCGGCAGCGTGCTTGGGATAAGGGTTGTATCGTGCGAAGTGGCAATGTAGGGCGGGCTATGCGTCGGGTCAAAGGATGGTAGGGGGGGCTGCAATGCAAGGGCGACGCGTTTGAGTAAGGGGTTTACGATGCGACGGGCTAGTATGTAGTAACCGAGCACCGCACATCAATGGTCTTAAATGCGCCGGTTTTGAGGGGTGGCGGAGCAGCTAAGGGGCCATATTAGGTATGGGAAATGGTAGTTAGACTGCTCGAAGCTGAGTTGTTAATGAAGGAGTCGGGGGTTGTCGATTTGGGCCACGGCACCGAGATGGCAGCGGGTAAGGGGGACAACTTGGCGCGCTTACGGGACATGAAGGGGGTCAGGCTTTGGGGTAGTTTGGACAGTTTCTATCACTCTGTTACGGCCAGGTACGATTTTAGGTAATAATCGGCAGTTGTAATGCTTGTGGGGTATTCCAATGCGAATTTCTATGTGGCAGATACGGCGGCAAGGCTGCATTGTCTTTTCCGATTGGTTTCGAGCTGCATGGTCGGACGCCCTGGGAAGGCTAAATTTAAAGGACACTTTCGTTGGGCTATTTATTCGGTTTGTTTATGGGGATTATGGATGCCACTCGTCCATAGAGGGGGTGCCACTCGTGCAAGGGAACTACCCCGGATATGTTTGTTATATGCATTTTCCGTTGTGGCCGTGAGGGCCAGCTACGAGAATAGTGGGCAGGCAATGCGTTGGGGGGAATGGTGGAGCTTCTGTCTACAGTTCATGAGGCGGTGGGTTCATGCTAGCTATCAGCATAGCTTTTGGTGAACAATGTGACGGCAACCGGCTCTCGTGGGGAAGGGTCGTTAATGTATAAAACTCTGGCATGACCGCCGTGCCACGCGCTTGTTTTGTTTTAGAATGCAATGCGCGTTGAAATTTTCTTGCAGCTGTTGTATGGGCTCATTGTTGTGGCCCGAAAGCTAAGAGGCTGGTATTTTTGCCTTTGGCCGAGCTGGTCAAGTGGCACAGCGAATAGAGCACTCGCATCCACAGTCAGCCAGAACCTGCTAGCACAGGTTCGAATCCCGGCTGATAATGTATTTTAATTTGTTCGATAAAGAAAGATACTTGGTTGGCGAATCCCACCACCCCCATCCCCCCTCCCACCCGCGCGAACACCGTCCCCATCCCCCCTCCCACCCGCGCGAATCCCACCGCCCCCATCCCCCCTCCCACCCGCGCGAACACCGTTATATGAATTGAATGTATGTATTGATGGCCGCCGCGCCATGCGTGTGTTTTGTATTAAGATAAAGTGTTCTTTTGAAGCTTTTTGCAGTCTCGTAGGGCTTCTATCTTACGATAAGGTGGTGTGGCCCGGGAGCCAAGGCACGGGAAAGTTTGCTTCGAGCCAAGCTGGCCAGGTGGCACAGCGAATAGAGCATTCGCATCCACAGTCAGCCAGAACCTGCTAGCGCAAGTTCGAATCCCGGCGGGGCCAAAAAAAAAAAAAAAAAAAAAAAAAAAAAAAACGATTATGTATATGGGGTGCGTCGGCGTATCCTCAGCGCCATGAGTTTGTTTTGGTGATGAGGCAAGGTTCAGTAGTAATGGCTTACAGCCTGGGGGTGGGTCATCATGGCTGCCGCGCCATGCGTTTGTTCGTTATTCCTCCCAGCGCGGACACCGTCTATGTATAGGGGATGTGTCGGCATGGCCGCCGCTACATGTGTTTGTCGTGTTTATAAGGCAATGTTCGCTGGAAGTGGCTACAGCATAAAGGTCATATGTGGCCCACTTGTCATGATTTGGGGGGGGGGTGCGCTGGGGGATCTCCGAAAAGGGGTTGGTGGGATAGCGCTTCGGTGGCATGGAATGGAGTTATGGTCAGGGCGCTTCGGTGGCATGGAATGGAGTTATGGTCAGGGCGCTCTGCGGTAGGGATGAAGGAGGGGGGTCAGGGGCCAGGCCAAGGTGATGGTGTACTTGGGAAATGTACAGAATGTATGCGGTCATGGCGAAGTGGCTTGGGCAATGTATAGTAATGTAGGGAGAGGTTTGAAATTTTGTTTATCTTAGGATAGAGAATGCGTCGGGCCTTTGGAAAGGGGGGGCAGCCTCCCGTGTAGGAAGGGATGGTTTGAAAACACAGAACGGCACGGGCCTAGACTGTTGGACGGGCTATTGTGGTAGGGCTTTGGGGGTGGATGCCATTGTGGTGGACATCGTTTTCGGTTTGTATTTTAAAATATATGTATATAGTCACTAAACAAAAAAAAAAAAAAAAAAAAAAAAAAAAAAAAAAAGTATATATTATATGTATATAGTCGTGACCAGTTAAACTCGGCGCAATTGATGTCCCCCATGATGACATTTTGTATGACATTGTGAATCGCTTCGCGTGTATGCGTTGTTGGGCTTTCCAATGGGGATGCGCCGAGTGGGGACTGGTCATGGATTCCCACATGCTCTGGGTTGTGGGGGTCTGCACAATTTAACTACATCTTGGCTGAGGGTTTCTTTCAGGGAATTACAAGGGTTTTGTTTTGCCATTGTGTTTTACGGGAAATTTCATAACTACTGGCATAGCCAGTGACTGGCCACTATATATGTCTTCGTTGGTTTTGGCAACTAGCTATTGAAAGCTTGTCACGTAACTGTTGTCCATGTCCTTTGTTTGTGGTGTAGATTTTCAAAATGTATGTACATATTGTGGACCGTATGATTTAATTTGTTTTTAAAAATCTGTGATTCATTAAATTTGATATTAATCATTTTTAATTATGACGGGTCCTTGTTGAGATACTCCAATATTATGAGTTCTGTGTACATGTGGCATCTATATTAACTAGCTCTGTCTCCTTTGTAAATAATGGATTCGTTGGTTTTGTTACACTGGAGTCAACTAATATGTCCTGTGGTGTGGGTTGCACGAAGCCAGTTGCTGGAAGGATTAGAGTGTCGGGGAAGGCGTGTTGCAATTGGGGGGGGGGAATGACGTGGAAATGGAGAGTAGTGGGATGTGACGACACGGGGTGTGTCCTCATTGAAGTGCATGCCAAGTGCGGACGGGGGTTCATATGTTACGTTATCAGGTATATTGTGGCTACACGAGGTTATACAGTTATCATGGTGGACCGGGTACGTACAGGGCACCATGGGGGCGTCATGGGTAATGGCAAGACAGTGGGGCCCCGGGTCGGTTTCGTTTCAAGTGTAATGGTATGCAGGACGAGCTGGTGCGGCGCCTCGCAGGGCGCCCGTGCGGTTGCAGCATTGGGCAGCAGGTACCACTGGGTGAGGCAGGGAGCACGAGGTACCAGTGAAGCGGCTCACAGGGCCTCTGTGGGATGGAACGGTGGGCAGGAGCGATCGGTGCAGCGCCTCGCAGGGCTGCCTACAGACGGGGGCAGGGGGGTCATGTGCTCAAGGTAGCTTAACGCCGCCCCACCTTCCGCTGGGGCTACTGGAAAGGTAGTTGGACGGTTAGGAGAGTTATTTCACATACTACCGTGCCCGGGAGGGGGGGGAAGGTCGTAGTATTTTCCCTGGTTCCACCCCTCGCCTTTGAGCGGCTCGAAACACATTATGCTAGGGGTGATATATGGGATAAACAGCACATCATCTTAAGCGAACGGGGCGGGGCTAACAAAGGGGCAATGCAATGGTTGGCCTTCCCATAGCTCATGCAGTTTTTCCCATCTCCCAGGACACATAGGGCGGAGAAGAGCGACAGAGCCAGGCCCATCGCAGCCGAGGGGGACGGTCGTGTAATCACAAGGTAATGGGGGTACCAAGCATTGCCCGGGGTGGCGACGGGGGCAGTCAAGGGAAGCCGGGTTATGAGAGGGATGGCGATTTTTCTGTACTGAAGGCCGGTTGTGACAGCATTATATTTTCCCACAGGTCGCCATGTTCCACACGCAAGGCCCAGATATGGAGATAGTCGCCGACACACAATTGGACGAAGGGACAGTCGAGGTGGAGACAGCCCTTTCGCCAGCACAGGGTCAGACCATGAACGCGGAAGCATGGGCCACATTTGCAGTACTTGCGAAATCTATAGGGTGGGAAGCGGCGATGATCAAGATGGGCGCCCCCCAGCCTACCGGCGACATTATTATCACGCAAGCGAGCATCTCCCCTTCCCCAAATAATAGCTCCGACTCTCAGTCTTCTTCTGGTTTGGGAGAGTCAGTGGGCTCACGCAAGAGACAAGCAAAAATGAGCGGGTGCCCCAGGGGAAGAAAGACGAAGAGAGAGCTGGAGGAGGATTTGGCCGCTTTGACTGCCTTAGTGGCGGAGGGGAGAGACAGGGAGGCGTCAACTTCTCCGGCGGGTGATCACATTAACAGATCGGGACCCCCTCACCTCACTGGTGAGGCACATGACGAGGCATGGCAAAGCAGGCGTTTTGGGGCTCCGCCGGCCAAGGGACGTGCCTTGGAGGGTGAGTTGGACTGGGGAGCAAAAATGGATATTATAATGGATGTGTTGCGCGGGGGGAATCCTGTGGCGCAAGGGAAGGAGCCAACTAGGGGGGAAGGGGTAACAGGCCCCAGAAAGGTGTGGGCAGCTGGGGAGAAGACCTCGACAAAAAACACTGTCCCCGGGGCTGCACGGTGCGAAGACAACAGGTCAGGGGGACCAGCGAAGTGCGAACACCCGGCAGAGCCTCCCTCCCTCACGGGTAGGGCTGCAGAAGGGCTTCCGGCAATCACGGAAAACAATTACTTATGTTGGCACATACCGGACTGTGTTCAAAAGGAGATTGTGAAAGGAAGGTTCATAGACACCTTTTCACTACTAGAGCACGAAACAAAAGGTTACGATACCCTGCAGGCCAGTGGGAACAGGGAGGGGGTGAAAGCAAGGAAGAGGGTGAGGCCTGAGGAGAACCTCCAGAACTGGGTGGCAGGCTTTAGAATCCTTGCACAAATCATAGTTCAGTCAAAGCCCGAGCAGGGGCCGGCGCTTTACAATTATAGCCAATGCGTAATTGAAGAGCATAGGAAGTGGGGGGGTACTGCATGGCTTCTGAGGGATCAGAGGTTTAGGAAAAGAATGGAAGTCGACCCCAAGCTGAAATGGGAACACAAACTAGTGGAGGATTGGTTGGATCCAAGGCCGGTTTCTGCCGACAGTCTCATCACAAGGGGATCCAGCACAGTTGGGCAAGCTTTCGATGGAACGCGCGCCGTGCAGCAGGCGTTGCCATCCACTTCAAGGGCAGGGCGCAGGGAGTTTCAACAGTTTGAGGCCCCCTCAGGGCCAGTTGGGGAGAGGGGGTGGCTAAGTTCACAGCCAGAAAATTCCAGAGGGGGGAGAGGGGGCGTAGGCACGCAAGGGTTGGCGCGCATAGCCCGTCCATGCAGAAACTTCAATGATGGCCACTGCAATTGGGTGCCCCATTGCCGTTTTAGGCACGAGTGTTCCACATGCGGCAGCATGACACACGCTGCAAAATTTTGCAGGTCTGCGGGACCGGGCCCGAATACGTGGCCCCACAAAGAGGGCAGTGCACCCAACATGTAATACTCGCGATGCCCCGATACTCTTTGTCATTGCAACAGATCATGCCATGTGTATACACTAATAAATGTATCTCTCTTTAAGGTAACGCAGCTCGTGTTTCATTTGTCTCGAGGGAGCACCACGCATACCTAAACGCCGGCGCAGGGGGACCCCAGCACGATGGTAATAACTGCAAACGGGGGGGAAGGACAGGGGTGCGCGGTCGCACGGCAAGGGGTGGAGAGCAGGGGAATAACCCATTCGGGGGTGGCGAGTGCGCTTTAAGGGGAGCAGCGTCGTTCATTGCCCAGAGCGGGGGGGACCTAGCACAAAAGGGGCCATCTCCCATCGTTCTTCCAAAACTCTTGCCTTGGTTAGCCCGCTATCCCGCTGTGCGGGAGAGGAACATCTTGTTGAAAGGTTTCACTGGGGGTTTTACAATTCCGTATGCAGGGCCTTTGATGCAACGCTCAGCAGATAACTCCAAGTCAGTGAAAGTCTACCCCGGGGTGGTTCGGGACAAGATAAAGAAAGAACTTTGTTTGGGGAGGGTGGTAGGCCCATACGCGTCCCCCCCCTTGGACAACCTCATAGTGTCACCCCTGGGTGTGGTGCCCAAGAAGGAGCAAGGAAAATTCCGACTAATACATAACTTATCGCACCCCAGGGGCAACTCAGTTAATGACTGGCTGGATGAAAAGGTATGCGCAGTATCATATGCATCCTTTGACCAGGCGGTGGACGGGGCCAGGAGTTTGGGGAGAGGCGCACTAATGGCCAAAGTGGACATAGAGGCGGCTTTTAGATTGCTCCCGGTCAACCCTGATAGTTTTCACCTGTTGGGTTTCCAGTTTGAGGGGGGGATCTATGTGGATAAATGTATGCCGATGGGATGCAGCATATCCTGCGCCTACTTTGAAACATTTAGCACATTCTTGGAATGGGCAGTGCATGTGTTAGAAAGCAGGGGAGTCAAAACACATTATTTGGACGATTTCCTGTTCATCGGGGGGAAGGGCACGGACATTTGTGGCTCCCTATTGGAAAAATTCATCGGTCTAGCCGCCGAGTTGGGGGTTCCATTGGCCGGGGAAAAAACAGAAGGTCCCTGCACCCGTTTGACCTACCTGGGGATAGAGATCGACACAACGGAAGGCCTATGCAGACTGCCCCAGGAGAAGGTAGAGGAATGCATTGCTCAAATAGACACAGTGCTCAGCTGCCACAGGGTATCCTTGAGAGATATACAGTCTTTGATTGGAAGGTTGAACTTTGCAGGGAGGGTGATCCCGGCAGGGCGGGTGTTTGCAAGGCGGTTAACAGCAGCGGCAGGGCGGGCCTCCAAAGGTTGGCATAGGATTCGCTTGGGCGCAGGTATAAGGGACGATCTGCTCATGTGGAAGAACTTCCTGGCAGAATTCAATGGGGTGCGCTTATGGAAGGCCCCCTGGGTAACATGCAACGAGCTCCAGCTTTTCACCGATGCAAGCGGCAGGCACGGTTTCGGGGTAATTCTGGGCACACAGTGGTGTAGAGCGGACTGGCCGAGCGTTTGGGCAAGGAAGGGATGGTGCAGAAACATCAACGTACTGGAATTGTTCCCAATTTTAGTGGCTTTACATCTCTGGCCTAGCATTTTAGCAAACAAGCGTCTGACGGTATGGTCGGACAACATGGCGGTAGTGGTGGGTATAAATACACAGGTGGCCCATTGTCCAGCCACCCTGAGCCTGCTGCGCCACATGGTGAGAATTGGGCTCAGAATTAACACAGAGTTGCGGGCGCGCCACATTCCAGGTGTCCTTAACATTGCTGCGGATGCACTTTCTCGTTCGCAGATGGGTCGATTCCGGAAGGCACATCCAGGGGCAAACAAGGACATGGTACCGTTCAACGGCGAGTGGTGGAGCCTCGTGACCTGGAAAGGGGTATGAGGGCACTAGCGGACAGGGCACTTTCGGAAGGGTCAAGGGAGAGGTACAGCAGGGATTTTAAGACTTTTCTAAAAGTCACGGGGGACTGGAACAATGATCTCGGGGAAGTCAAGGTACAACAATTCTTACTATGGGCCAGGGAAAACCGCAAGTCCAAATCTTGGGTCGCAGGGCACTTAAGTGCCATCGCCTTCCACAGCCAGCTAGCAGGCGGCAGTGACCCTACCAAGGGCTTCTTAGTAAGGGCAGCCTTGAGGGGTTGGGACAGGGGGGAACCCCCGAGCAAGGACGATAGACGTCCTATCCATTTTGAACTGTTAAAACAGATGCTCACTCGAGTAAATTTCGTATGTTTCTCCCCATATGAGTGCGTTCTTTTCAAAGCATGCTTCACTTTGGCCTTCTTTGGAGCCTTACGCCCCAGTGAATTGATTGCCCGCTCCAAGCATGATCGGGAATTCAGGGCGCTACGTAGGGGTGACATAAGCATATCAGAGGGAGCACTGAAGGTGACGATAAGGAGTTCAAAAACTGACCAGCGGGGCACCGGAAGGAGCCTGGTGCTGGGGTGTTTGGGGGTGGCGGATTACTGCCCGGTCATGACCATGGGGGCGTTCTTGGGGGCCAGGAATGGGGGCCAGGGATACTTGTTCATACACGAGGACGGCTCCCCCCTCACGCAATTTCAATTTAGGAAGGTAATGGCTTTGGCTCTCGCTGGCATCAGGGGTATCAGCGGGCTCTTCACGCCTCACTCTTTTCGAATAGGGGCAGCGACAACAGCATTTCAGGAGGGACTGGGGGAAGAGAGCATTAAGAGGATTGGGAGGTGGCAATCCGACAAGTACAAACTTTACATAAGGCCAGAAGGTTTATAGGTGGGGTCGCATCGTGGGGGGTAGGGGGTAGGGGGAGGAAGCCTTGGGAGCCAGGGGCGACATGGGGACGCGACATTTACCAACCCGGAACATTATCTCTCCACAGATCGCAAGTCGGTGTGGGTTATCGGCCACTCATTCGTGGCCCGAGCAGCAAAGGGCGCGGAGAAGGAATATCAAGACACGCATATGGGTTTCGCGCGGACCCAAGTACACTGGGCATACAAAGGGGGGATGAGATGGGATGATGTGTGGGGGGTGTTGGACGGTTGCAGACGACGTCATGGACGCCCGGACATAATAATGATACACTTGGGGGGTAATGACCTAGTGGACAGGGGGCGAAGGGGGTTGCTGGCGGGGATGAGGGCCGGCCTCACCCAAATTGGAAACAGTTTCCGGGGCACGACATTGGCATGGTCGGAGATCATACCCAGGCAGATTTGGAGGGGGGCATATTCCCAGGGGGGCATCGAGGAATCCAGGCGGAAATTGAATATGAAACTAGGAAAATTCCTGATCAGCAGGGGCTTTGGTTGGGTCAAGCACGCCTTGATCAGTTTGAAAACTCCGGGTTGTTTTGCCAATGACAAAGTCCACTTATCAGAAGTGGGGGTAAGGGTGATGGTGTACAACTTCAAAGATGCCCTGGAAGGAATGGGCTGCTTATGAGTGCAGGCGGGGGCCATCCGGGGGGGGGGTCAAAACGACAGCAGGCCTTCAAAGGGTCCAAACGCTCCCTCACTAACCAGGCTTAGGGGGGGGGCCCCCGTTAAGGGAACGGAACGGTCAAGGGAAGACCTCAGTCGGCATCATCACGCCACCGGTTCTTGCCGGAGGGCCAGCGCGTCTGTTACGGTTGGAATGAATGGTGTGGTGAAGGAGCGGGTGGCTAGGACAACTGGGGACTAGGGTACTAAGGCGACCAGGTGCATGAGGGGAACTCACTGCGGCCGGTGGCCCGCTGTGAGTCATGGCGGTGACACCGGTCGCAGCGACCGGTCTCTTGCAGACAAGCCCAGCGGATGTTACCTGGTGTTCCCGTTAGAAAGTACTGGCGGATACCACAAGGGGAACTGCACAGCCATCAGTTTATTAAGAACGGCGCCCAGGAGTATTAGACTCAGGGGAGGCCCACATTAATGGGGAGGGTTAGGGGGTTTGGAAGACCTTTCCAACTCCAAAAGTGGGTGGGGGAAATGGGAAGTGCATCTTTGGAAATTGAAAATGGCAAAGCAACATTGAAGTCAGCAAGGGGGGGTGAATTGAAAAGTTGGCACTGCAAACGGGGCTCCGGCAAGTACGTTGGTAACTGAGGGGAAGGGGGGCCCAAGGGAGATTGGGGGACGATAGGTGGGGCTCAAGTGAAGGGGCCCCTTTGGGATTGGCAGCTTAAGGAGATCAAAAGAAACCAGGGGGGGGCCTGGGAGTGCGGGGGCTAGGGGCCTGGGGTGACGCAGGGGAAGTGGAGGGGGATGAGAAGGCCGTTGGGGCTCTGGGGGATAGGTATGCGCGGGATGGATGGGGCTCTCTAGATCAGGAGGGCGCAATGGGGGCCGGGGGGGGATGGGACAACGAAGGCGGCGGGGAGAGTCAGGGCTGATCGGGGTCTTGGCTAAAGGGGGAGAGGGGGCTCCCTGGCAGGATGGGCTGGAGGAAGACCCGTTTGGGGTGAGAAAGAACTAGGTTTTTAATAAGCCAACCCGGGGAAACGGGGAAGAGGGAACCCAGGGAAAAGGGAGCAAGAAGGGGAAAGGAGACCGGAACACCTCCTTTAGAAGGAGCCTAAGCGGTAATGAACAATGAAGAAAGTAAAGCAAGGAACAAAGAATTGCACTTAAATAGCGTTGGGGAAAGAAATTGAAAAGAAAAAATTGCAAAAGAAAGAAATGGCCAAGGGGTAGAGAGGGACTGCTGAGGAAGGGTCTGGGCGCCCGCGTCGGGTCCCCCAAGGACCCGAGGGGGCGGGGGGGGAAAGTTGCTTGCACTCAGAGTAGAAAATCCTGAGCGTGAACGGAACACCTGTAAGCTAACTCCTGACTTTATGTGTAATAAAGTTTGCTGCGGCAATTTTTTCTCCCACTCATCCTACTGGTCTCTGCCTATCCTTTGGGGGGGACGGGGGGTGGGTTACTTTGGGAGGGGGGTAGTTGGGAATGAGTGAGAGTCGGAAAGTCGGAAAGTGGAATGAGGGAATGTGGAATGAGAGCTGGGGGGTGGAGGAGGAGGGGGGGGGGGGGGTTATTGGGAGCAGCGTGGGGGGCCACCGTGCCACACCACTGAGGGTGTCGGCGCTACGACGGGCTCCCGCGCCCTACGAAGGAGGGCCCCTCGGCGGGGGACCCCCCTTAGTGACGACTGCCTCAAAAGGCACGGTGGCGTCGTGGGGTCGGGGGGGGGTGCGAGGGGGGGGTTGGGCGCCGGCCATTACTCCACCCGGGTGAGGGGGTGGAGGGGTGGGGGTGACGTCATCACCCGCGCGCCCGTTGGGGGTTTAAATACACCGCTCGGAGACGCGGGGTCTCTCTCTGCCTGGCTGCCCTCCTATGTTGCCCTCCCACCCTCCCTCTTTACAATGTTGTACTGATGTGTGGTGTTTTTCTTACAGACAAGCCCAGCGGATGTTACCTGGTGTTCCCGTTAGAAAGTACTGGCGGATACCACAAGGGGAACTGCACAGCCATCAGTTTATTAAGAACGGCGCCCAGGAGTATTAGACTCAGGGGAGGCCCACATTAATGGGGAGGGTTAGGGGGTTTGGAAGACCTTTCCAACTCCAAAAGTGGGTGGGGGAAATGGGAAGTGCATCTTTGGAAATTGAAAATGGCAAAGCAACATTGAAGTCAGCAAGGGGGGGTGAATTGAAAAGTTGGCACTGCAAACGGGGCTCCGGCAAGTACGTTGGTAACTGAGGGGAAGGGGGGCCCAAGGGAGATTGGGGGACGATAGGTGGGGCTCAAGTGAAGGGGCCCCTTTGGGATTGGCAGCTTAAGGAGATCAAAAGAAACCAGGGGGGGGCCTGGGAGTGCGGGGGCTAGGGGCCTGGGGTGACGCAGGGGAAGTGGAGGGGGATGAGAAGGCCGTTGGGGCTCTGGGGGATAGGTATGCGCGGGATGGATGGGGCTCTCTAGATCAGGAGGGCGCAATGGGGGCCGGGGGGGGATGGGACAACGAAGGCAGCGGGGAGAGTCAGGGCTGATCGGGGTCTTGGCTAAAGGGGGAGAGGGGGCTCCCTGGCAGGATGGGCTGGAGGAAGACCCGTTTGGGGTGAGAAAGAACTAGGTTTTTAATAAGCCAACCCGGGGAAACGGGGAAGAGGGAACCCAGGGAAAAGGGAGCAAGAAGGGGAAAGGAGACCGGAACACCTCCTTTAGAAGGAGCCTAAGCGGTAATGAACAATGAAGAAAGTAAAGCAAGGAACAAAGAATTGCACTTAAATAGCGTTGGGGAAAGAAATTGAAAAGAAAAAATTGCAAAAGAAAGAAATGGCCAAGGGGTAGAGAGGGACTGCTGAGGAAGGGTCTGGGCGCCCGCGTCGGGTCCCCCAAGGACCCGAGGGGGCGGGGGGGGAAAGTTGCTTGCACTCAGAGTAGAAAATCCTGAGCGTGAACGGAACACCTGTAAGCTAACTCCTGACTTTATGTGTAATAAAGTTTGCTGCGGCAATTTTTTCTCCCACTCATCCTACTGGTCTCTGCCTATCCTTTGGGGGGGACGGGGGGGTGGGTTACTTTGGGAGGGGGGTAGTTGGGAATGAGTGAGAGTCGGAAAGTCGGAAAGTGGAATGAGGGAATGTGGAATGAGAGCTGGGGGGTGGAGGAGGAGGGGGGGGGGGTTATTGGGAGCAGCGTGGGGGGCCACCGTGCCACACCACTGAGGGTGTCGGCGCTAAGTGTTTCAGCATCTTCATAGTCCATACCGTACGCAAACTTTACCCACCCTGAAGGTTTTTTCCCACCACACAAGCCAAACATGGTGTGACGAATCAACTTCCGGGGTACCAGTGGTCCAGGGGTGAATATTGATTCCTAAACCAGCATTCAGCCCCACAACTCTAATACCCCAGAAGGGATCAGAACACATTGGAATAACAAGCAAATTATAAACCTCCTTGTCCAACTTTGGTAACATGGACGAAACGGCAGGCTTATTTTTGAAAGGTAGTGGATAGTTGGCTAGTTGCACCACAGCGAAAATACAATTATTACCCAATGATAAAAGGGACTGTCCAGTCAAGGTTTCATCAAAAATATCTATTTATATCACAACAGACAGTTCTAGCAACATTGTGAAATACAACCCACCCTGTAAAGGAATGCAGAGAACAGACAGTTTCAAAGAAGGAAAAGGGATGCACTCTGGATACTGACGGGAGGGTACTCAGTATGGTTAATAATCACAACAGTTTAAGGTTTTGGCTTCAGCACCAAGGGAGCAATGGGTCTTAATATGCCCCCGGAGGCCTTCCAGGAAGGACCAGGGGTACAGGACAACAATGTACCTTGTGCTGTAGATGTTCTTGGTGCTCATCAGGGTCAAGTCGGCTTCAGGGCACTTTGCAGGCTTCTGTCACTGAGTTCAAGACAGGATTCAGCTGCTTGTATCAGGCGGCAAGACAGTTCGGCGAGCGAAGCTGGATGAATGGCTGCAGGCTGGACTACATGGCTTCTCGGGGTCAGGAATCGTCTCAGTGCTGATCAGTGTTTCTGAAGCACTGGTCGAGGCATCTCAGAGGTTTTTAAACAAATGTTGATTGACAATGGTCAGCGTTGCAGTCGCTTGCAGCACAAGGAACTCTGCTGGTTCGAAAATGTTCTTTTCGGCAGACAGTGGTAGATGCTTGTTGATATACTTCTCCCACCTTCTTCAATAAGGCTTGTGTCGTCCTTTTAGGCTGACGGCCCACAGCTATGGAGTGTGTTGCAGGCAGCTGCCTTATCCTCGGTTGTAGGTTCAGAGACCCTCTGACACTTCCTACCTAGGAAGCTTGCTGCAGAGTCTAGCAGGGAATGCTGTGTACTGGCTAGGTACAGGTTCTGCAGTGGCTGGAGGGTCTTCTGAGTTCTGGCTCTCCCTCTGTTCCTGAGGAGATGTTTAGGTGAAGGATCTTACTTTTCTCTCTGGAAATCCTGGTCACTACCGGCGTGGCCTACGTAAACACACAATCCCATACATGTCAGTTCACTGTCATTGATACAGCTTCAGGTTGACACAGTCACATTTAAAAGATTTTTGGGTTTTCTGTTTCCTTTGTTAACCTCTGCAGCCAGGCCCTATGTGGACCTGTTTGAAGAACCATCTAATTGCTATGTTAATCGCTGCCACCATCTGAAGGGCCTAACAATAGAGCAGGGCGGATCTGTGGAGCCTTTGTTAGTTAATCAGGCTTCCTGTGGCAGAGGCAAGCTTGTCCCTCTCCAAGTGCTTTAAGTGGGGTAATAAATTGAGGAGGGGCCCTCATTTGGGGGGTGGCTTGCCTGATGGGTGTGGCCTAACTTATGACGGCGTGGCCTAACTTATGAAGGCATGACCTAAAGAAGGGCATGTAAAAATGAATAGGAGTGGTCTCGTCTACACAACTAAGCACATACTGTAACACTACTGGTACAACCAAAATCTGTGTTCCTGGGCACATTATTTAATTGCACTGTTGAGGGTGAGGCTTTTTAAAAAGAGAGAAAGCTGACTCTTTTAATATAAAATACAAGCAGTCCTTGCATTCGGGGAGGGGGGCCTTGTTAGGGAGAATTCTCTCTTTAGGCTGAATTTCCTAACCTAGTGAGTCCCCCAGCAGTGTTGCTGGATTTCTGGAGTTTGTTTTTTTCTCCTGCCAAGAGTGAGACTCTTTTTCTCCCACTCTTGGACATGATTATGGTGTTTCTTTGACTGTTAATGTGTTTTCTGGGCTATGGGGTCCTTTACTCCATAGGGTCTCATGTGTTTTTACTATGTGTGTTACACAGCACCCTCCGTGCAGTAACACAGGGGTGTCATAGTGACACCCCACAATAGACTCCATACCCTGGGACTGACTACTGTCTCCCAGGGCATGTAAAGTCACCATTGGCTTTACTAGTCCCAAATTATTAACAGAAACCGGTACAAACCATCATATTGTGGACGTACTGGTCGGGGCAATTCGATTGCCCCGGGGTCTGTTAGTCGAGGGGGCACGTCTCCGTCACCCCTGATCGAGTTTTGGCCGGTGGCAGTGGATACTACTTTTTATATTCGACCGCAAATATATCCCAATGGGATTTTCCCATTGTTCGAGGCTACCAACTTTAATTATTTAATTCTCATAGCCTCGAACATACCGCCGGTTTATTTATTTAATAATAATTCGCCGGTTGGTATTTTTTGCCAGGACTCGATTCTAAAATGGCGTTTGTGTTCTCTTCTGCGACTCCAACCCAAGTCGAGCCCTTTGTTCCACTTTTTGGCGGGCTTCTCCACAGAAGCCTCCAAAAGTGGTGCCACTCTGTCTGGGTACCACAGGGGGTGTGGGAGGGGGTTTAGGCACCCTGGACTGAGTTACCTTGGTAACTCAAGTCGCACTCTTGTGTGATTGGCCCAAGTGGTGAGCCGGCCAGCTCACCACTCAGCATGTTTGATTGACAGCTAGGCTGAGTGAATGGGGGTATGCTGCATAATAGCAGGGGTTTGGGGACTGGAACTTCAGAAGTCGCCACAGGACCTGAGAATCCGACGAGGGAGAAGCTGAGCCAACCTACCACGACGACACCACTGGTGGAGCCCTGCAGAACCGACTCACCACTTCCCGACAACAGAGAAGATCTCCCGGTTGGAGAGGCTTCTTCCCCTGACTGGTGGGCACAACCAGTTTACCTTCTTTTCTTCGCACCCCAGACCGGTTTGTGGTCAAACTGCCTGTGCCAAGCACCCCAGCGGCCGGATAGGCACTTACCACTGAACCCGTGAATCAACGGACCGCTCCTTGTACCTAAGAAACACCGTGGCTGGCTTCTTCCTGGCAGTGCAACGGACTCCTGTCTTCCTCCCCAACGAGATCCTCTCTTCCCCCGGACGAAGCACCAACTTGCATCCGCTGCCAGGAACAACTGCCCCCGCTGGAGTGTTCTCACCACTTTAAGGTACCGTGTCCGCCAGGCCTCCCTTTCTAAAGATTGCTATAAGGTAATAATAACCCCTTAACCTTCTGGAAAGGGCTGGCCGCCTTGAACCTCTAACTGGTCCCTTTCTTTGGTCCAACTCCTTTTTGAACCGTTACAAGACTTTTGTGAACTGCAACCGTGTGACCTTGGATGCATTTCGTTTTGATCCTCTTAAAGCGGATCCGACCTACTGACTCTGAATTCACGGTGTTACTTTGCCTTCCTCTCTTGTTGTGTTCGTGAAAAATTGTTGGGATCTGTTTCAATTTATTCTCTGCTTCTCTCTCCCTTTTTAAAAACAAATTATTAGAGTGCCATCTACGTTAAGCGCTCAGCGCTGTCTGAAAATAAGTGGGGCTTTAATTAAGACTTGTCTAATCTTCGTTTAAGGGAGTGTATATCTTTTAGTGACCGTGTTTTTGAATTGCTTACTATTAGTGCCTGTGTGTTTTTCTAGATGTGGTTTTAAATAAATAATTATATCTCTTTTACACCAAGCCCTGGTCGGTGTTTACTTGTTCTATTGTATTCTCTTGACCTATTGTGAATACTCTATATACTGCTTAACTCTTCTTGAGGGAAGTCTGACTGCTCAGCCACAGCTGCCAAGTGAATCTGTGTGGTTCAGACTGCTACCAAGTGGGTTTACTGCCAAACACCTGTAGTCCTATATCTTTTGCAGTGGTCCCAGAGGGAACTGCACAGGTGTCTGCCTAACACTGGTGTACAGCAGTGGGATTTGTATTGAGTATACACTTTAGAGTGCTTGTTGAACACTTTAGGACAACTAACCACAGAGTTTAGCACCAAGAAGCTGATTGTATAACTATGTCTGCTATGGAGAGTTATACCCTAGAATCATTGTCTGCCAAAACTGCTGATAGCTTAAGAGTATTGTGTAGACATAAGAATCTCTCTGAGAAGGGCAAGAAAATGGAACTTATAGAAAGATTGTTAGAAAACCAAAGTCTGGGTGGTGCAGAGGAATCTACCCCCCCCCCCAGCAAATGTAGAAAACAGTGATGGTATTGATCTGAATCAAAGTCTTGATAATGAGTCAGAAGAGGAAAACAAACCTAATGAAGTTGGCCACTCTGAGCCTCTGTCTGCCTTACGTACTGTACCTACTGGGCCTATACCAGGTCCTACATGCAACCCTGCTTATTTTGAACTTGAAAAAATGAAGCTTGAATTAGAGTACAAACGTTTTATTGCTCAATCTGAAAGAAACCAAGAGCTAGAGTTCAGAAGAATGAATGCCCAGGCTGAGCAGAAGCAAGCTGAGTTAAGACTCAGAGAAATAGAGCTTAATCATGAACTAGAAATGAAAAAGTTATCTGTGGAAAATGCTTCTCTCTCCTCTGGTTCTTCTAGGAGTTCCAGTACCAAAAGACCCCTGATGCCTAAGGAATTAGTGGGTATGTATGAACCTAAGTTGGATGTGTTGGATTGGTTAAAAATGTTTGAGTATAATCATGGGCTCCAGGACATCACAGGGAGTGAGTTACTTCCCTGGTTGTTCTCTAGGCTTCCCCCTGTTGCAACTGATGTGGTAATGGAGTTAGGGGAGGTGGATAAGAATGATTATGAATGCGTGAAACTAGCCTTGATAGCTAGATTTGGGAAGACCCCTTCCCAGTACCTTAAGAGGTTTAGGACCCTCAAAAAGCATGATGGTACCCCTTGGGCTACCTGAGTGAGTGAAAGTTTGAAAAACTTAGAGGGATGGATTAAGGGTTACAGCGTTAACACTTATGAAGGAATGAAGAATCTTGTAATGTTGGAGTCAATTTATGATGCCTGCTCTCCTGAGCTCAGACAACACTTGGCTGATTCAAAGGAATTAGATTCCAGGAAGTTAGCTAAGGCTGCGGACTTGTGGGTTGCCAACAGGGCCACTCACAAGGATTCTGGGGCTACTCAGAAAAAGGATGAGGGAAAACAGCCAAAGAAGGACTCCAAAGAGAATTCTAATAATTCCAACTCCAAAGAGGGTCCCGAACAGAACCAAAAGGGTAAGCCACCAGGGAAACCAAATCAGGCTAGTGTACCTCCTGGTGCCAAACCAGAAGGAGGTCAGAACAAGCCACCATTCCAGAACGCATTTGGTAAATGCTTTGTTTGTGGCTCTACTGACCATGTGAAAGGAGATCCCAGATGTAAGGGTAAACCTTCAGGGGTCCAGCTTGTCTCCTTAGCCTTCGCGCCAGAGGAGGAAGTACAAATGGCAAGTGTAATCTTTCTACTACTGGCTGATAAACCCATTGGAGTCTCAGCCAGTGTTTCTTTAGTGTCTCTGGGTTTGTGGGAACAACAGAACCTAGATGTCTATAATTCTATCCCAGAAAATACTAAAGAGTATTATAAGGACAGTGTCCAGGTGAATGGTCAGGAGACTCCTGCCATTAGGGACACTGGGGCCAGCATAACTGTGGTGGACAAATCGTTTTTTCAGGCTGAGGATGTTGCTAAGGCACCCAAACACCTCACCAAGTTAGCTGGATGGCCTGTGCAGATGCTTCTCCAATTACCAGTTCTCATCCAGTGTAATGACATGACTGTGAAGATACCTGTCAGCATACACAGTGAGCTGCCAGGAAGGGTTCTGCTGGGTAATGACTTGAAAACTCTTGGAGTAGTGTCACATACCCCTAGACCTCCTAGTAAAAGGTTACAGGAGCTCACCAGACCTGCAAGAGAGAGAACCATGAGAGGTGCTCCCAAGGAGATGATGAAGAAAGAGATCACTCCTGCTCCACTGGAGATGTCAGCTGCTGACTCTAAGCAACAAGAAGCAAAGGGGAAACCTAAGACTTCTAACAAAAAACCAGAAGTCAGCACTCCAGTGCAGCCAACCAGGACTTCCCCTAGGTTGTCCAAAGTTACACCAGTAACTCCCCCTCCAGCTGAGGCTGAGAGGGAGGTACAACCCTGTGTGGTTGAACTAGACTCTGAAGAAGAGCTAGTGGAAGGCCAGGAACTCATTGGAGATCTGGATCCTGTTGACCATCCTGAGCTGCAGTCTTTACTGGCAGAAGGTGGACCCAACAGGGCAGACTTCAGTAAGGGACAGAGAGAATGTCCAACTCTGGAAGGTCTTTGCCACCAGGCAGATGCTCAGGCTGAACGGCAAGAGCCTGGGAAATCTAGGTTACACTGGGAAGATGGCCTCTTCTACAGTGAACCAACCAAGTCTGCACCTGGGGACAACAAACGACTTGTAGTACCCCAAGAGAACAGACCACAGTTCTTGCAGTTAGCCCATGAGATTCCTTTGGCTGGTCACTTCAGTTTCAAGAAGACTAAGGAAAGGCTCTCACTCTACTTTTATTGGCCAAAGATGGGGGCTGAAGTAGACAAATACTGCAGGAGCTGCCACACTTGCCAGACTTCTGGTAAGGTTGGCTCCAAGAATGTGGCACCTTTAGTGCCTCTCCCAGTTGTGGGAGTCCCATTTGAGAGAGTAGGGATTGACATTGTTGGTCCCCTTGATCCTCCAACCTCCTCAGGCAACAGGTTTATACTTGTTGTAGTAGACCATGCTACTAGGTACCCTGAGGCAATTCCTATGAGGACTGTTACAGCTCCGGCTGTGGCTAAGGCCCTCCTTGGTATTTTTACCAGGGTTGGGTTTCCTAAGGAAGTAATTTCTGACAGGGGGTCAAATTTTATGTCCCACTACATGAAAGCCATGTGGAAAACCTGCAGAGTTACTTACAAGTTCTCAACCTTATACCGCCCTCAGACAAATGGGCTGGTTGAAAGGTTCAACCAAACCATGAAGAGCATGATAGGCGCTTTAGAGGACCCCCTTAAAAGAAAGTGGGACCTTCTACTGCCATGCCTTCTCTTTGCTTATAGAGAAGTCCCTCAGGAGGGAGTAGGTTATTCTCCCTTCGAACTTCTTTATGGTAATCCGGTCAGAGGTCCATTGGCCCTGATCAAGGAGGGGTAGGAGAGTGTTCCTTCCCCCAAGCCAGTCAGAGTGACTGACTACGTGATAGGTCTCCGAAAGAGAATGTCACAAATGATGGCAGAAGCAAGTGATAACTTGAAAGCTGGACAAGCATTGGTCAAACACTGGCATGACCAAAAGGCTAACATAGTTGAGTTTACTCAGGACCAGCTAGTTCTCATTATGATTCCAACAAGGCAGAGGGCCTTGCAAGACAAATGGATGGGACCCTTCAAAGATGTGGGTAAACTTGGAGAGGTCAACTATCTGGTGGACTTGGGCAACCCCAAGGAGGCTCCAACAGTCTTCCACACCAACAGACTAAACGCGTATGACTCCAGACCTGATGTAGGAGCTTTGCTTCTAGCATCATCAGAGGAGGAAGAAGAGAGTGAAGCTCTTCCTGATCTCCTCCGAGGCTTACCTTTAGACGAAAAGATTGAAGGAGTAAATCTCTCTTCAAATCTGACACATGAGCAAACGGAAGAGTGCAAGTCTATGTTAAATCAGTTTGTCTCCCTGTTCTCACTTTCACCAGGCTTGACCCCTTGGGGACAGCATGACATACTCACTGGTGACTGTCTGCCAGTCAAAAGCAGAGGATATCGAATGTCAGAAAATATAAGGACCCACATCAAAGGTGAGGTCAACAAGATGCTTGATCTCGGGGTAATAGAGCCTCTACAAGTCCATGGTCTAGCCCAGTTGTGTTAGTACCAAAGGCAGGATCTAAATAACGTAGATTCTGCGTGGATTACAGAGCTCTTAATGCAGTCACTAAGACTGATGCCCACCCTTTGCCAAGGATATATGAGTTGGTGGAAAGGCTTGGTGCAGCCAAGTTCCTCAGCACATTTGACTTGACGTCAGGCTATTGGCAAATAGCCCTGACAGACCATGCCAAGGAGAAAACTGCATTTTCTACCCCAGTTGGCTTATACCACTTTAAGGTTATGCCTTTTGGATTGAGAAATGCACCTGCTACATTTCAAAGGATGCTAAACCAGGTTCTGAATGGCATGGAGAACTTCTGCACGGCATACTTGGATGACATAGCAGTGTTCAGCAATTCCTGGGAAGAACAGGTGGACCACCTGAGATATGTTTTGCAGGCTCTTGGGAAGGCCAATCTGACCATAAAGGCAAGTAAATGCCAGATTGGACAGAGTAAAGTGGTCTACCTTGGACATGAGGTAGGAGGTGGAGAAATAAGGCCTTTGCCCAGTAAGATTGAAGCTGTGCAAAATTGGACAACACCTACTACTCAGACCCAGGTGAGAGCCTTCTTAGGTCTCACTGGGTATTACACGAATTTCATTGAGAACTATGGGTCCATAGCTTCTCCACTGAATGTCATCTCCTCTCCTAAATTCCCTAAAAAGGTTAGGTGGAATGAGGAATGCAATCAGGCCTTTGAAACCCTGAAAAAGACTCTTTGCCAAGCCCCAGTACTCAGAGCTCCTGACTACCACCAAACTTTCATTGTGCAAACAGATGCTTCAAATGTAGGAATAGGTGCAGTCCTCAGTCAACTGGATGGGAAAGGTAGGGAGCACCCCATTTGCTTCATCAGTAGAAAACTGAAGGATCCTGAAACAAGGTTGGCAACCATTGAACGAGAGTGTTTTGCTATTGTGTGGGCTCTGAAGAAGTTTAGGCCATACTTGTATGGTTCTACTTCTGTCATTCAGACTGACCACCAACCCTTGAGATGGTTAATGCAAATGAAAGGGGAAAACCCAAAACTATTGAGATGGTCAATCTGCCTGCAAGGGTTTGATTTCACCATTGAGCACAGGTCAGGGTGTCACCAACAAAATGCTGATGTTCTCTCTAGGATGTATGTCATCGACTAGAGGTATGAGATTCATCCAGGAGTGGATTAAATCCTCCTGTCCCTTAGTCTGGGGGGGGGGGGCGAGTGTTAGGGAGAATTCTCTCTTTAGGCTGAATTTCCTAACCTAGTGAGTCCCCCAGCAGCTTTGCTGGATTTCTGGAGTTTGGTTTTTTCTCCTGCCAAGAGTGAGACTCTTTTTCTGCCACTCTTGGACATGATTATGGTGTTCCTTTGTTAATGTGTTTTCTGGGCTATGGGGTCCTTTACTCCATGGGGTCTCATGTGTTTTTACTATGTGTGTTACACAGCACCCTCCGTGCAGTAACACAGGGGTGTCATAGTGACACCCCACCATAGACTCCATACCCTGGGACTGACTATTGTCTCCCAGGCGCATGTAAAGTCACCATTGGCTTTACTAGTCCCAAATTATTAACAGAAACCGGTACAAACCATCATATTGTGGACGTACTGGTCGGGGCAATTCGATTGCCCCGGGGTCTGTTAGTCGAGGGGGCACGTCTCCGTCCCCCTGATCGAGTTTTGGCTGGTGGCAGTGGATACTACTTTTTATATTCGACCGCGAATATATCCCAATGGGATTTTCCCATTGTTCGAGGCTACCAACTTTAATTATTTAATTCTCATAGCCTCGAGCATACCGCCGGTTTATTTATTTAATAATAATTCGCCAGTTGATATTTTTCGCCAGGACTCGATTCTAAAATGGCGTTTGTGTTCTCTTCTGTGATTCCAACCCAAGTCGAGCCCTTTGTTCCACTTTTTGGCGGGCTTCTCCACAGAAGCCTCCAAAAGTGGTGCCACTCTGTCTGGGTACCACAGGGGGTGTGGGAGGGGGTTTAGGCACCCTGGACTGAGTTACCTTGGTAACTCAAGTCACACTCTTGTGTGATTGGCCCAAGTGGTGAGCCGGCCAGCTCACCACTTAGCATGTTTGATTGACAGCTAGGCTGAGTGAATGGGGGTATGCTGCATAAAAGCAGGGCTTTGGGGACTGGAACTTCCGAAGTCGCCACAGGACCTGAGAATCCGACGAGGGAGAAGCTGAGCCGACCTACCACGACGACACCACCGGTAGAGCCCTGCAGAACCAACTCACCACTTCCCGACGACAGAGAAGATCTCCCGGCTGGAGAGGCTTCTTCCCCTGACTGGTGGGCACAACCAGTTTACCTTCTTTTCTTCACACCCCAGACCAGTTTGTGGTCGAACTGCCTGTGCCAAGCACCCCGGCGGCCGGATAGCCACTTACCACTGAACTGCGAATCAACGGACCGCTCCTTGTACCTGAGAAACTCTGCAGCTGGTTTCTTCCCTGGCAGTGCAACGGACTCCTGTCTTCCTCCCCGACGAGATCCTCTCTTCCCCCGGACGAAGCACCAACTTGCATCCGCTGCCAGGAACAACTGCCCCCGCTGGAGTGTTCTCACCACTTTAAAGTACCGTGTCCGCCAGGCCTCCCTTTCTAAAGATTGCTTCAAGGTAATAATAACCCCTTAACCTTCTGGACTGGGCTGGCTGCCTTGACCCTCTAACTGGTCCCTTTCTTTGGTACAACTCCTTTTTGAACCGTTACAAGACTTTTGTGCACTGCAACCGTGTGACCTTGGACGCATTTCGTTTTGATCCTCTTAAAGCGGATCCGACCTACTGACTCTGAATTCACGGTGTTACTTTGCCTTCCTCTCTTGTGTTCGTGAAAAATTGTTGGGATCTGTTTCAATTTATTCTCTGCTTCTCTCTCCCTTTTTAAAAACGAATTATTAGAGTGCCATCTACGTTAAGCGCTCAGCGCTGTCTGAAAATAAGTGGGGCTTTACTTAAGACTTGTCTAATCTTCTTTTAAGGGAGTGTATATCTTTTAGTGACCGTGTTTTTGAATTTCTTACTATTAGTGCCTATGTGTTTTTCTAGATGTGGTTTTAAATAAATAATGATATCTCTTTTACACCAAGCCCTGGTCAGTGTTTACTTGTTCTATTGTGTTCTCTTGACCTACTGTGAATACTCTGTATACTGCCTAACTCTTCTTGAGGGAAGTCTGACTGCTCAGCCACAGCTACCAAGTGAATCTGTGTGGTACAGACTGCTACCAAGTGGGTTTACTGCCAAACACCTGTAGTCCTAAATCTTTTGCAGTGGTCCCAGAGGGAACTGCACAGGTTTCTGCCTAACAGGCCTACCAACAACTTTTTTCTTAGGGGTCTCGACATAAAAAAGTTTGTATACCACTGCCATTGCCCAATGCCGCCAGGGCATGGTTGCAGAGCCCAGCACCTGCACGTGGGTGTGCTGCCGATAGGGTGAGGTAACAGGTGGAAGATGTTGGCTCTGAAAGCGCACTACCGGGGCTCTCATAACCCCGCACCCCAGAGAGCAAACAGAAAAGTTTGCAAATGGTTCTGTCTTTAAATGCACTGGGGTGTCCTCTGGAATGAAGGCCGCGATGCCTGCTCGCAGGGGGTGTTGTGTAAGAAATAAGAGACGGATATGACCGTGTGAGTAAGAAAGGTTGCGAGCAGGGGAGGAGTGGGGCAGAGGCGGTGTGTGTGTTTGGGTTCCACTGATAGGCCAAAGTTGTTCTATGCGTCCGTTCTCTGCTCTGTTCTGTTTATGAAAATGCTATAATAACCCCGAAAAAAAATCCTTCCTTCCTTCCTTCCTTCCTTCCTTCCTTCCTTCCTTCCTTCCTTCCTTCCTTCCTTCCTTCCTTCCTTCCTTCCTTCCTTCCTTCCTTCCTTCCTTCCTTCCTTCCTTCCTTCCTTCCTTCCTTCCTTCCTTCCTTTCTTCCTTCCTTCCTTCCTTCCTTCCTTCCTTCCTTCCTTCCTTCCTTCCTTCCTTCCTTCCTTCCTTCCTTCCTTCCTTCCAGTGAACTCCTCCTCTGTCCCCTCATAAGGCCTCCCGCATTCCCTCACCTGTCCTTCCCGCCTGTACTTATTCTGACATCTGTCTCTGTCCCCCACCCCCCATGTTGTGTCCCTCTCCTACCGAGCGCTGCCGCCCCCCGGTTGTCCATCTTCCACTTGCATCTGTCCCAACCAAGCAGTGCCATAGAAGGCTGGGCACCCTTTGAGTCTCCACTCCTGTTGTGCCTGTTACTCTCTGCTCTATGCTGTAAATGGCACAACAGGGAGTGGAGACAAAGTGGTGTTAATGGTGGGTGGGGATGCTGAGCTGTTACTAACACAAGGGCCAGCCAGACACAGCTTCACACAAACTCATTTGAGCAAAGCCGTGACTGCCCTGCACTTATGTCCGTCACAGCTGCCTGCCTTGACGACGGCGGCCTCATCTCTCGTCGCGGCTGCGGCCATCGCGGGACAATGACCCGCCGTCAAGTGGTGGGACTGGAGGGCCCCGGCAGGGCCCCGTCCCAGCCTCACTTTTTGGAGAATGCCAGGGCCCACTTAAAGCACTGCCCTCTCCCTTCCTGGAGATGACATAGTGTACTCCTGGATGCCACCTTCCAACTAAATATGACAGGGTAGACTGTGCCTATAAGCTGTGTCCACCCAGAGTACACAGGTCGATGCGTTTTTCATGGTATATGCATAGGAAAATGTGTGTGGATCAGCCCAACACATTTTCCTAAGTTTGTTCTACAATCATTCCATTTAATTAAACATTTCAAAAAGCCCAGGTGAGCACACACTGACCATTCAGATGGTTGAATGCCTTACTGATGTTCCTTTGATTTACGACAGATTGTGACGAATTGAATTCTTCTCTGCAGGAGTATAAGGATGAGTAGAGGCTAAATCACCTACTTGGCCATCACGCTTCTACAAACCAAGAGCCAACACAATCATACATGTAAAACAGGCACAGTTAAGAGATATACTTCCTTGGTCTGCTGTGTTAACATGGGCAGAGGCAAGGCTATGTTCTTAAGAGGAGTGTGAATGTGATCCAGTATTGACACAAACAACACAGTAATACAGTAATACAGTCCAAAATAAAGGGAATGTCCAATCAAGGTGCTATAAAATATATATATGCTTTAATAAAACACACCATCTACAGTAGAAGTATCTAGAAAACACTGTACAACACCCACCCCTGTGGAAAGAATAGATAAAATGCAACAGATCGGGATCCACCATGGGGCGCAGAGATGCACTGACGCATCTCCACTCGTCTCCTCCGAAGGGTGCCATCATTGGGACTTGAGCTCCCCCAGACCACCCCGGAGTGAAGTGTCGACCCCCTCCGCAGCCTTCTAACAACGTGGGGCATCTGAAAACCCCAACTCCGGTCCCCCGATGTGGAGCCTTTGCCACGCAGTGAGCTCTTGAAGACTGGAGGGAGGGAGAGCCCCGCCTCCCTCAGAGCCACGGCTCTGCACGAAAACAACAGGGAGCCACGGCACGGCTGAGGCCTGCAACTCCATCGGACAGCATGGGGAGAGTGCCCCCCCCCCCGAACTGGACCGCTGCGGTCTCCTGAGCACCACAGAGCCCAGGCAGGGTTACACAGCGCCTTGGGCTGTTTCCCTCCTTTGGGGCTGCATTCCGGAGCGGCGCACCGGGCACGGTGGCTTGCGCTGCTCCCACAGACTTCGGCGCGCGGTGGATCTGGCCCAGGAGAGCATGTCGGAGAGTTGGTTTGCCTCCGCAACATTTTTATCCCCCGCCACACCCAAGGGGCCAGCCCTCATCAGGGGCCATCAAGAGCAGAGGCCACCACTGGTGATTTTGGAAGAGCAGCCGCCCCTTCCTAGGGGTGCCCACAGCAGTCCTCCCACCCTCCACACTGTGGGCCCTCCCTGGATCTAGCAGTTGATCGGGAGACGTGCCAAGGGAGCACTGGAGCGCCCACGAGGTGAGAAGCTGCCCTAGATTTCTAAACAACACTAGGGGCAAAGAGGGCCTGTCCCTGGACAATTGCTTTACGGTCACCGCCTGACCCCACATCTGTGAACACTCCCCCCCAAGGTCTCCCCGAGCAGAGGCGACTGAACCCAACTCTGGGACAGGGGGGAACAGGCCCCCCCTGGTTTTGAACTGAAGAACCGGCCTGAACACTCCCCCACCCTAACAGTGAGCACGGGGCCGCAGGTAGGCAGGACCATTTTTGAGTTGTATTGTGGCCCAGCGGCGGTGCCCAATGGGCTTGGGGCTTTTAGGGGTGGACCCCGTGGAGTGGTGATGGTCCGGGGGGGCCTAGGAACTGGAAAGAATCCCTGCAGACATTCCAACGCTTGGCCCCTGGCTCCCCGACTCTCCCTGAGATGGCGGCCTCGACGCATCAGGAACTAACAGACACTAGCATGGTCACCAAGGGCATGGCTGCCCTCCTGGAGGAGATCAGAGGCTTCAGGGCGGACTTAGCGCTACGACTGGACACCTTGGACAAAAAAGTGGACAATATAGATGACAGGGTTCAAGCGCTGGAAAACAATACGGCCTCGAATTACATCTTAGAAACGCAATTCGACATGCGCTTGGCAGAACTCGAAAGGAGGGAAGAGAAATGTTCCCTGAAACTTGACGATTTGGAGAACAGGGAACGTCGCTGTAACCTGCGCTTTTTAGGCCTCCCGGAGCGTGATGGTGAAACGCAAGCAGACATTATAAAAGCTGTTAACGCGGTGGTGGGATCACTCTTTAAAGGGGCTAACACTAACGAACCCACTATTGATAGAGCCCATGGAGCAGGTGCAGCCAACAGAGGCCCCAGGTCTATTCTTGTACGCTTCCACTACTTTGCGGAGAAAAGTAAGATTCTTGAACTAGCCTGCAAGAAAGGCGCAGTGGACTGGGAGGGGGCCCAGATCTCGGTGTATCAGGATCTGTCTGCCTTCACCCTGGCGAGACGCCGGCTCTGCTCCCCGCTGACGAAAATGCTTCAGGCCAAGGGGGTCCGGTATATGTGGGGATACCCTTTTTCACTTTCCTTTGAGATAGAAGGCTACAAGTATGCCCTGGTCACGGAGGACGATATTCGCAGGGTGTCGGGGGAGCTCCTGGATGTTCTGAACATGGAAATGGGCAAGCAGGAATGCGAGAGAGCTCTAGCTGGCCCCAGGGGAACGAGGGCTCCTCAGGAAAGGTGTAAAGTCTGAGGTCACAGGAAATTCAGAAGAGTGGCTCCGGCATCCCCGGATCAGCAGAACACTTGAAGAGCCCCCGGGAGCTGGACAATCAAGCTTGTACTCGAATCTGTGAGTGGGGGTGCGATGTAATTGTTCTTGGACTGGTAGGGAAAAGGAGGAGGAGGGCTCGAGTTGTTGATTTTGAAGAGTTCAAGAGCAGTGTTAAAAAAGATTTCTTAATTGTAGGTAATTTTCCTTCCATCTGGCAACCCCTAAACTTTTTGCTGTTGTTTTCACCCTGATCTAGACTTTGCCAGAGAAGCGCAGCATTCTGCCACACTCCTCTGGGCTTTCGCTCTATTCTTACGGGGAAACTGACATGCCCTTAAAACAGTCAGTACTGGGAAACGTTGTTTTCCATTGTTCTTTTATCATGTTGCAGCTTTCGAGCAACATGACACAAGAGGGCACTGTAAGCTAAGTTACTGCTCTCTTGGGTCTCTAGTCACTCTACAGGCCCTAGACACTCTCTTTGGATTGTCAACGAATGGTGCAAGTGAATCACGGATGGGATTGGTGGCAGCAATCGTTTCTTTGTGTTTTGAGCTCCTTTTGGCTGTTTAAGCGCGTTTCTGGCGCTTAGCCCAAAATGGTGGCCTGGTTCCCAAAATGGCCAGACCATGAGGCTCTTTGTCCTACCCGCTTACCGTCTTGCACCCTTCACCTTCCCCAGGTCGAGCCGACCCGGGGCCTTCCTTATTTGGGCATGTACTTTCCCGCGAAACACAGATACTTTTGCGGGCTTCTACAGGCCTTGTGTGTGCCTCCAGGATGTGGGCTGGGATGTCTGGTCGCAATATACATCCTGGGTGCCAGAGAGTCTAGTGTGTCTTGAATGCCTGGGACCACCGTGGTCCGTGATAGGTCCACGTATGGTGTGAGTGTTTTGTGAGGAGATCTCCCATTGGGTCCTCTCCGTTTTGGCGCAAAGGGAACTCCGGATAAGAAGGGGCTGGAAACACCACTACCATGTCGATCTCCTGAGTTCTCACGAATGACGGATACAGGAGCCAAGTATCCTACAACTACGAGGCTGAACCGAGGAATCGCTGGTGACCCGCTGAAGGACTGCTCCTCTGCACTGCTGTCGCTCTGTGAAACCATTCTGCCTCTGTTCGAACGAGAAGGCCTGTACTGGTACTTCGATCCTTTGGAATAGTGGGAAGAACTATTCTCGGCATCTTCATCATCTCCTGCACGTAAGACTTCAGAAGCGTCTCTGGGCCATCCAGTGGACTGACCAGCCTACACAGGAGTCTTGCTCTGTTACCGCCGTCAGGTTGTGTTGTATTCCGAGTCCGTAGCACTCTGACACGATTCGAACACTTGGCATTCCCAGGTCTGGAGTGAGAAGTGTACATTGGGCTGAAACACACACGGCCGCTTCGTTGCCCTGCTGTGGTAACAATCTGTGCGGGTTCACTGCGTTTGGGACATCCTCAACTCTAACTTCTGCTGCCGCAGAATCTACACGATGCCGAGACGTCCCCTGCTCGCATCTGAACCTGCTAGCACTGAAACTGACGAGGAGAAGCCTGGGTCTGCCTGCATCAGGGACCGGTGAGTAGCAACGCTAGGAACTGGTCGCCCTCCTGCAGTAGCCCGTAGCTTTTCCTCGCTGTGTTAAACAGCACACCTTTTTCGCACTCGCGCTCTGCTTCTGCCCGCAAGTGGAGGCCGCGCTTCAGTAGCAGAGATCTGTTCGCCCTCCTTTGTTCACCACTCTGAACTGCCTGACTTCCTTGAAGAGACTCCCATTGGCCCATTGGCACCAGCGTGTGCAGGTACTTTTGAGCACAAGGCTCCACTCTTCGTAGGGCTCGGACTTCCTTCTAGTTAGGTGGCCTCTGAAGCCGAACTGGGTCTACACGATTACTTGCACTGCCTGTTTTCCTCCCCATCTAGGTGGTCTGCATATTTCATGCTTCTAACTCTTTAGACCCTTCAGTAATTGTAATATATATTGTATTTGATGGTGATGTGTTGGTTTACTTGAGTTTTATCGTGATTCTTTGCTATGGTCGATATTACAAAGGCCTTGTAATAAATGTGTCTATATTTTTAATATAACACCTGATTGGAGTAATTTGTAAGCGTCCTTGCTTTGTGTGCTCATTGCGGGCTTTCAGTCACCCTCTCCCCTCTTGAGACCTAGTCTTGACCGCCGCGATCGCTACCTTGATTGGTCTGGCTTGTCCAGAGGTTACCCTGTTCCAAGAAACTAGGCTGGCCTTCTGAACCTCTGCCCCTCCAGGACAGAGTTCAGAAATCCATCTTAACACCGGAGGGGGGAGATAATGGTGGCCTGGATTGGCGACAAGATCAAGCCGCTAATCAACCAGGTGTTCAGGGGGGAGGAGGGAGGGAGGGGGGAAAAGTTGGGGTTTGTTCATTGGGGGTTTAGTTGGGTCACGCCAGGTTTCCGGGTCTATTTTTCACCTATAGAATTGTCTCTGGGCACCAGCAGGGTGCGGAAGCACTGCGGGAGCAATGACATTTCGCGCTCCACTGAGGGAGCCATGAGCTTTTACCATCGCTTTGATGGATGATCCGCTCCAATTTTTGACAGTGGGGTCGTTAAATGTACGTGGGCTTAACTCACCTCCAAAAAATGGTTGTTGGTGGTGAGAGAATTTTCAAGGCTCCGGGTTCATTTTCTGTTTGTACAAGAAACTCGCTGGGTTCGGGGCAAGGAACCAAAGCTAAGGGCCAAAAACATTGATCAGGTGTATGTGGCGTCCTTCCAGGCTAAAAAACGCAGAGTGGCCCTACTGATCTCTCCCGGGGCCCACTTCGTGGTCAGAGCTCAGAAGTAGGACCCGGAAGGACAATATATTATGGTCATGGGGGTGGTGAGGGGCCAGGTGTTAACCCTGGTTTGTAGATATGCTCCGAACGAAGCACAGGATAGCTTCTGTGAGGGGATCAAAGAGAAAATCATGGCTTTCTCCGAGGGCACTCTATTGGTGGGTGGGGATTTTAATATGGTCCTCTGCCCCGAGAGGGATAGGAAGTCACTCAATCCGTGTCCACACTTGCAACTCCATAAAAAACTGGCAGAAGCTTTACAAGAAGTTAATGGGGAACTGGGCTTGAGTGATACGCACCCCATTAAGCAGGGCCGAGACCCCGACTTTACCTTTTACTCAAAGCCACATGCTACTTTCTCCCGTATCGATTACATTCTGGTTGACTCTACACTTCGGGGTGAGGTCACGGACTCAGGGGTGGAGATTGTCCCTTGGTCGGACCACGATTTGGTTAGAATAAAAATGGGTATTCCCCCTGCCCCCGCATCTGGGTCCCAGTGGAGGTGCAACGAACCTCCTTCTGCACGACAAGGAAGTACGCCAATCCCTTCTAGAAGCCATAAAAGATTACTTCTCTGTCAACGACAATGGGGAAGTTGGCGTCATGGGAGTTTGGGAGGCATTTAAGGCAACCATTAGGGGCATCCTTATTGAGATAGGTTTGAGAAAAAAGAGGGAGAGGGGCCAGGAGGAGAAACTACTGAGGGAAAAGATAGACACTATCGAACCGGGGGGGGTGACTGAAAAAGCAGATGTTCCCTGGACAATGGGAGGAGCTACAAAGATTGCGCTCTTAGTTGGCAGATCTCCAGGTGGGACAAACGGAAAGGAGGCTGTCTTTCCTGAAACAGAAATACATGGAAAAGGGGGAAAAAGCGGATAAGATATTGGCTTGGAGGCTCCGCGAGCTTAGAAATAGTAGGAGGGTGAACTCCATTCGCACCCCGGAAGGGGAAACGACCGTGAGAGACAGTAAGATAGCTGAGCAATTCAGACAATATTATGAACTGCTGTATTGCTCGGAGTACGCAGGAGATGGGACCGAAATAGACAGCTTCCTGGACTCCCTCCCGATTCCGGGCCTCTCTCCCGACAAGGCAGAAACACTAGAACTTCCCGTAACCCCACAAGAGATAATAGACACCATATCCTCTTTGAAGAGCGGAACAGCCCCGGGGGATGATGGGTATACTGTTAAGTTTTACAAGACCTATCGGTCTACGTTGGCCCCGTTTATGGCCAAGATGTTTAACTCAGCACTGGAACTGGGCTCCCTCCCAGCCACGATGATGTCCGCCCTGATAGTAGTACTCCCCAAAGAGGGGAAGGACCCCTCTCAGTGCCAATCATACCGTCCTATATCCCTCCTCAACGCTAATGTAAAGATTTTGGCCAAACCTTTAGCAAACAGACTGGCGAAACTCCTCCTTTCCCTAGTACATGGAAATCAAGTGGACTTTATTCCGGGATGCCAGGGATCAGATAACATACAGAAGACCCTGGATCTCATGCATGAGGCTTCAAGGCAAGGGGTGGAGGGCTATCTCCTTTCATTAGATTTGGAAAAGGCCTTTGACCGCGTCGAGTGGCCTTATATGGGTGAAGTCCTCCGAAAAATGGGTCTGGGGGACAATTTCTGTGGTTGGGTCACAGCACTTTACAATGGTCCCTCAGTGAGAGTTTTGGTAAATGGCGGCACCTCGGACCCTCTGGCCCCATCTAGGGGCACCCGTCAGGGCTGCCCCCTGTCGCCCCTTCTATATGCTTTGGCAATGGAGCCCCTGGCTGTAGCAATCAGAGCTGACCAGGAAATCACAGGGATTAGATGTGACAAGTGCAACTTTAAACTCTCTGTTTGCAGATGATATCCTGGGCTACCTGACCAATCTTCAGAACTCTCTACCCCCATTATTCGGACTTATAGACTACTATGGGACCTTTTCGGGGCTCAAGGTGAACACGTCCAAGTCTAGCATTATGCCCATGGGTCCCGGGGACCACGATATCGGGGGTAACTCCGAAATACTGGGAGTAAGAATAGAGCGAGTATCCACCAGGTATTTGGGCACCACCATTCCCAGGGATCTCTCACAACTCTATCAATGTAATTTCCCTGGGATCTTGGCCAAGATTAGTAGCAATCTCAAACGATGGGCACCCCTTACACTCTCTTGGTTTGGGCGTATGGTCACGGTCAAAATGAATATCCTGCCCCGCCTAGTTTACCTCTTTGCGGCTCTCCCTGTGGTGATCCCTGAGGCCTTCTTTGAGGTACTGCAGTCCCAAGTCCTTCAGTTCATTTGGGATGGTAAAAGAACAAGAGTCAAATTTTCTACCTTGACTCTTCCTAAGTCTCATGGTGGATTTGGTCTCCCGGACTGTAGGCTATACTACAAAGCAGCCCAGCTCCGGGTGATGTTAGAGCACATGAGGGACGTCCTGGGGACATACTGGACTTTCATTGAGAATGTCCTCACCCACCCGAAAAAAGTCATGGATCTATTATGGGACCCCCCCCAAGGACTTCCCCCCCATCTCAGAACACACGCCAACTTAGCGGCCCTCTGGGCAGTCTGGAAGCCGAACAAGGACAATAAGCTGCTGTCATCCTGGCCGTCCCCTCTAACATCGCTGTGGGCCCCCCCCATCAATCTAGGCTCCAGGGGCTTTCGAGATACACAATCATGGTCAGACATGGGCCTGGAGAGGGTTGCTCAACTCTCTCGCGAGGAGGGCTTCTTAGAATACGACCAACTGACTGAGGCACTGGGTGACAACCCGCCCTCAGTCTTTGAATATTTGCACTTGAAGGGAATCCTGACCCATCCTTGGTGGGCCAATAACTTTCAACGCCCCCTCACCCCTTTCGAAATTGTCCTAGCCAAAAGCACCTCCCGGAAGGGCTCTCTAGCTATGTTTTACAGCGCTTTGATAATGACTAATCTGGAGGGTAGACAGCCCTTCAAACGAATATGGGAAGAAAGGCTGAGCATGACGCTGGACGACCACACATGGAGGGCAATCTTTAAATCTATATTCACGGGTTCACTGTATACCGCTGCCACGGAACATAGCTTTAAGATACTCCACTCATGGCATCACCCTCGAGCCACCCTGTCCAAAATGTTTAAAGAGGTGTCCCCTTTTTGTCCCAGGATATGTCAACAATGGGGCACTTGGTTTCCCATGTGGTGGGGATGCCCGGTTGGTCGGAACTGCTCAGCTGGATTAAGGACATAGAGGGGTACTCTCCGACACTGTCTCCGCTGGAAATCCTCCTGGGTACTCCCATGCCGGAGACAGAACAGACTGCATTCCCGAGGGTCATTGGGGCCATGTTGTGGGCCGGGAGGCTAGCGCTAGCCCAAAAATGGAAAAGTGTTTTAGCTCCATCCAAGGAGGAATGGCTTTGTAAACTTAGGTCGATCTTTACTTATGAAAAACTCACTGCGATAACAAATGATACCATGTCGGAATTTGTACAGGAATGGACCGCAGTGCTCCTCAATGATGACTGCATCTCTATGCGCTTGTAAAGTACGACCCATAATGCCTCTATTTCACACATCTCACCACCAACCCCAGGGACCTAGTTGGGCCCCCTACCTGCTGTGAACCGAGCTGACCCTACTATGTCAAATAGTACGACTAATAATACAATGATATTCAAATGTTCTCTCCGCTGCTTCTATAACCTGCATAGCCTCAAGACTTGGTATGTTGAAAAGTTGGTGGGGGGTGGGTGGAGGGAGGCGGGATGGGAGTAAAAGGCAAAAATACTGACATTTATGTTTTTTCAATGTACTGCTGGCACGGATTGCTCGCGCACCCTACCTTATATGTATGATGTCAATAAAAACAAAGTTAAAAAAAATAAATCAACAGATCGAAGGATGTAGCACTCCGAATATGCATACAGGGGTGATGGGCACATTTTTAACCACAACAATGATGGGTGAAAAAAGGTGCAAAAGAGAGCTAACTAGTTTCTAGGGCACAAATGGACCACAGGGGCAGTTATTGCTCATCAGCACTTCATTTCGGGTCTTTGGTGGGTCAACGTCATCAGATCGAGCCTCGAGCTGAGATGGGAGCAGATCAAGCTCTGTTTGGGCATTGTAGATTGAGTGGGCCCAAGCAGCTGCTGAGCAGTTCCAATGTAGTAGATCTTTGAGGATCAGAGGCGGCTTTCGGTGATGCAGGTCAGGGCATTCACTAGGATCTCTTAGATGTTAGCACCATTCGAGTCGGGTTGTAACCACCAGGAAGGGTCAATTATTGATGCTCCAGCGGTTCGAGTCGACGAGCGGTGGTTGTCGAAATGGTGATCCTGTTGCTCCGATGTGTGGCTCTGCGTTGTAGCAGTTTATGGGGGACAGTCAGGTCAAGGCATGGTGTAAGTCCTGTGGCATGTATTGACCCACTCCGCTATTTTATGCAGCATCACTCTGATAGTTATGGTGCAAGGAACAGCAACAATGGTGCCAAAACTCTTGTGTGCGCCGAAAACCTCCAAAACCACGTGTTTAAACGCACAAAAAGATGTATGCACAACCTGCCACCCATGGTGCATATCTGGTGGGATAGAGCACACACTGCAGAAAATGTGTGAGTGGGTTCCATGACCAGCAAACAGAGTGCAGAGAGAGAAGCAGCACTTCGCAAATGAAACTCCAAAATGTACCTATAAATGAAATTTGCTTTGTTGCTAAAAACTCCAAAATGCCTATACACAACATTTCTCAACATTCAAAATCTTGCCTGGCGCAAAAATTCATGTAATCTAATGAAGCATGGCGAAGATACAAAGGGCCTCATTACGAGTCAGGCGTTAAGGGGTTAACGGCGCCGTAAACGGCGCTGACCCTTAACGCCTGATTACAAGGTCCCTTAGCGCCATGGTGATTTTAACGCCTGCTTTTTGCAGGCGTTAAAATCCATGGCGCTAAGGGACCATGGTGCTAATTACGCCACCGTAATTTACGGTGGCGTAATTAGCGCCTTCCCCACTCCCATTATGCCCTATGGGGCAAAAATGGGAATGGGGAAGGGTAAAATGGGAAATGGGGATTTACCGCCCCACTCACCTTGGAATGGGGCGGTAAATCCGCCATCCACCATGGTGTAAACGTAGTTTACACCATGGTGGTAAGGGTACGACCCAGGCGGTAACTTACCGCCTGGGTCGTAATGAGGCCCAAAGTCTTAAAGTGTAAAGAGCAAAACATTTCCACAGACAAACTGGATTATCTGTAAACTGACAGCTCCTGTCAATATCTGTGTGCAGTACACTGGATACCTGTGAATGACAGCTGTCAGATGAGCTCCTGATGAAACTTCAAACTATCTAAACTAAAAGTCTGCCGGATTAGCAAACATAAAAGGATTGTTGATAAAAAGAATACCGATCTCAGTTGTCTTTGATCCTACAGGTTTAAAGCTAAGAAAGTAATGTATGTATGTTATTTGATGAAACAAGTTTGGTTTTTGCTGTATTTTAAGAAATTAAGAATAAATTAGCCTGTTTGAGCTGCAAGAAGTGGAAAATCAGGTTTCTCCCAAAGGGAGGGAAATCCTCTCAGCGGAAACTCACTGGTGGATGATAATTGTGGGTTAGGCCAGACTTTTGTCTACAAAAAGAGAATCAACAATGGCAGATCCTCCAGCCCAGGAAACGGGTGTGTGAAAGGGTCGTAAACAGCTCCTGGAAGGAAGTCCCCAAAGGAGGGGGCTACTCCTGGACTCCAAGGAGAGACAAAGGGGTGGATCATTTGCTGTTAAGAATCAACAATGAACACTTTTTAGAGACTCATAACTTGTTATTCAAAGTGGTGAAAAAATATAAAAAGGACAGTTGTTAGTCTAATTTTTGGCTGCACGTTTTAAGAGGCGGTAGAACTGTGTAAAATATTCTGGACATGAATGGCAATATATGTGGTTTTATGTGAACTGTGTTCATTATAGAATTGTGAAAATGTACACACACATCCCTATGTTAAACGCACACATTTGTGGAAATTTTCAAACAATTTGGAAAATGTGTTCATGGCGAAAAGGACAAAAATCTGTAGAAAAGTGATACAAGATCCCACAGCTGCGGGATTTGGATGAACAGATGCTACACAAAATATGGAATATTTGTGTGTGATTTGTGTAGAGGTGACCAATGTAGAAATATGTATTTTGGATAAAATCTGATTTTGACACTAGTGGCTGAGGGGAGGTTTCTAAGGACTGTAAAGCTAAACCATAAATGTGACATCATCCGGCATTGATCCAATCACTCAGATGCAAAGCTAAGATGAGGTCCTGATCAAATCCCAGCTCACAGGGGCAAGCTTAGTTAAGCCGGCCCATGCACCCATGTTGTGATGTCATTAAAAGGATAACTAGAGACAGCTGACAACACATAGGGACTCACTGATTCACTCACTTTCCTGATTCCAGCGAAGCATTTGGTTCCAGCATTCAACATCCAGCTATTACATGCTTCCAGATCCAGATGGCAAGACTGTAAAGAACTATTGAACAAGCAGCAGAGAACTATTGACTTTCAGCAAGGCCTAAATCCTCAAACTTACTCTCACAACCCAGTGGAGCACTGTGGTGTGGGAAGGCCTTCTGAACCAGTATCCTGAAACATCTGGCTTGCTACCAAAAGGCTTGCCTGGTGAATTCACTATCCAGCTGATTTGAAATACCCAGAAACAAGGAGGGCAGATCCTGTGCAAATCCGGTGACCGGCCTAGCTGATCCAGTCCCGCACCTGATGTGCTGTCTTTCCTTGATAGACCCGATCCAAAGACCAGAACTGACTGTCCAATAATTACAAAGGACTGTAAGTATTAATAGGAAGAACAGTGACCCATAATATATCTGCATTGTATGATCTCAATCTCAAACCCATCCCCTCTTTAATTCAGAACCATAGTATTGCTAGAAATATCAGTGCGCTGACTTTTCTCTCATCTGTGTTACTAAACCCTAACTTCTAATTGATTTGATTAAGAAAAGTAATTCCTAAACCAAACGGAAACCAGAGTATCACGCATGAATGTTTATGAGCGGCCGTGAATAACTGATTCCTGTGTACCATTCTCCTTTTTGTAGTCCTTAACATAGTATAAGAAAACCTATCTGTCATTTTTAACCCGAATTTCTGTTTTCCATTCTCGCACCTATTTTGCAAAAGCGACTCTTACTAAAACCTCTATAACTCCCTCAGTTTTTATGATAGAAGCAACATTTCAACTCCTACTTGTCCCTAACAACCTTAGCTATCCATACCACAGTGTGAAACAGTGCGTTATAGTGAAAATCGCACAAGGAAAAGTTTGCAGCGATTTGACATTCTGAAAGATTTTACACGTGTGAATTAGCTTTAAATTATTTCCTACTTTGACTTTGAGATTCCAAATGTTTTTGTTTGACTGAATCATTACTTGTGATTGTGTGCATCTGTTCAAAGTGGCTCCCATAGAAATTTATCATCATTTAAGCATTTTTGACCACATTTGGTGTTTTTGCTCAGAAAATTTCAAAGCCATTCTGACAGTTGAAAGTCAACTCCGTTATTCTTTTGTGTTTGAAAGGGGGAGGGTGGGAGTGATATTCTGTTTGATTTGTGTTATTCCTGAATACCTGCTCTCTCCTCACATCTATTTAAATTGCCTCTAACCATAGTGCTATCTGTTCCAAACCAACACAACAGTATTCTTTTCTGTGCTGCATTTGTTTTTGTGTTCATTATTTGACTCCTAGTGCATTAAATACATTATTTAGTGTTCTATCACCCCATTGGTGATTGTTGTTACCTATTAAAATATATTGTGATTTAAATTCTAAATACATAAATAAATATTTACCTTTACAAACTAGCCTGATTCCTGGTTCAGTGTGACCGGCGAGCGTCTCAGGAGAAGGGTGTGATATGAGTAGTATATTGTTCAGAATATTGAACTTATAAATAGAATAAATAAGGATTTCATTTGTGCACTACATGCTGGTCGTGAATTGGGTGTGTGCCAGATTGAAATTACTTACAGTCCTGGTATGAGTTAGTAAGTTACTCTTCAGTGGTTCGAATCGGGTCCCTGCAGCAAGCAGTTGATGTGAGCATAGCAGGTGGCAGGGGCAGCAAGGACATGATGTATCATTGAGTGGCTCAATGTACAAACAATTTATTTCACATTTTTATTCTGCTCTCTTATCTGTTCCGCACTTTTCACTCCTCCCCCTTCCTCGCACTTTCCCCCTTTTCCCTTTTCTATGCACTTGCACGTTCTTAATGTCACTGGGCCTAGTAAGATCATTATTTGTGTTCTCCCCTGTTCCCCTCCCTATGCTTGGTCACGCTCTATAACACTTGTGTGTGAGCGCAATATAAATAAAATATCATATCATATTATATATCATATCATATCAAAGGTTAAGAGGAGTGCCAGAAAGTAACACTTATGGAATCCCTGGTATCCACAAAAAAATTCGAACTCTGTGAGGTACTTCACATCATTTGGCATTCTGAGGCAATGGGCCCATTGCTCTAATGTCTAGGCAAACCATGCTGGGACTTATGTCATCCAACACAGAAGTCACCCTTTCAGGATGTTTCACTGGATTCAAGATGTCATGTTCCTATCCAAGGACTGGCCTTCGGATTCTAAAAGATATCACTCTACAAATGATACATGCACTTTTTGATATGTCTCACTCAGAGAGTTTTCTTTCATTATGAGGTTGACAACCCCATGGATTAGTGTGTGCTTGTATCCGTTGGGTCTCTGCTCTGGCTCTTCCCACACGTAGCCCAACTCAGTGGAAAAGATGTCTCTCTGAGATGGGCGCATGCATGTCTTGCGCCAGGTAACTCAGAGTTCCTTGGATGTCTCCAGGTGGGTGTCCATAGAGACCATTTGTGCAACAACGTGCAGATACTCTGAGACCAGGGGTCCTTAACAGCAGACACCTTCTCGCCTTATCCAGTGAGCGGTATGTCTCTGGGACTTGAATCTTCCCTGTCGGAATTAGCCATCCATGGCAACATTTTTCCATGTGCATGACAAGAGTCATCCTATATTGATCCCCTCAATAACTGCAAGACAAAACAAGTCAGGACCCTCACTGGTGAAATTCTTTCTTGAGGTGCCTCTACACAAGAGAATCCCCCTGGGACACTGGCCTTCCTTTCCCCCTCAAAGGCTAGTTTAATAAACAGAGTAACCTCTGAGGTTGGCAAAGGCCCTTCATTACAATGCCCACTCAGATACTTACCTTGGACATTGTTGAGGTCAGCATCCTCTGGGCCACTACCCACTCTCTTCTGAGTGGTCAAAGGGCTTTTTCCATATCCAAGGGAAACATAACCCAGCAGGATGGTCACATAGTCCTTGATTTTTAATTATTGACCCTAGAGATAATTTGAGGCGGCAGACAGCAGTTGATCTGAGGATAGGGGCTCCTAGCGACCAGGCACGTGTATCACCCCTCTCCCATCATTCAATATTCCAGTAGCCTCTGCAATTGGATAACCTCCAGTGAACACCGATTTCTCACCAAAGCCAACATCTTCCTTTCTAACAGTGGTATTGATTAAAGAACAGACCGCAGGATGTTTTGGCTGGTCATTTTAGCCCTTAACTCGGCACTGATTCCAAAGTGCTCACCTGTCCGATTACTCTTTCCTGCCAATAGAATAAAGATCAGGTGCACTTACAATAAGGCCCTGGCCCTTCACAAGAAACTCATCCTTTGTCACTGGCCTTCCTCAGATCTAAGGGCACAGTATATCTTACCAATGACTGAGCTGCTCTATCAAACTTGTGAGAGGATCTGCTAAGCAGTGTTCAGCAATGCCTGACCCTTTTTACCTGGTTAGCATTCTCTAATCCATCAAGCATTGCCAATTACGTTCCTGGGTCGTGACTAGCCTATGGTATACGGATGACTTAGACATACAATGGCCTGTTTTAATGCTTTGTTAACATTATTTGCTGTAAAATAAAATGTATATTTCTTTGTTCCAGCAATTAAAGCTATGCTGCTTTTTCTAGACCCATGCAATGGTGATTTTCTGGTTGGCTGTCATTTACTTCATTTAATAGGATTGCAAATTAAAAGTGTTTCCAAGTGTGTATATAAGTATAAAGATTCATAGCAAGTTGCCTGGTCCACTTTAAACATCCAATTTGCAAATTAGAGTAATGACACATTATAAGTTACATGCTACATTTCTGCTGTATGCATTTCACAATGAGGCTTACTTAAGGGCTTCACAGTTGAACCTGACTGCTAATATAGCCTGACAAATCTGGTTCCAGAATCAGATCTGATGGCCTGAATTAGCTTGAATCTTGAGCAACTAATATCTATATTTTGGTTGAAAATCGTAGCTCCCATGCATAAGATGCGATCGTCTGGCCTGCAAAAACCCTGTGCTTTTTTCACTTTCTGATGCCAAAGAAGTTGTGATGCACCCTTCTCCCCAAAGGGAGCCACCCCCTTTGGGACCAGGGAGGTGAGCCCACTACGCAAAAACCTGGGGGTGACTGCCCCTGCCAGCCTTTTGGAAGAAGGAATGCCATTACAGAAAAAACACCCCCTCCGCTCACTTCCCAGTCTGACTTTGTTGTTGGATACATGAGCGCTAACCACGGGAAATATGGGCAGGGTCTTTTTTAAGGTGGGAGGCTAGGTTTCTGACCTATAACTTTTGCTGTGTTTGGATGGAAGCTACGACCAACCGTATTCTCCATTCCATTACATTCCAGGGAGGAACTTAAAAAGGACCAGATGTTCAGAACGGGAGAGAGCATTTGCTGTGGAGCACGAAGAGCAGGCATGCAAATCCGCACAGAGTAGGAGTCCTGTGTTGTACAGAGTGTTAGGGAGAATTCTCCAGAATGGCTAATTTCCCTTACCTACTGAGTCCCTAAACAGCTTTGCTGGATTTCTAGGATTTATTTTTTTCACCTGATTGTGAGCCTTTTTTCCCACTCTTACATGTGTTTTGCTGTGTGTGTTTAACTTTTTCTTGTGTTCATACACTGTGGAGCCTCACCTACTCCATAGGCATCATCTTTTTACTGTGTGTTACACAGCACCTTCAATGCAGTGATACAGGGTTGTCTTTTTGGCTTCCCAACTCCGACTCTATTTTCTAGGACTGACTACTTTCTCCAGAACATGTAAAGTTGCCATACACCTTATTAATCTCTTTTAAAAACTCACAGACCCAGTACAAACTTTTTTAAATAGAGTTCTGGAAAGGGTTAATACTTATCCATTTTTGTCTGTTTCTCTTGGCCAGTGTTTTGCTCCCTTTTCATTAAGACTTGGCTGGTGGCAGTGGTAACTACCCTAGTTTACCTACTGCGGTTATCCTAAATGCCCTGGTATTGTTTTAGGCTACCTTGGTAGCCTCAAACTTAAACCCGCTAGACCATATACTTTTTAATACGGTTCTGGCTGGGTTTATTCACCATTTTTTTTTGTAAAAGTCTTTCTCATATTTTACTCTGCGCGCCTAACCAGGTTTGGTTCCTTTGTTCGCTGTCCTTTTGCTGGCTTCTGCACAGAAGCCCTTCTTAGGCACCTGCATGTCTGGGGGGGGCAGGATGTGAGGGAGGGGGTTAGGACTCAAGGCACAGGGTCTCCTTGGAGACCCATGTGGCACTCTGATCTGATTGGTTTTGGTGACTGTCCCGGCGGGGCAGCCACCCTGCTGTGTGATTGACAGCCATGCTGTGTGAATGGTTGAAAACTGCATAAAAAGCAGGTCTCTGGGGCTGGAAAGGCAGAGTCGCCACTGGAACGAAAGAACCAAAGAGGAGCTGACAGACGAGGACCCCTACAATGACTGAACCGCCTGGTGAAGCCCTGCTGCAGGTCCGAATCTTCCTACTCCAACGACAGGCAAGATCTTCAAGGAATCTTCTCCCTTTGAGCTGGTGGGAACTGTAAGGATATTTGGCGTGTTACAGTACAGAGTACAGCACTACTGCACAGGTAGCAAACAGCACGGAGTACAGCACTACTACACAGGTAGCAAACAGCACAGAGTACAGCACTACTGCACAGGTAGCAATTTTTTTCGCAGCACCACCACAAGGGTGCATTGCTATATGGGTTACCAGATTAACAAGGAAAGACAGGCTATTCAGTAAAAAACGATTTTAACATATAAGATGCAAATCTAATCTATTACAGTTAAAAGCACACGTGCTCATTTAAAAATGCACACTATTTTCACCTGAAATGCCTATGGTGCGAGAGACACATTTGAAAATTAACAGCTAACCTATTAACCATTAACCTGACTAATAAAACCTTATTTAACATAACCCACTAATAAAATGTGTTCTCCACTGCAGAATTAGGCATACTCTGAAAACCATTTAAATGTGTGTGCAGATTTTTTTTTCTTCTATTCTCTGCCTGATTCTCCGTGTTTTTGTGCACAGTAACTGCAGGAAGAAGGAAGTCAGATTTGCAACAATTGCAAATGTATAAGCGAAGCTATTGTTGAGAGTAGGAGGATGAGAGATGATGGATTTCATTGGGACACGTCATACAGAGGGCTGAGATGAAAGTTTTAGTGGGCAGTATCGGGGAAAAAGAGAGGCAGACATTTTTCTGCACTACTGGGGAGAAGACCTGGCTGTGGGACTCCTGACTGAATGCAGATCCCTGCGTCCTGCTACAGTCAAGATTTGGCAGTCGAGATTGGGGAGAGCTGAAAGAAGGACCTTTCCACTGGCTGAGGCGTTCCTATCTGAAAAAGCTGAGAATTCCAGGCAATGAACCCGGTTCAAAAAGGCAAGCGTTCCTTTTTGCTGGAGTTAATCCAAGGGAGCCACATTCACAAAGAGAACAGCCAAAGAGAACAACTAAAAAGATAAGGTAATGAGAAGTGTGGGAGCTGAGTGTGTACGGTAATATGCAGTCAGTGTAGGATTCCTGTGCATGCCTTAATCAAATGCTAATGTTGCAATTTGAGTTCTGTTCTCCGCCACGCTCTTTGCAGTGTGTCATAGACAATGCTTTTACTGTACCATTTTATTTATTTCTGTAAATATATATATGTTAAAATCGTTTTTTACTGAATAGCCTGTCTTTCCTTGTTAATCTGGTAACCCATATAGCAATGCACCCTTGTGGTGGTGCTGCGAAAAAAATTGCTACCTGTGCAGTAGTGCTGTACTCTGTGCTGTTTGCTACCTGTGTAGTAGTGCTGTACTCCGTGCTGTTTGCTACCTGTGCAGTAGTGCTGTACTCTGTACTGTAACACGCCAAATATCCTTACATATACCCTCCTTTTTACCCATTTCTGTGCAAGATATTTTATTCATTTCTCCATGTTCAGAGGTTTTTTGAAGTGTGGCCACTGTTCGCCCATCCATCTGGGTAACATCAGAGACCACATTACAACCTTCCAACTGAACATGTGTAACAACATCATTCAGCAATTTGTCATTTTTTAATTCTGTGCATTTGTGATCATTTAGTGTAATACCAGCCCTTTCAGCCTCTTCAAAAATATGTGGCTCAAAGAATTCTTCAGGTGATTGACTTGTACCCTCCTTGTGAGTATTTCCTTTTTCTGTCTGTGTTTGGTCATTGTTTTGCTTGCCCAGGGAAGGAGCTATGGCATCCCCACTTACTCCCTGTTCACTGGTATTCCCCATGCATGAGTCATTTTTCTTAAATCTGTCCCTTTGTTCTTTTGGAATTCCTAATGTTTCTTTTTCATTTGTGCAAATCTTTACTGTTTTATTTAGCTCTAATTTAAACCGTACCTCTTTTTTAGAAGTATTTGCACTTTCTATCACAATTTCATTTACTGGTACTTTCATTTTTAATCCATTAGTCATCTCAGAGTTGTTATGCAAAATTATATCAGAGCAATCTGTCATTTTGGCACTGCAGTTATCATGAGTACTTAGTCACTTTTCGGAAGCCCCCCGGTCATTGCTATGGCCATCAGCCCCCTCTTTGGAAGGTTGTTTTTGCGCTGTATAGAGCTTTCCTATTTGCTCAGCTAACATTTTCACTTGGGCCTCAAGGCACTGGAACCTTTCCATCTCTCTAGGATCCTCTTTCTGTGGCCTAGGTCGATATTGGTTGTTTTCCCCCTGATTGGATCTATTCTGATACCTCTCAGGTGATTGATGTCGGTTGGGATGGTTTCTGAACTCTTGATTCATTTGTGGAGGGGAGCGGGTTGCACCCATCCTTCGATTATAGTCCCCTGGTGGGGAATCATTGTACTGGCTTGGATTGTAGTTCACGTTTTGCCTCATGTCCTGTCTCTCAGATTGTGGGTACTGGCCCCTATGTTGATTTCCATTATCAGTAAATCGATCCACATATCGGGGCCTATCCTGATTACCATATATCATGGTGCTGGGATCAAATCTGCTCTGTGTCCCCAATGACTGGTAGGGACCATCATTTCTTTGATCTTGATTTTGTCTCTGGTTATTGTTCATACCTGCCATATCAGGCCGATATCCTACCCGGGGTCTGTCCCCTTGATACCTAGGGCTGATGTAGCTCTCTCTATTACTAGGATCATGTGATTGGAACATTGGTACAGGAAATGGCGATCTTTGTTGATTACCCCTTTGTTCAGGTGTCACATTATTTTTACCTTGACTTTGAGCAGACTCAAGGGACATTTTGGCTGACCTGATTTCCATTACTGTGGCTGAGGGTTCTTTAGATTTAGGCCTAGTATCTTTCATTTTATCACTTTCTCTACCCTGACAATAGAGTACCTCATATAGCTTTGTGCTTTGATGTACAATCCATTCAAGGGACTTGTCACGGTCAAATTCACGGACCAATTGGGATATGATGTCTTTCTGTAGCCCATAGAAGTATGCAGTTTTAAACTCATTGGAATTTGAGTCAAAAGATACATCAAAGCGAGAGAATGCTCTTTTTAAGTCTTGTAAAAATTGGCGAGGGGATGTATTAGGTCCAGCAGTAATTGTGTACGCGACTTTCTTTGCCTCCTGCAATGACTGAAAAGGAGAAAAATGACGCCTAATTTCTTTTTCAAACTCCAGCCATGTCATATTCTGCTGTTCATTTAATCCCCTTATGATGCTGGCCGTCGGGGCATCTAAAGTTAAATGAAAATATTGTCTGTACTGTTCCTTAGGTATCTGGAGTGCTTTAAAAATGTCATGCACCGCTTCTAAGTGATCCTCAATGCAGCATTCACCTCCCTTTTAAAATGGTTTGATCAGGGCTTTAATGGATTTCATTATTTTTATGGGGCTACTTGTTGCAATACATGGAATTGCACTATTTTGTGAGTCAATCCTGTTTTCAGGTGTATGAGATTGGTGACTGCCCCCAATGGGAGTATCAAATCCCCCAAGGGCGCTGCAACCAAGTTCAGTCACCGGCCCAGTCACTGGGGCACTAGCTCTTTGGGCAGAGCTAGAATTCACCTCCACTCCATTGAATGTGGTACCCTGCCGCCTCTCCTGGGACCTGGGAATGCACATTTGCTGTTCTAAGTCCTTACACTTTTTAAGGAGTCTGTTGGCTTCATCATGCAAATAATTATTTTCATCACTCATTTTATTAATCACCTCCTGCATTTCGCACATTTGCATTTGGCATTCATTGAACTCTTTATTTCTCTTGTCTCTTTCTTGGATCATTTTAATCATTTCTTGTTCTGCACTCTGGAGATCACCTTCTTTTTCACAATGTTCTTTTTGTAAAATCTGCATTTCTGAAACAACCTCATCTTTATCCTGCCTAATGTGATCCACTAAGGCTTTTAAGTGTGCCAATTCTTGCTCACTATCCTCAAATTGTTTCTTGCTTTTGGATAACTGAGTATCAAAGTCTCTGCATTTTAATTGCATGTCTTTTTGGCATACATCCAATTCTGCTCTCAACATTTCCTGATTTTTACTTGCCCCTTCTAATTCAGTCTTTAACCTGTTAATTAGCTGAGTATCATTCTCTTGCATTCGCAGGGACTTGTTTAAAATAAACCATATTTTGCCGCATAGCCGTATTAAACAGTCTTTCTCTGCACTTTTATCGGATGCATTCAATAATCTTGTAAGGCAGACCTGAATTATGCTGCCTTCTGCAAAAATACTGTCTAGTTTTTCTTTCTGCACCTCACCCTGAATGCGGTTACTCCATTCTAACGTGCTATTCGAAGACCAATTCCCATGTGCAAATAACTTTGCCTCTAAATATTGCACTAGATCTGAGAATGTGGTTTCCCTTTGTGACATTCTGAAATTCGTTTTTAGTGGCACACTGCTATTATAAAATGGGTTCCCTTTAATGGTTGCACACTATCACTGAAAAATGTGGTTTTTTTTAATTTGCAAATGGCAGTGTGAGACACGCTTGCCACGCCCAGTAGGTACTCTATGATCACTTTCCCGGCCTGCAACGCGCCATAAATATGTAGGGTATTTTGTGGAGATTTGGGGCCTGACGGTATTTTCTTACCGCCGAAATATAACTTAGCAACAATCACTCCTTGTATTCAGATTGGGCCATGTACAACAATAATACAGTGAACATGCATTATTTCAGCACCCAGGCATGCATATTTGGTATGCGTGGGTGGTAGGCGCGGTTGGTGGTATTTTGGTGAGCATAATTCCCTTGTTTTATTTGTGGCCCCAATGTCCAAAATCCCTTATCTTTGCTTAGATTTTTCGTGTAATCACTAGAGAGACCTCAGACCTACATTTTAGGAAAACCACATTTTTCAGTGATAGTGTGCCACCATGGGCGATCTCACTGACTTATTTACGACAGAGAGCTATATATGGTAATCTTGTGGTAATTTCCACTACCTTATATACGGTAGGGAGCTATGTTCTGAGAGTCTCTCTTCCCGTTGGCTCATGTACCTCCAACGAGCTATGCTACAATCACTCACAACTGTTCATACTGAATCTGACATGCACACATCTGTCTTAAAATGACCATTGCACTGTTTAAAAATCTCCCCCACTTCATCGGCATTGTAATGGTAAATATTAAATACACCACCCGTCTGTTTTCAAATATTTTTCTGTATTATAAAAGTTGCATTTAAACACGATCTCACTCTTTACAGAAATAAATAAAATGGTACAGTAAAAGCATTGTCTATGACACACTGCAAAGAGCGTGGCGGAGAACAGAACTCAAATTGCAACATTAGCATTTGATTAAGGCATGCACAGGAATCCTACACTGACTGCATATTACCGTACACACTCAGCTCCCACACTTCTCATTACCTTATCTTTTTAGTTGTTCTCTTTGGCTGTTCTCTTTGTGAATGTGGCTCCCTTGGATTAACTCCAGCAAAAAGGAACGCTTGCCTTCTCAAACCGGGTTCATTGCCTGGAATTCTCAGCTTTTTCAGATAGGAACGCCTCAGCCAGTGGAAAGGTCCTTCTTTCAGCTCTCCCCAATCTCGACTGCCAAATCTTGACTGTAGCAGGACGCAGGGATCTGCATTCAGTCAGGAGTCCCACAGCCAGGTCTTCTCCCCAGTAGTGCAGAAAAATGTCTGCCTCTCTTTTTCCCCGATACTGCCCACTAAAACTTTCATCTCAGCCCTCTGTATGACGTGTCCCAATGAAATCCATCATCTCTCATCCTCCTACTCTCAACAATAGCTTCGCTTATACATTTGCAATTGTTGCAAATCTGACTTCCTTCTTCCTGCAGTTACTGTGCACAAAAACACGGAGAATCAGGCAGAGAATAGAAGAAAAAAAAATCTGCACACACATTTAAATGGTTTTCAGAGTATGCCTAATTCTGCAGTGGAGAACACATTTTATTAGTGGGTTATGTTAAATAAGGTTTTATTAGTCAGGTTAATGGTTAATAGGTTAGCTGTTAATTTTCAAATGTGTCTCTCGCACCATAGGCATTTCAGGTGAAAATAGTGTGCATTTTTAAATGAGCACGTGTGCTTTTAACTGTAAAAATAGATTTGCATCTTATATGTTAAAATCGTTTTTTACTGAATAGCCTGTCTTTCCTTGTTAATCTGGTAACCCATATAGCAATGCACCCTTGTGGTGGTGCTGCGAAAAAAATTGCTACCTGTGCAGTAGTGCTGTACTCTGTGCTGTTTGCTACCTGTGTAGTAGTGCTGTACTCTGTGCTGTTTGCTACCTGTGCAGTAGTGCTGTACTCTGTACTGTAACACGCCAAATATCCTTACATATACCCTCCTTTTGTTTTTAGAACTTGGCTATAATCCAAGCCAATTCCTAAAAACAACTTGTTCTTTTTTTTTTTTTACAATATAGCAATCCAACAAAATGAATATTCATGTGCATCAATGAAAATTTGCAATCAATATTTCATCTGAGTCCATCAGTCCATAAAATGTTCCACATTTGCCTTCTCAGTGGAAATAAAACAACTAACTAAAACAAATAATTAATATAACAAATTAAAATAAATAATTAAAATAATAAATACGTGAAACTTCATATGCCGGAACTTCTGTTTTGTCTCTTTTGGTATGTCCCGACCAGCGATGTTATTCGGTTCATTCGAGTATTCTTTCATCTCGGCAATCTTGAATCCACAGCAGTCATCTCTTTTGGCATTCCGGTTATTTTGTCTTCACCTCCACCTGGAGGCAGGCATCTTTTGGTCTTCATCCAGGGGACTCCAGGACTCCATCGTCTCTCCCGTGGCCTCTGATCTCGGAACCTCCGATCAAATAATGTTAATTGTCTAAATCAAAATAGAAAATAAACAAATTAAGTACATAGCGTAATACTAACTTCATCCTTTTGCCAAAAATAAAACATGCTTGGTAAAAATATTTCATTTTTTTTTTTTTTCTGAAATTAAACACAAGTTAAAAGAAAACAAACAGATATTCAATATTTAACACACTTTCTCTCTGCACACCAACCATGAGCTTCCATTATATGTGCATTTATTTATTTATTTATTTATTTATTTATTTATTTATTTATTTATTTATTTATATTATATATTTTTACATATATTACAGTGTTTATGTGCCATGATAACAATCAACTTTTTTTTTTTTTTTAACTTCTTTGTCACTGCCTCCTGACTACACCCACTTATTTTCTCCTTTTTTGTTCAAGGGACTTTATCTGTCTCTACATGCTCAGGCTGCCTGATCTCATGTCTGGGATGGCATGGTTTGATTTGATTTACATGGACAAACTGCTCTATTGCTGTTTCACCTTCATTTTTCAAAATTTTATACACTACAGGAGAGACCTTATCTATAATTCGAAATGGCCCCTGCCAGGCCGCTAGAAATTTAGAATTTTTCTGTTTACTTTTTCCAAAATGAAACTTGTACACCTGATCCCCTACACTGTATTCCTTTACTGATGTCTTTTTATCATAATATGACTTTGCACTGTCAGCAGCTCTTTCCAGATTTCTCTGCACAAAAGCAAATGCATGTTGCAAATGTCTCCTCAGTTCATCAATATATTCATGAACTGTGGATGCACTCACAAGGGTTTGCTCATGTGTTCTGTATAGTAGGTGTTGTGGTAACACCATTTTCTTACCTGTTAAGACCTCATGGGGGCTAACACCTGTTGCTTTGGCAGGAGTCGACCTGATTGCCATCAAAACCAATGGTAAACGCAAATCCCAGCTGGAACCTGCTTCTGCCACAAATTTCTTTAAAATATCCACAACAGACCTATTGCTTCTTTCAACTGTACCTGAGGACGCCGCCCGATATGCGATATGTAGTTTCCTTTTCACACCTAGTATTTGCCATACCTTACTCATTAGAGTACTTGTGAAATGACTTCCTCTGTCTGACTCAATTCTTTGTGGCAACCCAAACCTTGAGAACACATGGTTCACCAGTAATGTGGCTGCTGTTTGCGCACTACAATCTGGTGCAGGAATGCACTCAATCCACTTCGACATCAAACATACCACATTCAAAATATAACGGTGTCCCCTACTCGACCTTTTTAAATGACCTACATAGTCTATTTGCAAATCTGACCATAGGAGAGTTAGGCCTCTTTTCATCAATGGTGCTCTATGCATTGGTGAAGCAGGTTTAAATTGGGCGCATACTAGACATCCTCTAGTATATAATTCCACATCTTGGGACATATGAGGCCAGTAAGCATAATCTTTTAGTATTTCTAATGTTTTTTGTGAACCTCTATGGCCTGCAGTTATGGCATCATGTGCATGGTGTAGCATTAGTCCTCTGAATGAAAGGGGTACTACCCACTGTATTTGCCCTGTTATGGACTCTCTAATCATGAGCCCATCCTGTAATCTAATTCGTGTTTTGTTCTTTAATAACACCCTCAACTCTTCTTTTCCCATACAATCTTTTTCTGTTAAAGGATTTTGTTCAGGATCTATCAAATGATTATAATAGATTCCCAAAATTTGATCATTCTTTTGTGCCTCAATCAAATCTTGGTCTGGCGTGTCATGACTCCACTGCACCACCGGTTGATCTATCTCCTTTGGTGCTTTGTAATGGTAAATATTAAATACACCACCCGTCTGTTTTCAAATATTTTTCTGTATTATAAAAGTTGCATTTAAACACGATCTCACTCTCTACAGAAATAAATAAAATGGTACAGTAAAAGCATTGTCTATGACACACTGCAAAGAGCGTGGCGGAGAACAGAACTCAAATTGCAACATTAGCATTTGATTAAGGCATGCACAGGAATCCTACACTGACTGCATATTACCGTACACACTCAGCTCCCACACTTCTCATTACCTTATCTTTTTAGTTGTTCTCTTTGGCTGTTCTCTTTGTGAATGTGGCTCCCTTGGATTAACTCCAGCAAAAAGGAACGCTTGCCTTCTCAAACCGGGTTCATTGCCTGGAATTCTCAGCTTTTTCAGATAGGAACGCCTCAGCCAGTGGAAAGGTCCTTCTTTCAGCTCTCCCCAATCTCGACTGCCAAATCTTGACTGTAGCAGGACGCAGGGATCTGCATTCAGTCAGGAGTCCCACAGCCAGGTCTTCTCCCCAGTAGTGCAGAAAAATGTCTGCCTCTCTTTTTCCCCGATACTGCCCACTAAAACTTTCATCTCAGCCCTCTGTATGACGTGTCCCAATGAAATCCATCATCTCTCATCCTCCTACTCTCAACAATAGCTTCGCTTATACATTTGCAATTGTTGCAAATCTGACTTCCTTCTTCCTGCAGTTACTGTGCACAAAAACACGGAGAATCAGGCAGAGAATAGAAGAAAAAAAAATCTGCACACACATTTAAATGGTTTTCAGAGTATGCCTAATTCTGCAGTGGAGAACACATTTTATTAGTGGGTTATGTTAAATAAGGTTTTATTAGTCAGGTTAATGGTTAATAGGTTAGCTGTTAATTTTCAAATGTGTCTCTCGCACCATAGGCATTTCAGGTGAAAATAGTGTGCATTTTTAAATGAGCACGTGTGCTTTTAACTGTAAAAATAGATTTGCATCTTATATGTTAAAATCGTTTTTTACTGAATAGCCTGTCTTTCCTTGTTAATCTGGTAACCCATATAGCAATGCACCCTTGTGGTGGTGCTGCGAAAAAAATTGCTACCTGTGCAGTAGTGCTGTACTCTGTGCTGTTTGCTACCTGTGTAGTAGTGCTGTACTCTGTGCAGTTTGCTACCTGTGCAGTAGTGCTGTACTCTGTACTGTAACACGCCAAATATCTTTACAGAACAACCAGTTTACCAAACTACTCGTCAGGTCTCCCTTCTCTGGTCGAATTTGCTGTACAGAGCTACAGTGAACCGGATAGCCAGGAGGAATGGACCCTGCTTGCATTTTAAGGAACGCACCTTTTATTTGTTGCTTTGCTCTGCTGCTGGTTTCTTCCCTGGACAGTGCAGGACCCTCCAGTCTTCCTACTTCGTGTCAGTCCGACAGTCGCATCAGGAACCGTGAGCCTGCAGGACCTGGCAGGAACGTCTGCCTCAGCTACAGCCTTCTTCTCAATTTAAGGTACTGTTCAAATCCAGTTGTTTGTTTCTTCCAGCCCCGGTGAAGGTGTGTGAAACCTTTCGCCAATCCGAGGGCTTGTCCTTCTCCATTCTTTAAACTAACTTTTCATCTGACGCCTTTGTTCTGAACTCTTGGTAAACTACCCTACTCTGTGTGATCTTGAGCAAAGACTTTGGAACATTGACTTTTGGCCAGGGCCCTTTAATTTGATTTCCTCACTGTAGGTCCATTTTCTAGATTGCCCTGCTTACTTACTTGTTGGTGGGGGTCAATTCTTTTCTAACTTTGTCTTTCCCTCCCTTTTAAATTGCTGGAGTGCAATTTTGCTCACACTTCATTGTGAGCCTAACTTGTCCAGAATCTATTGGGTGTGGTGTAGTGTATTAAGAGTGTGATTTTTCAACTGCTTTACTTTAGTGAAATGTTTTACAACTGATGTGTAAATAAATGTATATTCTTTTTTCTCAGAAATCTTGAGTCAGTGTATGTTTGAATCATAGTAATTGCTGTCCTTTGTGTAACTATTGATACTGCTCACTTGCTCTTGAGATAGGTCTGGCTGCTCAGCCATTGCTACCATTTTACTGTGTAGTACAGGCTGGTACCAAAGGTGAATTTGTACTGTCACTTGTAGTCTTAATTGTGAGTGGTGTTCCCAAAGGGTACTGCATATAATTCTGCCTAACACAGAGGCCGAGGTGGGTGGAGACAGCAGACACCGGGGAGGATACTGTAGCTTTGAAGCTGACCATTGAGGCACGAAGCACCACTGACATGGGCAAGAGACACCAGTGTCTGGAATCGCTGATGCTGTGGCTTCCGGCAGGGGAAAGCCACCAAGAGCCACCGATCGTGTCAAGCTGGAGAGAGAGAAAGATTCCCCCGATTAATCCATCATTAGCAAAAACGCTATATATTATTATTCCAGATTGGTTTGCAAATTTAGACCTTATTCAAAAACATTACGGCCTTGCAGTAACCTTATTTTTGTCCTCACATATCTGGTAGTCCATGTGTTTTCCATGCAGTTTCCCCTACGTCTCTCTAAAGTCCCCTACCGATTAGTAAACTGAATGCATTTCCTTGTGTTATCACTTTAACTTTCGTTACTCATTATTTATCACTTTCTTTCCCAAGTTGTTTCATTAAATCAACCTGTTCATGCAAATTGTCAGTTTTCCACAAACTATCAAGTTTAAACAGGGTATAGAACGCTTGTCGGCCGCGATCCAGTAAGAATTGCGGCCACCATCTTTAGTACGCTATTTATGTTAACACCAGGATTTGGCCACGCCCCCTAGTCGGTTGTACCATTGACCACGGGGATGCTGTTTCCCGTTGATCACCCCTATTTATGCGGTTCACTTTTAAAGTGCATTGCCTTATCTGTCTGCAATGGTTTCTTGCTATTTTTCCGCTTGCATTAACTCTTGTGAAAGCTCCCCTCGAGATCTCAGGGAATATTTTTGATTCCATAAGCTTGTTACAGCTCTCTGTACCGGATCCCATATCACATGCTACAATGTGATGAACAGTAATCATTAAATCCTACTAGTTCATGATCCCCTTCTGGGTCTTCAATACTGTGTTAATTTCATTGAGAAGATCCTTGCCTTGCCTTCATACAATAAATATCTGCTATCATGTCGCACCTGCCATCATTCTTCTGATGTCTTGCCATGTTACCGATTAAACCTGTTACAATTGACCAGCACTGGCTAACCTCAATTGATCCATAATTAGCCAAAACTCTATATATTAGTATTCCACATTTGTCTGCAAAGTTTAGAATATAATCAAAAAACATTACGCCCTCGCGATAACCTTGTTTTTGTCCTTACATATCTAGTAGTACATATGTCTTCTATGTAAGTCCCCCATGTCTCTCTGAAGTTCCCCACTGATTAGCATACTGACTGTAGTTCCACTGCTCTTTCACGTATACCTTCCTTACTCATTATTTATCACTTTCTTTACCAAATTGTGTCATCAAATCAACCTGTTCATACAGATTGGCCATTTTCCGCAAGCGTACAAATTAGATCCCTTCTCGGCCGCGATCCCAGTTAGTATCACGGCCGCCATCTTTAGTGCGCTATTCATGTCATGGCCAGCATTAGGCCACGCCTCCAGTACGGTTGTACCATTGACCACGTTGATGATGTTTCCCACCAATCACCCCTCTTTAAGTGGTTCACTTTTACATTGTTATATTGCCTTATGTGTCTGCAGTAGTTTCCTGCTATTTTTCCCCATCTATTAACTATAGTGATAGCTCCCCTTTAGGTCTCAAGGAATATTGTTGATTCCATTATCTCATTACAGCTCTCTGTGATGGATCGCATATCCCACGCTACAAAGTGATGAAATGCAAACATGATTTCGTACTTGTTTACAATCCCCTTGTGGGTCTTCAATACTACATTATTTTCGTTAATGAGATCCTGGCCTTGCCTTCAATTTACAGGTGTACTCTTCTGCATACCAGAGTGTTTCAATTTTCTGGATAAATATTGTTCTTGTCAATTATAGTTGTTTTTGCATAGATATTATTCTAGTCCATGCGCTCACATAGGTATCCCCCAAATCATCTCAAAAACATGTTTTATTCACTTACATTATTGACTGCATGGCACTTATATAAATATCATTCTTCTGATTTCTTGCCATGTTACTGAATAGAATTGTTCCAATGGACCACTGAGTATAAAGTACATTTGTACAGCAAAGACCATAATGCACACCATATATATTGATGAAGTGAAAACATCTTCCAATACATGTTCTACTCTCAGTGTACATCCTGCTTGATGTGACAACTACATTATCCACAGCAAACAACGTGCACATGCTGGAGTAGATTTCATTTAAGATCAAATCAAATCATCTAGATGGGGCAACCTTTTCACTGGAGAGAGGCGGCTTTGAATGCTCTAAAGAAAGACATGTCAGTCGTCATTAAAGAGGCAAATAAGAGGGGTGATATAGTCCTAATATACAGAGAAAATGACATTTGTATGGCTATGAAACATTAGAATACCCCCGGATTCTACAAGTGACTCAAGGTTAATCTGAAAAAGGAAGTGGTTGATCATCTAGCAGAACTGATTCTTAAATGGCATAGACATGGATTCATAATGGACGCCGAAAGAGTGTTTGCTACCTATTAAGGAACCTACACTTCCAACAATGTATGTTCTACATAAGATCCATAAAGAGTATGACCCAACACCTGAGGCCAGACCAATTCTGAGTGGGATTGCCTGGGCAACGCAGCCTCTCGCAGAATACATTTTCATCATGTAAAGACTGTATGTTGCTCAACTTTAATCTTACTTGAAGGATACTACGAGTGTGTTGAATATCATCAATGGATACCATTGGGAAAACAAATATCTGCTAGCAACACTAGATGTGCAAGCCCTCTATACATCAATCAAACACGAATTGGCACTCCAAACAATCATATATGTATTCAGAGACACTTCAGCCTCACAATACCATCCTATAAACATGCTCATAGAAATGTTGGAAGCCACATTGATTCACAAGTGATGATGAATATTACCAACAGATTCAAGGTGTGGCGATGGGCACAAAATAAACTCCTGCACTGGGTAACCTCTTTATGGGTATTATTTGAGTACTCGGTTATCTACACTAATTTAAAATACTTAAAACATACAATACTATGGACAAGATACAGTGATGACATCCTCTTGATCTGGAAGGGTGAGTCTCAGGAATTTAATGTCTTTATCGAGGAGATCAATAATACCGATTTTGGTATTTCATTAACTGGGACGCAGAGTCCAAAAGAGATCAACTTTCTTGACCTACAGATTTATGTAGCTAACAATGAACTGAGAACTAGAACTTTCAGGCAGCCAACAGAGGTGAATTCTACACTGTTGCAACCAGTTGCAACCACGACACAGTAGTATGAAACATACCAGTAGGGGATTTTGTCAGGGCTCGACGGAACTGTCAAGACCCTAATGTATTTGAGACAGAATGTCAACTTCTGACAGAACGCTTTTGGGTTAGAGGATATGCAGCAAATCATGTAAAAAAAAGGCATCAGATAAAGCCAAGGACATGAAGAGGGAAGACACCCTATGTCAGAGGAAGGGCAAGGAACGAGGTCCACAAAACACTGAGGTCAAATTCATAACTAAATTCTGTCATAATCACTATAAAATCATATGCATTATGAACAGACACTGGCACCTGTTGCAGTTGGACAAAGATCTAGAAAAGTATCTGGTAACTAAGCCAAATATGGTGTTTAGGAAAACCAAAAACCTTGAATAATACTTTGAGTCCATCCTTTCTACCAAGCCCAAGGAAGGAAACCGGTATAACTTGGCTGAAACAGAAAAGGAAGGGCTTTTACAAGTGTACAACGTGCACAATGTGCAAACATGCACAAGACCCAATGGATACCTTTACAGACCAGGCAGGTATGACATGGCCAATCAATGATTTCATAACTGTCAAACTACACATGTAGTTTATGCAATCATATGTGTATGTGCCAAGATCTATATTGGAAGCACAATTCAATGCTTAAGGATTTGAGTGAGAGAACACATGTCATCAATCAATAGCCAGGACCCGAGACTCCCCCTGGCAGTGCACTGGCAGAAAAACAACCAACTGGAACACAAAAATTATATCAAGTTTACAGGTTTGCACAAAATAACAATGAGCAATAGAGGGGGTAATAAAGAGAAACTCTTGCGGCAAAAGAGAGAGAATAAATGCCATTTTTGAGCAACTGCGATAGGTTTTAACTTTGATCATGAACTGAGTGCATACCTATGAGAATAGGTTCTTGTGTCGATGGAATAATGGGGGACCTTAGAAACTTACTCCAGTGGGTGCAAGTTGTTTGCTGTGGATAATGTAGTTGTCACATCAAGCAGGATGTAAGCTGAGTGCAGGAAATATAGTGGAAGATGTTTCAACTTCATCAATATATGTGATGTACTTTATGGTGTTTGCTGTACAAATGTACTTTATATTCATTTATCAGTTGGAACATACCTATTCGGTAATATGGCAAGACATCCGAAGAATGATTGCTGGTGCGACATGGTAGAAGATATTTTTCTAAGTATCATGCAGTCAATAATGTCAGAGTAAGTGAATCAAACATGTTTTTTGAGATGATTTAGGGGATACCCATGTGAGGGCGTGGACTAGAATAATCTCTATATATAAATATTGTAATTGACAAGAACAATATTTATCTGCAAAATTGAAACAATCTGGTATGCAGAAGAGTACACCAGTAAGTTGAGGGCATGGCCAGGATCTCATCAACAAAATAACATAGAATTGAAGACCCACAAGGTGATTCTGTACGATTTAACAATGACTCTTCATCAAATTGTAGGACAGGATATGGGATCCATTACATAGAGGTGTAACAAGCTTATGGAATCAGAAATAATCACTGAGACCCGGAGGGTAGCTTTCACTAGAGTTAATGCATGTAAAAAATAGAGCAAGAAACCATTGCAGTCCTATAAGACAATACAACAATTTAAAAGCGAACTGCATAAATAGGGTTCCTTGTGTTAATATCCCCACAAAAATATTGCGATACAAAAATATTGCCATATTTTTGCGGCAATATTGAGCCATGGACTCTGCGGGGACACCCCAGAAACCCCTGCATTATTTCTAATATGTGCATGGGACACCCCCGCAACTCCCGCAACCCCCGCTCCCACAAATATCCCCTCCAAAAATATCACCTATGGCGAGACAAACGCCCATACGTACGGCAATATTTTTGGTGGGGATATTTTGTAGGGATACCATAAATAGGTGTGATTGGTGGGAAACAGCTTTCCCGCGGTGAATGGTACAACCGAGTACGGGCCATGGGCTAATCCTGGCGTTAACATAAATAGCATACTAATGATGGCAGCCTCGATACTTACTGTGATCACGGCCGACAAGGGATCCATACCCCGTTTAAACTTGATAGTTTGTGGAAAACTGCAAATTTGCATGAACAGGTTGATTTAATGAAACAACTTGGGAAAGAAAGTGATACATAATGAGTGTAGAACGTTAAAGTGATAGAACAGGGACTTACATTCAGTTTGCTAATCAGTGAGGAACTTTAGAGAGACATATGGGAAACTGCATTGAAAACACACGGACTACCCGATATGTGAGGAAAACAATAAGGTTACTGCAAGGCTGTAATGTTTTTGAATAAGTCCTAAACTTTACAGACCAATCTGGAGGAATAATATATATAGCACTTTGGCTAATTATGGATTCATCGGGGAAAGCCTGGGCGTAAACAATTAGACCTTTCGGGAGTACCACACTATTAGCGGTATGGTTATAGCATACTAATTGTACTTTGGTACAAATTGTTTTTTTTAACAGTTAAAGTAGGGATTTCTCGGGATTGGAATTTGCCTAAATCGGATTACCAATGAAAGAGACAGATGCTTTAGAATGTTTGGGTGAGTAGTCTGTATACAACGTGTCTCGGCAGTAATGGGTGTTCCAGTAATGGATCCAAACAGGGAATGCTTTGAATAGGTCCGAATTATTCTTTTTAATCTGTTTAATTTCATAATGGAGAGATTATCTGGTGATATTCAGGTAATATTAGATGAGTGACGTTTAAAATGAATTTCTGTCGTGAATCTTACGAGGTTGTTATTTAAACTGATAGTGACAGTGAGAATGTTCTATGATAACAAAACACTAATGATCAAAGAGATGAATATCTGTAATTCACTTAGTCATACTCGGTTCCCAATGTTAGATCACAACACGGATATTACAGAATGAAATTTCTCATGAGGTGTTCATGATGTGTTTATACAACAGTATTATTGGTTTTGTCCAGCTCCCAATTGCTTTCAAACAATCTTACTGTTATTTTTTCTTTTCCTTTTTTTCCCTTTTTTTATTAGGTGTATGTGTGTTACTTACCTTCAAATCCTACCCTACTCTGACTCATTATCTCTGTCTTGGATATGTGAATCTAATTCATGTGGTGTTTTGATTATGTTCATTAAGTGTCCAGTTTTGAAGAAGGCCTGTGCATATCACCTGCAAGTGAAAGGGGTGTGTGAGTGCCTGTATGGCCTGCTAAAGGAGCAAGGAGACAATTGTCAAGATAATGGTAAATTTGAAAAAAGGACTATTTCTTTGCCTGCCTTTAGCCCTGTTGCATTGCGCAATGAGCCCGGATCCGACCAACGTTTAACGCCCCATGAGGTGGTAACAGGAAGATGCATTAGACTTCCCCTGGATCCTCCCACTAGGGCTCTGACAGACGTGAATGCAACATCCAGTGTTTGTGGAGATGAATTGTACAAATATGTGGCTTCTTTGATGGCTATTGTGTCTTTTATTTCTCGTCAACTACACTCACAGGAAGAGAGGTCAAAGAACAGCACCAACACAACTGACAGACTTTTGAAACAGCCATTGTTGTACCCAGGAGATACAGTATTATTTAGAAATGTTGTGCGGCCGTGGTACAAACCGCTGTTCGACGGTCCATTCATTGTTGAGAAGCCAACAGACAGAGCAGTAAAACTGCATGGTAAATAAGTTTGGAACCATGTTGGAGACATCAAGCCCTGCTGAGCTGAGGCCTCATTCGATTTAAAAGAAGACGATTTGTTGCAAGAAGGCAAAAACAAGGACATAGAAAGAAACTGAAGATGACTAGATCCAGAGCGAGATAACTCGAAATAGAATAATACATACACATAAATTAAGTACAGTGTCCTTTCTTTACAAGCAGCATTCACCGAGAAAGTAAAAGACTGTTTTTCCATATGATCTTTCAGAGCAAATGATACCCCCAAGACTATTCTTTCATGCTTTCCTACTCTATGTAGCCCACACTTATCCACAATTGACAAGTGGAGACACATCCTTTATTTCTTTACTTGGAAACCTGAGAAAAAGTAAAGTGTGGGAGAGAGTGTTCTATGCAGAACTCACCCAATATTAAAGACGTAGAGCTTGTATTAACACACACTAACTCAATGACAAAGTATTTTTTAGGCTTTTTAGCCTCAACCCACAGACACCTGGAGCATCACATGACAACGAGATGGGAAACATAATGCCAACTGTCGTAATAATGTTTTGTGCCTTCTGCTGTTCCTACTTCTTTACATTCCTTGTTTTACTAAGATTGTTGTTTGCACAACGCACAAGCCTTGAACCTAACTAACATGACCCCAGTCCATGCTGTTATGGAAGCCATATCTAGGCAGCAAAAAAGCACTGCTGATAAAGTAAGAAGAGTTAGGCACAGTGCAGAGGTAGATTTCAATCAGGTAAATTCAAATATAACTAATTCGGCCCATATATCGAATAACATGTGGTATAGCCACATGGCTAAGGTGGGGAATCAAACAACCAAAGAGAGCTGTAATGCCTGTCTTCTCATACCCTATGCCATGAGGGCTTCCAGAACATTTGTGGTAGCTGAAATTCCAACGGCAAGAGCACAATGGCTCATGCACCTATCACTTGGCACCACAAGAGGTTGATTTCAAGGGAAACAAGCACCACTAAGGTGGAAGTCCAAGAAAAGGCTCCCGTACGAAGATAACTATATAAAGGCTCAAGAAATGTTAGACAATTACTGGAATACAGATAAAAGCATAGAGTACATCACAGAAGGACCACGCAACTTAGAAGTAAAAACAGTGACACAAAATGAGTTACGGTGTCCCAAGACAGGGACCACTAGAGATAGGAGGAATGCCAGGATGTTGGGAAACACTGCAGATGCTGGTGTATGGACTGCAAGGGCAAGTATACAACTCGAAAGGATGGAAAGAGGGAGTAGTTGGGAGCAAAGCAAATGCTTGCCTAATGGTTCCAGTGGAAACAAGTACAGCAGGAAAATGACAAGTGCTTTAAGGAATGGGAAGCACGCTCCAGATTATTCACATGGGTCAAAAATGAAGCAGGACACATGCCCATCATACCACTCAAAGGAGCTGATTTATGTTTCCAGAATGATGGAGAGGTAGAGGTTGGAGAGAATGAAGGATGCAAACAGATTTTGAATATACCAGGCATGAAGGTTGGAACAGCAGCGCTTATGGATCATTACTGTGACTGTAGGTCAAAAGCATGCCTGCAGCTGCCACCTAACTGGGTGGGGGGGTATGTTAATTCGTAGATCTGAATACCCCAGCATTACTAGTTCCTCAGAAGGACATACAAATGGAAGGGTTCCCTAAGATAGCTAACCGCAAAAGAAGGACGAGGTCTGAAAAGCTGATAAGAATAAGAAGAGGGAACTATGCCTCATCAAACATGGAAAGGACATTGGGTGCAATACCACCAGAACACAGGCTGTTCAGAAGAACTGAGATGTTCTTTGCATCAATTTTTCCAGCAGTAAAAACAAGCACGAATGCAAAGTGGCTCTAAGTTACCTGTTGGGTGCTGATGCAGACCGTAAACTCAACCGTCAAAGGGTTCAACGTGAGAGCAGCAAGATTGATGGAACTTCAGAACAGATATGTTCTGGATTTCCTCACAGCCATGGAAGGAGGCATTTGCACCAAGATTGAGTTTTCCTTCTGTACATTCACACCTGCAAGCGATGAAGATAATGGGACGCTGTCAGAGGCCATCACCAGGCTTTCTGAAGTTCATACGAAGATGGAAGCAGAAGTGAAGAATGTTGAAAAAGATGAAGGTTGGCTGTCATAGATATTCTCATGAATGCCAACATGGATGGAGAATGGACTGAAGGTACTGGCGGCATCATTAGTACTATTGTTGCTAGCACTTTGTTTGTTTGTTTGTTTGTTTGTTTGTTTATTTTATTTAATTTATATAGCGCTCCAGACCCAGAGGTAAAAGGGCGCTTTTAGACAGGTTACAAAAAACAATATATATATAATTTGCAGTTATACATTTGTGCAGTATGTACATTATATACAGTTTGCCTTGTTATAGTTAGAGTAACGGCAGTGTCATCAGGCATAGGAGATAGAGAATGGTAGAGTTAGTTTTTCTCCAGTAACCAACCAATGACTTGTTTCCTGAATGGTTGAAATGATTCAATTGATTTAATGTTCAATGGTAAGGTTTTCCAGAGTTGAGAGGCCAGGACCGTGAAGCTGGAACCTCCGGCTTTTTTTTAAAGTGAATCTGGGCACTGTAAGGCATAGAGTGTTGGATGATCTATTAACTCTAGTGGCTGATTTCAGGGTGAATTTGTTGGTGAGATAGGGTGGGGCTAGATGGTTTAAGGCTTTGTAGGTGAGACATATGGTTTTTAGATCCTTATTGTTTTGTATAGAGAGCCATTTACTGGATATTCTAGTGGAGGAGATGTGCTCTCGCCTGGGGATGTTTAGTGCAGCTAGTAGCACTTTATTTTGGAGTACCTGTAGTTTGTTGATTACAAATTGGTCGGCGCCTAGGTAAAGGCTATTGCAATAGTCCAGTTTGGGCTGTATGAGAGCCCTAGCCAGCGTGAGACAGCTATTGGTGGATAAGAAGGGCCTAGAGGCCCTCATCAATTTCCCAGTGTAGGCAGTGGCTGAGGCAGTCATATTAACTTGTTTGGAGAGGTTAGTATTGGCATCGAGATAAAAGCCAAGGGTTTTCACATATTTAACAATGGGAATTGTGTTACTGTCTATAATTATGTTGTTGTAGTTAGGGCTAAGTTTCTGCAGGTTGTTAGGTGAGCCGGCAAGGAGAAGCTCAGTCTTCTCATCACTCAGGCAGAGGCCATGTGTGGCCATCCATGCCTGAATGATGGAGAAGATTTTGTTAATCCTGATGGTATCAGCACTGCAGTTACGTGAGATGGTGAGGAGTATCTGGGTGTCATCTGTGTAGTTGGTGTAGGTGACACCCAGATGGCCCAATTTGTCAAAGAGAGGCTTTGTAAAAATGTTGTACAAAGTGGGGGAGACACAAGAGCCTTGTGGGACACCGCAGGTAATGGGGATACGGTCTGTGCTGCCATTGATGAAAAACCCTCATGGTTCTGTTAGCCACGAAGGATTGTATCCACATGACAGCAGAGGAAGAAAAGTGCGCTGCAGATGAGAGGTGGTTGCAGAGTATATTATGGTCGACCAGGTCGAAGGCCGCAGAGAAGTCTAGAAGGAGTAGGATGGCGGCATTGCCCTTATCTTTAATATCATTGATCTGACTTTGACTTTGTGTCATCAGGATAATAATAAAGTAGTGTAGAAAAACAACTAAGAAGACTTTCGGGATTAAAGTGGTAATTGACATAGAGACAGAAGAAAATGAGACAAATGCATGAAATTCATTTTAAACAGAACTGACGCAGTGCCCTCTGTTCCTGACGGGAGAAAAGTTTGAGTACCCTTACAAAACACCTGACTATTGGGGAAGAGGATTTGGTGCAACCCTGATTGAGACTGCAGTTATATCACATGGAACCTGGATGACCATTCCACATACTATGGACATCTCGGAGGAGTAAAAAGGTGTGGCTCTCAAAACTGGAGATGAGCCAAACAGAGTCATGTACGTAGTGTGGTTGATACATCAACTGGAAGGGGGATTGTAGATGATTGGCCAAATCTGAACCTCATGCCCCCTGCATGACTCTCAACATGTAGACAGAGAAATGATAGATGTGCCTCACTCCTGGGCCCACCACCGAAATCATCGATGTATTGCAGGTGTGAAAAACGGTATTCTCTTTAACAACCCTTCAGACCATAACCAATTGATGATATGGACGACATGGAATTGACATCAATCAATCAAGTTGACTGACTGGGAAATCAGACACCAGTGACGTCATCACTGACATCACGATGTAGACGCGTGTATACATGACGTACCTATTAATCCATTCATGAAGCTACACAAAACTGCACTAGTTAATTGCATGTATGCATGAAGCACATGCTCATGAACCACTTAGGCAGAGGGCGAACACACATGCATAAATATATATTAATAACTTTTGCCAAAGCTGAAACTGCAAGATACACAGAATTCATATATCTAGCTTGCACATGCTTAACTGCTACTAAAATGGAGAAGCCATGAGGAATGCTATAGATGCTATAGGGCTCTGAAAAAACAAAAAGGAGAGACAGATTCTGACTGCACAGTCAAGCTGACACGATAGCTGCAGCTCGACGCGAGCAGAAACAGGACACCCAGCCAAGGACCAAGGGGAAGCAGGAACATTCCTGCTACTGAAATAGTGAGCCATCTGCAGAAATTCTGACTAAAATCCTCATAATTACAGACGAAAGGGCTCAATTTCATGGTCTCGATGCACATGACCCAGACAGAGAAGACTGTTCCCAAAGAACAAGAGAGGGGAAGATACAAAAGTGTTGCCCACATTTCATTAACTGACTGCACTTTCACAGGCTTGGGTGATCAGAGAACAGCAACATTAGGGAATGCTTCACATCTCCATGTTCTTTCTAATTACCTTGAAGAGGTACATTCTGTCTGAGAACTGTCTAGGATCCCAGGGCAGGGTGGACCCATTCTCCCCAATCCAAATTCACCTTTTATGTGGGGATATAATTTGTTGTAAGGGCCAATCGTCTTTCAGTGACCCTGCAACATTGTAAATGGGTGTTATTAGAGGTGATACTGGGAGGAGTCACTGGACATGGCTAACCAATCACAAAACTAACCTATACAATCCTTATGTATAACTTACCCAAACTGACCAATGTAAATGTCTGTTAGGGCTCCAGGAGGGAACCTGGATTTTGTAAATGAAACCGGAATAAAACTGGGTGACATATGCGTAGAAGCTGAGAGCTCTAGATGAAAGTTGTTATTCTGGTGTGATCCCTTTTATGTTTATATGCTAATAAACAATAGTACCTTTGCCCATGGATGAGTCCTCCGTTCTTGTGGCTGGGAGTTTCTGATGGGCTCAAGTGTGCTCTGTGAATAATCAGGATGACTGCTAGAGGAACCCAGCCACACATTTCACCTCTCTGGCTCAACCTTGGCCTAACTTCAAAGCGAAAAAAGAGTACTTAAATCATATCAAGAAATCTAATCTATAGCCACAAAAAATCCCAAACGGCAAGACCTCTTGAACAATTATCTCATTGACACATACTATCCAAAAAGAAGTACTGCTTTGGAAAACAAGTACATGCATGGTATAGCCTAACACCATACATACTAAAACAATGTTACACTAATTGAGCCACTGACAAATACTCAGTATTAAATTGTGAAGGAAGTCCAGTAAGACTTTCAAAACCTAGTCTAATTAACCATGTACAATTATCATTTAAATTGGCAGAGCATAGAGAACTTCCTTACATGGCCCTACAACTATTCAAACCTTGGACAAAAGATGAAGACTTGTTAGGTGACCATGACACATTTGAAGCTGCATTCAAAGCAAATGGAAGCCTACAAAAAAGACACTTTTAAACATTACAAATAAATGGTAGACAATGAATGCAAACAACAAGAGGAAATAGAAACACAACTAGATAAAGACACTCCTGATGGATGTCAACCATCTCTTGCTTCAAGCCAAGAACCACTTGGAGAACCACTCATTCAAAAGGAAACATTAAAAGCACTGTATGAGGTAAAAACGCCATGTAACAAACCAAATAATCTAAAGAAGATTTGTCAGACCTCAAGTCACAGTTAAATTATGAACAACTCACCATTTAACTAGTAGCCACATAAGAAATTGAGCATGTGCTAAAACATGAAAATATAACCTGCAGTTGTAAAAATTACCAATCTCTGTACTTGTGTGTAAGTGGTGAAGTTAGTTCTGGCAAATCCTTCTTAATTAAAACACTCAGAAATGTTTTAGAAGACAAAACAAATAACATAGGAAGTGTAACTGTACACCAAATTATTTTCTTCCTAGTAGAACACCAAAACTAGTTAGAATATTACAAATTGTCAGAAGAAGCTGTAACTGAAGTATGCAGAATTCTATGACAAATGAAAATCCTCCTATTAGATGAAGTAAGCATGGTTTACAATATAATGCTTGCTTTAATCCATATAAGAATACAGGAAGTATTAAAACCTGGATTCAAAGAACTGTTTGGAGAAAAACATGGCATTGTTTTGGAGACCCCCCTGCAGCTAACACCAGTGAAAGGGCAACCCATATTTAAAATATTAGGCTACAAAGAATGCAGTAATACACTGGGTAGCATAGTTAATGCACATTTGTGGTTTCATTTTTGATTCAGAGAACTTGAACAAAACACGCGTGAGTCTGCATATCCAACATATGCTTAAAGTTTAAAAAGCATTAGAACGGTGTGCTTACTGAAGACTCAAAGTCATGCTTGAAAAGTAGATTAATACATGAACTGTGTGGAAAAAACACATCTGCCTGTGATATAATCGAACAATTAGCTCAACAAAATCATAAATGCATGTGTTTAATGCCAACCCTTGAAAACTGTAACCATTTTAACAAAACAATGCCAAAAAAAGAGATGCAACCCATAATTCATATCAGCTGGACAGACAAACTAGAATTTCATGGCATGATAATAGACTCCATATGTCTCAACAAGCTACAGCACTAATAAATCACCTAGAAAACTCTATCGCAAACACAGTTGGATTGGAAAAACTATTAACTCTCTGCTTAAATTGCAGAGTGATACTAAAACGCAACCTTGGCGTAGAACAAGGTTAAGTCAATGGAGTGTTTGGAACAGTTGTTGATTTGCAAACGTTTCCAAATGAAAACAGTATCCAGTTTGTCATCATAAATGTTGACAAACTTGAAGGAACTAAAAAATTCCCTGCTCCACAGCACATTTTCTTCTTTTTAAAGATATGTATGTATGCAGAGAACAATTTGCTCAGTCTCTGCATATACTGTTACCATTCACAAGTCACAAGGTCTAGCTCTCGACCACATACTTTTAGACATTGGCAGCAAAGTCTTCAAAGAAAGTATGAGTTATGTAGCACTTTCATGTTTTTCTTATTTAACATTGATGCCAACAAAGTGTCACGACTCCTGCCCTTGGCCTGGGCTGTCAGACGCTGTGGGCTGCACCAAGTACCTATCTGTTGGTTTTTACATAGGTTAAAACAACCCAGTGTCAAGGTTGTTATTCTCCCCGGCACCACGCCAATTTTCCATAAATTTTACAAAAATCTTTAACTTAGGTGTGCACCTAGTACCTCCATCAGGGCCTCAAGGGCCTTGACATTTGGCCCCAGACTCACTTGGAGTCAGTCCTGGCGCCTTTGGCGCCAGGCTCATGTGAAAAGCCAGTAAGCTGGGCCCATAAGGGCATTTTGCAACAACATGGATGCTCCCACATGGCTCAGTTCCATAACTGGAACACGCTTCGCGTTGTTCTGCTTGTGGCAGCATGACATTCACCACAGGCAGCTGGAATCTTCATCCACACGGCGGACCTGATCTCCTGCAAGAACAAAGAGAAGACACCATTAGTATTCGCTTACCTTTTCGGATCAGCTTTCGTACTCCGCTCCAGGATCCTGAACAGTCAACATCTCGGCGGATCTCGCTCCATCAAGAAAACCGCTACCTGGGAAAAGAAACAGAGAAAACAATATTAGTAAGCGTTTATTCTTCACATTCAAAAACACTCGCTTACCTGCATAGAACGGCCTCCAACACCTTCAGAAGAACGGAAGGGCTGGTTCCAACTCAGTGTGTCAGAACGCGGTTCACTCACCACTACTCACCGCTCTCCATCTTCTCGGCACGTGTATTCCGGATCAGCATTGCAGCCTGCAAGAAAGACAATATAAATAGGTTAGCACAAGAAAAGCATATATTGCCTCGCTTTCTTACCATCTCGTGCACAATCTGCGCAACATCACAAGGACAGCATCCACACCTATAAACAAAGGAACAAGTTAAATAGAGACAATTACAAAACAAAGAATACACAGTCAAGACAGACTTACCTGAAGAATGGAGTCACAGCAGGTCTGGACTCTGTAGAGTCGCTCCAGTGAAGCAACTAGGCAGCGACGGGCCCAGCCCCAATGCACCCCTGACTCGAGTGGCAGGATGGAGAGCGCACCTTATCAAGAAGCAAGGTGAGAAGTGCGCCAGGTGGTTCTTGGGTCCATATGGGAGGTGGGCCCCGGGTCAGAGGAGACAACCAAGCTAAAATGTAACTCCTGTGTTTCAGTCTGGGTCTTCAGCCACACAAGGGTCCAAAGAAAAGAGGTCCAAGGGTGAAGCAGTCCGGACTGGGTGGCGCCCCCGTGGATACCACGTGAGCGTTACACAAAGTCAACACTGACATTCCTTACATTCTAGAATACAACAGGGTATGTGCACTGTACACTCCACATCTGGATATGCGCATTGTACCTCACAAAATAAAACCTTAAAAAAGACAACTAGTACAGACAGAAACTATAAAAAGAAAACAACAAATGCAGAACCTCCAAACCAAAGAGAGACCAAATTCGCTGGTCCTTTTGAATTCAGCAACACAACTGCAGTAAATTGCTATGCAAATATAGCAATCGATCTTCTATTCCAATTTCCACTAATTATCCACAATATGTTCTTGTAAAGCCCAGGGCAGCTATCTTTACAAATGCTTATCCTGCACAGAACAGCCACTAATAACCCTGACCCTATTCACAGGGTCTCAGGGATAAGACAGGAATCTGACTACTGTTCAAGAATTATTAACTTCACCATAAACACACAGGAGTTCCTAATTTACTTACTAGAAGTACTAGTGACACAGCACATCCATATAAATAACATTTTACACATTCCATACACTTGGAAACATACATGCAGTGTAAACAATCATGTTTCACAAGAACATGTCCCTGATTAAAAATGCGTTTATGTATCTATACCAAATTGTAATTCAATTCCTTTTCAAAAACGTCTCCAAAATGCAAGTCATGGCATAGTATGCTCATTTTGTAATTCAGACAATATTAATAACACACAAATAGATTCACATTTCCAATATGTAATATTAATGTTTTTAAGAAACAATGCAGATGGCACTAAAAATAACTGTAAACTCACTAACTTCACACAGGCCCAAGTATCTCTTGGCAAAAAAAACATTCACAACAGTAGCCATAATATATCACACTACTGACACAACCACTTCAGGCCATTATACTGGACATGTGAAAAGAATAATTGCTTGGTTTGAATGAAACAACACTTTCATTACACAAAAACATAAACTACCATAAAATCTAACAAATGCCCACTTAATATTTCTTGAAATCAAATGTAGTCATTAAATTACTTTTTAAATTCATATTTACGATACTATACACCAATGAGTATCTAACTACTTGAAACATAAAAACACAAAACAAAAACTCCATAATTACAATACACTTAAAACACACTATCAGCTTTGTAATTACTTAATACATCCATGCTAACACTATACTACTTTTACAATACTACACAGTTAGAATACACCAATGGGTAACTAAATACTTCAAACGTAAAAAAAAACACACAAAACACATTTTCCTTAATTACATTATACTTAAAAGACATCACCACCTATGTAATTACTTGGTACATCCATACAGCCACTGTACTATTTCCTACACATACAAAATGTGTATCCCTTTAAAAAATGTAAGTTTGAAAAAAAAGAGAAACAGTTGAACAAAATATAAATGTTATTAACAGTAAATGTACCGACATTTTTTTTCAATCCAGTTGAATGTTTCCCCATGAACCAATAGTTACAATATGTTAATACAACAACAGTGTACGAGACACCATTGTTATAGAAACCAAAGTACATAAAACATACTAATGTTAATATGTCGTGCAATGTCCTAAACGTAAGAGAAACTATAGGCTATGGGACTGCTATTAACGTGTTTGTTGCCACTATTATTAAATTAGGCCTTGTTTCTGCCTCACTCTGGAGAGTCCCTGAACTGCCAAGTACTGAGCTGGGTGAATTTGCAGCATAATCTTTAACCATTGTATCAAGGAGTAGGCCTCTGAGTGTTTAGCCATTTTGTTTCAGTGTCTCTACCATATCGAATTAGGTTTAATTTCTGCCGCATCCAAGAGAGCCCCCGGGCTGACATGTTCATTTCTGGGTGACCAGGCACCACAAATATTAACTATTATTCTAAAGGTTAGGCCTCTGCTATGCTTTCTCATTAAATCTTTCTGAGGAGAGTCGAACACATGATGCAATCATGGTTTCCATCCTTAGCATAGCCAGACAAGTACACAATAGTAACAATGACAGGCTTTAACATGGGTGTAGCTGCCAGTGCAGAGTGTAGCATGGAGTGCCAAGATATCTGGTCTCACGGGGGAGAATGGCCTTGTGTTTAATTTATTGGTCCTCCAGAACAATCAAGGGAAACATTGGCTCTCTTGCCCCTGCACTCGCTGATTTCTGCAACCACGCTTTTGTTACTGGATCTTTCCCCTCCTCAAGAACTCCCTTGTACACACCCACCTGAAAAAACCCTCAGCAGACCTCTCCTGACCAGCCAACTACCAGCCTATTTCTATCACCCCTTCCTCTGGAAATTGCTGGAGAAGCTGGCCTTTCCCCAACTTACATCATACATTGAACTTGTTGGCAGTCTCCACGACCATCAATTTTGATTCTGGGCATCCAGAGGCATGAAAGCTGCTCTTCTGAACACCTGTGAAGAACTGCTTGCATCTCTAGATGCTAATTCTCCAGTTGTCCTCATTCTAGTAGATCTCTCCTCTGCCTTTGACACAGTCAACTACCCCATCCTCATAAAATGGCTCCATGAGACCCTGGAGATCTCCGAGCAGTCCCAGGTCATTCTGGCCACCTTCTCCTCACCTACCTCCTTCTCCACCTGTGGTAGCCCCCAGGGTTCACACCTATCCCATTGGCTCTTTAACACTTACCTTGCTCAGCTGGCACTCCTTATTTCTTCTTTCCCCCCCAACTTCCAGTGTTACACAGATGACACTCAACTCTTTTTCAAAGTTCCTGCTGACCCTTTTGCATCCTCTATCATCCCGGAATGTCTATCTGCCATCCTGTGCTGTTGCACTTCCAACGACCTCTGCCTCAATGCTAGCAAGACAGAGATCCTTCCTATTGGGACCCCTGCTCCCTCTTTCTTCCCCTCACTCTGGCCATCCTTCTCCTTCATATGAAGCCAGAATCCTTGGAGTCATCTTCGACTTCTCGCTCTCCTTCCGCCCTCACACTCAAGACATTGCCAAAAAGTCCTGCTTTCATCTCTTCCTTCTCAATGGCATTCTCATTTCTCACACATTCCCCCAGAAGCTCAATGTCACCGAGCCCTGGTTCTCTCTAGGCTTGGCTATTGCAATAGTCTTCTCCTGAATGTACCCTCTTCTACTCTACGGCCCCTCCAGCCAATCCAGAATAGGGCAGCAAGTAGTATCCTTGGACATAAGCTCAGGGACAGCATATCTCCTGCCTTAAAAACTCGTCATTGGCTCCCAGTTGCTGCGCAGATTAAATTCAAATCCCTCTGCACCATCTACAAGGCTGTCTGGGGCATGGGACTACACTATCTGCAACTTTCTATCACTGAATACTTTCCCTCTAGACCTCTATGCTCCTCTGGCACCAACTCTCTGTGTGTAAAGCATTTTGCTAAATAGAGGGCCGGAGGCAGATCTCTTTCTTCATCTGGCTCCCTCTTGTGGAACATCCTGTCCCTTCCTTTTCATCTTGAGCAGGACCTCCTCAAATTCCAGAAGCTTCTCAAGACTTTCCTATTCATCTCCTCCTTCCCTCCCTCCTCTGCTATTATCACTGTGATTGGTGACCAGGGCCCCTTTGTGTCCTCTGAGCCCTGGCCTTCCACACCCAATCGCCTCAGTGACTGCCTGCTCACAGCACTTGCCTCAGCACCCTCCTGCCTTCATCCTGTATGTAAGGATATTTGGCGTGTTACAGCACTGAGTACAGCACTACTGCACAGGTAGCAATTTTTTTTGATGCAGCACCACCACATGGGTGTGGTGCATTGCTATATGTGTTGCCAGATTAACATGGACATATAAGTAAAGACAGGCTATTCAGTCAAAAACGATTTTAACATATAAGATGCAAATCTATTTTTACAGTTAAAAGCACACGTGCACATTCAAAAATGCACTCTATTTTTCACCTGAAATGCCTATGGTGCAAGAGACACATTTGAAAATTAATAACTAACCTTATTAATAACTAACCTGACTAATAAAACTGCATTTAACATAACCCACTAATAAAAATGTGTCTCCACTGCAGAATTAGGCCTACTCTGAAAGTGAACTTTTAAACGCACATTCATTTTTTTTTCTTTTTCTCTGCTGCTCTGTCCACATAACTACAGGAAGCAAAGGACTCGAAGGAACAGGTAATCAGTTGGTTACAAATGGTTACTGTAGAAATGAGCCATTGTGTAGTGAGGGAGGAGATGGCATGATTGATTCTGATTGGAGCAGCGTCATAGCAAGTATCATGCTAGAGGCAGTGATTAGAGTTTTGCTGGGGGAGCTTGAGGAGAGGGGGAGAACAGTCGAGATTTGGCAGAGCTGGGAGAAGGACCTGTTTCCTGGCTGAAGCATTCCTGCTGCAAAAGCTGAGAATTCCAGGCAATAGCCCCGGTTTGAGAACGAAAGATGCTTGTTTTCACTGGGGTTAATCTTCAAGGGAGCCACATTCAGAAAGAGAACAGCTGAAGAAAACTCATGCTGAACAGATAAGGTAATTACAGAAGTGTGGGGGCTGAGTGTGTACGAGAATATTCAGTCAGTGTAGGAAAGGAGATTCCAGTGCTTTACTCACATGTTTAATGTTGCAAATTGAGTCCTTGTCTCCGCCACTCTCTTTTCAGAGTATCACAGACAATGCTGTTACTGTGCTATTTTATTTATTTCTGTAAATAGTGAGATCGTGTTTAAATGCATCTTTTATAATACACAAAAATATTTGAAAGCAGACGGGTGGTGTGTTTTATATTTACCAATAGAGTGCTGATAATGTGGGGAGATGTTTAGACAGTGCAATTGTCATTTCGAAGGTAGCTAAACATCAAATTTGGCTGCAGCCGTGTGCACAATGTAATTCAGTATGAGCAATTATAACTAACTGTGTGTGTTGTAGTTTGTCAGAGGTCTATGAGTCGGCAAAAAGGGAGGCCCGGGACATAGTTCACTACCGTATATAAGATAGTGAAAATACCACATGATAGCTCGCTGCCGTAGATAAAACAGAGAGAAATTGCCCATGGTGGCACACTAAAAATGAAAATGTGGTGTTCCTGAAATGCAAGCCTGAGGTCTCTCTAGTGATTACATGAAAAAATCTAAACAAAAATAAGGGGTTCTGGATATTGGGGCCACAAATAAAACAAGGGAATTATGCTCACCAAAATACCACCAACCATGCATACCAACCACGCATACCAAATACGCATGTCTGTGTGCTGAAATAATGCATGTCCACTGTATTATTGTTGTACATGGCCCAATCTGAATACAAGGAGTGATTGTTGCTAAGTAATTTTTCGGCGGTAAGAAAATACCGTCAGGCCCCAAATCTCCACAAAATACCCTACATATTTATGGTGCGTTGCAGGCCGGGAAAGTGATCATAGAGTACCTACTGGGCGTGGCAAGCGTGTCTCACACTGCCATTTGCACATTAAAGGGAACCCATTTTATAATAGCAGTGTGCCACTAAAAACGAATTTCAGAATGTCACAAAGGGAAACCACATTCTCAGACCTAGTGCAATATTTAGAGGCAAAGTTGTTTGCACATGGGACTTGGTCATCGAATAGCACGTTAGAATGGCGTGAACGCATTCAGGGTGAGGTGCAGAAAGAAAAACTAGACAATATTTTTGCAGAAGGCAGCATAATTAAGGTCTGCCTTACAAGATTATTGAATGCAGCCGATAAAAGTGCAGAGAAAGACTGTTTAATACGGCTATGCGGCAAAATATGGTTTATTTTGAATAAGTCCCTGCGAATGCAGGAGAATGATACTCAGCTAATTAACAGGTTAAAGACTGAATTAGATGGGGCAAGTAAAAATCAGGAAATGTTAAGAGCAGAATTGGATGTATGCCAAAAAGACATGCAATTAAAATGCAGAGACTTTGATGCTCAGTTATCCAAAAGCAAGAAACAATTTGAGGATAGTGAGCAAGAATTGGTACACTTAAAAGCCTTAGTGGACCACATTAGACAGGATAAAGATGAGGTTTTTTCAGAAATGCAGATTTTACAAAAAGAACATTGTGAAAAAGAATGTGATCTCCAGAGTGCAGAACAAGAAATGATTAAAATGATTCAAGAAAGAGACAAGAGAAATAAAGAGTTCAATGAATGCCAAATGCAAATGTGCGACATGCAGGAGGTGATTAATAAGATGAGTGATGAAAACAACTATTTGCAAAATGAAGCAAACAGACTCCTTAAAAAGTGTAAGGACTTAGAACAGCAAATGTGCATTCCCAGGTCCCAGGAGAGGCGGCAGGGTACCACATTCAATGGAGTGGAGGTGAATTCTAGCTCTGCCCAAAGAGCTAGTGCTCCAGTGACTGGGCCGGTTACTGAACTTGGTTGCAGCGCCCTTGGGGGATTTGATACTCCAATTGGGGGCAGCCACCAATCTCATACACCTGAAAACAGGATTTAATCACAAAATAGTGCAATTCCATGCATTGCAACAAGTAGCCCCATAAAAATAATGAAATCCATTAAAGCCCTGATCAAACCATTTAAAAAGGGAGGTGAATGCTGCATTGAGGATCACTTAGAAGCGGTGCATGACATTTTTAAAGCACTCCAGATACCTAAGGAACAGTACAGACAATATTTTCATTTAAGTTTAGATGCCCCGACGGCCAGCATCATAAGGGGATTAAATGAACAGCAGAATATGACCTGGTTGGAGTTTGAAAAAAAAATTAGGCGTCATTTTTCTCCTTTTCAGTCATTGCAGGAGGCAAAGAAAGTCGCTTACACATTTACTGCTGGACATAATACAACCCCTCGCCAATTTTTACAAGACTTAAAAAGAGCATTTTCTCGCTTTGATGTATCTTTTGACTCAAATTCCAATGAGTTTAAAACTGAATACTTCTATGGGCTACAGAAAGACATCATATCCCAATTGGTCCGTGAATTTGACCGTGACAAGTCCCTTGAATGGATTTTACATCAAAGCACAAAACTATATGAGGTACTCTATTGTCAGGGTAGAGAAAGTAATAAAATGAAAGATACTAGACCTAAATCTAAAGAACCCTCAGCCACAGTAATGGAAATCAGGTCAGCCAAAATGTCCCTTGAGTCTGCTCAAAGCCAAGGTAAAAATAATGTGACACCTGAACAAAGGGGTAATCAACAAAGATCACCATTTCCTGTACCAATGTTCCAATCACATGATCCTAGTAATAGAGAGAGCTACATCAGCCCTAGGTATTTAGGGGACAGACCCCGGGTAGGATATCGGCTTGATATGGCAGGTATGAACAATAACCAGAGACAAAATCAAGATCAAAGAAATGATGGTCCCTACCAGTCATTGGGGACACAGAGCAGATTTGATCCCAACACCATGATATATGGTAATCAGGATAAGCCCCGATATGTGGATCGATTTACTGATAATGGAAATCAACCTAGGGGCCAGTACCCACAATCTGAGAGACAGGACATGAGGCAAAACGTGAACTACAATCCACGTCAGTACAATGATTCCCCACCAGGGGACTATAATCAAAGGATGGGTGCAACCCGCTCCCCTCCACAAATGAATCAAGAGTTCAGAAACCATCCCAACCGACATCAATCACCTGAGAGGTAACAGAATAGATCCAATCAGGGGGAAAACAACCAATATCGACCTATTCCACAGAAAGAGGATCCTAGAGAGATGGAAAGGTTACAGTGCCTTGAGGCCCAAGTGAAAATGTTAGCTGAGCAAATAGGAAAGCTCTGTACAGCGCAAAAACAACCTTCCAAAGAGGGGGCTGATGGCCATAGCAATGACCGGGGGGCTTCCGAAAAGTGACTAAGTACTCATGATAACTGCAGTGCCAAAATGACAGATTGCTCTGATATAATTTTGCATAACGACTCTGAGATGCCTAATGGATTAAATGTGAAAGTGCCAGTAAATGAACTTGTGACAGAAAGTGCAAATACTTCTAAAAAAGAGGTACGGTTTAACCTAGAGCTAAATAAAACAGTAAAGATTTGTACAAATGAAAAAGAAACATTAGGAATTCCAAAAGAACAAAGGGACAGATTTAAGAAAAATGGCTCATGCATGGGGAATACCAGTGGACAGGGAGTAAGTGGGGATGCTATAGCTCCTTCCCTGGGCAAGCAAAACAATGACCAAACACAGACAGAAAAAGGAAATACTCACAAGGAGGGTACAAGTCAATCACCTGAAGAATTCTTTGAGCCACATATTTTTGAAGAGGCTGAAAGGGCTGGTATCACACTAAATGATCACAAATGCACAGAATTAAAAAATGACAAATTGCTGAATGATGTTGTTACACATGTTCAGTTGGAAGGTTGTAATGTGGTCTCTGATGTTACCCAGATGGATGGGCGAACAGTGGCCACACTCCAAAAAACCTCTGATCATGGAGAAATGAATAAAGTCTCTCGCGCAGAAATGGGTAAAAAGGAGGGAAAAATGTCTTTCCATTTACCAATGTGTTTAGCCAAAAGCGGAAAAGACCTGAGAAAGGTGAGTCCTGAAATCAGTAAGAATTCACATTTCTTATGTGTATTAGAGGAAGTTGAGGACAGATATTATGCACCCATCACTGTAGAAGAAAAATGCCACACCTTTGCTATGATTGACACTGGCGCACAGGCCACAATTATGTCCAAAGAGCTGGTAAAGAGTATCAATGAAGGGAGACCCCCACAGAGTCAGATCACAGTGAAGGAAAATCAAGGCCCAGTGCATAATTTTAATGGGGAGGAGGTGCCCATCATAGGAGTAACTGAGGTTGACATAAAAATAGGAAAGCACAGAATGAAACAAGAGGTATTGATCACATCTATTTGTGAAATTCCATTCCTGATGGGGACAGATTGCCTGAAAAGATTGTCTCCTCTCATAGATGGGGTGAATGGAGTGCTGTGGTCCTTAACCAAAAAAACATTGAGGCCTAAGAAACTAAAATCACAAAACAGCAATATAAATGAATGTCACACCGTTGCCAAAACAAATGATGCTGTGGAGGTATATCTCCAGAATAGCTGCATACCTAGTGTCACTGTTATATTAATGTGTCAAGACAAAATGCAGAGCGACAATGAAAATCTACCTGTACAAATATACTTGGACCCAAGGAAAAATTGGCAGACTGCCATAGATGAGCACACATTACGTTTTTATTTAAAAGAGAAAACATGCAAACAGAATATTGCTCCTAAAACAGATTCAGAAAAACACATTACCACTCTGGCAGAAATACACATGGAAGATGAGCAACCATGGGTTCATGTTGGTATAATGACTATTTTAAAACAATAAAAGCCACTTTAGCGCTTGGACATGAAAGGAGTTTAATTAATGAGAAATTGTTGCAAAAAATAATGGAAAGGGAAGAAATCCCGAGATTTAGGATTAAAAACCAATATGTTTCTGGGTTGGACAGTCCAGACTTTGAAAACCGAATTGCAGGCAGATGCATGCTTAAAATTAGCATTGGGCAGAAAACAATTTACCATAATGTATGGATAGTGAGTGGAGCACAAAATGAATTTTACAATGGCAATGACATCATGCACAGAATGTGTATGGTGTTAGATTTCCTTAATCAAAAAATATGGTCACGCCTAGGTGGTCCGGCACCTGAATTTGAAGACAAAAGAAGGGCTTATCATTGTGCACAACTGGTTCCTTATGCAATCGAATTACAAATGAGGAAAGATACTATTATTCCTGCATTTACAAAACAGTTTGCAATAACACTGAAATGCAAAAATGGACAGCAGATGAAAGGCTCTGATGCATTTGTATGCCTGAATGAATCCATAAAACAGCAAGGCCTGGATTATGAATACATTCCATTGGTAGATATTGGTGAAGGATCTGTAAAAATTATGGTAAATAATAAAGGTTGTCAGGATATTCATTTAGAGGAAAACTCCCCATTAGGAATGGCCATACAAAAATCACATTATACGGCAGATTTAAATAACATGGTGATTGGAAATATTCCTGAAAAGTATGTAGATGCCAAGGGTGAGCTGCCAGAACACCTGGACTCTCAGCCCAAAGGAATATTTAAAATTCATTCTGTGTATCCTTATGATTCAAATGAGACAGTGTGCTGCCATCAAGAGGATTGCATAATATTTAATTTAAATGAAAATGAAACAGAAAATCAGCCCATTGAAGTGGAAGCTGTTATGCCAAAATATTTAAGAGTGGCAGCTTTACAAAAAGACACAGCCACACAGTTAGAGGAAAGCGCAGAGATTCCCTTACCAGAAGATTTTCTAGAATTTTCCAAAATGGTAGAAGAGCAGATCTCCTTAGCGGATGCGTGTGAAAGCAATGAGGATAGGGACAATCTGAGGGAGATATTTATGGAGTTTAAGGATGTATTTGCAAAAGATGCTTATGATTGTGGTTTAACTGATTTACATGTGGCCACACTACCAGAAGGGTGTAGCAGAAATCCAGTGTTTGTACGCCAGTATAGACTACCGCTGGCATGTTTAGAATCATTGGCAGAGATTATTAAAAATTTGGAATCGCGGGGAATCATCAGGCCCATTCATAGCACATCCAATACACCTATTTTAGGTGTGTTAAAGCCAAATGGTCAATGGCGGCTATGTGCAGACTTGAGAGAGTTAAATAAAAGAGTACCAGTATCTAGATGGCCACTGCGATTCATTGATCAGGGCCTAGCTCAGGTACATGGTTCAAATGTATTTACCACATTAGATCTCACCTCTGGATGTTGGTGCGTGCCATTGGCAGAGGAGATACAACATTTATTTTCCTTTACATTTGACAGGACTCAATATGCCTGGCTTAGAGCTCAGTTCGGGTACACAACGTGGGATTTTGGCAAGAGGACAAATTTATTAAGATTAAGACTCCAGAAGTGGTGGCATTTCAGTCATGGGAGCCTGAAGTTTATTTAATACCAAACCTGGAAACATGTGTAAAATTTAAAGAACAAAATTATATGTGTCCAGGTAAACCGTTTGTTCCTGATGCCACATCTGACCCAAGTATATCAGAAGGATGTGAAGTGATTATTAGCAATATGGGGAGTGAAGAAATGGCACAGGCTAAGATGGTCAGAGGTAAATGGTTGGTCAGCACCTGTTTAAAGAACATGACGGTAGTACATTTAAACCATGGAACATACGTGGTTAAACAGGTGAAATATAATGTTTTTTATTTACAGGTTCCAAAGGATACAATTGTGTCAATTGGGGGGTTAACATTGTTTCATGTAACAAATGATGTTTGGGAAAGCCAAGTGGAAAATATCGATTTTTTTCAAAGGGATACTTTTCCAATAGATCCAGATGTGGAATATTTATTGAATCACAAAGAAAGACATGTTATTAAAATGAATTTGAGAAAAAACAATATTACAATTAGTAATCTGGGGATAATAGAAGTGGAAAGATTTAATTGGGGAACCTGGGGGGAACGCTCAATAGTGGATTTGGCTGTCCTGGTGCTAATCATGGGTGGATGGTTGATTGTGCTATCAGTAAAAATGAAAATGTTACTGATTTTACTAGCTACGTCAAGAAGAGAAAGATATCCCAATATATATGCATTTTAAAAGAAAAAAAAAGAACAAGTTGTTTTTAGGAATTGTTTTTAGGAATTGGCTTGGATCGTAGCCAAGTTCTAAAAACAAAAGGAGGGTATGTAAGGATATTTGGCGTGTTACAGCACTGAGTACAGCACTACTGCACAGGTAGCAATTTTTTTTGATGCAGCACCACCACATGGGTGTGGTGCATTGCTATATGTGTTGCCAGATTAACATGGACATATAAGTAAAGACAGGCTATTCAGTCAAAAACGATTTTAACATATAAGATGCAAATCTATTTTTACAGTTAAAAGCACACGTGCACATTCAAAAATGCACACTATTTTTCACCTGAAATGCCTATGGTGCAAGAGACACATTTGAAAATTAATAACTAACCTTATTAATAACTAACCTGACTAATAAAACTGCATTTAACATAACCCACTAATAAAAATGTGTCTCCACTGCAGAATTAGGCCTACTCTGAAAGTGAACTTTTAAATGCACATTCATTTTTTTTTCTTTTTCTCTGCTGCTCTGTCCACATAACTACAGGCAGCAAAGGACTCGAAGGAACAGGAAATCAGTTGGTTACAAATGGTTACTGTAGAAATGAGCCATTGTGTAGTGAGGGAGGAGATGGCATGATTGATTCTGATTGGAGCAGCGTCATAGCAAGTATCATGCTAGAGGCAGTGATTAGAGTTTTGCTGGGGGAGCTTGAGGAGAGGGGGAGAACAATCGAGATTTGGCAGAGCTGGGAGAAGGACCTGTTTCCTGGCTGAAGCATTCCTGCTGCAAAAGCTGAGAATTCCAGGCAATAACCCCGGTTTGAGAACAAAAGATGCTTGTTTTCACTGGGGTTAATCTTCAAGGGAGCCAAATTCAGAAAGAGAACAGCTGAAGAAAACTCATGCTGAACAGATAAGGTAATTATAGAAGTGTGGGGGCTGAGTGTGTATGAGCATATTCAGTCAGTGTAGGAAAGGAGATTCCTGTGCTTTACTCACATGTTTAATGTTGCAAATTGAGTTCTTGTCTCCGCCACTCTCTTTTCAGTGTACCACAGACAATGCTGTTACTGTGCTATTTTATTTATTTCTGTAAAGAGTGAGATCGTGTTTAAATGCAACTTTTATAATACACAAAAATATTTGAAAGCAGACGGGTGGTGTGTTTTATATTTACCAATACAGTGCTGATGATGTGGGGAGATGTTTAGCTAGTGCAATTGTCATTTTCAAGGTAGCTAAACATCAAATTTGGCTGCAGCCGTGTGCACAATGTAATTCAGTATGAGCAATTATAACTAACTGTGTGTGTTGTAGTTTGTCGGAGGTCTATGAGTCGGCAAAAAGGGAGGCCCGGGACATAGTTCACTACCGTATATAAGATAGTGAAAATACCACATGATAGCTCGCTGCCGTAGATAAGACAGAGAGAAATTGCCCATGGTGGCACACTAAAAATGAAAATGTGGTGTTCCTGAAATGCAAGCCTGAGGTCTCTCTAGTGATTACACGAAAAAATCTAAACAAAAATAAGGGGTTCTGGATATTGGGGCCACAAATAAAACAAGGGAATTATGCTCACCAAAATACCACCAACCACGCATAGCAACCACGCATACCAAATACGCATGTCTGTGTGCTGAAATAATGCATGTCCACTGTATTATTGTTGTACATGGCCCAATCTGAATACAAGGAGTGATTGTTGCTAAGTTATTTTTCGGCGGTAAGAAAATACCGTCAGGCCCCAAATCTCCACAAAATACCCTACACTGCTCACAGCACTTGCCTCAGCACCCTCCTGCCTTCATCCTGTAGGCTTGCACTTACCCACCTAATGCGGCTCCACGCCTCATAACACTTACCACACTGGGCACTTACATTTGCTGCTCACCCATGAGTGCGGACACTCCAGCACCTACCCACACTCTCCTCTTCCCCTGCACTTGCATGTTCTGAACACTCACAAGGCATAGTAGGTTTGTCTTTATCCTCCTCTGTTTCATTGTTCCAATCCCATGTTCCCTCCCTTATTGTTTCAATCCCATGTTACCTCCCTGTTGCCCTATGGGCGCATTCAAACATAATTTATTTACTATATAAGCGCCTAACAAATGCACAATAAATAAAATAAATACATTGCTCGGGATGGCAGATTTTGCTCTTCATACTGAGTGCGTATAATTAGGTCATCTGCAGGGGATGCACATCTAAAATATAACCTGTTATTGTACTAACCGATCAGAATAGGGCAATCTACTAAACAATTAGAAATAACAATTTAAGCAGACTTAGGTTTTATATAGCAAGAGCCAATAGAATGCTTAGAATATAGTTACAAATTATGTTCAGATTGTATACAATATTCTTCTAATTGTGTGGTTTTTGTTTTTAAATACTGCTGCCTGATGTGGGCGGGGGCCAGTTATCAACTTTTTGGTCCTGCAAGACCGAGTGACTCCCGCAGCCGCTAATTTGCATTTGCAATAAACTTGTGTTTTCTATAATTCAGGCCCTCTCATCTTTGTTTGGATTTTCTCGAGGGTCTACAAAGTGGTGACCCTGATGTGATCTCCAGCACCCACCTCCCCAAGGTGCCACGGTCCCTGCCGCATGCCCCAGGCCACATCGCTTTCCTCCTTAAATCGGTTTGTGCATGCACCAAATGAGAGGTGAGAAGATGGTGTGTTTCTCTAAAGGTCTACCTGTTTTCTGACTTGGGGGTGACACGCCAGCGCTCTGCAGGCTGTTGATGGGGGCACAGCATTGAGAGGACTCAGCGGACGCACGTTTTGTATAAAATTCAGTGTTTGTGAAATTTTGTCATTGCTTGTGAATTGCTATTGCTTATGAATTGATGAAGTATTGTGGGGAATCTCCTCTTAATGAGAAAAGACACATATAACTTTTTAAGGAGAATCTCCCCTTCTAGGAGAAAGACAACATTGTGCAGTGACAAAGTAGTGTGGAGGCTCTCCCCTTAAGCGGGGAAAGACAATGCTGTGTATTGGCAAATTATTGTGGTGAAGCTCCCCTTTGGTGGGAAACGACGTCATATGGGATATCCCTCAGTTCCAGAGAAGGGAACATGATGAGTTGAAATGCCCTCGTCTCGAGGTAAGGGGACAAAGGAAAGATCTACACCATTGTGTAAATAAATGTGTTTTATTACAGGCCAGTGTGTAAATTAGGTTTTTTGTTATTAGGTATTGATAGCAATGGGATAAAATAAAAGGTGTCTTTTGGTACGTATTGTTAGCAGCATGTAGAGGAATGTGCTTTGAGCCAGATATGTGTGTTTAGAATGGTGTTTTTATTCAATGTTTTCAGTAGGTGCATGAATAATCAGATCTGCTATTAGGATTGTGAGTTTTGAAAATGGGAATGTCTGGCGCTTTTCTTAAGGGAGCAGCCACTAGGCTGGTGTCAGCAGGCTTTCTTTGAGCTTGGTTCGAGAATTGTTACAGCGTGGGTAAGCAATTGGAGCATATGTGTAAGGTGCTTATGCAGAATAAGGACAAGATCTTGAAGAACCATGAAGAGTGTGTTCAGGGTAATACTTTTAAACCATGGCTGGAAGAGGGCATGCATAACAAGACTGTTTTACAGCATTTGCACACCTTTTTTTGTCACTGTTAAAGGAAAAACATCAGAAAAATAGGCAGAGCATACTTGATATATGCAACGTGTTTGTGGAGGAAGAGAGTGTTTGGGATAATTGTGGGGAGGGGTCACCCCAGGTGAGCCAACGATCTACAGCCCACCACCACCATGAGGATCCTATCCTTTACAGCCTCTCATTAGGTATAACGACCCTCAGTTTTCTTCTTACCCAATGGAAGATGGGAAAGGGACTTCAGGGAAGCCTGGGGGCGCCCCCAAAGATCTAGTGATTTTAGCAATTGGGGACAAGGCTCACAAGCAGTTGTAGGTGGTATTACAAAAAACAGAGCTGGAGCTGACACAGGCCTTGGAGAGCCAGAACAGGCAGCCAGGGAAAGTGGAGGGTCTGTGTGAGCCCATGGGTGTTGGTGAAAGGAGAGTGGGAAAGATTCTCTTTAAGATCGATGGCAAAGTTATCAACTATCTTCAGATCTCGGTAGCTCAGACCATCCCTGGCGAGACCACTCCATGGGAAACAGGCGAAGAATCACCCTTCATGAGTGAGGATATGGGTGGGATGGGTGGAGATTTATTAAGTGTAGGGAGAAGCGAGGAGGAAGATAGCAATGGGTGGCAGAGGCATCACAGGAGGTAACACCCTGGAGCCACAGACTTTGATTGCTGGTTGTTCAAATGACCCCGGCCAAAAGTAAAAAGCTAGTGAGGGCATCCCAGCTTAAACAGTGGGGAACACATTTCCCATTATTACAGACCGGACTGAATAAACCTAATTATGTGCTTGGGCCCCAGATGGATCTGGACAACTTAATGCACACCTTGCCCTCCCTTACTGCAGGAGCTGACAAGGGGATTTACGCCGCTGAGAAGCATACTGCAGGTATCACCCTTGTTATGTGGGACATAAAGTGCTTTTTATCCTCCCTGCTAGGGAATTAGGCAGACAAGATATGGAGTAAAGCTGGACACAAAGGGGTAACATTAAAAAGTACCACCCACAATGGTGCCCCATTTAATAACTTTCAAGAGCAGGTATGGGAGGTTTTGAGGAACATGTACCTTGACAGAGCCGAAATGAATTAAATCACGCCATCCTCAATCGGAGCAGATGAGGACCCTGTTGTTTGTATACAGCGGATTCAGGAGTTTTGGTGGTTCGAGACAGTGGAGGATTGGGATAAAAACATTGTCATTTTTATCATGTGTTATGCACGGGCTCCCTTTGGAAGTACAATCAGATTTAAGTAAGGTGGCTGGGATGGAAGCTAAATCATGACCTGTGATACAGGAATACAATGCACACTATTGCTAGCAGAGACAGGAGAACGATAAGGAGTAGGCAGAACAAACACAGAGGGTAGAAGAGAAGTTGGTACAGAAGAATCTAGCAAAGCTCAGCATGGAGGTTGCGCTAATAACTAACACCATGGAAGGACAGCCTGCAGCGGCCCCTCAACACGGCCCATGCATGGGTGGGTTGAAGGGCCTAGGGATTTTCGGAAAGGGACAGGAGGCCTGATCAGGACCGTAATGCCGGTCTTGCAAGAAGATGGGCCATCTAGCATGAGACTGCAGGAGTTGGCCAACCAGACTATTCAATTATAAAATCCCAGTACAACACCCATCTTTTTATACACAGCCCCAGCCCCAATGTGTCCTGTATGCCCTATGTCCCATACAACAACAACGACAATTGACACCATAGGCATCAAACTTTACCTATACCCCTGCTCAGCCATGGGATAAAAATTCCGTGAATAAGGGCAGAGTCACCCACTACATGGGAGCGAGCGTGCTAGGGAGCAATTCTTTCCTGCATACAGGATCAAACATCTACCATCAAAAGGAACGCCACAGAGAGCATTGGTTTGGCCAGAACTATCAGTAACTACTGACCCAGAACAGGAATCTCAAGTAGAAGTGAAGATAGGGGATCAAACATTCTCGTTTTTGGTCGACAAAGAAGCCACCAAATCCTGTATTAAGGAAGGGACGTTCCCCATGTCGGACAAAATAATGGACATGCAGGGGTTTTCTGACGCTGTCAAATTGGTTTCTTTCACTGAAGATTTACCTATCACCATTGGCACACACAATTTATCGGCCCCTTTTTTGTATTCCTGGGACACTCCAGTTAATCTCCTGGGTAGGGATATCATGAGCAAGTTGAACATGACCATTTTGTTCTCAGAGGAGGGTATAGTGTGTTCCCACCCAGACACATACCATGCCAGCGCTGTCACAGTAATACTAACACTCTGGGGCCACATAGCCCTGTGAGAAATACCACTCCACCTTGATGTGTTCCTCTATGGGATAACAATGATGTTCGGTTGGGTGCCAGGGATTAAGGACAAAATGTTGTGATTGCTGCAGAAATATATTTGCTAGCAGTAATTACCAAGGCAGACATGGGGCCTCATTACGAGTCCGGCACTAACCCTACAGGTGCTTCCGGCAGGTTTCCGCCAGACTCGTGACATTTTACCTGCACCTTGTTGGTGCCATCGAGACATTACAAGTCCCATTGAACCGGCAAGCTAGGTGCCTGTAAATGTTGTTTCCGATTCCTGTGGAGTCCCATATGACTCCACGGAAATGGGTTGATGGAAGCACTGGCACCGTTACTAATGGTTCCAACGCTTCCTTGATGAGTTTGCCTACTGGAGCCTTTGTGCCTGGCAGGGCCAAATCTGTTGGGCGCAGCGGCCCCGGCATGCAAACTTGTAATTTGCCAGTCCCGTAACAAGTGTACCGGCCCCCTTCAGCACCCTTGTTTTCAGACCGGCAAGGTCGTAATGAAGCCCTTTAAAGTGATCCTGTCTAATTTGGATGTGGAGTATCTTGAATGGCGCACAGTTTTATGCATTGCCACAACACAATGATTGAGGGATGTGTCAGACAAATGGCTGTTGAAATACACTGAAGATGAAGAGGAGATGCTATTTCAACTCTGCATACCCTGTGAGGTATTTGTAGAAAACAGTGAAGTGCCGAACACCCTGCTCTACACCAATGCATTACCAGCATTCCGGAATCTAGACAGTGTGTCCAGTCAGTTGTGGACCAGTGCCCCAAATGATGCACGCCTGCTGAAAAGCATAGGGGAGGTTAGCATTAAATTGAAACCAGGAGCAGTTTTGCCTCACGTAAAACATTACCACATGTCCAGGGAGCCAGACAAGGGCATTACCTCTACCTTAGAGGCCTTATGGCAGCAGGGCATAATACAGCCATCAGAATCCCCATGCAACATGGCTATTTATCCTGCAAAAAAGGTGAAAGGCTCAATTTGGGGGATGGTGAAGGACTTATGCCAATTGAACAATATTGTAGAAGCAGAATTCCGAGTGGTCCCAAATCCCGACACCATATTGTGTAACATCCTCACAGAAGCTACCCATTTTACTTTCATAGATTTCAAGGAGGCATTTTTCTCCATCTCATTACATCCTGACTCCCAGCCCCTGACAGCATTTAACTACCAGGGCCAAAGATGTAAACATACTTATTTGCCCCAAGGTTACTGTGAGTCCCTTAGAATCTTTAACATATGTAAAAGTGGCCCCTGCTCAGACCCCCAAAAATACTGCCCTATATTCATCCTTGATCCAGATAGTAAAATCTATGCATCAATTCTCTTAAAATGCCTCGAGACATGGGCAAAGAAAGTTGGCTGGTGATTAACTATAAAACTGGGTTTAGGAAATTGCATGGGATCAGCCCTAAAGGTTCTGTACTTGAGTGCTGCCAAGACCTAGTTAAAGGCGAATGCTATAAAACCATTCATGTAGAAATGGTCAACCTCACTTCTGTGTTTGATTTAGTTAGTAAAAACCTCTTATGTTGGAAACTTTATAAATGGGGTGTACTGATTTGGCACTTGATGATTATTATTCAGTTACATGATTCAACGGTTGTGCAGGCAGGCTAAATAAGAATGTCACTTTGTCCCTTAAGATTTCCACAAAGAATGTTTGAAGAAATGGGTACATTCTTGCCACTTGTCTATTTAATGTATATGTATCAGATATGGGGGAAGCAATTACGAATGCAGTGTTTATTTTGCCCAAAATAGAACATCTAAGGACGATTTGGTTGGCATACGCCGACAACTTCTTGCTTTTGGATTGTACTGGAGTACAACATTTGCTGTCTGCCTTTGAAGGTTATGTAACATTTAATTTTTTGAAATAAATGCTATTTAAACAGATATATTAACCTTCACTTCAGGAAGAAAAAGAGTAAGAGGTCACTGGTCCCTAAGTGGTGTCACTTTGGAGAAAGGAGCAGACTTAATATATTTGGGGTTTTACATATCTAGTGTCCCAAATATTGAGAATACTATCAGTTATTTTAGACATCGGACTGATCCCCTGATTATGCAGTTGATTTACATCAAAAATAGGTGTTTTAAGTATTCTTTAGTCGCGCTTATTAACTATTACATCACTACTGCTATTCCAAAACTGACTTATGGGACTGAAATCTACCCAATTTGGGGTTTTCGAATTTTAGAAAAAATGGAAAGAAGAATATGGAGGAAGGTTTGGTGAATTTCTAATTCATTGCCAACCACAATAATCATATTTGATCTTATTTTGAGTGCCATGAAATCTTTACCTAAGTGGAAAGTACTGTCTATAAGTTGTTGGTACCTTTTCCAAACTCGCTGTGTGCAGAATTGAATATAATCCTGCGTAACTAACGAGGGACTTTTTTGGATGACACCTTTCAAAAAGTACCTTTGCGACCTGATAATAAGTTGGAGTGAAAAAAGTTAGAGTTCTTGATTTTAGGTTGAGTACATATTTAGATCCTGCGTCGCATTTGAGTAAGCTGCTACGGAGACTTCGAGACCCTCCACTCCGTTTGTTACAATTGATTCTGGTTTGGGTGAGCTTAAAACTGACAATGCGCCGAAAAATAAAGAGATTAACAAGTAGTTTCAGTAGGAGCTGTGTGTTTCTCTATGTCATATTAATTTAGCCTGGATTTGAAAAAGGCAATCTCTGCCGAAACCAGTATCATCCTTAAAGGCTATGAATTAAAATAAAAGGAACACACAGCTCCTACTGAAACTACTTGTTCATCTCTTTCTGGTCGACAACAAACTGGTCGACTGCAATTTGGTCGACACCATTTGGTCGAATGCCAAATGGTCGAATTTTTTTTTTTTTTTATATATATGTGTTTTGTGGGTTTTCGTGTGGGGAAAAAAAATAAAAAAGAAAAAAAGGGGTAAAAAAAAAAAAAAAAAAAAAAAAAATTCGACCATTTGGCATTCGACCAAATTGTCTGTCAACCAAATGTTTTCGACCATTTGACTGGTAACCGGATTGTAGATCATGAATTGATGATGTAGCTCCTCGAATGTACCCATCTGTTTGACTTCACTGCATCTTTGTGTCGTAGCCACACTGCAACATGGGGCTAGGCGGTGTGCCGTCAAAGTTTCAAAGCTTAGTTTTGGTAAATATGCTTGTATTTATTGCTATAAGGGCGGAATCAAGGGCATAGTTTGTTGTTGATGGTAAACCAAAAGAGGGTTGCAGAGTGGACTTGGTGAACGGGGCGACCATGGAAGACTCCGACTGAACAGATGCTGATTAGTTATTACTATTTGGACAATTGTTAGAAAGTAGAACTGGTGAAGTCGAGGATGATGTTTGAGTTGGTTGAAGGTAAGGTTCTGCGTGGAGTGAAATTGTGTAGATGTAAGACCGCATGAAGGATCGGCGGCCCTATTACTTGCAGATACTGGTAGGGAAAAAGGTAGGTTCGCATTGGTATGCTATTGTACAACTTGTGAGTAAAGTTGGGGGAATACCAGAAGTGTCAATTGCATGCATTGTAGTGGGTATCTGTAGCTAAGTAAATTGCTGCATTTGATATCCATATGAGGCCTGCACCAATATCTTGTGTGACATAATATACTTTTTGCTCCTGCACCATGCCATCAGTGTCCAACTTTGCAACTTTTTGAATGACTCTGGCAATGGAGTTTCATCCTTAAAATGTTCTTCATAAAAGTTCCTTATTTTGGAAAAACTGCATACCATTTCATATACTAAAATCTGTAAATATACACATATAAAAAAGAAAAAAACAGTGTAGCTACGTCATGGGAGACATCATAAATTAATCAATAATTTTAAAAAATGTAAGGCAGCGGAGGCCTTGCAAGATTAAGCATAGCCAATGCAACTCTGTCTCTACATATACAATATTATTATACATGCTCAGTTTCTATTTTTGCCTTCCTGTTTCTTCTGGTTCACACTCTTTAGTTTATTGATCCAAGTAAAGCAAAAGTTCCCTTGATTCTCCCACTCCAGTAACTCGCGTGCATTTGCCCATTACTAATGAGCCAAGGTCTCAATTGTTTTCTTCCCAGAGCAGAGCTGCCTTGGAGTTGTTTCCATGGGCTGCTAACATTTTAAGCGGAAAACACAGGAGAAGTGCACAGGAAGAAGATAATGGGATCAACACATATTTAGATAGCGCAGCACACTTGGGTAATAACATGTGTTATCAGAACAGGAAAAAGGTGGGAGAAAGACATCTAAAGAGAGTTGCTACGTTTTTGCTCTCATAACTTATACCATGAGAACCTCTAAGCTATTCATAGCTATAGACGTACTAGTATAAAATATCATTGCCTGATGCATCTCACACTCTTCCAGACATGGTATGGGTGACTGAGAAGACATTTCCAAGAGAGGATAACTATGTGCAAGATTTGAAGACAAGAGAGAAGCCAGAAACAAGGAATCTATTAATAAGATATGAACATCCTGGAATGAATGGAGCAGGAATCAGAAGGGAAGAAGGGAAGAAAACAAGATGTTAAATTGTCAAGGCAAAGATAAAGAAGAAATACAGAGATGTAAGGAAAGAGGCCAATTGCAAATCGAAGGAACAGTGTTGGCACCAGCACTAACATGGTATTATGAACCAGTTATAGATACTGCAGATACTGAATGCAAGCAACACTGGGCAAAAATAGCAAAGTTGCTGACATGGGTCGATAATAAAGGAGGACCATTGCAGATAGTACCTTTGGCTAGTGCAGCCCTCTGTTTCAGAAACAATGGCACAAGGAAAGCTGGAGTAAATCATCAGTGTTGCCAAATTTGATGTACCAGGCATGAAAAATGGAACAGTACTTTTGATGGACCACTATTCGGCCTGTGGGTCCAGAGCTTACATGAAGCTGCCCAAAGATTGGGCAGGGGTGTGCTCCATTGCGCTTATTCACATTCCAGCATTAGTGATTCCGAAAAGCGACCTGAACATTGGAGAGTTTCCAAAAGCAGATGCTCATCTGAGAAAGAGAAGATCACCCAAATTCCCTAACCGGACACGGAGCGAGAATTATATCTCAGCTAAATCGATCGAAGCTTTTGATTCTATTCCGTATGAGCACAGGTTGTTCAGCCAGATTTCAGCAATATTCACAACTATCTTTATGCCAGCAATTCAGCCAATGGCTAATGTGAAGTGGTTGCAAATCACCCACTGGGAGCTCCTGCGGACAATCAATAATACTATAAAGGGATTTAATGCGATCAAGGAAGAATTGAGAGCCATGATCACAGCGATGGATGGAGGTGTTTGTGGCAAAATCGGAGAATCATATTGCACATTCATACCGTCTCACGATGACGAGAATGGGACGTTGACAGAGGCCATAACATTGCTGATGAACTTGCACAACAAGATGGAAGATGAGACAGAAGATATTGCAGATGACAGTTGGTTTGCGTCTATCTTATCATGGGTTCCACAATGGATGGCGAACATCTTCAAATTCCTCGAAGCAATACTGGTGATGTCAATGTTTGGATTCTGTGTGATCAGGATAATAATCACACAGTGTAAGAAGACAGAAAAGAAGGTGGTAGGAATGAAATTTATGATCGATGTCGAATCAGGGTTTGGGCCCAAGGAGCTGACGGATGAAGAAATTAGAAAAGATATAGAGGCCAGCATTTTAGCACCTCAGGGGACGAAGTTCTTGCATCCAAGAAATCACAGGAAGTACATGGGGCGATAGATCTACTGTAGTCCGAATTGACAATGCAGCCACAAGACCTGGAGCCTCAATGAACATGTAAAATTTGCAGGCTCCCTGAAAGGAGTAGTGAAGATCTGGACACCGAAGAGACACTTCTTCAAAAGAAGAAATTAAGATGTGGAGACTGGTGAAAGAGTGGTCAATGAATCAACCAGAGAGGGGAGTGTAGAGGAGCAACTGAATTGCTCTGCAGGAAGTCCCACCCCCATTCTGCCTATATATTGGAAACAGGAAATTGCAACATGCGCAATGCCAGTGATGATGCTTATACCACGAAGAGCCTTTGAGACAAGGTACCTGTTGAGAAAACCCTATATAATGTATCCTCGTAGAGATGACGTTCTCCTGAAGGAGATCCCTGAAGAAGTGTGAAGATGAGAAAATGAGAGGCTGGTGACATCTCAAGAAATGAGAGTGACACATTGAGAAGAGTGGTTGAAGAAGAGAACGCATAGACGTTATAGAATCTGATGGTGAAGTAAAGAATTGAGAAGACTTTCATGTGTGGAATGAAAATTGCACATGTGAAGAGCACTGCATAATATACAAGCCGTTTTATAACTGTACAGATGATGTAACACAAATAGACTAAGTAATCATAAAGGCTGGCTATACGTAGTGAGTAGACTGTAGGCGGTGCTGCCAATATATATATATAATCTGTATATTCGATGTCAGAACCTTAGTTAGCTCAACCTGTGGAGAAAGGAGGATTGATAGCTATGCATCTGTTGCAGCAAACAAATAAGCTGAAACTCGAAGTTAGACCAAGGAAGGCTGTTTGGCCTGATTTCAAAGGCTGCAGCAGCCACAACGGGTTATCAATCCTTGCAGAACAGTGAATGTGAGATGTTGAGGGCATCCCTTGTTGAGTTGAGAACATCATGATTGCCAACTCTCTTTATTCAAGACAATTGCCATAATATGGGCCAATTCATGGTCTCCTGTCACGTGAGTCCAGGATGGAAATATAAGTGGGCATGCAGACCTGAACCTTGATAAGGACGTGCTCACACTCCCTTATATTCCCAGAGAAGAAAAGCTACTTCAAGGCCAAGTTCAAAGACAATCTGAATGGTAGACGACATGAGCGATGAGAGATGGTGGGCTAATTTGTGGGGAGGCACGGTCAAGTCCACCCACCAGCACCTGGGGTACCAGCTTATGTGTTGTTAGTGAGTCGAATGTTCCAGAAGGGTACAAGTGTGCCACCCAATTGTAGAGGGCCGCATAACGAAAGGCCTTATAGTTTGAGAGCCAATGATATGCTGTGTACTTAATAACTGTTGAAAATGACTTGCACTAAGGGTGGGCATAAGTTATCCACCTGTCCATAGAGACCCAATCACAATCCAATCCCTTATAGAAAGTATACTTAGATATTCCCTTTGAACCAACCATAATCTCACGTAGGTTTTCTTAGTTTGCCACGTGGCATGATGTCACATATGACACATTTCTGTTGAAAAAAATGTTTTTTTTATTAAATTCATTGAGACCATGCTGTGCGATGTCTGTTGATGTCTGTTGTAACTCCCCATTTTAGATAATTTAGAATAAAACAGAGACATTTTGCCAACTTCCTTGGTCGGTATTATCATTTGGTGTAAGAGTTACTCTGCATCACCTCCATTGTATGATGTGTTACCTTGATTAAAAGGACCATAAGGGTTCAGGCTAGTCTTCTCGGCTCCTGGCTGCGGCTTCCAGAGAGGCGGCATGTGATGTGCTCTTAACTTGCTGCACGCTTGCTGTGCCAGGTGCCTCTTAGTGCAATCGTCACGCTTATCATGCTCACACTTTCCCTCGTCGTTCTATTTGAGCCATCTTGGAGCTCCGGCATGCGGGTACTCTCTTTCACCCTATGGCTGGCCGGAAAAGGATATTAAGCTGCGTTGCAAATGCGATGTAGCCGACCCCACCCCTAAACGGATGGGACTTCTGTGTTCTTCCCGATTCCTTGCCGGTCCGAGCAGGACTCCTACCATGCTATTAGTGAAGCACGGGTCCTGCTCGGTCCACCGCGGGAAGGGCAGCTCTGCTGATTTGCGTGAATGTCGCGCATGTTATTCCCGGCTACTTAGGCACAACGCAGAACGCTCGTAACTGCAGAACACCGGCAAATGTGAAAATACACACTGCACAAATACTCTATAACACACTTGCAATTAAGGCATAATTTACCAATAAAATATATCATAACATCAACTTAAATAGCACATGACAAATATCAACTATGCTTCGAGTACGAATGTGTACTTATCTTGCTGAAAAGCAGGAAAAGAAGAGGTGGCGCATAGGACAGGAAGTGACAGAGAGCCAAGGACAGGAAGTGCTATGGGCTATGTACTACATAAAAGAGGGTGCCTAAAGGGAAATCTAGTTTAAAAAAGAAGGAAAAAAGAACATTTTAAATGTTAATGTCATTTTTAGTTATTTGTTGAAACCGAAGAAGACTAGAATTAAATAAATTGAAGCATAATGCTTGTTCTGTGGTCTAGACATCGAATTATCTTTGCATGGCACAGCCAGCATGAAAATGTGCTGCAAATACTCCTGAATACTATTGGCAGCCAGATAACGACTGGTGTATTTCACCTGTTTCACATAGAATTGCATGTAAATGTGATGCCTTTTTGCCCCGTTTAAAAAATATATATATTGCATCATTTTGACCCATTCTTTTAAAAACATATCAGGGGGAAATAATCCAGTAGAACCCCCCTTTGCAGCTTTGGTTCAGCCTGTATGCATTCTTTGAGCCAATAATTGGAACATATTAACCCCCCCCTTTAAAAATTCATCAGCCACCTCTCGTACTGAGTAGGTAACCGTTAACCTGGAGACAATATGCCACATTATAGTAACAGTGCAAATGAAGATTGTTATGTTTTATTTGACTTCTGTTATGTTATTGAGACTAATACGATGCACCACTGCTATTTTCATGGCCTCCAAGCACTCAGGTGCATCTGAAAAGTAAACAGAGTTGGGAGGGTTAATCAGTGGAATGGAGAGGGACAGCACAGGAGAGTTTTTGCTGTGCTGGTGGTAGTTTCAGTTCGGGAAAAAGTATGTTGGGTTTGCTTCTAGATGTCCTTGACATGGTGTCAGTATTGAGGGTGGATATGCATAGGATTGTTGTTTGTGTTTGGGGTGTAGTGCTGGAGGTTTAGTTTGCTGTAATTGATTGGGATGTCAGAGGGGAGTGCAGTTTGCTGGGTAGTTTCAGGTTGGTGCTGTGGTATATGTGTTGAGTATTTGGTGGCAGAGCGGTGTCCTGTAGGAAATGTAAGCTTTTAGTAGGATCCAGTAAAAAGGTCTGTGTGGCCTTGAATGCTACTTTGTTTTGTTAGGCCAGGATTCCTTATATCAGGCTGGCAGTGTAATGCTTTTTTCTAGCAGCTTGCACAGTTAGGCAGTGTAGGTTTTGTGGTACCCTCGTTTGAGGTGCCCCTCTTTGAATCGTTGGCAGGTATTTCTTTCTGATAGTACTTTCTGCTTAGGTAGGTGAGTTAAAGAGCCAGGTTTTAAGTAGTTTTCTGAACTTCCGATGTTCTTCTCTTGTTCGTAGTTCCTTGGGAGCGAGTACCAGAGTTTAGCTGAGATGATTGATCCCCCATATTTCGGTTTCGAGTATTGGTTTGGTGCAAGGGAAATGTCATTGCTGGATCTCAGGGTTCATGGAATCCGTTCCTTGGCTGTGCATTGTTATGTGGATTAGTGTTTTGCAATAGATCCTTTTTTTTTATTGGTATCCGGTGTAGGGTTCTGAGTGCTGATGTGATGTGATCTCTCTTAGTGAGTCTGAGGAGTAGTATTGCTGCCACGTTGTGTATTCATTCCAGTTTATTGGTCAGGCGGGCTTGCATTCCAATGTAGATGCTGTGGGCATAATCTGTTTGTGACATGATGACGGAAATGATGGCGAGTGCTTTGTGTGGAAGCTGCAGAAGGGAAGTATCCTTTTGATTGAGCGTAGATGGAAGAAGCATTTCTTTACTACTCCATTTACTTGTGGCTCTAGTGTGAGTTCATTGTCCATTAATATTCCAAGACGTATAACTATTTTGGAAGATTCAGGTCCGTTTTCCATTTCTTTTGGCCAGGGAATGTGGAGTTGGTTTGATGGGTTGTTTGGAGCAGTGGTCGAAGTGTACGAAAAGAAGTAGTGGAACTATGTTCCCTGCGGGCCTGCCCCCACTCCCCACAAACTCCTTCGCCAAACCCCTCCCACGCACAATACAAACCCCCAAACACATGCGCTTGCTGTTTAAGTGAACGTTCAGTGCAGCGCACTGAAAGTGCTAGTTTCAACTTATTCTTGCACTTTTATTTTTAAAAAAACCATTCCGGAACGGTTTCTTTTTAAAATAAAAGTATAGGAGCTGTAAATCATAATTAAAAAAAGTATAGGAGCACCGCTCTCAACCGCTCCCGCTCACTTCAACCACTGGTTTAGAGTGATTGTGGTCTCTGGTTTCTCAGGGTTGAGTTTGAGGCTGTTGGTGTTTATCCATCTGTTTATTTGGGCGAGGCAATTGAGGGCTTGGTCTGCTTTTTTTGGTTGTGTGGATTGTGTTGAAGATTTGTGTGTCATCTGCATAGTTGTAACACGTGAGTGCATGACTTTTGATGAGCCGGGTCATGCCATGCAGATGTGGAAGAGAAGTGGTGAGAGGGATGAACCTTGTAGTAACCCACATAAGAGTGTGTGTGTGGGGTGCTGACCTGTGGGGGGTTAGCCAGGCTGTTGCTGTGCCTTATGGTAGAAAGGACTTAATCCATAGTACTGCTCTGTTGTGTATCCTTATTTCTTGAAGTCTTTTGATAGGGTTTTGTGGTTAACTGTGTCGCACGAGGCTGATACGTCTATAATTAGTGCTGAGGTTTTTCTTGGAATCAGCGTTAGTCTGTGTTACATTGCACCAGTGGAACAGTAATATGATTTTTTAATTATTTTACATGATCTAGTTTGAAGCAATTAAGCGTTCTTCCCCTTTTGAAATTTGAATGACGGGACTACATGTAAATCTAAAGAAAATTGTTCCATTTTGCATTGCTTTATTAGCAAACACACAGTTAAATCCATGTGTTCCAGTGTTGCCTAAGTGAAACACACATATGGATTGGAGCAGAAATTCGATGGAGACGAGTTACATGCGTATGTGTTGCGTCGGTGCAAACTCAGTGGTGTGGGCCTGCAAGTGTTATGCCGAGGCAGAGAGGACGACGGGAACTGTTTGAGCTGTACCCCGCAAAGGTGTTTGCGACTTTTAGGGCGGAATTCGAATCGTAGCGCGAAGAAGCCACGCGTGCGAACGTTCTCGTTCACAAACGAAAGGGTAAGTGGAGTTAGTAGAACCGGGTGCTGCTTTCCCCAGGCCTGATTCTAATAGCTTCCCCAGAGCCCTCCCCGGCCCTAAAAAGGCAAGGGAGAATGTGACAGGCATCACAAGCGCTAAGAATACGCCTGAGCAAAATGGATAAGGTTACTTTAAAGTCCCTACTTGACTTTTCTGAACCCGGCCCATAGCACTGACTGCGTTTCTGCATATGGGACTCACTGCAGGGGCCTGAGCTGTTCCCTTGGGCCGCCTCTGCTCCGCTGCTGACGCTCCTTTCTGCCTCCCCGTCCCACCCTCAGCTGACAGTTCCACATTTTTTGTGTGGTGTGGGAAAGAACTGCCGAAGACACCCCTTCAGGAGACGGCTATTTCTGTGTGAAGCTGTCACTTCGGCCCCAGCTATCATTCTGCCCTGAGACAGGTTTGCAGTTGTTCCTGGGGCTGGAAGGGGAGGGTGGGCGGATTCTCCAGCAAGTCACCACTGCCGCAGGAGGAGGACGTCTGCGAGAGAGGAGAGGGCACCAGGTTGGGGGGGACCCCGCTTTTGTATCCCGTGTGAACGGTTTAAGAGGCTTAAGTGGAAAGGCTGCATGCAGCACCCCGCCACTGACCTTCCCTCGGAGCAGATCACGTCGCAGCGATGGCAGAAGTCACAGCAGAAGGTACAGTACGACGTTCCAAGAAGTGTTGGCCAATTGCATTTAATGAATTCGTACTTAAACTGTTCGGTGTATTCTTTGTGCCATCTGTTATATTGAATTCAATGTCAGCATTGTTTTAGTTTACAACGGTGGCATCAAGTGTTACTTGCCAGGGCCTCGCAGAAGTCACTGCACGCCTCTATTAATAGCCCAGCGCGCGTAATCTGCCATTGGGGCTGCCATGAAGCGTTCCCAACGAGTTGCACGATTCCAGGCCGAAATTAAACTCAAGATAACAGACTTTACACTTATGCGTTTAAAGTTCGTGTTTTCATCGCAAGTAACTATGTACGCCTTTCACTCACATCACTAACGTGCAGCCATATGTTGCAAAATGTATAATCTACTAGAATTTGAATGTATTGACTGAGAGGCGAGGAGGCGAATCTCGTGCAAGCAACAAACGTGTCTGTCGTGTGTATGCCCTAGGCCTCCCCGTATGATTCCCGAAAGTAAAATGGTGTCCAAATGTCCACAGATAACCTTGTTCATTACCAAACGTAAACAAAGCAAGCGGTTTGATTCGCTTAGTCTTTATAGGCCCTCTGAAAAGACTCTTTGTTCATGGCGCATTTATGAATCCCTTCAAAAACATAAGTACATATACAGTGTCTGCTATGTTTTCCCTGCTATGTCTGTCATCAATTATATTCCGTTAATTGGTATGGCTATATAGACATATGACATGATTTGGTCACTGGATAATTCCCTTCGTGGGCTAATACGCAGTAAAATTACGATAGATACGCTTTACCTCAAGCAAAAGCTCCTAGGACTAGTGATTTGCATATTTCTTCTTTTTTTAACAAGGTTTTAGAAGTCTGGCAACATGTCAGACTCTCGATTGATTAGTGGTTTCCAATAAAGTACTTAATTGTGGTTGAAACTGCAGACTCCAGTATCAACCCTTGAACAACAGAAAGGGAAAGGAGACTAGTCTGATGTAGTGACAAGACGTACACGAGCGCCATTGCTGTTATTACGATACATAGACATGTTATGCAGCATTTTCCCGCGGGTTGCATTAGGGCCCCCCCAAAGTAGACACGTGTATATCAATTATTTGTGGGCTGCGTCTTCGGAGGGCTTGATTTCAATCTGCTCGGGTCCGGTGCCTGGTGTGCTGCGGCAAGCATATGGCTTAAGCAGCCGTTTCGCTTTTTTTGGTCAGCAGTTGGGAAGGGTCTATAATTTGCTTCTGGCAGAGGGATCTGCGGGAAAATGCCGAAGCAGGTGGCACGGCCTGACAGCCTCATTCAAGCTGAACGGAATCTGTCTTGCGACCTTTTGCCAATTTTGTTAACAACCCTCCTTGTCTTGCTATTTGACAGAAGCCCAGTGTTTTGAATATTAAAGAAGGGTCGAAATGTTAATGCTTGAACTCACTGCTTTAGGCATGCATGTCATCCCTGCATTTTAATATGAGCATTCCATGTTTAAGCATAAAGAAACTGCACAGGAAAGAATGTTGTTCAGCTTTCATCTGTTAAGAGTGGAACTCAACTCCTGCTCCCCACTTGAGAAAGTACTCAACTTTGTCGCGCGCAGATCCAATAGAACACTGGTCTCCAATCTTTGGCTCTCCTGATGTTTTGGACTACAACTCTCATCTGCCCCAGCCAGTATAGTCAATAGTGAGGGATCGGCGGAGTGATAGTTCAAAACACATCGAGAGAGCCAATCAGGGACGTCATTTAGGGGTCGCCAGAGGTCGCAACTGCGACCTCTGAGGTCTCCCTTGCGAACTCTGTAAAAAAAATAAAGTTTTTTTTTTCTTCGTTTTTTGTAATGCAAGCTCCTGGAGTGGCTGGCTTTCTTGTACAGGACCTTTAAAAAAAATAAGAAAAATAAGAACAGGAGTGCCACAAGTCTAACACTTTCAGCACTGACCCTAAATAAGAAAGAATAGGAATGCCAAAAAATGTGTCTTTCTGGAATTCTATACAATAATTGCTAGACTCATTAAAGGTTTATTTCAGGCACACTTCAGGAGGTGAGTCCCTGATTTAGTCTGTTCTTAAATGCCTCAACTAAGCCTTTCATCCTTCTGAGGTCGATAAATGAGTATAAATGAGTAAAACACAGGTTGGATGATATTGGGTGTATATTTTATTCTATATAAAGCGCTTAAGCGTAAGCGCTATATAATAACACATCATTATCATTTGGTCATGGACGTCTGCTTGCATTCACAGTAATTTGGTAATATGGGCCTTTACACACTGATCTTAACGATACATATGGAAATCCATTCTTGCATGAAATGTACATAGCGATATCGTAACCATATTTTTTGTTGTGTACAATTCTATGTGATGTCACTTCCTGTTTTTTCAACGGGTGAAAGGTTGTGTTCCATCGCTTCCCGCGATATCACTTCGGGGTGGGGTCAAATGACATCACTTCCTGTGATGTCATCAGGGGTCAAGGGTCGTGTGATGCCACTTCCGCTACCCTGGTATTTTGGTGAAATGACGTCCCTGGAGCCAATGGTTGGGAATTCCTGCCCTACAATAAACCCGCTGTACTCCCACCACCAAACTCTCACTTTCCTTAAATACACGGTCCCTGCTTGTTTTCAAAACCCTGCATGAGCTTGCTCCTCACTACATAGCTGCCATTATTTACTGCTTCCTTCCGACCAGCACCACCCGCTCTAGTGAACTGTTCAATACCTCCCTTTCCCGACCACCTCACACTTCATCTCACTTCTGCTCCTCCGCTCTCGTCACCCTGCACCGGTGAAACTCTCTTTGTCTTCACTTTAAAAACACCATTACTATCCTCTCTTTCTAATCTGCTCCAAAGCTCAACCGCCCTAATTGCACTGGTAACTGCCATACATTTTTTGTAAGTGTTTCTAGGCAAAGTGTCTTGTACCATCAATAAATGCAATGGCTTCAAATACGATCAGCACAGCATTCAGTGCTGCCTGTGGTTTGATATGTTTATTACCCACGACTACAAAATCCAGTATCGACAGGGACATTATTTAGGGGTCTTCAGGGGTCGCAAGTGCGACCCCTGAGTTCTCCCTTGCTACCCCTGAGGTCTCCCTTGCTACCCCTAAAAAAGAAAATTGAAAAACTGTTTTTTGTTTGTTTTTAAATGCAACCACCTGGGCTGTGGCCAGCACCATGTGGCTCTTCGTTTCTGGAGTGGCTGGCTTTCTTGTTCAGGCCTCTTAAAAGAACAAAAAACAGGGGTTCCACAAGTTTATCTCTTTTAGCAGTGACCATAAATAAGAAAGAATAGAAATAACAAATAATTTGTCTTTCTGGAATTCTATACAATATTTGCTAAACTCATTAAAGGTTTATTTCAGGCACACTTCAGGGGGTGAGTCACTGATTTAGTCTGTTCTTAAACACCTAATCTCAGCCTTTCATTCTTCTGAAGTCGATACATGAGTAGCAACACAGGTTGGGTGATATTGTATGTATATTTGTTCTATAGAAAGCTATTAAGCGTAAGTGCTATATAATAACACATCATTATTATTTGGTCGTGGACGTCTACTTGCATCCACAGTAATCTGATAATATGGGCATATACACACTGATTTTAATGATACATAGGGTGATCCATTCTTGTATAAACTGTATATACATTATAGTGATGTCGTAACCATATTTTTCGTAGTATACTTCGGAACAATGCTATGTGATGCAACTTCTTGTATTGTCAACGGGTGAAAGGGCATGTTCCATCGCTTCTCGTGATATCACTTTGGGGTGGGGTCAAATGACATCACTTCATGTGATGTCATCAGAGGTCAAGGGTTGGGTAATGTCACTTCTGCTACCCCTGGCATTTTGGTGAAATGATGTCCCTGAGTATAGTACAATCATATTTCACCAGCGTGCATAAAACAATTGCTGGTTCCCATGAGAACACCTAGGCCTTCATTCAGAAGACTAGCTCTCTTCTTGCTGAGCTCCCTGCCGATGCAAAAAGGGAAAGCACATGCATTTGTTTCATCATGACACAAAATGGAAGGCTTCCTTGCTGATGCAGTTTTGCAGAAAAGAAGATCTACTTTAGTTGTCATGCTCGGATTGTCTCTCGTGCAAACCAAAACACAACGATGATTCACAAAGGAATGCACTCAGGATGATCTTCCCCACAGGAACCCTCACGCTGTTTACAAACATGTGGGAGACCCTTTAGTAAGAACAAAACATGGCTCACATAACCTCTTCTATGAGTTTTACCACATGCAGAAGGATCTACAACCATGTTTCATCCTTACTGGGCATCATCCGTGAGTTGAAACTGAGACTCTCCAGTGCACAGTGAGCAAGGAGTCCGCATGTGTATTACCCTTAATAACTCAGGGATAAACCTCATGTTCTTCAAAATGTACAAAACTATGGGAGCCCCTCTGCTGAGAATGAACATGGGTCAAGTAACCTGTTCTGTGGGGTGTATCCCACCCTGGAGGGTGTACAACCACATTCTAGCTCAATTTTCCCAAAGGAGAAATATCAATTTACATATCAGTCTGGTCCCATCTAGGGGGACAGTCCAGCACTTAAGTGCTAGGCAATTCTCCTTGGAACTAGAGTATCAACCAGGCCCGGAATGAGCTATAGGGCAATATGACAATGCCGGACGTCCAGCAACAACATATTAGTGTAGGCCATTTTTACTGGTCAAATTGAGCCAGTATGAAGAGTTACTTTGCTCTGCTTCTAGTAGTTTTGACCGGTGTTCGTAAAAATTATCTTTAAAATGCCTAATTTTCAATGGATTATACAAAAAAAATTCCCTCTTGGCTACTTAAAAGTCTGTCTCAAAAATACCAAATTGTCATTTGAGATTGTAGGCCACTTTTTCATTAGTGACCAAGCAAATGTTATGCTCAGTCTGACCCTGGCACCAGCAGAAACCACAGACACGTGTTTCAGCCTTATTGGGTCTCATCAGTGAGGTGAAGCTGAGCCTTTCTAGAGCACAACGAACAAGGGATCCACATTTGGATTACCCTTAATAACCTAGTATTAATCACAAGTTTTACAAAATGAGGCGATATGCCACAAAGTGGCGGGCCGACCCTGTCGGTAATGGTCTGCCACCCAAGTTAGGGGCCTGAGCGCAGTGAGGATCCCTTAACGACGGTGGCATTTGTGGTGGCAGTGACGTTGCCCAAAGTTCATGACACCCGTGTAGTTCAGGACATGGATGCTAATGGTATCTTTTTTTAAATAAAGAGAAGGAAACATTGTTTTACAGCGCGGCCTGGCACCGTGCAGTGCTGGTGTGCTGGAAGTCTGTTTTCATCATTGATGACGGTGACGTCATCAACATTGAAAAGGGACTTTGAGGACATCAGCACTGCATGGAGCTGGGCCGCGCTGTCGAGGTACGTTTCTTCTTTTTTAAAATAAAAAGACACCCTGGGCACCCATGTAGGAAACCACATGGGTGTTAAGGTTAAGGTTAAGGGGAAGGGGGAGCGGGGAAGGGAAGAGGGTGTTGGCTATCTATGATGCTCGGAACACAGGCTTGTACCTTAGAATACAGCCTGCAGTCTGTGCATCCTGATTGGTCAGCACCCCTTCCCAGGGTGCTAATGTACAATAGTATTCATTTTTAAGTTCTTCTTGAGCAGGCAGTGAATATTACTGTGCTGGGTAAATTGCTGCTACCCTCAAATCACTAGCAAGAGATTCCACCCCATGCCAATCTGGCAACTTGAATATTGAGAAAGCCAATCAGGTCAGTAAAATATTTGATGCACATTAATTCAGCCATGGTAAGAACGTGTGAATTAATACAAGTGCTCCCATTTCATTGGAAATTGAACCAAGATCACTCATTAATCAGAAAGATTTACTGAAGAAGTCTTGCATTCTAGGGCTCTGCTCACTGTAGATCATGCAGGATGGCCATTACGAAGAATAGCTGATTAAATGATGTGTTTTCAATAAATTGGGAGGTGGTCACTAGTGTCAATATTATTTCAGTACAGGTGTTGCAAATGGAATGTGCAAACATGGTGTGTAGCCATTTTGAGCATCTGGTAAGCTTGTCGGATGGATGACCTTGATGCAGTATAATTGGGACCCCAGAACGTTTAATCACTGTGGTATGTCCAGCTGTTTCATACCCCACTTCATAAAATCTGCCTTGAGATTGTGGGTGGAGAATATTTAATTGGTTTAAAATCCAACATCCTTGAAGGCAGATTCAAGGATTTGGCTTGTCCTTTTCTGAAAACATCTTGTAATTTGTGGTTTCCTGATCATCTATTGGGTTGGCAAAATTACAGGATGGGAGGCAGTATTTACCCTCATATAGAGCATGACGCACCACAGTACAGGTGCAGAGGAGATGGGAGAGAGCAGGCAGAACAGGCTGTGTTTTTAGGATTGTAACATGGGTCTTGTAATTTTGTACGTTTTTTATCAATTAGTTGCTTGTTTAATTAGGTGTTTTCAGGTTTGTGGTTTAAGTTGCTTTAATAACCCTTTTATTGTGTTGACTTTGAAATGTAGAAGAGAAAAAAATCGTCTTCAGAGATTTCGGCTAGTGCAAAGGTGAGAAGCTGCCGGTTCAGATCAGCCACTAGTGCTTGTTATGGGAAGGATGCCTGGTGTTCAGATCATCCAGTACACCAATCTCATGATCTCTGATGCTGAATCAACACCAAAGGAAATTTTAGCATTCTTCAAGAGTTAAGGAATCATCATGCCACAGAATCAAAAATAGTTCCCTCTTAATCCTCTCTAGTTCTATCCAGGCCTTTATTTGCCCAAACAGTAAAACATTTCAACATTCAAAATAATCTGATGATGTTGGATACAGCCCTAGAATCGCCATTAAACACTTCACTTCCAATATTAACATCAGGGCCTATTTTAGACAGTTTCCCCCAACTAACCAAATCTCTGTTCCCAAGGCTAATTCATCAACTGTGTTGCGGTATTCCTAAACATTTGTGCCCAGCAGTTACATTTAAGTCTTTGGCAACAGCTCCATCCATATCTGACAATTCGCAGACCAGTAGTAATGTCTCTTTGAACTTGGGAACGCCCCCTTCAAAAGGCAATTTGTGTCACCTTGTTTGAAAAAAATGAGGATTACCCGCTTTTCCAACTATGTCTCAATTTCGAACTTGCCCTATCCAGCAGATCTGTTAGAAAGGGTGGTGCTCACCACTGCAGGAATGTGTGGAGGACCTTTTTTATTGTTTTATTTGGTGCTTTGTAAGGCATCCCTCTCACATAAGACACTTTAGAATACAAGGAATATGGGGTGTGGGTGGCAAAGCTAGGTGGAGGATAGGGAAATGAAAAATGATGGTTGTAGGGTTGGACATGAAGCATACATTCAAGACAGTCACAGTGATGTATATGATCAACATACTCCACTCCTGATAACATAGCATCATTTAAGAAAATGTTCTTATATCAAACTGAAGCTTGTTAGTAGCTGGTGGAATTGTACAGTTCCATCAGCCCATGTCACGGAAAACCCCCTAAAAGAGATGGGTTTTGAAAATGTTCTTGAATTGTAAGTGGTTCAGTTTCAGTCTAAGTTTCAGTGGGATATCATTCTGCAGGTCGTGCATTGAGACCATTAGGCTTCTGATCAACTCTTTTCACTTGTATGTAAAACGGGGCAGTTTGTTGGTAGTGCTCTAATGGAGGGATCATATTGTACCATACTTAGTGAACCAGTTGAAAATGTCTGTGGGGCCGGAGTTCCATACCACTCTTCTTGTAATACACTGCACTTTGAAGTCAGTGCAAGATTGGGTTGGAATTCAATGTAGGTTTTGCAGTGCACTAGATACATGGTCAGATTTCCTTAGCCCAAAGACTAGCCACATTGCTCTGTTTTGGTTGTCCTGAAAGTGGTTGATCCCTTTTACAATCTTCCTTCAAAGTTGCCATGCTATGGCTTCACAGCAAAATCGCTGCACTTTGACATGTATTGTCGAAACAGACCACATCACACCACATCCCACTGATTAGGGATCTCGTGGACCAAAGTATTAACTTTGAGAACATTGTCTCATATGTTATGTCTAGTCATTGATGGCGATTTAAACGTGTAGGTTGTCACCTTAAATATATTTGCAACTTTGACAAATCATGTTTTACCCTAGTAGTCTCATTTGTTTGGTTTCATTAGGTTGCATAAAACACAAGAGACAATGCTCTTTGGCATTGCTTGAATTATAATGTGTATGGACTACGATGTGCGCTTTTGTATATACAGTAATACTTTTGTGGCTGTTACCTTTTGTACTTTGTTATTGATCAGTGTCCATTTAGTATAGGTTTTGTATGTTTAGGGGATCTTTCTTATTTTAACTCTTTTCTCTTTCTACATACCTTTTTTTCAACTGTAATAAAAATAGTACAAGATTAGGAGGATTTGTTGATCCATTTTTTTCTGAGCAGTTTCAAAATCGATTTTGTTTCCGCAGAATTAATTGTTGTGGTGAAGAGAGTAAGGGATTTGTTTTGTTTTATGATTATCTTAGTTTCCCCTGTACCCCTCCCTCATTTATAACAATTTTTCATAAATGGTAGCAGGCATGATAACCTGTTCAGTGGTTTTTAACCCCTTTCAGAGTTTGCAGCCATCTGCTTTTTGCTCACTGTATCTTTCACAGATGGGAAATATCCATTTGCATATCAGTATCTGTGCACAGTGAGCAGGGAGGCCACGTCTGGGCTCCCCCAGGTAACTCAGGGTGACCAACCCCAAGTTCCTTGCAAACATTTTTCATAAATGGTAGCAGGCGCCCCTCTCCAGAACGAACACGGCATGATGACCTGTTCATTGTTTTTTTCCCACTATGAGAGTTTGCTGTCATCTGCTTTTTGCTCACCTTACCTTTCACAGATCAGAAATATTAATTTGCATATCAGTCTTTGTCCCGCCCACATGGGCAGTCCAGCACCAAAATGCTATGGCAATGCCTTTCTGAACAAGAGTACCAACAGCAACCCCATACACGTGTTTCAACCTTGTTGGGCCTCATCAGTGAGGTGGAGCTCTGCCTCTCTGAGCACAGTGAGCAGGGAGTCCACGTCTGGGTTCCCCCACATAACTCAGGGTGACCAACCCCAAGTTCCTGGCAAACATTTTTCATAAAAGGTAGCAGGCGCCCCTCTCATTTATAACAACTATGCGTTGTTACAGGGGGAAAAAACCTTTCTTTCAATAGTCATTGACTGGGCCATCCCTACATTAGCTCATATTCTGCTTTCAACTTATTACCTGATCAACATGTTCCCAGCCCCTCCTCTCACCTCACACATCCCCCTGTGTGTCCCCTACTATGACAGGGCACAGAACACACCTGTTAAGTATGTCAGCAAATCTACATTGACTTCCATCCCTATGTCCTCCTTTTCCTCGCTCCCTATTCTCCCTCCCCCTGTCGCTCTGTTTCAGGAACCATTGCTCAACCCTACAAGGAGATATCCGACTGCTTGCTCTCATGTTTATTGTTAGTAGAATGCTGAGCAGATTCTTGCTTGCCCCTTGCATGACCATGCTCTTCTGAGCTGCAGAGTGCTAGTGCTGTAACTGCATGACGACCCGCTGTCTTGCTGATGATCTGGGTGAATTGCTGTTGGCCGACAATTTCATGTCTGAGACACCCGATGGTGTCTGGAGGAGCGGCCACAATGATGTGGTGGATGACTCTGGTGGTGGACCGCTGTGAGGTTCTCATGCCCCACAGCAGGCGTCCATGCTGTGGGTGTACTGGCCTCCCTGCTGAGGATGGGCAACAGCTGGTGTCGTGTGCATCTACATAATTCATCCTTAATTTGATCGCTAGTAATAACAAATTCTGAAGTGCAAATGCAATACCATATCAACTTTCAGCAGCCAATCATTGCATAACAAACATTCTTCCTGCATGCAACCATACCACATACTAATAAGATGACGATAGATGGTCTATATATCCACCTCAAGTGCAAAAATACAATAATAAACAACCACTATTGCACCGTTCCTTTCTCAATGGCAACATCACATATAGTTGAGATACAGTTTAGGCTTTTCACTTTAACTGCTGTCAGTCAATGTGAATCAATGTAGTATTTCTGTGTTGTCGACTCGTATTTCGGCTTAATAGTTTTCCTGAATTACATAGACCAGCCATCATCAGGGCAAAACGAAGTTGATCGACAGGGTTCCATCCCAATCTTAAGAAAAAGAGAAATGACGAACATGTTTGTAGTGAGCTATTCTACATTCTCGTGCAAATTGCATATTTGTGAAGATCTTTCATTTGTTTAAAAATTTACTCAGGAAGTCCACCATTTTGAACCAAGAACCATATATCATGACCATTGAACACTGAAGTCTAGACCTTGTGCCTTTTGTAGACCTTTTTATCACTCCCTGGCCATGTCATTGCTCCCAGAGTATTCTGAAGTAGCACTTGCCATCACACAGAGCTCTGTCTTAGCATCTCATTGCTGCTGGGGCACTGCATCAAAGCCTAGCATCCCTTTTACAAGCAAGCACCGTTGCACCTACATCCTGTCCACAGTGTATGTAGAGCAATCGTTCTTTATCTCTACCTTCGTTGTTTCCAACTTCCACTCAGGTAAAAAGTTGCCTAGAAGAGGCTTAGAGTAACTCCGTTCTGGATGTTATAAGATATCATTGCCACCTCAACGTTCAATGCTTCGAAGATAACACGCGTCTGAAAATCAAAACGAGACGAAAGTGGCATTTTAACGGGGTGGTTGAGTTGCACCATCAAACAAAGGCTTGTGTAAAGAGACTTAAAAAGCACTTTTAAAAAACAGCCTATGTCGCGGGTCATCTAGATCTGGAATCTCCCTGCCTTTCTGCTGACTGTTTTGCCAGAAATGTTTTACACAGTTAATGTTGAAGGACTTAGTATACAATGAAAGCACGGCAGTCTGGTTCACAGATCATTCTACCTGCTGAAGCGTCACAGAAATGTTATGATCGCTAATCTTACTCACTTGTTTTATGTTCTTAGTAATACTCTACGTTGGGCTCTGCCAGAAAGAACAATACCCATCAATGATTAACCCCAATGCTGACCCGATGCTTTCACTGTACGAGGTGTCATGATTATTACGCCAAACGCCATTCAGACGTTGAGCAAAACCAGGACCCTGGCACTGCCTGTATCTGAAGTCATCTTCAGGCCTTCCACAATTTCCACCAGGACTGAATACATTTGCCTCCATTGTCTGAACTCGGGGTGGATGCAAAACCCTATGCCCCTCCAGACATACGTCCGTCAATCTAAAATACACACTTTCCAAGGTTGATATTAGACAGAATTACTATGAGCTAATAAATGAACTGGTCGGTGGGGTTCAAAGTTGAATTTGCAATAAGCAGTGGGAGCGCTCTGATGATTTGTGGGGGACAAAGAAGTCACACCAAGACCACCCACCCACCTTATAGTCTGGCCTGTATATATAGAAAGCGTGTTATATAGTGCTATGAGGATTTCCTTTTGTAATATATATTTTATGACATGCGTAATAATGGTGTGAATTTGTACAATCACGTGTAACCATTTATCCAATCATTGATTCAACATTGTTCAGCAATATCCGTTCATCATATTCTTATTCGTACAGATACTCATCAATAACACATATTCTAAAGCCAAGTTGATTTAGCTACATGTACTTTTCCTCAACTGATATTATCATGATTGACATGTTTCAGATTGTTGTTCAAAAGAAATCCCCAGGATAAAGTTGAGAGGAAATGTCTGTCAACATAATCGTGTGCTTAATTTACGTCCAACATGCACGCCACATTTGCTGATGCAGAGAAATGTCTCAGGCTTCTCATCTCAGATGACTAAAGAGCCTGCCATTTTTTTGATTAATGTGTATGGCTCTCATCCACAACTGGGTGACTATTTTTACAACTAGATGATCTGCTAATGGTCCAAAGGTTCACCTGCTTGGCCCCCACAAAAAATGATTGTGTTGGGGAGTTATCTGTCCCAACATTTAGAAATACATTGATCATGAAACATTTATTTTATGTAAAAGGACCCCACCCAAATATATTTATAATAATGGTTTTATTCAGTAAATTAAATCTGCCTGTCAATTACTAGCCATCGCGCCCCTAGTTAAACAGAAAGGAGTCTGTGTCCAACATCTAACGTTGGCCAAAGACGAACAAACTTTCAACACAATAGATTAGGGCTGTTGATGGACTGTGGTGGTTGATCCCATGCTCTTGAAATACAAAAAAGACCTCCATGAGAGTGACCAAAATAGAGTTGACCTGGAGGATTTAGCTGACCCATCAGAAAAAGGGATGGTACACTCTTTCCAGAGATTGAAGGACAATGAGGATCCTCTAAGCCACTCAGACTCTGCAACAATTTCCAAACTTACTTCCGTTAGAGTTTTAAGGGAATTAAGTTTGGACATTTTTTTGGTGTCTGAGTTGGAGGAAATGCTGAAACTGGAACAGGAACTTGTTGATGTGGATGCTCAATTTGAGGGTGTTCGAAATAATGAGGAAAGACACGTTGGTTGGAGTATAACATCATTGAATTTTGGGGGTCTTAAAAATAAGTTGAATGGTCAGGGTGATTGATGTTCACAACAAAATGTGATATCAATCTGCTCCAAGAGACATGGGCAGGTCACCCTTTATGTCTATCAGGCTACACCACTTCCTTCACCCTCACAATTACGTTGCAATGGGAATGAGCAAAAGGACGTTGGAACCTCAGAGTCTTCAACAGGAGGTCCCCCAACTCAACGATCATGTGGGACTTGGGGGCCAATGTGCTGTCCACATCTACACAAGCATGGCAATGGGTTTCCTCCATAAGAGCGGAGGGGAGGCATAAGATATATATGGACAAGTCAATAGCTCCTCATGTGGCACGCCCCTCTCCGATGTGGAGGGGCTGCTGCGCGGTCAAGGCCTTGATACACCTCTAGGCCAACTAATGCCCTTATCCTTCTGAGGTAGTACATTGAGTACAGCAATTGTGGGTAATAACGATGCTAATTAGCACTCAGAAAGTGGAATGTGCGGTATGTGGCGCAACATAAAACATCAACTAATTGAATGGTTTCTCTGTCTGTAACGTCTAAAGAGGTTTAAAGGTCACTTTATGGACTAATCCCGGGGAGCATATTCACTAGCATGTGTATTCTTATCCCTCTCTTGTGTTGGAAAGATGACTTTTAATGTCAAGCGAAGAGGTGGTTGTCCACCCACTAAGCAACATATAAAGAAGACCTGAACCCCAACTTGTGTATTATAGGTCACCTTTAGAGTGTTACCAATACATTCTGCGCCCACATCATAAAGTCACTAGCGTCTATGCATACTTTACTCTCATCAATACTGCATTGTAAAACATGTGCTAGTACCAGCTTCAACCGAAAGAGATTCATGTGGGCTCATTCTAAAGAAGGATCCGTCATTTCTACACAATAGCAATACCTCTATGCAAAGATCCAGAATGAAAGGGACAGCCCGGTATATATTGGGGCTGAATCTGAGCAAAGCACCTGTGCGGCTCCTGACAGTGTTTTAAAAGAATCCTTTGGTGATCAACAAAAATAACTGATTTTCACCAAATAATGAAGTCTTATACTCCCAAATGGAATACCAAATGGTTAGTGCCTGGTTTAGAAATATAGGATATGTAGAAATGGATGTTGGGAAATGATCCTTTGATGGACTCGTATCTGCGTATAGTATTGATAAAATCAGCCATCCCACTTATCAAATCACGTTTAAAGATGGCCCCAAGTTACACGAAGCAAAAACACGGTTACAAAAAAAGCATACGGGATTAATAGGCATTTCACCAACAGCAATGAACAGAGAAGCGTATCATTAATTTTCCAAAGCTTGAGAAATTAGTGTTAGTTTAAAATCGGCATAGCGCATTTCCAGCTGTTAGAGCATCGTCATGCACAGATGTGACCCTGGGGACCCCACATCAATACTCAGTGTAACGCAAAGTGCACCGTTTAGCCTCGTACGTACCTGTGGTCGCTTTCGAAGGGCGGTTCTGGGATTCGAACCGCTGTTATTCTGCGTGGTTTTGCTTCCAAGACCAGCGCGTTGCCTCTGTGCTATCCCAAAACAGGGCGCAGCTCTTGGGCTGTCCTCCATTCATCATGCTGAATCTACAGCGTCCCACGCCAGATTTACATTCTTTGTAATGCTTAAGTTAAATGCCTGCCAGCAATAGTTGCTTTCTACTAAGCGAAGTTCAACTATAGTTTAGGGCTTGAATGAACGGAGACAAAATAAACTCCTACAATTACGTTTTTTTTTAAAAAAAAGGTTTAAACAAATTTGAATTATTCGGATTATGTATTTAACAGAAATATATCACATCATAGAGTATTCTAGCATTACATTTAGAATGCACACCGGAATATTCATATTGCACACATTAGAAATTCGGCAAAAGAACATTGAACTGTAGACATGTTGCTTAAAATGGATCACGTTTCAGTCTAATTATAGGATGAATGGATGATATTGGTTATGCGTGGTAATACAGCTCAACTAGGCTTCAATGCGCTATCCAGCATATACATGACCGTGTCTGCGTTCTCACTGGGCTGAGAGTGCATGGGGTTGCATGAAGACTCGCAGATAGATCAACTCTTTGGTCTTGTTATGAGCACTCTAATTCTATAGTGTGTTTCACTGTTATTGCATAAACAGCGTGAGATTCCTTGTAATCTAGAACACAATGCCACGTGCCCCGCTCTATAGGTATCACCGATGTGGCTGCCATTGGTTAGTCTTGACAGAGACCTGGCATGATGGACCAATGACTAAAACGCCTTACTGCATTCCCTGTCTAAACCCTTCCCAGTCCTAGACGTTCCTTGCTCTTTGTTCAGTAAATTTGTCCAGGCCAAGATCAGGGACTAAATTAAGTGTCCACCCTTGTATGTGGATATGACAGGGCTGCTTCAGTGGGTATATGAGCCATAACCATCCCAATGGCTTCCCGGATGTGCTGGGAAGTGAAATCATGATTTATTGTGGAATGGGTTGGGTTATGTTAAAGGGGCGGAGTCAACGTGATGAGACCCTCAAGGATTCTCCCCATACCTCTTTGCCTGCCCATGACCAATTGGGGTTGTGGAGGTCTTTGTGGTCGAATCTAGCCAAGGTAGGAAAGGCCCCACGTGTGGCATATCTCACTCTCCTAGAGAAATAGTTAATGGGTCCCAAGCACTGGTTTAAAAACACCTATACTGCAGTCTAAAATTCTGTCCTTGTGACTGATCTGCCCAACTCCATTGAGCAGTCGCCACTATAACGTATGGCCTCAGCAACACTGTACACTGAAAGGTTTGGGGAACTTCACACACTAGTTGCAGTATCTTTGTCAAAATAAATTGGAAATCAACCCTCCTAAATGGGGAGGCTTGGCATGTGTTGGTACTGCCACATACTACAGCATACAGTAAAGCCCTTACTGCATCCGCACAGAACCACACAGAACTTAAAGAGCTTAATGCCTTACTATCCTCTTCTGTGGGTGTGTTTCTGCCCTGTGTGATAGTAAATGGGTGACTGTAATAAAATACCCAAGACCAAAAATCTCTTTCAATGTGGTGTTAATCTCTGAGCCTATGATTTTAATCATTCTGCAAGTAGAGTGGGGGTAGAAGCTCATGAGCTGCAATGCACACTAAATAAATGAAGGGCTATCTTCAAGACAGGGACCTGTGTTTGGGGGAAGGATTTAAGTAGAAGTAGAGTAGACAACATCCTAAGTTTCCCCTTGTGCTGTCCCCAAAGACCAGCATTGCAGGGGGGAGTATACAGAACACATAAATAGCGTCACAATAATAATACATACTGAGTGCAGACAAGTACTATTTAGTACCCTATTCTCTCCACTGACCTGGACTATGGTCCCCGAGGGCGTTCAACCCACAGCGCTTTGAGATCATAGCAATGGTATATAAGGCGCTATACAATCGCACAATAACATAACATAATATGTAAAACATTTGATTTAACTACCATTGGAAAAAATGTATTAAATCTAATTAAAAAAAGAAAGTGTGTAAAAAAAGGGATTGGAGGAGGTGAGGTTCAAACCCGGATCATAAAGCATCCCCCTTTTCAGAGGCAAGCAGTCATTCAACCTCACTAGAAATGTTGTCACTACGAGCCTGTAGAAGCATATATAAACGTTAAGGCAGTCACGCACATCATCCAAATCTCACTAAGGGGCGGGGAAATTTGCGACTAGTGACACATCATTGAAAGAATGGAATGGTGGTGTTGGTTTTTCTTTAGTCCTCAAGTGCTCATATTGCAGCAAAGACTGCTTTGTGCGTCGGTCGGTTTTGCAATTGTTGATTGCAAATCTTGTGGCTGTGCCCACTGAAGTGCTGTGCAAGAATTGATATTGGGAGTCATGCAAGTCTTGTGGCTGTGCCCACTGAAGTGCTGTGCAAGAATTGATATTGGGAGTCATGCAAGTCTTGTAGCTGTGCCCACTGAAGCGCTGTGCTGTCCGCTGAAGCGCTGTGCAGGAATTGATACTGGGAGTCATGCAAGTCTTGTGGCTGTGCCCGCTGAAGCGCTGTGCAGGAATTGATACTGGGAGTCATGCAAGTCTTGTGGCTGTGCCCGCTGAAGCGCTGTGCAGGAATTGATACTGGCAGTCATGCAAGTCTTGTAGCTGTGCCCGCTGAAGCGCTGTGCAGGAATTGATATTGGCAGTCATGCAAGTCTTGTGGCTGTGCCCGCTGAAGCGCTGTGCTGTCCGTGAAGCGCTGTGCAGGAATTGATACTGGCAGTCATGCACGTCTTGTAGCTGTGCCCGATACTGGCAGTCATGCAAGTCTTGTGGCTGTGCCCGCTGAAGCGCTGTGCAGGAATTGATACTGGGAGTCATGCAAGTCTTGTGGCTGTGCCCGCTGAAGCGCTGTGCAGGAATTGATACTGGCAGTCACGCAAGTCTTGTGGCTGTGCCCGCTGAAGCGCTGTGCAGGAATTGATACTGGGAGTCATGCAAGTCTTGTGGTTGTGCCCGCTGAAGCGCTGTGCAGGAATTGATACTGGCAGTCATGCAAGTCTTGTAGCTGTGCCCACTGAAGCGCTGTGCAGGAATTGATACTGGGAGTCATGCAAGTCTTGTGGCTGTGCCCGCTGAAGCGCTGTGCAGGAATTGATACTGGCAGTCTTGCAAGTCTTGTAGCTGTGCCCACTGAAGCGCTGTGCAGGAATTGATACTTGCAGTCATGGTCCGGGGAAGCAGTGTGGGGGGGGGCGGTTGCGAGACTCCATCTCCATACTTTGACCTGGCCACTGCAGAATTGATAATTGCATTTACAGTGATTGGGTCCCCTGTGGATGAAGACCTTATGGGTGTGTACAGGATTACCGTACTTTTTATAGTATACTTGTCCAAGTAGGGCAGGCTGATCGGTGGTGGGAAGGCCCCGTCTGAACCCACCGTGAAATTGTATAATGATCTCTATCTCGTCCATACAGACCTGGAGGTTTCTTAGAATTGTTTCTGTGAAAACAAATTCATCAGCACAGAGGGGGTACTGTGTACTTACTTTTTTATAAATATTGGGGGAATATGCTGTTGCACTGCCGTGGCTGAACAGTGGTCGTCTTTATGCACCTGCAACATAGCTTCACCCAATTTTTGTCTCAGTTAAATATAACATATGACATCTCACCGACAAATAGGACACAACATAGAATGTGGGGCTGTGTAGTGGGTACAGAAGGAAGACAAATGCGTAATCTATGGTATGGGACATATTGAAGTAGACTGCTAGAAGCTGACTATAATAAAACATGCCGAGCAGAAGCAAAGATAGACAGAAAATTGAAAATTGAAAACAGAGACATTTTGAGGGCCTGATTCTGAGGTGTGTGCAATAATGGAAAAGTGCTGTGCCACAGTTAAAAGACACTTTTCCATGAAGACATGTAATCTGATGTAATATGGGAGAGGCAGCAATAAACAAAGTCCACCACTCCTGCAAAGCCGTAGCTTATGGCATGGCAACAGCCTTGCCAACCACCTCACATGTAAGAGGCTGTCAAGGATGTATTGAAAGGCCAGAAAACCCTTCCTGCACAGCCTAAAGAGCCATTCATTAATGGAGCCCTGAGAGGTGCCGTTTAACTCCATAGCACACATTTTCCCATTATGTGCATAGCATTTCTCAGACTGCAGCGCCACTTTCTAGTTTTATGAAAGTTTAAGAAAACTTTCTTAAATTAGACATGTGGCAGTCTTGTGAGAAGTGCCTGCAATGCCACTGGACCACATGTTTCCCCCACAACGTGTGATTTTAGTAGCTTTTGCTGCTGGAAAGCACGACATTTCCCCTCCAATATTTCCACCCACCTCAGAATGATGTTGCTGGAAACTGGAGGGGTGAAGGTCGACTTTCCACGCTATATCTTGCACAGGCTCAGAATCAGGCCCTCAGACGAGACAATACAGACACACATTTCTGTTCAAATGTGTAAACTCGATAGAATTGATTGAGCAATATGAACAAAGCTCAGCATGAAATGCAATACAACAAAAAAAAGCTTCATCTTTTGAGTGCCTGAGTACAGGGGCAGAAAACACATGTTCTACCAGTGGTTCTAGGGCCTTGGGGGATACAGTATGTCCCCCCTAACCCCCAAATGTGAAGGCATACTTAAACGACTTGTGGGTAATACAAGGTTTCTTTTAGGATGTAAGGGCGGTGACAGGGGTGGACTGGCCCATGGGGAACCCTGGTCCTCTTTTGTGTGCTATTTCCAAATGTTCCCATAGGAAAATGGCTGGGCTTGCTGAAAATGTGTAATATGGGGCCACTATGAACATTATTTCCAGTGACTCTTTTTGTTCTCAGTCCACCCCTGGGCGCTGCCAGTCCTCTCCTGGGCGCTGAAAGCATTGCATTGTGTGAGTGTTCTTTCCAGCTAGGTTCTCCTCTTGCAAATCTAATACACATTGATCCCTTTCTTTTGGAAAGGGACATGGGCTTCGCGTGGTCTTCTCCGTTAGCTTCTAAGCGGGCTCCTTTGCATTACGTTTTTCAGCCAAGCTCATGAATCCATCAACCCTCCTGCGATGACCTCTCTGAGCAGCTCGCATTCAAAACATCGCCTTAGAAAAAAAAAGTGGAAAAAAAACGGTTGCAATTCAAACAAGTGGATGCAGTGGTGTGCATGCAAATCATCCCAACCCGTTCACCTCCAATTCATACCAGACCGTTTCACCATCTGCAGACGTGCCTACTGATGTCGAAACGTAATCATCGCAATTGGGCAGACGTTAGCGATATTTCTGTGTTCGAAATAGTGGCCCCTGAAACAGCTCAATGTTTTTAATAGTTCACATGCACGAGGAATTCAGACAAAGTGGCGTCCGTGTTTCAGAATGGACCGGGAGATAGCCCTGAGAGTAGCAGAGCTTACCCTGCAGCGAGCGGTACCCTCTATTTCCTTTCGGTAGTATTTTCTGCACACCTCTCAAATCCCTGCTGGGAATGACCCCCCATTTTACATGGGGGCACATCACATGCACATGCATTCTGGCTGCACACCTCTGCTGGAGCTGTGCTGCAGTATGCAGTTACAGGGCAGGTGATTAGGGGTGGACAGGCGAGTTTGGTCAAAACTCGAACCAAACAAATATTGGGTGCTTCGAGTACAGTCAATGTTTCGCGCTCACCCAGAGATTCATCTATAAGTGTTTGAGGTCACCCAAGGATAAAAACATGAGGGGCCTGTGACGGAGAGGGGGCTGCTGCCATTCGCTCAGGACCCCAGCTCCTGCCCCCAGCTTTCTGTAGTGTGAATCTGGTGATGGTAAGTGGGAGTAGGTGGAACGCGTAGGTCATTTAGATTGGTAGAGCACACATGTATTCGATAGGTACTTGGAGGCTGAGTTAGATAGACATTTGTGCGTCATGGACAGGGTTTTGAATAGTATTCAATCTTGGACCGGTAACCACTGGACGTTCCGTCTCATCATTGTGATATGTGTATTTTTAGGGATGTTCAGGGCTGCTCTTAATGCGCTGTTTTGGATCAAATGCAATTGATGTTGCGCCTGTTAGTGCCAGCGCAGAGGGTGTTGCAGTAGTCTTATCTAGACAGTATACAGGCTCTGGCCAGCATAATACCGCTGTCGGATGATAGGAAGAATCTACAGGCATTGATGAGCTTAGAAGTGTAAGCTGCTGCCAATGCCGTGGCATTGACTTGTCTTGTTAAGGTTAGAGTTGAGTCAAGGTAAATACCCAAAGTTTTTACTTCCTTGGGACATTTATGGTGATGCCATCGATAGTGAAGTACTTAAAGGGGTTGCCGAGTTTGTTGAGATAGTTTTGGGAGCATATAAGGAGTAGTTCTGTTTTTTCATCATTTTGGCACTGTCCATGTTGGGCCATCCATGCCTGGATGGTTTGGTAGATTTTGTTTAATGATTTGGTGTCTGTGTCATAAGAGCCAGTGATGGATATGAGGATTTGGGTGTCATCCGCATAGTTGGTGTAGGTGATACCCAGATCATCAAGCCAGTCAAAAATAGGTTTAGTGAAGATATTGTAGAGTGTAGGGGAGACCCAGGAGGCTTGTGGGACTCTGCATGTGACAGGGACTAGCAATGCTGCTAAGGATGGTGAAAAATCCCTCATGGTCCCATTGGTTAGGAAGGACTGTATCCAGTGTATGGCTTTGGTTAAGAAATGGGCCGCTAGGGAGAGGGGGTTGCATAGCATGTTATGGTTGACTAAATCGAAGGCTGCCGACAGGTCTAGTAAGAGAAGAAATGCTAGATTGCGTTATCTTTGATCTCACCCATTTGGATTTTAAAGTCCAGGAGGGCTGATTCAGTGCTGTGTCCTGGTCAGAAACCTGATTGGTGTAGCCCCAGGCAGTTCTTGGTTTCCAGGTCATTTTGGATCTATATAAGCTGCTCTGTCCAGTATTTGAAGGAGGAAGGGTACAGTGGTTATGGGTCGGTAGTTTGTAGGGATGTTAGGGTCTAAGGTGGGTTTCTTCAGTAGTGGTGGGACCCAAGCATTTTTTGAGATTAGTTGGGAAAATGCTCTTTTCAGATATCCGCGCAGATATCACCTTGGCATCTAGAGGGCTTGAGGCTAGGGATCATTTTCAAGACTTCTGTTGCTGAGACTGGGGTGAAATCAAATAGCATGTTGGTATTTTGGGGTGTGTAGTTAGGCACCTGCTGGGATTGGGACGGTGGTAAATTCAACTTTTTTTGGATTGCAGAGTAGCAATTTTATCAATGAGGGCTTTTTGTATGTCTGTGCACCAGGCCGCGTCTTTAAGACAAGAGTTCTCGTAGAATGGAGAAGAGTTCCTTGGAACCTGAGTTGACTTTGGTGATTCTCTCATTGTATGTGGTGCTTTTAGTTTGGAGGATAGCCTGTTTATATTTTTTGGAGTCCTCAGAGAAGATTTCTTTGTTCGGTTCAGATGGGTATGTTTTCCAATTGGTCTCGGCAGTTGTTTTGCGGTTTGGTGTATACCCAGAGTTCAGGTAGGCTAGGGGTTTAGATTCAAGCATAGTCAGTAGCGCTACTTTGTCAATGGCGGCTAGGAGGGTTTGATTGTATACCGCTACCTTGCTAGTGGGGTCATTGGTAGTGTTGTTTTGGTATTTGGTAATCAGGTGAATCAGAGGTAGTAGTTTCTCTGCTGTAATGTTGCAAGAGTTTCTGGATAATGCTGCCAGTGCATTGGAAGGGGTTGTGCCTGTCCCAAGGTTCTTGGGGATGGTAAAGGTGATGACCTGATGGTCAAACCAAGGACATTGGGAGTTAGAGAGGATATTCATGTTACAGTTGAGGTCTGCAAGCCAATCGAGTGTTCGACCTTTGATGTGTGTAGGGTTGATAATGCATTGAGAGAAGCCTAAAGCAGTAATGGTAATGGCAAGGGCAAGGGCTTTGTCGTCAGTAGGGTCGTTAAGTCCCAGATTTAAGTCTTCCAATAGTATTATATGAGAGCAAGGCTTGGTATTCATAGCGAGAAGTTGTGAATGTGGTCTTCAAATAAACATGCAGGTGGACAGTCATAGTGACCGGGGATGATAGTGTCATTTTGATGGAAAGTAATTTCACTGAGTGAAATTAGTGGTTGGGTATTTCTCTAATGGGGGAGAGTTCTTAGCAATAAATGCTGCCCCTCCTCCTTTGGCCATTAGTCTATCAGTCCTGAAGATAATATAGCCTTCAGGGATGGTGACCGAGTGTGGCAGGCCGGCTGCTGCGTGGAGCCAGGTTTCGATGTTGGCTAGGAAGTCTAGATTATTAGTGGTGATGAGGTCTCCAATGTCTAGACCATGTGGTGGGAGTGATCTTGCATAGAAGACTGCATCCTTGAGAATGGTAGTTTCAAGATTGGTGTTGTATGTGTGGGCTAGATTAGTCTCAGTATTTAACGGGCGTGTCAAAACTGGTGGGGTCACTGCGCTTGATTGCAGGAATTCGGATTTCCTACAGGAGGATTTGTGCCATTTGGCAGACGTGTTCAAGTCATTCGCGACATCAGCGGAGTCAAGTTGTCAAGTTTTCAAGTTGTGTGTAGTCGCAGTTGAGTCAATTGTGGTGGCATATGAGTTACGGTAGGAGTCGGAGAAGGGCGGTTGGTGTGATGTTGAGGCAGAGTGGGGGTGGTTCTGGCATTGAGGTGTGCATTCCTCCAAGTGATCGAAGGGGTTGTTGATTGCGGGGGTGGTTGGTTCGAGGCTTTCCGAAATGAAAGTCTACTGTTTCACCTGACTGGTGGGCATGGTTGATGAGGGCTAGATTCGGGAGATGATGTCATTGGGCCTCATTACGAGGTTGGAGGTAACCACGCCGCTATTTGCGGCATGGCTGCCTCCAAACTTGTACCGATTCCGCCCTGGTGAATGGAGCAATTACCGGCCCATTCCAAGGTTGGCGGGACCGGTAATTCCCCATTCACCAGGGCCCTTCCCCATTCCCATTTGAGCCCCTATAGGGCTCAATGGGAATGGGGAAGGCGCTAATAACGTTATTAGCTCTAAAGCCCCTTTGCGGGTCCCGTCCTTAACACCTGCTAAAAGCGTTAAGGAATGTCCCGCAAAGGGAACTCGTAGTAGGTCAGTAAGGGTTTAACGGCACTGGTCTCGTTACCAGTGACCGTTAACCCTTACTGCCCTACTTGTAATGAGGCCCATTGACTGACTGGGATTGAGCAAGCATTTAAAGGATAGGGTCTGCTGGTGTGGCAGCCTGGGTGGGCTGTGGCTGTGAGTGATTGCCAGGGGCAGGAAGCATGTGGGTGGGATGGTGTGAGAGTCGGGGAGGTTAAGGGTCATTTTTAGTGAGATTGTGCCCTTGTTGTTAGGGTAGGCATATTGGGGGAGGAAAATTGGGTCAGCTGCGCGTTTACGGCAGCTCATGTCTAGGTGACGAAGGTCACGGGTTGATCCTGGGCTGTTGGGTAGTGGTGTTGATCAGTGGCTGGGTAAAGTGCCTTTGAGTAGTGGGTAGATCCCTTGCGCTACAATTGATCACTGGGCCAGTGATTGCTTTCAAGGGGCAATCACATAGGCAGATTGGGTAGCATAGGGCACATGGGTGTGTTAAATTGCAAATTGATAGCTAGGCGAAAGCATACAGTCCAATGCACAAGGGCGGGTAAAGTACAATAGGGCACATGGGTGTGTTAAATTGCAAATTGATAGCTAGTTGAAAGCATACAGTCCAATGCACAAGGGCAGGTAAAGTACAATAGGGCACATGGGTGTGTTAAGCTGCAAATTGATAGCTAGTTGAAAGCATACAGTCGAATAAAAAAGGGCAGATCAAGTGCAATAGGGAACATGGGTGGGTTAATCTGTAAAATGATAGCTAGGCGAAAGCATACAGCCCAATGCACAAGGGCAGATCAAGTACAATAGAGTACACTGGCAACTGCAAATAGATAGCTAAGAAAAAGCATACAGTTCAATGGGCAGACACGTGTGCAGATCAGGTAATCTAATATGGTTGGGTTGGCAAAGCGCCACAAGTATAATAATTGTCATCACACATTTCTCAGAGCAGTCGCTGTGTAGGAAAGTGGGGAGCAGTAGAACTGGACAATATGTGGAAATGTTTCTGTGTGCCATGGCGAACATAGGTGGCTGTGAGTCTGCTTTCAAATGCTTTGGCTAAAGACATGGTCGAGAAGGCGAATAACCCTATGTTTGAGTGCAGAGCTATTTCAGATCATGGGACAAGTGACAGGTACCACGGACACGCCTTACCCAGGTTAGGTGATGGGCTTGCTCCTTAACTCATTTGATTTTGATGCTAGGCCTGCCCTCCAGAGCTCTGGCAGACTTGCCTCTACTTGCACATCGGTATCATGAATTTTGGAGGTTGCTTATGGTGTTGTATTCGCAATGGCCATGTTGCTTCTAGAGTTTGAGCACCTCTAGGAGTAGAGGCAACCACATGTGGGCAGCACGGACATGAGTGGGAGCTGCACCCACTCGACACAGTAACATCAACAAGTTGGCTCCGGGTGATGGCATAGATAACAGCACACTGATGACAAGTCTCTTTACTGGTCTTTGGGGGGGCATCAGGGCATATATATACAGTTCTTTGAGTCCAGTGTCACTCGGGCTGGAGAGTACAGATCCACACACGTGCAGGCAAAGCTGCACCCAGGGATGCTGGGGACCCCATCTACTTAACACCGGCAGTGTCCTTGGGGACCCATTCTCCTGTTGGTGAGCTGGCAGCAGGCTGTCCAACTGGACCGGACTTTGCCATGCTCACTGTAGGGGTGGAAGGGTCGGCAAACAACAGACTTGGCTGTACCACTTTCAGGCACCCCCAGGCAGGTGTGCCTTCTCCAGCAGCTACCCTTAGGAGAGGGCAGGAGCTCCTCTCTCACGCAGCAGTATCTATCCAGCAGCCGAGCACGTTATGTGCATTGCCCTTCGCAATCCACGGCACCCAGCTGCAGTAGGACCTCTTGACGAGCCATCCTTGTGGTAAGGCTCAACTACCTTGGCTACACCTAGCCTGCTCTAAGAAATTTGAAATGTTTCGGGCCAACGTGCAGCCGACAACGACTTCGCACTGCCTGACCATCCCTACCTGACCTTGTGATGCTGGGCGCAGCGCAGCGCCAAATCGAGGCTGTTGCCTCATTACTAGGCTACTAGCTGCAACTTCCATAGGCCACATCCGCCCGCAGGCGGAAGCGCTGGCGGCCACATGAAGGCCCATACAAAGGCCCCTGTTTGCCTAACTGGGTGCCTCTGGAACCCTCATATAACTATGATAATAAGCTATTCCGGCAAAACTGGTGAGTGTGTAGATCCTGTTTACATCACATCCTCACGCAGTAACATTGTCTGATTACCTAGCTTCCATGCCTGTGCGGAGCGGCGCCCCAAATTACGTATAGCTTCGTCTTGTACTCTCGGCCAATGACTACCAACACAACTACCACACATTTGATTAATGTTTATGCCACATCTGCTATTACCAATTACTGTCAATAGTAAATGTTGCAACCTACACCGATATGTTATGCTCAGGACTATGATTCTGCACTATTTGCGCAATATCCACGCTATATGACCGACCTCGAAAATGTTATTACCGACTTCTAGGGACTAGCCTACGGTGCCATATTGTCTAGTAATCTTGACGTCTCTTTTGTTCAATTGAGCACATGCCTATACTATATTAGCCCACTGCACTAACTTTATGAGTACTGCCCGCTCTTTATTGTTTACTCCTAGGCTTAGGTTAGACTAGCCCACTCTGACAAAACATAGCAAACCGCCTACACTATGCCCTGCATATGGTTATGTTAACAACTATTGTGCCTATTTTAGTGAATTATCTGTTACCTATTCAAGTTCACTTATCAGATTTAGCCACAAGATTGAACATATTTGCCGATTCTATTATCCGACTATCTTACTCTGTCCACAATATTCTGCCCATGCGAATATCTGTCTAGCCTTTGCTTGATGTTATGTCAATTTTAGATCTACCTAACCTGTAGAATTATTAGACGACTACTGTGCTACAACATTCAGATTACCATAACACCAAACACATTTGCCAAAATAATATTTGACTAGCCTTGCAGCCTGTGTTATCCTACTTATGCTTTTATATGTCTAGCCTTTTCTTGCTCCACTCCTTGATGTGTTTTTCTTTCCTTTGAAATTGATATATAATATTGCTAGGACTTTCCTGTTTTTCTAACCAACCCGCTCTTTTCATTGCCGACTGGAAAATACTGCAATCTTAGCCTAGCATGTTCACTATAGCGACCAACCAGATCGCTCGTATCTCATTAATTACATGGAGCTTTTTAATGTGCTCTGCTAGACCCTTTACACTGGACCCCTGTGACCATTCGAGTATGACATATTCTACACTGTCCAACAAGGTGTCCAGTTAAACTACCGAATACAAAAGGATCGAATGCCAAAGGGTCGACTCAATTTGACCTAAAACAAAAGGGTTGAATTGTTTTTTTTTAATATTTTTTTTGGGTGTTTCTGTTTTGGAAAAAAAGTGTTTTTTGCCATAAAAAATGGGGTTTGGGGGGGACCCCCCACACAAAATTTTTTTTAAAAAAATGATTCGACCCTTTGGTCATTCGATCCTATACATTCGAAACTTTGACCTAGAACCGTCCAACAACACTCCTACTATCCCGACCCCAGTTGTCAATGACCCCCATTGCCTAACCCAAGCAATCCCTGCACAACAGATTCTAGGAATACCCGACTCCGAGCCAGACTAGCCAAAATATACAAACCCCCCATTAGCTTGGTGTCCACGTCAAACCGGACTAGGGTCCCAAAGACTCTGCCTCTCCTAACTCCCATGAACACTAAGCTATCAAACAATTGCTCACCCAGCACCAAAAATTGTACAGCTCAGCACCTTAAACGCAAAGAATGCATAACACCCCACCTATCAGCTACAGCCCTCATGTACCCGCTCATCAAAGGAGCATTAATAAATGCTAGGTCTTTGGTAGCACATGCCAAAGAGATTGCTTATTTGATTCTGAGTGACAATTTAGACTTTCTCGCTATCACAGAGACATGGCCGCACGCTGCAGCAGGCCCTATGCTTATGCTAGCAGTTCCAGATGGCTACACAATCCTAAAACAAGAGGTGGAGGTATTGCCATTATCTTTAAATCTAGCCTCTCCATGGGACTGGCCTCCCCCTATACCATACAATCCTGTGAAGCCCTCTTAGTCAAACTTCCTCTGATTAATTTCCAGACCCGTAATATCCACCTGATCTACCGTCCACCAGGTCCAATTGGGACATTTGAGGAAGATATCTACACAATACTATCTAATATCCTCAAAAGCTCATCTCAAGCATTACTTCTAGGCAAACTTAACTTGGGCTTTAATGACCCTTTAGATAAACCTGCTTCGGCAACGGCTAACATCTTAACATAACTACAAATTGGGTGTCGGATTACAACCATGCCAATATCCTCTCCATCTCCCCTCTAGCTTAGACGGACCACTACCTACTATCATTCACGCTCTCTACCAATAGAGCCCGATCCATACCTCCCCCTATCGCCCCACCTACACTAACCAGGAACAAAAAGAACATTACAGTGGAAAGACTCATCCCTGCTATTCTCCACACCCTCAACTCACTCCCAGATAGCACAGACCCAGAGACAATGGTTGATGAGTATAATAAAATCATGGCTTCCTTCCGAGAGCATATTGCCCCCCTTAAACTGAGACCAAGTAAGCCTAAAATCACTTGAACAAATGGTTCACACCGTTCCTAAAAAACCCAAGGCAACAAAAGAGAAATTGCGAGGCCTCATGGAAAATACTTCCATCCGAAGCCAATAAATTAAAGCTTACTGAGCTTTCATCCCTCTATAAAAAAGAAATCTGCCTTGCTAAACGGGAATCCTATGACACCTGTATTTCCCAAGCTAACTCCAATATGAAAGAATTATTCACCATACTCAAAGAACTGGAGACTCCCAACGCAATACCAGACATGTGTACCAAAGATAAAAACTGGTGCTCAGATATCCAACATGCACTTGCTAATAAAGTATCCACTCTACAAAACAAAATAGCCCAAAAGAAAGCTTCTTTAAATGCCCCACCCCCTCCTAAAGCCTCCACCTACACTTCTGAAACCCAACCTGCCTGCTTCAATTTCTCTAAAACATCCATCATCGAAGTTGAAAGAATTGTTCTATCTCTTAAACCATCTAACTACCAGGGGGATCTCTGCCCACCACAGCTCATCAAGGATGCAGCTTGGGACCTATCGCCCTTCATCTCCAAGCTTACCAACGCTTCCTTTGCCACTGGTACCATTCCCACAAACCTCAAAGAATCATGGGTGTTTCCTCTATTAAAAAACCTACCTTAGATCCCCAGACACCAACCAATTACAGGCCAATCATGACAGTTCCCTTTTTTCTAAACATATTAGACAAAGTGGCATACACGCAAATTCAAAAATACTTGGAATCACGTCACATTTTAGGAGCTAGACAGCCAGGCTTCCATCCACAACATGGAACGGAGACCACCCTCATCGATCTTAAGGCCCAAGTTGATGAATTTAGAGACAGTGGGAAATCAGCCCTACTTCTTGACCTTTCAGCTGCTTTTGACTTGGTGGATCACATGGTCTTGTGCAGCCATCTCTATTCAGCAGCACATTTCTCCAAAGAGGCCATAACCTGGATTAGGTCATTCTTAAGGAACAGAACAATGAGGGTCTTCTCGCCATCAGCAGCGGCAGACCCTATACCCATCACCTGCAGGTTACCCCAGGGGTCCTGCGTCTTGCCCACATTGTACAACATCTTCACCAAGCCCCTTTCGATGATCTGGACCATCTTGTTATCACCTACACTAACAATGCAGATGATATTCAGATGCTCCTCCCATTTTCAGGGGATTACGACAAGGATTTGGCCTTGGTGAATAGAGTGTACCTCATCATCCAGGCATGGATGGCAATGCACGGTCTATACCTGAATGATGATAAAACCAAACTCATCATCCTGGGTACCCCCACCAACCTAATAAAATTAGGCCCTGATTACTCCTCCTTTATAATTGACGGCAACCTCATCAAGGTAGGTAAGGAGGTAAAAACATTAGGATCCTATCTCGATTCCAACTTGTCCTTCTCTAAACAAGTTAACACACTAGCGTCCACTACGGCGTACACGTGTAAACTTATTACAACTGGTAAACCCTTGCTCTCTAACAACAGTTGCATCATCCTGGCCAGAGCCCTCATTCTTTCCTGCTTAGATTATTGTAATGCCTTGTACATAGACTGAAATAAATCCATCATCAGGAGAATCCAAACCCTCCAAAATAACGCCTTAAGAGCGGCCTTAGTATATCCAGAAGAGAATATATCTCTGAGTGTAGGCGACAGAACAATTGGCTCCTGACCAATGACAAAATCCTACTAAAAACTGTGTCACTCACGCACAAATCACTAACAATGCCGCACCTATCTACCTCTCTGAGAGATTTCACAGACGGACATCCTTAAGACCGACCAGACTAGCTAACCTGAATTGCCTGTCCATTCCTAGATTCAAACTATCCAGGATTGGAGGTAATAGCTTTCCCATCAAAGTGGCCAACTTTGGAACTCCTTGGCCCCCTCACTGAGAGAAGACCAGTCTTACCAGAATTTCAGATCTAATACTATCACATGGTTCAAATCCTCCGACCAGTAAACCCGGGCTGTGTAACCTCCACCCTGGGATGACCTTATGTCTGTGTAACTAAGATGTAATCTAGCATGCATGCTTGTGATCCCTATGAGTAGAACCCTAATTCTTGAATTGCTTTGTAATATCTGTAAATCCTGTATTTGTATGTAACGTATTTCACTCTATGTATCATTGTAACTAAGCTTTGCACATTCTTGTAACTGTTGCACCCTGATACCCCCGGGTCTGGTGCACATTACAAATAATAAAACAAACAAACAGGCAGGAGTGTCTGCAGGCAGTGAACTTGGCTGCACCACATCAGACTCCCCCTGGCAGGAATATTTCCCCCAGGCAGGAGTATTTTCCCCAGGCACACGTGTTTCCCCCAGGCAGAAGTGTATTCCCCTGGGCAGGAGTATCTCCCCCAGGCAGGAGTGTTAGCAGGAAGAGGACCTGGCTGTACCACATCAGGCTCCCCCAAGCAGGAGCATTCCCCCAGGCAGGAGTGTCTCGTCCAGGCAGAAGTATCTCCCCAGGCAGGAGTGTGTTCCCTTGGGCAGGAATGTCTCCCCAGGTAGGAGTGTCTCACCCAGGAAGGGTTTATACTAGAGAGTGTTGTCCTGGCTGTGATAGTCAAACGTTGCAATTCATTTCAATGCAAATTGATTCAACTGTGTAGTACAGATCCACATCCACAGCAAACACTACTTTTTGCCTAGTCCTGGATGAATGTACCTAAAACAAACAAGCACTCTTGTATTAGTGGTATTTTTAGTCCGGTTTTTTGTATATTGCTGCCATATTTATTATTTTTAATAGTCACGGGATACCATTAACTATTTCCCTATGTGCAGGTATGCATTTCACATACAGAAAAACAACAGTGGACATCAGTGAGTACAAAAAGGAATAGTCCACAAAACGTAATACATAAACCAGGTAAGTCAAATTAGTACAAGAATATGCATCTCATAGTAAAATAAGAACAGGAAAATACATACATGGATAATATTCTAATACATATTTGAATCCTGGCGGTACATTGTGATTTTTGACCAATGTTATTAACCAAATAAAGCATATGTGTAATCAATACTGTAAGTGGAAGACCTTGTGTAGGTCCGCCAAAGCCAGGCTAAAGGGTGACCCTTTGGTAGGTCGACCTCACGAAAATGAATCATCATTCAAAGTTATCAAAAATGGGACACTGGGGCACCTGGTGGTGCACTGGTCCTCTGACGTTTCGGCTTTGTTAACAGCCTTCTTCTGGAGCCAAGGCGTGGTCTCCCCTACAAAGAGTGAAGGGGAGGTAGATTAAAAGGATTGTTTTAAAAGGGCTGCAGAGCGCAGTTGGTGTTTGAGATGTACTATACGTGTAAACACAGAAGCAAAACAACTATAAATTAGGTGGCTAGTTTTCATAGATTTTTGGTCCTTCACTGACCTTACACAGGGCTGGGTTCTAGGTGGACGCCTTGTCGCTAGCAGTTGGTGATAGTGCGTGTCACAGACATGGTGTCTCTGATCCACACGTTTTCAAAATGGTGGCCTGGATCTAGAGACAGGAAAAAATATGTCTGTCTGAAAATGGCATCGGATTGCAGCGTAGTACACTAGTCTCAGCAGTAAAATCACTGTGCCCCAGGAGCAATAGCAGGCAGCAGACATGACTGCACCACATCAACTCCCCCACCTGGAGTATTTCCCTCAAGCAGGAATGTCTCCCCCAGGCAGGTGCTTTTCCCACGGGCAGAAGTGTTTCCCCCAGGCAGGGTGTCTCCCCCAAGGCAGGAGCTTTTTTCCAGACAGAAGTTTCGGGGCTACGGGTAACCTCCAGTAGCATATCAGGGGAAGAACTGCAAACTGCAGTCAGGGCCACACCCCATTCAGACTCCCCCGACAGGGAATACATCAGGGGTGGCCCTAGTGCTGGCTTGGCCTCACAAGTACTCTCATAATGAGAGCCGTGGCTGAGCATGCCCTTTTTACCTGTGGGGATTGGTGGGCCTGATGGTCAGCCCTGGTGGCTAATGCCTCCTCATAACGAGGGGCTATGGTGGCAGGGTGCAGGTGGTGGCTCACGGGCTGCGCCACCCTAAGCTCCCACAGCCGGGAGTGTTTTCTTTCCATGGCAGCACACGCTTCTCCAGTTCCCTATCAGGACGATGCAAGGCAGAGGCACAAGGGCATCACCAAGTTCATGCTCCCCCAGGTGGGAGCTGTACACTGTTCAGCAGCAGTCTTTGCTGTGCAGCCACCCGGCTTCCCCCCAGGCGGGAGTTCTATTTAACTGATGCAGCGGTGGCAGAGGCTGTACCATTTCCTTTCTCACCCCAGGCGGGAGATCTTTGTGCAGCTGCAGCAGCGGTCCATTCCGCAACACTCTCAGGAACCCCCAGGCGGGAGGGGCACTGGCAGCATGTCTGGGCCACCCATGCTCTCCCCCAGGTGGGAGGTGCCACTTTTATAATTTGCAGCAGCCCCTGGGCCACACGGACCATGGCTGCCCATCCAGATCCTCCTTCAACTTAGGCAGTGAGACATTGCGCCTACATCTTTCATGCTCCAACTCCATGCGACAGCAGCAACCCGGGCTGCGCCACTCAGCGTCTCCACCAGTGGGAGCATATTTCAATATTACCCTCTCGCCTCTGCCTGTGCCGCGTGAATACCAGACTCCCCCATGTGGGACCAGAGTGACCTTCACCACTGCGCAGCGGCACGGCAGGGACCGGGTGTGTCCCTTTGAAAAGAACCCATCCTTCATCACCCGTTGTTGTGGGGGCTGTCCAGTACGTCCCCCACAATGGTGTGGTGCCCTGGGAGACAGGACAGCCTGTCTAGGGCCATAGCGCAGGCAGGGGCCATGGTGCAGACAGGCCGCAGCACACACAAACACTCACTAGACAGCAGGGGTCAAGTCCTAATAATTTAAGTGGGTGGACTCAACAACAAACGGAATGGGATGTGACGTTGCCAGAAATTAGCATATCAAGGTGAAATATGCACATTTAATTAAATTGGTTTTGCTTTGCATAACCACCCAAATTGCACAAGACGAATGGCATTTGCCTTTCAGAAAATCAACACCCACAAAACCAAGTGAGGATATTTTCCTCTAATAGTGTTTTCTAAAACGTTAAGAGATGTGCATTTTTCACACTCCAAGAACCAATACAATTGTTTTCCCTGGAACTTGCAATACCAAAATGAGACATTTCACCTTTAGTTGTTTGTCATTTTTCATCCGTTTATATAGTGCAGCGGTGAAGTGCCCGACCTGCAAACCTAACGACTGTGGTTCAATCCCCGAGGTCATCTTAAATTCATAAATTGAAAGAGGATGCTCATTGTTTCTCATTTTAGCTCGTGGGGGGAGGCGGATTCCACCCTCTGAAAAAAATGGGTGGACTGCGTCCACCCCTCGACTTGAGCCCTGCGAGACAGGGAGTTGGGCTGCAACTGGCAAGCAGGAGACCGTTTGCCCCTTTCATTAAGAAGCACATGTGATCACTTCAAATGTGACTCAGCACGGGCCCTGTGGGTCTATGCTGATGTCACAACACACTCACTCACCTCTGGCTGGTGTCATTTCGACCCAATGCTACAGTGCAGTGCCGGTGGAGCAGTAAAGATTTTAAATTGGGGTAACCAGATTTTGGAAATAAAAAAAGGACAGGTGTAGAGATATCGCGAGAGCGCGCGCTCTCGCGAGATCTCGCCGCGGACCTTAGCTCCGCCCCCGCGCGCTTCGCGCGCACTACGGGACGAGCGGAGGACGCGACAAGAGGCGCCCTGCTGAGCCCTCCTGTTACGGGGCCCGCTCCTTATTAATCTGGGACACAGACATCAAGGCCACATCCTCCCAGCCACCTTCAGCCCGTTGGCTATTATTATTAAGGCACACATGTTGTGTGCAACCTGCATGAAACTTGTGAGAGAATAAATACGACGTTACAAGACCAGAGGCTCCTGTCCTTATTACAAGTAATTTACTACATAAATTGGCGATGAGGATCACCACCAGAACCCACAGAGGAGCATGCACGGAGCAACGCCACCGCCACCATTTCTCCAAACTCCAGGTAGGCCTGCCATCCCATGGCCACAATGGCAGCCCCTATTCACGACATATGTGGAGGCCCTAAGTGGGGCAGGGTTCTCAGCGGCAAGGCGCAGGGCCATGCTACTAAATGCCCTGGGAGTGGAAGGACAGAGAATATTCGAGAGTCTCACCCCGATACCGGTGGCTGGCGACAATGACGATGTTTTCAAGGAAGCGGTCAGGAGAATCATAAAAAGGTTTGCCAGTAAAGAGAACACAGTGTTCCACCGGGTACGGTTTTACACGCGAAGGCAAGAAATGTCTGAACCAGTTGGCGATTACGTCACCAAGCTGAGGGAATTAGCAGCGCTGTGTAATTTTGGCAACAATGCGGAGAGTCTCATATGTGATATGTTGGTCGTCCACACTAACAGTCGGAAAGTCCAAGATAAGTATATTGTCGAAAAGGAACTGCAGTTGGAGAAAGCGATTGAGATCGCCAGAGCAGTCGAGGAAACGGCGGGAAGACGAAAGGAGCTTACTGGGGCCCAGAGTTCCGCATAAATACAAGCAGTGGGTTTCCATGCAAAAAAGAAAGGCCGGCAACCGACACGAGAGAAGGGAGAGGGAACAGGAAAGAACCCCTAAAGTGTCACAGGTGCACCAGCACCAAACACCTGGCGTTTGACAGGGAGTGCCCAGCCAGAGACAAGGAGTGCTCCATTTGTAAACGCATTGGCCATTTCTCTATTGTGTGTCGGTGGAGGAACAAGAAAGTCTCCAGCCTTAATGCAGATCGCAATACGGAGAAAGAATCATCCTCAGAGGATGAAGGAAGACCCACTGTCATCATGGTTAACAGCACAAGAGCAAGGAGAGAGAAACTCCACTGCATGATCAAGATTGATGGCATGGAAACAAGGGTCATGGCAGATTCAGGGTCGGATCTAACGATCATTCCCCTTCGCACGTATAAGGACATGGTGGGAAAGGAAAAGGTGCAAGTGCTAATAACGAAGCACAAACCCACAGTGTTTGGAGGGGCGTCAGTTGAACTGTTAGGATACATCAAAGCCAAAGTAGAATTCAAAGGAAGGGAAACCACAACCAGGGTCTATTTCAGTCACGAAGGCCCAGCAGTGCTAGGGTGGGACGACCAAGACAAGGTGAAAATCAGACTGGATCCCAGCACCGAAGATCAAGTCCTGTCAGTCAGGGTGACGAGCGGACCTGTTGTCAAAAGCGACTACCCAACACTTTTCTCGGAGGAGCCGGGGCACATCAAGGGTTTTCTGCACAAAATAGTGCTCAAAAGGAATGCGGTCCCTGTAAAGCACCGAGTGAGGCCAGTACCAGCCACAGCAAGGGACATCCTTAGAAGTCAGTTGGAAAAGATGAAAATGGAGGGTGTCATAGAAGAAATCGAAGCATCTGAATGGCTGAGCCCTGTTGTGCTTATAAAGAAACCCCAATCACAGGAACTCAGGGTATGCATAGATCTACGCAGCTTAAACTTGGAAGTCATCACAGATAACTACCCTCTTCCAAGCATAAATGAACTCATTCTGTTAATGAAAGAAGCCAGAATATTTTCAAAACTGGACATGAGGAATGCATACCACCAAATACAGCTACATGAAGAGTCGAAACCCCTCACAGCATTCATCACTCCATTTGGCACATACCAATTCACCAAAATGCCATTCGGGTTGTCATCAGCAGCATCGGCTTTCCAACGCATGATGGATGTTTTGCTAAAGAAAGTCAAAAAAGTGGTGTACTTCCAGGATGACATCCTTGTGTATGCGGAGGATGAACAAACGCATGACGCCACGTTAAGAATTGTCCTAAACAAGCTACAAGAAGCAGGGGTGCGGTTACGGTATGAGAAATGCCTGTTCAGAGTGAAAGAAGTTGAATACTTAGGATACAAGATTTCAGAAAAAGGTATCAGTCCCAAACAGAATCTCATGCAAGCAATCATTAAAGCACCGGAACCAAACAGCAAAGAGGAAGTAAGGTCATTTCTGGGGCTGGCTGAGTACTATGCGAAGTTCATACCGAAGTTTTCCGAGACCACGGCACCCCTTCGAGATTTACTCAAAAAGGGCTCGGAATTTGTATGGCAAGAACCCCAAAAGACGGCGATGGTGAATATAAAACAGCATATCATAGATGCACCATGCCTTCAACCGTTTAATCCGGCGTGGGTAACAGTCGTCACCACCGACGCCAGTGCTTATGGACTGGGAGCAGTACTAACACAAAAGAAAGGTGACACTGAACACGTTGTGGCCTTTGCATCGAAGGCATTATCGGAGGCGGAACAGAACTACTCCACCATTGAAAAAGAGATGTTGGCCTGCGCATGGGCGGTGGAACATTTCAGGACGTATGTATGGGGCACCAAATTCAAGTTGGTGACTGATCATAAGCCCCTTATCCATATGCTCAGCCCGGGAGGCACAAAAGTATCCACACCCAGATTGGCACGCATTGCAGCCAAGCTGCAAGAGTACACATTTGAGATCCAGCATATCTCAGGCTGGAAAAACTCACAAGCTGACTGCATGTCGAGACTGCCGGAGGGTAAGGATAAAGCCACCACGTTCCTTCATGGAGAATGCATAGTTGCATCCATCATGGACTTGAGAGCGCCAGATTACCTGGAACTCAGTGAGAGACACTGGGAAGAGGAAGACGGGAAAGACCCCACCATGGCCATGATTCGCAAATGGACCAAGGAAGGTTGGCCAAGTGAAAAGGCGTTACCCGAGGGCATGAAACCCTACTGGGAGGTGTCGGACGAACTATCTGAAACGGAGGGGATAATTATGAAGTCAGACCAGATTACTCCTCCCACAGGAATGAGAAGAATCATCCTATGTAGAGCCCACGCGGGCCACTTGGGAAGCACCATGACCCGTCGCAAAGTGAAAGAGGCCTACTGGTGGCCATCCATGGACCAGGAAATTCGATCCATGATAGAACGTTGCCATGAATGTCTCAACAGCGACAAGAGACTTAGGGTCCACCAAGCACCACTAATACCCACGGAAATTCCAGAAGCTGTGTGGTCAAAGGTTGGCATTGACTTCATAGGGCCTTTGGAAGTAATGGCACCTGAACACCGGTACGGCATAGTGCTGGTTGATTACCTATCCAAGTGGGTGGAGGCCGCGTTTGTCCCGAACATAACCACGGCAACCGTTATAGAAGTACTTACAGAAATTTTTTAGAGGGAGGGCCTCCCCATGAAAGTAGTCACAGACAACGGGGTGCAACTAGTCTCAAAAGACATGGAGGAATTCTTAAAAAGGAATCACATAAAACAAAAGAAAGCGGCCCTATATCACCCCCAAGCAAATGGGCTTGTAGAGAGGGCCAACAGGTTCATAAAAGGCGCCATCCAATTGGCAACGGCTTTGGGCATGGACCCGCTCAAAACCACCAAGGAGGCCATAGCGGCCCACAGACTCACAACAAATATCCCCGTTCAAAATGTAGAGAGGGAGGAGTGCGGCATCCACGCTGATTCCACCATGGTTGTCGAAAATACGAGAAGATGAAGCGGTGGACATGGCAGAAGTAGTCTGGAGAATCGAAAGCAATAAGACACGCATGAAATCATGGAGTGATCGGAGAAGAAGAACCAAACAAACGTCTGACATAGGAAAAGGAGACCTAGTTAAAATCCAGTTACCGAAGAAAGATCAAGTCACAGGGTCTCGGTTTAGCCGACCCATTAAAGTGATTCACAAAGGAGCAAATCATGTTCGCACGGAAGACGGGCGAGCGTAGAATCTCGAAAGAGTGGCACTATACCAGAAGACTCGAGGAAGAGCGAAGACCCCAGAGAGATCACGAACGGAAACCGAAAGAGACCACGGAGCAGGTGAAGAAAGAGAACCAGAAGGAGACGACAGAGAGAGGGTGGAAACCGAGGTCGAACCGGAAGCACTGGGTGCAGATCCCGATCGGGAGCAACAGGAGAATTGCACCCGAACTGATGATCGGCCCAGAAGAGAACACAGAAGACCGGTGAGATGCAATGACTATGTTTTACAATGATTTCGCTGTGCATTGAAAAAGGGAGATGTGTAGAGATATCGCGAGAGCGCGCGCTCTCGCGAGATCTCGCCGCAGACCTTAGCTCCGCCCCCGCGCGCTTCGCGCGCACTACGGGACGAGCGGAGGACGCGACAAGAGGCGCTCTGCTGAGCCCTCCTGTTACGGGGCCCGCTCCTTATTAATCTGGGACACAGACATCAAGGCCACATCCTCCCAGCCACCTTCAGCCCGTTGGCTATTATTATTAAGGCACACAAGTTGTGTGCATCCTGCATGAAACTTGTGAGAGAATAAATACGACGTTACAAGACCAGAGGCTCCTGTCCTTATTACAAGTAATTTACTACAACAGGCCACAAACATAGAAGTAGGACTTTATTTGCCATTCCATTCAAGCCGCCAATGATCCATTACTCCCTCTCACATTCCTCTCGCCCCACTGGGTAGGATTGCACAATTAAATGAATTCAATTTCCAGCACTTCCCTACTTCCATATAATCTGCAGATCCGGCGGTGACACTAAGCATCTGAAAAACAAAAGAGTGCTTGCTTTGCTTATTATTCTGGTAGGCTTTGCCTTTGTCCTCTCTTACCCTCTCCTGTGGTGCAATCAGTAAATGCAGGCGCCACCGAATGAAAAAAGTGGGTGGTTTGAGCCTACCCTGGGGTGGACGTGACAAATGTGATAACGGAAAGCATGGACATTGTTTATTATCAATGAATGTCACCTTCATTTATTGCATGTTTGCGGTGGTCACCAACCCTTTACTAAAACCGAGAAGGGTTTTTTAAATTAAACACATTCTGGGGACGGAGAGACCGGGGGCCTAATTCGAGGGTGTCTTGTCATCCTTGGTGCTTCTTCCATAAAGTGATCTTGTCACCCTATTTGAAATAGTCATTTTTACTGCCTTACCTGGGGCAGAGCATTGGTGCTTCTTGCATAAAGTGGCGCCACGTGTTTCAGGAATGGTTTGCTGCACGGTTATGTGTACATCTTTAAGAGCGCATTTCAGTGTCTGCTTCAAAACTATCACCACTCCCTTCCAAGTCAAACACTTGTATCAGTGTCGTTTTGTGATGGGGCTTAAAGTGGATTAACCAGATGTATTCGTTCCTCTTTGTCTCGCAAATGTGACGACAGATGCATTTGACCAGCATTTTTCAAAAACATTGTGTCATGACTTAGTTTATAACAGCGCGCGATCGCTTCAGATTATACCTCGAATAATATGATAGCGATGCGGAACATCATTTTAAAACGGTGTATTCGCTAAAGCTACTTGTGTCCTTAATCCACACAGCTTGAAGAAGCAGAAGCAGCGTTCTTCAATTGTAATGATAAATAATAATAATTTAGCATTTATATACCGCTATGAAGTTAAAACAAGGAAGGTCACACTTGCACTTGAAACGTCACTGGTGTCTTTCGGACCACAGGGTGATCATAATGTGGAGTCATTTATTAATTGCAACACCAAATGTGTGGTCTATGGCATCATTTGTACCTGTGGGCTGAAATATATCGGCAGTACAATCAGACCATTAACAATTCGCTTTCGAGAGCACTTAGCAACTATCGGTAGCCAGGATGCTAAATATCCACCTGCTGATCATTGGCAAAAGATACACTAACTTGATTGTAAAGATCCCACTCATCATGTAGGTCTGTCCAAAGTCCAGCTGCCACCAAGAGGTGGCAATCAGACCTTGAAACGACGGCAATTGGAGGCCTGACTTATTTGCAAATATCATACAGTATATAATGGCCTTAACTCGGACCATGAATTCGCAATATTCCTATAATTTCACTTAATTCAATGTCACCAATATAAGTACATAGCTTTTTCACATAAGTTGTGCCAATGCAAGCTCATTACTTTGACATGTACCAAATCTGGAGGCTCACTCTATTATGTAAATAATTGTTTTTTTTTATTTTCCAAATAATGACCTTAATTGTCAGTGAACAGTGCACTCTTGGACATTTTTTGCCGAGCTCATGTGGATGAATCCGATTTGCTTGCTATGCTTCATTCAGTCTGGCGGGCCTGAGTAATTTTCATTTTCTTTTTTATCATTTCCGCTTTTATGATTGAGCGGTTTGGCGAATTGCACCTCACTAATTACCTTGCAGGGGCCAAGTAAGTCTATTTTATCCTGGGTTTGTAATAGATTTCGAGTACTTCTCTTGCTTTAATTTATTCAGATTTTTTTATTCTCATTATCTAATCACATTTCCATTATCATTTTTCACATGACAGTTCATAGCGACTTCGCCAGCATGATTTATTCTTACATCTGCTGGCCCAAAATGAATTTGCCCATAGTCTTCAGTTCTATTCTCCTCATCCAATATGGCAACAGGTTTTTGCCATTCTCCTTTTACATGACAAGGTCCAGTTAACGCTCCACTCGTAAACCCTTGCCTGTTTCTTAATGTCAGCATGAGTCGGCGCACGGTTGCGCGCTGAAATTTTGTTGTTACTTTGTTCCTGTTTAGGTAAGACATTTTTCTATGAAGCCCAGGCTGTTTCCGTAGCAATTGAGTGATTTCGCCGCATGCCAGCTTTATGTCTTCTCTACAATGAGATTTTGATCAAATTGTCATAGTCTCATGCATGCATTTACGCTTAACCAGCGGCCTTAATAGCATGCATATTTACTTTTTAAGCATTTTCTGCTCCAAACACTTACTTCCAAAGCATTGCTGCGTGGCGGCACCCGCACATAATCCCCAAGTGGGTTCTTGATATCTTGGTTATTTATTTATGTACATGGTACGCCCAGTGTGTGTAGGTGTACAGTAAAATAGTATCTGGGAATTGTTGTAGTTGTATATCTTATGGATTGCACTAGGTTGTTTTTGACATAATTCCAGTAAGTTTGGCTTCGCTCTTTTTCCCTTAATCCACATGGTACCGCAATTGCAAAGCAATCGAGGTATGTGCAGACACTCTTTTTCGTCCCCATTCAAAATTCCAAATTTATTTTTGGCTGCAATATTAATACTTTAATATATGATTTTAGTCTAACTTCTAATTGGCAACCTGCTTACCTTCCCTAATTGGAACTTTGTTCTCTCAAGCCAAGGTAATAATCCTACTTTATATTTTCGGCGTACACATTTTTTTGGCAAGAGTGTTCACGTTCGCGCTGTTCTGCTACACTGACACTAAAGCTGTTCTTTGTCTCATTTTCTTTCCCCACCCTTATCTTGTCACCCTTACATTGTTGTTTTTCAACTATTTATATTTATATATATTCATTTTATGATTATTCACGAAATGTGGTTTTTGTAATTCCTTCTGCATTATGCTTAACTTTGCCACAGCATTCTGTCCCCTGTGTTGCTCTACCTTGTTACCCTGATTTTATTTTGTCTCTCACTTAAAATCTAATGTGTAAAACATTTTTATTAACAATTTGACATAACAGACTCAGATGAAGAGCTATGTAAAGCTCAAAACTCGTGTCAGGCTGTCTTTCCATCTGAAATAAACTCAAGACTACAGTCTCTATTCTGCAACTTTCTTGGCGCGGTGTGACTGGGACCTTCCTTGTTTTAACTTTGTTTCTACTGTGGTAGTATATTGGCAGTATACCCACCCCCCCAAGACAGCTGCAGCCCTGTGCCATTCTATTTCCTGTTAGATAGAAGCACTGTGGATACTTGACTTACTCTGCCAACAGTTGTCTATAGCTCTATGAACCCTCAGGTATCTGAGCGCTGCTTATTATTGGTGTGTGGTGCTCATTTATCGACATCAGAAGGATAAGTTTGGTGCTGCCTGGATTCGAACCTGCGGCGCAGGCTCTGTACTGATGTCAAAGCGAGCGCTCTACTCACTGTGATATCGGACAGGATTGTTGTGCTGTATTTGTAGAAGGATGTTCCTCTGAACTGTGGGCCCGATTTATGGACTATTTGCCCGGTTCAAAGTGAATTTACACTGCTGGAAAGTGACTTTGCACCGCCGACACAAACCCTGATTCATGGCACCATCCAAAGTGTATTCATGCAGTGCAAAGTCCTCAGCGCATAGTCATTTTTTGCAGTAAAAAATGACTGCACAGATTTTGCACGGCTAAAATACACTTTGCACAGTTCCATGAATCGGGGTTTTTGGCGGCAGTGCAGTCACTTTTCAGCAGTGCAAAGTCACATGAATCGGGGGACCTATGTGTCTAAGTGGGACTTCAAATTGCTAGGGCAGACATTAAATACCCAATTGATCCTGGGAGGTGGTGCAATGCCTCCTCCACAGAACACTGTGTACTGCGCGCTACAGAACTATATTTGTGTAAAGAGTATCTTCAAAAAAGGCCACCGTAAAAATGAAACATTTCAAATATTTAATTGGATAGAAACAGAAAAAAGTCACAGGATTAACAGCCACTGAATAAAAGGGGGATAATCTAGGAAAATACTATTTTATGAAGGTCAGTGGTCGAAGTGTACAAAAAGAAGTAGTGAAACTATATTCCCTGCTGGCCTGCCCATTTTCCCCATAAACACCATAACCACGCCCCTCCTCCCACGCTTATATCAAACCCCCAAACAAACACAGCTGTTGTTTATTGGGATGTTCAGCGCATTGCACTGAAGTGCAAGTTTCAACTTCTTCCTACACTCTTATTTTAAAACGAAACCATTCTGGAACGGTTAATTTTTAAAATAAAATTATAGGAACAGTAAAACTTTAAAAAAAAATAAAGTAGAGGAGCACCACTCCCAACCGCTCCCGCCTACTTCAACCACTACCGTTGCTTTAATCATTATTTCACGTTTTCATATAGTGTTTCATGCTGTAGACCTTGTGCTTCTTAGCACTGAAATAATAGGTGTACAATGTTACTCAATTTAGAAAAACTATTTTCCAGTGTTTTATACTTATTTTGCTGTGTCTTTCTGACAATTTGGCTGTGGGGGTTTTGCCGGACCACCCATACAGTGACTCATGCAGCCCATTGATTTAAAACACTGTTGTGCATTAAGATATTTGTTGTAGCACCCTAAATAAGCAATAATTCAATATTATGCCAGTATTTCATGTGAATTTTAAACAAGCATAATGTAACCCAGTGCATGTTGCTAGCACCTGGGGAACTGGAATGGCAGAAAAAATGCAGTTCCGGGTGAAGCATAAATGACACAGACATAAAACCTGGTGAACATATGCTAAACAATATTGGGCATGTGTGTAGCCATTTGCAGAATTTTAAATGTTATGTTTCTCTTAGAAATGGCAAAATTGTGCCAAAAAGCGTTGTTACCTCACAGAGAGCTGGCGACCAGACTGTCTGATTCCCTGTGAAATATGGGATCTGTGTATCTGTTTCTTATGATGGTGACTAGCATATATTTTATTTTAAGTTTTGCATCATAACTCATGTTTGTATAAAAATGGGCTTTGTGAGACAAAGGAAGTCATAAATGCACACACATAAAATTATGTCACTTCCCCTGAATCAGCTCGGGGGGAGGAGGGAACACCAGTAGCCTGGCCTATCCTAGGATAGGAGTAACTCCAGAGTACTTCCCACCAAATTGTAAAATTCTATGATGTTACTCTGACTATATAAGTGGGAGACAAGGAGACACAAGGGAGATTCAAGAATCCAAAACTCAGAAACCAGATATAGAGGCAGCTGATTCCATCCAGGTCAGGATCATCCAGATCCAGGCAGAATCACCCATCCAGATCCTGGCACACCCAATAATCCAGGGAGAAAGAAGGAGAGGCAGCTGATCCCATTTAGAAGAGCCCATTGACCAGACCCCTTGTCCAGCTGACCCATCCAGCTGCCGCAGTGACCAGACTTTGCCCAGCTGATCCCATTCTGGAGAGCCCAGATGTCCCAGTGACCAGATCTCTTGTCCCCGCTGTCCCAGCGACCAGATCCTTGGCCCCACTGTCCAGAAACCTTTCTGGCTGTCCAAATTGCCAAACTCAAGCTTACCTTGTAAGTATCACATCACCCAGTACCCAAAAACTGCATATCCTTCTCTTTTACCTTTGCATCCTATTCCAACCCTATTCAAATCCCATAAAAACCCTAGTCAATTCCCAAATTGCCAGTATCATCTGTTCACCGTTCCTTAGAATAATCTGTGTTAGTCCATATCTGTTAACGTATTCCTTTTATAATTATTCCAGTAATCTGCGTAAGTCCCCAGTATCATTTGAAATAAATCACTTAATTCCCCTTTAAAGAGATTCACAGTGAGCTGGTTGCAATTCGAACTCAACCACCTCATGGCAAGTGCCTTTCTTTAAAAATTATAGTTCTTAAAATATAGTCTCAGTAGAACTAGTCATTGTGCTAACAAAACCGAATTTGCCTGTGTATAGCGCTTTTCTTTAAAATCCGACTTGCATTTCCCATAGAAAAACCCACACCATCATCCTATTAAGAATAATCCTTTCCCCTCAGAATCCTACTTGTTATGTGCCTTTGTTTCTCATCCCAAAAAACAATTTACGATTTTGACAGCCCCTTTTCTTAGCTGCTTGTCATTTTAAAGCCTATGTAAAATAAGAATGGCATTCTGCGCGTGTGTTTTCTTGTGCATTGTTTTCCTCCCAAAATAGATTTCTCACCTGTGTTCATGGTGCTTTGGTGCCCTGTTCAGTAGTCTGTAAGCTTCCTTGTCTCTTAAGTGCAGCCATGCAAATTTCTGTCCTAGCTATCCGACCGCAATTGTAAACTGAGATACAAGTAACCAGTAAAATCTGAGTATTTTGCTCCTTTTGAAGGTTTTCATTTAGTTTCTGGCCTCCCATCTTGGGGTGGTGGGCTGGATTCTCATTTCCCTCCTCCCACTGACACCTTGCCACTGCTTTTTATTAACAAAGAATTTAGTCAGCAAGTTTTTGGGGGAAGTATTGCAGGGGGAGTGCTTAACCTGTGTGCTATCTGTGATTGTGAAGAAAAGTGATTTTGTTTCCATTTCTATTAAAGGTGTATGTATCTACTGTTAGGAGTGTAAAGTAACTGTATTGTGGGATTTTTGCATGTATACTGCCACACAGTGGTGGCTGCTGCCCTAATTTTGATTTGCTTGATTTTCATTGAATTCTAAACATTTTGAAATATTTCATTGTTACACACTGGCCTGGTTCATAGTCCCTTTCAACGGGGTATTTGTTAAGGTGGTTGTGAGACGGGTTGGTTGCCTTCTGAAAGTAGAATCCGAGAATCAATATAGATAAAAAGCGTTTTTATTGTGCTCCACATTCCTTGCCAGTGGAAAGAGTCCCTGGCTGGAGTGTGACATGTTCTAAAACCGTTACAGGAGCATCCAGTGGTGTAGGCATGTAAGGGGAGAATTGAGTATTCTGAATTTGGTCCATTGATGGTCCAATCCAGTTTCCACAAATTTGCAGACTTAATCCCTGATTAGGGATGAATACCTGTCAACGTCACATCATACTATTGCCAGTTATTTCACATCGTCAGTTGTGGCTAGGGAATACCACAGCTGTAAACCAATTATAGGAAAGGAGGACTATCTGGACAACATTACACTGCCATTGATGAGATCTTTGTACATAAAGCATAGGCTTGGACTTTTGACACTCAATGTGTTACTTTTTAAATGGAGCGTGATTGAAACTGAGATCTGCTCTGTTTGCCTGTTTGGCAGTGAAGAAATTGTCAATTTTTTGTTTATATGCCCATATTATTTCGGACATAAGAATATGTTTTTTAAATCAATTTTGCTCAAATATAACATCAGGCACTTACACAAAGCCGTGTTGTTGTCAAAGAGTACATCTGAAAATGTGGTGACCTTTGCATTTGAGAGTTATATGTATTGTACTTGGTTACTTCGGAAAAATGTTCTTAAATTTGTATAGATGGCACGATTTTTAGCTCTCTGATGTTTTAATGTTTACAGTTTTCTGGAACTTGTATCATACTTAAAAGGGTCTCATGATAGACATGTTTCAAATTCGTCTTTAAATGTTTTTCCCTGCATTGTTAGGCGGATATGTCACACGCTGTACCTCTTAAAATACCAATATAATCAACATTAGCTTATTTCAAATACACTTTTCTTCCGGAGAATCAGTGGTTTAGTTGTGTAGGATGCTTTTATGGCAGCAAGTCTTTAAAGTGGTGTTTTTATTGTTGATTGTTTTTTTCTTATGCACTTTTTATGACGAATACGAAACAAAAGTCTGTGATGATGATGTGTTTATATTTATTTATTTTCTTTAATTGTATGAATTTTTGTTCAGTGCTGGCCCTATCCAGCGGGTCTTGGAGCGCCTTATAAAGTTCAAAGGTTGAAAAGGTTAGAGGTGAAACAGAAGTTTCAAAATGGTTAACAGGATAGGAAGTGGTAGCAGTGGAAGAGGGCAAGGTTATGTGTGTGAAAACAGCAATGTTTTGAGGCTCTTTCTGAAAGTGAAGATGGAGGGTGCAGTGCTGATTTTAAGAGTAACAGTGTTCCATGCCCCGGGTGCCGAGTGGGCAAAGGCTTATTTTTGTGTTCATGGTCTATTTATAGTGGGCAGTGTTTCAAGGGAATACCAGTGCCATTAATTATCACTGGACGTTCATTTAATATCTCCAATTTGTATCATCAGGCAGAGCTAAACATTGTATAAGGGCCCTGTTGATTGTTACCTTTTCTGAAGAGAAGCTCAAGGACTTCCTTTCTCTGCAGGAGCAACATTCCTGCATGGACACTCAAAACACGAATACTTGTCACCCATTTTACAATGAAATGAAACAAAGTGTCAAAAAAATTCACTGATGATAAAAACATTTACAATAATGGTGTGATCCACTGCTGTACATAATCAATTTCCTTGATCAATATAAGGATGGGAATGGCCTCTGTTTCCTCCTTGGCAATATTTCAGTAAATAAGTAAACGGTTTGCTGTGCAGGTAGACTCCTAAGATTCCCATCAGCCGTAATAGCCCTTACCGGAAATCTTCATTTCCCAGAATCCAGGACTTTCTTGTCACAGCCCTTACTTACGAAAGGTGAGAGCTCACGTAAGTAAGGACTGTGACAAGGGAGATGCATGCGGACGCAATGGTAATTACCTGTTGCGGTAATTCCAGTATAGACTCTGCCAAGTATGTAATGAGGGCCAAAGCGGTAGTCTACATAAGAAAAACAAATCAGAAAAACATGCACAATTGGACAAGTGAATGTGTTCACTCTGATGAGCATCCATTGTGTGGTCGTAAGATTGCACTGTCTATTTTGTTAAAAATGGGAATTGTTTGAAACTATCTTTTTATAAACCCACACATCTTCCAGCGCAATACATCTAAAGGACACAGAGTATTTGAAGAGCAACTCAGAAATCAATGGCACCTATGCATTTTGTTGGTTTTCTGATTTCTAACAACCAATAATAATATAATAATAATATAATGCATGGGTAATGACGCATGTGGTCATGCTTTGTGTGGAGAATTATTCTTCCACACAAAAATCGAGCGGATAAGGAGGTTCACTATCACACCTCCTAGTCTGCCGGAAAACATGTGAAATTCGAAAATACTGCTTGTTTTACCGCTACTTGTCTTGCATATTGTGCAGGCTTCTTGATGCCATTCTCACTGGATTGGAGACTCATTCACAAAATCAATTATTTTTTATTTTTTATTTATTTATTTGATTTATATTTCAGGCCGAGACCTGTAATTTTATCAAAAAGATCTACGCATTTAACTCTTCCAGATTCTCCGGAGAGTTGGCTTTCAACAGATCGAGGTACATTCTTTTTATGCACAATAGATACGTTTCCAATGACATTGTTCCGATACTCCTTAGGTTTGTATTAATGAGGCGTCTTCGATGAGAAGAATTTCATTTATCTGTTTGAAAGCCAACTCGATTAGGTTTGTCATGGCCATTGTCCACCGCGTAGCTTCACCTGAGATCAATCTGTTCCATATGTTATCCTCTTCGAACATCCAAGGATTTGTAATCAACGGAGATAGATAAGTGATTCTGTTCTGTTTGGTGTATGGACAGTTTAAAACCAGGTGCCTAATCGTTTCCACGGTGTCCACATTTTTACATAACCTGCATGCTTGGTTTTCCACCAAACCTCGGATGGCAAGTATTTGCTTTGTGTGAAGTGTATTTAGTCTCGCTTTCATAAACAAGTGTCTTTTTTTCTTTTCTGGAAATTTGCTGACGTATTTTATGGGTACCTTTAATTTGTTGCAGGTAGGCGGAAGATGCTGTAGCAATTTGTTGTCTGCTGCTATTTCTATTGTTTTAATCCAGTCCATTTCCTGCATTTTCCGCTTGATTTTATCTGGATTTTCTTTTAAATCTGTTTCCGTGCACATTATTTGCGAAAGTCTTTCTTTTCTAGTTTCGGCCCAATTTCTAAATATCGTGCAATTCCCGTTTAACATTTCTTCTTTGACTACGGCGTAGATCGGGAGGGAGTCTGCCAGAATGATTTTTCTAAATAACCTCATTGCGCTAACGTCGACTATCGAAGCCAAAGACGTTAGCCCAAGTTCCCTTCTAATGGCCGCAATTGCCGTTGATTTGGGCAATCCCAAAACAGATCTCCAGACCATACCTTCTATCTTATTCCAAATGTTCTCCGGAATACAGAGAGAGGCTTCCATACCGCTTGTTAGCGAGGGCACTACTTTCGTTTTATAGAAGTTGATTGCCGGAGTTAAGGTGAATTTGCCAAATTTCTTGTCTATTGTTCTCATTTGTGCTATCAAGCTCTTCACTTTGTCCCAGAGTACTGTTTGCATAGCTTTGTCTGTTGTTGTATTGTCTATTTCAAACCCTAGATATCTGATATTTTTTACTTTTTCAATTTTTATGTCATCCAGATACCATGCTTCCTTGGTTGTTGGGTTCTTTCTATGTTTCTCAAGGATCATGATTTTTGTTTTATTTCTATTTATCTCCAGAAGGTTTTCATCTGTGTATTTTTTCAAGTTTGTTAATTTTCGTTGTAAACCCACTTTGGTCTGGTCGATGAGAATCACGTCGTCCGCGTATAGGAGACGGGGAATATGAGTTTTCCCTAATTTCGGAGGGAACGTTCTGATCTCATTTTCCGAGTATTGCAAATCTCCCAGAAAGGCGATAAAAAGTGCGGGCGCAAGAGGACAACCCTGTTTTACGCCTCTTTTTACTTGAATTTCCTCCGAGAGAATTCCCTGTTGGTTTAATTTCACTCTTACCGTTGTATTTGAGTGCAGGGCGATTAGTGGATCTAACAGTGATCTTGGGCATCCCCATCCATTCAATTTTCCCCAAAGCATGTTTCTGTCCACTTTGTCGAATGCTTTTGACATATCCACAAAGGCCAGATATATTTTTGGTGCTCCTTCTTTGATTTTTGCTTTGAAAATGTTTATTATCAGAATGTTGATTGCTGTCGTTCCGTTTTTCTGGAAGCCTGTTTGTAATATGTCTTTCGATTTTGATGACCTTTCCCATATCCTCAGATGGTCCAGGATGAGGGATGAAAAGATCTTTCCCAGAATGTCTAATAAAGCAATCGGTCTATAATTAGCGGGGTCCTCCCGACTACCTTTCTTATAGATTGGTACGATGACTGCTTTTAGCCAAGTATCTGGAATTTGGTGGGATTGTTCACAGATCTCGAATATCTTTCCAATCACTTTTGCCCAGTCTTTAGGGAATTCTTTTAGGATGGTGTTTGTCAATCCGTCCGGGCCGGGTGCTCTAGATGATTTCAAGCTTCTTATTTTTTTTTCAATGTCCTCCACATTGGCTACCGACACCCAAGTCGTGTTTGTTACAGATTTCTGAACTTTTGTCAGTTTCTGAGGTTCCTCAAATTCATTCGAAATGTACTCCATCCATTTTACTTCTGATACTGCATTTGTAGGTGTTACGTTATATGATGTGTTACTTTTTTTAATTAAAAACCAGAAGTCGCTAGATTTATTGGTGATCAGTTTTTCATCATTTCTTCTGCGTCCAACTGGTATTGTGTTGCTTTTGTTTGTTTTCTCCAGGCAGTGTATCTTTTTGCTTCCAATTTCCAATTTAGCCAGTCTTGTGCCTGATTTGTTTTTTTTGCCTTTCTTTTTAATTGCCGCCCTAATTTCCTTTGTTCTACAAGTTCTTTGTTGTATGCGTGGGCGGCCTGTGGTACAGGCTTCTTTCTAGCGACTATTGGTTTCCGGTATGGTATTAGAAGTGGTAGATAGTCCGGTTTCTCAATTGTTTTTGTTTGTTGATTTGCTCTTATTTTTTTATCCCATGCTGATTTTATTTGTTGAATATTTGCCTCCGTTATCAATTAATAATTGATACAAAATCAATTATTAATTGCAATTGTTGTGTAACTCTGCCATGTTGAAAGGATAGCTCACCGAGTCAAGTGTTCACCTCAGATTTGGGGCAAGCCTGCATTTCACAAGTTCACATCTTGGCAGAGTTGGCTTGTCCCCTCATGCTTCCAGAGTCAATACATACAGTGCCATTAAACCAGGAAATAATGACACCTATTCTTATAGCACTTCGAAGTAGGAGGAAAAAGGCATCAAGTGCTATATTAAAATATGTTAAATTTGGTGTTGACCTTGGTAATTGCAATTCGTTTTATATTCCCATTGTCAACATTTCTGAATAAATTCTCTCTTCCGATCAAAGCATGCCAGCAAGTCACACCCTATACATAGTAATACATGTATGTACTATGTAATAATAATTTGGGGTGCTTTTCAAAGCACTAAAAAAAGAGGCTGTTGTATTACTCTATTTAATGGTACTCCATTTATGTATTGACAGAAGGAGGCTGAAGGCTTGAGGCGGAGCTGCCAGAATTCAAACAAGCAGTGAGTGGTTATCTTCTTGAGCTGTGGGCATGACGATGGAAAATTGTCAGCAGTGCCTTGAGTGGCACTGCTAAATGAGCCAGGGCTCATCAAGGGGCGTGGCCTAACAGCAAGGTGTCACCTGCTAGCTTATTAGGTCACGCCTCTTGATGGCCCCAGCTCAATGGGCTACAGGCACCCTCGCCAGGCAGCCTATTGTAGAGATTGGGGAGAGGGTGCTGATCTCTGCATTTATTTTCTGTACGCTTGCCTGGCCTCGGACAGCACTCACCTTTTCAGCCTTAATGGTGGTGCTGCCCCTCGCCAGATGGGGAGGGGCAGCATCACCATTAAGGCTGAAAGGGTGAAGCCACTGGAAGCTGAAGCCTTTTCCCTAGACTGAAACGCCAGTGAATGTACTAGAGATTCAGAATTTAGAAAACAAGGACTCTGCTTTCAGCAGCCTCACGTTCCTCTACATAATGGTGACGCTGTCCCACAGGCATCTCTTGCTTGAAGGGATGCTTTGCAGGGGCAGCGCCACCGTTATGGATGAAAGTCATATTTTTCTGAAGCCTGAAGCTCTCGCACACGTGCAAGAGCTTCAGGCTTTAGAAAAAAATCCTTGTCATGTATTGTCCGGGGTGCCATGGGAGATTAGTGAGCTCCAGCAAGGCCACGCCTGATAGCAAGATTTCGGAGCCTGCCGGGTACCGGCTGGCTCTAGTCCACTTAAAACCCTTATTGTCAGTCTGAAAGGAGTGCAGACAGACGTGGAAACGTTCCCCGCAGAATCTGGGATATGCCTGTCCTCTGCCCACATTTCTTAGTCGCAGCAGGCCAATCACTTCTGGATTTCACAAACAGCTTATCTCCTTTAAAACCACCATCCCCAATTGTCTTCTAAAATGTCGAGTCAAGTTTGCGACATCTTATGATGTTCCTCTCTTGTGCTAAATTGCAGTTACCTGTGTTTAAGATTGAACGAGTGTGTGCTGGGACTAGAGAAGACAGAACAAAAACAGGCGCATTGCCTGCCAATCCAAAATCAAGTGACTTCAACACAAGGCGACAGACATAAAGCAATTATTTAAATGAGAAACAAGCTACGGCTGCATTCATCTAAAATAACGATCAAGTGAAATAACCTCTGTGGTTTAAAGAAGTTTGCAATGCGACCTGCCACTGAGCACACAAAAAAGAAACAAAAACACAGTGCGCTTACACAAACTATTGCAGCAGGTGGCAGATGCTTAGCTGGGATGGCCTAACAAGTGGGGCCTCAAGCTCATGTAGTTGGGCCCAACACATGCCCACACAGCGCTGCTGAGTGGGCATTTTCAGATTTTGGGTGGGCATTGCCCGCTCAGGCCCTAGCCTGTCTATGCCTCTGGAAGGTGGCTACATCTGTAAAGTACAACTGTTGCCCAGGAGCACTGATGAACTAGAGGGTGCATTTAAAAACAGAAGAATAAGCAAAAGCAATGCTTTAAAAAAAGTAAAGTAAATATCGGAATTCAACTGTTAGGTTAATAAAAGATTATTTAACTGATTCTACAATAAAGTGTCACCGATACTATCAGTTTATCTTTGTCCTACTAGGTTAAAATATTATGACATACTAAATTGTGCACACTAGCAACAACAGCCCTCAGAATACTGTACAGTACATTAGAGTAAGCATTAGATGAGCACTCACCTGCAATGCCTCTCTGGCAAACTCCCGCACTTGCAGACTGTTTCTGTATCCCTACAGTCCCCTACCAGCACTTGATACATGATGTCTGCACTTACTCTTGCACTTGCCACCAGCTGGCTGCACTTTTTACTTATTGCTTTATTTATTCATTTTTTTAAAAACTTTCGATCCCATGTAGTGCACTGGCCCCTCCCCTTTGCCTCCGCACTTTTCCCCTTCCCTTACACTTGCACGGTCTCAATGTCACCTGGCCTAGTAAGATCGTTGTCTATGTCTTCCCTCTGTTCCCTCTCCCTTGCCTCATCACGCCTTGAAACACTTGTGTACGGGTGCGCTATAAATGCCATATCATATCATATCTTATATGAACAGAGGAGTGAAGGTTCAATTTTATTCGTTTAAGGCAGCAAATGGTAAGTTTCTTGGAGGGGCAGAAGTTGACCCAACCCTGTTAAAATTGTATCGGAACTAAGATAGGATTATCAAAGGGATGGTGCTGCAAATAAGAACCACTGGTTCTATGGAGATGGTCTGTATATATAGAGTTGAGATAAAGAGATAGGAGCAGGCGTAGGAAGGGTACAGTGATAGGATGTGGCTACAGCTTTGAAAAAGGGGCACACGTAAAAAGAAATAGGGCATTGCCGAAATTGCGCATGTCAGTGAGCATAAGGGTAGGAACTATGGGCCTTAAACCCAGGTGAAGTTGTGTACTATAAGTTGTGGTTCGCGTTATAGGGGTATTGGTTCTGTCTATAGCGATTAAAGGGTTGTTATGCCTGTAGGGGTTAAAGAGTAGGTGATGCTCCTTTAAATAGTAGAATTAGGCAAGAGGGAAGGGTTAGAAGTTTAGATCTCTTTAGTCAGGACCCGTAATTTAAACACAGGCAGCCCATGAATGGTCACACTGCTGGATAAAGACTATTGTTTTACAGTGAACTTTAGGGTATGGAATTGTTTTGAGTGATACAGAACATTTCAATATGGATTCATGGTATTCAGCGGCATCGGGTAATTGCACCACCTTTTTTAGTTGTTGTCGTCCGCACCTTTAATGAAGAATTCATGAGGTGCTGCTAAGGAGTCCATGATCATCAGCAAGATTCCCCTAAGAAGGTCCAGTCAAAGTCAAGTTTGCTCATGGTGACTTTTAAATTGATACCCTGATGTGATGCTCATCTGCAGTTGTGGTTTTGGCAACAAAGTCCAGATGTGTTTGTTGAAGCGCTTGGAGTCACCATTGATTGATGTTCTATTTCATTAGGATTGTTAAATTCTATATTTCCAGATTTGGTGGGGACGTGGGGGACTCTGTGATGGATTCTGTTGAGAGTGTAGTGTTGTAGAGAGTGCATATAAAGTCATTAGGCCTGGACAAATACATTTTCATACAGATGTGGGTGGTTGAAAAGTTATAAGGGTATGTGGGTCAGGCTTGTGAGTCATAACGATGTAGGGGAGGCCCTGAAGCAATCAATGTCCCAGTTCTAAGCCGTGATGAGGAATAGGGTGTTATTGCTAGTGTCTCCTTTGCGTGAAGGAGGGCAGCATGCAATTGGAAAGCTGTTAATAGAAGAGGGAGTGGTTTGGATTGTCGGAGAGGTACAATCAGGCTCTTAGTGAACAGCTTTTCATTGGCTGCTTCTCCAGGATGGCAATGACCCTAGAGATGCAAGTCCCCTTTTCTGTGTAGCTTCCTCAGCACTACACGTTCTCCTCTTTTGCTCATACTCCCTCACTTTGGTTTCCATTGTAGTGATTCAACTGATGTTTCCTCAAATTCTCTTTAATCTAATCCACATCAGTCTTTCAATTTATTTGGGATTCTAGAATGCTCTACCAATGTTGCATCTTATTTTTACTTTGTCGACATAGGCGCATTCAGTATTTGGAAATGCTTCCAAATATGTTGTATGTCACAGGGTTATTGGCAGTACAGCAATATGATGCTCTTCAAGGTTGGTTCACAATGATATATCTTCCAAAATAAATAAATCATGAATTGCCACTTGTATGGTTTGTGGGCACCTTTGTGATGTGCTGGTGCGTTAGGAGCATGAGATTGGGATCTATCATAATGCAATGTCCATCTTAAACTGTTAGTGGAGGTTTCAGTCCGAGAAAGGGACAAGGCAGGATATTCACAGTTTTCACCCAGCTGTCAAAACATATATTGTTGGCTGCTTTGCAGGTCCAAATCAGTTCAAATTCAATAGGCAGCGGTTTAGTAACAGGAGTGGAGAGCACTTTGCAATGAGTGGTGTATGAGCCGTTGTGTCCATAGATCTCATAGTCAAATGTAAGTGGTCTATTTAGAACATTATACTCAGGGATATGTGTACTGGACATGCACATGGAAATATTTTTGATTCCTCATTGGACCTCAACTAGCTGTGGTTGCACACATCCCCCACCACAGACACATGGTTTTCAAGGAGGAAGAGGACAGAAGCCCTGTTGCCTGGTGACCACTACTGTGGCGGACAAGCAGGCCATTATTAGTATCTACAAATACTCTCTGGATGAGATACCCTCCATTCAGTCAAACATTTGCTCAGTTTCCAATGGTATCAACGTGGGTTTAAACAAACTAACTTTGAATGCTCAGACAAGAAGGCACCCATGCCTGTCCATCTGAGAGCCACCATTGTTTCCCTTCTTCCACTCTAGGACAATCGTTTTTCATACCAAGCCATGCAAGAATGGGATGTATGAGATGTTAAGAATGGAAAGATGGAATCATTGGCTCTCCGCTGTGACCCTCACCATCATAAGTCCTTCACCATTAGTCTTAAAAGGCATGGCGTCATCCAACTGTGCTCAAATCACACGCCTTGAACCTCCAGGATTTCCACCCTACATTACTGTTCACCCCACAACAGGGTCCCCCCGACTGATTGCCTGACTTGCTAAAATGACTTTAAAGAAGTGCAATAGGGTAAAGTGATTTACGTATCTATATATTTATTAAGTCATGTTGGATGAACACATAAATAAAACATTTAAAAATAGAATAATTTGTGTTGTTTCTCTATCTGCAAACACAAGGGGTGAGGATCACAAGTGTTAAGAATAATTATGGGAAATATCACTTGACAACTGAAACCATAAAAGTCACTAAATATATTAAGTTGCTATACAGAGAAGCAGATCTGGCCAGAGCTCTTGTGATCTTTCATAATCATCGGTGCATGCAGTAAAACAGTGGAAAGGTCTTAGTATCCCCTGCTCCCTGACTCAGGCCCTCTAAGGTCCACCACACTACTCTTACCCTCCACCTAAAGCTCTGATAAAGAGAAAGACTATACACCAACTATCTAAGCACTCTATGTTCACAATGACAGAGTGTCACTTATCATAACGAGGATGGAGTGAGCAGAGTGTGTTTGCTGCTCAGTACTTTGTTTCGTTTTGGGAATAGCTGCCGTGCTGAGCCGTGAAGTCCCAGACCGGAGTCTGTCTTCACTGGCTTTGAATTCACCAGGCAGAGCCATAAAGCCTCACCCCTCGGCAGAGCCGAGGCGGAGTGAGCAGAGTGTGTTTGCTGTGTTTGCTGGGGGAGCACTAAGCAACACACCCCGAACATGTGGCCGACATCTTCACTTACCAATGTGCGTTCCATCTCCTTGCAGCGCTCTAAATCTGAGACGGTATCATCACGATCGCGGCTCCATGTGAGTCCCGGCGCACTACACGTAAGTGAAACTGGGGGAGTGGGTCTGCCTATATTTACCCAATGCAAATTATGTTACGTCCTTTCTGATAAACCAGCAAACCCAGATGGACAATTAACGCAGGCAGTGCTAAGTAATGAGACTAGTACTATAACTGGAATGCCTTTGACTGTATTTCACACTCCCAAAACCTCACAAAGTATTTGCTCATGCGAGCCTGGCGTTTGTTCGAGTGAATCAACCTGCAAAATCATCACGGACCCAAAACTAATTTGTGTCATTAGTCCCTGTGGTCAAATAAGTTCACTTCGCGAATTGGCGCAAAATGCCCTACTGGACAACGTAAAAACAAAATCAGTGGACTTAGAAAATATGGATCACCTTGAGGTGTATTATCACAACCCTAAGTATCTTGCAAGCCTTCAAAAATCAAAAGATCAGTTCCCAGAGGCGGTACTGATATTAGCGCAAACAAATGAGGAAGTTTTTGAGGATCAAATACAACATATCTCTGAAGGACCAATGTGGCCAATAAAGCTTCCAATTACCAGCACGCAGCTGTCTGAGGTACAAACTCAGAAACCTGATGACTCTTCAAAAAACTGTCGTGATTCACTGACTGTAGCAGACAAACTGATCGAAGATTTAAGACTAATGAATCAGACAATGGCAGCTGCGCAAACCAGACAAAAACAAAATAAACCACTAGTGCTGGAAAACTTGGATTCGCAGACGCCCGCGACCAGTGAACAAAACTTCCAGCCCAAACTGATATATCAAGCCGCAACCATGAGTCTCAGATAAACTTGTTTCATTAATCGAAACGTGGACGAATGGATTATAGTTTTCATGGAACAATCTCGCTATCACAGAAACGTCTGTGTACAGACGCTAGACAAGTAACCGGAACCTCACTACCAAAATCCAGAAAGAGAGACTCTAGACAAAGTCCTCAATCCACTTCGCATACAAGTTCCTCTGACTCTGAATTTCAAAGTTCCATGAACCAGAAAGCAAACGGACGGACGATCCAACAAGACAGGTACAGACTCGTCAACCAAGCTGTGGCCGACAAAAACGGGCAACAATGCTTTAATTTGATCGAACAAGTAATCAATGAACAACCACCAAACTTAACCTCGGTCCTGACAATTACAGTCGCACTCCTAATCAAACTGTATGAACAGTTGAATGAAACATGCCGAGATCAAAATGTGTTGTTGGCTTTGCTAAATTCAAAGATGATAAGTTGGGAAGACGAAATCAAAGGATTAAAAAGTCATCTGAAAAATGACACTAAGGCATGCGGATCATTTATGGAGATAATTAGAGAGCAGTTAAAAACAAATGCTGATGATAAACGTCTGTTGGCTGAGGTGGCAAAAGAAACAGTCTCAATGAAGAAAAACTATCAAACAACAAATCTTTCCTCACTTCAAAAGAGAGATGATCAAATACAAAAAGTTGGTTCGCAAGTATGCAACGTTCCTATATCTCTTAAAAAACAAAGGCAAGCTGTAACAGGTGATGTTTTATCCTCAAACACAGAAGATGTTGTGGACTCTCTGCCAAGAAAAAATATAGTCTCTACCTCCGAAGTCCAATCAAACACGTCAGTATCAACTCTGGATAAACCTCCTAACAACACAGATGTAATAAATGATACTCTCCAGCCAAATCCTCAACTGATCCCCGGAGTGCCAACGGTCCCTTCTTATGAAAGTTTGCCTTCAACCTCTGCTCAACCACTTAAGCCGCTTCCGCAGCCAAAAGAGTTTGAGACCCAAGCAGAATCTTGCCTTGACAAATCAGTAGAGAAAAGTCAACCTACCTTTCCAATTTTTCAAAAACCATCTCAATGTGCAACGGAGGTAAATGAGTCCAGAGAGGCTAAAAAAGTTTGCCAAAAACAACAACGCAAAACTAAAAACATCACAAAACGAAAAAATCTCCAGGCTCGAGGCTCTTGTAAATTTCAAAGGAACGTGAAGACCTTAAATGCCCTGTTACAGACGAGACTAGAATCTGAAGTTGTCAACACCACAAAATCTAACGTGTGATTGGAAGTGGCTGAACAAACTGGTACACCTGGAGAAGTTGACGTCCCCGTTGCAGACCCAATCGAGAATATTGACGAAGATCCAACAGAAGATGATGTTATCGCTGTACTGGCAAATTTATCTACATACGAAGACGATCAGGTTGAACCTATCGAAATACAGCCAGTCTTGAACCAACCGGAAACTTCTAGTGATAAGTTGGACAAGCCAGCGGCTGAAACATTGGAAAGTATGCAACCTATTGGAAGAGATGGAGAGAGAATGAGAAGAACGTGTGAAATAATTAAGGGGCCAATTCATAGAATTCAGCGCACAAGTGGCGCACGCGGCTGGCGCACAGTGTGCGCGTGCGAATCCCTGCGCCAGCCGCGTGCGCAAAAATCCATTTCCGCGCCCAGCGTATTCATGGATTCCAGCCACCAAAACCAGCCGTGGCGCACAGTGGCGCAGCGACCCTGCAGCAGCGCCAGTTACGCCCCCAAGAACGCCTCTCGCGCAGGGAAAAGCCATCAATATACCCAATCCAGCGCAAAGGCCTGCGCCAACCCTGTACCAGCACAGCAAGCGGGCTATGTGTATCACTGGGGTGCGCGGGAAGTACCTCATGCGATTGGCCCCGTGCGAGCAGGGTACGCGTATTTCAGGGGTGCGCGGGAAGTTCCACACGCGATTTCATCATGGCACGTGTAGTTCAGGGGTGCGCGGGAATTTCCACACGTGATATCAGCAGGGTACGTGCATTTCAGGGTGCAGGGGAAGTTACACACGCAATTCCAGCAGGGTACGTGTATTTCAGGGGTGCGCGGGAATTTCCACACGCGATTGGGCCCGTGCGAGTAGGGTACACGTATCTCAGGGGTGCGCGGGAAGTTCCACATGCGATTCCATCAGGGTACGTGTATTTCGGGGTGCGCGTGAAGTTCCACGCGCGATATCAGCAGGGTACGTGTATTTCAGGGTGCAGGGGAAGTTACACACGCGATTACAGCAGGGTACGTGTATTTCAGGGGTGCGCGGGAATTTCCACACGCGATTGGGCCCGTGCGAGCAGGGTACGCGTATCTCAGGGGTGCGCGGGAAGTTCCACACGCGATATCAGCAGGGTACGTGTATTTCAGGGTGCAGGGGAAGTTACACATGCGATTCCAGCAGGGTACGTGTATTTCAGGGGTGCTCAGGAATTTCCACACGCGATTGGGCCTGTGCGAGCAGGGTACGCGTATCTCAGGGGTGCGCGGGAAGTTCCACACGCGATTCCATCAGGGTACGTGTATTTCGGGGTGCGCGTGAAGTTCCACACGCGATATCAGCAGGGTACGTGTATTTCAGGGGTGCGCGTGAAATTACACACGCGATATCAGCAGGGTACTTGTATTACAGGGTGCAGGGGAAGTTACACACGTGACTTCCGCAGGGTACGTGTATTTAATGGGTGCGCGTGAAGTTCCACACGCGATATCAGCAGGGTACGTGTATTTCAGGGTGCAGGGGAAGTTACACACGCGATTCCATCAGGGTACGTGTATTTCGGGGTGCGCGTGAAGTTCCACACGCGATTCCATCAGGGTACGTGTATTACGGGGTGCGCGTGAAGTTCCACACGCGATAGCAGCAGGGTGCGTGTATTTCAGAGGTGCGCGTGAAGTTACACACGCGATATCAGCAGGGTACTTGTATTACAGGGTGCAGGGGAAGTTACACACGTGACTTCCGCAGGGTACGTGTATTTAATGGGTGCGCGTGAAGTTCCACACGCGATATCAGCAGGGTACGTGTATTTCGGGGTGCGGGGGAAATTCGACACGTGATTCCATCAGGGTACGTGTATCACAGGGGTGCGCGGGGAGCACCACACGTGAATTGCACGTGTGGGCCCTCCCAGGTGTTCCCTCTACACCCTCCACGGCACCTGCAGGTGGCTCACACCACAGGGGCCTACCCTGCACATGTCCTGCAGGCACCCCATCCACCATGGCCATGCCCGCCAGCCAACCCACATGTCAACTTGCACTACTGCCCACCAACGCATGTCCCCCTGCACCCCCAGCCACCAGGGGCACCCTCCACAGGCCCCCACCCATGTCTACCACCACCCCCACCCCCCAGCCACCCGGGGCAGCCTCCACCAGGCCCCAACCCATGTCTCCCAGCACCCACACCCCCCAGCACTGTGGGGCACCTGCCAGCAGGCCCCCACCCATGTCCAACTCATGTTCCCCACCACCCCCACCCCCCAGCACTGTGGGGCACCTGCCAGCAGGCCACCACCCATGTCTCCCAGCACCCCCACTCCCCAGCCACCAGGGGCACCAACCACCAGGCCCCCACCCATGTCTCCCACCACCCCCACCCCCCAGCAGTGCAGGGGCACCCACCACCAGGCCCCCACCCATGTCTCCCAGCACCCCCACCCTCCAGCCACCAGGGGCACAAACCACCAGGCCCCCACCCATGTCTTCCAGCACCCCCACCCCCCAGCCACCAGGGGCACCAACCACCAGGCCCCCACCCATGTCTCCCAGCACCCCCACCCCCCAGCCACCAGGGCACCTGCCAGCAGGCCCCCACCCATGTCAAACTCATGTTCCCCACCCCCCCACCCCCCAGCACTGTGGGGCACCTGCCAGCAGGCCCCCACCCATGCGCAACTCATGTTCCCCACCTCCCCACCCCCCAGCACTGTGGGGCACCTGCCAGCAGGCCCCCACCCATGTCTCCCAGCACCCCCACCCCCCCGCCACCAGGGGCAGCCTCCACCAGGCCCCCACCCATGTCTCCCACCACCCCCACCCCCCAGCAGTGCAGGGGCACCCCCCACCAGGCCCCCACCCATGTCTCCCAGCACCCCCACCCCCCAGCCACCAGGGGCAGCCTCCACCAGGCCCCCTCCCATGTCTCCCACCACCCCCACCCCCCAGCAGTGCAGGGGCACCCACCACCAGGCCCCCACCCATGTCTCCCACCACCCCCACCCCCCAGCCACCAGGGGCAGCCTCCACCAGGCCTCCACCCATGTCTCCCAGCACCCCCACCCCCCGCCACCAGGGGCAGCCTCCACCAGGCCCCCACCCAAGTCTCCCACCACCCCCACCCCCAGCAGTGCAGGGGCACCCACCACCAGGCCCCCACCCATGTCTCCCACCACTCCCACCCCCCAGCCTTCAGAGGCAGCATCCACCAGGCCCCCACCCATGTCTCCCACCACCCCCACCCCCACAGCAGTGCAGGGGCACCCACCACCAGGCCCCCACCCATGTCCAACTCATGTACCCCACCACCCCCACCCCCCAGCACTGTGGGGCACCTGCCAGCAGGCCCCCACTCATGTCTCCCACCACCCCCACCCCCCCAGCAGTGCAGGGGCAGCCCCCACCAGGCCCCCACTCATGTTCCCCACCACCCCCACCCCCCAGCACTGTGGGGCACCTGCCAGCAGGCCCCCAACCATGTCCAACTCATGTGCCCCACCACCCCCACCCCCCAGCACTGTGGGGCACCTGCCAGCAGGCCCCCACTCATGTCTCCCACCACCCCCACCCCCCCAGCAGTGCAGGGGCAGCCCCCACCATGCCCCCACTCATGTACCCCACCACCCCCACCCCCCAGCACTGTGGGGGCACCTGCCAGCAGGCCCCCACTCATGTCTCCCACCACCCCCACCCCTCCAGCAGTGCAGGGGCAGCCCCCACCAGGCCCCCACTCATGTTCCCCACCACCCCCATCCCCCAGCACTGTGGGGCACCTGCCAGCAGGCCCCCACCCATGTCCAACTCATGTACCCCACCACCCCCTCCCCCCAGCACTGTGGGGCACCTGCCAGCAGGCCCCCACTCATGTCTCCCACCACCCCCACCCCCCAGCAGTGCAGGGGCAGCCCCCACCAGGCCCCCACTCATGTACCTCACCACCCCCACCCCCCAGCACTGTGGGGCACCTGCCAGCAGGCCCCCACCCATGTCCAACTCATGTTCCCCACCACCCCCACCCCCCAGCACTGTGGGGCACCTGCCAGCAGGCCCCCACTCATGTCCAACTCATGTACCCCTGCACCCCCACCCCCCAGCACTGTGGGGCACCTGCCAGCAGGCCCCCACCCATGTCCAACTCATGTACCCCACCACCCCCACCCCCCTGCACTGTGGGGCACCCTCCACCAGGCCCCCACTCATGTCCCCTATCACCCCCACCCCCAGCAGTGCAGGGGCAGCCCCCACCAGGCCCCCACTCATGTCTCCCACCACCCCCCCCCCCAGCCACCATGGGCAGCCTCCACCAGGTCCTCACAATCCCCAATCATGTGCGTTATGGTCAGCCTACACAGCCAAAAAGCCCTACCAAGTAACCCATTCACCCACATGGAAATAGAAATTGCATGTTACACCCCCAATGTTCATAAAGCATATGAACCCATGTCCGTCACACACAATGGTTGCAATTGAATGGGAAAACACCCAACATGAAATGCATGAAACCAATGAGATGATACCACACAGTGAAGTATGGAAAAAAAATTGTATTAAAAAAAAAGAATGGAAATGAAATGAAACAAACTACAATGGCAAAGAAAAAAAGAGAAGCTGCATGTCCGTCTAAAAAAATGAAAACTCCAAATCCAAATCCAAAAAAATGTTGTCCAAAGTCACATCAAAAATAAAATCAATCCAATGGAGAACTATGCACAAAACATCCAAGGGTCCATGAGCCCAACTGAACAAAGGAAACCTACAAAAAACCCTAACTAAAATGCAACTATATACAAAAAGTGGAGCAGTGTCCGTCGACTCCAAATCATAATAAGAAACAAAGGAAACCTAAAACTAAAGAACTATATACAAAGGCAGCGGGCAAGTCCAGCGGCTCACTCCGTGGTGTTCCGGGCCAGGGCATCATCGAACTCCTGTTCGATGTCCCGGAGGCGGTCCTGTTCCATGGCCCCGAGGGTCCGCAGGGACGACGCTGTGTCCTCCTCCAACCCCCTGCGGATTGCCTCGAGGCACTTGGCCCGCCTCAGGGCCCTCCGCATGGAGTTCTCCGCCCTGACCATTGTGAGCCGCGCCTCTTCCGCCCGCCGCTGCTCCACACCTATCTGCTGGCCCAACCGCTGCCACACAGAAGACACACCCCGTCCTGGGTCAACCTGCCCTCCGGCCGATGCCTGCCCCTCCGATGTTGAAGGCCCCGAGCCTTCGTGGCTCCCACCACCTTGCTGCTGCTGCGTGTGCCTCTGCCCGTGCACTGCCTCCTGCTGCCTGCACATCCTCCGCCGGCTGGGGTGCAGTTGTTGATGTGGCCACCCCTGCTGGACGTCCGACTCCCGACTGTGGCAGGGATGCCTCCTCCCCCAGCCTGGCCGCACCGTCAGAGGCAGCTCCACAGGGCACCCAGGTGACTGATGGGTGGGAAGATGGCACAGAGGACGACTGGCGCGTAGGGGGTCCAGTTGAGGAGGGGGTCGGAGCAAGCCCCATCAGACGGAGGAATCCGGCCTGGGTGACCTGTCCCAGCAGGCTGATGTGGTCAACGAGCCATTCGAGATGACTGCAGTCTCTCCATGAAAAGACTGCAGGTCACCTCGCATGGCCCGTTGACGCAACGCCACACCAGCCAGGACAGGCTCAACCCGGACCTGGATAGCCACGTCCGCAGGCAGAGGAAGGCCAGTTGACGTCAGCTCATGCCCTGCCTGAAAACGGGTCTGGACGTAGGCATCCCTGCTGGTGCAAGATGATGCAGGGACAGGATCGGGGACAGGATTGCACACAGGCACCTCCGCGGCGGCCTGTGCTGCCTCCTGTCCCTGGTCCTGCACTGCACCACTAGCACCAGTGGGATCCCCACCTCCAGACCCCGTCTCTGGTGCTTGCATGGCCTTCTCCTCCACCAAACCCCCCACCAACCTGGATGACTCCGTGCCATCTTCCCCTGTTGGGCCCTGTGGGGTCTCAGCTGCCCCTTCTGCTGCCGAGGAGTCCAACTCCAACCTCCGCCTCTTGGACCTCCCCCCGGCAGCTGCGGCCTGGGACGCGGCACCAGACTCCTCACTCCCCGACGAGATGACAACACGGGAGGGGAGCCGGGCCTTGCGTCTCCGGCTGGCGGTGGGATCCCCGCCGCTGTGCTCCACAGCACCTTCTCCACCCTCTTCATCAGTTGACGCTGCAGACAGGGATAAACAAAACACAGGCATCAGGGCACTGTACAATGGACACATACACACATGACAGTTGCACATGAGTGGCATTGGCAAACCTCAGACATGTCATCACAATCCCCAACACACATGTCATTACAACTCGCACACATGAGCCATACCACAGCCATATCGCAACTGCCACCACCATCCATACACATACAACAGCATGAGCAGCCAAAGGTGAGCCAGACATCACATGCAACACAGGAAGTGCACCACACATGTACACACACCACCACACTTGCATGCATGTGTACACCTCTGCCAAGTGTCGCACTGTTCAGACGGGCATCCATGTCACATCTGCCAATCAGGCTTCCACATACCGCTGTCACATGCATCCAAGTTGCATCACTGTTGCACCCTTGTCAAATACACACACATGCACATGTACACAGTGCTGATACATGCAGCCGAAAACAACATAAATGCGTGACATCACGGACATGTCTACTTACATACACATTCATCCAAACATGTGTGCCCACACAACTGCATTTGGCATGCAAGCCTACACACACAAGCACCATCCATGTCTCACACATCACAGCCCTCGCATGTGTCAGCCCCACGGCCCTGTACACCCCCACCCATACTCGACCCCATACAAACAGATGTGCAACCTGCACACTACTGAATAATCACCACACGCACTGCTCACAATCAGGATGCATGTACACTCACCGCTCGTCTGTTCTCCCGACAAGTGGCCCCGGCGCCCCTTTGCATCCGCTGCCTTCAAGAGGTGCCGGGCCTTGTTCAGGGCCCTGGACCTGAAGTCCTCCCAGCGCTTCCTGACATGTTGTAAGTCGCGGACTTCCACCCCCTCCGCGTTGATGGCAGTCACGATGTCAGTCCAGATCCGAGTCCGTCCTTCCTTGTTGGCGCGGGAACCTCCGAAGAGGGCATCATACTGCCCCAGGACTTGCTCCACCAGGACACCAACTTCGGTGGCACTGAAGCTGGTGCCCCTCTGCCTCTCTGGCCGGGGGTTGTCAGTGGTCACAGATGGTGTTTGCCCTGACATGACAACCCCAGAGGCAGGAGTGGGTGGGCAACTGGGTCCTGGGGCTGGGCTGTGGAGCGATGGAATCCCAGTCGGGAGTCTTCGGTTCCAACAGGGGTGGTCACAGCAACAGCACCCCTGGCTGATGTGCAGGCAGCAAATGGCAGTGCACGTGGGCAGCAGGCAGTCAGGCAGCAGCAGATGGCAGGTGGGAGCGTGCTCGGGGCTCTGGGGGGCAGTAGTTCGGCCTTCTGGGCAGGAGCGTGGTCTTCCGTGTGGTTACGCATGGCCAGCTTGATATGGAGTGATTTGGCACGTGAAAAATCTGCACGTCAGCGTGTAATTCGAGGAAAGGCCCTTAGCGCGTAAGCATACGCATTTTCATTGGACAGAAGGCCCCTCAAGCGCAAGCGCCCCTGTGACGTGACGCGTACAGACGTGCATGGCCATTTCAGCGTGCGTGAAAAACTGCACGTCCGCGTGTAATACGAGGAAAGGGCCCATGCGCGTAAGCGTGCGTGGAAACTGCATGTCCGCGTGTAATACGAGGAAAGGCCCTTAGCGCGTATGCACGGCAGCACGCATATGCGATTTCATTGGACCAAAGGCCCTTAGCGCGTGAGCGCGTCCGTGACGTGACGCGCGCAGGTGTTACCCTCATTGCACGTGATGACAGAACACACGTGGATTTCCACCAATCACGTGTGAAAGTTCCCGGCACCCCGGAACACACGCACCCCGAAACACACGTACCCAGGCCAGTTGCGTGTACGCTCACTCCCCTCCGATCACACGCGATGACACTCGGACCGTATCAGAATACGGGAAACCCGCGCACGGCAAAAGACGTGCACAGGCGTCAACGCGTCTACCACACGAAGGCAGGCGGAAGCGTCCCCGCGCACAGCATAAAAGTGCGCGCAAACAACTAACGCGTATATACAGCTACGATGAATGCCCCATTTGTCGCTGGACTGATCGTGGGACACCGCAGGAGGAGGAGAATAGCCAGGGCACGCATTTTCGCACCACGGACAAGCCTTTTTGGGATGCCTGATGACCAGGTCCACGGCAGGTATAGGTTTCCACCCCATATCATCCTAGACCTGGTCAGGGAGTGGGAAGATGACCTCACATCCCCCACCCTTTGCTCCCAAGCATTGAGCCCCTTGGAGAAGCTGCTCAATGTCCTGCATTTTTTGGCCACTGGGTCATTTCAGCGGACCACTGCCATAGTGGGGGGCTCTCACAGGCCACGCAGTCACGCTGCCTACACCAGGTACTGGCAATCATGACAGCGCACCCCTCAGTCCGCAGGCACATATACATGCCCAGAACACCCGCAGAAAGGCAGGCCGTTGTCCTGGATTTTTACAGGGTGGCACACTTCCCCAAAGTGCTCGGTGCCATAGATTGCACCCATGTGGCCCTACGTCCACCTAGGGCCATTGAGCACATCTACCGAAACCGCAAGCACTGGCATACCATCAATGTACAGGTGGTATGTGATGCAAAGGGAATCATCACCTCTGTCTATGCAAACTACCCTGGCTCCACCCATGACAGTTTCATATACAGAATGTCCGCCCTGAGCCGGGCCCTGGAAGCTGGGCAGCATGGCGACACATGGCTCCTAGGTCAGTACAAATGCCCTTGAACATGCATGCAAGTCACACACAGACAAATATCCAAACCCTAATAATCTCAACTATTATCGCCTCCCCAGGGGACAGTGCCTACCCTCTGAGCAACCACATGATGATGCCAATCCGGAACCCCACCACACCACCCCAGGTAAGATACAACGCCGCCCATATTGCAACCAGGGGCATAGTGGAGCGCACATTCGGAGTGCTCAAGTCACGTTTCCGCTCCCTTGACCGCTCTGGTGGGCAACTACTCTATGCACCACCAGTAGTGTGCAGGATCATTGTGGCAGCATGTGTCCTGCACAATGTTGCAACACGGCAGGGCGTCCCGGTGGACATGGTGGTGCCCCCACATCCCCAACCACAGGCACAGGCGCTGCCCATGGGAGGGGACAGGGCACGTGGCGAGGAAGCCCGGACCCAGCTTGTGGCCACATTTTTCACCTAAACTCACACCCCTGCGGAGTGCACACAGGCCTGGCACATACCAGGTGACAATCGATGATGACAAAGAGACAGTTAACTGTCACAACCCTACCACCCTGAGAAAGTTGCCATGGAAGTGCCACATCGTCTGCATCCCTAGCTACTTAAACACAAGCTATCCTGTGTGACCAAAAGGCACACATATGACATATGACATGAAATGGGCCATACACAAGTATTCCAAGGCGCAATGAGGCAGGGAGGGGGGAACAAGGGAACACAGAGAACGGTACTACTAGGCCAGGTGTCATTGAGATTGTGCAAGTGCAGGGGTAGGGGGAATGGGAAAAGTGCAAGGGGAAGGGGGGGGGAGTCCAGTACAGGGGAAGTAGGCCAAAAAAATTATACATAGGTCTCCTGGTGGCAACTACAAAGGTAAGTGCAGACAAGTGCTGGGAAGGGAGGGCTGTAGGGATAGAGAGACAGTACTGCAGTGCAGGGGTTGCCAGGGAGGCAGTGCAAGTGGAGAGTGGCTGGGCCAGGGACCGAGGTCGGTGAGAGTGGCCCAGTTGCAGCTCCTGTGCAGTTCCAGTGGAGAATTCTGCAAGGGAGAGGCAGACAGTAAGCAGAAGCAAAGAGGAAGGTCTTGAGGTGCTTCCAGAACTGGAGATGGTTCCCCTCAAGTTCAAGTCAGGCCGGAAGTCTGTTCTAGGGGGAGGGCCCTGCTGCGGAGAGAAATCTACCCCCAGCTAGTTGCTCTGAGAAGCGGATGACCCGGACATGCAAGGTGTGCATCACACACACCTGCATAACAGGCCATGGCCATCACTGTCATGTCACTCAAACCCTCCCAAACATCAACATGACATGGCAAGCAATACCCATACACCAATGCAGTAACGATAAGGTACACATTGCCATGTCCAAAATGTACAGTGGCATCGGACACTGCTGCCTGACCCGGAATCAGATGAAATGACAGACCAACAAAATCTCCCACCCAAAATAAGTCATTTCCAAATGCATTACAACAGTCGTAGACGTAACATCACAATGAATGCCTGTCTACATGCACATTATGCATTGCAAATTCAACACTGCAGCTCATGTGTGCAGTGTCCTACTCCTGCATCACACTGCTCAGCGCACAGCACAGTGAACAACCATTGTGTGTGATGCACACCCTGAGCATCACATCTAAGTGACAGACCACGTCAAACATCAAATTAGGCATGTACTGGATCCATGATCGGTCACAGAACATGTGCTGCCGGGACACAGTGGGCACCAGAAGGCAAACAGTGTACACGTGGATATGCAAGGGTGGGAGTACATGTAGTGCATCAGAGTGCAAGTGTGTGGTCCTGCAAGGACATGCACTCCACATATGCATGTGCACTCAAGTGACCATCAGTGTTCCCTACACATCACATGTGAACATCCACCATGTGTACACCCCAGCATGTCAAACCACAACCATCCCCTTGCACCTGAAAGGAAAACACAACACATGAACAGGCATTGATCAGCAGAACACAACATGTACATAGGACACCACCATTACTATGTCAGAGTTCCCATCACACTGCAGGGCAAGGCAACTATCACTAACAACCCCCCGCCCCTCACAAATGACCATGACCCACTGAACAACTGCACCTGGGTCATGGAGCCTCCAAACCTCAATTCCACCTGGCCACAGGATCACCTTTACCCTTCGTCACCATCTCCCACCTTGTGTGTAAAAAGATGCCTGAACCCTCAGAATCCACACTCATTTCCAAAATCACAAAATCCAAGGCATAAAAAAGAACCCGAACACCCTCCAGTAGATGACTTGACGTAGCAGTACCTCACAAAGGCCAAGTACTACCACAATGATGCAACAACCAGGGTAGAACAGCAAAACAACGTCACAACAGGATGTGAGACATGTGTGGTACATGCCATAGGATGATGCACCATGAATGGATGTGTACTGTCACAGGTCCCCTGTACAGGCGCGGGAGTGTCACGAAACAACCACCCCCACCATGTCCCGGGTGCCTGCAAGGTCAAACTCACACAGGCCCCTGAGACCCTGGTGGGGAATGAGGTTCAGGGATATGCAGTCGGGACAGGTGTTGACACACTGGATGACTGGAATGAGCGGCAGGAGAGGGGAGGAGGAATGACACATGAAACTAGGGAATGCACGAAAATGTACAACCTGCATGAACACATACACTATCCAAACAAACTTGGACATCATTGTCATGGGCTTCTGTAGTCCAGGCTCAGGAGTGGTACGAACCAACCACCCCCTCTAGGGTTTTGGCGCCTGCAAGCTTGGGGCTTACACAGGCATCCGCAACCCCAGTGGGGAAAGAGGGTCAGGGAACGTTGCTTGGATAGGCACGGGAAGCAGGAACACCGGGTAGAGGGTACAGGTTTCAAAATTGCATAGGATCACGGGTGAATAGGGAGAAAAAAACATACCAAATGGAACCACACATACATCCATGCATCAGTACACTCCCCAGCAAGCCTATGCAGAGCAGTTCGAAAGAAAAACAACAAGACACTTAGCTCTGGTTTTGAGTGCTGGCCTCCTGCCTGCGCACTCTCAGGTCCGGTTACAGGAGCACTGCAATGCTGCAAAGAGAGACACAGTCAACAACCTGTACGTGCCAATTGCACAATACCACAACACCAAACATGCCCCACAGCAACAGACTACTCTACAAACAGACAATCTGTGGTTGATGCTTCGTACCCATATATGACATCACCCCTGTGACGGGTCATACACAGTCAATGCAGTAAGGCAGCCGCTACTGGGTGCGTGGCTAATGGAACACCAATGTGTCACAATTCACACAACATGCAATGTTCCCTGGGTAAGCAGACAGACCCATATAGCAAGCCATGACTACAGAGCAAGTTGCGTACCACCATGACCGAAACAAAGTTGCCAGTGCATTTATCATGAAGTACGTGGAAAAGACATGCACTGCACCCGAGTATGTCCCTTGCTGTATGTCCCTGTGAGCTGCCCCTTTCCATGTCTCGGAAGGCTACATGGTTGATACAAGTGCCTCAATGGACCTTGGTGTACCGAAGGGTATGTGCCACTGCCCCTGCATGTGTCCCAGACAACCCTACTATCAGCAGCCATCAGTCCACATACACATCTGAGCTGCATTGCGTGCTTCAACACCAATATACGTCTAAGCTCACCCTCAGTGCTGTGACTAAGCCTGCATGTGCAACTCACCTGGTGCAAGCTTTGCTGTGTCGTGGCCCCCCTGTGATGCTCACCTTCCCTGGAGTTCCTTGGAACATGTCAGCAGTTCTAGGATGTGGGTCTGCAATCACTGTGCCTCTGCTTCTGCACACATGTGCATGTGGGCACCAACAAACGGGTCCAGAATACCGTCGTCCAATGGGCCATGTCTGCTGGCAAAGGTGCTCTGGAGGCTCATCCCCCTGCAGAAAGGGCATGAAACACATGATTAATGCTTCAAAGTCATCTGTGTGTGTCTCATCAGGCATCTCATTACTTGACCATGTCAGAGAGTCACATCACAAATCACACCATCAGTCCGTCTTTCACCTCCAAAGTGTGGAACACTATCTACAGCATGAATGGCAACAAGCACATGTACAGGAAAGATATGAAACATACTACACAATGCATAGCAATCAATGTCCACATTAATCATGACACACCCCATCTAGCAAAAGCTGAACAGTGGACAATGACACCTAAATCATCCCCACTAGGGGTGTCAACACAAGTCACACAGCACCAGACATGCCACAGATATGACAGTCCAAAGCCCTTGTGTAAAATGCTGTAACACCGAACCATCCTTGCGAGCCCATGGATAAGGGAGGCAGGAGTGGCATATGTGAGTCAAGGAACCCAAGCAGCAAACACATACACAAGACAACCATGAAGGGCCCAGCTGGAACAGACAGTGGATGCCTTCAAAAGCCACAAAGCACCGCACCATCACATGAAAGCACAATAGACTAGCAATTTTAAACTAAATCAACTATTAACTAATTACACTAACTATGGAAAACCTACATTACCTATTTAAACTAACTATCAAACAGAAACTTAACTAACTAAACTAAAAAAAATGGCCACATACGACCCGGGGGGGAGGGGAGGCACCCAGGAGGGGGGAGGTACAGGGTGCTGCTCAACATCCACATGCGATGATGCTGAGCCAAAAAAAAAATCCTCCATGGGCTGAACGCCTGCACAGCACGACCTATGTGGGAGATAGATGGTCGTCCGAGTCTGGCTCATCCTGGAAAGGAGGACGTGGCACAGTAGCCTGGCCACGCCTAGCCGCAGCTTGCCCCTCGTCGGCAGCAAGTCTGCCGGACGGGTGAGCCTGGTTCTGTGTGGCGATGTGACATAGGTCTGCATGCAGAACCTCCCGTGTTACACGTGCTTCCTCTTACACGGTAGCACGTGTAACACAGAGTTCCTCCTGCAAGGCCTGGCTGGACAACCGCTGCACCTCCCGGCAAGCCTGTAGCTCAGCCGAGATGGTACGCTCAAGCTGTCCAAACCTCTCCTCTGCCCGCTGCCTCTGGGACATCATAAGGACACCCAGAGTGGATCTGAGGGAAGCATACTCCTCCCTCAGGGCATCCATGTGCGCCTCTGCGTGAGCAGCAATTGCTTGACGCAGAGACAACATTTCAGCCTGGCGTGCCCTGTCTGAGGCCGCCATGCCCAGCCAGAGTGAGCGGGCCGTGCCGACTGCTGCTGGAGAAGCACCTGCCTAGCAGGGGGGAGCACAGATCGGGCCACACACTCCATGCTCTCAGCGATGTTCTCCATTGCTGCCCCCTGCCATTCGGAATTGGCAGTCATGTCTTGCTCCCACTCAATATACAGCGGTTGCGCGCGGCGACCTCGTTGCCGGGCTTGACCCCTGCGGGACCCAAGGACCGGGGGTCCTCGCTGTGTTGGCACCGCCTGCGGCTGCACGACTACATGCCCCCGTCGACGTGATGTCCCAGGCACATCAGTGACTGGTGTGGAGGGTGACCCTGCGTCCCGATCCACCACGGGCGGAGGAACCAAGACTGTCTGATCCCTCAGTGCAGGTGTCGCAGACAGAGGAGTGTCCACATCAGAATCACTCACCCCTGACACATGGACTTGATGGTCATCCAACTCAACATGGACGTCAGAGTCGTCATCAAGGCTGGACTCATAAGCAGCCAGAGACAAGATGGACTGCAGCACTTGGGGGTTTTCGTGGCCTACCACCCCACGACCCCCACTAGTGCCAGGTTGATGTGGTGTTACCAACCCTGTGTCTGGCATGACAACACCATCCTCTGCCTCCATTGCGTCATCACCTGAAAAATAGAGAGAAAAAGGTCAATACACATGTCAGAAGCACACGACATACACACACACCGACAGCAAAGGCATCCGGTAGACATGTGACACACAACATATGACCTGGCATGCATGCTGGGTCTACTTTGAATAGCTTCTGAGATCAGACCTGTTGAAAGGTGGCAGTTTCCATGGAAGTGGGTCTATGCAGTGCAGAAAATGTGTACGCCACTCACTGCCTACATGTACAAGCACTACATGGTGTGTGCCAGGAAATGTGAAGGCAGTGCAATGTCAAATTCAGACATCACGTGCATTGTGCACTCAATGTGTACCATGTCTAGAAGCCAAGCACCCCTCCACCCCAGTACCAAAGCAGGGATGCCTAGCATGGTATCAGAAGGCTGACCATACACCTGTGTATTGACAGGCAGTGTTGACTGGCATCAACAGCTTAATGTGATTCAAATTACAACACTGCAAATGATGCTGGGACAGTGGGCAGGACACATGATGGTAACTCCGGAAGCCGCCCACGTGTGAAGAAGACACAACAAGAGTTGGACAGAGTCATTGGCCATTGAACAGGCTGAGGCCTGTGAGCCACACAGATTGTCAGAGCCTAAACATGTGTGCAACGCAGGACTGAGCCACAGTTGACATGGGAAGGCTGATGAGATGGCAGGCAATGTATGTAACCAAGGACTTATATTACAGTGATCATCCAGTAAAGGACACATAGGGGCATGCGTGAAATGCACATGGAGCATGAATGGGCACTCATGTCCCTGCGGGACATCTGACCCATGCACAGTACAAGTGAGATACCCTGCATCAAGTACTAAGGCTGTACCACACGGCATATGTCTGGCAGATTCTACGCTGGAAGTTAGCATCTACACAGGACACATGAACAAGAAAGTACACATTGGCAAGATTGAAGCAGACCAGTGCAAAGGTGGAACTGGGGTGCAGAGTGGCGGAGGAGGGGCAAGGGAGCATGCCTACATGGAGTCCCGCATGCAGGCAGAGGAGACATGCATGACGGTAGCATTGCATTACTTACACATCAGAACCATGTACACGTCACATGTAGCAGCAATCATGCACAACACATCCCACAAGTGAAACACACATGTCCTCAACAAACACGCATCAACACTCACTGGACTGGGCATCAAAGTCCAGCTTCTCTCCCACTCCTTCGACCAATTCAGGTGGTATGAACTCCGCAACGAGAGCCTCATGCGGAGTGAGTTCTTCCTCCTCTGGTGCAGGCCCACCGCCAGTCACCAGAGTCAAGTTGTAATTTGAGGCACGCTTGGCCTTAGTGCTGCGCTTGATGTCATTCCAGCGCTTTTTGCACTCCTGCGCCGTGCGCACCTCATGGCCGAATGAACTGACATGTTCCGCAACATGCTTCCAGTGGGTGTCATGTTGGGCAGCCGTGGTCTGACTATTGGCACCCACTAGCATGTCACGGCTGTGGCCCCGCACGTAGTCCATGAGGAAGTCCAGTTCCTGCTTACAGAAAAGCTTCTTCCTCGACGTGCAGGAGGTCGTGGCTGTGTGTGGGGTCCCAGCCTGTGCTGCAGGTGCAACCTTCCTCCTCTTGGACTGTGGCGCAGACCCTGGCTGGCTAATGCCGCCCTGACCAGTATGGCGAGTGGGTTCGGTGGATTGAGCCAAGGGAGTGGCAGGTGGAGGGATGACCAAAGGCCTGACTTGTGTCAGTGGCAGCTGGGTGCCCACTAATGGACCCTGCGCAGCAACATCAGCTGTGGCAGGGTCGTTGGCCGCAACGGTCCTGGTTGGCAGACTCACAACCGGGGTGCTGTTGGGTGCATCTGCCCCTGCACTTGCCAACACCCGGCTGTTCGGGGCAGCAGATGACATGACTGCCCCAGGGACACGTGTCTTGGTCTGAGCAGCCCGGCCTGCCCCTATGGTTTCCCCCCTGGCCTGTTGGAGATGTACCAAGGGCTCTTTAAGTGCCAACGCAGCCTGCGCTGGCAGACCCTGAGCCTAGGTGGCGGTGTCCACAGCTGCACCTGCAGCTACCACTACCCTTGGGCCCGTGGCAGTCGATGGAACGGACTGCCGGGTCATACGGGTGCCAGTGCCAGATGCAGGAGCTGCATCCCCCGGAACCACAGGGGGTGGTGGCATGGCTGCACCGACACATGGCACAACATTGTGCTCAAGTGGCGCACCCATGCCTCTTCCCCCTCTGTGGCTGCCCTGGACACCCTGGAGTCCCCCTACTCCCTGGTCACCACGGCCATGTCCCCGACCACGCCCGCCACGAGGAGTATGCCCAGCTGAGTCGCCCCTCACCTTTGGTGGCCTCCCAACCATGGCACAGATGTAGTAGTGCTGGCACAGATGGAGTGGTGCCAATGGGAGGTGTACACCACAATTGACCTGGGCAATTGGGGTGAAGGGGGTGGGAAGCAAGATGTTAACAGCCCCCCTGCACCTGCAAGGCTGTATGTGACCCCGGTGATGTGGTGACGGGTCACGCAACGCTCAGGCACCCCAAAACTGCAGTAAAAGCGTGCACGCAACCCTGCAGCCTACGTGCGTGGATTCAACCTCCCGCAGTACGCGGTGGCACCCAGTAACACGAATTACGCGTACGCGTGGGGCACGCAGGCTACTATGACATCAAAAATGGGTGCGATACACAGGGGCACCCGCAGAGGGAAAAAGAGCGTGTGCGACTCACCATCTGACTAGCGCGATGCAGAAAAACACGCGTAGCCAATACCCCCGCCAAAAGAAGAGATACGTCCTTGATAGCTGTGAAGTTGTGATGGCGCGCGAAACAACAGGAAGCAGCAACACACGTCGGTCTCCACGAAAGGCACGTATAGCGAACTGCTGGGCCCGCTCACCTTTAACCCGTGCTGAGGAAAAACCACGCGCGCGTCACGTCACTTACGCGCATGGGCCCTTTCCTCGTATTGCACGCGGACGTGCAGTTTCCACAAGCGCTTACGCGCATGGCCCTTTCCACGTATTACACGCTGACGTGCAGTTTCCACACGCGCTTACGCGCATGGCCCTTTCCACGTATTACACGCGGACGTGCAGTTTTTCACGCGCGCTGAAATGGCCATGCACGTCTGTACGCGTCACGTCACAGGGGCGCTTGCGCTTGAGGGGCCTTCTGTCCAATGAAAATGCCTATGCGTGCAGATGCGCTTACGCGCTAAGGGCCTTTCCTCGAATTACACGCTGACGTGCAGATTTTTCACGTGCCAAATCACTCCGTATCAAGCTGGCCACACGTAAGCACACGGAAGACCACGCTCCTGCCCAGAAGGCCGAACTACTGCCATCTGCTGCTGCCTGACTGCCTGCTGCCTACGTGCACTGCAATTTGCTGCCTGCACATCAGCCAGGGGTGCTGTTGCTGTGACCACCCCTGCTGGAACCGAAGACTCCCGACTGGGATTCCATCGCTCCACAGCCCAGCCCCAGGACCCAGTTGCCCACCCACTCCTGCCTCTGGGGTTGTCATGTCGGGGCAAACACCATCTGTGACCACTGACAACCCCCGGCCAGAGAGGCAGAGGGGCACCAGCTTCAGTGCCACCGAAGTTGGTGTCCTGGTGGAGCAAGTCATGGGGCAGTATGATGCCCTCTTCGGAAGTTCCCGCGCCGACAAGGAAGGACGGACTCGGATCTGGACTGACATCGTGACTGCCATCAACGCGGAGGGGGTGGCAGTCCGCGACTTACAACATGTCAGGAAGCGCTGGGAGGACTTCAGGTCCAGGACCCTGAACAAGGCCCGGCGCCTCTTGAAGGCAGCGGATGCCAAGGGGCGCCGGGGCCACTTGTCGGAAGAACAGATGAGGGTCCTGGAACGCATATCCCCAGCGCTCCACGTCCAGGTCCTAGAGAAGCAGACCCGTCTGGAGTCGAGCGGTGAGTGTACATGCATCCTGATTGTGAGCAGTGCGTGTGGTGATTATTCAGTAGTGTGCAGGTTGCACATCTGTTTGTATGGGGTCGAGTATGGGTGGGGGTGTACAGGGCCGTGGGGCTGACACATGCGAGGGCTGTGATGTGTGAGACATGGATGGTGCTTGTGTGTGTAGGCTTGCATGCCAAATGCAGTTGTGTGGGCACACATGTTTGGATGAATGTGTATGTAAGTAGACATGTCCGTGATGTCACGCATTTATGTTGTTTTCGGCTGCATGTATCAGCACTGTGTACATGTGCATGTGTGTGTATTTGACAAGGGTGCAACAGTGATGCAACTTGGATGCATGTGACAGCGGTATGTGGAAGCCTGATTGGCAGATGTGACATGGATGACCGTCTGAACAGTGCGACACTTGGCAGATGCATGCAAGTGTGGTGGTGTGTGTACATGTGTGGTGCACTTCCTGTGTTGCATGTGATGTCTGGCTCACCTTTGGCTGCTCATGCTGTTGTATGTGTATGGATGGTGGTGGCAGTTGCGATATGGCTGTGGTATGGCTCATGTGTGCGAGTTGTAATGACATGTGTGTTGGGGATTGTGATGACATGTCTGAGGTTTGCCAATGCCACTCATGTGCAACTGTCATGTGTGTATGTGTCCATTGTACAGTGCCCTGATGCCTGTGTTTTGTTTCTCCCTGTCTGCAGCGTCAACTGATGAAGAGGGCGGAGAAGGTGCTGTGGAGCACAGCGGCGGGGATCCCACCGCCAGCCGGAGACGCAAGGCCCGGCTCCCCTCCCGTGTTGTCATCTCGTCGGGGAGTGAGGAGTCCGGTGCCACGTCCCAGGCCGCAGCTGCCGGGGGGAGGTCCAAGAGGCGGAGGTTGGAGTTGGACTACTCGGCAGCAGAAGGGGCAGCTGGGACCCCACAGGGCCCAACAGGGGAAGATGGCACGGAGTCATCCAGGTTGGTGGGGGGTTTGGTGGAGGAGGAGGCCGTGCAAGCACCAGAGACGGGGTCTGGAGGTGGGGATCCCACTGGTGCTAGTGGTGCAGTGCAGGACCAGGGACGGGAGGCAGCACAGGCCGCCGCGGAGGTGCCTGTGTGCAATCCTGTCCCCGATCCTGTCCCTGCATCATCTTGCACCAGCAGGGATGCCTATGTCCAGACCCGTTTTCAGGCAGGGGATGAGCTGACGTCAACTGGCCTTCCTCTGCCTGCGGACGTGGCTATCCAGGTCCGGGTTGAGCCTGTCCTGGCTGGTGTGGCGTTGCGTCAACGGGCCATGCGAGGTGACCTGCAGTCTTTTCATGGAGAGACTGCACGTCATCTCGAATGGCTCGTTGACCACGTCAGCCTGCTGGGACAGGTCACCCAGGCCGGATTCCTCCGTCTGATGGGGCTTGCTCCGACCCCCTCCTCAACTGGACCCCCTACGCGCCAGTCGTCCTCTGTGCCATCTTCCCACCCATCAGTCACCTGGGTGCCCTGTGGAGCTGCCTCTGACGGTGCGGCCAGGCTGGTGGAGGAGGCATCCCTGCCACAGTCGGGAGTCGGACGTCCAGCAGGGGTGGCCACATCAACAACTGCACCCCAGCCGGCGGAGGATGTGCAGGCAGCAGGAGGCAGTGCACGGGCAGAGGCACAGCAGCAGCAGCAAGGTGGTGGGAGCCACGAAGGCTCGGGGCCTTCAACATCGGAGGGGCAGGCATCGGCCAGAGGGCAGGTTGACCCAGGACGGGGTGTGTCTTCTGTGTGGCAGCGGTTGGGCCAGCAGATAGGTGCGGAGCGGCGACGGGCGGAAGAGGCGTGGCTCATAATGGTCAGGGCGGAGAACTCCATGCGGAGGGCCCTGAGGCGGGCCGAGTGCCTCGAGGCAATCCGCAGGGGGTTGGAGGAGGACACGGCGTCGTCCCTGCGGACCCTCGGGGCCATGGAACAGGACCGCCTCCGGGACATCGAACAGGAGTTCGATGATGCCCTGGCCCGGAACACCACGGAGTGAGCCGCTGGACTTGCCTGCCGCCTTTGTATATAGTTCTTTAGTTTTAGGTTTCCTTTGTTTGTTCTTATGATTTGGAGTCGACGGACACTGCTCCACTTTTTGTATATAGTTGCATTTTAGTTAGGGTTTTTTGTAGGTTTCCTTTGTTCAGTTGGGCTCATGGACCCTTGGATGTTTTGTACATAGTTCTTCATTGGATTGATTTTATTTTTCATTTGGACTTTGGACAACATTTTTTTGGATTTGGATTTGGTGTTTTTATTTTTTTACACGGACATGCAGCTTATGTTTTTTTCATTGCCATTGTAGTTTGTTTCTTTTCATTTGCATTCTTATTTTTTTTAATACAATTTTGTTTTCATACTTCACTGTGTGGTATCATCTCATTGGTTTCATGCATGTCATGTTGGGTGTTTTCCCATTCAATTGCAACCATTGTGTGTGACGGACATGGGTTCTTTTGCTTTATGAACATTGGGGGTGTAACATGTAATTTCCATTTCCATGTGGGTGAATGGGTTACTTGGTAGGCCTTTTTGGCTGTGGAGGCTGACCATAACGCACATGATTGGGGATTGTGAGGACCTGGTGGAGGCTGCCCATGGTGGCTGGGGGGTGTGGGTGATAGGGGACATGAGTGGGGGCCTGGTGGGGGCTGGCCATGGTGGCTGGGGTGTGGGGGTGGTGGGAGACATGGGTGGGGGCCTGGTGGTTTGTGCCCCTGGTGGCTGGGGGGTGGGGGTGCTGGGAGACATGGGTGGGGGCCTGGTGGTTGGTGCCCCTGGTGGCTGGGGGGTGGGGGTGCTGGGAGACATGGGTGGGGGCCTGGTGGATTGTGCCCCTGGTGGCTGGGGGGTGGGGGTGCTGGGAGACATGGGTGGGGGCCTGGTGGAGGCTGCCCCTGGTGGCTGGGGGGTGGGGGTGGTGGGAGACATGGGTGGGGGCCTGGTGGTGGGTGCCCCTGCACTGCTGGGGGGAGGGGGTGGTGGGAGACATGGGTGGGAGCCTGGTGGAGGCTGCCCCTGGTGACTGGGGGGGTGGGGGTGGTGGGAGACATGGGTGGGGGCCTGGTGGTGGGTGCCCCTGCACTGCTGGGGGGTGGGGGTGGTGGGGAACATGAGTTGGACATGGGTGGGGGCCTGCTGGCAGTTGCCCCACAGTGCTGGGGGGTGGGGGTGGTGGGGAACATGAGTTGGACATGGGTGGGGGCCTGCTGGCAGGTGCCCCACAGTGCTGGGGGGTGGGGGTGCAGGGGTACATGAGTTGCACATGGGTGGGGGCCTGCTGGCAGGTGCCCCACAGTGCTGGGGGGTGTGGGTGCTGGGAGACATGGGTGGGGGCCTGGTGGAGGCTGCCCCTTTTGGCTGGGGGGTGGGGGTGGTGGGAGACATGGGTGGGGGCCTGGTGGAGGCTGCCCCTGGTGGTGGGGGGATGGGGGTGCTGGGAGACATGGGTGGGGGCCTGGTGGAGGCTGCCCCTGGTGGCTGGGGGGTGGGGGTGGTGGGAGACATGGGTGGGGGCCTGGTGGTGGGTGCCCCTGCACTGCTGGGGGGTGGGGGTGGTGGGAGACATGGGTGGGGGCCTGGTGGAGGCTGCCCCTGGTGGCTGGGGGGTGGGGGTGCTGGGAGACATGGGTGGGGGCCTGGTGGTGGGTGCCCCTGCACTGCTGGGGGGTGGTGGTGGTGGGAGACATGGGTGGGGGCCTGGTGGAGGCTGCCCCTGGTGGCGGGGGGGTGGGGGTGCTGGGAGACATGGGTGGGGGCCTGCTGGCGGGTGGGGAGGTGGGGAACATGAGTTGCGCATGGGTGGGGGCCTGCTGGCAGGTGCCCCACAGTGCTGGGGGGTGGGGGGGTGGGGAACATGAGTTTGACATGGGTGGGGGCCTGGTGGTGGGTGCCCCTGCACTTCTGGGGGGTGGGGGTGGTGGGAGACATGGGTGGGGGCCTGGTGGTGGGTGCCCCTGCACTGCTGGGGGTGGGGGTGGTGGGGAACATGAGTTGAACATGGGTGGGGGCCTGCTGGCAGGTGCCCCACAGTGCTGGGGGGTGGGGGTGCAGGGGTACATGAGTTGCACATGGGTGGGGGCCTGCTGGCAGGTGCCCCACAGTGCTGGGGGGTGTGGGTGCTGGGAGACATGGGTGGGGGCCTGGTGGAGGCTGCCCCTGGTGGCTGGGGGGTGGGGGTGGTGGGAGACATGGGTGGGGGCCTGTGGAGGGTGCCCCTGGTGGCTTGGGGTGCAGGGGGACATGCGTTGGTGGGCAGTAGTGCAAGTTGACATGTGGGTTGGCTGGGGGGCATGGCCATGGTGGATGGGGTGCCTGCAGGACATGTGCAGGGTAGGCCTCTGTGGTGTGAGCCACCTGCAGGTGCCGTGGAGGGTGTAGAGGGAACACCTGGGAGGGCCCACACGTGCAATTCACGTGTTGTGCTCCCCGCGCACCCCTTTAATACACGTACCCTGATGGAATCACGTGTCGAACGTCCCCCGCACCCCGAAATACACGTACCCTGATGGAATCGCGTGTGGAACTTCCCGCGCACCCCTGGAATACACGTACCCTGCTGATTTCGCGTGTGTAACTTCCCCTGCACCCTGAAATACACGTACCCTGCTGATATCGCGTGTGGAACTTCACGCGCACCCCTGAAATACACGTACCCTGCGGAAATCGCGTGTGTAACTTCCCCTGCACCCTGAAATACACGTACCCTGCTGATATCGCGTGCGGAACTTCACGCGCACCCCTGAAATACACGTACCCTGCGGAAATCGCGTGTGTGACTTCCCCTGCACCCTGAAATACACGTACCCTGCTGATATCGTGTGTGGAACTTCACGCGCACCCCGAAATACACGTACCCTGATGGAATCGCGTGTGGAACTTCCCGCGCACCCCTGAGATACGCGTACCACGATGAAATCGCGTGTGTAACTCCACCTGCACCCTGAAATACACGTACCCTGATGGAATCGCGTGTGGAAATTCCCGCGCACCCCTGAAATACACGTACCATGATGAAATCGCGTGTGTAACTCCACCTGCACCCTGAAATACACGTACTCTGATGGAATCGCGTGTGGAAGTTCCCGCGCACCCCTGGAATACACGTACCCTGATGGAATCGCGTGTGGAACTTCACGCGCACCCCGAAATACACATACCCTGATGGAATTGCGTGTGGAACTTCACGCGCACCCCGAAATACACGTACCCTGATGGAATCGCGTGTGGTACTTCCCGCGCACCCCTGAGATACGCGTACCCTGCTCGCTCGGGCCCAATCGCATGTGGAAATTCCCGCGCACCCCTGAAATACACGTACCATGATTAAATCGCGTGTGTAACTCCACCTGCACCCTGAAATACACGTACCCTGCTGATATCGCGTGTGGAACTTCACGCGCACCCCGAAATACAGGTACCCTGATGGAATCGCGTGTGGAACTTCACGCGCACCCCGAAATACACGTACCCTGATGGAATCGCGTGTGGAACTTCACGCGCACCCCGAAATACACGTACCCTGATGGAATCGCGTGTGGAACTTCCCGCGCACCCCTGAGATACGCGTACCCTGCTCGCACAGGCACTATTGCTGTATGTTGCCACTTTTGTAATGCGCAGGGACGCTACCGCCTGCCTTCGTGTGGCGGCCGTGTTTGGGCTTGTGCGTGTCTTTCGCTGTGCGTGGCTTTGCCCTATTCGATTCCATGAATACGTGTGGTTCGGGTGCGTGTGGGCGTTCCGTCTGCTTCCCTGCAGTACATCCCCAGTTACGCCCTTGTTTTCGCGAGTTGTTCCCCATTCCGCGCGTTACGCCCCGTGTTCCACCCACTTTCTAGTGTATGCGCAGAGGTTGTGCGCTTTCACTGTGCGCGTCGCGCACGTCTTTCGGGATGTTGCAGTGACGTGTGTGCCATGCACGGGTTTGGCGCACATCCCGAGGAAGACACGCGCAGGGACTTCCATGAATCGCACACGTGCGCGTGCGCCTGTTTTTTTCCGCTTGCGCCTGCTTGCGCGTAGATTTTCGGCGCACGTTTGTTCCATGAATCGGCCCCTAAGTGTCTCCCAGAAACTAATACTCTATCACCGAACCACATTGATGAAGTGCCAATGGAGCCTATCTATTTGACCCTAAGTGAGCGGTTAAATATTATATAAGCGAAAAAAAAGTCATCTCTACAATCGGCTTGTAATAATGAATCTCGACGTCCAAATGGAGATCGATGAGTCGAGCAACAACTTATTTCGAATAAACAAATAAGTGGTACTAGCCCAAACAATGCTAGACAGGAATCAGGAGAAAGATCATATCCAAAGCAAAGTTGGGTTTCAAAAACACAAAAAATACAACAATTATCAAAAAAAACAATAAAGACAACGAATTATTGTTTGATTCTGGAGCAGATCCTAAAAGGGAAAGACAAATTAATTTTTAATCGTAGAACCGTCTTTCAAATATTCAACCATATACCTCAATTGAGATCAATTGCCTCCGAAGATATTAAGACCGTTGAATTTGTCACCGAGAATCTAATGGATGTTGTAAAACTTCACATCCACTCGAGAATTGTGAGAGACCTGCTGCTGTCCAACAGCTCTGACTTGAATTGCCTAGGCTTCGATCTGTCCGAATCTCAGGATGGGGACCCGGTCCGATCGTATATTTCTAGTGTGAGTTCAGGAAATTACTGTTTAAAAAAATCTAATTATCAAGCTCAGACTTTCCGGCAATATGAGATTCATTGTCAACAGGGGAAATCGGACTCTTCTGATCATGTAACGGCTGTGAATGAAAGCCAAACTCTTTACGAAATCCGTCTTAGACCAGAGGAACGTGATGTAATCAAAATCACTTTCGCACCTGAATTGACCACTGAGATGGAAAGCATGGATTCAAAGAAACTAGGTGTCCACATGGAGAAAGATTCCTGGTCTTGGCTAGCTGGTGCGCTAAATACCAACCTGGACAAATAATGCCGGAAGAAGCGTCCAGAACGGACCCTAAGGATTGGATCTCGGAACACCAGAGGGTTTGCTCATTTCTTTAATACTTTCCCAAATGAACTCAAACAGCTGGATGTAATTTGTCTCCAGGAAACATGGGTGAGGGAATGCCCTGTTGTTACAAATTACGAAATTGCCTTTAACCCGGCAGTGAAACTGTCGAAAGGACGACCAAAAGCAGGCTTAATTACATTAATCAAGAGCGGAACACATATGATCATGAGATCTTCGAAAATAATTTCGCCGTATATTCAAGTCACCACGATTGAGGTCGGTCCCGAGGAAAATTGCAAAAAAGAGCAATTTGCCATTATAAATCTTTATTGGCAACATGATGCCTCAGACGAATTAGATTTTTTTGATCAAATATGTGTTCTGATCGACGCGCCACAAAGTGACGAAGCCAAACACCATATAATACTATGTGGCGACTTAAATATGGCCTCCCTTCACTTTGCTGATGCTAATCAAACTGCCATTAAACCAGCTGTGACCAGATGCACACATTATAAAAATCTCATGGGTCGAAGAAATGGACATAAGGAGGATGTCCCTCTTGAATGGAAACATAAGTGGGGACATACCTCTGCAATTTACATGGAGCAACGGAAAGCATCATTCAATCGTGGACTATTTTTACGTGTCGGAATCAATCCTTGAAGAGTTCCCTTTCCTTAACATTGTGGAAATGAAACAAAGCGACCATAATCTGGTGATAGCCACTATAGACGGAATTGATCGAATAACCAGAGAGCATTGGCGAACTCCATTTACTGTTGAACCAGGTAGAAACAGAATTCGATGGAATGAAGGAAAAATCATAAAAATGTCTAATACCAAAGAAAACACGTATAAAGAAGATGTGGTCACAAACGAAGAATACACCACATTGTTTGATCAATATGCAGAGATCGTGTGCGGTCCAACAAAGACCAAGCTTATCCATAAACATAAGTACGATCCAAAGATAGTTGTAAAGAAACGAGAGCTGCGAAAAATCCATCGACAACTAAAAACAGAAGGAAAGCCAGAATGGTGGATTGAATTTGATAAAACCAAAAAATCCTATAAAAATTGGCTAAAATTGCACAAACAGAACATGTTACAAGAAGATGCTGAAGCAATCTTAAATCTTATGACAAACAGAAATTTAGCCAAATATTGGGAGGCTATAAATAAAACGGAAGCTCCCCAAAAAGCGCTTCTCTCAAGTTTAGTACCAGAGGCACTATGGATAAAGTATTTTTCAGACTTGTTCGCAAAACAAACTAACAACAGCTACGAACTAGCAGAAGCTAAAAAAGATTGAGAGCTCCAAATTACCGAACAAGATATGCTAATGAATATACAAAAACTTAGTGCCTCAAGAGCCCCAGGTCCTGATGGGCTTACCAACTACCTCCTAAAAGAACACCCTGAAGCTTGGTCAAAGTTCTGTTTTAATCTGTTCCAGAACCTACAAAATAAAAAAAGAGTTCCAACTTCGTGGAAGATGGGTATCATAGTGCCCATATTTAAAAAAGGAGATAGAAGCCAGCCAGGAAACTTCAGACCAATTGCTCTCCTGGACGTACTAGGTAAAATCTTTGCAAGGCAGATTTTAAATCATTTGATCAAATGGATAAACGAATCAAAGAACTTTGATATCAAGCAAACTGGGTTCGTGAAAGGAGTCGGTTGCTCCTTAAATCTGCTGATGCTTAACATTTTGAAAATGGAAGCAATTAAGAACAACAAGAAGGTTTACGTAGCATTTGTTGACTTGGCTTGTGCCTTTGACAGTGTGGATAGACAGATCCTATGGAGAAAACTTGAGCACCAAGATTGCCCAGGAAATCTTCTAACACCAATACACGAATATCATTCAGAAACATCAATACGCATAAGGCTAAACCAGGCCGGTTTGCTCTCCTCTTCAATCTTAACATCACGAGGGTTTAAGCAGGGCTGCCCGTTGGGGGCAACTCTGTTCAATTTCCTAATTTCCGACGTAGATGAAGCGTTGTCAGAAGTCCGATCCTTTCCTCCTAAGATAAATGAAAGAGCTCTTCACCATATGGCCTATGCTGACGATATGGTTATCTTAGACCAAACACCGATTGGACTGCAGCGAAAACTAACAGCATTAGAAATCTACATGGAAAGAAACAGACTAACAATTAACCCAACTAAAACCGAGATCTTGACCTTCCAAAATCTAAGGACAAAGAAGAGGAAAAAAGAACGTAAATGGTATATTGGAAACAAGCTAATAGCCCGAGCAACCCAGGTCCAGTACTTGGGAGTAACAATCAGCTCAAACATAAATGACGATCCAATGACCCAAAGGATTAGGCGAAAATGTAGAATGCTAACAGCCCAAGGAGCTGTGATTAACAACAAATATGGGAAGTTCAGTCTGAAACCTGCCATGGACTTTTACCGAGCCAAAGTGATACCGTCGCTAATATTTGGAGCCGAAAACATGCTTGGATGTTCGCATACAATCTGGCCATGGTGTGAGAATACTTTCTGGTCCAGGATTTTGCGATTACCGAAAGGGGCACCGATCGCATGCCTTTGGTATGAACTTGGCATGATTTCAATAAATGCCCAAATTCAATGGAGTACCCTAACCTTATACCGGAAGATCATGGGAGCGGATTACTATCCCCAATTCCGAATCTTAAACTCTGGAGGTTTGGAGCAGAGAAAGTCCATTCTTGGTATGTGGAAGGAATCATGTGCAAAAATTCTAAGTGATTTGGCATCGGATCTGCACACACTAATCCATAACCCAAACAACATTAAAAAAAAGCTATGGGACCAGGACTGGTTCAAAACATCAGAACAGCGAAGAGCTCATCGCTGCATGAAGAACGCTCCTATAGAAGCACGAGAATGCCAGAAACTTCCTAAATATCTTGAAATCTTCCCTTCCAACTATAAAAGAAGATCATTTATGATGTTCCGCTAAAATCTGTATCGAACTAAGGAAAAAATAAACATCTGGAACAAATCTGTAATAACTGATGATGAGTGCCGTTTCTGCAAAAAAGACAAAGAAACACTAAAACATCTCGTCCTGACATGCCCTAAGTTTAATGAAATAAGACAATCCATCCTTAAAAGAGTAAGCATCTTAACAACATGCCGAAGCATAGAGAAAGCATGGAGTTTACTCCATGAAGGAGACCTCAAACAAGTAACTTTTGCCTTAACATTCTTTTTGGAGGCTATGGAAAAATCTTTAATCAAGGAAGAAAAATAATATGTGAAACTGGAAGGAGGGTTCCCTTTCCATTTCCCATCCTTTTACTCTTTCTTTTTCTCTCGTATTCTTTTATTAGCTGTGTCTTCTTGTACGGACAGAAAGAGACTGATGTCTGAGAAACTGTGTTGATTCCTTTTATCCTTTTTTCTTTTTTGTCTCATTCTTTTTTACTTGTTTTTCTTTGTCTTTGTTCCTGGAAAAACTGTATTTTAAAAGTTTGTAATGAACTACTAAAATAAAAATAAAAAAATAATGAGGATGGCTTGGGACAGGTCCGTGTTTGCCTATGTAGCATCAGTAGAAATAGCATGGCCCTTATTGGGATTTATACAAGTAGTATTGAAGGGAAATGCTGAGTTTATGGCCCTTTAGGAACGTGCATATGTAATGGATGGGATCACACCAGAATAATTCTGAATCCAAATAACGGATCAACTCAGGAAGATGGAAAAGTGCTGTTTTATTAATAATTATCTAATGTCCTTCATTATGTGAACTAATATAATTGGTTGGCACAATGGTGCCATGTCTGGAACATTCGGTTCACTTAGCAGCATGTAAGGCAAGACCCTGGTGTAGGGAGGTAGGTCATGAAGCTACCTCACCACACAATTAACCCAACATCTCTCATCCCCCATGCCTTCTTCCATAAAATTGTCTTTGTACTTGGCCTTGCAGAGTATCCTTGGCTTTGAGAATGTACGTGAGTGAAGACACTCGCTTACCGTGTCTGGAACTTCAATGCAACTCAGTTTCCATTCTTTGCTCACAAGACCGCAATCTAGTGCATTTTGCATCTTTTAAATGCGCTAAATGAATTAAAACTTGGCATCTCAAGTATCCTTGATTGCGCCTTGTTATGAGAAGATTTATCCTCCACACACTTGTTCTTCTTCCTTGTAGATGGCTGATCTTGTTTCCTAGAATCTTGACTTCAGGCCAAGCAGACTCGCCGCGCAGCTCCACAAGCCCGCGTTTCGTGCTGCAACATAGTTTTCCATTCTTGCTTCATGGTTCTGGCTTACTAAATTCACGATACTGGTGTCCAATTTCTGTACAATGGCGCCTTTGCCTGCATTCTATTTACTACTTATATCCAGCTTCTATGATGACTTAATCTACCTTGCATTTCAGCGTCTGTACATTAATTGAACGATTTTCTTTCTTTGGCACTTTGTGCACGTGTAATCATCATTCATTACATTGAAAAGCTCACTCGATTCTTTACTTCGTTATTAGTTTCTTCAGGATCCATACATCATCTTCAGCCGATATCTCGGGACGTTGTGTACACTTCTTTATGACGTCATTAATTCATTGGTTGGCTTCCTTTCCTATTCCTTCAGGATTTTCCTCCTGTAGGTTATCATCATGTTGAGGGTACATTCGATAGGGTTGTTTCAATGGGTATCTTCTTTCAAATACTACGTTATTAGTATTATGGCTGGTGTTAGAGACGGCACAATCTCATGTTTCCAATACACGGGAGGTAGGGGCGTGGGATCTCCTGCAGGTGCACACATCTGCTCCTCTACACTGCCATCGGCAAGCCTGAAAATGATGCAGCATAGTCTGAACGACAGTGTATATTTGGTAAATGCAGAGAGCTCCACCACTGTTCACTGTGAGGGTTTTCTTTAAGTTTCACATATAAGGATAATCCGCAATTACTTACACATAACACAGTACACAGCACATAGTATGGATATGGGTTTGATATGCATGATGTTTACTATTGGTAAAATATTGGTCAAATTATGGATAAAGGCACATCACAATTTGAAGATGCATTGATTGCTACCTGTCATTGGCAAGCATGAAAATGCAAAAGTTTACCAGAATGATTGTGCATCACTGGACAATGCCAAGTGCTGCATCTGTGTTCACTTTGAGGGTATTCTATGATTTTCATATCAAACTGAAATCGGCAAAATCTTACACGGTATACAATGTGAGTTTGGAGGTGGCGGGAATGCTGTTTGAAACTGATAAAATATAAGTGAACCTGTCTATCACTATAGGCTGTGTACCTTACAGCAGACATAGAATGGATTTCCTACAGTATGACATGGAAAGCCCTGTACATAAATGACCAAATGCACCATATACAGCACCAACAAGTACAGCACTTTCCACAAATGAAGATCACATGCAAGGTAGGGCCTTGACAGAACATATTATTTTTGAAACTGCCAGAGCAGTGAATTATTAAGGCCACTGTGTATTTGTGTACTTAGTACATGTGCTGGAAAATCACAGTAACACAGCTATAAAACGGCCTTTTGTCAACAGCAAGGGCCTGATTATTGAGTGCTTCATGTGGGAGAGCAGTACATAGCAGCTCCATTGTCTTTCATCTCACACCAAGGCTGCAGTATCACAGCCTTTCCTGCATTGTAATGTGAACACAGTTGCATTCTTTCATGAAAAACCCCACTGAGTTCATTTTAATTTATTTTAATTTATACTGCACTATTGCCAAAGCGCTTTGCCCATGATGGGAAGAGTAGAACAAATTACAATGCAGATATAGCAGTACAAATCAGCGGATTATAGAGCAGACAGAGGAGACGAGAGGTGAGCCTTTAAGCGGGTATGGAAGATGTGATATGTAGAGGAAGAGTAAATAGTAAGCGGGAGAGAATTCCAATGAAGTCGAGCAAGGAGGGAGAAAGAGTGAACGCGAGAATAAGCAACTGTTTGCTTGAGAACAGGAAGGCAATAGGTAAACTGGGAGCGAAAATTGCCAGTAGTAGAGTAGCAGAGACTAATGAAGCAAGATGGGGGCAAGAGCATGCAGACATTCAAAGACAATATAGAGGAAGGGAACCAGAAGACGAGATTCAAATGGTAGGATAGAGGCAGATAGCACTGAGGAGGAGATTGAGGCACAGGGAGAAAGACCAAAGAGAAGACGAATTGCAGAGTTATACATGGAGCAAAGGGAGGGTAAGATGAACTGCAGGGAGTCCAATCAAGAGGGAGGAACAATAGTCAATTCGAAAAGAAATTAGAGCTGAGATAAGAGGTTTAGAGACATGGAAAGAAAGGAAGGGGCAAATGCTGTGAAAAGAAAACGGCAACGCAGTAAGAGAGATTTGAGAGGAAAAGGAAAGAGAACAGTCAAAGAAGATGGCGAAATTTCAGGCAGAAGAAGAAAAGAAGAACTGAGACGGAGGAAAAGAACAAAAAAAAGGATGGGAGAATGGGATGGAGAGGATGGAGGGAAGAAAAGAACTTCTGTTTTAGATGGGTTTATATGAAGGAAATGGGTGAGCATCCAGGATTGATGGAAAATAGACAGGCAGAAACCTGAGAGTGAAGAGTATCAGGGAATTCAGAAAAAGAAAAGAAGATCTGGAAATCATCAGTGTAATAGAGACAGGAAAGATTGAAGGACAAGAAAAGCAATGAAAGCGCGATGTGTACAGAGAAAACAGAAGTGGGCCTAGAACAGAGCCTTGTGGAACACCATGTAAAAATGGAAGAGGTGGAGAGAGCCAGCCAGGCCAGGCAACTGAATAGGAATTGCCCGAACGATAGGTTTAAACCAGGTGAGAGGAGGGCCGTAAGTGCCCAGAGAAGAGAGAGAGGAGAGCAAGGTAGGGTTATCCACAGTGTCAAAAGCCGATGAGAGGTCGGGTAAAATAAAATTGGAAGAGAAGGGAATCAGAAACATGCAAGGGAGCAGTTTCCGTAGAGTTTGCCGGCCCAATGCCAGACTAGAGGGGGGATGAGAGTGGAGGTGCAGATAGGAAGAGACGTGAGAGTAAACAATTTGCTCCAGGAGCTTAGACAGGAAAGGGAGTAGAGAAATGTGGTGGAAGTTAGCAGGAAGAGTGGGGTCGAAAGCAGGATTTTGTTCAAAATGGGGATGACAGTGGCATGATGGAAGGACACAGGAACAACAGAGGAGTAAAGCGAGACGTTAGTAAGTATGGTAAGATAGGGAACGATCTGAGGATAGACCAGAGGGAAAAGGGTCAGTTGGAGAAGCTGTGGAATGAGCATGAGAAACAGTATCAAAACCAGTAAGAGGGGAACAGGCAGAGAAAATAGGCAAGGAATAGAGGGGGAGTAATGGAGCGAGGTGGGGATGGAGGTGGAGAAACAAAGGAAGCATGAAGATTAGAAACCTTGGTGGTAAAATATTCAGCAAGGTTGGCAGCGGAAAGTGAGGAAGATTGAGAGGGAACAGGTGGGTGCAGAGAGAGAATATTATTAAGAAGTTGGAAGAGACTGCATGGGTGATGAGACAGGGAGAGCGAAGAAAAGTATTGCTTTTTATTGGCTAAAAGGAGGGAATCATGTGAAGAGTTTACAGAGGAAAGACATTCCAGATCATGGAAGGATTGAGTATTTCTCCAAGAATGCTCAAATTTCCAGAGAGAGTAGCGAAGGCTAATAAGAGAAGGAATGAGCCGCGGTTGGTGAGGCTTACAGGAGTGAGTTAGGTAGAAGTAAGAGAAGATTGAAGGGATATAAGCGCAGACTTAGAGGAGAGTTGAGAGAACAACTTGGAAGGGGGAAGAGAAGTGACAAGAGAAAATATAAAGTTGGGTGTATCAAAAGAGAGAAGATCACAATGTGTAAAGGTGTGTGTCCCGGGATCGGGCAGCACCTGTGGAGGCAGGACTCTTGGAAGGCGTCCGTACTGGGGAGGCCAGACTGATGGAAATGTCACTGGCTGAAGGTTATAAGGTTGCAATACCGACCCTTCTTGGTAGGACAAAGTGATGTTACAACCAAGTTGTGAGATAGGCACAGGCTGGTACTTGCAGGGTCAAGGTAACACAGCGAGATGGGCGAAAGGGAAACCAGAAGAGAGGAGATCAGGTTTCTGGAGATGGAGTAACACAGGCAACTGGAGAACCAAGGGAAAACCCTGGAAGGGAAGCCAAAGGCTAGGCAAGGTCTGGGACCAACCAAGAAGGCAAGGATGGCTGATTCCAGATCAGGCAGGAAAGAAGGGAACCCCACAGAGATCCAGGAGGGGCTAGGGTCAGAGGGCCTGCCGGAGAAAAACAGGAACCAGGCAAGGCAGGCAGGGTAGGGAAACCAGAGAGCAGGGAAATCCGAAGTTGGAAACTGGTTTGGAAGGCGAAACTGAAGGCAAGCGCTGCTACGGCTGGTCAGGAACGAACCGCGTTAAGATGCGATTCGTTTACTGACACAGCCGCTATTTACGGCCCTCGGCATGAAGCCAAGGCTTGGAGCGCAGGCTGCATCGCGCATGCGCAGCCACTCAGCCCGGGCGCGACAACGAGGCTTGAAACGCAAGCCGCCGGCCTCCGCGTGTTGCGGCGCCTGCACGCGCCGACATCAATCCGAGGCTTCGGACGTAGGGAGACTCCTCTCCCTACTAACCGAAACCTCGGATAGATCCGCCAAGACCGGCAGCGTCTCGCCACCCCCCCAGGTAAGTGGCCTAACACAATGTTGAAAAGAAGTTGAAGGGGGGAAGAGGGAGGGGTAATGAGGTAAGGAAAGGAGAAAATTATCTGATGAATTAAGGGGAAGGGAAGAAATACAAGCGTTACAGGGGTTCAAAGAGAATATGAGATTGAGAGAGGATCCCGAGGTATGTCATGGCAGACAATCGAGACTGAGAAGATAATAAGAATTGATAAGAGGGAGAAAAGTAATGGTAGAATGAATAGAATCAGGATGTAAATTAAAATCGCCGAAACCAAGAGGAATTAGAGGGAATACCTACACCATCATGACTAGTTGTACGAGGTGTGTGAAAGAAGCTAGAAGTAGAAAAGGAGAGAGAGACAGGAGTAATAGTGTTAGTAGGGAGATCCAGGTTTCTGTAAGACAGTGAATTGAAGATTGAGTCATTGGAACAGATCAAGGGTAGAGTGAGATTTATTGCAGACGGAACTGGTGTTCCAGAAGCCAATGGAAAAAGGGGAGGGAGAGTGGAGAAGGACAGAAGGAGAGATAAGATTAGAGCCATGCAGTGATCATGTATGATGATGAGAGGATGAACAGCAAGAAGTATGCACAGGAATATTGGAATCCATTAGGAATGGAAAAAGTTGAAAAAATGTAAGAAGGGATCAATACGAGTAAAGAGAAAGTAGGCATGATAAAGGCAAGATATCAATTATATCAGGAGAAAACAAAAACAAAAAGGTATGATAGGTGGTCCAGGTGCGTACAAGGGCATACAGGGGGAGGCAGTGACCTTAGAGGGTTGCCTTTTGACTGGGATGCCCAGGGCTAAAGATGCCCTAGAAACACTTCCTAAAATCTGTTCACCTCAGGATCACATGAGACACTTTGAGTCCCAGGACAGCAGCAGGCAATGGATGGAAGAAAAGAGGCAGGCAGGGCCAGGTACACTGGCAGATGAAATCACTGGTGTCTCTGAGTGCGCCAAGCTCAGGAAAGCACTTCCTGAAATGCAGTCACGTGTGGATCACAGGGCTACTGTAGCATGTCGTGGCGGGTCAGGCCAGTTAGCAAAGTCTGTGGCTGCGGTGGTGACATGGCCAGCGAGGAATAAACCTCGAGCCCCAGGTCGGCAACAAGCAGCAGATGGAAGCAGAGAGGCAGGTAGACAAGGCCAGGAACACTAACGGATGAGATCACTGGTGTCTCTGAGAGCACCAAGTCCAGAAGAGCACTTCCTGAAATGTTGTCACGTGAGGATCATGTGAGCCCTGTAGCACATTGAGGTGGCCAGTGCCAGGTATTGAAGCCTGCAGCTGTGGAGGTGACATGACCAGCGAGGAATATACCCTTTTAGCAGGGGTGTTGCTACATCTGCAAAAGATCCGGGGCTACACTAATGTTGGGACTGTCGGGACCCGGGGCTAGCAGGCCTTTTGGTTGTACCCCCTGAGCTTTTATCTGGGGCTACAACCAAGAGACCCGGGCCTATATCTCCCTTAACCTCCCCTAGCAACGCCTCTGGCTTTGAGTCCTAGGATGGCAACAGGCAGCAAATGGAAGCAGCGAGGCAGGTAGACAAGGCCAGGAACACTAACGATGAGATCACTGGTGTCTCTGAGAGCACCAAGTCCAGAAGAGCACTTCCTGAAATGCAGTTGCGTAAGGATCACAAGACCACTGTAGCACTCTGAGGGGGGTGGGGGCAAGGTAAGGAAGCCTGTGGCTGTGGCAGTGACATGGCCAACGAGGAATAAACCTCAAGTACCAGGAGAGCAGCACGCAGCATATGGAATCAGAGAGACAAGTAGGCGGGGTCAGATGCACTGGCGGGTGAGATCACTGGTGTCTCTAAGAGTGCCAAGTCCAGGAGAGCACTTCCTGAAATGCAGTTGCGTAAGGATCACAAGACCACTGTAGCACTCTGAGGGGGGTGGGGGCAAGGTAAGGAAGCCTGTGGCTGTGGCAGTGACATGGCCAACGAGGAATAAACCTCAAGTACCAGGAGAGCAACACGCAGCATATGGAAGCAGAGAGACAAGTAGGCGGGGTCAGATGCACTGGCGGGTGAGATCACTGGTGTCTCTAAGAGCGCCAAGTCCAGGAGAGCACTTCCTGAAATGCGGTGATGTGAGGATCACATTACCACTGTAGCATGTGAAGGAGGAAAGCCTGTGGCTGTGGAGTGACATAGCCAGGGAGGAATAAACCTTGAGTTGCAGGATGGCAACAGTCAGTGGATGGAAGTGGGGAGGCAGATAGGCAGTGCCACATACACTTGCACAGTGCCACGTACAATTGCAGATGAAGTCAGTGCTGTCTCTGAGAGTGGCAAGTCCAGGAGAGCATTTCCTAAAATGCGGTCATGTGAGGATCATGTGACCGATGTAGCACGTCGAGGGGGCGGGCCAGGTAACGAAGCCCACAGCTGCTTCAATGACATGGCCAACAAGGAATTACCCTCAGGTCCCAAGACGGCAAAAGGCACTGGATGGAAGCAGGGCCAGGTACACTGGCAGATGCAATCACTGGTGTCTCTAAGAGTGCCAAGTCCAGGAGAGCACTTCCTGAAATGAGGTCACGTGAGAATCACATGACCGCTGTAGCACATCAAGTGGGGCAGGGCCAGGCAATCAAGCCCACAGCTGCGCCGGTGACGCAGCCAGGAAGGAATAATCCTCAAGTCCCAGGAGAGCAACACGCAGCATATGGAATCAGAGAGACAAGTAGGCGGGGTCAGATGCACTGGCGGGTGAGATCACTGGTGTCTCTAAGAGTGCCAAGTCCAGGAGAGCACTTCCTGAAATGCAGTTGCGTAAGGATCACAAGACCACTGTAGCACTCTGAGGGGGGTGGGGGCAAGGTAAGGAAGCCTGTGGCTGTGGCAGTGACATGGCCAACGAGGAATAAACCTCAAATACCAGGAGAGCAACACGCAGCATATGGAAGCAGAGAGACAAGTAGGCGGGGTCAGATGCACTGGCGGGTGAGATCACTGGTGTCTCTAAGAGCGCCAAGTCCAGGAGAGCACTTCCTGAAATGCGGTGATGTGAGGATCACATTACCACTGTAGCATGTGAAGGAGGAAAGCCTGTGGCTGTGGAGTGACATAGCCAGGGAGGAATAAACCTTGAGTTGCAGGATGGCAACAGTCAGTGGATGGAAGTGGGGAGGCAGATAGGCAGTGCCACATACACTTGCACAGTGCCACGTACAATTGCAGATGAAGTCAGTGCTGTCTCTGAGAGTGGCAAGTCCAGGAGAGCATTTCCTAAAATGCGGTCATGTGAGGATCATGTGACCGATGTAGCACGTCGAGGGGGCGGGCCAGGTAACGAAGCCCACAGCTGCTTCAATGACATGGCCAACAAGGAATTACCCTCAGGTCCCAAGACGGCAAAAGGCACTGGATGGAAGCAGGGCCAGGTACACTGGCAGATGCAATCACTGGTGTCTCTAAGAGTGCCAAGTCCAGGAGAGCACTTCCTGAAATGAGGTCACGTGAGAATCACATGACCGCTGTAGCACATCAAGTGGGGCAGGGCCAGGCAATCAAGCCCACAGCTGCGCCGGTGACGCAGCCAGGAAGGAATAATCCTCAAGTCCCAGGACGGCAAAAGGCTGCGAATGGAAGCAGAGAGGCAGGTAGACAGGCTCACGTACACTGGCAGATGAAATCAATGGTGTCTCTGAGACGTTAATGCTAGGTGAATGGACTCATTCAGGGTGGTAAGGGCAACCTTGTATGGTGGATCAAGTGTGAAAAGCAACTTTTCATATGTTCCATCCAACAGAGAAAAGACTGATTATTTGGGGACAAACGTGCATTGTACTTCAGCAGGATGGACGAAGCGATGTGCAATGGTCCATGACGCAATCTTTGTGTGTGTTATTGAGTGAAGACTTGACATATTATTTTATTATCTATTATTTATTTGGCACAGCATGTAATGAGAATAAAACATTCACATTTATTTTACATTAGAATAGTTGGTCTGCCAGGTCATTGGCAGACATGTGCAAAGTCTGGGGAGGATAGCTCAGGGGCATCGTACTCGCCTTGGAAGCAAGACGACAGGGAGCACCACAAGTTTGATCCCCGGGTCCACGCTTATAAACCTTTGGGTATTTAGCGCATTATAAATAACCTATCATATCATATCATGAGGGTACAGTTCAATCATGGCTCTAGGCATATATGTTTCTGTCAGCCACATTCTTTTGAATGACCGCTGCTTTTTCTTGTTGCCAATTATCCTGCAGCCAATTATCCATGAAAAGTATCTCACCTTAAAATGTTTGGAGGCCATACAACAACTCAACCATCTTCATGGTTCATTATTTTGTGAACAGATTAAAACAACCTTTGCACTGTTGCCAGACCTTGTTGATTGGATTCCTACAAAGGTTTTTCACTGAATTTCATAGGTTTTTATTAGTGCAACTTATCCATAACATCCCTTTAACAAAGGGTTTTTACTAAATTTCATGGGTTTTTACCAGTGTACTCTAATTTGCTACAACTTCCTAATATCATACTAACCCCCAATATGGAAGCATTTTCTGCAGATGTAGAAAGTTTGAACTTAAAACTGTGCCATTCCCCTCCTCCTAGCAACATTTCCAACACTTCTATACACTTTTTGTAACTTTTTCCACTGTTTTTGTGTTCGCAGACGTTCACGAACGTCTGACCTCATCGCAGACTTTCCAGACAGTGGCTCATGAGCACGCGCGCATGCGTTGCTTGATGGCCTGTTCGCGAAAGCGTATGCACTTCACAAAGAGGTCTGTGCTTTGGGAACAGTTTGAAACTGCATTTTCAGCTGATCTAGGAAGTTTGAAGCTGAAATGTACCCTTGCACAGCTCCTACACCTATTCTTACTCATTATCCATTAACAATCTAGTACACAGCATATGCTTGGAAGAATATTAGCAGAACTGCTATTTATATTAAAAAATGTCATCAGTTATTGCCATCCCTCCTCCTCAAGAGGCACCACCACCACCAGCTGGAGGGCCTAGATAATGGAAGAAGTGCAATAAGTCAGAAAACATTGAAGAAGACCAGGGAGATATGGTAGAGGAAATGCCTACTTCTAGCACCTTGACAAAATCATGGATGTGGCAATTTTTTACCACTGTTGGGGGCGTACCAAAGGCTAAGGCTACCAAAGTTAAATGCACATATTGTACTCAGTTATGGACAACCTGGGTAGTACTCCTATGGGACCACCTCCATGCACTGCCGCACCATATCCAACCACTGGGATGCTCTCAGAAAGGCTGTTCCTTTCTTAGGAAGTAGTAGGCTGTCTTCCTCTTCCTCATCTTCCTCAACCAGTACTGCGATCACACAGGCTACTCCTGTGGGGCACAAGATTCCACCAGGCTACCCTGCAAGCCATAAACGAGGCTGTTGATCAATATCTTTCAAAGACAACAGTGTTCTGTATAAACTGGAACACACCACTCTGCAGGGGGGAGCTGTTTCAAAGCACTTTTGAGGCTGTAATCAAGGAGCATGAGAAACACTGTCACCTACCTTATATGTAATGTACACCCAACATCTTCCTCTGTTCACCTGCCTCTCCAAAGCTGTGCTTGCTGCCCCTTCGCTTACTTCCCTCCCCACCTATCATAGCCTCTCCTGCATAAAAAAAGAAAATTAAAATGAAAAAACACCAAAAGAAGTTTCCTTTAAGGAACCATCTTTCACAGTTAAAACATAGAAGTAAAAGAAATAAGCTAATAGACTCCACCTACTTTACAATTTTCAGTAAAGTATTTAAACTCAATAAGATTCTCCAACATTCCCATTAGCATGTTCTACTATGCTAATGGAAATAATGGACAATTGTATACTGTAGATAAAGAAAAAAAGCCCAGAAACAATTTTCTGTCCAAAATACTTTTCTCTAGCATACAATAAAGACCATAATCCCTGGCCTTTCATGACTATCCGCGGTCTCCAAAGTCCCCTCTCAAGGCCATGCATTATTAAAAAAAACTGGATTGCAAGTGCACACCATCACACAAGACATCCCATCTACCCATTTTACTGCTATGTTTGTAGCACCCCCTCATTGCCTGATTTGTAACAGTCACACATATATCCACCAATCAGTTTAAAAAACTCAACATATAGCCCTATCAGGATATTAAACTTCCACACATCAACTACCACTTAAAAATGTTCTACAAATCCTTTGCATATGCTTTTCACTTGCTTATCCCACAAAATTGCACACCCTGCTGCTATAAATGCACATATGCATTGACCAGTAACAGAAGTGCATGAATGGAAAGAGGAGTAGGGACTACCAAGTGCTTATACAAGCCCAGAAGGAAAGTACCAAGAAATGCCAAACTCGGAGGCCACTAGCTACCCTGCTGGGGCAGAGGATCCCTAAGGGTGTAGTACACATCCGCCGGACAGTAGATCTGCCAGCGCACTGCTGGAGGGGGGGGGGATGTACTGGTGGCAACTACATGTAGGGCTTGGAACCTGTGTGGTTCATGAGGGACCAGGACACCATTCTCCATGGCCGTGGTATGTGTTAACAGACAAGGGATTAAGTAAAACAGGAAGGCAAAAGTAGAGTTGTCACTAATTTCCGGAATTTAAGGAAGTCCACCACAAGTATAAGAGGAACAGGAAGACTGTTCCAAAGACAGGCACTGGCCGAAGACAGAGACATGCCTACTGCTCTCTATTTCAAAAAGCATTTGACAAGCAGAGTATTGGAGTTACAGCAGCAGAGAGCTCTAGCAGGGCAGTATTTATGGAAACAAAGTTGGACATACTGTATTCCTTACAATTAGCAGGAGCCCATGTACACATTGTAGGTCTGTAGCAATAAGATACCTGGGTTTGAGGTCAAGGATATATTTTTTGTTCTAGTTTTGCCAAAGTGGGCATAGACAACAAAGGGGAAGGTTAAGGAAGAGGCGATTGTAGTAGTCCAGCCTACACAGGTCCAGGACTCTACATACGTTGGGCTTCTGGGGAAGGTGAGGAACGGTACAGTGTTTATAACGAGGTCAAGCTGAAAGCATGGGCTTTCTTTCCAGGTGCCAAAATGCAAGGAGTAAAGGAGAGAGAGGACTTGAAGATAACCCCAAGTTTTTTTGCCACACAAGATGGTGAGAGTAGAGGGCTCAAAACAGCGGACAGGTGGTAGCAGAAAAGCAGGGCACCAGTGTCACAGTAAAAAATATTTCTGTCTTACTGGCATTGAGACACAGATTGTTAGCCACACACAATGCCTCGATGACGGTCCAACAATTAGAGATAAAAAACAAGGAGAACAAATTAGTTCAGGGAAGTTTAAGGAAACCTGTGTGTCATTAAAACAACACTGGACATGAGAAAAGAAGAAGGACATCAGGTGAGCCAGAGTGACAAAATAAATATTCAGGAGCCACAATTATTCAATAAAACACTGGGGTAATCTGTAGGTACGCAGTGAGGTGGTGGAGTACAAACAGCCCAGTTGCAGCTGGTAAGGGCGGTTAGTGAGGAAAACAAATCAGCCAGTCCAGTGCCCACTCCATGATGCTAATGGTATCATGTAACCCTTTAATGAGGATACAATCGTTGATCATGTGAAAGGTGTAGGAGCCATCAAGAGGCACTGTCCTCAATGGTTCTAAAATCACAAATACCATAAACACTTAAAATATATAATTCCACCATATTACAAATACTGTATACTCCCACTACATTACCTATAATTACTATACACATATTACTATAGTGTGTGTGGCCAGTGGCCAGATTCTTGGGGGCATACACCTTCAAATAACAAAACTTGCCCTGAACCCCCTGCAATTGAAATGAGGTCCACGGACAACAAAATTAATCGCAGACTCAGCAGCATCGGCAAACCCTTTTTTCACATATAAAACAGCTTCATATTATCTTTATTCCACTCTCCTACCCTTTCTACACCCTCTTTTTTCAGCCTTCAAATAATTTCAAATGTGTTTTCCAAGTTGTTCGTTCACAGCGGTGTCCATGGACTACTCCGTTGTCCGCGGACTAGTGCAGCACCCACATGCCCTTTTTTCACCTATAAAAACAGCTCCTTATCATCTTTATTTCACCCCCACCCTTTCCAGACCCTCTTTTGCCACCAAATAACCCCAAAATTGTTTTCCAGACTTTTTCCCCACTGCGGTGTCCGCAGTCAGCGGCAGCTCTCCGTGGCCATTTAAAAAATATGACGCACCTCATGCTTTTCACCATCGAATCAGCGGGCGTGTCTGCTGTCTGTAGACATTACACGCCGGTTTCTGATTGGTCCAGGGGGATGTCTGTGGACTGAATAGGGAAGCAAGTCCACAAAACAGGTCCAGATATCACTAATTCTTTGTACTTACTTTTTGCCCATCTGTCCAGCTGTTTGGGCTGTAGATGTGAGCATTTTATTTTTCCATTGCGTCTATGAGAATTTCTAAAAATTTACGGACCCCCTGTATAACTTTGCTCCCCACACCCCCAGCCCACCCTTGACAAAACCACACCATACTCTGCAAAATCATTCTGAAGGCCATGTATGTTTTTTGCAAAGTTTGGTGAGGCTTCTGCTGTGGGGGGCAAAGTTATAAGCTTCCCATAATGTGCTAATTTTGTGAGTTGAGCAACTTAACCATAACTACAGGGCCGCTACCACAGGCCCTGTAATATGCTTCAGTGCAGTTTCGGTGCTAATATTTTTACTGTGCAGAGGCTTCAGTATAGATAGCAAGGCTTGGTTCCCAGATAATAGGAGGATAATCAGAGCCACTAGGCATTTCAAACCAGGCAGTCAGGAATCTCCCATCTGAAAGCTGCACATCACTGTGCAAGTGGAAAGATGCCAGAGGAACACAAACTCATTGCTGTGTTATAAACTTTACAAAATGTTTACGCATGTTTCCTTTTGATTCGTTACCAGTAGGGTGTTGCCACAGTCACTATAACAGTTGCAAGTAATACAATCATCGCCACATGGCTGCCCCAGCACTGACATAATACATGACAGCAACCAAGCATGCAATGCATGTGGTCCATCCTTGTGAAAGAGGAACAGTCAAGCACTGGTGTAAACATTTTAATCCAGCTCCTATAGCGTGTCGCTTTCAATATTCTCCTTCAATGGACTTCATATTTAATATCTTTTTTTTCATTTTGTGCTCGACTCATCTGTGTAAAAAGCAATGCACATTTCATTCAAACACTCTGTTGCAATTGTAGCTCATTTCATGTCGTATGCAGGGGAGCCCCGTGGAACGTGGGTCCCACCCACATCTTCAGCCTCTTAAACAATGCAGCCCTTTTGAATCCTTTGTTTGACTTGGGGAAATAGATGTATTCAATCCTCTTACCAATTGAAAATAACTGGAACACAGAATGATCAGACAGGTCCTAAGTTATTGCACACTTTGCTATGATCTACGCCTGGGACACGACAACCTGAAATTCAAGAAAATCCCCAAAACCCATATTTTTCTGGAGGCTTTCTCCAAGACTCAACACATTTCTTCAAAAATGCTTGTCCTGGACCCACAAGCTAAGAAGTCACTGAGCATTAAGCAGGCCTACCGCAATGTATATAATACACAAATCAAAAATGTGTGCCTTCTGATAATCGAATATACCATTCATAGCAGTGTTTTAAAATGCGTCTGCTTTCATCAATCTGGCATTCTGGCATGCTTAGCCCCTGGCTGTGTCCCTCTTCCCCCACCCTTTTACCAACCCTGTCCACGGCAGTGCTCTGAAGCATCTTTTTTTGCATGAGTTTCACCACAACAAAACTGACCAAATAAATAATGAAGAGAAAATAAAAAGTAGGCCACTAGTAGAGAGCTTCAGGCTCCCTCCATTACAAATGCTCTGGTTATGAAGCTTGCTCCAGTGAGCATAGGCGTAAACGCAGCCCGGTACCTTATCCTTAATATGCCTCTGGCATCTATTGGCATCCATTACCTACGCTGCAGAACAGTAGATAATGTCACATTTTTGGTTTGACTAAATCTCATGCCTGGGCAGTGCCATGTGCTTCTAGCGTCACTCTTTGGAAAGAGTGGAGAAATATGGTTCGTTTCGTTGTAGGTGTATCGATGATTTGGATAAAGGAAATATCTGTGTGGGAGGTGGGTCACTCGGGTGCGCACTAACGCTGCGCACCAAAAGGCACATTGTGTGTCAGCCGAGATTACAAATGTCGATGGATGGTACTGGAGGCAATTTGTGGAATAGTAAAGGTGGACATTCACAGAGGCTGTGTCAGCAAGGGGTGTGAATGGGGACTAGGTACACATTTACAACATTGAAACCTCTGTGAGCAGACTTAAATTACACTTGCATGTTCCAGGTGTTAGTGGTGCACATATTTTGTAAAGAAAATCAAAATGTGTGTATATTTGTTGAATGTGTGGAGTTTTCTACAAACTGTTAATTTTCTGCTTGCCTGACTTGGGGGAAGGTTAGTCTGGGTAAGGTTATGCGACCTCAGAGCACCAATGATAGGTTTAGTTGTGAAATGTTTGTGAATTAAGGGCAGCATACATTGTTTGCGGTCATGAGTAAGTTACATGCCATTTCTTTGTGAATTCTGTTTGTGGCCAGAAGTTTCGGCCAGCCGCTGGCAAATTACAGATTACCTCAATTATGGTAAAAAGAAGATTCTTAATGAATTGGCGATTGTATAGCAAGCTATAGCAGTGATTAAGACAGGCATTACTGAGCTCTGCAAATCACAACTCTTAAAAAAAAGGAGCAGGACCAAGGCCACCTATGATGGGTCCTAAAATAAGTGCAATTGAGTTGAGTTTTATTCCACGGCAGGTGTTAGAAACTAAGGTTGGCTTATCAGGTAAAACGCCATTTTGAGTCTTTACACTCACTCTTCCAAGTTGCGGCAGATTTGATGTGTGTCAGGCTAATCTGGCAGCTCCTGGCACATTCTTTGGCATATTAGCAGCATTGGAAAGTGTAACGGTATACCAGAGGACAGGGGTTGTTTGTATCAATAAGAAACAGGTCAGCAGATTATCTGGGCCCAACCAAACCCTTTGTCCGGCAATGGCCGAGAACTCAGCCATGGTGCAAATAAACCATCTTTATTCTCCAAAAGACAGGGATCATACAGGAAACAGAAACATCTCAGTCAATCACTGCTCCTGAGCTCACGTCACTTGGTTTTGTTTCTAAGTGACGTCACAACCACCATCCAACCCCAAAAACCTAAGGGCCGTATCCATTGGGTAGCTCGGGTCATACCACCTATGAAAATCCCCTATATGAGTTATTCCATTGGTCTACCCACATCAGGTGGGTTCGACTGAGACTTCCCCAAAACCTATCTTACTTTGTTTCAGCATCGCTCGATAACCATTGGCCCCTGCAACATTAAACACCACCCCCAGGTTGGAGCATCTGGATTGGCTGGAGCAGACCTTCTCAGGCCTAGGACCCTGTTCTGTTCACAATGCTCGGTGTACCTTTTTTAGGTAATGGGAAAGAATGTGTGTCCCCATTGGTGCCACTGATATTGCCACCTAGCCTGGGAGAGTGCCTGCACTTTGCAATGTTCTGTGGACAACGCATGTATCAGTCTTGTCTGCTATGCTGAACAGTTCCTCTTCCCACCATGAGTGTCTGGCCATTGTTCGGCTCGGCTGGGTCACGTGGGTGAGGACCAAGAAACTGAGCTTTTTGGTCTGCAATTATTGAGGATTTTGTTCTGTATTTCGCAGGTGGCTCATTGCTTTGGAAATCAGGAATTTTCCACCCGCCCTTGTCCTTGGCTGAAAACACTGGCTCTGTGCTTCGCGCTGCAGAGTCTGCATCTTTTCTTTCATATTTTGAGGCCTATGGCTTCATGCAAATTCACTGCAGTCCTTCTATGGTTTCCCTTAATATTCTAGTACTTCCTTTTTGGAGATTAGTATTGCTCAAGCCCTTATAGGTTCTGTATGTGTGCCCATTGCTCCTTATGGTTAGTTGCGATTAAGCGATTGCAAGCTAGCTCCATGTACGCTTTGCTGTCTTGTGTTTCTGCATTTGGCTAGTGAAAAGGAAAAGCTTTTCACAGTATGTATATGTGTCTGGGGGGGGCGTGGCTTGATGGCTACGTGAGAGGACGTTCCTTGGAGGAGCTCCCGATGATCCAATCTTGATCCTGGGAAGAAGTGATGGTTTTCGGCGGACTTTCGAGCCCACGGTGCATCCAAGGGTGCATGAAAGTGGGGGGCACATGGTGAGTGCCCTCCCCACCAGCGAGTCTGCATATCCACAGAACTAGACTTCGGAGAAGGTGGCGGTCGCGCAGTGGAAAGGCAGCACCCAAGATGGCTGCCTGTGGACAAAGGGCCATAAATGGTCCGTGGAGCTGAGGAAGACAAAGCTGGCCGGAGCGGGGGCGAGCCCAACTAGAGAGACGCGTCGCATGCGCCTCTGGCTGGTGGCAAGAACATAAGAGCGAGCCCCCACTGAGGAGGCCCTGGATCATGGCGTGCCAGCAGAGCGAACCCGAGTTCAGCGGAACCTTGCTGTGAAGGGGTCGGCGAGCGAACCCCGCAAGGCGCTCCGCAGCGCCAGAGACACAGCTGGGCGCGTGTGCCCAACCGACGCAGCAGGATGTCCTCCAAGGTGGTGCGACCCCAGATCAAACAGCCCACGATGGAGGCCTACGCTAGGTCGCCCCCAGGTGCGGAAGGGGGCAAGAGCAAAGAAGCCCCTGCGGCGGCGACGGACCCACCGGGTACTATCCAGGAGGTGCTGGCAGCAATTGCCGACTTGAAGGTGGCTTGGGAGATGAAGTTGGGCCTGGCCATGAAAGAGCTGCAGCAGGGCCTAGACCTTAAGATTGGAGCCGTCCGAGAAGAGGTGAACCTGTTGCGTCAGGATGTGCGAACAATCGCGGAGCGCACTGGGGAACTGGAGAAGGAGCTGGCCCTGACCACAGAGGCGTGCAATGCACACACTAAGGAGCTTCATGCCCTCATGCAACGAGTGGGCAATCTGGAGGACAGAGAAGAGCAGGCAGAGGGGCGCGCCAGGTGCAACAACATTCCCATAGTGGGTGTTCCGGAGGGAATGGAAGGATCAAACCCCACGGATTACGTTGAAACCATGCTCTTGCAGGAGATTACAGGCGGGGAGCTGACCCAGGGGTTCGCGGTCGAAAGGGCGCATAGGGCCCTGACCAGGAGACCGGCCCGAGGAGCCCCCCCCGCGGCCGTTGATCGCAAAGATCTTGAACTATCGTGACCGCGAAAAGATCCTCAAATTTTTCAGGAAAGGAGGTACGATAGAAAGGGGGTCAGCGAAAATAACAGCGTATCCGGACTATACGCTGCTCGTACAGCGGAGACGAATGAACTTTGGAACGGTGAAAAGGAGGCTTAGAGAAGCAGGCCACCGCTACATGTTGCTCTACCCCGCTAGGTTAAAGGTGTTTTATAAGAACAGATCCCTCTTCTTTGAGACGCCGACCGAAGCGATGGAGTGGCTGGACATGCAGGGTCGACCTCAGAAATTGGATGCCCAGGCAGAAGCGGCTGGAGATAAGTAGCACGTTGCAGAGGCACCCGTGAGGCCATAGTTACGACATTGGGACTGGAATATAGTACGATATTGTGCTTGTGGGGAGGAAGTCATGGTATCTGCTGGCGGGTCCCGTTGAATGCACTTCTCCTAAATAGGTGACTGGGAGCTCCTGGGGAGCACCCTCTGCACCCAATAGTAGTACACTTAGTTAGGTCACTGTTAGATAGGTGACACCCCGCGGAGACTGGTCCAGACGTGGGTAGGCCTGAGATCCAGGGATGGAGCTGGGCTATTGTTGGGGGTTGGCGGGGAGGGCGGAGGGGGGGAGTTGTGTGCAGTGGTGTGAAGTTGGGGGCGAGGGGGATATTGTTTGTGAATAGAAGGGAGAGAGCCAGGAAACAAACTAACATGGGGAGCATTATGGGAAGGGATGGGATGGGGATAGTCCGACCGGATGGCATCGGGTAATCTCAGATTTGTGTCCTGGAATGTACGGGGCCTTAACAGCTACCTGAAACGTAACAAAGTGATGTTGTACTTAAAGAGGATGCGCGTAGACATAGCCCTACTGCAGTAGACCCACCTCACTAGGGAAAGGCTGGAGGTGGTCAGGAGGAAATGGAAGGGCAATGTTGTGGAGGCGGCGTACTCGGTGTATGCTAGAGGGGTCATTACTTGGGTGGCGCCTCATGTGCCGTTTCGGGTGCTTGATTCTACGGTGGACTGGAGGGTAGAATGGTGGTGGTAACGGGTCTCCTGGAAAACAGGGAAGTGCATATCATAAATTTGTACGTCCCCAATAACGACACAGCGGCTTACTTTATTACCCTCTACGGTAAACTTGGCCCCCTGGCAGGGGGTACAGTAGTGTGGGGGGGGACTTTAACTGTACCGTGAATCCCAGAATGGACAGGTCCAAGGACAGGGCAGGGAAACGGCACCGGCGGCCAACGCGCTGGGTACCTTACTGAAAGACCTAGGCCTAGAGGATGCGTGGAGAAGGCTGTATCCCGTGGATAGGCAGCATTCACACTACGCAGTGCCACATGATTTGCACACAAGGTTAGATTACATGTTTGTAACAGCCGAGATAGTGAGAGACATAGAAGGAGCGGAATACAAGGCCCAAGTACTATCTGACCACTCGCTCTTGGTGGTAGACTGGAGACACCAGCCCCCAAGACCGCGGATCCCTACATGGTGACTGAGGACCGATGCTCTGCAGGACGAGGGGTTTCGGGAGGGATGCCTTCGAAGAATACTTTGACATAAATACGGGAAGCGTAAGCTCTGTGGGCACACTGTGGGAAGCGTTTAAGGTGGTGGTGCGCGAGGTAGCCATTTCCAAAGCTAAGGGGCTACAGGGGGGCTTCAAAAGAGAACTCCAGGAGGTGGAAAGGGAGCTAGAGGATCTCACGCGTTGCGAGAGCACTGCTCATGATAACAGAACCAAAGTAAAGGAGCTACAGTTGTCCTGCAGCGCACTCTGGGATAGACTATGCAGACTCAATTACAGGAAATATACGGAGAGGATACACGCAGGGGGCGACAAGCTGGGCAGACTGCTGGCCTGGCTGTATAAGAGTGAGACCCCCTGCTCGGTGATCAGTGAGATTAAGGATGAGAGAGGTATGCATATGCAACACCCAGAAAGTGGTAAATGAGGAGTTCCTTAAGTTTTACAGACACTTGTATGAGGACACGGGGGAGGATATGTGTCAAGACATACTGGACACGTTGGAGGACATAGAACTGCCCACCCTGGATGACCTAGAACATGTAGAGTTAGAGGCACCCGCCACCTCGGATGAGCTGGAGGTAGTGATTCAGAACTTGCCCACTTGCAAGGCGCCTGGTTCGGATGGGCTGCCCAGCGAGTTCTACAAAACATACAAGCAAGAGTTGTTTCAGCCACTGCTTGCCACTTTCAACGAGGCCTATGAGCAGGGGGAACTCCCATTGTCCCTCCGCGAGGCTGTGATCATCCCACTCTTGAAACCAGGCAAGCCGTCCGTGGAGTGTGGGTCTTATAGACCGTTGTCCATGCTTAACCAGGACAGCAAAATACTCACGGCTGTGCTGGCTAATAAGCTGAAGAATGTGATTAGGAAACTGATACACCCAGATCAGACGGGATATGTTCCAGGCAGGAACATCACCGATAACCACAGGAGGCTATACCATATCATTGACCAAACTGAGGAGGACACGGGCGAGTTGGCTATAGTGTCGTTAGATGCGGTCAAGGTCTTCGACTCGGTACAATGGCCCTGGCTGAAAGCGGTCCTGAAGGGGTACGGAATGGGACCTGGATACCTCAGATCGGTCCAGTTGTTTTACAGCACCCCGATGGCGAGAGTCAAAACAGGGTCCACAGTCTCAGACACCTGGCAACTTTGCAGGGGGACCAGACTGGGATGCCCCTGGTCACCCATGCTATATATACTGGCATTAGAGCCGCTGGCAATATGCCTGCGACAACAATATGGGGAGGTGGGCATAAGCACTGTCAGTGGAGGGCACCTGATATCGTTATATGCGGATGATATGCTCCTTTATTTGCGTTATCCAGAAGAAAACCTGCAGTATGTGCTGGAGGTAATAGAACGGTACGCCACCCTCTCGGGCATATCGGTGAACCCTAGAAAGTCTAGTCTGTTTCCTTTGGGCAGAGACAGGAATGTCCCGGTACAGAGGCTGCCTGTCCTGCCAATACCATGGCAACCCGTGACATTTAGGTATTTGGGAATAAATATTTACCACAAGGTCGAGGCAGAACACAAGCATAACACGGAAAAGGCGATAGAGGGGATCAAGAACAGCATGGTATTCTGGTCTAGATTGCCCCTGACCATGATGGGGAGGGTGGCCTTGCTCAAGATGGTGGTCCTGCCTAGACTCTTGCACTTTTTTGTGAATGTCCCGTTTTTGATACCCTAGGAGCCTATTCGCAAAACTTCATAGCGTGTGTAGGGGTTTCGTGTGGGGCAGCTCTAGGAATAGGGTTGCTCTGTGGAAGCTCCAGAACCCATGTGACAGGGGGGAGATAGGCCTGCCTAATTTTGAACTCTATTACCTGGCGGGGCAGCTGCAGTACGTGGCCAGGTGGCTTTCAGCTGAAGACTCGGCGGAAGCTAGGCTTCTGCGTGGAGATTCAGCTCCATACTTTCTGATGGAAGTGGTGTGGTTGTGCAGAGACAAAATGGTGGGGTGGGGGTGGCTACTGAGGCTGGGAGATCTGGCACAGGACATGGAAGATTGGGGGGGACTCAGAGCCGTACTCTCAGCAGGCCCCTTTGGCGGCGCTGTGCGGGAGCGACTCTCAACTACTTGAATCGGTCTGCAGATACTGGGAACAGGTAGGCCTGTCCACCCTCAGGGATATATGGCAGGAAGGGGAGGCATTGGACTTTCAGAGGTTGCAGGAAGAGACGGGGGTACATGGTGGCCAATATACAACCTACACTAGGCTTGTGAAAAAGACTAGAGAAAGATGGCCTGAGACAGTGCTAGCGGAAGACCCTTACGCCTCCCTGGAAACCATGTATGATGTATCGGAGGGCGGGCACGAAATATCAAGGATATACGAGCTCCTGCGAGTAAGGGCAGGGAAGGAGTTGCTCAATTGAGACAAGATTGGGAGGAGGAGGTGGGAGGACCCATGACGGACGGGCAATGGGAATGGGCCCAGAGGTACCATAAAAAGGTGTCCCGAAACGCGAGATTCCAACAGCTTCAATTGTACGTTACCCACAGGGCTTATTTAACTCCCGGGAAGATTGCAAAGTTTGGGGGACCAGCTACTCAGCAATGCCCCAGGTGTGGGGAGGTGAATGCGGGACTGCTACACATGTTTTGGGCTTGCCCGGAAGTGCACAGATTTTGGGACGAGGTTAAGACGAAACTGGCTGGTGGGGGGGTGGTGCTGGATATGGAATCGGCCTGGTCATGCATGCTTGGGCTTTTTCCTAGACCCCGGCATTCAAAACACATAAGCAAGATGAAGGACCTGGCTTGTGTTCTGGCCAAGCGCAGGATTGCCATGGGCTGGAAGGCGGCCCACAGACCTAGGGTGGAGCTATGGTGGACGGACCTCTTGAGGTGGGCGGAAGCTGAATCTGTAGTGTGGTCTGAAGCGGTCACCAGGAGGGGCGAGGAGGAAGTAGGGCCCTTGCTGGCCTGGCAGTAATTGGTGGCCTCTATAGCAAACTCTCATCAGGGTAACAACGGAACAGAGGACCCGGATGATGACTGCCTAAGTACTGTGCTACCCAATGATGCTCCCGTAAATGACATGTGAGAACCGGCTCTAGTTTAAGGGGGGGAGGGAGTTGGGGAGTTCTAATGAAAATATGCTGGACTATGATGCTTTCTATGTTTTGAAACAGTTGTAGTGTGTTTGTTTGACTTCATAACAAAATAAAAATATATTTTTTTTAAAAAATGTATATGTGTCTGTCCTCTATCTACAGAACGGTGTAAGCATGTTCTTCGCGTGTGCGTGTGTGTCTGCGTAACTTCGTGCAGGCGTGCACATTTACTTTGTGACTAACGTTGCTATGTCGTGTTGTCACTAGTGATGTCAACATGATGGCTGGTTGTTATCAATTGACCTGATCCAGTGATGAGGCACCTGTCTGCGCGAAGACATCAGCTGGATAGGGTTTGAATGGTTGTCTAAGAGAATATGTGTGTCCCATACGTGTGATACACTGGTTCACCTGGTGGTTGGTCAAACAGCGAGTGGCATCTCCTGTTTCTTATCCTTCAGGGTGACATGACAGAGGGGACATGAGAGCCATTCGGGGGGCCCTCTCTTCACAATAAACCCTGCTACTAGAACACTACGAAAAGCAAAGCAGCAGCAGGAAGTGCTATTTAAAATACAAATGCATTATTATTCTTTGCATTGCAATATCTGAGGGGGTTCCGTATCTCGGATTGATGGATTTCATCTACTTTCTAATTGAGCAATTGCTAGTATGAATTCACTGATTCCAGAAGCACACCCACCGTGACACTACTCAGCTGAATGGTGTATGCTTGTTTGCATTTATTTCTCAGTTTGTGTGTTTGTGCACAAGCGTGTGTGACGGCCACTCTTTCTTTCAAGGAGCGAAGCACTCCTCAAAAAGCAAAAACATATTTTGAGCAGGTATCTCACATTAACCACCCCAAATGGAAACCTTTGCGATATGTCCAACCCTTTTTAGAACACCAGAACACAATTGCCGCTGAGCACGTCTATGATATGATAGGTTATTTATAACGCACTTAATACCCAGAGGTTTCTAAGCACAGACGCGGGGATCGAATCTGTGTTGCTCTGTGGCATTTTGCTTCTAAGGCGAGCACGTTGCTGCTGAGCTATCCTCCCAAGACTTACATGGAAAGATGGAGAACTTTTGCTTCAGAGAGTTTCTGCTTCTATTTGTGGCTGCCTGGCTATCGGATTGCGGTATTCCGAATAGTGAGCAGTTGTTTTGGACTGCGTGCAGTGTAAGCCTTTCTCATCCGAGGAGATGGATCGTAGGCTAAACAGGCAGAGTGCACGCCGCAGCTGTTCTCCAGACTTCAGGCGGGCGCTGCGTGCTCACGGTGACATGCCGCATATGCCCACACGCAGCGTTGCCTGTGGCAGGACTAATATTTTCTGGGCTCCCCATCATCGTGTTTATTAGCAAGGGTATACTCGCTCCGCAGTTTCCCGCCTGTTTGAAAAGGCGAGCTGCTTTTATAGACCTGACAGGGGGACTCTCAGGATAATTAGACCAGGCGTGCCAAGGCAATTAACCTTTCTGATGCTTCCCTCTTCCAACCTTCAGACTTGTGACCTTTACGTTCTATTTCTGGGTCACAGGGGTGCCTTTGGTAATTTAGCCCCGGTGTGCTTCATCGCAGACATGCAGTTAAACGCCAACGAGCACACCGAGGGTTGTAGCTTTCGCGTTCATGAAAACCTAATTTGCTTCCCAGAATGCCTGTCAATTAAACAATTAAACACATGCACAGCACTGGACTGAAAACGCACCATTGAGAGTATAGAGGTACCGTAAAAAGTGGCAGTCATTTTGTTACAGCCACCACACTGCCATTTTACTGCACTGCCGTACTACGAATTCTGGTGGTAAGGTGGCTGATGTAGCTTCAGCAAACAGCTGGAAGTTAATCAAGCCCCTTACCACCAAGAATTCTTGGATTTACTATGTGACGTTACTGTTCAAGGTAAATCAGCAAAAAAAAAAAAAATGCACATGGAGTCCTACGGAATCCAAAAACAAGGACTGACTCCAGGTGCCACCACTTGTAATCACATGGTAAATTGGCAGAACTGACTGCCAGGAACAGTGACTGATTTTGGTGGTAAATTGGCAGGTTTACTGCAGATTTATTGGCATACTTGTAATGAGGCACATAAGCCTTCATTACAAGTTTGGTGGTGCGGTAAAAAAGTGCCAGTCATTCTGTTGCTGCCATTTGTTTTGGCAATAACGGAATTACTACCAATGTTAATGCTCTGCCAAACTACGAGCGTGCCCTTGAAGTGTAGGTTTTACTTCCGGCATGATGCTGGCGGTAAATCCTCTACTTAAACACCAAGAATCTGCAGATTCACTGAGGCGGAATTACCACTTGCAGTAAGTCTTACAAAATTCTCATTGGGTCGAATGGACTCCAAAAATGGAGAGTAACAACACCACTATGCCACCGCTTTGATCATGTGGTAAGTCACTGGACCGAGTGGGAGTAATGGCCACTGAATTTGGCAGTAATTTGTCTGATTACAATTTTACGTTATTTCCCATTCAGAAGCCCAACATGAGTTTATTTGAGACTGAAGGAACTACTCGAACGGTAATTCTGCCCGAGGTAATTATGTGAGTTTTCAGAAGGAAATCGCTTTGTGCAAGTGCTACTGACATTTCCGCCTGATGTTTGTGCAGCTCATAATTTGGCAGATTGGAAAAACAGGTGGTTATTCCGTTACAGCCTTCATTTTGAAGTTGTTGCTCAACTCGTAAAGAGGCCCGTTATGTATTACAGATATGGGGCAGGATTTTGGCAATTGCATACATCAGGCACAGGTGACTTTAACTAATGGAACATTTTTACAAACATATGCTTTGTGCACATTGGGCTGCATTGCACATCGCCTCACGCTGTCCCACATATTCGGTCATAGTGGCCACTGCACAAAGAAGTTAGTATGAGTAACTCAAAGCTACCTATATTCTAAAACTCGAGAGGGATATTTGTTTCACAAAGAAGTTAGTATGTACACCTCTCATGTACTCCACCCTTAACGCGATTTGACTATCTGTGAATCACAGTAATTCCTGACTTACAGCTGGAACTGATGTCATTATTCTGTTAGCTCCTTAGAAGAGGCACGTTTATGACAAAATGAAAGCCACCATCCTCAGGAGGTTCTGCAAACCCTCAGCATTAGAGATTGCACAAACGGGGGGGGTAGGAAGGGTGAAACCTTTGAGGTGTTTCCATGTCAGCCCTTGGAATATCTGAGTAGATGGAACACGGCTAACAAACCTGACACTTTTGAGGTCATATATTATTTGGTTCCATGTCAAACTATCCTTAAAAAGTGTGAGATGGAGTCACATCAGCATCTAGTAGACAAGAGTATGACAGACCCCAGGGAGCTTGCAACAGGTATGCAAACACACAAGTCCAGAAAAATGCTCAGGCATCTGCATCTAAGCCAGATGAGAAGGCCACTTATTGAAGTAAATCCAAGTAGGTTAAAGGTCCAGCTCTTTACCCTACTGCTAAGAAAGGTCCCTAAAATCACAATGAGAAATCCTCACCACATGGCTCGTCAGCTCCTCCAGAAAGAAGGGGCAAAGGTTCCTCTAACGCTTGCGCAACCCCAAACCCAGCCCCAGATGCTGCTTCCTGTGTGAAGATCTGACATTGGAGAAGACCTTCAGCTTGCAGTCATGGTGCGAATCATGGATGATGAATACCCTCTAGGCCAGGGTCTGGCCAAGTTTCCTTAGTGACTCTGATTTGGAAAGGTACTCTGTCTTCAACAGAGGCCTTGGTTCACACAAATACTCATATCTTTTTGTAGCACATCTTCAGAAATGGGAGCAAAGCCATGGCACTACGTGATACTGCTGCGGGTATCCCTGCTGTGCAGCAATTGTGGATCCAAGAGGATCAGGTCATTCCTGGTCCAGACAATTTAGTCACTGGTTTTTGCGTCCTTATGCAATGCCCACTAGCAATCAAGGAGGATAGTTGGAGAGTGGAAATCTTTCAGTGCCTCATCGCTGTCAAGGTCACAATTCCAGTAGACTGTCTGTTACGGAATGACCTGCTTAATGAGGAAACCATTGCTGTGGTCACTAGATCTAGGGCCAATGAAGCAGCAGAAGAAGCAGCATTTGAGGCCATGATCTCAGGGGCTTTTTGCAGACTCGAGACTTGGTACTGCCTAGTCAAGATCTCAAACCCACAGAGATGCCTGCTCCTGCCTGAGAGGGCCTCCTGGACACCTTGGGGCCTACTGTGGTGGCACTGTATTCAGTAGCAACTGCTCTTACAGATGTAGAACCATCACCTGAGGTGGAGAAAACACTATTTTTAAACCTCAGGGGCCTGTCATAACTGAGTGAGTTGTCCTCACTGGAGGACCAAGCCATGCTCACTTTTGCAGGGTGCAGAGAGACTGCTCCGCTCTGGCTGATCTGCACGAACAGGCAAGAAAACAGGCTCTGGGGAAGCCCTGGGGATGTTCATGCTCTAATGGGAGAATTGTCTCCTGTACTGTAAGCCCAATAATGTTGAGGCAGGGGACAACTGGAGGTTGGTTGTGCCCAAGGGCCGCAGGAGATACCTTAGGAGTGACCAAGATGATGGACAGGCTGTGTGCTGAATTTTACTGGCCAGATGGGTGACACAATCAGGGAATTTGTGAAGTCCTCTGATACTTGCCAAGCATCTGTTAAGTCTGGTGGGGTAATCAAGGATCTGTTAACTCCATTATCAGTGGTTGGGCAGCATTTCAAGAGAACAAGCATGGACATTGTGAGTTTTTTGGATCCTCAAGCCACCTCAGGGAACTGGTATATTTTGGTAATGTCAGATCATGGCACTCAGTACACATGGGGAAGTATCATTGAGAAGCATCAACACACCAGTGATGGTGAAGGATTTGATAAGGATATTCTCTTCTATGACTATCCCTGATGAAGTCATTTCTGACAGTGGATCCAACTTCATATGTACACGTTCTCAACAGCTTTCCACCCACATACCAATGGGCTTTTTGGGCAGTTCAACAGGACCCTAAAAGGCATGATAGATGGCTTGAAAGAGCACCTAAGGAGAAAGCAGGATTTTCTCCTGCGATGCCCTCTGCTTGCTTACTGGGATATGCCACAGAGTGGAGAAGGGTTCAGTCCCTTTGAGCTTCTGTTTGGCTATTCTGTTAGGATCCCCCTAAATCTGTTGTGGGAAGAATGACATAATCAAAGAGCTACATGACAGAATACCACCCATAGCAGATGATCTGGTTATGGATCCATTCAATTCGGCATCCTTCATGATAAGTGGCTGGCATTTATGTGATTCTGGAGAAGATCCTTGACTTTAACTGCCTCATTGATGAAAAACCCCAAAGGAAAATGTACAGGGTCTTTCCTGTCAGAGACTGAGGAGGAGACAGATCCCCTCCCAGACTTGCTGCGCACATATGGTCTCTGGAGGGTGTTCAGATCGCCCCAGATCTAAGTGAAAAGATATTGCCACATTGAAGGCAACTGTTGAGCCAGTACGCAAGACTGTTCTCACTGACTCCAGGGAAAATGGATTGGTACATCCATAATATGAACACTCAAGAAAAAAGCCTGCGAAAAGCAGAATTCATTTGATGTCTGACAAGCTTAAGGACACCATCAAGGAATGAGTATCCAAGATGTTGGATTTAGTAGTGAATTAGCCTTCTCACAGCCCATTATCTAGTGTTGTGGTACTGGTACCTATAAATACCTGTAGTGGGAAAACTGAAGCCCAATTTCGTCTTGACTACAGGGGGCTGAATTCAGACACCAAGATAGAGGTACATGCCATGCCTTAGATAGATGAGCTCATTGATATATTAGGTGCTGCCAAGTTCATGATTTCCTTTGAGCTCACGTCTGGTTACTAGTAGGTAGGCCTAACTGACAAAAAAGGAGAGGTCAGCATTTTCCACTTCAGCAGGGCACTATAAGTTTCCCAGTTTATCAGAGGATTTTGAATAAGACAGCGTTGCCTGTTTAAACCATGCCTGGAAAGACCACTATCCCACCAGAACCAGGTGCTTTAATCCATGAAGAATTCTGCATAACTATCAAGTCTTCAAAGTTTCATATAGAGCAGAGCACTCTTACTTACCCAGTGCACTAATTAGGTGGCAGTCAGAACCATACTCTTCAGGCCAATGTGCAGAAAGTGATGGATTGGGACTCTTCAGTCGCACAAAACAGGTGCAACGTGTGCAGGTGCCCTGTTTGACAGCTGCTGTGACAGCAAAGTCACTAACAGAGTTTGCATTTAAATCTGTCCCACTGACCCAAACCTATACTAATTGTGCCCAATTATCTGTCTGGTGGCAGGGTAATCTCTAATAGTAAGCCATACCTTGGATTTGGTATGGTGACTGAAAGTTCACACAATAATTAAAGCCATATCACATTTTTATCATACACATGCCAACTCTGTGAGCTCAGGCCAGCTTTGGAAAGGCTATGTGGATTCTAGCCATATTGCATGTCTCTGCTCAGCCAGCAGGATAATAGTTAGGGAGGGATGACTAGCCTGTCTCTTGGGAGGGTGGGTAACACCTCTTCAGCCCATGAAACCATCATCAGGAAGACTCCTGTGAATCATGAATCAAAGAGACACATCCAAAGCAAATTGGCCAGGCTCACATCAGGTGTTGCACATTAAAGGGCCTTTGAAACTGCAGGCTTGGGAAAGGGGTGGAGCAAGACCAGTCAGACAGAGCAGCAGGGACTGAAGGAAAGGTTCCTCCATCTTTGTTTTCTGTGGGCTTCTCTTTCCTTCCTGTCTCCAGCACTTCTAGCAGAGCAAACCATTTTGGGCATGATGCAAAAAGGCAAAGGTCACTTGTCACCTTGATAGGGAGTGGACCCTTTAAAGCAGGTTTGCATTTATCCAATTCCCAGTGACCTTTACCTTTATATTGAAGAGGTCCCCCACTCCTTCTTTGATTCATCTCAGACTCTTATGGTCAGAAAAAACATTTGAACCCTGTTGGGAGAGCAGTCCTTTCCAAAGTCCTTTCCAACGCCTCCTGTCAGGGGTGAGGACATGGCCTCCCACCAAACCCCAAAGAACATTGTGGTGACTGCTGTTGCAACAAGACCCATAAACTCTGCCAGGTTCACCATCACCATTACCTAGGCTCCTCTCTGAAGATGAAGGACTACTGAATGTGTCAGCTAGCCTCCCCAGACTGTGAGTGAAGAAGGAAAGTACTAATTTTGTTCCTGAGTACCTGGATTCGGGACTTGCAGCACTAGAAGCAGCGAAAGCACCTGGAATCTGATATTCTGACTCGTTGAACTGTGCTCAAGCCCAAGTTAATCACATTTGAAAGTCTCTGAACCACCAGAACACATGGGGGGTCATTACGAGTGAGGCGGTAAGGGGTTAACGGCGCCGGTAAAGGTGCCGGAGCTGTCAACCCCTTACCGCCTCATTATGAGTCTGCTCGCGGGAACCCGCTAAGGATGCCTGGTTTTACCATGCGACTTTAGCGGGTCCTGCGAGCAAACCAGGGTGCTAACAACGGGCTCGTTATTAACGGGCCCGTTGTTAGCACCCTCCCCATTCCCATTGAGCCCTATGGGGGCTCGAATGGGAATGGGTTCCTAGAATGAGGAATTACCAGGCATTCCAAGGTCGGAATGTCCCAGTAATTCCTCATTCAAGGAACCCGGACCCGGTACCCGGTAAGGGGGTAGCCATGCCGCTAATAGAGGCATGGTTACACCCTACCTCATAATCACCCCCACGGTGTTGCTTCTGGAGCTCTCTACGAACTTCTTCAAACTGCTGTTTTGCATTAATCGAACCAGCTCAAAGCTGCATCATACCATCAAAGCATATCACTTCTTTGTGCAAACACTAGCTTGCTGCTGCAAATCACTAGGACCTACTAGTTCTTAAAACAACGTATTGAACCAGGAAGGTCACAGCATCGACCCTATCGGACCCAAGATCGTACCTCTGGAAGCATCAAGTCACTCTTCGACTTGACCTCTCTTGGTTGGCTCACTGAACTGTATCGCTTGAACGCCGCCTTTGAATCACATAGAGCTCTACTTCAAACTGACTTTACACCGACTCCTCACCTGGAACTGCATGACAGCATCCAGAACACTGGTTAGATTTCATTGAACCACCCAAGAACAGATTCACCTACTTCTGTGAGCTCCGGCGACAATGGTCCTCCTTTCAGACCCTTGAGACTGCTAAACCTCCCTTTTGCACTTTTTTCAATAAAGACATAGGCCTTCATTCCGAGTAGGTCGGTAAGGGATACCGGGCACCGCTAAGGAGACTGGTGCCAGTAATCCCTTACCGCCCTACTACGAGGTCCCTTAACGCGTCCCTTCCTTAACGCCTGGTCTGACCAGGTGTTAAGGACGGGACCCATTAAGGGACCTGGGCACAAATAACGGGCTTGACATACGCCAGCCCATTATTTGCGCCCTCCCCATTCCCATTGAGCCCTATGAGGGCTCAATAGGAATGGGGAATGGTTTGGTAAATCGGGATTTACCGGTCCCTCCAAGGTCGGAATGGACCGGTAAGTTCCCATTGAACCAAACCGGAGTTGGTACCGGCATGGGAGGCAGTCATGGCGCAAATAGCGCCATGACTACCACCATACTCGGAATGAGGGCCATGTACTTTTAAGGGACATTGTTGCAATTTCATGCCTTTCAACCCTGCTACCATCCCCAGAGAGCTACATTTATATTCTGCCATGTCTGTGTCCTTACTATGGGGGTGGGCCTTTGCAAGTGTTTTATAGTCAGTTATGCTGCATATTTATGTGTTTAATTAAAGTTTATGGATTTTGATAGACCCTTTATTGAACATTGCTGAATTTTGGACTATTGTACTATTGCTGTTTGAATTGATACTGCAATCTCATTCACACCGCTTAAGAGTATAGACTGCCCTCGTCCCATGTTACCACAAAAGGGGAGGAGATACATTTGTTTACAGTGCCTGTTTCACCTTTATGATTGGGATCATTGTTGGTTTGGAGTAGTTTGAGATCTGAGTAGGCAATTAACCATTACTCATCTTTGGACTCCTGTAGATAAGTAGTCGTTTAGTCACACACAAGGGACAAACCTAAAACGTCTGGAATCCTTCATTACGCCTAACAGTATACCAATTGTTTTGATAGACATATAAAACACCACTACCCTTTCCCTAATCTTTCATTAGGAGTTGCAACTCCACGTAAGCAAGTAATTATATTAATATGTTGCAACAACATCTGCATGCATTTTCAATGATTCACGTTTCTAACAGACTTCATTTAAATAGGCTTGTGGTTTTGTAAAATATTCATTCATTTCCATTAATTCCACCTTGACTCTATTGCTGAATACTAATAAAATGATTCCAGACACAACAAGAGCTGCACGATGGGAATGATTAGCAGTCTTGGATACTTAATATTCCCAGATTGTATAATATCATCACTCATTTAGTCTCCTATTAAGCTTTTGTTGCTTTTTTTGCCTTCCTATATCATTTGCGTGTCTTTAGGTATACGTCTCTGTATCAATGGCTTCCTGAAACATGCTTAAACCAGATTAGTGCATCTGGGATGAACCAAAATTTGATGACAAGAATTGTATTGTGATCGATCAGAGTGTCAAGCTTGACCGTGGGTAATGCCAGAGTGAGAAGGGCCTTTTTATCACTCTGTCAATGCCACCTGCTAAATAGACAGTTTTTCCTGCCAAGACATACAACATGTCCTTTCATTGAAATTACACCTTCAAAGATTAGCTCATTTTTATTTGAAAACAATTAGCCACTTTAATAAATATATATATGTAGGTTAAAAAGGGAGAAAGTGTAATTTAGACAACTAAACAATCTGGTAAATATTAAAGAGGTTTGATTCTTCAGAATATGGCTGCCCTACTAGGAATTAATTACAAAACCTTTATGACCTTTAATCTGCATTATAAGTTTTGAGTAGAAAACATTGTTTTTGTTAAAACCAACCTAGAAGTCCATCTTAGAAAAAGCGTATCAGTCCAATTGAAATGGCTTTTTAATGAAACTGTGCTAGTATTAATGTAAAACAGCAATTCTAGTGTAGGTGGGTAGAACCTACTATTTTCTTAAGACTAGGTTTGAAATTGAAATCATATCTATCTTCAATCAAATTGTATGTATTTTCTATCTATCTCTTTATATGTAAAAGAGATATTTGATGATATGTGTGCGTGATATGTGTGTGTATCCAAAATGTTCTGCATACTTCCCGACATGCTACACGCCTGAAATTTGACATCTGGGTAGGTTCCATGGTGTAGACAATGTAAAAAGTATGAAATATAAATATTTCTCAAAAATAATTGTAAGCGGTCTGCAATGTGTGTGTGTGTGTGTGTGTGTGTCTGTTTGAAATGTTCAGCATTCTTCCCAACATGCTACAAACCTGCAATTTGACATGTCGGTTGGTTCCATGGTGTAGACAATGTACAAAATATAGAATATAAATATTCTTTTTTTTTTAAAGTATGAATTACAGTGCAAAGCACGGATACACCTGCTAGTTTATAAACAAAAGGGAGATGTGTGGATATGTGTGTGTGAGTGTGTGTGTGTGTGTGTGTGTGTGTGTGTGTGTGTGTGTGTCTGTCTGTTCAAAATGTTCAGGATCATTTCCAACATGGTATACACCTGAAATTTGGCATGTGGTTAGGTGTCATGGTGTAGACAATGTAAAAAGTATAAAATATAAATATACCTGTGTCTAATTTTATTTTTTGGGAGGAAATTTGAGGATATGTGTGTATATCTGTTTGAAATGTTCAGCATACTTCCCAACATGCTACAAACCTGAAATGTGGCATGTGGGTAGGTTCCATGATGTAGACAATGAATGTAAAAAGTATCAAATATAAATATACCTTTGTCTAATTTTGTTTTTTTGGGGGACATTTGTGGATATGTGTGTCTATATCTATCAGGCTCCAGGGTGTAGACACAGTAAAAAGTATAAAATGCAGATTTTTCAATTTTTTTGAAAGCATTGTTTTAGTGGTCTGCAATGCTTGTAAATGTGTGTGTGCGTGTGTGTGTGTGTGTTTGAAATGTTCAGCATACTTCTCAACATGCTACAAACATGAAATGTGCCATGTGGTTAGGTTCCATGGTGTGGACAATGTAAAAGGTATAGCACATAAATATACCGTTGTCTATTTTTGTGTGTGTGAAATTTGTGAATATGTGTGTGTGATTTTTCAAAATGTTCAGCATACTTCCCAACATGCTACAAAACTGAAATTTGGCCAGTGGGTTGGTTCCATGGTGTAGACATTGACAAAAGTATAAATATATTTTTTTTGAAACGATTTGAAAAAATATATACTTTTTTTCAAATGTTCCTTTTGGAAGCCTTTTTTTAAGCGGTCTACAATGGTTGGCTATGTGTGTGTGTCTGTTTGACATGTACAGCATACTTCCCAACATGCTGCAAACCTGAAATGTCGCATGTGAGTAGGTTATGTGGTGTAGACAGTGTAATAAGTATAAAATATAAATATACCTTGTATGTTTGATTTTTTTAGTAGGAATTACTGCGCGAAGTATGGATACAATGGCTATTATATGTATAAATAAATACATTCTTACAAACGTTTCCTGCGTTTTTCAGAACAAAGGTGCATTCTGAACTAAAAACGGTATCACTCGTTTACTGTGCACACGATTATTGCGTGACTGAAAATGTCAAAAAGATTACACCAAATCTATGTGAAAATATAGAGGGGTTGGGTTATGGTACTTCTAAAAGTGAGAGAAGTAGGGGGGCTGCGGGTGGTCTCCCCCGCATCTAATAATTGCAACATTTTAATCTCTCCCAGGAGTAAGTCAAGAGTGAGGCAGTGTTGCTTCCAATAACCTCTGTGCGAATTAGCCCAACTGTATTTGTCTTTTTAAGGATTCGTGAACTCAATGAGGCCAAATAATTTCATGCCACTGAAAAGGGTCAACTGCTTTCTATTGAAAGAGTGTCGTAAAATGCTAGCTGTTTATTCATTTTATATTGATTTCTTCTTTTTGTGTGAATAATCACCTTTAATTATAAACTGTATATAGCAAATAAAGAAATAGTTAATCGGCATGAAGGTAAAATTTCATGCAAGAATTTAGTGTGATCAAAGTTGTATCATAGCTAAACTATTAAAACAATATCTAAGACATTTTGTCTCCCATCAAGGTAACATATTATAACCATCATACAACCTTCAAGTTAGTACTCAAAGATTCAAACTTGTTTTTTGCTGGAATGATTACATAACACCCTGAGTATATTAGTTTGCAGTGGTGTAGTATTTTGTTCACGTATTTACGTCTGATATGTTAATATGCTGACCTTTTATCACATGTTTCTACTATCAAACTTTGTTATTTAAGTACAGTTATGTAAACAATAAGAACATGTTTTCCTCATATTCACTATGATATTAAGGTATACATTATGATTTGGTGGTAATATTAAAAGTGGATTGCGGACATTATACTTTGGGGCAATTATTCCACAGACCTTTTTTCTGCTCCTGTTCCCCCTCCTGATTTTCTTTTCAGGAAGAGTCACTTGCCACCTCTTGTCACGCATTGCATGTGTGGTTCACCCCTCTGGTCCCCAGTATTTTAACAAAAAATGTGGATGCAAAATCCTTCACCACAGAAATGTTTCTGAGGTAAAGTGACAGCCTCTCCTACTCCCACCATACCCAAACACCAACAGCACACCTAAAAAGCCCATCCCTACTATAGCCAACTCTAATGTAACATCCCAATAGTCACTTAATATTACTTCTTCTTGGCTGTTTGCCTCAGTCTCTAGAGGTTTCAGGGGAGTGAGTGGGGGAGGGGGGGTTTGGTCGCCATGGCTTCTCATTCGATTAGTGCCAAATGGGAAACACATTGTTACAGACTCTACAAAGTGTGGCACATGATGATGGATGTTATCCTCTGCACTTGGACTGTTATGTAGGCCACCAGGCAATTGATGAAGAATGCATAGCTACTGCTCTCCCTTTCTCTCCATGTAGGCCACGGAAGCCACCACATTTTCTATCATTGTAACCATCCTTTCTAGGGCCCATTTGCTCTCTGGCTGGGATCCCCTGTGGCACATAGTGGGTGTTTATTTTGGGATCCTTGTCTGGGTGTGCTTATTTAACCCATCAGAGGAAGTTAGTTTATCCTTATCTCTCGGGACCTTGCTATTATCCCCTGGCATCTCCTCTGGCATGCCTCATCCTCGGAAGCCTCAGGATCATCAACATCAAAGTCATCATCCTCATTGTCTCTGGATCCTCTTAGGCATTGGGCCTTTTCTGATGATCCAACCTAGAATATTGCCCTTGACTGCGGCCCACGTGGACTGTTTCCCATGGATACAGGTTCCATGTGATGTCATTGTACACATCCAGGGATGCCTTGCTTCTGGAAAGCAGCAGATTGAGGCATGAAGTTCCCTTGACACCACTTTCAGACACCTTTGCAGTGCTTGGTAGTGATTGTCATCGGCGCCAGACACTATACCTCTCTATTGTTGCTGATGCACCAATGGTGATAGCAATGGTGGTAGCGCTGAAATCACAACGCTGGTGGTGGTAGTGATGATGAAGTTTGTGGCCTTGTTGGCAGCAATGGATTCAGTGTTAGCAGTGATGTCTATGTGGAATGTGGAAGGCCCTGGTGTGCTTTTGGCACCAGCAGCACAATCCTTAGATGCATCTTCATCAGAATTATCTACCGCCTATTCCTCCATGTCATTCTTCTCCTCCTCCTATATGTAAACGACAGTGAGAGGATGGTGGGGGTCATTTTTGAAGGCTTGGTGTGCAATGGTAAGAGATGAAAGGACGGAGCTAGCCATTTGCATGTTCAATGCTCCTGGCCCTGGAATCCTCTTTTGTATATTCTCATGGAGTAATTTCACCTTGCACTATGGATCCACTATAGATATAAATGGACGAGGAAGGGCAGTCATGGCCAGAGAAAAGTGTGTTGCACTTAAATGAGGCACCAGCAGATAACTCACATGCGCAAAGGCACCCACGTGAATACACCAGAATTGACCAAACTCTAGATGATTCAGACTGCTAAAGTGAGTAGCCCACAATGGCCTCCAGAAAATGGCACATCAGGCAAGCTGTGGCTGCCACAAGCTGATTGCGGTAATCAATATGTCCCCATGAGAATCCAGCACAATACATTAACTGACCACACAGAAATAAACCGAGCACTCAATATATGCCACCGAGAAGCGAAGTGGTCTCTATAGCTCAGAAGCAGACCTCTGGAATAGACAGAATATTGAAGATGTGGCCAGTAGATCTGTGTTTGCGTCCATAAAAATGACATGTGTTATATAATGAGGCATATGAGTAGCTGAGTGTAGGTTCGCAGATGCACAGGTTGTGGAATGTATATGTCTTTAATTGGATGGATTCATGGCAATGTGCACTTGTGAATGAACAGATTATGGGGCTGATGCATGGAATTATTTGCGCCAAAAAACAGGGATTTGTGCGCCATTCTGCCTGCAAATCCCTGTTTAACAAATGGGGATTTGCGGGCAGAATGGTGCACAAATCCCCATTTTTCGGCGCAAATAATTCCATGAATCAGCCCCTTAATATATTAACTTTGAAAAACCACATATTCTAAACATATGCATGAGTTTGTAGACAGATGGTTACACAACACTTATATGCCAAGTATTGCCAACAAATGTCTAGATGCTGCCGTAAAACAACCATGTACTAACACATAGGGCCTCATTACACGGATGGCGGTAAGGATTTACCGGTACCGGTAAAATACCGGTACCGGTAAATCCTTACCGCCTTACTACGAGGTCCCTTTGCGGGTTGGGGGATTTAACGCCTGCTTTTTGCTGGCGTTAAAAACCAACCCGCAAAGGGACCCAGGGAGCTAATTACGGTACCGCAATTTGCGGTACCGTAATTAGTGCCTTCCCCATTCCCATTGAGCCCTATGGGCCAAAAATGGGAATGGGGAAGGGCAATGGTGGAAGGGGAAATTACCGCCCCGCCAACCTTGGAATGGGGCGGTAATTCCCCTTTCCGCCAAGGCGGTGCCGGTATTTTACCGGCATGAACCATGGCGCTAATAGCGCCATGGTTTTCCGCCATCCGTGTAATGAGGCCCATAGTCTCGGGACGATAGCTCAGCGGCAATGTGCTCGCCTTGGAAGCAAGACAACATGGAGCAACACAGGTTCGATCGCCAGGGTCCGCGCTTAGAAACCTCGGGTTATTAAGTGTGTTTTAAATAACCTATCATATCATAACATAATGATGGCATTAGCATCATATACCCAGTTCCTCACATAACAATGGCCAAAATTGCATTATACACATGTGAACTACCCCCAACATTTCTGGAATTGACATACTATTCATTGGCACTTCATTAACATTGACATGTAGTTATAATATGCTGTGGTGGGGTTATATCTTAAGAGGAGAGTAGCTATGGGGCAACACATTTTTCTTAGACACAAGACAACACAGAGAAACACAGGTTTGAATCCCGGGCCCACACTTAGAGACTGGTCTCCAGTATTGAGTGTGTTAAACAAGATACATTATTTAATTAATAGTATTCCCAGGTACTACCATCACATACAATGAATTCCAAACAGGTACCTATGCACATGCAATCTGCACCCATGTACACACACACAGAAAATACATAGGCAACACTGATGTTTTTATATGCATTTAACTACATACACACGTACGTAGACACAGACCGCCCCACACACACACACATTAAGATTAAGATTGAGTGTGCAATGCTGATGATGGGCTTCCATTGCCAATGCACCAGCTCAAGGGGTGAACAAGGGGTTAAATAGCTTTCATAGCTGGAGAGGGGGGACAAGATCCATAGTTGGAAATTGTAGCACAGGGAGGTTACATGGTACAGACTTTATAGTGAAATGACACATTTCCAAAGCTCCATGTACCTGAACACAGAGCACTCACTTCGGGATTCAGAAACAAAATGGGAGGCAGAACAAATCTTGCCACCTCCATCATACACTCAAGAAAGACCTGAAGACCCCACTCTTCAGAGAGCATCTTGCCAATCGTTGATTGCCCCCTCTTCAGAGATCCTACCCATTCCCGCTCCTCTTCCACCCCAGTACCCTACCAGTAACCCTGCATCCCATATGTATTGCTCTTCGTTGCTTTACAGCTGGGCTTGCCGTCTATAAATCCCATAAATACATACACACACATACATACATACAGTGTCTTGTCACATACAGTGTCTTGTCACAGGTCTGTGAACTACAGTCACTTGCGCTGTTATGTGACTTACAATGTGTTAATTTCCAAATGATTAACAATAGACCATAATCTTCTGATACAAAGGAAATATAACATTAAATATATCGCCGGTGCTGCCTTCACTCACCCTCACACTCCTCTAATACCAAGAATTATTTTTTTACTTAAGGGGATACACACTGCTTAACATCAAGATGCCTTAATCAGAGAGCCATGAAGCAAAGCAACAAACACAAATGTGCTATGCAATTAACCAATTAGCAATATGTTATAGTTGACTGAGCCCCAAAGGCCCATCTATACAGTCCAAGGCATACACTAGCACTAGACCTAAAATGATGATTTGAAGCGGAATCCTTTACACTGTCCTAAGTGTTAAACTAGCAAATCAGGAAAAGAGAAAATCAAAATTACATATCTGGAAAAAGGTACAATCCTTCTAGAGGGTGAATGAGGGAGAGGGGGACTTCAAATGACAGGATTCAGCCAATCCTGAGTCTATGTTAAGTACTAGATTATGCAAAGCCTAAGGAATACAGTACATTTGCAGAGACAACTTCTGTGAGAGAACCGATTTAACATGTTTCGGAGACGAATCAATCATGCCTGTTCTGAACGCATGATAGCTACCCTCACACACGCATTAACACGCACACACACACGCACGCATGCACGCTCACACGCACACACACACACGCACATATATGCATGCACCCAAGTGTTCAAATATGAAAATGCTACACACACACTCACACACATGATACATATCAGTATGAAATGTACAGATAGGACTACAATACCTTAAAGCAGCATCATGCTACAAAAAGCTATAACTGTGAAAAATATGACCAGGAATATCTCCACCTGCTTTTACCCAACACATATAGATAGCACAGATGTAAACATGAATTCTTGCACCCAGAGGAGTAGCCAGTATTGCCTAACAAGTGGGGCCTGAAGCTAATGGGCCTACCTTATTGACATGAACACCCTGTAAATGCCCATACAGTGCTGCTGAGTGGGCATGTGCAGATTTTGGGTGGGCCTTGCCCGCTCAGGCCCTAACCTGCCTACGCCTGTGCTTGCACCACAAACCAATTGAAGCAAACTACAGAAATAGAGGGGCATTTCGAAAAATATTCTGTATATTCTGCAGATTTTGTTCTAGATAGAAACATTTGAACATCACACTCTTTTTCTTGCTACATCTTGTAAGTTGCAGCCAAAACAGCATGAAGAGGTGCGGCATAGCGTTTCACTACTTCGTGTCACCTAGTCATTCAATAGGTATCATTCTCTCACATGCATCCCTGTGCCCACCATACTAGTACCCCTTTCGCGGATGCCTAGATGCTTGGGTACATGTGATAGGCAGAACGTTGGTGGACTTCAGGCTAGAACACACCCCACACGGGGAAGGAAGCAGTTATGAGTGCTGGGTTTGATTCTCACCACTGATGCTCTCTTTCAGTTTTGTTTACATGTTATTATCAGTTCAGCCTTTCAGAGAGATATAAAATAAGAAGCCCACAAGAGGTAAGTATCATATGCCTAATGGGAATGTTCAGACTATGAAGCCTTGCCATGCAGCAGGTACTTCAATCATAACACACATATTCAGGCCGGATATTTGTAGCGTAGAGGAGCTGGTTCGGGCCATAGGATGTCATCATTGACCTGGACTCATAAATGCACCCATTCCGATACCTCTTCGATGACTGGTTCACACAGGAAAGATGGTTGATGCTGGCCATTATCATCATAAGCAAGAATGGGAAAATGTACCCATTTCTGTCCACCTGTCAAATATAGCCTTCAAGATAATTAGTGCTATTTTCCTTTCATTTTGTGCAAATCCACTAATGTCTTTAAAAAACATCTAAGGCCTCATTACACGGAAGGCGGTAAGGGTTAACGGTCACCGGTAATGGTACTGGTGACCGTTAACCCTTACCGCCTTACTACGAGGGTGCTAATTACGGTACCGCAATTTGTGGTACTGTAATTAGCACCATCCCCATTCTCATTATGCCCTATGGGGCAAAAATGGGAATGGGGAATGGCAATGGGGGAAGGGGGAATTACCGCCCCGCCAACCTTGGAATAGGGCTGTAATTCCCCTTTCCTCCAAGGCGGTGCCGGTATTTTACCGGCATGGACCAAGGTGCTAATAGCACCTTGGTCCACCGCCTACCGTGTAATGAGGCCCCTAGTGTGTATTTGAAAACAACATAGAGCAATTGGCAATGGCCTGGACAAATAGGCCACAGCAGTGCATTATTTTAGCCACTTGGTGGGTGTTATCTGCCTTTCGACAAATGTCACTGTCAGCTGAAAGTGGGTATTTCTACTGCCAAAACATGAAGGCCCTTTTGTGCTTATATTTGGAATTTGGAATATTTTGAATTAGTGGTCTGGAAGTTTTGAATATTCTAGTGAGCCAAAATAAATGGGAGCAGTTTTGCACTGCATAACAACAATTATTAAGTTTTGATGTGTTTTTTAATTGTTTCCCCCACTGCAGCATAACCGCCAATGTCCTTTCCTGCTGTTCATTTGATTTATTGTTCTGGCGATGCTGATTTTTGATTACTTTTAATGATATACGCTGACATGCCCATTCTGACAAATTCACATCTGCCCTGCAGGAGTACAAGGGTGAGTACAGGCTAAAACACCCACTCATCCCTCACACTGCTACAAAGCAAGAGCCAAAACAACTAGAAAGGTAAAACAGGCAGAGTTAAGAGATATACCCCACCTTTGCCTTTTTTGGTAATGTGGGCTGAGGGAATGCTATATTATCAAGAAAGGTGTGACTGCGATTCAGTAGCAACCAACAGAGCGAAGTATAACAATCTGAAATAAAGGAAGGTCCAATCAAGATTCTATAAAAAATATATGTTTTAATCAAACACACCCTGTTCAGAAATAACTAAATAGAGCACACTGTAAAAACCCAACCCTGTAAAAAGACCAGAGAATAAAAGATAGAATAGATTCTGCACTCTGGGTATTGAGACAGGGGGAGACAAGGCAATCAAAGACTACACTGTTCAAAGGATTTGTTCTTGAGGTGGCAAAAGGGATTAACATGCTCTTTCCAGTCACTAGGACCAAGGATTGACCAATCGGGCTGATATTGGTTGATATTACATTTTCAAAGGTCTTGGGGATTCAACGGCACCGAACCAGGTTTCTCAGTGTCAAGAGCGGCGTCGAATCGGGTTGTAGACCGGGCAGTCGCGATGATCCAATGGCAGGCTGGCATCGAGACATTGTCGAATGGAAGGAAGCTGTGTTCTCAAAGCGTCTACTCAAGCTGTGCAGATCGGGCAGTTAACAGGTTCGGGTCGGCGGTCAAGGATCAACGTCAGTTGAGGATCAACGGCAGTCGAGCTGGTAACAAGATGTGCAGCCGAGTCAGTATGATGCGGATGCTCGGAGGTCACTGTTCGGGAAAAAACAGGTTCAATTCACAGAAATAGCAAGGAAGAAGCTGGTGTCTCAGACGGTGGGTCGAGCAAGGCAAGTCAGCGGTACTTTGTGGTTCGAGCCAAGCCGACAGCATGCTTCAGCTGGCATGGTGCGATGGTGAAAGGAGTCAAACAGGGGATGGTGGTCCAGAGAACAATGGATGCCAAAGGCCAGTGCTGACGGGTCCTGCTAGATTGCTCTGCATTATGCGCACTTGAATCATGGCTCGGAGCAGGTCATCATCGGTTTGGCATCCTGGTGCTGTGATTCCCTCTCCAGGGTCTCAAGGGTAAATGTCAGTCTTCTTCTTGGGATATCAAACACAAGGGAGGCTAGCACAACGTTTCAGGGAACCTGCAACATAGTAAAGTCCTAGACAACATGGTGGCAGGCAGTGAGACATATTTATTGGCCAGCATCAGCGTTCACCCCTAATGATGACTGGGGCACCTTTGCCTTGAAACACCTGCCTTCACCTCACAAATGGAGGACTTTTGAAAGGACCGCTCTCCCAGGAGGGTCAACAAAGTCTTCTTCAGGATAGTAATTAGTGAGATGGTTCAAATAAGTGGTAGGAGACCCCTTTTTATGGGCAAAATTCTCCAGGTCATTGGACTAAAGCTAGCCTGCTTTAGGTGTCCAACCCCTGCTCTTGAAATGTGTGGACTTTGCCTTTCTGATGTCACATCCAAAGTGCTTTGCTCCAGAGAAAGTAGAGGCAACAGGAAAAGCAGAAAGATTCAAGATAGTGGAAGTCTCTTTCGTTTGAACAGATTTCCTCTGTCTCCTCTAACCCATCCCTTCCCTTCTCCCTGGGAACAAAGTCTCTTAGAAATGCAGCACCGTGGTGCAAGGCCTTTCTCTCTGTGAATGGGTGTGTCCCTTCCTGTGGATTGTCTGTCCATGGAGAAAGGTTGTTACATGCCCTTACTAAGAACCAAAGATAACTAATCCCCCAAGGCTACAGTCCTGCTAGTTGACAGGGCTAGGCCTTGTCCGGAAGGAATACACATCATTCTACCACAGCTAATCTGGGCCAACAGGACTGACACATGTGGGATATCCATTTAATGTGGCTGGGATAACTCTGAGAGATGCTGGCTACCATGCCCTAACTCAGATTCAACTTATTTTTACAGTTTACCATGCCACTTGGACTGGATCTTCAGAGTTATGCAGTTTTTGGGGCAGGAATGCATATTTTAAATGTGCCCCCTTGTGCTGCAGAGACTTGGATGTCACTGCAGCTGTCAAGAGGGCACCTGTGACCTTTGACCCTGCTCTGACTGTACCGTTGGTAGAGCAGGTGCTGCAAATCTAGATACTGAGGCAGCAGGGCTCAAGAACACACTATGGTTTTGCATGGAGCCTATGAAAGGGGAATGTGATTAGCAGGTTTCCCTTGCAGGGATGGAATTACCTGCATCATTCTATTATTGAATAAACATAAAAAAGCCAGGGCTCCTACACCCTTTCCAGATGGCAATTGCTCAGACCCACAGTGCTCACATTGCCAATGGCACCTCAAAGCCGCCCCTTTTGTCTACTGTGTAATGCAGTCATGCCGTGTGGACACTATGGGCCTCATGACACGGACGGCCGTGGACCAAGGTGCTGTTAGCACCTTGGTCCATGCGGTAAAATACCACCACCGCCTTGGTGGAAAGGGGAATTACTGCCCTATTCCAAGGTTGGTGGGGCGGTAATTCCCCCTTCCCCCATTGCCCTTCCCCATTCCCATTTTTGCCCCATAGGGCATAATGGGAATGGGGAAGGTGCTAATCACAGCACCGCAAATTGCGGTACCGTAATTAGCTCCCTGGTCCCTTTGCGGGTTGGTTTTTAACGCCTGCAAAAAGCAGGCGTTAAATTCTCCAACCCGCAAAGGGTCCTCGTAGTAAGGCGGTAAGGGTTTACCGGTACCGGTAAACCCTTACCGCCTACCGTGTAATGAGGCCCTATACCTGGGGCCTGCCTTCAGAAGTCTTCAGTTGCCACACCCATTTACAAATTGCCAAAGGCATAGCTTTTGACTATGACTCTATTACTTCCAGGCCACCCACCTTGCTAACTTAACATGCTAGAGGCCATGCCCAGTTGATACTTTGCAAGTATATGGCCAAAAGCCATGCCAGATGTGTCCAAGACATCCTTTGTTCCCACAGGGCATGTTGCCATGTCCAGTGGGCACTCTGCTTGCACAATAGCTTTGGCCATGCTCACGGCACCTCAAAGACACCCTATATGTGCCTACTGGTCATGGTTACCAACCATAACCAGTAGGCCCTTTTCCTGGTGCATTTCATTCTTCCATTACTTTGGAGCTTCCTAGCCCCTCGTTCTGTTTACTTCGCATGACTTGCCGACGCCCTTCCTGACTTTTGGCATATGGCATGCCTCCGAAGATTAAAATGTATGTGGCAATGACTGCATTTCCAGATTCAAATATGGTATTCCTCAACCCTGCTATATGAATTCCATGGCCTCCTTGTTTTTTTATTTTCTCACAGCTAAAGGCAGAGTGACAGTTTGGATATAAACTGGGGCATTGGGTCAGTTGGTACGCCTGGGCAAACTGTGTCCAACATGATCCACAGGTGCCGATGAATCTTCGATGAGTTTGCAAGTTCCCACAGATTTGTCTTCCAGCCTAAATCTTTAAAAGCCATAGATCTTTGGGAAATTTCAGGAGAGGTTTGTGTTGTTTTTGGCATAATTGTGAGGAGAAATATACACAATATGATTGAAATGGCTTCAGGAAGTGAGAGAAAAGTCAGGTGAATTGATGGGATTTATTTAGGATGGGTAGGGGGCTAGCAGAAAGAAATATAGTGTTGTGCATTTGTGAGTGTTGTAGGTTATTCAAGTAAACCAGCACATTGCTTTGTGCCGTAAGATAGCCCAGTAGATTAAATCCCTTTCTGCAGGGATCTTTGTGTTACCTGTTTGTCCCAGGTTTGAATATCGGTAAGAAGAACATACATTTCATCCTCCTGAAATTGATCAAATTAGTATATATGAGTTGGGGAATTACAAGAGTGCATGCCACACCAGATGAGTCAGGCACACGCCAGGCACAGCTGGGTCTCTTTTTCATCATTCAGACATAGACACATTGAGTATGATATAGATATACAACATTAAAACATAGGGAATTCATACGGACCTCGGAAAACCCCAAGAGAAATCAGACTAGCATTGGTGGTGCATGATGTTTCATCATGCTGAGTTTGCTTCTATGAGGACTACTGAGGTTAATAATAGGGATAGTCCATAGATGCAGGTCTACGACATCAAAAAGGCCAGTATGGCTGAGGCAGAGTCAGTCATGTGTAAAACATTCATGATGTAGATTCTGACATTCTCTAAAGGAATACCATTTAGTTAGGCAATATTGCAACATTTTGAGCTCTTTACATGGGAAAAAACACATAACGTTTACATTAAGAAGTGTTTTCCCAAACCATGGGCCTCATTACACGGACGGCGGTAAGGGTTTACCGGTACCGGTATTTTACCGGTACCGGTAAAACCTTACCGCCTTACTACGAGGTCCCTTTGCGGGTTGGGGAATTTAACGCCTGCTTTTTGCAGGCGTTAAAAACCAACCCGCAAAGGGACCAGGGAGCTAATTACGGTACCGCAATTTGCGGTGCCGTAATTAGCACCTTCCCCATTCCCATTATGCCCTATGGGGCAAAAATGGGAATGGGGAAGGGCAATGGGGGAAGGGGGAATTACCGCCCCACCAACCTTGGAATAGGGCGGTAATTCCCCTTTCCACCAAGGCGGTGCCGGTATTTTACCGGTATGGACCAAGGTGCTAATAGCACCGTGGTCCACCGCTGTCCGTGTAATGAGGCCCCATGTGTTTGTCCTATTGATGAGATGTGCTAGAATATCGCATCACTTGCACACAAACATGATGTGCCCTATTCAAAGAGTTTGTGAATTAGAAGACCTGTGCATTTCCCAAAGAAATGAACAAAATCTATCCTCTACACATTTTTCATTATTATTACTTTTTTCTGAATGTGGTTATGTCTTTTCTTTAAAGATTACAATTAGTGTTCGTCTCCAAACAAAGAGTTTATATGATTTATATATTAAAGAAACAGCCAGGTGCAAGCCATTCATTATTTACACGTGTTTCTTTCTGTGAGCATCCCTGGCAGGAGTCTGACCTATTCTGTTAACTGTATACTTTGCTTTGAACATGTGCTCGTCGGAAAAGGTATGACCTCTACAGCCCAATGTTTACAGCAACATTTAATCAGTATTAAATTGTCATGAGCTAATCAGAACCTTCCATTCAAATTTGTATATGTTTGGGTCAAATCCTAATCCCCCAAAACAGTGAAAAACCAGCTAATTTGCGGTACAGATGAATATTTGGGCACAGGTTTACAGGTGGAGATGCCTGAGGACAACTTCAATTCGTATTTTATCTTAGTGATGCAGCATGCAAGATAAAACAAAACTCACATTACAAAAAAGACAAAGCCTTTGCTTGGAGATCAGATATATGTATGATGTAAAAAACAGAGTGTTGAAAAGTACCTGAGCGAGGTTTTAGCACGATATTTTATAAGGACTTTGGAAATACATTTTTAGTATTAGTGCTACCGTAATATTTCTAGAAAGCCAATGCACAAATTAATGTGCACGTTTATTCTGGCTTGGGAACAAGTAGTAATTGTACATAAAATAGTAGTGCTGTAAAAACGTGGCATTCACGTTCAAAATCCCATTCTTTTCCGAGATAATCTGTACAAATGAGGATTACAAAGCAAATATTGTAAAGGGAGTGTTACCTTAGGGTGGGTTAGTAGTAAATGAAAGGCAGGAGCCAAAGCTGGAAGATAGAGAGAATAAAAGGGCACAGAGGTCTGCCCCCATTGCTAGTGGAAGCATTATGTGAATTCAGGAATGCAAGAGCAATGAAATGTGGGGAAGAGAGAGAAAATACTGGACCACAATATTAAATTAGTGTAAGGGTGCAGAAGTAAGTCTCAGACACAACCGTGGCATAGTTTTGGCTATAAACGTGTATTTACCAAAAAAGGGGTGGGAAAAACGGCCTCTCTTTCCCGAAAGCTAGAGGGGTTTCCCTGCCTCAAAGAAAACAAGAGAAACTGTCAGGATGTCAAATAAAATAAATGTCTGTCACTGTCATGTCCCAAATACCTACTTCTGGTGTTAACACTAATAAACTAAACAAAATGTGTAAGGATGTTCGCTTGCAGCATGAAGTGGCTCTGGTGATCAAAATAACATAATACATATTTCACAGTGCTGAGCTATAAGGATTAGGGGATTGCTCCTTTTCCTTAGATTTCTTCTGTTTCTACTGTTCCTCTCTTTATCTCCTTGGGTCCCAGACCCTGTATCTTCTTGGATGCACTTCACTGTACACCTATGATTTCCAATTGGTGCAAGTTTCAGACTCGCAGTATTGTATTATAGCAACCTGGTATTCTCTCCTGCCAGGTATAGGTTGTCTTCTGATCAGTCTTGTTTGCTCTCAGGGTCTCAGACCCTCCTATTCTCAAATTCTCATGTGGGTGTGGATCCCAGACTCGCAATGCATTTTTGCAATAGCTTGGTTCACTCTCCTCCAAGTCCATGGGCCTCACGACGAGGCTTGCGCTCCCGTAATGAAGGGCGCTGGTACGGGACCAGCACTGTTCATTACGGATGCTTGATTACAAGGTTCCCTTAGCGTGCCCTGGAACAGATGTCTGGTAAACCCAGACGTTCTTTCCGGGTCCCGCGAGGGGACCAAGGAGCTAATAACCGGACCCTTATTAACGGGCCCATTATTAGCTCCATCCCCATTCCCATTTGAGCCCTATGGGGGCTCAAATGGGAATGGTTTGTGCATGAGGAATTACCGGGTCCTCCAAGGTCGGAATGACCCGGTAATTCCTCATTCACAGAACCCGGTACTGGAACCCGGTATGGAGGCAGCCATGCCCTGATAAAAGGCATGGCTGTCTTCGTACTCGTAATGAGGCACTATGCCTTCTTGTGGTCCGTCTCTGTTTCTCTCATGGTCCAAGCCCCTCTTATTCTTTATCTCTCATATGACTGTAGGTCCCGGACTCACAATGTTCTGTTGCAATAGCTTGTTTTACGCTTCTGCCAAGCATATGTTCCCTTATGTACTGTCTCTGCATCTCATAGAGTCCCACACCCTCTTGTCCTTTTGCTTTCATATGATTGCGGGTCCCAGGCTCACAATGCTCTGTTGCAATGGCTTTAGTCACTCTCCCGCCAAGCATAAGCTCCCTTCTGTAATGACTCTGCTTCTCTTAGGGTTCCAGACCCTTTGTTATCTCACTCCCATATAGGTGTGGGTCCAAGACCCTCTTACCTTGTGTTCTGCAGCCATTCCCTGATTCCTCACAGACCCCCAGCACCTCGCCTTCTATCCACGTACCTGTTGCTCTGGCTCCCATCCTCTGAGCAGTAGTGTTTCCCTCTGAGGATCCGGCAGGTTCAGGCATTCTCTGCAGTCATCAGCATCCTTGCCGGTCATCTTGCGCTCGGGTTCCTCCTCTCAGTGACAGTTGCTCTGCCAGTCTTGTCTCCCTTCTCGGGATGGGGCCTTGCTTTCAAGTGGCTTGCCAGATTGTATGGTGCCCAGAGGTTTGCACGGGCAGCCTGTCAATTAGCTCCCATTGCTTGGATTACTTCTGCACTCCTGCTGCAGTCCTCTGTTTGCCGGGCGGTGTCTCCCAGGGTTCCTCGTCGGAGGATAGCTCTCTCAACGTTGGTTTTCCTCTACAGATTTGTATTTCACTTGGCCAGTCAAATGTGGTGATAGACTAGACCGTTCACTGTGGCTGTCTCGACTGATCATCCTACTCCTGGTCATCTTCTTCTTCACAGTATTTGAATTGGAGTTGTTTGGGAAACAGTTGTTATCTTCAGTGTCATCAGTCAGGTCTAACCTAGCAGGTTGGTTGACCACACAAGAAAATATCTTGGCTCTGATTGGGCATCGGAGAGGAGAGTTTGGCTTGGGGAAGGAGGGATGGTCTATCAAAGCTGAGGAATACCGCATTCTCTGGCAATGGTCGTCCCTAATCCCGGAAGGGGGTTCCTTTCTCATGTGATCCTACCCTGGTGTACCATCCCCAGGGGGCTATTGCACTGTGGACACACTGCCCTGTGCCCATGAGATTTGTCAGATAGGCAGAATGACCTTGAAGTGTGAGAGAAAGAAAGTATGAAAAGGTGAGAAGTGGAATGTCTTATGGGGGAAGGTGTCCTTGAGATGTCAGCAGGAGTAGGATGACTGGTTTTATACATCAAAAAGACACCAAGTGTGGGTTAAGGATCTGGTTGGATGAAAGCAAGAGTAAGCACAACAATGCATTAACATGTGTTTTGGATGTAAAGGTGAGTCCATAAAAGGTGTTGGCTAGGTGGGGGGGCTGTTGGAAACATTAATAAGGTGAAAAGACAACATATGTAGTCTAAGCAGGGGATTGGATGGATAGCTGGTGCTATAAGAGTGCAAAAATAGCAGAGGACGGGTTTGCTGCAGACTCATTACACATGGCATATGGACCTTTGATAAATTGCCAGAGGCGTAGGCAAGTCAGTGGTGCCACAGGCCCCTCACAGTCCCTCTAACATGGTAAGTCTATCAGTCCCAGATCTGTTAGGAGCTTTGAGAAGTTGTCTTCAATGGGTAAAAAGGAGATATATGACCCCAAACTCGCAGATGATGAGAAATCATTTCCCAAATGGATACAAAATTATAATTAATTTTGTGACAAATACAATGAATCTAAAAATAATATATATTTGAAATAATGAAGAAAACAATGGGAACTGCATCACTGATGAAATAAACTGTTTTTCTTCTAACCAGGTCGTATGTCCGCTAGCCTGATAGATGGCAAAAATGGATCCATTCACGCGCCAGTTCCAAAGAAATCAGTAAAAGAGGATCTTGCATCGACTTTCAGCTCGCCAACGGCATGGCTTCTCGTGGCAGCTCTGATTGTGACCTGGTCAGCGGTGGCCATCGTCATGTTTGATTTGGTCGACTATAAAACCTTTGCAGGTAAGATCCACAATGCAGCTGATTGCACCTTTCTACACCTAAGGGATCCCGTAGATATTTCTTCAGGCATCTTCCCGATATTGCTTTGAACTTTTAAAGCATTGTCTAATATTAATTGCAATGCCCACAATTACATTTCATTTCTTATATGTAGTTAAATACCTTGACAGATTTTAAATGTCCATCACTGTAAACCAAGCGAAAAGAAAGTCACCTTTCATATACTCCTAATGATCTTGACCATTGTATTCAAAATTTCAAAATATAATTACACATTTACTGTACAATGGGTGCAGCACAACATCATAAATATGATACATGCTGCACTCATTAATTCTAATGTAATGAAGACAAAGAACAGTAAATTAAGAATTACAGTGATATATAGCCCAGACCTATCTACATAAAATACATTTTCAAAATGGTTTCTTGGAAGGAAATAAGAAAACAATCAATGTATAATTAGTAATGATTATGATTCTGGGAAGGCCAGTCAACAACCCATGTTGGTGTGTAATTATTTCATGATGTGTGGTTATCAATGAAAACCTTCTCAGTGTGTGTCCAATGTATTCAGAGTGATATACACTCTACATATATAAGCCTGTTATGTTATGCACATTGAATACATATCACAAGTTAGAAAGCATATCAAAAGTACACACATCAAGAACACATCTGTAAGTAAATCATACTATTTTTCACATACTGTGCTGCTGTCCTTGTGGTACATCTAGTCTATAGAATAGTATAAAAAGGTTATGGAACTTTTCTGAATTAAGTGAACTGTTACTCTTAGTGGCGAACAGGCTAACGTATCTAACTTAATAGGTTTTCAGGAGATAATGAAACCAGGAGGTCCTTAACCATTGACAAAGTTTCGCATTAAGTGTAGGCATGGCTTAGAGAAACCACAAATTAACGCACAATCACAGTCCCGATGAGGCAAGGTGATTTCATGAACTTGTGGCACCAAAAACAAGCTTTGAGTTATGGAGTCCCATGCTTACAAAGATCTAAAAACCTAAAGGTTTAAAACACTGAAATGGTCATATAAATCCTTTTAACATCTCGATAGAGACAGTTTCCTTGGTGTACCACATGAACAAACTGAAGAGGAGTTACAACCCTCATCATAGGTTACGGCTACAAACCATTAATATATAGCACTACCGCCCTGCTACTGGAGTAAGTGTCCTCCACTAATTGTTTCATAATTATTTAATTGTGTTAACTACTGAAAGGCTTGTGGGAAGCCACTGAGTTTTTTTTCAATGTATTGCGCTTTTTAGGTATAGGTATAGAAATCTGCCAGTAGGTCTGGTGCCCAAAAGATGTACGCATAGATGGACACAAAGGGAATATCAATTTGATTAGAAGTACAGTAGCATAAACTATATGTTCCGGCCAATACGTCAGAGAAAGAAGTGCTGCTGAAAGTTCTAAGAAAGGGTGCAAAGTCAAAACCTGGCATAGTAAGTAACATAAGGATAGTTGCACTGAGGAGCAGCCTATGTTCTGAAGCTGTAGAACACAACCATCAACCATCGAGAATGTATTCAAGCAAGTTTTGGGAAGTAATCTGTTGAATGTTTCAACCCTTCTGGCCTTTATGTTTTGTGATTATGTTAACAGAAAATAAGCAGAGATGTACAGATCCACACCATGAGTTCAGTCAACCAATGTAATGTAACCTAAACGCTGGATTCCAACCAATAGAATAACAGGAAACACACATATGAAGTTAACAACCTTCAACTATTGCCCATTTCTATTTCCCATCTGAAAGGAACTGATTCACAAACATGTTGCCAGCAGTTACTATTGAATTACTCCTGTAGAGTGACTTTTTGATTCACAAAGACATTAGTAGGGGTAGCTCTGACTTACTTGAAGAAAGAGTGAACGAAGTCAGAAGTCAGTCAGAAGTACTCCTGGTAAATTCGCTTTGCTTTGGCCCAAATGTATTTTGAAACCCATGAAACCCATGTCAACAAATAAATTATAACAAAACATTAGAAGACTTGTATTTTGATTTTGGGTAATCTCAAGAAATTCATCTTTTTTTTTTTCAACTTTGTTTTATTGGCATTTTCATAATATAACAAAAGGGCGCAGAACATTTTCACAAATTGTGCAAGTAACAGGCCCAACCCCCCCCCCTCGCCCACCCCAAACACCCCCACCCCCCCCAAAAAAGGAAAAAACCAAAAAACTTAGTCCTCATAGAGCCATTCTGCTGGGGAACCACTATGTAAGCTCCGAGAGTCTAACTATTAGAAATGGCTGAAGAACTACCATCCTCCCCCGGGCCGAGGGCCCTGTCCGCTCCTTGTCCCCCTTGAGGATCAGTGCACATCCCAACCCCATGTCTGCTGTGCCTCGTACCAGTTTGCGTGGAAAGAGCCCAAATTATTGTTCATCATTGCCGTCAGTTTATCCATCAGGTACATGTTTTTTACCTTTTTTAGCCAGTTCTCCTTCGATGGGGTCTCCGGGCTCTTCCATTTCTGGGCCAGTGCTATCCTTCCCACCCTTAGCATTGTCTCCCACATCCTAGGGTATCGGGGAATGTCCGAGTCCTCCGGGGGGAGGCCCAGCAGCATTGTCAGGGGGTTCTGGGGGAGAAGCTCATCAGAAACTTCGGCGATCCAGCCCCTCACCTTCTCCCAGTATGCCTGGGCTTTCGGGCAGTGCCACCACATGTGCCCTCTCGTACCGACCTGGCCACATCCCCTTGGGCATGCGGGGGACACTCCCGTGTACATTTTAGCCAACTTCATTGGTTCTCTGTGCCACCCCTGTAAAATCTTGAAGTTGTGTTCCATGTCTGCCGTGAATAAGTTCCCATGGAAGGCTATTTTAAATATTCTCGCCCAGGCGTCCTCCGAGATCTCATCCCCCGCTAAGTCATTCCAGAACGAGCGGAACCCCCTCCTCTCCCCTAGGTTAACCGTGTTCAGTAGCTTGTACATCCCTGATACCGCACCCTTCCTGGAGGTTGCCGAGTCCAGGAGCTTCTCGAAGGGGGTCAGCTGTCTTTTCAGGTTCTGGCCCCAGGCCTGGTCACATAGAATTCCCTTCAGGCGAATGTATTCAAATATGGAGAGGGACCCCTGACCGAGGGCGTCCCTCAGTTCCTCATATGGCCGGAATTCTCCTTCTCTGAACATCTGCCCCGCCCACTCCATTCCCATGTCTGACCACGACTGGGCGTTGCGGAACCCCCTGCTTCCCAGGTTGAGGGGGTGACCCCAAAGAGAGGACATCGGTGATGGCCATGATGTTAGGTGTGCCGTCTGGGGACCCTCCCTCCAGATCGTCCAGAGGACTCCTAGGGTTGGGTGGGATTTGAGTCTGTTCGGAATAAACTTGCTAGGGGCCCAAAGGAGGTCTCGAATCTTCAGTGGGTGGGCGTCCATGTCCTCCAGGTATGACCAGTAAGTGCCCATCCCCTCTTTCATATGTTCTAGGAGGACGCGTAGTTGGGCTGCCCGGAAATAGAGTTGAAAGTCTGGTAACCCAAACCCTCCCTCCTCCCTCGGTAAGGTCAGGACCCTATTGGCAGTTCTCGGGGTCTTACCCTGCCATATGAATTCCCGCACCGCATTCTGAAGGGCTCTGAAGGACCGGTCAGGGACTACAGATGGGAGGGCGGTGAAAAGATATAGAAGTCGCGGGAGAATGTTCATTTTCACAGCCGTCATGCGGCCGTACCAAGACAGAATCATAGACCTCCACCTCCTCAAATCAGCAGTGATTCCTGCCACAACGGGATCGTAGTTAGCAGGGGCTAGATTGGTTAAGTCCCGAGTAAGGAGGACTCCCAGGTATCGAATGGAGGCCTTTCCCACCGATATTCCCTCCAGGCTGGCGAGGGCGTCCAAGTCCGGGTCCCGGGTTCTCATAGGGAGCAGGACTGATTTGGACGCGTTGATCTTGAGACCAGAGAAACGCCCGTAGGTAGCCATCAAGGAGAGGAGCGGGGGGAGCGAGGATTTCGGGTCTACTAAGTAAGCCAGGATGTCATCCGCAAACAGGGAGAGCTTAAATTCCACCTCCCCCCTCTTAATCCCCTTAATCTCTGTGTGGGCTCTGACTGCTATGGCTAGAGGTTCCATGGAGAGGATATAGATTAGAGGGGAGAGCAGGCATCCCTGTCTTGTCCCCCGCGACAGGGGGAAGGGCTCCGACAACCCACCATTGACTTGGACCCTGGCCCTCGGGGCCCTATATAAAGCCGCCACCCATTCCCTGATGTGTGGACCAAAGCTCATTTTTTGGAGGGTAAGTTCCATGAATCTCCACTCCACCCTGTCGAACGCCTTTTCCGAGTCTAGAGACAGGACGCTCGCGTCCAGGTCTGACCTCTGGGCATAGTGCATCAGGTCTATGGTCTTCCGGATGTTGTCTGAGCCCTGTCTCCCCCTAATAAATCCTACCTGGTCGCCATGGACCAATTTCGGCAAGACCCCCTCCAACCGTCCCCCAAGCACCTTGGCCAGAATCTTCACGTCAACATTCAACAGGGAGATGGGTCGGTAGGAGGAGCATTCCCTAGGGTCCCTGCCGTCCTTGGGGAGCACCACAATAATTGCCTCCATCATGGAGTCCGGAAGAGACCCCCCTCCAGCACCGCGTTGAACACTTTTACCAAATGGGGGGAGAGGGCCGAGCGGAACCTTTTGTAAAAGTAGACAGAGTACCCGTCTTCGCCCGGGGAAGTGCCCACCTTCATTCCTCCAATCGCACGCTCTACCTCGTCCTCGGTCACCGGGCCCTCCAACCCCTCCGCTATCTCCCTGGTCAGGGCCGGGATCTGGATTGAATTCAGGAACCCCACCATCTCCGCCTCCTCCCCATTGTACTCGGACGAATATAATTTCTCATAATATCGGCGGAAGGCTTCGCCAATGTGGGGTGTGTCGTGGCCTACCTTTCCCACCTCGTCCTTAACCTCTTTCACTAATCGGCTTTTCTGCACCTCCCTCAGTTTCCAAGCCAGAATCCTGTCCGCCCTGTCCCCTTTTTCATAGTACTTTTGTTTGACCAGTTGGAGACTCCTCTCCGTCTTGTGGAGGAGGAGATCCTTCAATTGGAGTCTGTAGTCGTCCAATGCGGTCACCTGCTCGCTGTCTAGGGGAACCGTGGGGAGACCCCCAGGTTGGAGTAGGGCGATTTTCTCCCTGAGGTACCTTTCCTGGCCCTCCCTTTGCCTTTTTTTCTGGGCTCCTATTTTAATCAGGGTTCCCCGTAAGGTTGCCTTAAAGGCGTCCCAGAGGGTATGTGGACCCACCTCCCCGTTGTCATTAAGCTCAAAGAATTCTGTGATGGCCTCGAGGACCTCCTGGGATAGGACTTCGTCCTTTAACAGGGAGTCGTTGCACTTCCATCTCCCTCTGCGTTCGTGTAGACCTCCCCTTGCTATTGTAGCTCGGACCAAGTCGTGATCAGACCAGGGGACGGGGTCTACCCTGTGGCCCGAGACAAATGGACGTAGGGTCTCGTCTACCAGGATGTAGTCTATCCTGGAGAACGACGTGTGGATGGCTGAGTAATATGTAAAGGAGGGGGAGTCTGTTCTAGGGAGGGGGATCGTGTCCAACAGGCCCAATTCTAGGTTGACGTTTTGGAAGGTGCGCGCCATGATCTCATCCGCAGCCCTAGAGGAATGCGGGCCTGCTCGTTTCCTGTCCAGGGTGGGGTCCAGAACCATGTTGAAGTCCCCCCCCACCACCACCGTGCCGTGGATGAAATATTTGAGTTTGTCCCCCACCTCCTCCCAGAACTGGGCTTGGCCTTCGTTTGGGGCATAGATGGCCGCTAGGGTCAGTGGGGCCCCCTGCAGGGACCCCCGCACCAGCAGGTAACGGCCCCCCGGGTCTTTCAGCGTGGCTTCTTTCTCGAAGCCCACGTGTTTCGCTACCAGGATGGCGACCCCTCTTTTTTTGCACTTGTGGGATGCACTGTGGACCTCGCCAATTCCCCCTCCCCGCATTTTGGGCTCCTTCCCCTGTGGCCAGTGAGTCTCTTGAACGAAGAGAAAATCCAGGTGTGCCCTTCTAAATTCCCTGCAGAGCAAGGACCTCTTGGTGGGGGTGTTTAACCCACGGACATTAAGTGAGCCCACTCCCAGGGCGGGCAGCCCGTCAGCCATAGTCACTATTTTTCTCTCTCTCGGTCAACTCCTCCCCTACGCTCTTCCCCGTGTGCTCCGTTATTTCGACTCTGTGTTCCCCTTTTCCTCCCGCGCCCTCCCCCCGGGTGGGCTTAAAACAAAACCCCAACTGCCCCCCTTCCCCAAACCGTAACTGAACTTCCCCAACTCCCGTGGTCCCCCCCACCCCCCACCCCGGCGTCCAGCCAAATAGTTCTGCCATCGCTGGCTTTTGGCCGAACCACCAGCCTGCCCACCTCGGCCAGGCAATCTGCATTAGAAGCTCATCTCCTTGAGCCCCCTAAGATCTCCCGCGGCTATGACCCCTCTGCGGACCCCACCTACTTGCAGGTCGTAGGGACGTTGATAGTAGTGAATCCTCTGAGTCTGCGTCCCTCCGACCAGGGCACACCGGGGTGCCCCCGTGCTCAGTCCCCGGAGTCGTTACGTTCTCCGTCCTTTGAAGGGGAGGGGGTGTTCATTTTCCTGAATTTCCTCGCGCCGGTGCACTTTCTCCTCTCGCCAGGCGGGCCAGGGCCTCCGGGTCTCCCGTGCTCTGGCCCCGATGGGCCCCTCCGGGGGTTCGTGTCCACTGCGTATTCTTGTATGGCTCCCCTTATGTCCTCTTCCGTGATCAGGGTTGATCTTTGGCCCATGTATTCGAAAGTCAGGGAGAAGGGGTAGCCCCATCTGTAGCGCACTCCCTTTTCCTTAAGCACCTGTGTGAGAGGGCGGCACATCCTACGCCTTGCCAGCGTGTAGGCGGAGAGGTCTTGGTATATCGAGACTTGTGCGTTGTTATAAGTGATTTCCCTAGCCTTTCTGGCCTCCTCCAACACCTTCGTCTTCTCTGAGTAGTAGTGAAACCGGACCAGAATCGACCGGGGGGCCCCGGCCCTGCCCCCCGCCCTGTGCACCCTGTCAAAAGTTGGCTCGGTTGTCATTTCCTCCGTGAACAGGAGAGTAATGATGTCTCGTACTGCTCGGGTGACGTCCCTCTCCGTTTCCCCCTCTATTTCGGGCACCCCAAAGATTCTGAGGTTGTTCCTCCTCTCCCTGTTTTCAAAATCGTCCATCTGCCGGGCCCTCTCCTCGTCCCTCCTCTCCAGGGCTTCCAACCTCATGTTATATTGTATGTCTTGGACTGCTATGGAGGATTGGTTGGACTCGACCTGTAGGAGCCTGTCCTCAATCTTGTCCACCCTCTGGTCCATTTTTTCAAATTTTTGGGCAATGTCGGAGCGCATGTCCTTTATTTCCTGTAGGATCGAGGCAAAGCCCCTTTCCATTGCCGCCGAGGAGGGGGAAGCTTCCCCCGATTGGGCCATGGTTCCTTCGCGGGTTAAGCCTTTGTCACCTCTTTCAACCCCCCGGAAGCGGTATCTCTGCAAGGCTTCCCTCCAGCTCATGTGGTTCTTCCCTGTGTCCTGTCGTCTAGGTCCCCGCGGCCCCGACGGGGGGCGGGGGGTCCCCTACTGGCCCGTCCTTCCTTGCTTGGGTTGTGCGCTCCACAGGTGACCCAAATGGGGGGGCAAAGTCCGGGGGGGCGGGCACACGCCCCACCTGTTCTCAGGCAGGGGCCTCACACCCTTTTCAAGTGCCTCGTGGTCTTCTGGGGCCTCCTCCGGTCTCCTGGGGTGGGGGGGATGGTGGATCAAGGGGGCCCAACCTTCCAATCCAAATAAGGGGGGGGGGCGTTGTGGCTCGCTCCGTGAGTCCTGGGGGGGCACCCCCGGGCGGGCACACGCCCCACCAACTGCTGGCGGGGGCCTCTCACCCTGGTCGCCCCCGCTTCGGGCCTTGTTGTCTCCGGGGGGGGGCCCTGGTCCACAGACCCCGCCTTTGGTCTTTTTGCTTTTGGGGTTCCGCCCCGCTCGGGGCGCTCACCTGTGGGGGGGCGAGTCCCGGCCCTCCGGGGCTCCCCTTGCTCTGCTGGGCTCCGGTGCTGGTGACCCCCGAGGGGGGGGGAGGGAGCTGCCCCACTCCTATCTTTCACTCCCGGATTGGGGGGGGCTCCGAGTCCCCGGGGGCACCGCTCCGGGCCCCCGGGTGCCGCCTCCTCCGCTGACCTGGTCTACGCTGTCGGGGGGGGGGCCGCCCCGCTCCTTCTCTTCACTTTCGGGGGGGGTGGATGCCGATTCCCGGGAGCCCTGCTCCGATCCCCCTGATGCCGCCTCCTCGCCGCACGGGCCGCGCGGGCCGCGCGGGCCGCCCCGGCGCTCTTCGCTCTGGTCTGGGCCGCGGGGGGAGGGGCGGAGAGGGCCGCCCCACTGCCACGTCCCCGAAGTCCCGGGGGCTCGGACCTCGGCCGGGTCGTCCTCCGCACCCTGGGGGGGGGTGCTGATGGGGGGAGTGAAGGTCCGTCGGGCTGGGGTGCCGTGTGCGCCCGGGGTGAGACCGCCTTGCTCGCGGTCCCGAGGCCGCTCCTTTCCTGCTGCGTCTCCCGCTCCGGCGCCACGGGCTTCGTGCTCCGGCTCCCCGGGGAGCTCGCGCTCCGTTCTTTCTCTCGTTGGGGGGCCGGGGGGGCGCCAAGTCGGTCACCCCAGTTGTGCTTGCGGGGGGGTATCGGGGGGGGCTCAATCCCGTGGGATACCCGGGCCTCGGCGGGAGCTATGCACTCAGGCAGCCATTGCCTGTGCGCCCCCTGGTGGCCTCCAAGAAATTCATCTTTGAAGTTATCCATCCCAAAATGATTTTTAACTGTAGCGGCCCACTACAGTCCCCTATTACAATACTCTACTCCGCCTGTTCTTCTTGGGCCCTTGGGGTTGCTGTACAGAGTCAGAAATCATTCAAATAATGTGTTGAATCTGTTCCAAATAGTCCAGATAAGGACAGATATGAATTGATGCCAAGAAGATCGACTTCAGATGCCTCATTGTTTTCTATATTCATTTACAGTAGCTTTAATTAGATGAGACATAACGGAAGACTTGAAATATCTCAACCAATCAAATTTTAGCATGATCCGTTCCATCAGCAGGTATGAAACTGATGCAGTTTTAGGCACACTGCTGATATTATTATACGCTTGTCCATGCACAAGGAATGTTTGCGATAACTCAGTTACATTTACATATGCCCAAAAACAGCAGAATGCTCTTTTCACTGCAGCTTACATGAATGTTTATGCACAAACATTGGCTTTCACATGCAACATTGTCATTTGGCCAGATGCAAATGGACTATAGTATTTACACTCAACTCTTGCTTTGCACATGATCGTCATTCGTGTTTTCATCAGATAAGGCATGAACCTTAAGAGAAAATTGCTGCAGTGGTTTAAAATAATATATATTTTTTTATAATTTGCAAGCAATGGCAAACAATCATGATGCAATCAAATTTTTAACTGCCATGGGTCCACCCCTCCCAAGGCCTTTTTTGGTGATTTCGATATTTCGTCATTCAATGCCTTCTAACGTTTTCTCTTTAAATAACCCCGTATGTGCCAAGGACAAGGTATCTAGTCCTTGGCAACAGGGAGGTAATCCCAAGAACGAGATACCTTGTCATTGGCACTTAAGGGGTTAAGCAAACTTTCGACATAATAAGATCAAAAATGTGGCTCATTTATTTCTCCTGAGCAGATTCAGGGTTTGTCTCAATTGTAGTGTGAATAGCAAACAAGTCAAGTGTACATGAAAAATACCAATCAGCATAAAAGTGATAACATTTCAAAGCAAACATAAAAAGTCTGGACACAAAATTCAAAACACTCAATAAACTATTCTCTCCGGGCTGAACTGATAGAGGTGAGGATTAGACAAGCAACCAATGGAGGTATGTGTTGCTTCAGATCAAGAGCCTGCCTCACAACGATGTGTCCAGAGTTACATTTGGATAGAGACTAGAAAATCATAGTAATTCTTACTTATTTCTCACGTAATGCTCTCTTTACAAGGGTACATCAAAATGACTCCTCGTAACTTCTTTATGAATCAAATAATCTCTCTCCAGGAGGCAGTGAAAAGTAAGTCAGAGTAGCTGTTGGCAACTTCTTTGTGAATCATCCCTCAAAACCTTGAACCCAGGGCAGAATTTCTAAAACTGAAGCTGGTGTAGTCCTATTAATAAGATGTTATCACAATTACACTTTAGGTAACAATTACACTTTAGGTAATACAAATGATCTTTCCCAATAGCCACCTTTAAATTAGTACACCTTAACTAGCCTCTCTTTTTTTTTACCATCGTTCTTCAGACCTGCCCTGAAATATTTTAAATAAAATTCATGAAATTACCATCTCAATTGATTGATTGCAAAATAAAATCCATTGATCTTAATGCAAACTGGGATTAAAAGCAACACTGTGCAAATGGGTAAAATTACAAAGGCTTTGCAATAGTATGTGTGGATCTAATCAGTACTAGTTTAAGCTCAGGATTGTGTACTCAAGCATGGATCATCCCTTACACAACCTAGCACTGGCTCCATGAGCAAGGACCAGGCCCATCTATCCTGATAGTAATTTCCAAGATGCCCATGGCCTAGAACCTCATGAAATAGCAAAGGAAGTGCTTTATGTTTGCAACACATGGGCTCTCAGTGTATGTCCATCCAATGGGAACCTCACTGCAATGTTATGTATGATCTGAATGAAAATGTTAAAAGAGGGCATTACAAAATTGTGATCTGAGCAATATGTGGTGACAATCTGTACGAAGTAGTGGAACAGCAGAACTAATATGTGGTAACTGTGGGTACATATCTGGATTCGATTTATGTCTGACAAATACTGAAAATAAACTCTAACTGCACTTTTACCCAAAGGCTCAGACAATTCGAATCACAAAAGACTGATATGTATATATATCAAATCATATCATATATTTTCACTGGGGTAATAATGGTTGTCCTCAGTATGACGATAATGGGAGACGGACGTGCTTCCACAGAACCCATACGTTTCATATAAAAAGGCATGTTTTACAGATGACATCTGTACTATGTTTTATTGTGTTCCATGTGTTTATAACGACTGAAAAAATAACAACAGTGTTGTCGATATTTTCATTATTTTATTTCACTGCACTAAACACCCTCCCCAATATATTTTAGTACTGGTGTAATTGTATTTACTAACTCCAGTCCTAGAATAATTTGGGAAAGTGTTGGGTTGCGCATTTAAATAAAAGAATGAACATATCGACAACACTGCCGTTATTTGTTCATTCGTTATAAAAACTGCATACCATTTTATATGTGTCAATTTTTAAAATGATGTTCCTACAAGATAGTTTTTAACATTCTTAGATGCTTATTCAGAAAGCAGTTTTACGAAAAAGAAAGTGACTTACTCCAGGAAAAAGTAGTAACTTAATCTTAAGAAAATACAAATTCACAAAACACACTTGCAAGTGCATCACAGAGAGGGTCTAACTTTTATATTGGTGTAGATTTTAGAGTGAGTCACAAACAGTTGTATAACTTTTGCAAGATTCATTTACAACAAAAACTGAATTCTTTTTGGATTAGCTCATGTGTATTGTAATGATTCGCCTGTGGTGCACAGGACCCATGAGCTGCATGTTTTACTAGCTCCTAAACCAGAACTGCCCACAACTGCACTGATGGCAGTGACTCGCTGTAACACTGCAACCTATCCAAACCAACTTTGTTAAAGTTTGAGTTGACTAGGTAAATTGAATGCAAAATTGAAATACCTGGATTTGAAAGACTGCACAATAATACTTGTATGCTTTTTTAAGAATGTACAATTAAAGTTATCAATGTGACAATCTCAAACGTTGGCACAATCATTAAAACATATGATCTGGGTGCATAACAAGAGAATCAAATGAAGCTACCTTCCATTATGTACATCAAAAAATGAACTTACATTTTTTAAAAAGTAGCAACATTAAGCTTTAAACCCATTTCCAGAGTTAAAGCATGGTGCAAACAAAAACAACAAATTTAAATTTGAAAAAGTAATTTAGAAGATAAATCCTGTTTAGGACATGTGCCTCAAATGCCTGGCTAAAGCTCAATAGAAGATGATCAATGAGTGTTTCCAAAGAACATTTTGTAAATCTTTTTTTCAGAATGTGTAGAATGTATTTAAATAGTTCTCGTTGAACAAAAAGTGGTCAGAGAAACTTCTAAAAGCTACAGTGATATTAGAGGTAGGAATCATCCGAACCAAAGGCATGCATTTTCCCCTTGTTTTGCATTGTAATAATAGATGTTGAGGTTTCTTACCGGATTTGTCCTATGCAGGAGAACTATTTGTATTATTGTTACATGCTCATGTTTTAAATATAAACGTATCTTTTTCAACAAATGTTATGTAGCAAACAATGGTGTTACATATACTCACAACACCTATTCCATCAAGACATTTACAATTCAAATTAAATCCCATTTCCCCCCAATTCTATAGCACGTTATGTATTCTTTTAGATACAAATAAATAATCTCTGTTTGCAGAGCAACATTATTTCTGTTTACTTTTATAATTAAAAAAAAACACACTCCCAATTTTGAGAACTGAACTTCACATTTCTCTTAATCAATTAACACTCTATTTGTAGTTTGGTAATCAACACGCATTTTGAACTTGAGCACTATTTCTGTAAAACAATATGTGCAGGGGTTTAGATGATAAATATTTTTCACAGAATTATGTCTATCATTTCTCCAGAAAACATTGAACTAAAATGTTGGAAAAACCAAGAATACATTTTTTTTAAAAACGGGCCTAACACTTTTTGAGTGATCTTCAATATTTCAGGGTTCCAATAGTGTATTTTGTACACAACTGTGCTCATAGCACATATAGTAAATGTAACGCAATAAATATTGTTGACCATATCATCCAGCGCGTACATGGATCATGGTTGAAATGCAAAGCACTATTATTCAAAGGTCTGTGTCATCCTTTGAATCTGTTGTCACACTATTTTGTTCACTATATATGTTAAGAATATTGAGCATATGAAACACACGGTGTAGTTGTTATAATTTATTTAAAAAAAAACATGCAAAGTGCTACATCCATTCGAAAATTGCTTGTAAAAAAGACCTATCTACCTCATAATCAAAAGTTCTTCTTCATAATCAACAAAGGCACACATATTGTGCTTCCCCCATGCACCTGTGCACCCTTCTGCTTTCTTAAGCAAGCAACTGATCAGGTGGGTAAGCTTCAAATAACAATAAATACATAAAAACCTCACTTCAGAATACCATGCCATGCCCATTTCTTTACGCCACGTTCTGGGATCTCCATTTGTCATTTTCAGAGGTGACTTCTCTCTGAAACATTTAGGGTTCTCCTCATGCATTTTCTAGTTCCTTTATAAAAAAAAATAGTGTACTGCATTTTGAAACACTTCTGCTCTAGTGTGCAACATCTGTGTTAATAAAACAATGTTTGGTAGCTTTTAAATAGCTTTTTGAATAGGCCTCTCCAAAGTTTGCCTTCCGTTATTTGTGGGAACATTTTGAAAAAATACAGTGGTGTAACAAAGTTTAATTGATATAGACACAATGCCATCGTGATCAATGCTCACAATGTTATGGTTTACTGTAATATGTTTCTGAAGATGCATGTTTGATTAGCTTTGCAAAGATTAATGCAATGTTCCCACTCCTCGCCAGTGAAAATTCTATCACATTCTTTGTAAAGTGCTAATTACATTTCCTCCTTTTTTTACCGGCTACTCTGTGCCTACTTCTGTTTCCATCCCCCGTAGCCACCTATTCACAACACTGTGATGATCTCTGTTTGCCACCTGGTAACTACATTCTGCCTGCAGTGTTCTCCCCACATGTGTGCTTTGTGTGCCTAACCAGAGTGTATGGTTGCATGCTGTAGCTGTAGCAGAGTTACACCGATATAACACATGTATGACGTCACCCGCGCAGTGAATAATTACTTACGAATGGCTCCTTGGCCTGAAGTCATTGCTTGCACAATAACCATTGATCGAATCCAGCTGTAGGAATGCATTTGGCGCAAATAACATAAACTAACAAAACAATCTGTTGTTGTTCAGAAGTCTGTGCTGGAAGAACAACATCAATCTTGCCTCACTCCACTGTAACTCAAAGCAACTCAGCAAAAGTTCTTTTTCACAGTGACATATCCCAACATAAACCCTCCGAGGTTTAACATGCTTTACAGATTTGCCTTAGGGTCGCCATCTACTCTTGTCAAAAGACTTCAGATCACAGAAATGTATTAACTGCAGTGTACAAAATCGAGTGCAGTTTAGGCCGTCTTTTTTCCAATTTCAGCTGATCAACTGATGAGAACCATTGGAAGGGTGGTGAGAGTTGAAACATGGTAATTTCCCAGTTTGCTTAAATTAGGGTATATGGCATCTCTTGTCAATGAGTCAATGCTGGGTTTCCATGTTTTTTACCAAATAAATGATGCTGAAGTATTTGTTACCGTAGACTAGTTGCCAATGCTGAACCAGGCACTTTAAGTAAGTCCTTTAGTCCGTTTGGCCTTCTTTGATAAATTAAAGTATTTCTGCATACATGCCAGTAGACAGAAAGAGTCACTATCAGACATGTATATGGGTCTGAGTCCACTTTTAATGCAGCCTCAAGCAATTCTGCTTTCCTCCTTGAGGTGCAGTGTGACACTACTAGCGAGGAAGATGGAGATACACATCTGCTTGTCTCAGCAACGTCTTCATAATGGGCCTCATTACGAATCAGGCGTTAAGGGGTTAACGCCTGATTACAAGGTCCCTTAGCGCCCTGGTGATATTAACGCCTGCTTTTTGCAGGCGTTAAAATCCATGGCGCTAAGGAACCATGGTGCTAATTACGCCACCGTAATTTACGGTGGCGTAATTAGCGCCTTCCCCACTCCCATTATGCCCTATGGGGCAAAAATGGGAATGGGGAAGGGTAAAATGGGAAATGGGGATTTACCGCCCCACTCACCTTGGAATGGGGCGGTAAATCCGCCATCCACCATGGTGTAAACGTAGTTTACACCATGGTGGTAAGGGTACGACCCAGGCGGTAACTTACCGCCTGGGTCGTAATGAGGCCCAATGTGTTGTTTTGTAGATGGGGCATTGGGCTCACTCTTCTTTGATGTGGCCAATTGTTTTCAGCATTTAAGTTTGGGCTACTGTGAGTTGAACCCTGCTGTATTCTTGTACAACCAGCATGGACATCCATCTTCCTCTGGGTTCGTCAATCAGTACCTAGAGAGGTTGTGGATCCTTACTGGTATAACAGATACAGTGAGTGAAGCACCCTTTCGCCGTTTGTTGTTGGACTCTGTCCGAAAAGAGTAGCGTTTGTTAGTGGAATGCTGAGAGAGTTGGATACAACACATGTGGTGTTGCTTGCAAGTCGGAAGGTGCCAGGTCCGTTTTGACAGTAAAATTCATTGGGTTCGGCAGAGAGTCTTGGGTTTATGTAATCCTTTTTGGGAAAGACCAAGATGTAAGAGGCTAAACATGCTTTCAGTAATGTTACCCACAGATGTGAGGGAGTGAAATAGGACTAAAGATGGGAGCATAGTTATAGCTTGATAATGTGTGTGTGGTATCAGCCATGCCTGTGACAGCCCTCTGAGATGGGTGTGCATGTGTAGTGTGTGGTGGTAAGAGATGTTAGAGGGGAGTCATTTGGTTGAGGGAATAAACGAGCAAGGAGTATGAGTAGTGGGAGAAGAGAAATAACGTTGGATGTCCTCCCGGAGTGAAGTAGTGTGTGCCTGTTGGTGATGTGAATAGGCAATAAGTTGGTCGTTCGTGGTGATAATAGTTTTATTCTTTTTCAGTTGAGCATGAACCGAAACATTCATATGTGTTCCTGGTAATTTTTTTTCAATTTACCAGTGCCCATCATGGGGTGAACTTGAATCACGTAGGTATATAGTCTAGTGGTTTCCTGGTCCTAGTCTTGTTATGAAATTAGATACAAAAGACAGATTTATAATTGCTTTCGAAAGGTTCAGTGGTCTTTTGTATGGAGGTATTTAGGTAGTTAAAGAGTTTGTTTGCTAGTACAGAGAAAGGATACTCCCTATTATTTTTAGTTTGGTGCCGTTATAGTGTGTCATCTGTGGAGCAGAGTGTTGGTGATGGTAGGCATGGTGGATGAGGTATAACGTTTACTAATCTATTCTCTTTTTGATTGGGAGTAATTGCAGTGTGTGGAGCACATTTTGGGTAGTTCGTAGCGTGTTGAGTAAATAATGGGGTAGCCCTAGTTAAAGGCTTTTGGCATAGTTTAGTCTTTAAGTACCAGTAGGATAATTGCCCTTTTCATGTGTATGAAGGTATGGAAGGGCAGGATGAGCCGTAAGGTGTGGAGTTGGGAGAAGCAGCTTGTTAAATGTGGTTCAAGTGTAAGGTGCTCTCCATTGTGATTCCAAGATTCCTCAGAATAGAAGTAGGAAGTGGGCAAAGGCCCATTATGCCTGGCCAGTAAATTGCCACATGGTTAGGTAATAATGCACTGAAAAATTTTGATTTCTGTTTTGGATGGATTGAGCTTATATCTGTAAGACGTCATACAAGAGTTCAAGTGTGCAAAGTAAGAATTGAGGTTAGCCATGCTCTTTGTTGGCTCACGGGTGAGTTGGTTAACAATTTTCATGTCATCTGCATAGTCGAAGCATGCCAGGTCCATGCTGCTCTATGAGATCATGCAATGTGATCATAGATATGTTAAAGAAAAGAAGTGAGAGGATAGAACCGTGGGGGCCTATGCATGACAGAATGTGAGGAGTGGATCGGAAAAGGTCCATGCTTGGTGTCTTTTCATTAGAATCTTGTGACCGGTGCTGTCAGATGCAGCGGGAATGTTCAAAAGGATGAACGCACTGGTAGAGTCATTGGGCCTCATTAGGACCCTTGTGCTCCCGGAATGAAGGGGGCCAGTACGGGACCGGCCCCCTTCATTCTGGGTGCGCGTATTACGAGGTTCCCTTCACGGGACCCGGATCAGACGTCTGGTAAACCAGACGTCTTTTCTGGGTCCCGCGAGGGGAAGAGGGAGGTAACAACAGGACACTTATCATGTGCCCGTTGTTACCTCCCTCTCCATTCCCATTGAGCCCTTTGGGGGCTCAAATGGGAATGGGGAATGGTTCCTGCCAGGAGGATTTACCAGGTCCTCCTATGTCGGAATGACCCGGTAAGTCCCCATTGCAGGAACCCGGTAAAAGAGCCCTTTACCCTTATTAAGGGCATGGCTGCCTCCAAACTCGTAATGAGGCCCATTGTCTGCGTTGTTCTTCAGCATGTCCCAAATTGAGCAAAGTGTTATTTCTATTCCTCTCATTTGTCTGCATCCTTGTAGAGATTTGCTTAGGTGGTTGCTGATCTCAACATATTCCTAAAATTATTGACATAAAAAAATCTTGAGGAGTTTGACAATGAAAGATGTGTTAAGAAACTGGACAGGAATTGGATGCATGGTTATGGATGGCTGTATGTTTTTGAGGCAATATTTCACTACGGCTGTTTTGAAGGTGCCCTGGACAGTCCCCTAGTGTTGGAGGTGTTGAGAAGGGACAGGACGGCATGTGCTAATCAAAGCTACTGAGTCACATTGTTGTAAATGTTAAGGGGCCTGGGACCTCTGGGGAACTGCTCGATTGATAGAATAGACTCTGGAAAGCAATTCCCTCAATAAGGAGTAGGTCCTGTAAAGCAAATGCCTGCTATTATTGCCAAGTGTATTTAAGAATACGGCATCAGGTACCTCAGTTACAGCATTGAGATCATCTAGTAATAAATGACTTATCACTGCATGAATATGAATCTAAAAAAGTAATTTCCCCAAATCTGGCTCTCTACTTCATTCCACTGTGGAAGGAGGAGTGCACTTTTTGAAATCTTGACCACCCTTTTGGCTATTCAGACTGTAATGCTGGAATTGTTTTGGAGAGACGCTTTCTCATCCTTGTCTCATTACTTGTCTTTTGTGTCTGTCTTCTGCACTGGAGTCCAGTTTGGACCTCTGGCAGTGCAGCTCTTCATCTTTATTCGTGGTGAACAAAGACCCATGGGATACCCCTATGGTACCCCTAGTGTGTGTTTTTAGGCACTTGTGTGTTGCCCCACCGAGCTGGGTATGGAGTGGTGGCGGCTACATGCTGTCTCTGCAGTGAATCTGAGTCTCCCTCATTTTGGGACACCCAGGACCTGCCATATGAATCAATGGATTCCTGAACAAAAGTAAGATAGCTATTGCCACTCCCTTGTCTTTCCTGTTTCTCCAATTCCTGAAAAGCCCTGGCTCTGTACTCTTCCTCTAATTGAATGTTGTGTGGAAGGACCATATATGGCTCTGGTGCTGCCTTTCCCAGAGACTGCTTGCTTTGGGTACACAATAGGGGTAGGATCTAGCTGAATGAAGATAGGAAGGCAATCACATTCTGTGTTGTGAGTGTCTGGTTTTGGTTGTGTGTCACAATACCTGTGGTGCTACCTGAGCCAGACCGAAAGTGAGTGAATGCAGTGTGTGCTCTGAAAGGCTGTGAGTTGTCTCCAGTATACATCCACTGTTTTTGGTATCTGGTTGTGAGAGAATGGACTAATTGCCTACTGCATGATGAATGCCCTTGTGTGTGATTAGCTGATTGAGCCTAGCCCAGATTGAGCAAATGGGGGAAATTGTGTATATTAAAAGGCCCCTCACTTACCTCTGTGTCTGTCAGAAGCTTGGAGTTTTCCTGAAAGCCTGCATCCTAAATCCAGCTGGAGAAATAAGTCTGCTGCTGCAACTTTTCATCAAATCCAAAGGCTGCTGTGCTGATTCAACAACTTATCAAGTGAAGACCTGGATAGGCAACCTCTTCCCGTAACTACGGGGGGACATTGAGCAACTGCTGTTTTTCACCCCAAGTATCCTGGAAGACAGTCCTGAGTGTCTGCCATCCTGCAGAGGTACCTTTGTGGGCCCAGAAGAAGAGTGACTGGAAATCTTGAGGCCAAGATGTCCACCAATCTTGTCCAGGGCTGAAGGCTGTCTCTGACCATTGTGAAGCCAGGCTGCAGTGTATCGCCCAGAGAGGGGGTACCCTGGTGTAGTGCTGCTCGACACCCGGAGCCTGCAAGGTTCCGGGTGAAGAAATCTTCAAGGAGCGCTGTAGACCCAACATCTCTCTACTTTTCCATGGCTGAGAAATTCCAGTGTCGCTGCCTGCAGAGAAGTGCCCACCGGTGGATTTCCCGCCACTCGGCATTGAAGACCAAGTCCTGAGGGTCCTGAGTTGGTGAAGGTCTGCAGGGCCACCCATTGTTCGGGTCCATCTTGCCAGAAGCCATCCTGTCATCCATGCTGCAGCTGCAGCACCGAATGGTCCACCAGTGACAAACCGTGAAGCGACAAAACCCCACACCTAATTCTGCCCCTGTATGGGTCACCAGCAAAGGACATCAACAAAATCCAAAGGACTCATCCTCATCTCTCAAGCCTTGTTGAGGTCCACAGTGAGTTTCAGCATTGTGGGGCATCCAGAGCTGGCATAGTAATTGGACCAAGGAGGTCACTGTGACAGACCTTCGTGCTGCTTTTCCAGCACTTCTTGGTTCTCTTCTCTTGCTCGACAGCGATAACCCATTGACTTCTTCTTCTATAGGGGGTCCATACTTGAGGGGCATCTTTGAGTAAAGCTGAGAGACCCCACCACTTTGACTTTCAAGGCACCCAAGCTACTGTGACAAGGAAGAGGGACTTCCTCCTGCAGGGGTAACACAACGGTCCTGGATTTGTCATGTGCTTGGCACTCCTGTTGCTAGTTGACCTGTAGAGACAGGAACAGAAAGGAACAGACCATTTCTGAAAATGTAAGGACTGGACATGAATATAAAAAAAAATATAGCTTACCGTTCATTGCAGGTTGCCCAGGGGGGGGGATCTCCGCAGTGTGTGGACATTACATTGTGCGGGGCTTAGGGATTCACTGTATTTTAGAACAAGCCTGCATCAACTCCCTTGAGTCTAAGCATTGGCCGCTTGTCCATTGATACTCTTTGAAAGTCTTGGCTGGCGTTCCTTTGTTCCTGTACCACAATCATGTAGTGCATAGTACCAAAGATACCCCCCCTCCAGTCTTTACACAGGCCACGTCTGTAGGCTGTGTAAGCATCTTGGGCTGAAATATATAACAAATTCATTCTGTCTACCATTCATTCTGAGGTTTGTCATTGTTTTCCTGTGGTTGATTTCCAGATTATTGATAGTCTTCAAAATCTCTGAATTCTCCACTCAAGGCTTGAGCTTGATTGATGTTGAAGCAGATCAGTTGAAGCAGATCAGTTTGATTATATCACTCCAATACTTGTCCCATTGGCTTGTCATTGAGTCTTTATTTAATTTCAAAACACCCTTTTTTATCATTAGAGCGATTAATTTATGCACTGAAGATAAATCCCAAAGTTAGAAACTTTGAATCATCATTCAAATCATTTACAAGTATGCGTTCGGAAACTTGCAATTGTCTGCTTGTTTCTTTGTAGTTCTAAAGCTCCATTTTGCTTTCCTGAATCAAATGTAAAGCATCATTGATTTCTGATTATCTGTCTTTGAAGTGTCTATTGGATCTCCATTTTTTTTGTTTGATTTGAGCCTGCACCTTCACAAACGTAGACAGCTTTAGACCACAGGGGGATGTCGTGAGGGTATGAAAGAGACTTGGTTTGCATACCAAGCAGCAGAAATGACAGAACAGATGAACATTCAGATTTTAGGGAAGCAAGCGTGCCTTTACTATGCAATGGTATATTTTAATGTTGTCAAATATATTGTCAGACAATATGGTTGTGTCAAGATATTTAATGTGTGAGCATTGTGGCTCTTTCGATTAGTATAGGACTAGCCCTGATGGAAGCTGAGAAATGCTCTTTGGCGGATTGTGTTTATTTTATAGTTGTTTAGAGAGTGGTTGTCATATATTTGGAGTCCTAGGTTGTAATCAGATTTAACTCATGATAAAATATGAAACCTCCCTGGTCCCTTGATCCACGGGACCCTCAAATTGTGGCAGGAAAATGTGAGAAGAATCAGGTAAAAGTAGTTCTTTTTTTATGATCAATTGATTGCTGCTCCCTTTGGTCATCCATAGGATGCAACCCGTTGAATGTAATAGGTTTTTGAAGCATTTGCAACTCTAAATTGAGATTCATTAAGATGTCAACTATTGGTATGTGTAAGCATTACAGTGCTAAAGGACAGTGAGGTTCTCTGGGGAACTTTGTAGAATAGAACTTGGACAGAGCCAGGAATAAGTCAAAATGTTAATGTATGGCGTGGTTAAGGAAGATTTCTTTAATTAGATGCTAAGCCGAAATCTGGAATCTGTCTCTTAGCCAGGTCGTGTTTACCTCGTGTCCCAGGTTGGCAATTTGAGTGTGGTTATACTGGCAGGCTGAATAATGAAAAGTTCTTCCAGGGGCACACTCTGACATTTATGTGGGCAGATTCTGTGATATGAATAGGTTTGATTTCTTTGTTTTCAATTTTATTTAAAAAAAGGTGTCATTCCTCACACTAGATTGCATGTTTGTTTAGAGTTTGCTTGGCCATCACATTTCAAATCACACAGGAGGATTGAAATCATTGAAAACGGTTCAGGGAATTCAGGTTTCAGTGGGGGTGTTTAAGCAGTAGGTTGTCAATCACATACTTCAACATAATCTGGGAATATTTGCTGTGTGTATAAAATGTTAATGGTGAGTACCAGAAATTCACCATAGCTTTAGAAATGGAGGTGGGACACTCACCTCGAAGGATACAGGAGACAATGGATAACCTACAGCCTTCTGAATATTACACACGGAGAACACCATAACTGGGGTGGACAATGTTAGATAATAGATCCGAGGGTTATGAGGCTACTCCATTGATAGGAATTTTTCATTAGCGAGTTTAATGTAACATATGTTTAAAGTAAAGAAGATTGAATGTTTGCAGAGACCTTGGATAGAGTAGGTTTGATGGCTGTACAATTTGTTTAAGGTACAATAAACTTTGATTAGTTCAGTTTCGATGTCAATGTTTTCCATGTTTGAGCTGTTTATTGAATATCTATTTGCTATTTGCTGTTTGCAATCTATTTGCTAAAGAGGAAAAAAAATAATTACGACGACATTCAAGTTTACTTTCTTCAAGCCACAAGATCATTGGAAAACTATTTAGTGTGTAGTGTTTGGAGAATTTAACTAACTTTAATGTGGTGAGGGTTAATAGCTGGAAACCATTTCACTTGTATTTTAACCAATTCTTCACATTGGAGGTCACCAATTCGGGCATTTAAGGTTTTGAAGATCTGCTCAAAGCTTCGAGAGAAATGTTACTGAGACAAATCAAGGTGGGAGAGAGGAAAGGTATTTCGAAGTTATTTGGGCCACTTATTGTAAAATATATGTATTTTAATTTTTGGAGTTTGCATTTATTTTCCACATGTTATATTGTACTGCAGTGAATTTGCAGTGAATTTGGCCCTGGTTTAAAAAAACGTGCATAGAAATAAAAATATGAGTAATTTGAGAACTTATAAAATTTTGGAGAAGTTACACATTTCTTGTCTCCATTGTTCCAAATTCAGGCACTTTCATTTAGGGTATTTTAATCAGGCATTTTTAAAAACAATAGTTTGAAGAAAAGATAACACATGACTTCCTATTCTACTTATGATATCATTAAAAACGTTTATAAACAAATGTTGACCTTTTTATTTAAACATTTCAAACCCCTACTTTTATATATCCAAAAGTTGAATTCAAAATAATGCACAAAACATGTAAGGTTTTTCTAAGAGTTTTTTTTGTGAGTGGTATTATCCTGTTTGCACCAAACTGATACATGTGGTTTTTCATTGGTTACATATCTGCACCTCATTTGTGATTTCTGTAATTCGGTATATTCATCTCCAAGGTGAGATCCAAAGTAATCAGTTTACACATGTATTTGTTTGCAAATATGGTTCATTCCATGATATCCACTTGTGACTCTCTAAACGTGTTTCACCTTCTTATAATCAGACGGCTCACCCGGAGACTATCTGAAAGTACTAATTATTAAAGCTTCAGAAGGGTTTCACATTGACTGGTTATATCTTTTTTTCCATGTATATTGGTTGTCCATATAAGGGGATCTTTAAGCTCCCAGTTCTAGGTATTGGGATAAGTTAGATTGATCATACGGACCTTAGGAAGTGTGAGGATACAATTGTCCTCATGCTGATGCAGCCGGCTGGCAATTGTAGCCTCACGCAATTTCCACCACAATGACACCTGGTTAGAATTGCCTCCTTTGCCAAACATGTTTTTTTAAAGCAGAAGTATGAATGCATTCATTAGCTTAGTTTTAAAAGACTGACAATATTACAGCAGTAGATCCTACCTGTGTCAGATTTATCAACATGCCCCCTGCACACAAACAAGCAAGACGGTGTGATTGTTTGTTTGTTTTAAACATGTTCTTATAGTACCGTACACGTTTCAATCAAACACTCCTAAACCTCTTGGGCTGTTTTACATAAATGCTTGGTTTGTGGAGCCCAGCAGTTGTCTTGACAACTGCCGGTTTAGCCATGATGTAGCCAAGGCTGGGCTAGGCGAAGACCCCCCTCGTGACAGGCGAAGATCCCCCTCTGCAGGGAACTCTTTGCTGCAGGTATGCCTTGCCAAACGTGGCCAAGTGGCAGCTGGGGGGCAGGTCTGGCACTGAATGGTGAATTACACCCAATGTGCAAAAGCATCTCAACAAATAGGACTTTTCAGTGATAGCTATTCAGACTGGCGAAGGTATCGTAGGTCCACAATTGTGCAGATATCTTCATTGTGAAAGGACCAGTTGTGTATGCTTTCCGAGATTACTCATTAAGCAGCCCCAGCCATGCACATGTAGCCATTTATTGGCAATCTCTAAACACGTGTGTTATATGTGTGTGCAAACAGCTGCAATATATTTCTCAGAGAATAACGTACTTTTTGAATGGCTCCAGGTTGACACTGAGCAGCCAATCAGACTGGGCAGAGCACATTCTGAATCCAATGGGAAAAGCCTGCCTTCCAAGAAAGCAGTTGGTTGCTCAGGCTGGCTTCCGCTGCAACCCCCATTTCCCACCCTGTGCCACCTTAAGTTAAAAACATGCACACAAAAAGCCATTAGCCTGCTGACTCATCTCCAGCCGGGTTCCATCCAACCAGCAACCCCTTCTCACCACAAAGGAAATAGAAAAGGGACGTTTAAGGACGTTCATTTTTCTATTTTCCAGAAGACTGTCCAGGTTGTGTTTGTTGGGGAAAAAGCTGTGCTGCCTACCCCCAAACGTTTTTCCCCACAAAACAAAAGTAACTATTAACGTCCTAAAAGTTACAAAGGCGGTCCTAATGACAATAATTCCAGTAGCGGCAGGCCCTACCAGGTGCTAGTGGCCATTAGATTTCATTAAAGTCCCTCAATATGGTTGCGCTTCTTAACTGAGCTGGAGACCATTACCACGCATTATAGTCTCCACTCCCTTTATTATTGCCATATTAATGTAAAGATCAATATCACCCAGTGGAGTTCTTGGGAGAATGTGTAGTGTTTGCAATACTCTGACAACAGCAGTTCACAATTTTCCTAGGTACACATTCCACCTGTGTGTATCTGTGAAATAAACCACTCCGCGTGGTTTGATACATAAGAGTCGAATTCTTACAGCTCGCATTGTTTTTTTACTCCTGCTCCAGCTATTAACTGCTCCCCATTTTAATGGTGCATGTATTTGTGAAATAATGGTGTTTTCTCCGGGGTCGCTGCCCAATTCCTGACCTATATTTTACTACTAGGAATACCTCATACAGATGTTGTCAACAGTCAGAGGAAAACCGAAAGCCCCAGAGGCATGGACTCTCTACGTAATGTTTCTGTTTTCCAAACGTACTGTCATGGTCTTGCTCGTGCAACAGAATGAATGAACAATAGCTACTAACTGCCTTAACTGCTCCAACATCTAACATTCAGTGACAGGTTATCACTGCACACGGCGCTTCCGAGGTGAACAGACTTTCATGTATCTAGTCTTCAAAATACACACAGTGCAAGTTATGATATCATATGCTATGGCATTTGTAACGCGCCTATATACAAGTGTTTCAAGGAGCAACGAGGCATGGAAGGGGGAACAGAGGGTGAACAGAGACAACAATCTTACTAGGCTAAGTGACATGGAGATTGTGCAAGTGCAGGGCAGGAGGGAGGGGTAAAGTGCCAGGGGAAAGGGGAGGGGGCAGTGCTGTACATGGGATCAAAACAATAACAAGAAGTGTGGTCCACAGGTGGCAGGTGCAAGGGTAAGTGCAGACAGCAGGTGTCCAAAAGTGCAGGGAGGGGGATTGTGGGGTTTCAGATACAGACCCAAGTGCAAGGGTTGCCGGGAGGCAGTGTGGGTGTGAAACTGGGAGGCAGGGACCTGTGCCCGAAAATCAGAGGTTAGCCAGTTGACCAGTGCAGTATCAGACAGGAAATCAGCAGGGGAGAGGAAGAGAGAAGGCAGAAACAAAGAGGAAGGTCTTGGGTTGCATACGGAACCGGAGATGGTTCTCTGCAAGTTTTAGAGAGGCAGGGAGGCTGTTCCAGAGGGAGGCCCCACACGAAGAAAGAGATCTACCACCAACTCATTGCTTGGAGAAGCGACTGACCCTGAGGGTGTTGGAGGTGGAGGAGCGAAGAACTTGAGTAGGAAGGTATTTACAAAGAGAGAGTTGGAGGTATTGAGGACCAAGGCCCCAGAGGGCCTTGTGGACAATGCAGAGGGTTGTAAAAGAATACAAGTAAATGTGCCAAAGCTCTCATGAATCTCAAAAAGCAAGTGGACTGCACAGCTTTATAATGACTGCAAAGAAGAAGGACAAAGCACAGTTGTCAAGTGGTTGTTTTGAGGAGCCTAATAGAGCAGAATGCATTTGTGGTGAATGAATGAAGAGTAGAGCAGCATGTGCCATATATCTACGAAAGGTTATTGCACAGACAAAACTGATCCGTACCCACAGCTTGACATGCACAATCCTGATGCGGGGAACAGGAATATTTTAAATGGGAGATCCCCATCACCTGCTTATTTCCCTTACCCTACCCCCTGCACCTCACCCTTCGGTCCCTACTCCTTGCCAGAGTATCCCTTTGCTTTTTAGGGGCGCTGTGGCATTTGCACAAATTACATTATTGTGGTTCTGTCATGCCAACAAAACAGCTAAAGAAAGAAAAAAGTACACGTTTTGCCAGACCCAGGACTATTTGCAAACTTGTGCACACATTATTGAAATGTCCCAATTTAATTTTTTCATGATTTCTGATATGATCAAACCTTGTTTTTGCTAGCATTCCTTTATTTAGGGTTATATGTAATCTTACCGAGCACAATTACAGAGTGGTAAATACAATTGCGGACAAATATCGAAAAACACCAAAAAAAGTGCTTTTACCCAACTACGCTTTATTTATTTAATTAAAGTTTGCGGTGTTTTCCGGTGTTATGGTCCACTCTGAAATGTACCACTCTAATGTTTTAGATATAGTGACTGGATACCCTTAGTGTTCAATGATTGAACAACTGTCTCATTGTTGATGTTAATGCAGTGTCACGTCACACCTTATGACCGCCAAACCCAGCCACTCCCTTACCACTGACCATCCCTGAAAATATGATTCTCTTAAATATGTTGTAATACTTCAGCATGGCCAATGGACCCCGACTTCATGGTGTAGTTAATGCATTATGCTCTTCAGCCCAAAACTCCCCTAGACACGCTGGAGCTTCCAACTGATGTGACCCCTACGCCTGTGGTAGAATGGAACGCTCTGTAGCATCTCCAAAGCACGGAGCAGACATCAAATTCTTCTGAACAGTGGCAGAGATTTTCCCGCACAGTTCAGATCCTGAGGGATTGCTCACATCAAGTCGACGCTTCATTCAACTGAAACCTAATGAGTTGTGAAGAGAGTCTTATTTACTCCTTGTATGCAGTTCACACATTAAAACCTTTTAACAAGCACAATTTATATGCCGCACGTTGAGCGGCGTAATTCCACAATCCCCTCAAGCTTCATTATTCCGTTGGCGCTGGGATTAGGGGATCTTTTTAACCAGCACAGATGCCGTTAACATTTCAAAGCAGAGCTGGGAAGATAATGATGCTGCATTGAATGAAGTCCCTTGAACACAGCATTGACACGCATCGCTGCTCATCAGCCCACGTCAATGAGATAGCATAGCACGCAGCATAGAGTAAATATTTGCTTTCTATGTGCATTGGATAAGAACAGTTATTACTAAAGGGTGGGGGAGGAGGGCCTGTGGTCCAAAACACATCTTTATTTCCTCGAGCAGACTGTATACATGTCAATGTATGCGACCTTCACATAAAACAGATTTAGTCAATTTTTTGTTTTTTCCAAAACCAAACTTGTATTCACATTAACTTTGCATAACACTACAGGATCTCCCAACAAATTCAACATCTATACTTTCTTAGAAAAAATCCAGACTGTCAGTTCAGATCATTAAACACCCACTTCAAAAGAATACAGTAGATTGGCAAACACAGAAAAGATTCTGCCACACAGGAAATATGTACCTACCCCATCTGAGTAGAAAAATACAGCTATCCAGAGTAGGTGTCAAGTGCAGAAGGGAGGTTTTTGAACGGAATACTAGCCAACAGGTCCAGTGCAGTAGCGCTTATTTGTTAATTGTAGATAGTGCAGGTGAGAATGGGTGTTAATCATCTGTGACTCACAGAGGGGCAGAGACCTATGCAAAGATTGATCAATGACCTGAAATTGAGGTGCGGTGCTAGGCAGGCAAATGACAGAGATAACGATATAAAAGAAATGTAAACAAAATACACAAATGACCATCGGTGATGTCTGGAACCATTTCATACATACTCTTTACATGTTTATTTAGTCAATGGCTCCAAATGATGACTAGACACGCTGTACAGGCCAAAGTGGTGCCTGTCCGCGACCACACATGTGTGGAGAATGGCCACTGAGCGCCACATTTGCCACTAACAAAAGATAGAAAAGTCTAGAAAAAAGTGTGCATTGAAGCAGTCATATTCCAGATTAAAACTAATTATAATCAATGAAAAAACTCAAAAACACAACACTTTTGAAACAATTCTAATCATTCTAAACAATCATCAGTCTATGCGAGGTCCCGTTCAATTCCTAAGTAAACGTTATCTTAGACTTTTTTTTAGCGTGTCCTCGCAATTAACACCACTTTTAGAAAACGTTATAGTGTCACAAACACGTGGCCTTTTTGAACAATAGTCACCTGTTTACTTCAACTGTCAGTTTTCAACCAACGTGTTGTCAGGCTTGTTCTTTATAACATATCCGTAACACAGCACGTGTTAGTTCCTCCTGTATTCACAAGTAAACAATGGGCCACAATGAGTCACGATAGCCTTCTCAGCAGTAAGTCTGAATACACAAAGGAGCTCGAAAGAATTGAGGTGCGTGATTCACAGCGCACCCCATGATAAAAGCTGCTTCCAACATCATCTACATGAGATTTCAAATGACTAACACTGTACAATGGGATTCCATAAAGGCACAGTGCGCATGTCACTCCCGTGTAATAATATGCTTCTGACCGAGTGTACAGCTTGCAAGAGCTCTGCCTGTAGCATGCTCATAACAGATAATGGAGTTAGAAATGGTGGTTAACAGCAGCACACAGTGTCCCAGGTGCCTTCCCTGTGCCTTCCCCAGGTCCAAGCCATACACCGTGGAGATGTGGTCAGAGCCGCTGGCATGATCGCACTTCCCAATTGAATGAAAAGTATGAGAAAAGAATCTTTCAAAAACATTTTTTTCTCCGCTGTTGTTTTTAAATTGAATAATCAAATGGCTTCTTCTCAATTGTATACTGACATTCTGTACAAGTTAATTTGACATTGTAGCATTCCCATTAAAACATGAATGCATCCCTTTCCTCATTACACATCCCACAGTGCTCTCTTGTATGGCATTCTTCTTCATACATGCAATCCCTTAGTTTGGTTCTTAAGAATTGAGACTGCCTAAGAGCAAGCAATAGTGATTCTATAATTGAACATTGGCAATACAGTACACTTTGTTAAGGCACCCTGGCATTCCCTTGTTGAATTTACTGTCAATAGTGTTTAATTATTGGGCAAACGTTTGGCTAATCGTTATAATCAGTAAGACGAAGACGCCCATATATGGCTTTTGTTTGGGTGGTTTCCTTTATAAACGTCATCTATCTGTAAGAAGTGGAACTTTTCCAAATGCACCCTAGACGTGCTACAGGTCAGCCATTCAGCCCTGGTAGGAACACGCTGTGCCACACTGTGGTGCCTACAGTATGAGCTGGTCACCCTACGCCGTGGATGTCGATGCCATCAGCATTCCACAGACACTTTGGAGGACGTGGGTATCCATGCCCTCTGCAATTATGCAGTTGATCGCCTCCTATTTATTTTTATACAAGGCACAGCAAATTTGGGATCCACATCAAGGGTTACATTTGTTCATGCCAGTGGTCTTGTGCCAAAGTATTTAAGAGAATCTGCCTGCTTCTATGTTGTGGTGTGGCCTGCAGGGTGTATGCACAACCCTGGCAATGAATTGATACAGAAGACCTTTGTTTTATTATGGTGCCACCTCCTAGTGCCGGAAACAAACCCGCCCACTGAATCCCTGTTGACCCCTGCAGACCCACATTTGAACGGACCGTGTATATTATCTGTGCAGGAAAACAAGATACATGATCATTTCAAGGAAACGGTTTCTAGTTTGCAGACTACCACTGCTCCCATATAGGTGAGCATCATATGGATGTGAAATGAAACAAAGCATATTTTTGTTCCTCGGCAGCATGTACTTTTTTCTTGTTGTTCTCAACGCCCTCTTTTGTTTTTTTTTGTAACCTGTGTGTATCCAGGTGGTTCTTTGTACAAGTTGGGCAGTGACCCCATCACAGTGATACACGAAACCGTGGACGGATCCACTGATTGGCTGCAGGGCTTTGCGGCTGTGATCTCTGGCATCATCTCGACTGATGAGAAAGCTGCTGCAGGTATTCATTACGTAACACGCGGGGAGGAGGGGGCGACCGCAGTATCGAAAATTCCCCTCACGCTGCAACAGCATTGATTGTCTCACTGCAGCGTCACCAGCAGTCAGAGAAAGCCGCATGCGCCATTGTTATTGAGAACACGTGATCCGAGCTGGCGTCGAAATAACCCCGCTCCCTCACGTGAAGCTTTCCTTCAAAAATCAAATGCGCCATTACATAAAGTAGGCCACAATTAAAGCCCCATTCGACTCTATTTAAATAATGGAAATTGTGAAAGTCCTCGTTCGCTTGCGAGTAAAAAACAAATGTAAATGTCTTTCAGGGAAGGAAAAAATGTTGGGCCATTTGCATTTGAAATACAATGTAACCACATTGACACCTGCTGCACTAAATGGACGGCAAATGTTTGAATTTTACAAAAATAAATGAGGCAAATTAAAGAGCACAAACGACTCTGTTAAAGTATCTGCTGAGCTGTAGCGTACAGGATCACTGGCTCAACGCCACCATTTCTAAAAGGAATAATTAGCAGCCTGTCGAAGCGGGGACTTGGTTACCTTCAAGCACTGACTTGCGGGTTTTCTGATGGCAAAACGTGCATTTAATATCACCCCTTTTCTACACACCTAGGGCCCGATTCATGGCATTTGCTGCACTGTTCAAAGTGACTTTGCACTGCCTACAAAAACCATGATTCATGGAACTGTGCAAAGTGTATTTCTGCAGTGCAAAGTCAGTGCAGTCATTTTTGCAGTACAAAATTACCTTGCACTGTGCTTTTCTTTGACCAACTATTAGAAACACATTAGGGAGCATCACCAAATCACCTGATTTCTATCACCACATGCATGTCTGCATGTCATTTAACACAGTAACCCAGTGTACTTAAATACTAACAGACAACATTGCACTCAAATCCACGCCATGTTCATTTGACTTTCTGCTTTAATCTGGTTGGCAAAAGAGAAAACAGACCCATACCGCATCTTATTTCTATGTACTTGCATGTTTCATGACAAGCCTACACACCCACAAACCTAGAATATTTCTGTGCATGTGCACGTCTTCAAAAGTGGAAGGTCTGAAGGATGGATGGAGGAGATTGGTCACAGTTTACAAATAACATCATTGGACCAAGCATGCGTTGCATGTAAACATTGAAAAATTGCATGAACTTCCTACAAGGAGTGAGCACATATTTGTTACATGCTGTTGTTTCGTTGCACACTTCTAATTGTCTCTCTCCCTTTCTGGCCTAGGACACGCTCACCCTGCAGTGAAGAAAATAGGTTTGTGTGTATTTATTTTATTTTTGTTAAATTGACCAACTCCTTTGGCATACACTTTAGTGTCCATTGGTAATTGTTTCCATGATGGCCGGTCTCCTTAGACGTCCATCACTGGCTGTGTGAAGCTTTGCTAATTGTATGTTCTATGGTGTGGACCACAGCTGTAAGGTGGCGGCGTCTAGTTTTGGTTTGCTGAATAGGTTGTAGCCAACCAGGATTGGAAGAAGTGGCATTAATCATTACATTTCCAATTAACTGCTTATGGTGTTGATGTGTGCCTAATTGAATAGGCTTATCCGCTCCCATCCATATGCTTACATTGGGTAGTGCCTCGCAAGCGTGATAGATCCTATTTTTCACCATGTGCCTGATGATAAAATATACGGTTTAATACAGATTGTCCTACTATAGTGGGACTAGAATTGTAATTTGTTGAGGGGAATAGAATACATATGAATCATAAATAAATTGAAAGAACATTTTATTATAATAGTACACATTATCAGTATATATTAGAAAACAAGGTAGCCTGAGGATGATATACCAATTATCAACTACCTAGCTCAGGAGGCTGCAACCTTTGGTTCTCCAGATGTTTTGGACTACAAATACCAGCAGCCCTAGCAGCATAGTGAATGATGGGGGATCATGGGAGTAATAGTCCCAGACATTTGTGGAGACAGAGGTTGCAGACCCCGGACCTAGCTGCATTTACCAATGCTGCGTGTTGCCCTTCATTGATTTCTATAGCACAATTGTATACATTGTTTCCTGGGGCCATTGGACTGATCCCTTATATTTAGATGCCAGAATCTTAAATTAGGGGTGATGCAAACAATTCTAAATGCACTGCCCCCCTGTACCCTCACTCAACATTATTTTGAAAGTTATATATTCACGAACCTTGATGAGATCATTAACACGACCATGCCATTGTCTACTGAGAAGGTTCCCAGGGGGCACCTTTTTTCCTCCTGCCAGCAGTGATGGGCGAAGAATACCCTGCGCCTGGAGTTGAGGAGAAGCCCTGCAGTGAGTCAAAAGAGGACCCTCAAGACAGTGGCGGTAACAATGGTGATGGCCCTCTTGAGCTAAAGACGGAAGACCTAATCCATGCTCAGACACGTCATGACCTTGACGAGGCCCTGGCCGGCTGGGGCAATGTTAGTGAAGCCTCACCGGCTGACCCCCAGAATGGGAATGCAGATGACGTGGCCAAGACTGAGGAGCAAGAACTTGATAAGGAACAGGAAGGTACATGCATCTTTAACTAATAATTCTAGTGGGATCTTTGACCGGGCACATTCATTCATATTCCCAAAATGTAATCATCCAGGGACATGGTGAACGGAAAATATCACATCAGGGATTAGTCTGCTTATTATGCATCACTCACAGCATGCTTCAAATTGCTCTCCACCCACTGCACTTAATAATGGGGAAAACGGTCATTCGAAAAAAGTGATTGCAGCTCCGGACTGAGCCAGGCTTGTTTTGCAGAAGTTGGTTTTAACACAATCGCTCCTCGTTGTGTATGCAATGCAATGCTGTGGCTGTTGGCTGTGTGGTTTTGGCTAAATACGCGCCTTCCTCCCTTTGAAAATGTTCACCTGAGACAGAACAGTTCTATAGCGGAAGGCAATATACTTGGAGATTATGTTAGCCAGGGGAGTTGCTAGGTCTGGAAAAGACCCAGGGCTAAGCTGATGTCGGAACTGTTGGGACTGGGGGCTAGCTAGTCTTTTGGCTGTAGCTCCTGAGATTCTATCCGGGGCTACAACCAAAAGATCAGGGGCTATAGCCCCCTTAGCCCCCCCCTAGCAACGCCCCTGATGGTAGCATTGGTCGCTGCACATATCTTTAATTTCTCTGTGTAATTTCTGATTCGACCATGCGAAAAAAGCAAACCGCACCTCAAAGGTGCTAGTGATTTCACTTCATTTGTCAAAAATGCAGTTGTTTGAACAGTAAATCATGACATACTATATTTATTGACTTGGGTTTTAAATATGTCAGCATTAAAACACGGAAAAGTGCTAAACACTTTTTCAAAACTATGCACCAAAGAATGTGTGAGAAGCATTCTCCATGCTTCACTGGAAAAAAAAAGCGTATCTATTTACATAAATATGTAGTGTGAAGAAATGCATTAAAGTTGGTGCTGTCAATAAGACATGTCTGCCACTTAAAAACACATTTTTCTTTAAATATCTTTTAAGTATTTTATTGGTTAAATATATCCTTTAACACATTACAAAAATCAATACATGTTTTGCATACTTTAAAACACGTTACATAATTTGATCCATTTGCTCACACAATTAGAATATAAAAGAAGTAATATAACTTTGTTTAAAATACATGGCAAACCATTTTTAAAACACATTTTTTTTAAAAAGGGCGGCTACACTGCCAATTACTCCTGGTTTACTAAAATGCATAAAAACATCAAGGAGCAATCATTTTAAAAACATCATCATTTCTTGCCACATATAAAATAGCGTAAAGTTCATAACCAAATTTTGATCCGCATATAATAGTGACCAAAATTGATTTGGGCAAATGAAATGTATATCCTGCACCAGTTTCATGTAACCTTTTTCATAAACTGAAAACAGTGTGGTGCAGTCTTTCAATAAATGCGGTGCTCTTTCTGGTTCAAAGCCACATAACCTGCAGAAGCACTCTTTGTAATTTATCTTAAGCCACACTCCTCTGTTTGCCAGTGTGGGAAGCTGGTTCAGCCTTAAGCACATTATGAATCTTCTTACTTTATAATTATGTAAAACTATAATGTATGCACAGGCTGAGCCAATCGGGAAAGCTTGCATAGTGAATATTGCATAATTAGATTTCCCTGATAGGTGTGCAGTGTGTATATTTCGATCCCAGATCCTGACCTTTTTTTATATTTCAAGGAATTTAGTGGTAGCTTCTCATCTGTTGCACAAGTGCATCCTATTCCATCCAAGAAGTCAGCAATTTATTGTGCCAAAGGCTTAGGCAGGATAACTACTCAGACATCCAGTGGAATCTAAAAAGTAAGAATACAGAGATTTTCGAGTGGCCCGATTCATCATTAATTTGATATAAAAATTACTTGCCGCAATCATTTTCCTAGTAGAACGAGAGATTAACCCTCATTCGAAGCAGATCGCTTCCATTGGCACTGCTTGAGATAGACTCAAAGTGCTCTTTCAAAGCCTCCCTTCCAAGATATCTAGCCAAGATGTCTCTTGGCCGAAAAGACTTCTGGGCCATAAAATATACTTGGAACGATGCATGTATTATACAGCTTTACAAGACCTTCCATTGAAAAACCACCAGATTTTGCAATAATTAATTTTGAGAAGATCTCTTTATCTAGTTTGTTGGATATTAATACGTCAAGATATAAATAACTAGACAGTTCTTGTAGTGGTGTGTTTTGTACGGATCAATTAAACAAACAAATTCCTACAGTTGGATTTAATGGTCATCATTTTTGTTTTGCATAGGTTAAGTTTTAAGTTATGGTGTGTAGAATATAATTCCAGGGATATAAAACTACGCTGTAAACCCAGCACTCTTTGGCAGAGTATTATAATGTCATCCTTGTATGACAGTCAAGTGATAGGACATGTTTGTATACGCAGAGGATACTTTTTACAGTTCTTAAAAATCTCCTCCCGGCCGGCAATTTAAATATTAAAAAACATTGGGGCCACGGTACAACCTTGTTCCAAACCATAATTTACCAACACCGGCTCACTCAATGTACCTTCTTGATCCACTCTAATCTGGATAGTATTCTCAGAATAAAACGACTTTGCGAAGTATAACATTTGTGGATGTAGATTATCTTTTTCCATCTTTTCCTATAAAGTCTGCCTGTCTACCATGTCAAACGCCTATAAAACATATATAAAGTACCCTAGTCTTGGATAATAAACTGCATCAAATAAAATGTGTTTAAGTCTAGATATTGGATAAAGTGCTATATCCCTTTGCAAAAGCCAGTTATTTGATTGCTAAGAATGTTGTGTTCTATGGTCCATAGATTAATATAACACAAAAGCAGATTGCAGTAGATTTTGACACTGGAATTAATCATGGCTAAAATGTGGTAATTTGCTGGGGAGTCGCTTGCACATTTTTTTTGTAACGGAATCAACAAAGAGTTGTTCCAGGACCTAGGTAAAAGTCCCATAGTGACTATCTCGCAAAAGATAACGTAGAGAATACCAGCCCATATTTTTGATTTGGTCATAATCAAAATATTTGGAAGACTGTCTGGTCCCAGTGCTCTGGACAGTTTTAGATAATATATGATTTTGTCTATATCATCATCAGTGAAAGTAAAGACATTTCTGTTGCATATCTCCAAATAATAGGGGTTCCCTTCAATAATTTCATTCCTGTAATATAACAAACGGATATAGTCTTCCCATACTAAATTGGAGATAGGGTTAATTTCTCTAATGCATAGAACCCTGGCGTTATGTTTATTAAAAAGGTGCCAAAATCTCTGCATATCTTTTTTCTTTAAAGGAATGGTTCGCCCCAAACATTTTATTTCAAAAATAGATAGGCAACATAAAAAAAAACGATTGACATTTTTTTTTTTCGAAGTCCCTATGTAAAATTTTGAGCAATTCAAGCTCAAAAATTGAAAAAGCAAGCACATGGGCGCATCCATTTTGTGAAATGGCTGCCCGCCTGTACTGGCTTTTGCGGCACTAATGAAGGAAAAGCCAGCCAGCTGTAGTAAACAAAAGCAACCACTGGGTGGCTTTTCCTTCATTGGTGCCGGGACTCGGAGGACGCGGACCGGAGACTACAGGCAGAAAAGCTGCAGCTGCATATCGGTAAGTGCTATTTATTTATTTTATTAAATAAGCACTAGCTGCGTTTTTTTTTCTAAGTTTTCCAGGAGTACCGGAGACCCAAAGTGATAGCCACGGCAGGCACAAACACAACGCGGTTGTGTTTGAAAACACTGCAGTTTTTCTTTCGGAGTTTCTCAGGCTCCGAGCCGGAGGAGCCTGAGAAACTTAGAAAGAAAAACCGCAGCGTTTTCAAACACAATAACGTTGTATTCATGTTTGTGGTCATTTCAAATGCTACCGCAAACATAAATACAACGTTTTTAAAGCTGCAGTTTTATTTTTAAGTTTTCCGGGCTCCTCCAGCCCGGAAAACTTAGAAAAGAAACCGCAGCTAGTGTTTATTTTTATTTAAAAAATAGCACTTACCGAGATGCAGCTGCAGCTTTTCTGCCTGTAGTCTCCGGTCCCCGTCCTCCGCGTACAGCACCAATGAAGGAAAAGCCACCCAGTGGTAGCTTTTGTTTACTACAGCTGGTTGGCTTTTCCTTCATTAGTGCCGCAAAAGCCAAAGCGAGCACAGCAGGGGGCATCCATTTCACAAAATGGATGCCCCCATGTGCTATCTTTGAGCTTGAATTGCTCAAAATTTTACATAGGGACTTCGAAAAAAAAAATTCCAATCGTTTTTTTTATATTGCCTATCTATTTTTTAAATAAAATTTTTTGGGCGAACCATTCCTTTAAGGTGGTGTATATAGACTTCCTTTGTGCTGATATTACAGTTCCCTTATGCATTTATACCAATTCTTAAAATGCATTTAAAGTTTATTTTCCTCACAAGTTTGTGTACGGGATCTTACACATTTGTGTTTACCCATCGTATGTTTGTTCTTAGCTTTTTTTTCTTTTTTATGACAATTTGATCATCGACATTTTTATGAGAGCAGTGATCGAAGGTGATCTTTTTCTGGGTATTCGAAAACTGTTGTAATGATGTCTTGATAATTTGATGAACTTGTTTTGTGTTGCCAAAAGTAGGAAGTGAGTATACACTCAGGGCGTTAAGCAACAAGCAATTGATTTTTTGCAGATTATACTCTGACCAAATAATATGATTTTCCTAGGCATTTAAGTCAAAATTTCCCTCAAGCTGCTTTATGGGAGGTTTTGAATTTGGCAGATATAAAATTCCAACATTACTTGGTCACTTAAATTGTTAGGTATAAGCTTCAAATTCGCTATCTGTGCGAAACCCTTATAATCTGTCAAAATTAGGTCAATCAAGTATAGGACCGACCAGTAGACCAAGTGTAGTACAGGTCATTATTGTTAACATTAACGGCATGAAGCAAATGCTGTGCCTTTATAAGGAACAGCCAAGGGTTAAAATCTAGCACAGGTTCCTCTTCACTCGACCCAATTGCCCACATCTTAAAATCATTTTTCAAGTAAGAGTACTCTTGCCGGAAGACCACCTTCTTATCTGGAAAGAGAGGCCACTGGTAATTGAAATCACCTGCAATGTAAAAATGCCATTTTGAGTGAGCTGTTTTCCAGTTCTCTGTCATTGTGTCTATATGGCTAGTAATTATCTCCATACTGTTGTTTTCTGGGGGCCAATACACATTAAACAGTAAAATAGCAATGGACTTTTTTCCCCTTTTAACTTCCACCCCCACCGTCAGTACAAATTCAGATTGGAGGGTAGGAAGGAATTCTTTAGCTTTCAAAAAGGATGCAACCGCTGTCATTTTTCCCTTAAACGGTCTGCCATGTTTGTTTCTGCAAGCATGCCTTAGGAAGGTAACATAACCGTCTATATACACATTTTCCCTTACCAAGGTCTCTTGCAATAAAATGACATCTGCGGCGAACAGCATTTGTGTTCCTAATGGATTGGTCATTAATGATCGATATCCTCTTGTATTCAAAGATCTAATTACAATCTGGGGGGAGAGCGACTCGGTTGGTCTTTCAACTCTTTCTAGGTCCCTTGGTAGCTATCTTGTTTGCCTCTCACATAAATTCTTTCTGATTTGCAGAGAAGAGACTGCCTTAGTTACAATGTCATTGATATAGACATCTGATAAGTAAGCATCCGGGCTTCTAGTCCCAATAGCCTTTTTTTATCCAAGGGTAATGGTTTAGGCATTTTTATGAACTCATAACCTATGTTCAGGAAACTCGATGCTTGGGTCATAACAATTTCTGTTATGATAGGAGAGACAAAGGGAAGTACTGCCCAATTAGGTCCCTAGGCGGCACTTGGGACCTCTACATGCTTCAACTCTTGAGTTGTAGTCTTACTTAAAGTAGGGAGGCGGTGTATAAGTCCAAGAACATTCAAATGATTCAAAAAAAGAGCAAGCTGTGGTGGCCAAGAGGTCTAAAATCTTGACCTTGTTGGTGTTCATATCAGAGAAAATGGTAAGTCAATCTTGGTGTTATGAATGACTTGCCCCTCAGACAAACAAAAATATTGTTTTGTTACCTCCCCTGACCACTGTGGTTCTTTATTTGTTTTGGAGATATCGAATGAGCTCTCATTCTCTCTCCCCGCTATTCGACCAATTTCTAGCATGCTAGAGTCACTTTCCATATTATATTTCCCTCTTGTGTTTTTGAGGGACGTAAAGAAGTTGGCTCTAATTATTTCCATTTCTCCCAATCTCACAGCAGGACAATCGTTATAAGGCACCAGCTTTAAACCGGGTATATAGCCATGTGATATATTTTTCTGCTAGTTATTTACTACTGTGTCAGAACTTGTTACAGACTCCTGAGATGGCTCATCTGCTATTTGGCCCGTTTCAATCAAATAATGGGATACAGTTGCTTTGGAACTTTGTTCATTCACCACAGTTGTATTTGAATTGATGAATCTTTCCTTTTGCTTGTGTTTTCCACGAACTTTTACTTTAGGAGTAATTTGCGTATCCTGTACAGTTATTGTCGCACACTTGCATGTCTTCTCACTGAGGGCCTCTTTCTCTTCGAGGACCTGGGTGGAGGTGAACAAGGTTAATGCTTTTGCAATTTCTGATTTTAAAAATAACTCTTCTTTATACATGGTTTTACACAACATGACCAGAGCATTTAAGGTAATCAAAATTCCAGATTCAGTGTCGAGATCTTCAGATCAGGAGGAATCAGATGAAGAAACACTGTCCTTTCGTTGCAGTGGTGAGACGTAAAGGTCCATGGTGATAGCTGTTAGGTCGGGGGAATTGGTCAAGTCCGTTGCTTGAAGCCCTTGTGTGATACGGGTGTGACAACTTTGAACTGGGCCAGGACTTTCACAATCTAGTATATTCCGTTCAGCCTGCAGTGCCAGGCACACCTCTAAAAGTTATTTTCCACATGGGAGGTTCAAAGATTGGATGGAAACTATTCCAGGGCTTGTATTTGTCTCAGTAAGGTCTGCCGGGCATGATTCTATGTTTTTAGCCTTCATTGTATACTTAAGCAAAGATGAAATATTTCCTCTGTTATTCTCACTACTGCCGTTCAGCTCACAAATAGAGTTTGACACCTCTACTACTAGCGATTTGGTTTGTTTCAAACATTTCTTATTCGACTTCTTTTTTCCAATTTCGGGAAGCAATTAGCACACTAGAGCAGTTGGTACAGTCAGAGGAGGGCAGAGGATATTTTTAGCTAACTGCTGGCATTACTCAGAATATTGTTTGGCAAATAAGAAGGCTTATACTCTGCACATTTTTATAGAGTCATATGACAGGTAAAGGATATCCCAAAAAAGCTCTAAAGGTCAGAGTTCCACAGTCACCTCTTTAAAAGGGAGACAAGTACATTTCTCTCTCTTTCAAAAACTACTGGGAGAAATGGCATTTTAACGTTTCATACACACAAATTCCAGATAAGAGGAAACAAGATGCTCAAAGGACTGGGACCCGCAGTCACCTCTTAAAAAGATAAACGGTTAGAGTGTAGTCCTCGCTGCGATGCGGCACGAAGAATGGCGTTATAACGTCACATGCACAAACGCTGTAAATGAAAAAGAGGTAAAAGGCTCAGAGGTCTAGGACCCGCAGTCACCTCTCTAAAAGGTAAACAGTTAGAGATCATTCCTCGCTGCGACGCAGCAGGGAAGAATGGGGTAATGACTTCACACGCACAAATGCCGCAGGTGAGAAAGAATTAAGAGGCTCAGTGGTCTAGGACCCGCTCTCGCCTCTTAAAATAAACAAAGCTGTGTGTGGTTCCTCTGTGAGGACAGAAGCAAGGACGGGCATTTTGAAATAAGTCTCGCATTCATGTAGAAATAAAGTCTAACCCGTGCTCTGAGCCGCGCGGGAGGATTTGGTTTTAGATGTCAAACCGCCAATGCCACCAGCGACTACGGCAACCACTTTTCCCACTTCTTGTCCGCATTCATGATGCTGGTGCTGCCTGAATGCTACCATTGCTACTTACACACACTTTCCTGACTTTGCCTCCAATGTATACCAGCATTACCCCTCCAAAGGCTGATTCCACAATATAGGTCTACAGTGTCACCCACGTGAGCACTTCCACAGACATACACACGCTCATAGAAACGCTCACAAACACCCGAACCTCTCATCCTGTCACACACATAAATCTGCACACACACACACATATCTGCAGACAAAAGCATCTCCCTCTCTCTCTCTCTCTCTTACTCTCTCTCTCTCTCTCTCTCTCTCTCTCTCACACACACACATACACACACACATACACAAATCAACTTTCATCACCGTTCAGCCTTGCCCATCTGCCTCCAGACATTATCTCACATCCTGTCACACAGAAAAAAAAGTACAAGGAACCAGGGACGTGAAGATGCACTGTTTCAGAGCCACGGGCATGCTGACATTGTACATGACTCATGAATGGCCTGATGATTGTAATTCCGCTGCAATCAGAGGAGAGAGCACATGTGCTCCTGCCTCTCACAGCAGAAACCTACGAAGCAAAGCCAATGCTAAATGCTAGGTTGGTAGATCCGAGTACCCCAACCAGCATGGCCCATTGGGCATGGAATACAACATGTGGTTCCTGCATTGAGAGAGAGCATGCCTTTGCGCTGTTCACTCTATGCTTTTCTATGGGCTTCTTAGGAGGCAGCCCAGCCTCCCACTATAGAAAAGGCACCCTGCTTGTAAAGTTTAATTTCTTTCCACATTGACTCGTTGGTTATTCCTCCATTAGGTGTTGTATCACCCTGCACACCATTCTTTAGTTGTTCTCCTCATATTGCTGCTGAAGACTGTTCTTCTCTTGATTGTTACTCCTTCCTTTCAAGTTCCTGTGAGTCCTATATAAATTCAGCAGTTTTATAGTGAACCAGTTATTGTCTTCTGTTGATTTAGGTTTTCATTTCTTTCGTTTCGTTGAGGTAGCTGGGCAGAACCTATATCCTCAGGTGGAAGTGTCCTTCTAATCCTTTTAAGTAGTCTTGCCAGCACGAGGATTATTTTTCATCTGGTTGTTGGTGGAGAAATGTGGCAATGTCATTCAAGTTAAGTAAGGCTTGATCTGTACCTCTCTGGGATATCATTTTTAGAATTATGATGTTGATGTTACGTGTAACAGCCTGGTCGAAAGTGTGCTAATCCTTGTGGGTACGTACTCCCCTCCCCCACCTCAAAAATCATGCCCTTCAACCCTTAAAATTGTTCCTGTAGCATGTTTGCTAATCCGTGTATCAACCCAGAATATAACATCCCATATCAGAAGGATTTCATGTATCATTGATTATGGAAGCAGAAACATTTTGAGGATTAGAAACCAGATTTCTGTGCACCATTCGTGCGGAGTGGATGATGGTCAATTTTGAATGTTCTTATGGGAGGTTTAGAAGCATTTAGCAGGTGCCGATATGATTTCAAGGCAGCCTATACCCACCGTACAGACATGAGTGTTGTTGCAAGGTAACTTTGGAGGGGTGGAGTCGATGATACACTCAGTCGTATTGTGCTGTTTCCATTGTATGCACTTGTTGACTTCAACAGATGCTTCCTGAGTGTTCAGAGGTATGCGTTTGATCTATGCTAATCGTACATCAGGCTTTAGCCTAGCAGCATGGGAGAACCGCCTCTGTTGAGAATGTAATTGTACTTTTGTCCATCAGAGTGGGTGAAGCGATTACTCCTAAACATTCTTACAAAACGTCCTATTGGCAGCAGTTGCAATATAATTTATGGGGAATTCAAAAAGGGGACAACAAGGTATAATGGATGATTCATGTACCGGGTGAGGGCCGTCGACAATTAAATGTCAACTAATTAGACGGAGAGATACAAAAAATAAATAGTAACACAGATTGAGACATAGACTGGACTTTCTTAGTTGCAGTTGGGGTACTTGATGAAAGGAGCAGGCAGTGATGACACTGAGGGTGAGTGGGGTTGATTGAAGAGAGAGATGTTTCCTCTTGGTGGTGATTTTGGGATAATCTGCATCTGTGTGCCTGGGAATTCCAGTGGAGAGGGGCCAGGAATGAGAGGGAGCAGAAGCAGGACATGGTGCCAGTGATGCAGGTACCAATAAGGCTAAAAAGAGCTTGTGGAGTCTGAGCGGGTCAGATGGGGAGTTGTGTAAGATAAAATCAGTGTGGCGGGAGAGCTCATGGACAAAGAATATAAAGAGGGAGTGATTTTGCATGGAGAACCAGCCTGCACGGAGGTGGTGAGAAGGGGTTGGTCAGGATGAGGAGAGCATTAAATTAACGATGGTGGCAATGTTAAGAAATGATTAAAGAGGGACATAAACACTATGGGGGACACTGGAGAAGGATTTATTCTTTCTTTTGAAAGGTTGATTTATTTCAGCCGAAACAAATAAAAAAAAAAAAAAAAAAAGAAGGATTTAGTAGGTGTCCATTTTGCCAGAGGACTAGATTATTTAATATATGCTTAGAAGACTTTGAAGTAGTGTCATGACAGGTTTTCCTGCTGCTGAGAACATTAAACCTGGTGACAATTGAAGTGGAGCGTGAAGTTTCTGTTAAAGAGGACCTTAGATTTTTAGTACAGGGAATGTGGTTTGTTTGTTTGTTTGATTTATTTGTATAGCGCGCCTGACCCAGAGGTTTCTGGGCGCTTTAGGTAAGGATGTGGTTACAAGCAAGGTACAAATTATACAATGGTTACATGATACATGATACAGTTATAGAGGGAAGAGTACAGATAATGAGTACAGTAATATAAGTACAAATGAAGAGATATGGGATGGGGTGAGGTGTCTAAATAAGTTAGGGGAATACAGAATGGTGTCAGGTATAAAATAGTAGAGTTAGTTCAGTAACCATATGATGACTTGGCTTCTGAATTCTTCAAAGGTTTGAATGGTTTTGATGTCCTCTGGAAGAGTGTTCCATAATTGGGCAGCTTAAACCGGGAAACTAGTACAGCCTGCACTTTTGTGGTTGTACCTGGGCACTACCAGGCAGGATGTGTTGGCAGATCTTATGATTCTGGTGGTGATAAGACTAGGAGTAAAGGAAATCGAGGAAGCGAGAAGTACATTTGAAGGAGAATGTTCTCTTCTGTTTTTCAAGAGTTAGAATCGTGCACATAAGTACAATCCAATGATGTATGCCGGAGAGGTAGCCCTTTATGTGATATGATAGTTCTTAGTTGATGGAGGGCAAGGAAAAGACAACGTGAGTGCGATTGGAAATGAGATGCTAAAAGCAGCCAAAGCATGAGATGGGCTTGCTGATATAGGAAGCAAATAGCATGAATAGAAAAGGGAGAAAGACCTAAAAATGTAGAATGCGTAGAGTGAGGGCAATTAAGTAGATGGCATTTTTACAATGGGGGGTCAAGAATAGGTAAACCAGGTAGGCAGCAATCCAAGTGAGGGCAGCATCTTGAAAGCTAAAATGAGGGACAGTAAGGGTAGAGAGTATTGTTAAAAGTGTTGCAGGATGAAGGGGCGATCTAGGAAAATTCTAGTAAATGAGAGGTGACACTGATGAGCACTGATGAGGACATTTGAGACATGAGTGATTGAGAACCATTTCTGTGGTGTGCCTTGTGCTCCAGTAACACAATTAGAAGGGGCATCTGAATTGTTAAGCCTACAGATAGGTTGCAGAGCAGCTGAACACCAGACGTTCCAAAATGTTTAACTAGTGTGTGATATACAAAATAGGACAATAGTTGAGTTGCCTGGATTGTTTTATTTGGCAGTAGGAATTATAAGGATGGGTATGATGGCGGTCACCTTGAAGTGTGCAGGGAACATCCCAGTATAAATAGACATGTTAATGATAATGAACTAATGCTCAGTTCTTCACTTCCTGTGGGCCAGTGCGATAGGCGCGGGAATATATGATTGGTTGACTAATGAAAGCATGGGTGCTAGTTCTGCTTGGGTGGCAGAAACAGTCAGAAACATTAAACATAGAAAGGTTGTGAGTTGGTGGAGAAAAGGTGGAAGACAGATGGCAAGAAAGAAAGGAAATTGCAGGGTTTCATATTTTTGGATATTTAAGAGGAGAAGTAGCGGGCAAAACCGTCACCTGAGAGTGAGGCGGAGAGAGAACAGGACTATGCAAAGACGAGAGGTTCCAAAAAAGATTGCAAGGAAAGGAGGAGAAGGAAGAAATGAGGTTGGTGTACTAAGTGTCTTGGCACAGTAAGCAGGGATTCCTAGTGAGGCGCACAAATGGAGGGGGACCACGTTTTGCAGTATGGAAGTCGTATTTGTCTGCGAAATAGTACCAACTGCTTACCACGCTCATAAGGGGTGGGTGAATGGGAACATGCTCATGAAGATTACAGACCGTCAGTGAAACCACCTTCCCCTACACAGCCCTCCTCCAAGAGAAACTCAGAACTGCACGACTGTGGAGAATATCACATGAACGCCCTCACAGGAAACAAGAGCCCAAGTAATGCACAATTATTGCAGATTGTAATTGATTGTAATGTGTTCTAACCCCAGTGACTTAAATGTCCCTTCTCCCTATTGTCATACACCACTGACATATTGCACTTGGTTGGTGGGAACATATACTGGAACTGTCCGCTGCAAGAACAAGGTTTCCACATCAAACAGAGTGCAATGATTGTCCCTCTGGATTCCCTATATTCCTCTTGGAACAAGTTCCTAGGGAGAAACCAACTCTCAGCATGTGTTAACCCCCTCGGCCCTCAGATATTCTTAAGAATAATGCCCACTCAAAATCCCATTCTCAGTTTACATCACTAGTCCGTTCCTAATGGGAACAATCACCAGGCTGGTCATAATATGCCTTGGACTCTTCCAGTCAGCTTACCTCACTCTTTCAGGGGTATGATATTATGAAGAGGTATTCCACTTGATCAGTTTCATATAACATACCAACATACACACTATCAGACAGCACACACAATTCGTTACACAAGCATGCCACACACCACAAACAATACTTCACCATCCTCTAATTGACATTATCCATGCACATCATATAGGACTGCATTCTACACTCTGCTACACTGCTATTCTACCACTTTTCATATAGATGCAAGCGTTGTGACACTGTACTCTGCAAATGCTCCACACTCCTCATTCCATCATGATCCTTCGTTCATCACACTAATAATTCTCTTTACCCTAGTACATGATACAACTCGTTGTGTGCCTCATGCCACCAAACTCCACACTCCGCTCGACTTGCGATTGTCCCACTTATCATACACCCTACTCTACTGATTTCTAATTGCACCTAACTCTATTCACCTGACTCGACACACCAATCTTGACTTCCCTTTCCTCACTGCACTCTCCTGGCCCCTGCTCTACACAAACAACTGCTTACACCACTCTTCCATCCCTATAATGTATGTAATGGTATCCACCCACAGTTAAAGTGAATTTTCTCCTTTTTACACACTCTCTGCTGCACCGCACCGATGACAAGCTCTACTGTTCAGATTCTTTACTCCACTCTCATAACTTGACTTTACAATCTCCTAACTGTACACCTTCTTTTACAAATTCCACATTTTAGAATGCATGTCCTGCACTACACTTTCATAGCTCCATACACATGATTGCACACTTTACTCACCTGACTCAACACTTTCAATTGTACACTTCACAGGTGACTCCAGAAGAGATTCCAATAATGTGTCTGCTGCCTCCACACGCCCTTGCACTGACACCATACTCCAAATCCCTTACTTCACGTTCCCTTTTCCTCTGTTCTCACCATGCCATGAGAAAGTACACATTGCATCTATAATCACAATGTTTTGCTTGCAGGGCTTATTTAATATTGATATTTTCATCACATACTAAATTGCTACATGCCTCTTTTTAGTATAGGTCTTACTAATGCCAAATTATATATTTCTTAATTTACTGACAACGGAAATATGAAAGTCTAAAGTGGATCTTCCTTTAACCGTACTCACATATGCTGGTTACAGACGTACTTAGATAGCGGGTGCTATAACTCACTGACCTATCATATCACAGAGCTGAATGAGCTGGATCATCTGTGTGAAAACAAACACATACACACACGCACACACACACACACACACACACACACACATAGACGGAAGATCTGTACTCTTCCTCTGAACCTCCTCTCACTCATCCTGTCTCTGATCTTCACCTTCGAGTGTATCCTCACTACTATCAGAAGTGTTGTATTCATTTGAAGTGCCATTTTAAGCTTTTTTTACTAAAAATCATTTCCCTGATTAGCGAATTTGTCATGATCTTGAACCTTTTGGGACACATTCTTGAGCTATACACTTTGTGGATATCAGATTAGTGTAAAGGACAAACGGTTGCAAAACCATGCCATCCTCATAAAATCTCTTTATTGCTCCAGCAAAACAATGACACATGTTCTATTATCAGGTATTTATACTTCTGAGACGCCACCATAGTGGTCCTAAAGTGACCCTTGTTTTAACCAAGGGTTTACCAAAATAACATGTTTAGAATTCTGCCGAATACCAAATAGTTTGTCAAGTATTCGGCCGAAGTCGATTGAGAAGCCAAATAGTTTTTTAACATCTCACCCGTACCCAATGTACATAAGTTAGAAAATAAGAGATTGAGAAAAAAGTAAGGACCATACATATGGAAGGAAGTTGTATATGCAAAACCAGTGCTAATTAAAATGCTTGGCTTCATGAAAGCAAAGAGCTAAGTTTCAATGAACAAAATGGATACTGCAATTATCAGCTGCCATAGCAAACCACACATATTGCAATGCCTTGTGTGATGCAAGGTCGTTTACATGGAAAGAAATATATAAATAGTTGCTGCCCATTCATACAAGTAGTGAATACATGTGAGGTGAGTGAACACGCTAGTTTCAGAGAGGGATTCCCGTCCCCATACAACACACATGGCAGAGGACCCTCCCCAAGAGGTCAATAAGGTTTCAAAAGAGGTAGTCACACGGAGTAAAGTCTGACATGTGAAAGAGTGGCAGCCCAAAAAACAGAGAATAAAAACAATCCAGAACGACAAAATAATCACTGCACCTATTTGCAATGAAATTTAGGTCTATTACATGCAAAAAGGGTCTCAGGTGGTCCCATAGAACTGAATTGACATGGAGCTCCCTGATTCTTCAAAGGGTTACATCTTTTATAGGCTGAAAATCTGTAATTAACAATACTATGCATAATAATAATCCCACCTCCCTTATTGTCTACCACCTACAGAACATGCTAATCCCCCCTATAATCCCTTGACTGATTAGCCACATCTATGCTACCCCAATTCCCCTAGACACATGGACCCCTACATCATCACTATCTAACCCAACTATATGCTTGTTGGGTGCTTATCAATCGATTCATACATTTGGGACCATCATGTGATGTGCACCCTCCTGTTACAGATGCAATCAAAGTAACTTGGCACGGCCAACTCTGCTTTTGAGGAGACAATAGGCTTCATCATTAACCCACAGGTCATTGTGCACATGAACTGCACCTCCGACCTTGTATTAAATTCGTTGGCATCACCTTTAATACTTCTGTCCCAAAACACCAGACATTCCAGACACAGCTCCCTCTTATCTCCTCCCAGCCCCAGGTGCCCAGGGATGACAAGACTAGCGACCACTCTCGAGTTTGAATTTCGAGGATTTGCTTGCTTAAGTTGTGTGTATTGGTGTAATTCATGTGGGGTGTCCGCCCCATGGTGAGGACAGTAGTGTTTTAAATCTTCGCTTGGCACTTTGGTATCACAGAGCCTTGTGCCCTATTCTCATGAATTTGTCCTTCAAATGGTGCATCCCTTCCAGCTCTTCTATCAACTGACATTTAATTCCCATCAGGTTCAGGAACTGCAGCTTGATACAATTAGTGTTTATCTGCAAACTATGCGTGTCAGGTGAGTACAAAGGCAGTGAATATGGCAAAGGAAATGTGCACAAGATCACACAGTGAATAGCTTTGAGTCAAACAACATGCACAGAGGAAACAAGACACATGTATACTAAAACCCAGGAGTGCCAGTAGAGTGGGACAACAATAAAAACTTATAAAAAGGGATGTGGGGTAAGCACTTAGAAGCTCCTTATGGTTACAAAGAAAGTCAGCGAGCTCCTTACCCACAATTGCTGTTACAGGTACTGACAGCGCTAAGCCCACATACAGGGCAAGCAACGACAGAATCTGTGAGCTAAGACTCTTGATGGTATTGAATAAGGTAACTTAAAAACAGTACTCATGAGAAATACCACTTGAATGTCAGCAAGCCCACGAACCCTGTTGATCAAACAGGGACCCAGAAAGGCTATAACAGCAATGGGAGGATAATTAAATACATAAGGCTTAAAACAAGGGGCAAGTAGGAATAGTGATTACAGAATAGTGAGGAAAACATAGGTATTCACACAGGAGCTAGCTACAACAGCACACTACACCTAATAATCAATGGGAAAATAAATGCAGAAGTGCAAGGGAAAACTTGGAATGGATTCCAAGAGAAAGTAAAGGAACAGGAGCAGAAAAAAATTAATTACAAAGGCAGGAAGCTAAATCTATACAGAGGAAAGGCTAAAGCATCTAGGTGTACAGCAGCAAAGGGCAAAGTCAAAGAAATATAGAACACAGGCAAACTGGGCTGCATCAAAAAGGAAAGCACTGACAAATGCTGCCTGCAAACAGAGGAAGACAGAAAGGGAATCTAGGAAGCAGAAATCAATTAAGCACAATACTTTAGAAAATCCAGGGATAAGGAACAAGAAATAGAAACTAGGAACTAGGCACAAAGCTAAGAACCAGGAACAAGGAACAAGGGACCAGTCACAAACAGGAACACTGCATTAATGACCAGCGCTGGACTGAAGCAAACTGAGGCTTTAAAGCTGCTTAACGAGCACACGCCTCAGGTGTGCTGTTTGCTGCACCTGCAACCACGGGTGTTGCCTATCCTCCACCCAACCTTGTCCTGCAAGGGTGGAGATGAAGCAGTGGGCCAGGCATTCTGGGAAGCATAGATGAATAAAGCAGCCTGCTGGCTGCCAAAAACCTGGAATGGTTCCGGAAGGGAAGTAGCTTGATAAATAAGGACTTAGCGCTCCCACTTCATCATAGTACAGTAGCATAAGGTTCGTAAGGAAAGTCCAGTACAGAATAAACCCCAAATCATGCCCCCAAGTGGTGGGAACGGGAGCAAAGGGAGCGAATTGTGTCAATGTGTGCCTCTGAAATCGACTTTTCTCCTGGGGAACCCGAAAGGGCATTTATTTTTGGAGCTAAACTACCAGAGATGCAGCTCCACAACAAGGCCTGTGTTCTCCTCTCTTCATCATGTACTAGGCCTTAACATAAAAAATGGCAACACTTTTGCCAAGTTAATACAACAACTGACTCCATCTTCTGCTTATTTCAATCCTTCCCGCACATCACACTATCCAACATCACTACAATACATCAACTACATACCGGGCCTATAATACTGCCTTATCTATAACCTCTGCCACCACCACATTAATATATTTGCTGCTCTTTCTGTGTTGCTATTTGTGAGTATCTAATATGTGTCAACCTAACTAAAACATGTGCGCTGCCTTTGGCACAAACTTCACTCAGCTCCTCTGATTTTACTTTCTAATAGGTTTTCCTCAACCTGAAACTTTTTTGCCTGGCTGAGAAACTGCACATGCATCCCAACACTCTCCCCTTTAAGTAATATTCCATTAACTGACCTTTCTTCTTGCTTCTTTCTATACTCGTCGTCCTTGGGCACCCATGCTTTACACACTTGGCATAACCACCCCCCACACCTCCTGGCATGCTCTTCTGGGATGCCAGTCATGAAAACAGCACCCTCTATCTCCTGTCAAATCAACCCACCACAATATAATTCTCTGGGTCTGGTGGGGGAGTGGTCACCGTCCCCAGGGGTTCCAAAGGCTGCTCTTTTTTTTACCTTTGTTGGCCTGCAACCCCAACCCACCTATCAGTCTGGGTGTACTTCTGTTTTGTGAGAGAAGAAGCTGTATCCCCCCTTGTTCAAATCATCATTGTTGTGCTCTTGGGCAGCACCTCAGGATCATCTGACAGGAACAAAAAATAACTAGCAAAAATAATACGGTGGGAACCAGCCCTTTAACAGCTATCTCTAATCACAACGGGGCCCATGAAAACATGGCATCAAACCAGTCATCTGCATTCACTCAAGCTACTTTTTCGATGGCAGTTCTCAAATTTTGAAGGGCCCCTATTGCATAGGATAACAATCCATTGTCAGGATCATTAGGGGGTATGTACGTACAGCAAGACAGTGCATGTGTCTTGCATATACCCCCTTCCATGGCTGTGAAAAAGCCCAGATCATATCAGGCCTTGAGGGTCAGGAGCCTAATAGCTCTCAGCTCACTCTTAATTGAATTAAAGCTTGGCTCAGGTTCATCATCTGAATCATCTCTCATGTAGTTATATGCAGCCATTTTGGATGGGCTGCAGTCTAGATACCTGGCCCTAGAAGGGAGGCACATTTCTTCTGTCTTGGTAAATAAACAGCATTGATCCGTAATCTCCTTTAGTTTCTCTGAGAAGTCTTTGGACAGATAATTAGATCTCTTCTGACGATGACCTCTTAGTGAGCGATTAACTCACTCAACGGTTGGGGGCTAAATTAGTTCTGGAGTGGCACATTTATAACTGATAGATGAGAATCAGGAACTACTACAACCTCAGAGTGTAGGGTGGTCAGCAAGCATACAGCCCTCCATGATGTTGTGAGGTGTAAATATGCATATTGCCCAAAACACAGTACATGTCCATTAATGCTGCTCTGCATTCAGTTAGATCTAGGATGAATAATGTGTTATTGCAAAGACTGTTAGTTCCTATGGGTACAGTGCCATTTCCTCGAAAGCAAAGAGTACTCTGCTGACCTTTGTACTTTAGCTGGTGTTTATTTTAGTTCAGTCCATGCCACCATGCCTTAAGGAATCCCCAGTAAGCACTCCACTGCCCAGCTCACTACTCCTGCCACCCATCTATTCTTGGAAAACAACTCGCCTCCCATCTTCAACAATGGTCGCACCTTGCACTGCATCTGTTCTTTATTCTTGGCACATTCTTCATCATCCCTGTACATAATTACTGCTTGGACAGTGTGCCCTTGGTGAAGACTCCATACTCTGCATAGGGTTAAGTGTACCAGACACTGGGCTATAAGAGGTGCTTTTCTTGGGGAATAAACAACTTGGGTGCGCCTGACGCATGAGGTATGAAAGAGCATACAAAGCAGCTCTCTTTTGACCTCTCCCTCCCCACATCACGCGTGTGATAATACCACATATTATCCAGTTCAGCATGGTGCCCATCTATTTATTTGTTTATTTATTTAGTACCTTTATAAAAGCGCACACAGCCTGAGGGTATCTATTTGCTGGTTACACAGGATGAATGGGGAGGGGGACCAAGAAGGAAGAAAAAGTTATATGAAGAGGTGGGTTTTGAGGTGTTTCCTGAAGGTACTGTATGATGGTTCATTTTGCAGGTGGAGGGGGGGATCATTCCAGAGGGCAGATGCCCGGGCAAGTAAATAAGCACCACCGGCTCTTTTCCTGTTGGATCATGGGGTGATGAGACAGTGTTTGTAGGCTGATTTTACGGGTCTGGTTGAGGAGTGTTTTGTGATTTTTCCAGCCAAGTATTGGGGAACGTCGTTGGAGATGCAACAGTAGGTGATGGAGAGTGCATTGAACTTAATTCTGTCTTTTACCGGGAGCTAATAAGCAGCTTTTCTGGCCTCCGAGATTTGATCATGTCTACCTAGGTCCAATGCCACCTGGAGGGCATTATTTTTAATTGTCTGTAGTTTGTGAAGGTTTCTTTCTGATGTGCCACAAACTAGACAGTTGCAATAGTCCATCTTGTATCCTATTAGGGCATGGGCTATTTCCAGCTGGTTCTGGGTGGTAAGGAAGAGTTTGCTGGCATTGATGAGTTTGGTGGTGTAGCCTGAGGTATAGGCAATATGTTTGACCTGTCGGGTCATGGAGAGGGAGGAGTCCAAGTATACGCCTAGGGTCTTGATGGAGGACGCTACTGTAATCATGTGGCTTTTGATGGTGAAGGTTTTGTCAGATTCATGGAGTTTGGCTAGGTGGGCTTGAGGGCCAATGATGAGAAATTCAGTTTATCATCATTTAGGCAGAGGCTGTTGGCAGCCATCCAGGCCATAAAGGTTTCGTAATTAGCGTTTATACGGAGGGAGTCGGTAGGGTGGTGGCCAGTGAGAGGGATGAGGATTTGGGTGTCGTCAACGTAATTGGTCTAGGAAATGTCCAGGGAGTCCAGGTGGTCGAAGAGCGGTATGGTGTATATGTTGTAAAGCGTTGGTGAGACACAGGAGCCTTGTGGTACATCACAAGAGGTAGGTGTGGGGGTATTCACAGCCTCCCCAGTGAAGACTCTTGAAGTTCTGTCAGCCAGGAAGGAGGTGATCCAGCTTGAGGCTTCCGGGGAGAAGTGGGCTGTGGAGGAAAGTACTTGGCAAATGATTCTGTGGTCGACCAGGTCTAAGGCCACTGAGAGATCGAGCAATAGGAAGAGTGAAAGGGAGCCCTGATTGTTGGCATCGTCCTTGATTCTTTAGGTCTAGGAGTGCTGTTTCATTCCCATGTTTTGAGCAGAAACCAGATTGTCATGAGCTTAGAATAGGGAGGAATGCCTGAATTTTCAGGTAGGCCACTCTGTCCATGATTTTCATGAGGGAAGGGGGCTGTTGTGATAGGGCGATAGTTGGTGAGGATGGCTGGGTTGAGGGTATTTTATTTTAGCAAGGGGGCAATCCAGGATTATTTAAGTGAGGCAGGGACAGTACAGGAGTTGAAGAAGGTGTTGATGATGGTGGCGATGAGGGGGAGGAGTGATTCAGCTCATTCCTTAACAAGTGCTGGAGGGCAGGCATTGCCCTTGCAGAGTGATGGTCTGAGGCCCTTGATGATATGTGCAAGGGTGGTAGTGCTGATGAGTTAGAAGTGAAATGGGAGATAGGGGTAGCACAGGGGAGAGAGGGATGGAGGAGTGCTATGCCTGGTACGTGTTTCTGTTTGTTTTTGATTTTACTTTGAAGTTGCACAGATTTGCCAGTGAGGGTGCCTAGGATGTTGTTGCACCAGGAGTTGTCTTTGGTGATGGGGAGTGGGGGTGCAATGGGGGACTCTAGTTCCCTGAAGATGCAAAAGAGTTTGCGGGAGTTGGAAGCGGCTTTAGATATTCTTTCACATTAGATGGTCGCTCTAGCAGCTAGGATAGATTTTTTGTATTGAAAGGAGGAGTTGGAAAGCAGAGTATTGTTGTCAGTGGTAGGGTCTTTGCGCCAGGCAGCTTCAGTTGCTCTTTTAGCAGCTCTGGTGGATCAGAGGCTGGTCATGAATCACGAGTTGAGGTGTGTCGTGTTTTATTTTCTTAGCTTTTAGGGGGGCTAATTCTCTGAGGGAAGAGAGTAGTAGGGAGTTGTAATGGTCCATAAGGGAGGATGTATATGATGTGGGAGGAATGGGCAGGGATAGGAGAGAGAGCATGCAATCACTGGTTAGGTTGCATGAGCAGTGGGCCATGATTGAGGCCGAGCAGTTTGTAAGCTTAGTAGGAGTGGCGGCAGTGGGTATGGAGAAGGAGATGGTGTGATGGTCAGACAAGGGGTATGGAAGGTTGGATAGAATGGAGATGTTGCTGTTGCGTTCAACAAGGCAGTCTAGGATGCAGTAATGGGAGTGTGCGGGTTGTGTGATGAGTTGTGAGCAGCCAAAGGCCTCCAAAGAGTAGGATAAGGTGGTGGCTTCGGGGTCAGTGGGGTCAGTAGTTGGTTTGAGGTTAATAGAGCTGAACTGGGTGAGGTTGTCCTCAAAGGTTTGGGTCATGCCTGGGGGCCGGTAGATGAGGCGGATAGTAGTTGCAGTGTTGTAGGAGCATTTAAATTTGACTGAGAGTAGCTCGCAGTTTGGAGGGGGAGAGGAGTTGATAACATTTAGGTGGAGCAATTCTGTATAGATGAGGGCAACACCTCTGCCTCTTTTGGCTGACCCGCTGCAGCGTAACATGGTGTAGCCAGCTGAAATATCTATGGATAGAAGTGGTCCGGATGCATGCATTAACTAGGTTTCTGTTAGGGCGAGGTGATCAAGCTCTCCCATTGTGATGATGTCAAAGATCTTATAGGCGTGGGCTGTTAGGTATCTGGTGTTTAGAAGGGCACGTAAGAAGTTATTTGGGTGTGGTGGGGAATTCTGGGGGGGCTGCGTTGGCTGAGCTAGTGCGGTATGCTAGATTGGAATTACGTGTGCTCAGACATGGGGTCAGGACACCAAGTGGGGGTCTGTGGGTCCATGTGGTCAGATGGGCCAACCTCTCTTACATGGTAGGAGGGCAAGTTTTAATGTGAGGCTGGCTAATTGGGTGGCTTTGTGTGGGAGGCATGCATTTGGCCTTGTAGGCTTGTGAGGATGCAGCAGGTGTCTGCCAGCGGATAGGCTGTGGTAGGAATGTAGCTGGATGTCCCTGTGAGTGAGCAGGTAACATGGGTGCCCAGATGTGTGCTTTACAGATATAATACCCTTATACCAATTGTACTCTTTCTCCTCCTCCGTTTCCCTCTTAATACCAAGTGTTGTTTCATTCTGAAAGACATTCCATAATTCCCCTAACCTCCCTTCATGAGCCCCACCATATAAAATAATCACATTAAAAACAATACAACCAGCAAGGAAAAAACAAAATACACACATACCATATATATTACATGACGTCTGTGGTGTTGCACCTGCAGAGGGAGAGAAAAAACAGAGCTCCATGCAAACAACTGCAAATCCATCATTATATAAAAGGTACCACAATCAGTTATGATACCCAAATGGAACTGTGATAGCTTTCTGCACTTTTAATCTCAATGAACAAATGGCTCAAAAAGGAATTATTGTGTACAGTAAGAGGTCAATAGGGAACATACTGCACAATGCAACTCATAGTGGGCCAATACTTAGGTCAGTTCAAACTTTAATAGGACAATCGGGAAAGTAATGCAATATGCAGCTTATTCTGGGTCAATGATTAGGTCTACCTCATGAGAAGGTGAAGCGGTGTTGGGTGCATTACGAACGTTGGATAGGTGAACCCAATACTGCACACATTCACCTTCCCAGCAAATGGTGTTGAAAACACCACAGTGAATGGTCCCTGGAAACTTAGTTGGTTTCAGCGGCCGACAAAGTCACAAACATAAATCTTCCCTCCTGGAAATAACTGTAACTGCGGCATGTTCAGTTCATTGGTCACCAATGTTACTGCTGCATCTTCTCTTTCAAGGAGCAATTTGTAGAGAGAGCACTTTAATGCATTAGGTTAATTTGCGCACATACCTGTGAAATCCCTCCCCCAAAACTCCTGATGCAGTGTGAGCATCTGATCCTGTACGTGTGGGAATAAGAGGTGTGTGCATCCCGCTCCCCATCACTATCTCATTCAGACACAATTGGTGGTCTTTGCTGGGCTGGGTTCTCAGGTGTAAGGTAAACCACCAGACAGCCATGTTGAAGAAAAACAACCCTCTAAGGAAAAAAGCCTGGTATACCTCTTTGTAAGGAAAACAAGATTTATTCTGTACACAGAAATGAAAAAGGTGACAGAGGGTGCCGTAGAACCCAACAGCAATGGGGCTCACTGGATAAGTTCAATGAATGCAGACCATTAAATAGCAAATAATCATCCTTGTGGCACAAACAATATACAATATTATCCCACCACCCTCATTGGCTACGCCTTATATACATACTATCAGTCTCCTATAGTCCCTTGACTAACTGGCCACATCTAGAACTCCACTGGCCCTCTAACACATGGTCTTCTACCTTGTCACCTTTGTTCCCCACTACTTGATTGGAGGGTTAAGTGATATGGTACCCTCCCTCTGGTAATAGTGACATGGACTGCACCTGGTCTTTAATATGAGCTCATCAAATACACTTGAGGTCAAACTGGCCCTTTAGAATAAATAAGAGTTTCTCTTGATCCCAGACACACGGCGCCCCATCATGCCTCTCTGTCACAGGGCTACATTTGTTGGCCTCACCTTGTGCCCCTCGTAGTACAAATCACAGTATGTTTCACTCCTGGCTTCCATCTTGTCGGCTGCCCCTCATGAAAGCTCCACCTAGGCCTTTTGGAGACCCCACTAAACATCCACATTCTGAAGGATTTAGGGATCTTGTGAGCACCGGAACGTGAAGAGAAGCTGGCTAGTGCCGGTTTGTGTCCGCATGTGGAAGCAAGCTTATTGCTGGCGTTTAAACAGGTACGGATCGTATTATCACCAGCATGACCTTCTTGAACACACAAAGTAAGACCACCATGCCGAATTGCAAATTACATAACTCACTCCTTGACACTCAGTCTTTGGTAAAGCATGAGGCAGAAGAGTCAGACTCCCTTATCACCAAAGGATGCAATCTCATGGTCATTACAGAGTCATGGCTCACTCCCAATATCCCTAGCACTGCTACTTTAGCCCTTCTCCCTGGATTCACCCTGTTCAGAGTAGATTGCTTGGTTCGCCATGGCGGAGGTGTTGCCCTACTCACAATTGATTATTTAAATATACATCTAAATTCCCAAAATACTCCCAAAGGCTGCAAGAGCCTGCTGGCCAAGATTAAACTCTATGATAACTACACTCTGACTGTTCTACTTATCTATCGACCACCGTCCAAGATACCTGCCTTTGAGGAACAGCTCACTAACCTAATTACCAAATCACTCAAAGCCAAAACCCCCATGATCATTATGGGAGATTTTAATCGGTGGGCTGATGAGCACAACGATACCTATGCCGTCTCCCTGCTTTCTACTCTCAAGTCCATTGGTTTCACGCAACATGGTGATACTGCCACTCATGATGCTGGTCAAACACTGAACAGGGCTCTGACTCATCAAGTATCTATAATTTACTTGTATATTGTTCAGTGTCCCTGGTAGATCACTACCAGATTATATTTGATTTGTGCATGCCCAGCCTATCTACTTTTCAGAAAGTGACTACCCAAGAACAGGTGTATGTCAGAAATTTTAAAAAGCTTTCCCCTCAACTTTTCTCTTTTCACCTTCTTAAATTCAGTCACTTCTTAACCAATTCTGATGAAGTGACAAAATACCTCACTAACACCATTAATCACATTATTGATTACTTCGCACCCAAGAACAAACAAAGCTAACTCCAATTCTTGGTTTGATGATTCCATCACTGCCCTGCGGCGTGATAAATGGAAATCGGAAAAATAATGGAGAAAAAACCCCACCCCTTCTCGTCTTCATATCTACACATGCCTAGCTGCTAATCTTAAGCAAGCTATTATATCAGCCAAATCAGAAAGCTATAATAATCGGATTGCTTCTGCTAAATCTAGTACGCACAAACTAGTTGCCATCCTCAAAAAATGTGAAGGCAAAACTCAAGCAGGACTCGCCGGTCAAAAGGATAATAACTGGTGTCAGCTCATTCATAATGAATTCAACCAAAACGTCTGCAGCATAAAAGCACCATTGAGTCTCAGGTCAATCAGAGTTCTTCCTTGCCATCAGGCCTCTTTAAGCCCACAAATGCATCCTTACATATGGAAATACTTCCCAGAGGCTCTTTCACTTTAAGCCCACTTCGGAGGCTCAGATGTGATATCATGGAGAAAATTAAACCTACTGCGTGTATGAGTGATCTCTGTCCATCAAGACTCTTTAAGGATTCCATTGAAACACTGGCACCATTGGTGGCTCACTTGGTAAATGTGTCCTTTACAGAAGCCAGTGTCCCCCAACTGCTTAAGGAGTCCTAGGTTACCCCCACCCCATAAAGAAGAGCACTATTGACCCTCACAACCCTAAAAACTACCGGACAATCACTAACGTGCCGTTTATGCTTACGATTCTTGATCAAGTAGCATACATTCAACTTCAAGAACACTTGCCGAGTAATCACCTTTTTAATGTTAAGCAATCAGACTTTCTGCAAAACATTGCACCGAAACGGCACTCCTCGATCTTAGGTCAAGAGTGGCAGGAATTGTAGATAGGGGCACACCAGATTTCATTGTGCTTCTCGATTTGTCTGCCACATTTCACCTGATTGAACACTCATTGTTGGTCCAGAGAATGCACAGACAGGCTCTTTTCTCTCCCCCAGCTACCCAGTGGATTGCTTTGTTCCTTGGCCCCAGATATGCATGGGTGGCTGTGCATGATGCCCGTTCCCAACCGGTACCCATCACATGCAGAGTGCTGCAGTGTTCATGCATCTCCCCTAAGTTATTCAACATATACATTACCCACCTTCTCCTCTCATAGATGACCTGGGTATTCAATTCACCAATTACGCGGGTGACACCCAGTCATCATCAAACTATCTGGAGATTATATTAAGGATTTTGACCTTATTAACTGCATTTACAAATCAATTCAGGTTTGGATGGCCACAAATTCACTGGCCTTGAATGCCAATAAAACTGAATTGTTGGTTATGGCATCCGGCAATAAAATGAAAACACTCAGCCCCGACTATAATGCCTTCAATTTTACAGACATTAAAATCAAAGTTGCAAGGTCTGTAAAGACCTTGGGCATTACACTGGATGCTGAACTTTCTATGAAGCCTCATGTTGCCCAAGTCAAAGCCTCCTGTAGCTACGTCTCCAAACTTTTAAACCACATCCGCCCTTATATTTCTCTTGAAAATAGGGCACTCCTGGCGACAGCACTTATCAACTTGCATCTTAACTTTGTCATTAGCCTCCTGGCAAGCACGGCAATTGGCAACCTGCACTTATTGTAGGTTGCTCAAAATAATGCAGTCAGAGCCGTATTCTGCCTGTCTCATAGAGATCACACCAAGGCAGCCAGACGGGAACTTCACTGGCTCCCTGGGAGACAGCGTATCACACACAAAGTGCTTACTTTCACCCACAAGTGCCACCATGCCAATGCCCCTGAGTATATTTCTGACCGACTATCCGCCTGTAAAATAAAACGTACTCTACGTCCCACTGACCCCACACAGCTTATGCAACCTAGATTCAAACTCTCAGGCTTCGGTGGAACCAGAGTTCAGAGTTAATGTCCAAGCACCTCAGGCCTGGAACCACCTTACGTCTAATCTGAGGCAGGTTAAGTCTATTGCAGAATTCAAGAAGGGAGTCAAAACCCACTTGTTTGACCTTGACCCTGATTATTAAACTGTTTATTAACAAATACCTTACAGGTATCCCAGCGCTCCCTCCATTGACCAGGCATAACCTTTCCTATTGGACCGTCGTCAAGCTTGTGTGTTGATTGTGTGTTCTGAGGACTATGGGCGATTTAGCACGTAAGAAAACCTAAACTGAACTAAACTAAACTAAATATGCATCCCAACTCAGGCTAAAGAGAGCCAGAGGAAGATATTTCACCCCGTTCCTCCTTAACATTACACATAACTTAGACAGTTTTCTCTTCAAAAGCTTAGGGTGTTATAAAGAGCACAATTTATGCCGAATTCTCAATAGAGATGCAATCTTCTTCAGTAAATCATTTTAAAAATGAGTCCCGTTTTCAGATTTTAGGACCCCCAACAAGGAAATATCTGGTGTATGAGAAATTCTGCTGCAGATTTTACATTTGGGTTTGTACAGGGGCCAGCCTCAACCCAACGGGAGAACAGACGTACTATAACAATAATGCAACAGTAAGTACTACACCTGTTAGACAAATCCATATAGCCAATGTCAAGTTCCTACAATGGCCCATTGTTACAGGTCAGTGTGCCACGGAACGTCCTGAGTGTCTGGCCAGTATTGTAGAGATGGCACATTGTGCAGTTTGCATTAACGTTTTGAGAAATTCTTACAAATTGAGGACAACAAAGTCCTCCAAAATGTCTGCAGCAATGTGCTGTTTTTAAACATGCACCGGGAAGTGCAGCTGCTCAAAGGCAAGTGTTGGCAACTCCTGTGGCATTACCACCTTACCTGTAACATTTTGTCTCCTAATCAGGTCTGTTGGGGACTGTGAGCAGCTCCTCCTCACCCACCAATATTTCTGCTCTTGAGGCTTCTGTCCCTGTAACTCAATTATTTGTATAATCGGTACTGCAGTATATAAAATTGTTCAGAGGAAGATGAATATAACTTCCATAGCGTCTGCCCCTCCCCCAGCTCAATACCGCATAGGTGAGAAACATTACCTACTAAAACCACTGTACCACCCTTATCCCAGGCAGATACAGCAGGAGATGGACACGACCAGCTAAAGTAACCAAACTAACGTTGTGACAATACATGTGCATTCATTAGACATAAAGCAAATGTCCACTCAACATGAAGAACGTGTGCACTAGGTAACCATTTATACATGAAGAATATTAACATAGCACACATAAGACATACCGAATACTTACATTTGCAATGTAAAAGCTGAATGCAACATGAATGACAGGAAAATAAAGTTCATTAACATAGAACACAACAGTAATGGGCAGCAATCTATTCCAAAATGAATCCACATGATGCTTCAAATTAAACAAAATCCCTCTAGGCTTCACAAGAACTCAAAATGCTGAAATCATAAGGATAGAGATCTGTGCACAGCTCAGGAAGGAGCTGGCGACCACAGCTAAGGGTATGTAAGGATATTTGGCGTGTTACAGTACAGAGTACAGCAATACTGCACAAGTAACACATTTTTTTTGCAGCACCACTACCACAAGGGTGCGGTGCATTGCTATATGGGTTAGCAGATTAACAAGGAAAGACAGACTATTCAGTCAAAAACGATTTTAACATATAAGATGCAAATCTATTTTTACAGTTAAAAGCACACGTGTTCATTTAAAAATGCACACTATTTTTCACCTGAAATGCCTATATTGCTAGAGACACATTTGAAAATTAACAGCTAACCTATTAACCATTAACCTGACTAATAAAACCTTATTTTAATATAACCCACTAATAAAATGTGTTCTCCACTGCAGAATTAGGCATACTCTGAAAACCATTTAAATGTGTGTGCAGATTTTTTCTCTTCTCTTCTCTGCCTGATTCTCCGTGTTTTTGTGCACAGTAACTGCAGGAAGGAGGAAGTCAGATTTGCAACAATTGCAAATGTATAAGCGAAGCTATTGTTGAAGAGTAGGAGGATGAGAGATGATGGATTTCATTGGGACACGTCATACAGAGGGCTGAGAGGAAAGTTTTAGTGGGCAGTATCAGGGAAAAAGACAGGCAGACATCTTTCTGCACTACTGGGGAGAAGACCTGGCTGTGGGGTCCTGACTGAATACAGATTCCGGTGTCCTGCTGCAGTCGAGACTGGGGAGAGCTGAAAGAAAAACCTTTCCACTGGCTGAGGCATTCCTATCTGAAAAAGCTGAGAATTCCAGGCAATGACCCCGGCTTGAGAAGGCAAGCGTTCCTTTTTGCTGGAGTTAATCCAAGAGAGCCACATTCACAAAGAGAACAACTGAAGAACACTCAGATAAGGTAATTACCTAAGCGTGGGAGACGGATGTGTGCACGAAAATATGCAGTCAGTGTAGGATTCCTGTGCGTGTCTTAATCAAATACCAATGTTGCAATTTGAGTTCTGTTCTCCGCCACGCTCTTTGCAGTGTGACATAGAAAATGCTTTTACTGTACCATTTTATTTATTTCTGTAAAGAATGAGATCAGGTCTAAATGCAACTTTTATAATACAGAAAATATTTGAAAACAGACGGGTGGTTTATTTTCTATTTACCATTACAATGCCAATGATGTGGGGAGATTTTAAACAGTGCAATGGTCATTTTAAGACAGATGTGTGCATGTCAGAATCAGTATGAATAATTGTGAGTAACTGTAGCATAACTTGTTGGAGGTACATGAGCCAACGGGAAGAGAGACTCTCTGAACATAGCTCCCTACCGTATATAAGGTAGTGGAAATTACCACAAGACTACCACATATAGCTCTCTGTCGTAAATAAGTCAGTGAGTTCGCCCATGGTGGCACACCAACACTATCACTGGAAATGTGGTATTCCTAGAATGCAGGTCTGAGGTCTCTCTAGTGATCACACGAAAAATCTAAGCAAAGATAAGGGATTCTGGACATTGGGGCCACAAATAAAACAAGGGAATTATGCTCACCAAAATACCACCAACCACGTATACCAAATATGCAGGTCTGGGTGCTGAAATAATGCATGTCCATTGTATTATTGTTGCACATGGCCAAATCTGAATACAAAGAGTGATTATTGCTAAGTTATTTTTCGGCGGTAATAAAATACCGTCAGGCCCCAAATCTCCACAAAATACCCTACAGGTATCACAAATTAAGGGAGGGTCAGAACATTGCAGTGAAGCATGAGATAGCTATTACCAGGATGCAAGAAGGATACTCACATGTAATCAATGTTGTATAAGTGTACAACCAGGGTTTCTAAACCAGGTGCAGGGCAACTATAAACCAAAAGACTCCATGAAGAATATCTCAAGAGTGTCCCCAGTGGAAAGAGAACACATAACACTTGCATCAATATTAGATAAACTCCCCATAAATGAAGGGTGAAATAATTCCAAACATGGTCCCATCACATTTGCCCCATAATTGAAGAACATTGTCTATTCATTAGAAACGAACACACATAGGACACCTGCCTTACTCCTTGCATGTATCCCCAGGCACAAGACACCATACAAGGCCAACTACAAACAAGTCACCCTCGCTCATACCCTAGAAATGAGGGATGGTTTCTTCTTTAATTGAAAGGAAAGCAGTCCTCTCTCAACCTATTCCTGTCTGTTTTATTTTTGTGATGACCTGTCATCTGTCCAAGGTTGGTTAGTAAGAAGCCAACCAATGAAAATCTCCAATGTTAAGCTGCCCATGAAGCAAGGTGCCAGCAATTATATATTGCAGATGTCTTTTTGACCTTTCTCAAATTTAAGGTTGTAGGAGGAGGAGCCATCAGATGACAAGCATTACCCAATTAGAAATGTAACCCCTATAGAATATACATGTAATGACCACCATTATCCAATCTCCGTTCCCTGTAGGTTTTGGTAACTAGGATTACAGTATGATGTCTGGTATGACAAATGTTGAATATATAAGTTGAAAATAAACTTGGTTTTGGCTGGCACTTTGTCTATTTCCATTATTCAGTCCAGTTTGAACTGGCTCCAGAACCTCTGTGTAAATTAGGACTTTCCAGGCCATCTTAACAGATGGTAGAAGAGGATGGTTTGCTAGAAGTCATTGGATTGACGAGGGGTCCCTGCCGTGACCCAAATACTGCAGAGGTGACCTGTGCAGAGCAGGATTACATGTAACAGGGAGAGGTTGACAGGAGCCCCTTTGGGGAAAGTCCTGCCTGGCCCCACAGGGTGCCTCATAGGGCAGAGGGCACCTGGCTATTAGGAGAGACTGGACACCGAAGACATTCAGCAGATCCATGGATGTAAGTACGACATATGCCTGGAAAAACGGGGCAGGGGATTGTGATGAAATAAAGAGGTAAAGGGTAAAGGAGATATCTTCTGACAAGGGTCAGGAAATATTCCTGGTAAACTTTGTTACGGGTCATAAGAAGAAGAGACAAATACCTCAGCAGTAGTTGAGAAGATGTCTGCAGTGTATTTATATGTGTAGTAATTGCTGACACCAGCCTTATGTTGTAAGATAGCATAGGCTTTGTTTTAGGGCACTTTGGTGTATATTGGTATATAGTGTGGAGGACGTGAAGTGAGAAGTTGTGAAGTGGACCGAGGAGAGTGGTTCAGTGTGGGAGCAGTGAGGTGGGGCTGCAAAGAGAGTGAGTGACGGTTGTGGTGTCACTCAGAAGGTTTGGAGGGAACAGCAAGGTGAGGCTGCTCAGAGCATGTGTGGCATTTGTGCTGCTACTCTGAAGCATTGGGTGTCACTGGAGGCTTGTTCTCAGAGAGAGATGCAGAAGTATTCATTTCTGGAAAAGTATTATTGGAAAAGGGTGCGAAAGGGAGACGAAAGAGGGGCAGTGAGAATTGAAATACAATCTGGTAAGCCATGAAAATTTAAGCTGTGAAGCATTGTCATGGTTCACACTCCCTCAAGCCAGTGTGCAAAGCATTACCCTCATATAAGGACAAAATCCTTAAATAGCACACACAGTGGGTGCAGGACACAGCAGGACAATTTATTATGCCCTGGCCACAAGAAGGCACGCACTCAAAGGCAGGAGTGCAACACATGTGCATCTATTTACATGTTACATATAAGGGAAGAATAGTTATAGAATCAACTAGCCATTTTGGAACTATGGAAAATGTATGGAGAAGAGGTAGAGGAGCCACCTGCGAAAGAATGGATGCTTAAGAAGAATGACGAAGGGGGCAGAGCAACCACGGCTCCTCCTCCTTTGCACCAGAGCTGTCATCCGTCTTTGGAAACACTGGGATTATTTCCATAATGAGCATTAAAAACAGCAGCAGATATACTAATCCCACATATGCGCCCTCCACCACGGTAGACTGTAGTGAAGACGTAAAGACCTGTGTCCACACATGTAGTGTACAACGATAACTGTGACTTACAAGCACAACTGACAGAAGCTGGTTAAGAGGACCAGAGTGAGAGAGGAAGGCAAGGCAACAGGAATGAAGTGGCGATTTTACAAAAAGAATGGGTAGGAGGACAGATAATGCTTGAGTTGGATGGAAAGGGCATGGAAGATTTTAAAGAAAGAGAAAGGGTAGTTAGAGAAAGAAAGGAGTAGGAAGAAGAGAAAAGAGAGGAGAGAGAGAGAGAGAGAGAGAGAGAGAGAGAGAGAGAGAGAAGGAATAAAGACAAACAAGAAAGAGAAAGGAATCAAGATTCGCAGAAAAAAGGAGAAGAGACGAGAAGAAGAAAACAAAAATGAGATGCAAAGAAGTGAGGAGAGGGAAAGAGAAAGGAAAAGAGGGGGAAAGGGAAAGGGAAAGACAACGAGATGTGGAAAGAAGTAGGGAAAGGAAACAAAAAAGTTGATGATATTAATAAGGGGCGTATGCTCCCAGACAGAGATAGGGGCAGGAAACAAGAACAGAAAGAAAGAGAGAGGAGCTTAGAGTGACTCCTCAAGGGGAGCAAGGGCCTATAAAAAGGAGGATTGGAAATCTGTACAGGAGAAGACGGGATGACGCATATGTGGGATTTACTAATCCCACATATGCGCCCTCCACCTAGATGCACTGTAGTGAAGACGCAAAGACCTGTGTCCACACATGTAGCATACAACGATAACTGTGAATTACAAGCACAACTGACAGAAGCTGGTTAAGACGACCAGAGTGAGAGAGGAAGGCAGGGCAACAGGAATGAAGTGGCGATTGTACAAAAATAATGGGTAGGAGGACAGATAATGCTTGAGTTGGATGGAAAGGGCATGGAAGATTTTAAAGAAAGAGAAAGCGTAGTTAGAGAAAGAAAGGAGTAGGAAGAAGAGAAAAGAGAAGAGAGAGAGAGAGAAGGAATGAAGACAAACAAGAAAGAGAAAGGAAGCAAGATGCACAGAAAAAATGAGAAGAGACAAGAAGAAGAAAGAAAAATGAGAAGCAAAGAAGTGAGGAGAGGGAAAGAGAAAGGAAAAGAGGAAGAAAGGGAAAGGGAAAGACAACGAGATGTGGAAAGAAGTAGGGAAAGGCAACAAAAAGAAGTTGATGATATTATTACCGGGCGTATGCTCCCAGACAGAGATAGGGACAGGAAACAAGAAAAGAGAAGAGCTTAGAGTGATTCCTCAAGGGGTGGAAGGGCCTATAAGAAGGAGGATTGGCAATCTGTACATGAGAAGGAGGGATGACAACATCAGCAAAATAGGGAGTAGAGGAGGGACTCCACAAGATGGGGGAAGGAATATATTGAAGGAGGTGATGAGTGGAACATATTGGATGATTCTCCTTTGAAGCCTAGATTTTGAAGACAGAGAAGATGATGCTGGTGATGACAGTAACTATGTTAAAAGATGAAGAGAGAGACGAGAAGAGAGAGAAGGAGGCTGTTTGAGCCCCTTCTACAAGCATGGACATAGGGAAAGAGATCGTTTGGTTACATTTGGAAGAGCCGGTGAGGAGGAAAGAACCCATTGAATATCCCAGATGCCCGAAGATGCAAACAAACAGTTTAGAGGAGAGAATGCCAAAGGTGTATAAACTGAGGAATTTACCTGGACAGAAAAGTGTTAGTATGACAGATGCGGTGACAAAGATAAGGGTGTGGCTGCACTTGAACAGGGTGCTGGGCTTACACAATTCCCCTTACTGGAGAAAGGGGGAGAATTGTTGCAATATATTTCATGGCCACAAATGGACAAAAATAATGTAATTTTAAATTGCCATTACATACATCAGGGACGGGTAATGGATCTATGAATTATAAAGAATGACAGCTGGGATGACCTTAGCAGTAGGTGACATATGCCATATTAGGGGAGCACCCAGAAAACATTTGGAAGCAAGCAGGGCATCATGGGGTGACTTCACAAAATACTAACCATGACAGAGCACCTTTTAATAATTGCCGAGTTGACGTATAGAGCTCATTTAACATCAAGTACCCAGACTAGTTCAGAAAATGCTGTTGACATTTTCAGTGGAAGGAGCAATATTAACAAGTGGAGGAGACAGTTTTAAGACACAAGGAACACAGCAGGCACAGCCAGCAGTGAACAATGTACTTCAAGGGGAGAGTATAATTATGTTCCACAAGGGTGAGGGTTTGCACCCAGTGGAAGAGGGTACAGATTTCAAGCTCCAAAATGAGGAGGGTTTAATTGGAGGCAACCTAGATTTGGAGGACAGCCACAGCAATGTTGGACATGTGAGAAGATGGGACACATTTCACACATATGAAGAAGCAGGGGAGTGATGCAACCAATGCAGACACAGACACTAGCACAACAGAATGCAGTGACACCATCTAACGCAAATGACAATAGTGGGCAGGAACCCTTTCAGTGGCATAGAACTGGACAAGTATCCTTGACTGGACAGCCTACAGAAAGACTTAATATGCTCCATCTTATTGAATAGACCAAAGCCATAAGAGGAACCAAAGGTCACGGTGACCACGGGTGACAAAACATCTTCCTTCTTAGTAGATACAGGGATGACTCCATCTTGTGTTGAAGTGGGAAGGTTCCCAATGTCAGGTATTGCCATGATTGCACAAGGAGTTTCTGGCATGACAACTATGGTTCCTTTACAGACGCTTTCCCCATCACCATAGGAGAATACGACATGTATATACCATTGTTGTACTCTCGCAAGACACCAGTGAAAATATTGGGTTAGAGACTTGATGAGCAAATTAAACATCACAATATCATTTACTGACCAGGGGATAATATGTTCTACCCCAGGAATGCATTACGTGAATACACAAGAATTCATAACACCATTCTATGGCCAGGAAGCACAAAGAGGAGTGCCTCTAAAACCTGAAATATTCCTATATAGGGTACACATATTGCTAGCATGGCTTTCGAGAATACAGGACAGATTATTGTGGTTACCCACAGAACTATTGTTTCAACTAGAAATACCCATGGACATGGAGGAAGGGCGGATAATTACAGTTGAATTAGAAGCAGCAATAGTAAGAGAAGATAGAGTGATTTTGCATGGGATTGATGATGAAGGGGTACGTTGAAGAACAGTAATAGCCCTTGATGAAGGACATAGACTGACTGACTTAACAAATTAAAGCATGTTTACAGATGATGAATCAGATGATGAATGGAGGTTTAATATCAGTGTTACGTATCAGTAAAAAATTGAGAATAGGAAAATACCTCAGAGAATGTCTCTAGTAAAGAAGGTTCCATCTTTTCTAGAGGAAGATTTGGCATGTGTACCAAGCACATTGTGGAACATCAGTCCATAAGACATTGTTCTATTGAAAGACATGTCTGTTAAAATTAAATGAAACCAAAGAGCTATTTTACCAAGAGTAAGCCAATACCCCATGTCAAAGTAAGCTGACCAGGGTGTCTATGAAACTATTGCTGCCTTAGTGCGACAGGGAATATTAGTACCTTTAGAATCCACATGTAGCATGGATGTGTACCCTGTGAAAAAAGCAATAGGAGGGTCGTGGAGATTTATCCAGGACTTACACTCCATGAATAATATTGTTGAGGCAGAATTCCCCTTGGTTCCAAATCCAGCCACAATATTATGTAACATCTCATGCAAAAAGAAATATTTTACAGTGATTGATTTAAAGAATGCTTTCTTTTCTATCCCCATGCATGAAGATTCACAGCATTTGCCCTTGTTCGCTCACCATGGAATGAAACTTAAGCATACTTGGTTACCACAGGGGTACTGTGAATCCCCCTCAGTCTTTAACCGAGAGCTGCAGATGGACTTGGGAAATGTTGAACTTGACAGCACAGTAATACAATATGCAGATGCCATTTTAGTGTGCAGCAAAACAGGGGAAAAGTGCAAGAGAGACTCAGGAAAGCTGACGACAATATTGGAAGAGAAAGGGTACACAGTTGACAAAGTGAAAGTGCACTATTTCAAGGAAGAAGTCCTTTATATAGGCCACCTAATATAAAAGGAAGGGAGGAAAGTGACACAGGAATGAGCATCCAAGTCAGAGACAGTGAAAGGGTTACAGCAATTACTAGGCTTCTGAAATCATTGTAGGGTGTGGGTTTTTCGACTACAGCACTTATGTAAGGCTGTTATCAAAAGGACTGAAGGAAGCACAGAAGGATAAAAGTGATGTTGCCTGGACAGGCGAGATGATAGACACCTTTGATGAATTGAAGCTAACAATTAGCACAGCTCCTGTGTTAGGGATTCCCAACTGGAATTAAGAATTATTTTTATTCTCCCATTCAAATGGAATATTGATGATGGCAGTCCTCACACAGAAAGCTACCATGGAACACAAACCATTGGCATTTTATAGAGGTATTTTAGATCCCGTCATGAGGGTGATTATCCACGTGAACAAGCATTTGTGGTAGCAGCCTTTGAAATTGAGAAATCTGCGAATATAACTATGGACTGCAGAGTTATATTATACATTGAGCCTGCCCTATTTACCATACTTGAAAAGTCCAAAAGCATATTGAATACACAGAGAGCCTCTGGTTATGAAGTAATCATATCAAACCCATCGATCAAAATTGTCAGGTGCTGCATGGTAAATACAGCCAGATATATAGCAGAACCAGTAAAGGAAGTAAATTAAATAACACGAGGAAACACCACATGCCAAGGGAAATGCCCTGGGGCATGTGAGGGGTCAGCAATGTGAGGAGGACAACTTTTGTATGTTTGTTCAACATTTGTCATTTGTCATTTTTATTTCATTATAAATAGTCACCGAACGCCTCATTATGCTTGCTCTAATGAGGAATTCCCAGTCAACAATTGTTTGTACAGTTCCTGAATTACCTCTTAGTAACCTGGGTGAACTCCCTTCCCGGAGATTCAAAGACACTTCAGCTCCAATATTCAACAAAAACAACCTAGGGAATCGCAGTAGTACAGTCCCGGTTTGTTTCTTGCTGTTTTAGTGTCAAAGTAAAGTTTTGTTAACCAAAGTTCCAGCACCAATAAAGCTCCTCTTGGTGATAAGACTGTCCACTACATTACAACTGCATCAATTTTATTCCTGGCTACAATGCTGTTCCACAGCTCCCAGTTGTTCAAGAAGAATTATCACAATTCAAAGGAAATACAGCTTCTGCAAATGTTGATGAAACACAGTTATTGGTTAACTGTTACAATGTCTCTCTTTACAAGATTAGGATTCACAATAGATATCTTAGGCACCGTGATGTCACAGTGCGGCTACTTCTGCTTCAACAACTTCACTTCTACCACAGTTTACCATGAGGACATTCTCCTTTGTCTCATAGTACTCCACTCTAGTTGTGCTACTGAAGTCTTGCATCTATTGACAATAAAATATATTTCTACAGCCTAAGCACTTTGTGATACAACCACAGCTTCAGTACTGTGTGACTCAAAATAGGTTTTAGTTCTGACGAGATTTACTTCACAGTACTTCAACACCTACAAATAGGAAAGGCACTCTTCCTCTGAATATCGCTCTTCAAAAGGGGCATCCTCTTTGCCTACCTTGTCTGTCTACCACAAAAACCTAAAGTTTGCCTTTAGTACCCACTTATTTCTTCTCTGACAGTCTTTGGCAATATAGGTTGTGTCAACTTCAAATAATATTTTGGAGCAGCAAGTTTCCCTTCCCCGACTTTGCCTTCATCTCTCTGCCAACTGTTAGCAAAATAATTACCCAGAAGCTGTGGTGTCACTCTTGTGGTTTCAGGTAATGCTTGCACACTTGTAACTTAGATAAGGTTAAACTTCTATTGGGTGCAAAGTATTGTTTAGATAGTTTTCTGGCTTTAAGAAAGGCTGATTTCAGTCTTAATACGAGAATACTCCTGGCTTGGACAATGCCTGCTCTCTCTTCAACCACAGATACAACATTTAAACACTTGACTTCTTTTATAATAAACAATTTTTGTTAGTGTGAATAATGATGTAAACTTCACTCTTCCTTTGAAAAGCAAAATTAAGCACACACAACCACTTCTTCAATAAGGTTTACAATGTTTAAATGGTTTAATAATGGCTTTCTGCAGTGTTTGCTCTTCACGTCAGTGAAAGAGAAATCTCCTGATCACATGAAAGTGCTAATTTTCCATTTTTTTTTTTTTTTATTTTTTATTGTAATTTTTTAGTTTTAAATCAAACTTTTATCACAACATTTTCCTTTACATTTGTTTAAAATCTTTTAAGAACATCAACTGTTACATTTCACTCTTCATCACCCAGGCTTAAGTTTCATTTGCCAAACAATCATCTAGAAAGTTTATTGTCGAGCAAGTTAGATGTATCGAACTTCCACCTAATATTCTTTGCCACCAATCGTCCATGTTATCATTTTTTGGCGCAAATTTCCCAAGATGGAGTTTTCTCCTAAGCTTAAGCTCTGGGCATACTGTTATGAGATGTTTAGGTGTTTCAGTGTGTATTTTACAAAATCTGCATGCTTCATCTTTTGTTTTTACCATGTGACGTGCCACGAGCATTTGATTTGTTTTTATAGCATTTAATCTTAATTTCAAGAAGCCGTTCCGATGGTGTCTCGAGGGAAATCTCTGCAAATATTTGGGCACGTTATTTAATTTGTTTGTTAACTGACTTTTGTCCAAGGTGGATGAGAGATCTTTTAGTTTTTCTATATTTTTTATCCACAGCCATTGTTGTAGTTTTTTCTTTGCTATTTGTGGCTGATCGAGAAGTGTTTTGAGTGTGATGTCAGTTACATTCAAAATTTTCTCGAGCTTGTGTACCCATTTCTCAAGTAAATTGCTGGTCTTTGAATTGCCAGTTGTCATTAGTATTTTATATGCAGGTTCAGGGTTTGTGATCCGCATTTTTCTTAACATTGCGAGAGATTTCCATATAACGCAGCCATGCAGTTCTTCTAGGGCAAGTTCATGTCTTATTGCGATAGTTGAGATGTAATTAGGTAAGCATAACACTTTCCGCCAAAAAATGCCCTCCAGTTTTGTCCAAATTTCATAATCCAAGTTCCATATTGTTTCCGACCCATATGTAATTCCAGGAATTACTTTTTGAATATAAAATTGTCGTACTGGAAGCAGACTGAACTTTCCATACAAGCTGTTAATTTTTGCCCCTTGCAGAGAAAATGTTTTCATACGTTGTATCAGGTGTGTAATGCAATTGTTTTCACAAATTGACGTATTAATTAAGACTCCTAAGTATCGAATTTCTTTAACAACTTCTATTTTGTCGTCGTCAATCCTCCATGTAAAATCTCGGTTTTTCTTTCCTTTGGCTGGTCCAAATTTCATTATTTTGGTCTTGTTTACGTTGATTTTTAGTTCATTTTCCTTCATATAGTGATGTAGACCCTGAAGTAGATGTTGGAGCCCTATTTGTGTTTGATCCAGAAGGACTAGGTCATCTGCATAGGTTATACACCAGATTTGTTGGCCATTTGTTTTCGGTGAGAAGCGATGGATCTTGTTCAGTGCATTTGGAATGTCGGCAATAAACAATTTAAATAGGACTGCAGCCAACGGACATCCTTGTTTCACCCCTCTGGTGGTATTTATGGCTTCGGTTAGATCTCCTTTGCCGTTTAATCTTACTCGAATCGAGGTTTTCGTGTGAAAAGCCATTATTGGGTGCAAAAGGTTGGTTGGACATCCCCAATTTACAAGTTTTTTCCACAGAAGATCTCGATTAACTGTGTCGAAAGCCTGTTTCATATCTACAAATGCTATGTATAAATTAGTTTTTTTTGCCATGGTTTCTAGTTTTAGCAGATTTATTATGGTCAGATTAATATCTGTCCCCACTCCTTTTGTGAACCCAGTTTGACGGTGGTCCATTATACCTTTCTTAGTGGCCCATAAAGTGATCTTTTGTTGTAAGAATGTTGCCATTATTTTCCCCATTGTGTCAAGAAGGGCGATGGGTCGATAATTTGCTGGGTCAGCACGATCTCCCTTCTTGAACACTGGTATCACAATAGCTTCTGTCCAAGATTCCGGTAGTTGTTTCTGTTTCGCAATTCTTTCAAACAGAATCGCATTAAAGCTTGCCCATTCAGTTTTCTGAGCTTTTAATTGTGCATTGGATACACCGTCAGGACCTGCTGCTCTTGAGTTTTTTAAATTGCAGATTGCGATTTGAATAGCTTCTGTAGATTCAACTACATTCCAATTGGTTGGTTCACAACTCACATCACGTGCTAAGACTTGTTTTGTTTGGTTAAATACACCTGTAAAGTGTTGGTGCCACGCTCTCTCAGACACTCCGTTTGCAAGCATATCAGTTTGGTGCGCATTATTATTGTTTAGAATTCGCCAGATCTCGCGCGTGTTATTAGATTGAAACAGAGATATCATTTGTTGTCCTCGTTCTTGGTCTCTTATGATGGCAAATGATTTCTGCCAATTACGATAAGTCTGACGCCTTTGTTTTATTTGTTGATAGGTCTGTGTACCCCAGTGACGCTTCAATTTTCGTATGTCCTTGTTGAGTTTTTTTTTTTGGCTTTTAACCAAATTGCTCCATTCGTGCTTTTGTGTTTGTTTGTTGTTTAAGAAACTTTGGCTGCTCTTTTGTTGGTAAGGCAACAACGACGTGTAGTTGATTGAATCTTTGTCTTTGTTTTGTCTTACTCGAAATTCCTTAGTGAGGTTCTTTATCTGCTGTTCATTTATGCGAAGCCGGTTGCGTCCTTGATTTATTTCCACCGGTTGATTATATGTGACTGCTTCCTTTTTACGATGTATTGGCCAAGACATTTTTAGAATGTTATGGTCACTCCGCTCTGTTTCGATGATACTTAACTTTAAGATCTTTATCCAAACATTTCTGGATGTCCAAATGTAATCTAGTGTTTTTTTGTATCCAAAGTTTCTCCAAGTGAACAATGGAGGGATATCTCCTGGTATATGTCCATTTACTAGATCGCAATCTCTCGCTTCCATTTCATGATCCCAGCGCACTCTTCTTTCGCTAGAGGTTCGTTTTTCTTTTATATTTGATGTTATAAGTTTCCTTTCTGTATTGAACCATGATAGGTTCATGTCTCCACATATGATTATTGATAAATCTTGATATTTCTTTTGATTTTTGTCAATTATCAATGTTACTGTTTGGATGAACAGTTCAATTGAGATCTTTGTTGGATTCCAGTAAAGGTTGATTAAAAGTATGTATTTAACCTCCGTTTCTTGGCTGGTTGATCTCCGCATTAATGTAGCTTGTACGAAACTATTTGGATTGTTAGTTTCACATATTTCCCATCCTAATCCATGTTTGATCATGGTTATTAGTCCAGACTGCGGGCGTCCTCGAGCATTTTTTTCGGCTGGATTTAGCAGAGTGAGGTAACCGTCCTTTACCGGCGAACTACACAACCATGTTTCTTGTAAACAAATTAGAAAATTGTCCGTCAAGTCGACAGGAAATTCTTCAAAAAGGTGCTGAAAACCTCGTGTGTTCCATGAGATTAAAGTTACAACCTCCTCTCGGCCATTTTCCTCTACCTATTGTTTACTTAACTTATGATCCGCCTCATTTTTTTTCACATTTTTCACCTGACAGATTTTCATCTGGTTTCTTATGGTATCACGACGCTGTTCCTTAGCCTCAAATTCTGATTTTCTGGTATTTGAGCTTCTAGGGGGTTGGGAACTGGATTCTTCCTCCTCTGTGATTTCGAATCCCATGAACAATAATTCATCTTTGGCTCCCATGAGTGTTTTCCTTACGGCATTCGAGTTGATATGTAGCAGTACTAGATCTCCTCGTTCTTCTGAGATGTATTCGACGATTCTTATGTCATATGTTGTGATTGTTCTTAGGATAGGGACTGAATGTAATAGTCTCATAACATTCCCTCTGTTTAGGTTTACATCGTTTTCTTCCTGAAAAATGTTTTCAATCCTTATTTTTCCTAGTTTTTCTTTCTGTTCAGTTTGTTGTTGACTTTCTTCTGAACGCAGTTTAATCTGTGATTGTGCACGTGTTAATTTTGGATTTAGCGAGGCTTGATTTTTTGTCTCCGTGCTATCCTTTTTACCACTCTCTTTCTCATGTTGTTTATTTTCATTATTCAATACGATCAGTTTTTCTCTAGCCGCTTTTATGTTTGTTGTTATTGCTCTTTGTTTTTCAAAGTGACCTTTTTGAAATCCTTTGCGAGATTCTTTCAAAGCTGACTCGCTAGTTTCGTCCACATCGGAATCATCTGTTTGCTCCTCAACAAAATTGTCAGTATAAGTTGACAAATCACATAGGTCTACTGAGGATTCTATCGATTGCACAGAAGCATTGTCAGAGTCTATTCTCATTCTTTTTTTCATATTTGATGGGATGGGATTGTCTGTTATCCCCGTTATTTTTATCAAGGGTTTTTCCTTTTCTTGTTTATCGATTAGTGCCGATTTTTCTCTTGCAAAAAAACTTTGTTTTATTGGTGTGGGTAAATTTCGAATAAACTTTCTTGAACCAGAGGAATTTTTTTTCTTTTTTGTTACATCTAGGTTTTTTTTTTTTTCCGTTTTTTTTCTATGCGATTTTAGGTTTTCCAAATTTGATTGATCAGCCTTTGCGTCGTGTGTTATGGTTTTTGCGGCTCCTCCAAATATGCCATAAGTTGTCTTTTTGATTGTTGCATTTTGCAGGTACGTAGATGGCCCAGCTTGAGCGTCATCTGCTGGATCACTTTGCAGATCTTTTGCAGGCAGAATGTCTGTAGACTTTGTTTGTACTTCTTTAAGCAATGTACTGCAGTTCTCCATAGTTGATTGTTTTTCTTTATTTGCTGGATATTTATTTATTTGATTTGGTGCAGTTTTTTCCTGCGGTAGGTCTTTTTGCTCGATATTTGTTACTTCTTTGTTTTTTTGTATTGTAAGCCTGTTAGGACTCCTATCTCCACACGTCTGACTAGGCGTTCTTACTTCAAGGTCTGTCATGCCGGCCGCATTTTCCATCTCTCTTTCTTGTGTACTTGATTCTTGCCTCGTGTTTTCCTTCAGAAATTTCATTAGGCGGCTTTTTCCCATACAATCATTTTTAATCTGTGTACTTAATTCAGTGTGTCGTGACCAGTTTCTGGAGGCTTCATTGCCTATTTGATGAAATAGTTCCCTGTTAGCGGTTTCCAATCTATTGAACTTGTCATTTAACTGACTTAATAGTGCGTTGTTATTTTGAAGTTCGTCATGAAGTGATTCATATAATTTAATGAAGGGAATTAGAGCCAACGAGGTGGCAGCGAGGACATTATTATGTATTTGAATGGCAGCTGCCGTTGATATATTGGTTTTTGTCGCAGCCTCATTTTCCAGATCTTGATTTGAAGCCTCTTTCTCTTCGGGCTCCCTTTCAGTTCCGACTTTGTGTCTTACGGTGTTTGGAGCTGATGTCCCTGGATTCATGTTATCAACTTGTGTTATACTAGGCGTTGAACAACTTGACATCAAGTGTGAGGAATTATTTTGGCGGCTTTTTTTCCTCTGCTGTTCATGTAACTTGCTGCTTGAGCTAAGTGAGGAATTTTCCAGCATCTGATTTTTTTTTGGCGTTTGCCTTCCGGAGAACGACGCACTTTGTTCTATTTGAGTATGGTTTTTAGGAGACAGATCGATAGTTATATTATTTTTGTTCTTTTCGATCGTTTCAATAGGTCCCGTTATATCACGTCTGTCTTTGTTTTTATATTTGTCTGTGAAGCTTTCAGTAAGTTTATGCCTCATGGCTTCAACATCTGCTTTTAAACGTTCCGCTAGGCGTGCTTCTCGACCTGCAAAGTCAAAACTAGCGGTCTGTTTTGGCGTGTTTTTCTGCCAACTTTCATTATTATATTGAGCATAAGTTTGTTTGTGTAATGTTTGTAGCCCTGGTTGTAAATTGATTTCCATATTCTCTTCCATGACCCTTGAATTTTTGGCCATGTCTTTTTTTTCCTTTCCTTTATCCGATCCAACTGAGATATTGAGCTCACAAAGTCCCAGTTTCTCTGAGCTTTTAGTTGTTTGCGCTTTTCTATCTTCTATATCATTTTTCTTGTGGTCTGAGGGAGGATAAACAAAGCGCATAAGACTCTCTTCGCCTGACCGCTCTGGGACCGCTAATTGTAGCAGTTCGTGATCGGTCACGTCGAAGGGCGAATCAAACATTAATGTATTGATTTCAATGGGGTGGACAAGAACTGCTCCGTCTTGGATTTCTTTTTCAACGTCATTTTCACCATTCAAGTCGGTTTTTTCTCTGCGTTGATTTTGATCATCAGTATTTTCGCACTCGAGCATTATGGTATCTATATTGGCCATGTTTATTCCGCTGGTATTGATGTTACAATTTGCCTCAAGATTGTAATTAGCGCCAGTAAATGTTTGCGCTTGTGTGAGGTGTCCATTTCCCACCATGACCTCTCTTTGGCTGTTTTTAGTGGACCGACTAGCCAAATATTTGGTGATTATTTGCGCAAGCGGAGACACAGAAAAAGAATCATTATTGGATTTTTTTGAGTTTGCACTTGTTGATGTCCTAGGCACCTCCTGTACCAAACAAACCTTGTTTGTCGTTTGCTGATCGAAACTCGACCAATTATAACCCTCCAAACCATGTGGATTGGTACATGTTTTCTCACTCATAGTTGCAGGATTTTCAATAAGCCGTGTGCCAAGCTTTTGCTTAGAGCGTGTTTGTGGTCCCACCTCCACCATATCGTTTCCTTCTTACCTGACTCGTCTGCTGGCCTCTTTGCTGACTGTAGGCTCTTCTTGCCTTTTGCCGAAGTCGCCGAACAGCCTAACAGTATAGCACCAGCCCTTCTGCCACCAGGGCTTACGCCGCGAGGGTGAGAGCGAGTGTGTTTTGTTCTTGTTTCCTGTCACGTGACTCCTCACGTGACCAACGAGGCTCCGCCCCCTCCTGGGAACGAAGCGCGGAGCTGTAGGATTGTGAACAGCTGAAGTAGGAAGTGGGAAAGATTCGCCTTCCACCACGCGAGTCTCTAGGTCTGCCGAAAAGTCCTCAGCATCTGTAGTACGCCACTCGGCAGAGAGCGAGTGTGTTTTGTTCTTGTTTCCTGTCACGTGACTCCTCACGTGACCAACGAGGCTCCGCCCCCTCCTGGGAACGAAGCGCGGAGCTGTAGGATTGTGAACAGCTGAAGTAGGAAGTGGGAAAGATTCGCCTTCCACCACGCGAGTCTCTAGGTCTGCCGAAAAGTCCTCAGCATCTGTAGTACGCCACTCGGCAGAGAGCGAGTGTGTTTTGTTCTTGTTTCCTGTCACGTGACTCCTCACGTGACCAACGAGGCTCCGCCCCCTCCTGGGAACGAAGCGCGGAGCTGTAGGATTGTGAACAGCTGAAGTAGGAAGTGGGAAAGATTCGCCTTCCACCACGCGAGTCTCTAGGTCTGCCGAAAAGTCCTCAGCATCTGTAGTACGCCACTCGGCAGAGAGCGAGTGTGTTTTGTTCTTGTTTCCTGTCACGTGACTCCTCACGTGACCAACGAGGCTCCGCCCCCTCCTGGGAACGAAGCGCGGAGCTGTAGGATTGTGAACAGCTGAAGTAGGAAGTGGGAAAGATTCGCCTTCCACCACGCGAGTCTCTAGGTCTGCCGAAAAGTCCTCAGCATCTGCTAATTTTCCATTGTGCCATTGTTAATAACTCAACAAACAACATCAGCTCACTTCTGCTTCTATGCTACTAAATGTTAATCTGGATACTGTTGCCGAAAGTGCACGCGCAAGGAATCAAAACGCCAGTTTAGACTTACCGGTTTCTGTGATCCTTGTTCCACATGTTGCACAACTTCTGCTGCTTCTGGCACAACTTTCACTGCTTCTTGCTTCTATGCCTCTTGGTTTGCTTCAGGTGTGAGCTATCAGGCTTAATTGCCTGACTACAGCTGCAGCATACCTCTTCAGCCCTCTTCCTTCTCCCAGTACTTATGGGATTGTGGGACTTGTAGTCCCAAACAACAAAGTTAGTTCTTTTAAATAACTTCTGGGTTTTAAGGGTAGATTTATGTCCTTTATAGTTGTTTATTGATGAAGCATTAGAATGTGTTGTTACAGAGGAAGACAGTCTGTTTAAGGCAATATTTCTGATTTCCTTTTAATTACACCTGTGGGAGTAGGGAGGATTTTTATCCTAAAATACCTTGCATGGTCTTTCTGTTATTAAGATCTGTTAATGTTTAAAGGCATTTGCATTCAGAGCCACAGATCTTATATGTGGTTCAGATACATCATAATGACAATAGGCCATTAACTGTTCTGGTAACTTTAAAAGGTTCTCCCTTTTAAAGGACAAATACTGTGTCTCATCCCACAGGATCTCCTCACCACCTTGGATCTTGTCTCCTCCCAGGTGATCTTCCTGCAGTACACCACCCACGAGGTCAGGATCAGGAAGTGTCTACCCTTTCCTTGGCCACCTGGGAGGAGACATTAGGCAGGGTTTCAGGGAGGGATTGGTAGGATTGTTCACAGGGGAGATAATCCTCTTTATTGACGGGTCATCATCAATAGACCAGAGCACTGGTGAAAGGGACAGTGGTACAGCAGTAATGAAGGCAAAGAGGATAACAGCTTTGAGACAGTAAAAGGGTGAGATTGCCAGCGCCTTTCTCAGCACAAGCAGAAGTGATAGCACAGATTTTGGCCCTTCATGCGCCGGAAAAAGAGGCGGTAACGGTATATTACGACTCTGCCTACATGACGTCAACAGTACATGCAGGACTGTCACGTTGGGAGAGGAGCGGCTTTTAATGTGCAGACGTACACCAGTGCTCCATGCACCACTATTGGACAGACTCATAGATGCACTCCAACTCCCATTGCCCATTGCCATGGTGAAGGGTGCAGGGCACACCAAAGGTGCGGATTTGATTTCTGGTGGCAATGAGGCCACTGAACTTGAAACAAATAGTGCAGCATATTTTCCCAAAATCTCAGACATTACTGCTGCACTGAACAAATACATAGATGCATGCAACATGGTGATGAAGAAGGGTTTTAATATGCTACCCATAGCACTAATTACTTAACTACAGGGAAGGGCACCACCAGAATAGTAAAAGTTATGTAAATGAAGGGGCTGCTCATGGTCCCCCATAGATGCAATGTGGATGCAGGACAACACCAGGAAAGCAGTCATTCACCCTATGGCTGCTTACAATAGCACCACACCAATTGCACTACCCAGAACACACATCAAGAGAGTGTCTTGCAGTACTGATTTCGAAGGACTGGTTTGTCCTGAATTTGGCAGGACATGTCGCTAATTTTATTGTTAATATTTTAACATGCCAGATATTCACTGCTGGGTGTACTCTGTGAACAGTGTGAGGAGTGATACCACATTCTACCAGGCCATTTCAGCATTTGCATATCAATTATGTAGATATGCTTCAAACCGCTACAGGTACATGCTAGTGGTTGTATGTCCCTTTTTATGATGGATCAAAGCAGTTCAATTCACACATCCAGATACCACATGTGCTCCGAAGTTCCTCATACGTGAGGTATTTCCAAGGTGGGGAGTGTGCAAAGTACTACGGTCTGACAATGGATCACACTTTCACAAATTCTCATGAGCTTATAACCCACAAGCACACAGCATTTGCAAGCACCTCAATAGCCTCCTAAAGGACTGAATTGACAAACTAAAAGAGATACTGAAAAAAGGTTGGGTCCATCGTCTTCCTCTAACCCTATTTGCATTACACAATCAGCCCAGCTCTGACTATCACCTGACTCCACATGAGCTGGTGATGGGGCACCAAATGCATACACCCCTTTTTCCTCACACTTGAGCTCAATCCAATTCAGAAAATGCTGCCACTCTGTTAGGGGGGTCATTGTGGCGGCGGTTACACAGTCTGCAGTGAAAGTTCAAGGAAGGCGTGTCTGGTTGAATCTCAGTGATGTCAAACTCTGCAAATGAGAGACCCCTCTGTCTGCCAACATTGAGCATGAAATTGAAGGACAGGTGAGAAGTCCCCAAATAAGGTCGATGACAAAGGCGAATAAGCAACATGAAGATAAAAGACAGAGTACTCTTTATATATAGACACAGACAAGTTAGTTCGACATCCTTTGATGATGCTTGCCTAAAATAAAGCATGATACTTCTACAGTAAAAGTAAAATAACAGATTTCCCCTATAGCAATTTGATTTTTCTTGGACCTATGCCCTTCTAGGTGCCTGGATCATCTGCATCACCATATTTCTAGTCAATCTAAAGACATACTTAGTGTGTAAAGAAATGTTCTCTCAAATTTAACAAGGTTTTTCCTGTGAACACTTGCTTTTTAAGTGAATAATAGAAACGCTTCCCCTTGATAGAAACATGCTTATGTTGAATGGCATAAAATATTCCCTTTTAGCACTTAGAAGACAATTTACTGGTAGAGATTTGCAGAAAGTAGATACCCATGCAATAATGATCATAGCAATATTCTTTACATTTTGTAACCTCTATATAATGATTTTTACTACTGCAAAAAATGATCATTTATAACACTGCTAGACCAGTAAACATGAACATAAGTACTTTAACAATGATAAATGAAATGGTACCAGAACAATTCCTTTAGATAACACACAGATGAGGAGACTAAAAAGAAGTGTGCTAGATGACTTGAGGCACCTGGCTAAATATATTGCTGATTTTGCCCATGTCACTAATAATTTGTGGTGCCAGCACATGAACACGTTTTGGAGAGAGACGTCTGATGAGAGCTGTTATGTGTGTTCCCTCATTCCCCATACCATGACCACTTCAAGGACATTTGTGGCCATGGAAATACCTGCACATAGAGTACACCTCTTAACGCACTTAGGACTTTGCACAACTAGAGGGAAATTCCAAGGAAGATGGACCACCTTGCAATGGATGAGAAAAGAGGCATTTCCTTATGTGGATAGCTACATAAACAAATAGTTATGAGGGATGATCCTGAAAGAAAAAAAAAGGTGATGCAATACACATTATAAGACCCGAATAGAGGAGAGTTTAAAATACGGACCAAAACTTATTATAGTACATACATGCCGTAGGGAAAGAGATATCTGGGTGCCGGGAAATACCTCACTTACTAATATACAGACAGGTATTTACCTCATAAGGTTGGGTCATATGGATGATGGTGCGCAAATGTCAAGCACTCCTGACAGTACTAGTAGAGGTGGTGCAGAATGCAAATGGTGTATGCTTCAAAGAATGGGCTGAATATTCAAAATTTCTCACAATGGTAGAGGATGAAGCAGGCCCCCTACCCATAATACCCATGAAGGATGCCACATTATGTTTCAGGAACATTGGCCCAGTAAAAGTAGGGGTAAACAAAGGGTTCAAGCAAATTTTTAATGTGCCAGGCATGAAAATAGACACTGCCGTATTAATGGACCACTATTGGCCTATGGTTTAAGGGTTCATATTGAGCACCCTCCAAATTGGGGAGTCTTGTGCTCCCTGCTGGGAATACGCACACCAGTCTTAGTAGTACCCCATAGTGAAGTACAGATTGGTGATTTCCCTAAAATGACAACACACATAAGACATAAGAGGTCCAGAACATTTGCATGAATGAAAAAGAGCAACCATAACTCAATGAAGATGGAAAATGCATATGACACCAGAACAGATGAGTATATACTTTCAGCAGAATTGAGATGTTCTTCACATCCCTCTTCACTGCCTGGTTGAAAGCAAATATGAATGCAAAATGGGTGCCAATAACCCACTGTGAGCTGTTTCAGGCCACAAAAACAACAGGAAAGGGCTTTAATGCGACAAGAGAAGAGCTGAGGGCAATAAGACTCATGACCCTCCAGAACAGGTACCTTCTTTTTTTTTGTTGTAACACTTTTTATTGATTTTCTCATTGTTCTTTACAAAACAAAACCATGACCCCTAGGGAGTCGAACAACTTCAATTTTTCAAAACAACCTCGGGTCCAAGATTCCGTCACACACTATAATAACAATTCTTCTTGTAAGTAATGTTGCATCAATCATACAAGGTACATATTAAACTGCCCATCCTCCCACTTTCTCCAAATCCTGTCGGCTTTCTCCGGGCACCCTCTAGCCATATATACCCTCCGTTCCATCACTATGCATGAGTCCACATCTGTAAGGCATTGTGCATGTTCCGAAATGATGTTGGGACCCCATAGTTTTGCAATATTACATTTGATCAATGCTGTAGAGGTTGAAAACAGCAGTTTATCATAGCGCGTCATCGTTCCCTCATCCTCCACACCCAACAACAACAGTTTTGGATTTCTAGGAACTGTACAACCCAGGACTTTTGAAAGTGTGTTGCAGCATTGTTGCCAGTATCTCTGTATGTGAGAGCAGTCTCATAATATGTGGTAGAAGGTACCCTCCTTCCGCTGACAGCACAAGCAGTTAGGGTCTGTGATTCTGCCCCAACGGTAGAGTGCCACCCTTGGGTAATATATTCTGTGCAGTATTTTCAGGTGTATGAGACGGCGTCTGGATGAAATGGCCATCTCCCTTGGATAGATCAGTGTTGCAATCCAGTCTTCCGGTAGAATAGCTCCTACATCTCTCTCCCATTTGGATTTCAGACTCACTAATTCAGGTGTGGCGAAGGAGGTAATGGCATTGTACATCACCGAGGTGATCTTGCCACCTATGCGGTTTGGGACTAGATTCCTCTCCATGGGAGTGCATTCCGCCATATCACATATGGCAGCAAGATGACGTTGTATTGTGTGACCCAGTTGAGTGTGACGATATCGCTCGGTTTCAAGGATGTGGAATTTGGCAACCAGGTTTTCAAACGGCAATAGCTTCCCTTCTGTGATTACATCACCAACTTTGTAATACCTGCTGATATCCAGCTTTGCCATTTTGGGAGTTTGTAAACCTCACAGAGATTCTTGTTTTGCCATAGTGGCTGGAGCGGGGTCATTTTTCCCTCCCACCCAATGTGTTTTATGAACCTCTGCCCAGATCATTTTCAGGTGAGATGACATGGTTTGGGGAGTCATGGTGTTGGTCCTCTGATACAGGGATTCCAATGGAGTTATCTTCGCACCCTTTATGGTGTTGGGCCTAATGTTTGGTAGTGTTGTGTCTCCATGTAGCATGTTGTTTATTATTGTCATTTGGCTTGCCCAATAATTTATCTGCAGACGTGGTAAACCAATACCTCCCTCCGATATAGACCGCTTCAGAGTGTGAAGTGCTAATCTTGGATGCCCATTGCTCCACAGGAGCTTTCTAAAGGCTCTATCAATATTTTGGAATTCCCTTGTGGGAATGTGTACTGTGGCGTTCTGAAGAATGTATAAGAATCGTGTCGGGGCCATTATCTTGAAGAGCGCTGCTCTCCCCAATAGGGTCAGTGGCAGGACAACCCAGTGTTTTACGTCCTCAGTGAACTGTTCTACAAAAGGGTTGAGGTTTCTGACTACATATTCGTTCAGGTCTCTTGTAATCTGAACCCCCAGATATCGGCAGTGGCTTTTTTTGACCCAAAAGGGGCAGTCACACGGGACCGCATATTCCGCTCCCTTGATTGGGAACAATATAAATTTGGACTAGTTTATGCTTAGTCTACTGATAGCTTCATATCTTTCCAGCAAGCGTGTTACTATCGGGCAAGAGGTGGTAGGGTCATTTAAGTATATTCTCTCTAGTTTCTGCCTCTGGGGAGTCATATAGAAGTTGTACCCATCCCATGAATTGTACACCAAAGCCCATTCGGCGCATAATTTCCCACAGTGCCTCCCCATATACTGAATCGAAAGCCTTTTCGAAATCAATTGCCATCAATGCTAGGGGGCATGGAGACTGGAACCTATTTCTATTGCTGCATACAACCTATGTATGTTCATGAATGTTGATCGTTTTGGCATGAAGCCGCACTGATCTGGATGTATTAGTGTCGTGATGACTTTCTGCAGTTGATTCGCCAGCAGTTTTGTCAGAAATTTTGTTTTGCTGTTTATTAGGGAGATTGGCCTGTGTGAACTACATTTCTCTGGGGGTTTGTCGGCTTTAGGAATCTCAACAATGGTGGCCTTCCTCAGATCTGCGGGTAGTTGGCCCTGTGCTTTCCAGTGTGCATACACGCTTAGCAGATGCGGTGCTATCTCGCTCACTTCTATCCTTTTCCACATCTCTACCTGGAAGCCGTTCGGTCCTGGAGATTTCCCGAATTGGAGCTGTGACATGGCTAGTATCAGTTCCACTTCTGTAATATTCGTTTCGAGCATAGCTCTTTGCTCAGTAGTTAGGCTCGGGAGGGTGATCTCATCCAGCACAGATGTATCTATAGGAGAAGTGGGGGACCTGTAGAGATCAGCATAGTAAGTTGCAAAACCTTCCGCTATGTCCCAGTCAGTTAGCAAGGGGTTTGCATTGCCAGGTTTAATCATTCTGACTTGACTATGCCCCTGATCTCGGCCTTCTAGCCACGCCAACAATTTACCAGCCTTATCGCTGGTTTCATACATTCTGGCACGCATCGCTCTGTGTGCTTGTTTGGCGGTACCGAGGGCTATATTCAGTAGTGGTTTTTGGGCTAGGACTAGCGACTAGTGTCAGGTGAGATTGTTCTGCCTGATTCCCTTGCACTTCTGCTTCGTTTAGTTTATTCAAGTGTACTTTTTTTGTGTGCTGTGGTCCAGGAGAGGATCTCTTCTCGTAGCACCGGCTTATATGCCTCCCATAGCACTCCCGGGTCGTCAACCGATCCATTATTCAGTTAAAAATATGTTTTTGTGGCCTTTTGGACGTGATCTACGAATTCTAGAAAGCCTAAATAATAATTGTTGAAGCAACAGGAAGGAGGGGGGAGTGGCCTTGTCGTTGCCAATTCCATCAATAAGGGAGAGTGATCTGAGATCCCCCGTGGAAGTAGGGTCCCGCTAGTCGCTCTGTGTATGTCTGTCATTGGGAGGAAAAAGTAGTCTAACCTTGAGAGAGAAGCATGGACTCCTGAGTGGTATGAGTATTCTTAGTCTTCGGGGTGGAGATCTCTCCACAGATCACGCAATCCCAATGCCACGGTAAAGGTGGCCAGCTTCGTGTGAGTATTAGGGTTTCTCCCTCTTAGGGGCGTGCAGTCTGTTGCCACGTTCATGACCTCATTAAAGTCACCCCCTAGGACCAATATGTCTGAGGTGTCCCAAACAATTAGAGGGGTAATGTCATCTATGAATGTAGATATCAATGCAGGTGGTGAATAAACGGCTAGTATTGTTACAGATTGGTTCCACAATGTACCAGCTACATACACAAATCTGCCCCCTGTGTCTTGTACCACTTTGGAGAGTGTGCAGGGGAGCTTCTTGTGAAGCTGAATTAGCAGCCCTAGTGCACCCATGGTGAAATCAGCGTGTACTGCAACGCGGTAGTTGGTGCGCTTAAATAAATTACAGGTTGTGTCCATTAGGTGAGTTTCAGTGAGTAACACTAGATCTGGCGAGTGTCTGTTTTGAAATTGAGTTACCAGCCTGCGCTGGATTCCGCTACCCAACCCATTAACGTTCCATGTCAGGAACTGTAAGGTCCGGCTATCCCTATTAGGTGATGCCATTAACGGTAGACTGGGTGCAACTGGATTGCATGTGTAGATTTATGGGAAGATGCCCCTGCTGCAGTCTCTGGATGTTATGTCTTCATGAAGGAGTGAGTATGTAGCGTACCTCAGACCCTTAAAATAAGAACAAACTAAAGAAAACCCATTCCCCCACCCTATACTCCACCCAACTTGAAGCATCTGTCACCCGAACATCTGAAAAAAATGCTGACGCCAACAGAGCAGCCGACAAACAACAAACACAAATGTAAACTAGTTACCCCGACAGCCCCGTCAGACCCTAGCTAGGGGGTCTGAAGTGACGATCTCTCCGGGGGGAGGGGCGACATCATACTTGGTGGCCACTCAAAGGTGAAGTATCCTTTGTCAAGCAGGTCGTAGATTGCTGAGGTGTTATTCCATGTCTAATCCTTTCCTGCCCACACTAGCAGTAACAGGATGATACCAAGGGTTTCGACGCCTTTCATTCCGCCATATAACCTTGATGGGCCAGGTCCGGTGTTTGTGGCGGTGGTGATCTTCGTTCCGGTCGGGCGCATGGATTCCTGTTTCTGTTTTTTCGCCCTGTGGACCCCCTCGATGTGTTGTTCAGACCATCACCATGCCTCTTTGGGATCCGTGAAATGGCCTGTTGTGCCCTTGTGGTATATTTTAAGCTGGGCCGGGAACAGCAGCCCATATTTTACATTCAGCGCTTGCAATTGTTTCTTGAGTTGATCGAAAGACTGTCTTGCATTTTGCACCTCCCTCATATAGTCTGGAAAAAAGGCCATCTTAGAGCCATTGTAGGTCAGTGTGCCCTTGGCATGTGCCCTTTGGAGTAGCGCATTCCGATCCCTGTAATTCAGTAGCTTTGCAATTACAGTGCGTGGTGGGGCACCAGGTACCGGCTTACCAGTTGGCATGCGATGGGCTCTTACTATCGAGAAAAATTTGAGAAGGAGTCTGCTTCAAACATGTCTGTGAGCCATTGCTCCAGGAAAAGTTGCATGCTTGGGCCCTCTGCTTTCTCTGGTAGGCCTATAATCTGAATGTTGTTGCGTCTCAATCTCCCTTCACATTCATCCAACCTCTCCTCCATGGTTTTCAGCCTTGACTTAACACTGGCTAACTGTTGCCGTTAGTCTCGTATTCCATCTTCTGCATTGTTCCGCCTCTCCAGTGCACAAAGTCAGCTTCTGCAAATCATGGCGGAGGAGTGATACGTCCATGTTGATGTCATCCATTTTCTGCTCCATTTACGCATGCGAGGCAGCGATTGCCTCCATGAAGTTTTTCAGGGAAGATGTGCCTCCGTTACCATCCATTGCCTCAGGTGGATCATTATTTTCTTGGATTTGCATTGTTGACGTTGTGTATTGGTCAATCTTATTTTGTGTTCAATGTTTCCTCGTTTTGTCTTTGCCCATGGTAAGCATAGCTTTCATCTATGTATGATTTCTGTTTGTATGTTGTCGGCATTGACAGCCTGCAATGTGCCCCTTCACATGTATCTATTGAGGTATGTGTATACTTCCCAGGTATGCTGGTCTTCCCTTTGCCTGGGAGTGCCCTCTGCTTGTGTCCTGTGTAGGGGATTGCTTCGCTCTTGTCAGTTCAGCTGTTGAGCTCGCTCGTCACTTGGATGTACTAAGAGGCAGTCCTATTCTCTTTATTGAGACTCTGTTTCAGCCATAGCTCGTGTCGGTAGGCCTCATCCGTGGCCAGTCGTCAGTATGACATCTGTTGTGGCCCACTACTGTCTGGTAATCCTTCAATTGCCTCCTTGCGTGCACCCCTGCCTGTTGTATTCGTGGCACCCGGCTTGCCCAGATTTCTGGATCCGTGTGCTTGTGTGTGGGGTTTCACCTTTTTGGGCCAACTCTACCACTTCGCTGGTTCAATTCTCAGGGAAGGGGCATGGGTATAAGCAACCTGTCCTTGCTTACTGCACTACCGCACAAGTCATGGCCGCGGGCTGCATTCCATGTGATGAGTTCTAATATTGATATTTATGCTGCCCCCTTCCCTCTCATGACAACGCTGTTATTACAGTCCATCCCAGTGCGGCTAAGTGGCACAGCCCACTGCAGTGCGTCCCTGCACGGCGTGAAGTGCAAAATTTAATAGGATATATGGAGGCCGTTACCCCATTCAGGGAGTTTATTTGTGCACAAAGTCTAGTCCAGACATTCACAAGATGGCAATGATGTTACTCAGTCTCACCCCGTTCTATTATATGGGGGTTTGTCACTATTAGTAGGGATCTCCGCTGACTATTTGTAATAGCTGCATTGCATTAAAAGGTAGCACAGCCTACCATAATCCAGCCGTGCTGATTCTGTTGCTGCATGCATATGTCTCCTCCTCAGCTGCCAGCTGTTGCAGCCGTATTCCTTGCAGCCACAGAACCTCTGCGTGCGATCGCTCCGGTCTTACCTCCTGGCTTGTCGGGCAGGCTACACCGGTCAGGAAAGTCAGCTCTCTGCGGCCGGTCTCGAGTACTCTTCAAAAGCTCTTACTCCCGATGTTCCATCCACCAATTCAGTCAGAATCTGCTGTTCGCGCGGGGCATCGGTCCCGACAGGCGTTGTCGGGATTTGCCGCTCCTGCCAAACCGTCTCCCCAGACAGGGGCGCACACTTCGTTGTTGGTCCCGCCGCCCCTCCGGCCTGTGTCAGCTGGCGGATCCTTCTGCGTTGTGCCAGATGCACTCACCATCACCAGGGAGTCTCTTTAGCGGGTTGCCACCTCTCGTCGCTGTTGTGGGCTCCGCTCTGCAGGGCTCCTTACAGGACGTGAGTAATCCGTTGTGTTCTTTGTGCGGGGGTCCCGGTTCCTCGTCTCTCTTCCCGGGCTCACCTCTCCCCTTTCATTTGGTTGCAGGCTTCTGCTGTGGTGACAGCTCTCAGTCACCTACCGAGCACTGGGAATATTGTGATTCCAATGGGGAATGCTTCTATATGACCGGGAGTGTGGACAAAAATGTTAGATATACAGGCTGCTTGAGCGGATGACTAAGAGATGGATATCCAAAGAGCCTTAGCTCGGAGAGAGCAGATGGAAGAGTATGGTCAAGAACTTGACCAAAGGGGGAGCGTTAAGAGGCAGATGAATACATTATCCATAGCTTCTGCCCCTCCCCCAGCTTAATTCTACGCAGGTGAGAAACGTTACTTACTGAGACAACCGCACCACCCTTATCCCAGGCAGGTACAGCAGGAGATGCACATTATCTAAGCTGACGATGACATGAGTAACCAAACTGACACTATGACAATGCACATGCAGCATTAGACATGAAGCAAATGTGCACTCAACATGATGAACGTGTACACTAGGTACCATATGCAATTATACATGAAGAAAATGAACACAGCATCCATAATAAATGAAGAATACTAATATAAGCAATGCAAAAGCTGAATGCAACATGAATGACACATGAATATAGCTCATTAACATAGAAGTGCAACAGTTATGGGTAGCCATCTTTTCCAAAATGGAGGCCACAACATGCTTCTAATTAAATGAAAGGCCTCAAGGCATCACAAGAACTCAAAATGCTGAAATCACAAAAATGCAGATCTGTGCACAGCTCAGGAAGGAGCTGGCAACCACAGCCAAGTTTACTGAGAATTAAGGGAGGATCAGAACATTACAGTGAAAGCACGATGTAGCAATTCCCAGGACACTAGAAGGATACTCCCAGATTAATTAAAGTTGCATAAGAGTACAACCAGCCCTTCTCAGCAAGGTGCAGGACACCTATAAACCAAAAGACTCCATCAAAAATAACTAAAGAATGTGCCCAGTGGCAGGAGAAAACATAACACTTGCATCAATACTAGCTAAATTCCTAATAAATGAAGGGTGAAATCATTGCAAACCCTCTCTCATCACATGTCACCCATAATTGAAGAACACTGTCTAATAATTTCCAAAGAAAACAGATAGGACAGCTACCTTACTCCTCACATGTGTCCCCAGACACGAGAGGCCACACAAGGCCAAATACGTAGAGATCACACTGGCTCATGGCCTAGAAATGAGGGATGGTATCTTCTTTAATTGAAAGGAAATCCGTCAGTTGACCTCTCTCCCCCTACTCCTGTCTTGCTCATGTCATGATGACCTGTCAGTTATCCCAAATTGGTTAGCAAGAAGCCAACCAATGCCAATCTCTAATCTTATGCCACCCACAAAACAAGGTGCCAGCCAAGTACATGTAGCAGAGATTAGGTCTTTTCACATTTCTCAATTTAGAGGTGGTCGCAGGAGGATCCATCAGACAAACATTACCCATACTCATTACCCATTACCATGTATACATGTAACCCCAATAGAATGTACATGTAATAACCACCATTAACCAATCCCAGTTGCCTGTGGGTTTTGGTAACAAAGATTACAGTATGTTGTCAGTTATAACAAATGTTGAATATCAGAACCATTGTTTTTTATGTAGCCAGTTAGTGCTCCAATAAATCAATGCGTGTATGCTGTCCTGGCTTTATTTTGATGATAATAATGCTGGGTTTTGCCATACACTTTTGTCTTTTTCCGTTAGCCCTTCTGGTTTGCACTGGCTCCAGAATCTCTCAGTAATTTGGGACTTTCCAGGCAATCTTAAAAGATTAGTTAACTGCAACTGCTGATTTGCCACCTCAGGATATACTGGGACATCTGGGTCCCTGGGATACGCCACTTCACTGTCGGTCGGTCTGCTGCATCATTGACAAGTGAAATAGGGTCTCTATTCTGGGTGTGGGTGGCGCATTTAAACACTGCTACTAAGGAGGGGCGGGATAATGAATACATAATTTTTTCCAATAAGGCCACATGCTATACAGGTATGCCGTCGGACCTACAAAACCCCCTTTTTTCCACTTGGACAACCCTGAATGTACAGTGGTGGTGAAGTACACCAAATAAAAGGAAATGGTCATCAAGCATCCCTTAGATGTCTCCCATGTTTCATTTAAGGCAGTTAGGTTTGCTTCCTGAGCAGAATAATGTGTTGATAATCTCTTCTGAACAGCAACCTCATATTCCCCGTCTACAAGGCACATTACTGCCACACCTATGTCTCCTGATATTTTGTTGATGAGCCATTAATGAACAGGACCTCTACCTCCTCCAGTGCTTCCTCCAATGCCCGTACAAAATCATCTTTGGGATCTTCATAAGTGACACAATCATGCACCTCCTCTCCTTCCTCAACATGTATGGCAATGAACGCAGCAGTGTTCACTGTGCAGCATCTTACAATGTGAATGGATGGGCTGGAAAAATTACTTCATACACTGAGGCCATCTGTGTGGTTAAGGTGGATTTTGACCATTCTAGTATTGTTAACACATTGGCCCTCATTACGACCCTTGCGGAAATCAACCGACCGGACCGCCATAGCGTAAATAGCGTTTCCGCCATTGCACGATGGAGCAAAGTGCGGCTCATTCCGACCCATCGGGCACGAGCACCACGCCATGGCGGAAGTGCAAAGTCTGCGATGGCGGAAATGACCCCAAAACGGCCCACACCGCCGCCGTACGGCGCCCTAGGTGCAATACCGCCACCCATCTCAGCGGACACCGCAGTGAGCGCCAACCGGAAAGTACGGTGACCGTAAATATACGGAAACGGAAGTAAAAGCATGGTCCCGGAACGGGAAACATCCCGCCGTACACCTATAAAACCACAAATTCCACACAACCATTAAAAATACTACCCTGAGACACATCCCAACCCGTCATCCACCCTAGTGAAACCAAGAAAAATGGGAAAAGTAGCGAAGAAAGCGTGCGACCGCAAGCGGCAGGTCCACTTCTCCCGTGAGGAACTCACCGTGCTCACGGAGACCCTCCAGGAGAATGCTGCCGCCGTCTTCTCCACGCAAATGACCAAGACGGCACTTGCGAACAAGAAGGCCATATGGGCCCTGGTGGCACAGCGGGTAAGTGCGGTGGGGACCGCACCCCGCAACCCACAGCAATGCAGAAAGCGATGGGACGACCTGCGGATACGCGTCCGTAGCATACTTTCTGCCAACCGCAACATTGCCACAGCTACCGGGGGAGGATCGGAATCACCCATCAAGTTGACCCCCTGGGAAGAAATATGTGCCTCCACCATTGGAATGGAGAGCATAGAGGGAGTCGGAGGGATGGAGAAAGGAGTGCAGACATCCGAAGATTCAGGTAGGTGTCCCAAATAAAACAATGCCAAAACCACAACGTCCAATCATGTGAAGTACCACGTGCCCACATAGTGCAACAGGAACACATGTCCAGGAGAACGTCCACATACATAGGCCTGATAGCACACTTTAAAACTCACATCAAATACATAAATAATTAAAAATCCTAAAAACACCCTCTACACGTGCAGCAGGCACACCCTAACTGCAGGCTGCCAAACAACTGCACCCACACTCCACACACAAATGAAACCACCTCCAAGGCCCCGACCCAAATCACCCTCAGGTACCACCCCAATGCATGTGATACATTGCCATTCCAATTCCCACAGACCCATTAATAACGCTCACCCTCCTTTACTCCACCACAGGCTCCGATCCAAACGACGAGCTCCAGGACACCCCTACCAGCACACCTGCAAAGAGGGCCAAGACCAACGGCCAAAGACCCTCCACCTCAGCTGCACGGATCAAGACACGGCAGCAGCACAAATCAAGTGGCAGCACACAGGAGGGGACTTCAACAGGCACCCCAGCAGCCAGCATGCCCACAACACCACCACCACAGGTCCCCCCAATGGATGCCACAGTAGGCACTGCTTCTGGTGGCAGCAGCACCATAGGTGATACTGCATTAATGGCAGCATGCTCCGACACAGAAAACGGGGATGTCGAAGTTAGATCCATCCATGACCTGTCTCAATCCCCCTGTCTGTTCCATCCCGTACACCATGAGGATACCACGCAGGGGCACCCACAAGACGACGACTGGCCATCCCCCACAAGCCCTGTGGCAAGGCAACATGAGGTGACCAGCCCCTCTGTGACACCACCGCAAATGGCCATGGCCCAGCAGAGGCAACAGTCCCTCGACCAGGTAATCGTGCAACAGCAGCAACTGGCCACGCTCCTCAAGGACCATGCCGATGAATGTGGGGGCACTAAGGCAGACATAGAAACATCAACTGAGACACTTAGGGCAGAAATGGAGAGAAGTACAGAGACACTAAGGGCACAAATGGAGAGTAGCACCGAGAGCCTGAGAGTACAAATGGAGAGAAGCACCGAGAGCCTGAGAGTACAAATGGAGAGAAGCACCGAGAGCCTGAGGGGGGAACTGCATGCGACGTCCAAAGACGTATGTTATTGTTATTGTTATTGTTATTTTGCACTTATATAGCGCCTTATATACCATTGGTATGGTCTGAAGGCGCTGGTAGGTTGAACGCCCTTGGGAACCGAAGTTCAGATCAGTAGAGAGAGTAGGGAGAGTCAAAAGGTGCGTGTGAGCACCGGATATGTGTGCAGCTTGAGCGGTACACGTGTAATAGCTGCTTCTTATCGGTAGGTGTGGTGGTTGAGAGATCAGGAGAATGTGTTCGTTCTGGCAGGATTTATCCGGAACGGATGTGGCTGCGTTAGGCCTGAGGAAAACGCCTGGCTGGGGGTGTGGGACCAGCAGTGTTTACATAGAATGATGTGGAGTAAGCGGTGGATGTTCGTATGAGAACAGTTATACCGAATGGTGTCATAGTATCTCTGTGTTCTAGTTGAGTGGTGATGTAAGGAGAGAGTAAGCGTGGGGTGTGGTGTGATGGGTCATATGCTCTTTCAGTGTGCACATTTCTAAATGCAACTTTCCCAGAGAGGGAACTGGGCGAACTTCTAAGTACAATTTTCCATACAGAGTCTATTGGGAACACTTCTAAATTCATTTCATCAGCACTTCTAAATGCAGCTTTCACAGAAGACATTGGACTCGTATCTAAATTCAATTTTCTACAGAGAGGCTACTGGGCGCACTATAAAATCAATTTTTCAGCGAGGCTATTGGGAATACTTCTAAATTCATTACACTCAACCGTTTTCTACATTCATGTGTTCTCCATATTCATTCAGCCGCATTCTACATTCATGTGTTCTCCACATTTGTCTGTCCACCACATTTATTGGCTCTTCATATTCGTTCGCTTTGTACGCTCACCGCCCTCCACAGTCATCCGCCCTCCGCAGTCATCCGCCCTCCGCAGTCATCCGCCCTCCGCAGTCATCCGCCCTCCACATTCATCCGCCCTCTACAGTCTACAAATGTGCCGAACTTGCCGCAGTGCGCCGTGTGCTCACTGAGCTCTCACAAACCCTTAGGGACATGCATGGACGTGAGCAGGCAGAGACATCATCCGTTGCAAGTTCCGTCCAGGGCAGCCCCCAACATAGATCTGGGAGGAACCTGCGCTCCACAGGCAGGGGTGCCCCTGATACCCGCAGAGGGGGCTTGCAATAGCGACTGCCCACTGACAATGAGCATCTTTGGACACTGGTGTTCGGGGGGGAGGTAGGAGGGTGGAGGGGGTGTGTTGGGCTCACTTGGGTGGCGGGTCGATAGGGTGTTTAACATGATATCACATATGCCATAAACAATGCACGATCATGCAATGAGATGTGTGGACATTGATCTTTGTGTACGAGGCCATTATAGGCGTACAGTCCATATATTTTTTTTTTTTAAACGTATTTTATTGATTTTGGTGAGAAAAAAAAACGTGCAATACAACGAGAAATCAAACAGTGGTTCAAACAAGGGAGGGGACGGTGCAAGGGGGACAGGGGAGGGGGAGGGCCAAACAAATCAACAACAGTCTTCATGTTGCAGCGAACTTATAGTGGACGGATGGGTTAGGGCCTGCGACCCAGAGTTTCAGGAAGCAGGAGGGGTCGCATACAAGGGCTGTCCTTCCAGTGCTGGCATTAGGGGATAGCGCCAGTGTGATGCTATGAGATTTCAGGGGAGTTTGTGGTCGGCGCTGAAGCGTATGTCTCTGAGGAGGGCCTTCCATGATTCCAGGGTGCCGCACTCGGTTTCGCCGCTTGACATGATTCCTTCTTGCCAGGCCCTGGTTTCAGCTACTGTCCATCTCTCGAGTTCTTTGAGCCATCGTTCATGCCTGGGGCCCGACGGCGTCTTCCAGGCCATCGCAATTGTTCTCTTAGCCAGGATGCATGAGATGTCCATTAGTCTGACAGTATGCTTGGACTTGCTAGGTCTGGGGTAATTCCCCAGGAGGCACTCTCCGGGGGTCCATTCGTACCTCGTCATTCCGGCGTCCATGCAAGTCTGTTTGGCTTTGGACCATAGTGTCATCGCCTTAGTGCAAGTCCAGAACATGTGGATCATGTCCGCTTTATCATTCCCACACCATGGGCATGCAGGGGAGGATGTCTTATTGAAGGAGGCGACCCTATGTGGGGTCATGTATGTCCTATACAGGACGTTCAGTTGAATCTGGCCGAATCTGGTATTCCTGGACACTTTTTTGGGAAATATTAGCGCTCTCTCCCATTCTTTATCCGTGATCGGGGTCTCAAGGTCCGCTTCCCATTTCGCCCTCAGATCTTCGCCTTTAGGGTTAGGTTTGTCGCATAGTCTGCTGTAGAGCCTGGAGACTGGTCTCCAGCCATCCGAGAGGTCATGCATTTCTTGAAGTAGAGGATCAGGGGAGGGTTCCTCCGGCCAGCTGGTTGATTGTTTCTTGGCAGTCTGTTTAAGGCGGTGGTACCAGAGGAACTGGCCCGGGGGTATTCCTTCGGCGGCCTTTAGAGATTCGAAGTCCCTGAATTCTCCATCCTCGTACATGTCGCCCCATGTGTATATGCCGGCTTCTTCCCATCTCCTTGCTGTGGAGAGGTCTGCATCCGTTCGGCAGGTGTCTGCTAAAATGGGGTTATCTGGAGAGTATGGGTGTTGTACTCGCCTGATGTAGCAGGACCTGGCCCATATCTTCCTTCCCAGGTCAATCACTTGTGAGGTGACCAGGGATTGTCGTGTGGGGTGCCACAGGGTTTCCTTGGGGATCACATTGTTCGAGGATTGCCTCAGTAGTTCCGTCTCAGCCGAAGGTTCGTCCGAGAGCCATTTCGTTATGTGACTCAGCTGGGCAGCCAGATAGTATAACTGGAGATCCGGTAGCTTTATTCCACCCTCTTTGTGTGGCAGGGAGAGAACAGATAGCGACAGCTTGTGCCTGTGGGGGCCCCAAAGGAAGTCCCTGATAATAGCCTCCAGCTTTTTGAAGAAGGGCGGTCGAACGTAGTGGCAAATGTTCACGAAGAAATATAGGAATCGGGGGAGTACGATCATCTTGACTATCGCTGCCCTGCCCACCATGGCCAATGGGAGCTTGGACCAGAATTTTATAGAGCGTCGAAGACTCATGATGGCGACCTCAGTGTTGTGTTCGTGCGTGAGTAGCGGGTTATGGCTTACGTTGATCCCCAGATAACGGAACTTGACCAGTTGCCAACCTATTCCTATCACTGGGAGATTGCTTTCTGGAATGTTGCGTAGGCCTGCCAGGGGGAAGGCGGAGGACTTGCTCCTGCTGAATCGGATCCCCGAGTACTTCGCGTAATTATCTAGTACCTCCAGTGCTGTCGGTGCATTAACTTCGGGAGTGCTTAGGTAAAGGAGGACGTCGTCTGCGTATAGAGATATTATGTGGTGTACAGTGCCCACCTTGATACCAGCGTCGAAAAACTGCTGCCTGAAGTATAGTGCAATCGGCTCCAGGCCCAGTATGTACAGCATGGGCGATAGCGGACACCCCTGTCTCGTTCCCCTTTGTATTTCCCAGGCTGCTGATACCATTCTTCCCGTTTTCACTCTCGCCGTTGGGGAATTATAGAGGACCTCGATCCACCTGATGAAGCCCCCTCCGAATCCAAATCTTCTCAGGACCTCCCTGATCCATTCCCAGTATATGGAGTCGAAGGCCTTGATAGCATCGAGCGACAACACCGCCAGGTCCTTGTCCCTCTCGTGTGTTTCAGCCATTACATGCTGTAGCCTCCTGAGGTTAGCAGTGGTGTGGCGCCCAGGTACAAATCCGTTCTGGTCTTCATGGACGATGGATCCCACCACTCTGGCCAGCTTGCGAGCTAATATGGATGTGAGGATCTTGGCATCGTAGTTTAGCATGGCCAGAGGGCGATAGGACTCACAGTCGGTGGGCGATTTGTGTGGCTTGAGCATAGGGACGATTATGGTTTCTTTCATGGTGTTGGGGAGAATCCCGTTCGTGTATGCCTCCTGGTAGACCTCGTGGAGAACTGGGGTAAGGATGGGCTCATACGTCTTGTAAAACTCAGGTGGGAGGCCGTCGCTGCCAGGGGCTTTGTTGTTAGAGAGGGACCTGATCGCCCCTTGTACGTCCTCAAGAGTGATCTCCATCTCCAGTTCCTCTCTCTGCTCGAGTGAGATGCGGGGAAGTTCTATCTCCTCAAGTGTGTCTATAATGTCTTCAGTAGGAATTTGCGTCTTGTGGGCATACAGTTCGATGTAGAATTTGGCAAAGGCTTCATTGATCCCCAACTGGGTCGTGTGGGATGTCCCATCGGCGTCCTGTATCTCCACTGGGAGGTGTTTGGGGTGTTCCCGCTTGCAGAGCCAGGCCAGTAATCTCCCTGGTTTGTCCGATTCTTTGTGGGATCGGGTGGTATGCGTGGTAAAATCGAATTTCTCCAGTCTTTCCCATGCTTGTTGGCATACTGCGCGGGCTTCCTTCAATTTATTCTCGGCCTCTGTGGAGTTGTCGTGAGCAGACTCTAGTCGTGAGATCTCAGCCTCCTGTGCTTCGAGCGTTCTCTGCAACTGCCTGCGAGTACCGCCGGCTCTCGATATAATTTCCCCTCTGGTCACCACCTTCATAGCTTCCCATAATGTGCCCCAGGAGGATACCGACCCCATGTTGATTTCCAGGTAATCTTCCAATTTTTCGGCAAGGTCTTCCCTGAACTCGGGATCTTCAAGTGCTGCAGTCGGCATCCTCCACATGGGGATCGGGGGTCTGGGGCCCCTCAATTGCCATAGCATGGTCAGTGGGGAGTGATCGGAGATCGTTCGCCCCAGGTACTCTGTAGATGCAGCACATGGGGCGAGCTCCTTGTTGATAAACAGGTAGTCAATTCTTGTATGGACTCCGTGTGGGGCTGAGTAGTGGGAGTAAATCCTGTCGGCCGGATGATGTTCCCTCCAGATGTCGACTAGATTGAGCTGCTCCAGAGTTTCCCTCAGGGCACGGGATGCAAGGTTGCTCGGTGTGGGGGGGGCAGCGATCTGTCCGCGCTTGCGTCAGCAACACAATTGAAGTCCCCTCCCCATATGAAAGTGCGGTCCCGGTGCCGAATCAGTTTTGTAATCATTGTGGCGAAGTACGCCGGTGTTCCGTGATGTGGGAAGTAGGAGTTGACCAAGCAGACTGGGGTCTGTTCCATTGTGCCCCAAATCACTACGTATCTCCCTTCCTTATCTTGTTCACTCCCCTCCATCTGGAAGGGCACATCCGGGCTTATCCATATTAGCACCCCTCTAGCGTATTTGGAGTAGGGGGACCCTCTCACAGTCCCAGCCCATCGGTCTGCAATCTTGGACATGGCCTCCGTCGTGAGGTGAGTCTCTTGAAGGAGTGCAATCGAGACTTTCTTCCTTCTGAGATAGGATTGTATACGATTGCGTCTGAGGTATGAGCCCATACCCCTCACATTCCATGTCATCACAGTGAACTGTGCCGCCATCGGGTCTGAGTTTCGGATTTGATGCGGGACTCGGTCTCCGGAGTCCGGCTCTGTTTTAGTCCTCCGAAGGTGGGCTGCGGGGGGAATATCACTGAATTCCGGTCGTCGGGGTCGCGTCCTGGACCCATCTCGGTCTTTGTTGGCGAAAGAAGCATGAAGACTGTATAACTAATAAAACTAATAACAAAACTCAAACTGGTGCGCCCAGCGACTACAACATTGTTGCGGTGCTCAGGCGCTCTCGAGCCGTCGGAGCCCATCCGGGAGTCGGGCGCGAGCTGGGTCAGGCAGGTGCCCAGACCGGGTGAATTCTACGCTGGGGGTGGGGCGAGGGTCTGGCGGCAGAGCCGAGCGAGGCCGTTTCCAAGTGAAAAACTGAAGTTGGATTACCTTCTGTGTTCCAGCGTCATGTACGATAGTTCTAACTGTTACTCGGGGGTCGCTTGTGGGATCAGGGGGAGTTAGGCCTCATTCCATGAGTTGTCCTTGCCATCCGCCAGGTTATTATCCTCTAGCCACATGTTGGCTGCCTCTGGATTATCGAGGAATACCACTCTCTCTTTGTAGACGACCCTGAGGCGTGACGGATATAACAATCTATAATTTAGGTTCAGTTGTCGGAGCCTAGCTTTTATCGGGACAAATGAATTCCGCTCTCTCTGAACCTTCTGCGTGTAGTCCGGATAGATGGAGATTTTGGAGTCCCCTCTTTCGATGGGGCCCCCCTCCCTGGATCGCCGTAAGATAGTTTCTCTGTCCTGAAAGTTCAGTATCTTAGCGATTATAGGTCTGGGGTGCGATCCAGGGGGAGGGCGCCTCTGGAGGGATCTGTGGGCCCTCTCGACCGAGAATCCCTGGGTCAGTTTGCCGGCCCCTATTTCTTGCAGCAGAAGGGTTTCGACGAAGGATGTGGTATTTGCCCCCTCGTTCCCCTCTGGGACGCCCAGGATCCTGATGTTGCTCCGTCCTCCGCCCTTTCCTCCAGGAAGGCAACTTTCCTCTTCAGGAGGGCAACTTCTGACTTCATGGCTGTAGTGGCCGTGAATGTTTCCTCCGTCGACTGTTCGACGGTCGTGACCCTCTCCGCCAAGTTGCGAGCGTCTTGGCGGATCAGTTGGATATCAATTTTGAATTCGTCGATCTTAGAGTCTATATGCGTTTTTAGGGAGGCTATGGCATCAAGTATCTGAGAGTGGTTATCGGCGGCCACCCCTTCGCCCGTCCGGGCGACTTCAGAGGAGCCGGCCCCGGCTTGAGTGAGGGTCTTCACCTTGGTGGAAACAAAGGAATCCATGGTGGCGGCTCTGGTCTTATTCTTGGCGGCCATCTTGAGGTGATGATTGCGGATGTCCTAGGCCTCAAAGGATAGATCGCTTGCGGGGTTGCTAGTGAGGCCCTCTTCTTAGCCGTGAGCTGTGTTTTGCCCCTGTGTCTGGTTGTGCGACCCACAGAGTCGGGTATCAGAAGAGTAAGGGTAGGCGGGAGGCCCCCCTCGCGGGTGAAGCGGGATCCCGCGCACCCTATCTTGTGGGGCTGGATCGGTAGAGTGGCCCGAGCCAGGCCAGTCCTCTGTCGGACGGGCGGCACCCGGGGAAGTCGTTTTCCTTTCTCGTGCTTCCGCTTCTCCCCACCCGACCTGGAAGTCCGTTGGGGGAGGGATACCCCTCGTAGGCTCCGCTATGCGATGCGAGGCGCCATCTTGGATCCGATCAGAGCGGCAGGGGGGGAGAGCCGTTTTAGGGCCGCAGCTGCGTCTGGGGAGTCCAATTCGGCCCAATGGATATTCAGATGCAGAACCGCTTCCCCCAACCGCACATTCCTCTGCGAGGGCTGGGGCCCGCACATGAGCCGGAGAAAAAGGATCAGGAAACGGCGTCTCGGCCGGAGCTCGGCAGATCAGCTACCGCTCGCCATCGGCGCCAAGCCACCGTACAGTCCATATTGTGCATGTTCCAGACACACACAGTGCCACGAGTCCCGTGTCCATGTATCAGCCACCAGGCGTGAGTGCTAGAAGCATGCATCTATGAGATGCTGACGAATGTCACGGCCCTCCTGTGCCTCGCAGACTCCTTGAGGTGCTGCCACATCCCCACCCTCATCATGACCATCATCAGGTGCTTGCAGTTCTGCGTCAGGGGGCATGGGCACATTTCTACGTACACACATGTTGTGTAGCATGACACATGCCATGACCATCTTTGCAACCTTCACATGGCGGTACAGGAGTGCCCCGCCAGACCTGCTGAGGCAGCGGAAACGAGTCTTCAGTAGGCCGAATGCCTGTTCTATGACTACACGGGTACGTGAGTGGGCATGGTTGTAGTCCTCCTCATGCTGGTCCCGTGGGTTCCGGACTGGTGTGAGGAGCCATCTCTTCAGTGGATACCCGGCATCACCTGTATGTGGACAAGTAAGGAATTTTGAGGAATGCCATTGCTACGTACGCACCCCCCCCCTTCCTGCCAGGTCATTGCCGCATCACATACCCCACATCATCATGCATGAAATGAGACTCACCGAGTAGCCAGGATCTGTTCCCTGCGTGTCGCTCCATGTAGCGTGGTATAGTAGAGTTCCTCAAGACCATAGAATCATGGGTTGATCCAGGAAATCGGGCACAACAATGTGTAATGATCCTGTTGGAGTCACACACCATTTGTACATTCAGAGAATGAAATTGTTTTCCGTTGCGGTACTGGGCCTCCATGGCATGTGGGACGACCAATTCCACATGGGTGCAGTCGATGGCACCAATGCAACCCGGTATGCCGGCAAGTGCATGGAATCCCACTTTTGTGTTGATAATTTCCTGCTCCGAGCGTGGTAGAGAGATGTAGTCGTCTGCGTGCTTCAGGAGGGCATCGAGCACTTGCAATAGTGTCCGTGAGAACAGTGGCTGTGATATGACATGCAACTGTCCGACTGTGTGCTGGTAGGTGCCTGTAGCCAGGAAGTGGAGTACAGACACCACCTTCAGTAGGGGTGGGATGGCGGTTGGGCTATCTATCATGCTGACAAGGTCAGCCTGTGTCATGTCCACAATGGCGGTTATGGTGTCCCGGTCCAAACGGTAGAGGGTGTGGATCTGCTCATCAGTGAGGTTGAACGGATGTGCTCGGAGGCGTGGGATTGCGGGCTGCCTGCGTGGTGGTAGTGGCTGTGCTGGCGGCCCTTGCTGGCCCTGCCTTGCCCTCCTCCTCCTCCTGCGTCTCCGCCGTGCGGCCGGTTGTAGTTGGTGTTCGTCTTCTTCTTGAAGTTGGAGTACTTGCAGTGCTATCAGGTCCCCCAGGGCCAACATAGCTAGTCCTGCCGGTAGCATTTCGGAGTGGGTGTGGTTGTGGGAGGAGACTGGGTGTGCAATTTATGTGTTTTCAGGCTGTATGGCCTCCACCTGTGGTGATTCATTCCACCTGTGCAAGCTGCACTCCCCTTTGGGCGAGCACGTCCCGCACACAACGCTGCAATTCGACGAATGGCATCTTGCTATTGCAATCATGTATTTGTACCCGATGGCAGTGTAACATTGGTTGATATGTTCATTCGGCTATGGTCCCATTGTTTCACATACTATCTTTGCAGTCGCGAACAGACTTGTGAAGGGTCAGTGGAACGTAGTACTCGAGTAACGGTGGACCCTCATGCAACACTGTACCGAGCTTCACCGACGGGCGGGGAGTCCCATTTGTGAGTGAAGGCAGTTGCCATTTTCACACACAGCCGCACTAGATGGATTAATTTGTGATTTCAAGCGGCCACAGATGCCTTTTCGACGTGATGTTGCAAATGAGGAATTCGAAGGGCGGCGCTTTCGGTTTTCAGCTAGCGGCGAGGAGATGCCCACAGGTCTGACTGCAAATATAACGTTCTATTGTTCAATGTCCTTGGGACAGGGGCCATGGCGAGGATGCAATGATTGATATGAATAGTTTGGGATGCGCAATAGCGACGTGGGCGATGAGGCCGGACGATCCCAAATACATGTTACTTCACAACACTGGAATTACGGGCTGGGGCACAGTGGATTTTGCAGGCTGCATAACGCACAGACTCAATGGAAATTTCACATGTTATGTGAGTATGGAAACAGGCGTTTTCATTACGGGATGAGGGAATGATGTATGGATGCATGGACAGATGATTTGATACAGAGTTTGCCATGTACAGGTCTTCTTGGAATCTATCCGCCTCCCCTGCGCTATGTGATGCAGGGCTGCCATAGTGGGACCATCGTCTATCTGGCCTTGTTGAGCCCTCCCTGTCTCGACGCGCCTTCAGACACTTGTGTCTATGCACGTTACCAATCCCATCAGATGGATTCTGTTTTAACAGACGCATGCACAGGTACACTCGTTTGTGATAGTGTTTTCACCTCGATATAGATAGTTATGATTCGCAAGTGGTTTTTGGGTGGTGATGATCCTTTGGAGTGGGCTAGCATGCATATGGCTGTGGATTTGGTGTGATCATTGAAGTGAGTAATTCAAATGTAGTTCTGATGGCCATACTATTCTTTTTCATTTCATTTGGTTGACAGGTATCTCCTCCCCTTTTGCCACTGCCGTCTGTATGCCACTCCTGCAGATGGATTTTACTCCCGACACCTGCTGCTTCGTGTTAATCAGTGGAGCAGCATTACGATCTTATGGGACGATCGCCAATGGGCCACATGCCCTTACGCAGTACTAGTGGCTAGGAGCAACATTTCGGCCTTTCAGCTGGACTAGTGCCTCCCTATTGGGACGGCCCTGCGGTTCTAGGCGCTTCCATGTTGCCTTTTCGTACGGGAATGTAGCCCCTGTGTACCATGAAGGAACAGGGCGTCACACAAGAAGTAGCTGGTCATTTATTGCGGATGCAGCCCACAATAATGAAATATATTTTGGAGTTCATGGCCTAATGGCTGTATGGGCTTGGAGAATTTGTTGTGCATTAAATTTCTATTCTGATATGAACCGTGTAGCGTTCTTCTTTGCAAGTGATGTGGCATATTCCTATTTGGGGAGCAATGTATTGTGAGGAGATCTGCATTGGGTTCCAGCTTCGGGGTATAGTTGCGTGGTACTGTGCTGGGCGCGTTTGCCTACGAAGCCCAGTGAGGTCAGGGATGAGGGCTGCCATTATGACTGTTTTGATGATGTCATGCTCAGGGGCGGGGGATTAGCTTTTGTGTAACAGATGCCAGTCAGCCAGTTGGATAGGTGGAATGATGTGATTATCGGAATATTGCTGGTCACAGGTGCCTGTGTTTGCGTGCGTTTCTTGGTGGGAGACTGAGGTCATGTCCATTTGTATGGCTTCTGTATTCGTGCCATCTGTGCCCTGCAGCTCCCATTGGGCCCTCTTGAGATTCATTTGTTCGTTGGCAGGCATGGATGACTAGTACATTTCACTGGTTGCATTGTGTGACTTCATTGCACCTACGGGGGGTTGTACAATGTGGCCAGGGAGCGGTGTACAAGCACTCAGTAGGGCCGTTTACGGTTGGTTCGCGATGCCGTACTTCTCACCATGGCGGAATGGTACTTTCCGCCGTGCTTGATGGCGTTAGGTGCATGTCCGCTAGGGTCGGAATTCGCGTACCGTTGCGCCATGGTGCTAATTACGGTTTGGCATGGCGCGCGCGCGCGTACTTGGTGCAGTTAGCGTTGGCGTTCACTACGGTGTCGCTAATGGCATCGTACTTTGCGGTGACGGGTCATGATCGCACCGAGCGCTATTCGATGGCGGTATTGCATTTCCGCCATCGTTTTTCGATTTCCGCCAGGGTCGTAATGAGGCCCATTGTGTTAACTGAGCACCCCATAGAGATGGTTCAGCTTTTCTCAGTGGCAGAGACTGCAGCGGCCAACACCTGCTCACATGTAAATGGGTCCTGCATTACTGAATCTAAACTACTGCTGTAATATGCGAAGGGCTTGTGTTCCAGGCATGTTTGATTAGCCAATATGGCAGTCATTACTTGTCCAGTAGAATGTGAGAATAAATAACATTATTTTGTGTAATCAGGGGTTGTTAATACTAGAGCCTTACTCATAGTATTTTTTGATTCTGCAAATCCTGTCACCATTTCACCTGTTCATGTAAGTGACCCATTCCTCTTCTGTGCTTCTTTGAGTCCCTGTAGGATGGGTTTTGTATAACTAGAAAATTCAAAATTCCAATCTCTACAGTAGTTATACAAACCTAGGAATTGTTGCATCTGTTAACTGTAGTGGGCTGCGGTGTATTCTACACTGCAGCAGGTCTTTCTGGAGTTACTGTTTTCCCAGCTGATTATATTATTTGTCCCAAATACACAACCTCTCTCTGACAATATTGCATTATATCTTTGTCTACTTTGTATCCTTTGTCTGCAAGCAATATCAATAGTGTAATAGAATCTGCTCTGCACACCTCTTCTTTGGTGCTACATACTACAAGATCATCTACATACTGAATGATTGTGCTTGGTAGATATATATTGCCCAAATCCATGTATAACACTCTGTTAAAAAATCTTGGGGACTCATAGTACCCCTGTGATAGTCTGGTGTGTTGGAATCTGTACCGGGGTAAAAAAATGCAGTGATATATTGAGAATCAGGATGTAATAGGATAGAAAATAATGCATTTTTCAAATCAATGGGAGTAAAATGTGTGGCCACTTTTTGTCATGATCTCTGCTTCCAAAAGGTCAGGGTTTTCCCAACTCCCTTGGAAGCAGATCCATAACCCAGGTTCCGAGTGCCAACCAGTCCCAATTGGGACCTTTTGGACCCAGTCCTGGCGCCAGTGGCACCAGGCTCATAAATATGCCCAGTCCCAGCGCTGGCTCATAATGCTTGGGTGGACTTACCTGCAGCAGACCATGCTGCTTACTTGCCTGCCAGTTGAGCCTCTGATCCTCTTCTGTTTGGAACTACTTTTCCTGTTGGGTGGGGCAGGAGCCACTCCCTAGATTCAGAACACTGGAACTCTTCTGGAAAGCAGGAACTCTTTTCTTACCTAGGCGTGGCTGTGGAAGGAGACACCTAAGCACTACAGGAGGCTATTTAAACCACACCCGATGGATGAATCTTGCTTTGCGTTATTCTGCATCCTCTGCAGCAGAACGCTCATCGTGTCTTCTGCATCTGATCCTGGGCCTAAGGAAAAAGGCTTACCATCCTGAATCCAGTCTTCAGCAACACCTATAAAGACAAGAAAGAACAGGTTAGCATTACGGTCTTCAGTGACAGCTCTTCACTTACCTGGTCCATCGGCTGTCACCAACGCCTCGCGCTGCATTCCGGCATCTGAAAGACAAAGGCTTACCTACTCTTCGTGCGCTCCGGAGGTCTTCACACTGCATTCCGGCATCTGAAAGACAAAAGCTTACCAACTCTTTGCACGCTCCGGAGGCCTTCGGCGCTGCATCCCGCATCTGAAAGACAAAACAAGGTGCGTTTAAAGACATTGGGGAACTTTAATGCTCACGTGCCATTACTCCTTTCCACATCTAACGCAGTGGGTATTCCGGCACCCTGCAGCCGCTCCGAACTTGTACCTGCAAAATAAAAAGACAGTTAGAGCGCATCGTGAAGCAGGCAACAAGCGCTTACTTACGTGCTTCCAGGCGCTTCTATTCATCACACGGGCTCCATCTTCAACTCACTTCAGCCCGTCATCCGCCATCGCCGGAACCCTGCAAAACAAGAAACATCATTACTAAAGACTTTAAAGACATTAGAATTACTCGAAACTTACCGTTCGTGCAGTAAACGACGGACAGCAGTCCTCTGAAGTCAAGAGGCCTGCTCCCCTTATCCAGTGAAGAAACTGGTTACAGCACCCTGCCCTGAGGCAGATGGAGAGCACGGCGCTCACTTACCTAAGACATCTTACCCTTCGAGTCAGACATACAGTGCACAGAGGTCCAGCCCAAAGAGCCAGCCGTGTGTTACACATCACCTTTGAATACACGGTATACGCCCAGTCAAGACCGGCGCCTCTACGGGAATCAGGTGAGCGTTACAGAATGCAAAGCCTACCACAAAACTCCCGTCCAGGCGCTATGGAAACCTCGGATACCGACCAGCTAGCCCAGTTACTTGGGGAACTAAGGGCAGAAGTGCATGCAGCCCGTCAGGAAACGAACGCTCTAAGAAGGGAACTGATTATTTCCAAGGAGCGAACAGATGATCTCGCTAGACAATTGCTACAGTCACAAGCCGGACAGAACCCGTTACCCGCATCTGGGGGAAATCTTCCTTCTACATCCTCTATGAATCCAGTGCAGATCAACCTACCTGGGAATGTACCTCTGGCTCTGCCCGAACGATTTTCTGGTGACCCAAAGAGGTTTGCAGTATTTATCAATCAGTGCCGGTTGCATTTCTTATGCCGGCCAGCAGCCTTTCCAACTGATCAAGCTAAAGTAGCTTTCGTACCTTAGTGGCAATGCGGCAGACTGGTCGATACCTCTAGTAAATCAAGATGATCCGGTCCTCCATGATTTTCAAGCTTTTCAGCTCAGTATGGAAAAACTGTTCGCAAGACATTCACAGGGGCAGGCCTTGGACAATGAGCTTCTTTCGTTGCGACAAGGTAATCAAGACCTTTTGGCTTATATTGCGTCTTTCAACAGACTGATAGTGGAAACTCAATGGCCTGAGGACAAAAGGATTACGCTGTTTTATAGAGGTCTACGTGGAGAGCTCAAAGATGTGTTAGCCCAAGTAGTGAATCCCCCACAAGATTGTTCGGACTATATAGACTTAGTCGTTCAAATAGATCACAGACTGCAGAACAGGAAGGCCGATCGTTCCAAGTTTGATGCTCGAGTATTTTCCAAACCGCCAACTCCTTCCAAAGGAGTAGACTCCGGGGAACCCATGCAAATAGGGGGTCTGAAAGGTCCTCTAACACAAAAGGAGCGGGAAAGGAGAAAACAGTTGCAATTATGCCTCTATTGCGGAAACTCAGGGCACTTTCTTCGAGACTGTCCGGTGAAACCTGCCAAGAAGGCAGTAGGAGCTGCAGTTACCAAAGTTACAAACTCTGAGCAGGGAAACGACCTCGCCCGACAAGAATAGAGGTCCTCTTGCCGAGCGTGAAAACCAGTTCCGTGGCCTCGCATTTCGTGATACCTATGGTCCTCATTAGCCCTGATAATCCGGATCGATTACATGCAATTGAAGCTTACGTCGACAGCGGTGCCATCGGCAATTATGTGGATCATGAAATGGTTTTGAGGATGAATCTAACTCTTTGTCCCAAGGCTGTAAAGGACATCATTACTACGGTGGATGGTACGGAGATAGCCTCCGGGCCAGTAACGCATACCACTCAAGAGGTGACGCTAGTAAGTCAAGATGGACACCATGAGAAGATCGTGTTCGATTTGATCAAGGCCCCTCAGTTTCAGATTATTCTAGGAATACCTTGGTTAGAGAAACACAATCCTCTGATCGATTGGCGAGCAAGAACGGTCCAGTTTCCAGAATGTGTCTCTACTTATCACCCTCCACCTTTTGTTGCACTGGCAGCAATTTCTTCAGAGACTCCCCAGTTACCTCCCGAATACCTAGAATACCAAGATGTTTTCCGGAAGGATCAGGCTAACTCTCTACCTCCTCATAGGTCTTATGACTGCCAGATAGACCTGATACCTGGATCTACTCCTCCTTGTAGTAGAATTTATGCCCTCACCGAGCCTGAGAACCTTCACCTTCGACAATACCTGGATCAATACCTGGCAAATGGGTTTATTCGTCCTTCCAAGTCCCCTGCTTCTTCAGCTTTGTTCTTCGTTCCAAAAAAGGAAGGAGACCTTAGAACTTGTATAGATTATCGCTCCCTGAACCAGATCACCGTTAAGAATAGATATCCGTTACCTTTGATCCCTGAACTCCTGGACCAAGTCAGAAAAGCATGCATATATACAAAGCTGGATCTTAGAGGAGCTTACCACTTGGTACGAGTAAAAGAGGGCGATGAATGGAAGACGGCCTTCCGCACCAAGTATGGGTTATTTGAATATCAGGTCATGCCCTTCGGACTTTGCAATGCCCCGGCCGCCTTTCAATATTTTATGAACGATGTCCTCAGAGAGCTCATAGATGTGTGTGTTGTTGTTTACATTGACGACATCCTCGTTTATTCTTCATCGGAATCTGAACATCGGAAACACGTGAAAATGGTCCTCGAAAGATTGCTTCAACACAAACTTTTCGCTAAGTTGGAAAAATGTGTTTTCAACGTGACTGAAGTTGAATTCTTGGGATTCATATTATCACCTGGCGGAGTGCGTATGGATTCAAAGAAGGTCGATGCAGTTCTCAAATGGCCATCACCATCCTCCGTAAAAGGTGTGCAAAGCATGTTAGGCTTCGCTAACTTTTACCGCAGGTTTATCCCCGAATTTTCTCGAATAGTCCAGCCCATCACTGCCGTGTTAAAGAAAAACAAACGTTTTGAATGGTTTACCGAGTCGGAACAAGCTTTCCAGGATTTGAAGACTAAATTTATCTCTGCACCAATCTTAAAACACCCTCGCCCCGAACTCCCCTACATCGTGGAAACTGATGCTTCAAGCCTTGCCATGGGGGCAGTTCTATCACAAAAGGACCCGGTAACCAATCAGTTGCATCCCGTGGCATTTTGGTCCCGCAAATTCTCGCCTCCTGAAATCAATTACACAATTACTGACAAGGAACTTCTGGCTATCAAGTCTGCCTTTAAGGCTTGGCGGCATTATCTGCTGGGGGCCCGACACACCGTTACTGTGATTACGGATCACCGAAACCTGCAATATTTGAAAACCGCAAAAGCCCAATCCTCTAGACAACTCCGTTGGGCATTATTCTTTGCCGAGTTTGACTTCATAATTACCTATCGACCTGGTACAAAGAACGGTCAAGCTGATGCCCTTTCTCGGATGGGAGTGGAAGAACACTTGATCAACCCTAAACCTGTACCAATCATTCCCGAACAAAGAATTCTGGGTGTAATCGCCACAGAATCCATAGAGGAAGTGAAGGATAAAGCCAGGCAACTTGTAACTCCAGCAGACATACAGAATTGGCATCTGCAGGTAAAGGACTTTGCAGTAAAGGACAATTTATTGTATTTCCAAGAACGATTATACCTACCCAGCACAGATTTACAGAAAAAAGTAATCTCTTGTTATCACGATTCTTTAATGGAAGGACATCCCGGTATGGCCAAGACCTCAGAAAAGATCAAGCGCTACTTCTGGTGGCCGTCTTGGAAAAAAGATATCAGAGACTTTATAATGTCCTGTGGAGTATGCGCCCAAAACAAGAGTCAAAAGGAAAGACCAGCAGGCCTCTTACGCCCTATTGACATCCCACCTCGCCCTTGGCATACGCTTTCTATGGACTTCATCACCGATCTACCTCCATGCTCCGGATACAATACGATTCTAGTAATCGTGGACTTATTCTCCAAGATGGCGCATTTCATTCCGCTCAAAGGCTTGCCAACAGCAGCAACTCTGGCCCGAGAATTTCTCGAAAACATCGTCCGACTGCACGGTTTTCCTTCGGTTCTAATTTCGGATCGAGGTAGTCAATTTATTTCTCATTTTTGGCGAAGTTGCTGTCGGTCGGCTCAAATTGATATGAGACTATCGACCAGTCACCACCCTCAGACCGACGGACAAACCGAGAGGACCAATCAAACTCTGGAACAATATTTACGCTGCATGCTGCAACAAACTGAAAAAACTTGGAAAGACATCCTTTGGATAGCCGAATATGCCTACAATAACTCTGTCCATTCGGGAACTGGGAAAACCCCGTTTTTTCTTTTGTACGGCAGTCACCCTCGAACCTCGGAGTTGGATCCCCTCCAAGATCTTGAAACACCAGCAGTAGACTACCTGCATTCTACAATCACCCAAGCCTTTAAGGAAGCTGTTTCTCACCTTCAAAGGGCTAAAGAACAATACAAGAAAGGAGCAGATCAACATCGGAAGGAAGCCCCTCAATATCAAGTAGGGGATCAAGTCTGGTTATCCACCAAATATCTACCTCTAAAAGGGCCACGCACATTCAACCCAAGATACCTTGGTCCCTATTCCATCACTACCATAGTAAACCCAGTAGCGGTCAAGTTGGACTTGCCCCCGCACATGAAGATACATCAGGTCTTCCACGTCTCTCTATTAAAACCCGTGCAACCTCAAACCCGACTAACTAAATCTCCAAAACCTATCCTAGTTGATGGAGAACTCGAGTTTGAAGTCAAAAGCATTCTGGACTCCAAGATCTCCAAATCTAAACTATTTTACCTAATTGACTGGAAAGGCTACGGCCCCCAAGAGAGATCCTGGGAACCTGCTGAATATGTCCACGCTCCTCGCCTAATCAAAAGATTTCACCGAACATTTCCTGACAAGCCAAAACCCCCGGAGAAGCCCGGTTTGGGAGGGGCCTTAAGGGGGGGTACTGTCATGATCTCTGCTTCCAAAAGGTCAGGGTTTTCCCAACTCCCTTGGAAGCAGATCCATAACCCAGGTTCCGAGTGCCAACCAGTCCCAATTGGGACCTTTTGGACCCAGTCCTGGCGCCAGTGGCACCAGGCTCATAAATATGCCCAGTCCCAGCGCTGGAAGCACCAGGCTCATAATGCTTGGGTGGACTTACCTGCAGCAGACCATGCTGCTTACTTGCCTGCCAGTTGAGCCTCTGATCCTCTTCTGTTTGGAACTACTTTTCCTTTTGGGTGGGGCAGGAGCCACTCCCTAGATTCAGAACACTGGAACTCTTCTGGAAAGCAGGAACTCTTTTCTTACCTAGGCGTGGCTGTGGAAGGAGACACCTAAGCACTACAGGAGGCTATTTAAACCACACCCGATGGATGAATCTTGCTTTGCGTTATTCTGCATCCTCTGCAGCAGAACGCTCATCGTGTCTTCTGCATCTGATCCTGGGCCTAAGGAAAAAGGCTTACCATCCTGAATCCAGTCTTCAGCAACACCTATAAAGACAAGAAAGAACAGGTTAGCATTACGGTCTTCAGTGACAGCTCTTCACTTACCTGGTCCATCGGCTGTCACCAACGCCTCGCGCTGCATTCCGGCATCTGAAAGACAAAGGCTTACCTACTCTTCGTGCGCTCCGGAGGTCTTCACACTGCATTCCGGCATCTGAAAGACAAAAGCTTACCAACTCTTTGCACGCTCCGGAGGCCTTCGGCGCTGCATCCCGCACCTGAAAGACAAAACAAGGTGCGTTTAAAGACATTGGGGAACTTTAATGCTCACGTGCCATTACTCCTTTCCACATCTAACCCAGTGGGTATTCCGGCACCCTGCAGCCGCTCCGAACTTGTACCTGCAAAATAAAAAGACAGTTAGAGCGCATCGTGAAGCAGGCAACAAGCGCTTACTTACGTGCTTCCAGGCACTTCTATTCATCACACGGGCTCCATCTTCAACTCACTTCAGCCCGTCATCCGCCATCGCCGGAACCCTGCAAAACAAGAAACATCATTACTAAAGACTTTAAAGACATTAGAATTACTCGAAACTTACCGTTCGTGCAGTAAACGACGGACAGCAGTCCTCTGAAGTCAAGAGGCCTGCTCCCCTTATCCAGTGAAGAAACTGGTTACAGCACCCTGCCCCGAGGCAGATGGAGAGCACGGCGTTCACTTACCTAAGACATCTTACCCTTCGAGTCAGACATACAGTGCACAGAGGTCCAGCCCAAAGAGCCAGCCGTGTGTTACACATCACCTTTGAAGACACGGTATACGCCCAGTCAAGACCGGCGCCTCTACGGGAATCAGGTGAGCGTTACACTTTTGGCATGTTGCAAACAATTGTGGCAGGATTCGGTAAAAGTGGGAACTCTACTTCCACTATGCTATTCAATGGGTGTAAATCTTGTATGAACCTCCCACTTGACCCATTTGCTTTTTTCACAGGATATATTGCTGTATTACACAGAGACTCTGAGGGCACTATAATGCCCTGTCAGCATAGTGCAACCAATGTCTCATGTATCCCTTCATCTGTTTTCTCTTGTAAATCGGGACTGTCGGACTCTAGGTAACACTGATCCTTGCTTCAACTTAATACGTACTGCTCCTATGCTCTTGAAGAGCCGTACATCATGAGGGTGGTCTGTCCATAAAGTCCCTGGGACCTGCAATAAGTAATCTTGTAAATGTGCAGGCATGCCTTTAGTAATAAGTACAGGACATGGGACATTCCTATGCTGAATCATTATTTGACAGGGAATGCATGCCTCCAATATAATGTTGCCATCTTTGTCAGCATCGTCAAACTGTGCATCCGCCTCCCACTCAATGGCTGAACAGGGTCAATACACAAAACTGTTCACCGCTCAACGCCCTCTTCATCGGGCCCTATGAGCAGTATTTTGTAATCTGAAATCAGCAACCTATTCAAATCTAATGTGATAATAGTACATGGGACATGGTTTTGGGGCACTGCTGGTATGAAGAAAAAATTCTGACAGCCCTCTCTATGGCTTGTTTAGAATGCCTGGCACCCAACTCAGCATCACTGTTACTCCATACATAAACAAATCCAGCTGTGTGGGTACTCCTCTAGTAGCACCTTCACTGAACAATGTTCTTGTTATCGCCAGGACCCTAGCATAAAAAAATCCTTGGTTAGCTACCTTGATGGGTAAGCATTCTGTGAATGGATCAGAATGTATTGCCTCAGAGAATCACAGCATGTTCATTAATTTACCCGATAAGGGGAAGTGCCCTTTGTTTATACTTTGTCCAGTGCATACTTGAAGCTCAATCCCTACAAAACCAAATTCGTACTCCTCACCAACAACACTGAACACACATACATACATACAGATCTCGCTATCAACAATGAACTTTGAAGGCATAACACCCGAGCACACCTCCTGCGCCAAGTCCCTTGCATTCCACATTGACAAACACCTCTCCTTCAAGACAAACATAGCTAGGAAAACTCAGACAGATTGGTGTCAGCTCTCCCTCCTGTGGAAAGTCATGCTCTTCCTCCATCCAGATAGCTTTAGACCCACCAATAAAGCACTGCTCCTATCCCACCTCAATGGGAGCAAGGCACTCTTCAAAGACCTTCCGTCGACCTCCCTTGTGCTCATGAGAAGTCTCCTACATGCGGCCACACACCTCATCATGAGCCTACGCAGGTATGACCACATCACCCTGGCCCTCATCGATCTTCACTGGCTCCCACTGCATGAACAAATCACCTTCAAGCTGCATCATCTATAAGGCAGGCACCCTCAAATCACCCAGTGACCTTGCAAAGAAACTCAGCATCTCTGGTAGACAGTGCACCACCAGAGGTCAGGACACATGCAGACTTGAAATCCGCTGCTGCAAAAAGGGAAGGACAAGAAAACAAACCTTCTCTGCCTATGCCCAAGACCATGGAACCTCCTCCCCATCACCATCCCATTCACGCTCCTACAATTCAGAAAAGAACTCAAGACCCACCTCTTCAAGGAGTCTCTTCTCTTCAACACCACAGCCATCACATCACCCCTCGTGCCACCTGACTCGCCAGATGCCACCTGCTCCTCTCCTCACCACCACCCGGTACAGCTGTATTCCTCCTCTGTGCCCCTCTGTATTCTTCCCCATCTGTTCTGTTGTTACCTCCGAATAGCGCTCTGTTATGCATCTGTACTGTTGTCTACTTCTGTAACGCACTCTGTTATGTAACTGTATTGTTGTATACCTCTGTAAAGCACTCCGTTGCTTCTCGTAGGTAGGTCCACACTCAATAACCACCATAATATTAATAATAAATAATAATAATAATACATGATTTTGTTGCACCTGTGTCCACCATGAAAACAAATGATTTGTTGCCTATGTCCACACCCTCCAGGGGTTCCCCTTCCCCGTCATCAGTGACTGATAGGACTAGGCATGGCAGGGCTCTCTGTGGGTTGTCCTAGTCAGGATATGTGTTTGACCCGGGGGAAACAAAAGGGTTGCCCCTGTGTACGATGTCACTGTGCCGTGAGGCAAAGCATTTTTGTCCCAAACATGCAGGGCTGGCTGTTCTGTCTGCTGCTGAGCATGCAGTGGTGCATTATTGGGTGCCAGAGGTTGCATCTGCTGGGGCACGGGTGCTTGATATTGATACTGCGGCTGTTGCACCTGCTGGGGGGCTTGTGCAGGCACTGCGCCATAATGAATGTTTGGAGGCATCGCCTCATTTGGCTGTTGATATTGGTGCTGCCAGTCTATTAGGATATGCTCTGAAATTATATGCATCAGTTTGTCTGCTACTATATTCTTGTGCAAAATGTCCCACTTTCCCACTTGACCTACACAGTCCTGACCCACCTAATTTCAGCCCCCATCCAGCCAAATCCTCCTCCTCTACCTTCCCCGGCCTCCTTGAATTCCTCTGCTTCCCTGCATATATCCTCCTAGTTAACTGCCCTGACAACCACCCTGGTACCCTTGGATTTCCGGATACCATTGGTACCCCTGTTGTTTCCACTCCGCTGCCTTTCTAACTTCTAGCAGAGCTATCCTTCGTCCCACCTGCTATACGGGTGAACCTACAATCACTGCTCCTTCTATACTCAATTTCCCCAAATTCTTTTGCACTAACTTTGTCTCAGCCTTCTGCGTGGTATCCACCACTTCCTTTTCCTTGTCCTGCTACCGTTTACAATGATGCACTATAATCGCCTGAATCTCTGCCCATCCCTTTGCTTTAATCCCTACTACCTTATACAAATCATTCTGCACTTCTTTTGGGAGTCCCTTTTTTAGTATGTGATAAAATATTGCTAGTGTCTTATTGCATGATTCCCCAGTCTCAGCCCTCCACATTTCATGAATATATAATATGTACTGTGCTGGATCTTTGGCCTCCTTTATATTGTGCACCATTATTGAATGTATGTCCGGTGTGTCAGGTTATGCTGTTCTCAATGCAGCCCACACTCTAACCCGACAATCGTTAGAGATATCCTGATTTCTTCTAAACATCATCTGCTTGATCCACCAGTACTGCAGAAATCAAGCTTTTCATATCTCCTACTGCTGATGTAATACCTGCAATTATCTATTGCATAGATCTACTTGCCCGCTCCTGCTTTGAGTGAGGGCAGCACCTTAATCAAATTGTTTCTAAATATATATTGGCTAGGGCACATACTGTGCTCTGCCAGGGCCTTTATGTTACAATGGAAACTTAACTGGTAACTTCTTCCCCCATTCCTTTCCTTTTGCCACTGCCATACGACCTGGCCATGCCCTTAATCTTCAGTGGTCCAAACTCTTAAATCTTGGCATCACTCTAGGCAGCACTCTAGACATCACCTCTTCTCCCTGCTCCTGATCTGTCCTTCAATCTTCCTCCCCCACTACTCTTGCATCAGCAACTGATCAGATGGATTTATAATTTAAACTATCTGCCCACTGTCACCCTCCCCTTTATCCTCCATTATTGCGACCATAATTCCGCGTTTGAACATGTACATCTCTAATCGCAGTGCTGTCAATTCAAATAAAATATCACCCGCTCTCCACTCATCGATACCTATTAGTTCTCTTCACCCTTCTCCCCTCTCCTGCATTACTCACGCAAGCGCTACTTCAGTCCTTTCGAGCGTTGTTTCTAAACGTCTTCATGCCCTATTTTCTGTTTCCATTACTAATGGGTTGAGCGTGGCACTGGCTGCTAGGGGCTGTGGGATATTTTCATAAATTGCAGGGGCTTTCTGTCACAGAGTTAGTATACCCTGCAAATGCTTGCATGATGTAACACCAATGTGGGGGTGGTGGAGCTGTGTGCGTTGTGGGCGTTTCGGCTGCTCACAGGGTGCCATTGTTACACTATTAGTGGTGAGGGTGATGCAATGCACTTGTATACCTACCTTTCCTCCTTTTGGATCCTCAGGGACATCTACCAAATCCTCTATCATTCTTTAGAGTTCAAGAATGCCATTTCTGTTCCTCTGTTTTTTCCCTTATATTTTGAACCAATTAGGTATACATGTGACTGAAATCTTCTCAATGTGTTCCTTCTTTGGGCCAGGGCTTATACATTCCCCCTCTTGTATCAACAACCCACTTATTGTGATATTTCATAATTTGTTCCCGGTACAGAGGAAGTGCTGTACACATATATTCAAGTAGCTTCAGGGAATTCATGCTGTAACCGAGCCTGACATTGTAATGCTTTCTCACTTTCTAATGTAATGAAGGCATGGTATCAAATAATGAAGACAGACACAAGTGATCTGAGTTCAAGGGTGTTTATTGAAATTCAATGGGTGGGTTGAATGCCTGTCTAAGCCTAAATCTAAGGGTGGCAACAAGGTACGACCATCAAATATTAATAACGTAGTCCTAGTGGAGCCTCTGTCAAAATAAGGGCATATACTAATAAACCTATTGCCAGTCCTTACTTCTAAATACAAATGGTGTGAGACAGCAATGTATGTAAAAAGAAAAGTGTTCAAGAAGTAACATGTCAGGATAGTTGAGCAGTAGGCTTCCCTTCCCGATGTTTTCAGCACATGGCAAGGTGGCATGTTCGATCTTCACACACACTCTGGCTTCTCTAACACAATGATACAGTTCAAAGCATAGGCATCAGGGGCTTCCGCCAAAACCTCTTTCCCAATAACAGTCTCAATTGCAGAGGGCCTGTCCTAATAAACAAGCACCAAAGTTCCTTTCTTATCAGAGTTTTCACATTCACACGTCCTCATTAAGATGATGTTCACAATTGGTCTCCCTCGATCGAGCTCAGACCATGGATATCTCTCTCTTTCAGGTTCTGACCCCTTTAGCACAATGTTCACAATTGGCAACCCTCGCTCGGGCTCAGACCATGGATCTCCCTCCTTCGGGCTCAGACCCCTTTAACACAAATGTTCACAATTGGTCTCCGTAGTTCGGGCTCGGACCATGTCATCTCACTTTCTAATTTCTCCTCTTTGTATCAAAAATCGAAGACTTTCAAATGTGCAATGGGTTTTGCTTAAACCATTGCAGGATCACTTTGATTCACTTACCGTCTCATCCTTCCCAATCTTCTACTTTTGCTTCTGCCACTTCTTGGTTGGATACCCTACAGAGACCTTTGATTGAGCACCCTTTCATTGCTGGACCACTCCGTCACTGGTATTGTATCTTTGTTCATTAATGTTCAAACATCCATCAGCAATTAAGCTTTTCTTGTGACTTTCATCACATACATTACCAACCTTTATTCTTGTGCTCTTTATACAAGGTTCCTGCTTGAAACCTTGACTTCAACACAGACCAGTCTTGCATCGGTCTCCCCAACTCACTGGCTGTGTTGATCTCTTTGGTGCTGCTTTGATCTTGGAGCCAAGGACGTTACCACTGTGGCTGCTGTTCCTCCTCGACTCGGTCAGCCATGCAGGAGGTTCCAGGGTATCTCCGACACACAATACAGGATTCTTCAGTCTGGTTTCCTGGCCTTACGCTTTTAAATCTGAAGGATTTTGGAAAGTAACGGTTTCTTGCTGGAAAGGTCAATGGTATCTCCCTCCTTGTGCACCCTTCTTGTTTTGCCATCTTTCCTCCCTCGTTGGTGGTGAGTGGCCACAGGCCAACTGATTTACCCAAGTCCAGCCCAAAACCTGCACACCACCTTATAGGACCAGTAGGTTCCTGATTCTCATGTCAAATATGAGTCTACAAGTTCCGACATGCAAACGCAGGAATGAACGACCAGCAGAAAGCCCATGAGTGAATTGTGCTACCTGTGCACAATAAATCAAACAGTGTATTTACCTCTCACTTCCTCCACTGACAAAAGAGGAACATCTCTTTGAGGCAAGTCCTGAACTGCAGGGGGAACAAACCTCTCCTAACCATCATTCAACTGACCAAATATTGACATTAAATGCCTCACTGCTCCCTACCAGCACCTCTCACGTCAATACAAGCAGATATGTCTAGAAATGTGCAAGTGGGCTAAGGGAGTTGGTGGCTTGCGTCTTGCAGCCTGTGAGGGAAGCTTGTGTTGATTGAGCACAGCCATCTTTAACATTTACCTTTCCCACCAATAGTGATATCAAATGTGCAGATATCCATTACCCTTTCATTTACTGATCTTTAGCCTGGCGTTCTAAATGCATGTGGTCACTGCCTCGGGCATTCCCCTAATTCCTTTCTAGAGCAGATCTAGATCTAGGGCTGCATGGTCACATTACATCTGTATGTGTGTTTTGGGAGGGTGTTGAAGTATTGTTCCTTTTAGCCAGACAGTTAAGCTCTTAATGACTAACGACAGGCAGCAGTTACACTGGTGCTTCCTTTCACATAAAAATAATATCACAGTGATGGCAATTAGTCTCAGATTCAGTGATGTGAAAACCACTTTGGGTAGTGACCTAAAGAACAGCTGATTGCCGAACATGAATTCCACAGTGCACTTATCAACTTAATCACGACAGAGTCAAGGCACAAGAAGAACAGAGGCACAACAGGGACCTGGACTGGATATTGAGGAGAAAAGGAAGCATAGTGAGGTACAAAAACTAGATTGTGTTACTATATTGGAGGAGTGGACCTATAGCTTTGCAAGAGAAACGAAGAGAAAGTATAAAGTACAAAGAGCTAGAGAAACACAATATGCTACATGTCTAAAAGTTCAAGGCCAGGATGCTCTGAATAACAGCAAGTTGTGAAAAAGGGACACAGAACAGCCATCAAAGAGCAAATACATAGTTATGCAAGTGCAGTTTGTAAAAAGAGATGGTGAGAAGAAGTACTTTAGTGCAAGAGCTAGAGTGAAGGAGGTTCATAATGTTTACCCTGGAAGTAGCAGCAACGGGTCCTATGACAGGATATGGTACATAAAACATTCTCCTAGAGCTGGTTTGTTCATTGCTGATCAGAGACCGCCAGAACCAGAAGTCCTGGTGAGTTATAAGCCCACATGGACCATAGAACCTCAAACTCCTGCATGCTACAACTTGCAGGTGGATTACAATAGGTAGATTGTGGATTTTATTATAGTAAGTTACCTTATTATTAGTATCTTTCTTTGAATGTTTAATTGGTGTGATTCGAGATTCCTTGAGCAGGTGGTCCTCATCCAGATCACCAAGTGCCTTGAGGATAATGTCCTTGGAGATCAATTTCAATCTGGTTTCCACAATAAACATCCCATCAAGACTGCACTCATGCATGTCTCCAACTATCTCGCTAGTGCTCATCACTCCAACCTCTCTTCTAAACTCATCCTTGTGCACACTGTTGACCACTCCTCTCCCTGTTGGTGTTTCCTAAGGATTAGTCCTTGGACCTTTGCACTTTACCCTCAATACCTCTACCTCTGTCCAAGGAAGACTTATCTCATCCTTTGGCGTTCACTATCACCTTTTTGCTGATGACACTCAAACATTGTTCTGCTTTCCCTCCTTCACCCAAGCCATCTCTGAACAGATCACAAACTGTCTCACTGCAATGTGTCACTTGATGGTTCTCCATTCCTTCATGCTGAACTTCCAGCTTCCAATGCCATCCCTACTCTCCACTCCCCTATAATATGATATATGATATGATATGATAGGTTATTTATAACGCGCTTAATACCCAGAGCTTTCTAAGCGCGAACCTGTGATGCTCCATGTCGTCATGCTTCCAAGGCAAGCATGTTGCCCCTGAGCTATCCGTCTTTCCACCTGACCTTCTTGCTCCCTCAACCAAATCTTGCAGTCCTCTTTGGTAGTCACCAACAACTGCAGTGATTCACCACAATCAGTGTCTCGGCTGCTCATATTAAACTCCTTAAAATCTGAAAGAATGTGTCCTTTTCTTACTAACCACTCAAAAAAAACTTGAATCTCCGCTTTCATGCTCAGCTAACTGGACTACTGCTCAATCCTACTCCTTGGCATTCATTCTATTCCTTCCTCCTGCTAGACAATGTCCTCAACTTTGCTACCTGCAGTCTGTACAGCCTACCCAAATCCTCCCCCACTTCCTACAACATGATGGTTGGCTTTCGATTCACACTAGTTCTCTTTTCAAGCTCCTTCTCCTCATCTACAAAGCTAACAATGGTCTTGATCCTCAGTACCTGTCTGATTATATCTCAGTTTATTCCCCATCTCATAACCTCCAATCCTCCTCTGCACGCAACCTCACCGTCCAATAAGGTCCCTAAGCATCCTCTCGTTTCTGCTCTTTATCCCTTCTTGCTCTGCTCTAATGGGACCCACTGCCCATAACAATCAATAACAACCCAACTGTGGATCTCTTCAAAGCTTGGCTTACATTTCAATTACTTGCTAAGAGTGTGCGCCCTCTGTCCTCTCCCCATCATCCCTGCCTCATCCCACTACTGACTACAGTGATGCTTAATAATGTAGTTTTGTATATTGAATTAGTACTCCTCTTTAGTTTGAAGCACATTCCTCCTCCCCCTTAGGTTAACGTTACCTTTGTAAGTCACCTGTTGTCTTATATACATTTTTTTCTGTTTGTTTTGTCCCTCATATATGTCCTAATTCTTTTTAGACCCTCATAAACTGGCTCACTACTTGCTCTCGTCTTTATGCTATTGTACGGGAACCCTTCCTCTGAATGCTTCCACCATCTGTAAATGTGTTTTTGTAAGTTCTGTCTGATTGAAAATAAAATCACTGGCCCTCATCAGGAGGTTGGAGGTAACCATGCCGCTTTTAGCGGCATGCTTGCCTCCTTACAGCAATCCGGGCCCGGGTCCCTCGAATGAGGACTTACCGGGCCATCGCAACCTTGGCGGACCTGGTAATTCCCCGTCTGAGGAACCCGGACCGGTCCATCTCCATTCCCATTTGAGCCCCCATGACGGGCCCGTTGTTAGCTCCCTGGTGTCCTCGCGGGACCCGGTATGGACGCCTGGTTTTTCCAGGCGCCCATTGCAGGTCCCGCAAGGAGACCTCATGGTAGGGCAGAATCTGTTTACCGGCACCTTTACCGGTGCCGGTAAATCCATTCCGCCAACCATATGATGAGGGCCACTGTTCTTCAAATAAATTGAAATTACGTGTTGCTTTAGGTTGTTAGGTTATGTAAATTTGCTTCAAGAGATGTGATACTTGAGGGTGTTCAATTCAACTAAACGTGTAGATTCATTTTCCAGTATCATTTGACGCTTTAGAATAGGACAATTGTCACCTTGCTCTGCAGAAGAAGATGAAAGAAACCTTTGTGCCATGCATATATTTGATCCACCTGTGTCTAAGATTTGGCTTCTATGGGCTACTCGTCTGTTGATGTTTATCAAGAAAGGGGTCGAGAAGTCAACTTTCGAATGCTGATTCTGTGTAGATTACAGTGACGGGGCGACCCTGATACTAAAACCGATGCACGCTCCTTACTCAGAACAGTCAAGCTCATTGATGAGTTGCCATGTACATGAGTACATTTGTTCTCACTGCTGGTACTAGCAAGTTTGCCTAAAAGATGGGCTCAAGGAAAGGCCAGCATCCTCCACGCCAGCCAGCCAGCCAGCCACCTCCAGTGTGCTATGATGCTCTTTAGGTTAAAATGTGCACTTGCCACTTTCAAAAGTTTGGTAAACCAGGTCCTGTCACTTGGCAAACATGTATTGCAGGCTATGCAAACCGAAGGTCCACATTTCACTTCCAACAAGTGCCGCATAGTGGATGGATACTATAGGGCCTCATTACACGTTTGCTGGTATCCTGCTGGTTTTACTAGTGGGAAACCGGCAAACACCAATACATTTCCGGCACTAGGTCTGCTATAATTACCAGCAGATTCCAAGTGGTGGAAATGCCAGAAATCCCCATTCCATGGAGTGCCATTGGACTCCATGGAGGGATTTGCTGGTATTACCAGCAATGGTATCACTGGCCCAGTAATACTGGCAGTTTATTATCATTAGGGTGGCAGATATACCTCCAGCTCAGAGCTGGATGTAAATCCAACACGCTACTGGCAAACTTGTTGTTGTGTCGGTATGGTAACGTGCCGGTATATGGTAATACCAGCACATTATTACCGCACCAGAACACGCGTAATGAGGCCCATACTTGGGTCACCAGGTCGATGGTTGTAAGAAACAGCTTCCCCAGGCTAAAGTCAGATTTTCCAAGAAGGTGATATCCCATAGACTCAGAAGCGAGTTTATCTTCATTTCACCGGGCACTTTGCTTAATCAAATCTTGTGGGACTATTGCTCTTCCATTGAATTATTTGCTATTCAAGACGTTGCTGAAGGTGGGGCTTTGACCGCTGCATGACGTTTGGTAGAAGTTCCTTATCCAGGCAGACACTCATGATTTTGGAATTAGAGCAGTGTTAGCCCAGCTGAATTCTACATTGAAGAACAACCAGGTATCCTCCTTAGCAGAAGGTTGACAAAGATGCCCGCATCCATCTCTCACTCAAAACACACATCCAAACCATTAAAACATCTTGGTAAGGATCTCTTAAGTCTGATTTTTTTTTTTTAAGTCTTACTTTATGTGCTCTCTATGTTTTGCATTTTCCTATTGTATATTTATCTGGTTATTGCTTCACCTCTCTCGCCAAAGCTAATTACTTCTTCGAGCACAGTGGTATTCTGTTTAGCAGATTGGCCTTCAAACTACCATTTCAGCCACCAATTTTGAAAGCGAAAGTTCGACCACCCTTCATTTAAGAATGGCAATTGTTTTTTGCTTTTTGTAGTCCATCCTTCGTGGTAAACTGCCTCCTAGACCCTTACATGCAGTGAAAATTGACCTTTCTTTCTGTCTTTTGTTCCTACAAATTACTAAAAGTTCTAAGCACTAGAAGGATGGTACCCTGGCCATGCCAGACAACTCCATCCATGACCTTATAATGCTGGGGCAGCATTGGATCTCAAGGTCTGTTGGATAAAATAGGTGTCTCGCAGATATTCAGCATAGTCTGCGTACCCCAGCTTGAACACCATTGCAGCTTTCCTCTACTGGGTGCCCGATACCCTCACCTCAACTGCAATCCACACGTCCTTCCAGACTCTGAATGGCACCACCGCAAGAGGGCAATGCCAGGAGTGACAGACAGCCTGACTGATTAGCGAGGGCTAGTATTTGGGCAAATGTATGTCATTTTCATAAATGAGTGTGTTATTCATCTATTTGTTTGACCAGCGATACTGTACAAAATGTTCATCAATATGTTTCTCAATGACTCACAGTAAATATTCTAATAAATAGATGTGGAAAATTGCGAAGACCGATTTATGAATATGACATACTTAGCATTTGCTTCCCCACCTACCGTCGCAGTCTAAGCATGATTAAGTCCTTTCTTTTTTGCTCCTATGGACTTTCCAATCCAACAGGTCCCTGGATCAATGGATTTTCTTCTTAAACTCACCAGAGTCTCACACATGAAATTGTGTTGTCTCATCTCCTGCCCACACCCTGCATGTATGGGCAGCACCTGCCATCTTACTCTCATGCATTGACCTTCATTTTCTTTTTCCTTTTCCACAGTAGTCTCTGAAGTATTAGATGTCCTACAGGAGCTATGTGAAGGGAAAGCTAACACTGTTCTTAGAAATGTTAAGACTGGAAATTACAGATACATTTTAACGAAAGATTTTAGAGTGTCAGAAAGTGTGTTTTGGACCTTTTAGCTCTAGACTACCAATCCAAATGAGCTCAGAAATATTTAATTTCCAAGCCACGGCAAGCGGAAGGCATGTATGGGGCAGGGATATCGATCTTGAGGGCAGCTGTTGCCTTCACTCAAACTTTATTTAGTCGTGTCACTGATGGGCATTCCTGCTGTCAGTCTGATCTCAGAGGTCAGGATCTGAAAAGGAATGGAGACGAAACGTAACTCTCACTCCCCGGAACCGGTCCCCAGGCACGGCCACACGTGGACGCTTACACAGTTACTGACCATTGTCGCTTCCCCCGCTACTTTTCCAATACACAGCGTTAAGACCTAATGCTTATTTGCTAGATCTTTGTGGATTGTCCCCAACACAGAAAGACCGCGAGTCTGTGCTTGATCGTTCCCATATCATGCTGTGGTGCGGTCAGTGAGAACTCCCATCGTGTGGACTTGTGGAAGGAGAAAGACCTCCTTCGTTTTTGCAAAGACCTGGCTTTTTAATGAAAAATAATGCTCGTGTCTAATACTGGATAATTTTGATCACTGGACTATGATGCCTTCTAGGGGAACAAGCACACCTTGCAAAACCTCAACTACAATATAATACAAATACATCCTGAACTGCCCCGTGCAAATGAAACTTTAGGTATTCTTAAAGTGTTACCATTTCAGCCTGCTTATGAGGACTGCAAGCCCAGATCAAACCAACCCGTGTAGTTCAATGCCTAAGTCAGCATTTGGCAGCTAGCAAGCTCATGTGTTCCGTCGGAAGCCCTTGGCAGATGGTTGGCGGCTGGAGTGCTAAGAAAGGAACAATTCCTCCAGAGTCTCTGACTTTTGACCTGAAATCCAATACGGGTCTTTCCATTAAAAGTATCATGCCGAGAAGAGAAGTGGAACGAGTCAGCAATTCATTCCACACTGCCCATCTCCTTTTGTGGATCGCCCCTGGAACTTCACAATCCCACCGTGACCGCACCGTTCCTCCTTCTACGCCCTCTCTTCAAATGGCTGTTTCTGCATTAGAATCAATACTCGAAGATCATAATAGGAAAAAAGCGATTAAATACCCAAGTAAAACAAACAAAACACAAGAAATTGATTATTCGAGGGGTAGGAGACATCTTTTTTAGAGGCAGACAAATTGGAATGCGCTGGTATAATCTTTCTAAAATTGCAATGTGTCAATGTTGAAAGGTATGCATTCACTTACAGGACCTTAGCATATCCACAGACTCAGTTTGCTCACAAGTGTTATTACAGAAACGTTTCTTTAGTGAAATTGAAATTAGCACTAGAGAAATAGTTGCTGTTGTGTAAACACATATTATTTGAACGCAATTTTCCTCCAAAGCAAATTACATCTACTAGGACAAAGATTGCTCTGGTTCAAAAACACATTGAAACAGCATGTTTTTTTTTTGCAGTGAGGACATTTTTGCCCTGGGATTGCAGGGGTGCAACATTTCTGTAATATTGCTGGTGCAAGGGTATGACGATAAGCAGTGGTCGAAGCGGGTGGGAGCAGTTAGGAGTGGTGCTCCTATACTTTTTTTAAATTAGGTTTTACTGTTCCTATAATTTTATTTTAAAAAGAAACCATTCTGGAATGGATGTGTTTTAAAATAAAAGTGTAGGAAGCAGTCGAAGCTTGCACTGGACTGAATGTTACATTAAACAGCAGGTGCATTTGTTTGGGGGTTTCTATTGTGCGTGGGAGGGGACGTTGCGATGGGGTTTGTGGGAAGCGGGGCAGGCCAGCAGGGTACATAGTTCCATTACTTCTTTTCATATACTTCGACCACTGACCATCAGTGCAACTACGGTGCAAATGTATTTACTCTGTGTCTCACATGCTTATATACCGTTTGCCATGCAGGTGCACATGTATAATAATTACGCGCAAGAGACGTTCTGCACTGCTGTGTTTGTGAAAGCATACAGGCTTCTTTGATCATGGCAACTGACTGAACCCTCTCTGTGCTTTGGGTCAGTGTCGCAAGGGTCCGAAAAAAATGGTTGTTTGCCCTTGCAATCACTTTAGTATCTCTGTAAAAACAGTGCATTGGAATTGATGCCAAAGTGGTTATACATGTGGGAAACAAGTATGCTTGTGCATAAGTGTCATAATAATGTCTCACGTATTATTAATAAAATGTCCTGCAGCCATAATACCAGCCCTGTTCCTCAAACACTGCCAAATGGCAAAACGTGCCATCCAATGTTGGGGTGTACAGAATAGTGAATTTACTATTCGCCCAAATACTGAATAGTTGGTCCAACTATTCGGCCAGAGCCGAATAGTGAGACGAATAGTCATTTTTTCAATAAAACATATTAAAGCACATGATCAATTTCACTTGACAGAGAATTGTCACCCAAATTAAATGTGAATTCATGTTAAGTTTATTAAACTTATAGATCACTTCATTTTCTTAAAAAAGAAGAGCGCGCGAAAACTATATGTGGGAAATTTACTTTAAGGAATACCAGGATCTCTGTATTTTCTGGTAGCAATCGAGAGCAATGTTTCTGAATAAATATCTCCTGCTGTACTAAACACCCTTCACTGCCCACGCTAACAGGAGGGGGAGCCAAGTACAGAGGGGCAACTTTCTCTCACCCTGGAAACCATGTATGGTTAATTTCCCACCACTTTAGTAGTTCTTCGATTTCAGAGGACAATAGCTCACCCAAAAAGATTGTCAGTTCAGTGTCTAGTGAACTCATTGACTCACACACACACTGCTCTCAGCAGACTGCTTGGCAACACTATCCCAGAAGGGCCATTTTCCTCCTGATGGTGTACTCTTCTGGGCTGGCAGCTCATCTTCGCTGTCAGTAGCAACCACTTCCGGCTATGCTGTTTGCTTCACTCTGTGCGACGTATGTTCATTCAACAGTTTTAAGGCAGTTGAGTGGATTGTGCATTTTACGCAGTTTGCAACCACATCAGAGTTGAAGAACCTCAGCTTGAATCGAGGCTCTACTTCTTGTGCCATGTCTTCATGTTCACCAAACCGTCTCTGTATTGCCTTTAATGGCTCTGCTTTCACAAGCTTCACACTGCTTCTTTTACCTCACCACAGCCCAGGTATGGAGTTAAGTTTTGACAATTGGAATCATAATGGACATGCTTGGGGGGGGGGGGGTGGGTGGGTGTGTGCGTGTGTGTGTGTGTGCGCATGCGTGTGTGTGTGTGTGCACTTCACCTTTGTCAGCTATGCAAAGGGTTCCATTGATGACAGAACATTCTATGCTACTGAACTAGAGGAACGATTTGGCACTTTATCATCGTCTGCACAGTAAAGGCTCACTGGCCGCCTCTGCTCCACCAAACACTGCAGCATCAAAAGCACATATCTTGGATTAGCTTCTTTTCAGCAGACTTAAGATGTCCGGTAAGCCTGCTCGCATGTGCCGCATGTCATAAACAGATCTTTGTGGGAAAACACCCATTGAGTATGCACATTTGCAAGGAATGTGAAACCGCCCAACACTTACAAAGTCTCCATCTCTAAATGCTTTGCACATGTTTGCTGCATTGTCTCACCCAAAAACATGCACTTAAGAATGGTCAATTTACCATTTCTAGAGCCTTTTCTGGAAAGCTAATCCTATTTTAGCCCCAGTATGGCTTCCATCTAATGCTTTGCAGTGCAACAAAACACCATGCGGCCCCATGTTACTATCTAACCAGTGGCATGTAACATTCATAATGACTGTGAAGTGTTTTCTGAGGTCCAAATATCTACTGTCAAAGGCATTTTCCCAGGAACACTGCACCTCAGCTGCAATTTTTGGGACACTTTTTGGTGAATGTCAGGGATAATACAGGTGGCAAAATACTATTTTGTTGGCAGCTTGGAAGGAAGCGGCAGCATATTTAATACATGTACTAAGTCTATGGGGGTCACTACGAGTTTGGAGGCAGCCATGGTGCTATTACCACAATTGGCTGCCTCCAAAGTCATGTCCGGGTCCGGGTTTTCTGAATGGGGACTTACCGGGTCATTCCAACATTGGAGGACCCAGTAAGTCCCCATTCAAAAAACCCTTCCCCATTCCCATTCGAGCCCCCATAGGGCTCAGTGGAAATTGGGAGGAAGCTAATAACGGGCCCATAAATTACGGGGCCCGTTATTAGCTCCTTAGTCCCTTAGCGGCTCCCGCTAAGGATGACTGGTTTTACCAGTCGGCCTTAGCGGGACCCGCTAAGGGACCTCGGAATGCGGCGGTAAGGGGTTAACGGCGCCGGCATCCTTACCGGTGCCTTTAACCCCTTACTGCCGCACTCGTAATGACCCCCAATATCTTCTACAATAGAAAATGGTCTCAGGTCTAATGTGAGCATTTCACCAAAGCTCTGGTGCACAACACATGCAGATGGGTTGTCCTGAGACCAGGCTTGTTTTCTTTCCATGCAATCTTGGATGGTGAGCTGGCCCAATGGCTTTTGGGTTGTATTGATTGCCACCTGGGTGCAGTGCGTGTTCCCTATGATTGCTTCTCATTTCCATTTGTGTTTGTAGAGTACAGTACACGGATGAGAAGAGGCTAAAGTGCCTACTCAACCCTCACATCAAGAGCCAACACAATCATAAAGTTAAATCAGGCACAGTTAGGAGATATACCTCCTTTGCCTTTTGTTGTAATGTGGGCAGAGGGAAGACTATAATCTCAAGAGGGGTGTGAATGTGAAACAGTAGTAACTCAAACAATGAAGGACAACAGTCCAAAATAAAGGACTGCCAAATTAAGTTTCTATAAGAATATATGCTTCAATTTAACACACAATGTAGAATAATAACTACTGTGACACATTGCTGGTATTTGCCCCTTCTCCTCATGGGGGAGACTGCGCCTGTGAGGCTAGGGAAGTAAGCGCTCTCCGCAAGACCCTCCCTAGGGGTCGAGGCAAGTGGGACGTCACTGGGAGGGACTCCCCCTTTAGGGAAACATGACTCCTGTTCCTTTGAAGAACTCCCTAAACCACCTACTATAGCCCCATACATGGGACTGCCTATCATAACATCGAATGTGACATCTTTTCATTTGGCTGAAGGCAATGCAAAGAGGAACTCATGTGGAAAAAGAAATGAAGATGTGTCTCTAAGAAGAGATGTATATTTAACTGGGACATGTCTGATGAGAGGAGGAGGAGATTCTTGTGCTCAGGGGAAGCACCCTAACATCATCACACCTTGAGGAGGTGGAGCGAAGGCGAGTCACGTAGCCCACATGTTTCAAGGACGCAGAGAATGCCATTGCATAACACCATAGGCCCAGTGTGTGCAGATGCGAGTCATGCATTGTGCGGAGGAAAGAATGAAGAAGGTATCTGGTGGTGGCGTGACTACAAGTGCAGCATCATGGGCAGGAGTCCCAAACAATGACAGGTGCTGCAGATCAGGATACTGACCCAGTTGCGCACAGATGTACACTATGTTTTTGGCTTGGAGATTTGGAGATCTGGAAAAGGAGGAGCACATCCCCCTTTCAAAGATGGAATTATCTGCATCGTTTCATTAGTTAATAAAAAAATCAAAAAAGGCTAGGGTTCATACACCATTGCCAGATGGCAATTCCTCGCTGCATTCTGCACAGTCCTTTGGGTGCTTTTCACGCAGATGATATGTTAATGCAGTTGTACTACACTGTTTTGAATTTGCTGAACCATGATATAAAATTGATGCGCTTACTGCATCCCGAGGTTTTGAGTTCTCACCAAGCTGGACTGTAAAGGAATCCCAGGCAGGACTTGTTTTCTTCTTGATGCTGCTTATGATGACAAGAATCATTGGGAATGCCAGTGACGGAACACAGCATCGGGTAACCTTGCCTGGGGTGTTGTCAGGGGCTGGGCTGATGTCTTATTCTTATCTCCCGCAGTCATATGGGATTATGAGAACAAACAAATCGACAGTGCCCCAAAAACGTGGAAAGCAAAAGTCACATGACTGAACAGCTTATGGAAAGGGTCCGTATTCTGCCAGTGAAAGGTTTTACTTCAAAGGGTTTAAGGAAATACTTTGGAAAGATGTCATGTTTTACCTCAACACTTTAAAAAAAAGAAATATATTTTGATAAGGTTTATGATTATACCCTGAACATTTTCAAAAAGCATTTGCAAGATGTACTCCACCGTGCATAGAGGATAAAGGCAAACACTTTGAAAAGATGCGCAGTTTGACGCCAAGAATCTTTTTAACACCTTTTGAAAAGTTGTGTACAGTTTCACCACATAAATTAATAAAGGGAGAATAATTACCTGTGACAGTGGCAAAAACCGCTGCTGAACATTTTATGGAAAATATCTACTTAACGCTGGATTTGAATCAGCATTCAGCCAGTGTACAGCTGAACTTCAAAACGTTTAAGAGTTTATGTTTGATAATATGAACAGTTATACCCCCAAAACGTTGTTTTTTTTAGAAAAAACATTTGTGAGATATTCTCTACATTCCCCTAAGCAAAAAGAAAAGTACTTTCAAAAGATGGAAAGTTCGACTCATAAAGATTTTTTTAAACTCACAAATGGCACTCCAAACATTAAAAAAAGAAATGCCTTTGATAAGTGCGTCCTCAAAGGACATTTGATTCGAGAATATTTCACTAGAGAAGCGTGCTGCCAGCTTGCTCCGGGCAAGCCTCGGTGGCAAATACATTCCATACCCTGCCCCCCTTCTCCCGAGCAGGTACGTACCGGGCTGTTAGGTGGTGATCGTGCCAATGGCTCGATGTGTTAGTGCTGGGCTCTTCTCTCGGCTGTTCCATTGAGTTAAACCACAAGAAAGGAAATAACACTCTTTCTGTCAGGGGGAGGCATTATAATTTGCCCAGAGACACCCTCCTGATGGTGGGGGTCACCAGGCCTTGCCCGGGGTCCCCTGGTGCTGGATTTCTAGAAGAAAATAATGTAGGGGCCGACAGGGGAACTCCCAGAGACCCATGTTGCAAACATTTTTAAAAACAAAAGAATACGCGGTTTGCCGGTGGAAGGCCCAGTGACCCTCCAACAACAATTGGGGTGGGGGAAGGAGGAAGGCACCAGGTTCTTGCCATGGCAGCCACTGCACTGTTTTATTTTTTAAAACTGTGTGCAACAGGGGTCGCCGAGACTTGCCCTGGTGACCCATGGTGGTGACACTTTATCTAAAAAAAAATCAAACTTGGGCTGCCAGGGCCAGGTCCGGTGAACTACCCCCAGCAACACTGGGGCACATGTGGACTCCCCCCACCCCCTACCCAGCGTATTCAATGTCCAATAACTAATGGCACAGAACAAGGATCTGCTTAAAGGAGGCTTATTTTCGATTGCAAATTCAACCTTGACTGATTGGAATTACTAAATGTTTGCTGGGTGACGGAAACCTCAAGTTTAAGGGACCATTTCGATGCATTGCCAATCTGTCGAACAAAGTTTTTTTTTTTTTAAACAGAGGGGGATGGGGGTTGCCCTAAAAGTGAGAAAGCCACGTTCAATGATTGGTATGCACTGACCCCAGTGCCACATAAATAGTGAAAGGTTAGTCTCAATGGGCCTCATTACACGGTAGGCGGTAAGGGTTTACCGGTACCGGTAAGGGCACCGGTACCGGTAAACCCTTACCGCCTTACTACGAGGTCCCTTTGCGGGTCCTCCCTTAACGCCTGGTTTTTCCAGGCGTTAAGGACGGGACCTGCAAAGGGACCTCGGAGCTAATTACGGTACCGCAATTTGCGGTACCGTAATTAGCACCTTCCCCATTCCCATTATGCCCTATGGGGCAAAAATGGGAATGGGGAAGGGCCTTGGTGAATGGGGAATTACCGCCCCCGCTCACCTTGGAGTAGGGCGGTAATTCCGCCATCCACCAAGGCGGACTCGGTACGGTACCGGCGTCAACCATGGCGCTAATAGCGCCATGGTTACCGCCTACCGTGTAATGAGGCCCAAAGTTTCTCTATTGACTTCAATTGAAATCCATGGGCCTCATTACAAGTAGGGCGCAAAGGGATACCGGTGCCGGTAATCCCTTTGCGCCCTACTACGAGTTCCCTTTGCGGGTCCTTCCTTCAAGGACGGGACCTGCAATGGGACACCGGGGTCAATAACGGTACTGTAATTTACAGTACCGTTATTGCTGCCTTCCCATTGAGCCCTATGGGGGCTCAAATGGGAATGGGGAATGACCCTAGTGAATGGGGAATTACCGGTCCCTCCGACCTCGGAATGGACCGGTAATTACTCCATTCACCAGGCCGGAGTCGGAACGATTTTGGAGGCAGCCATCCCGCAAATAGCGGCGTGGTTACCTCCAAAGTCGGATTGAGGCCCCTTGTGTTCATTTTGGAGACAGAAGATCCACGTTTAAAAAACTTTAAAGTAACATTTAAAGCAATCAACATATGTATTTTGATTACTGCTTTAAAGCAGTCCTTCATTCAATTTGTTACTCACTGTCCTACCAAACAACCTCAAAACAGATAATACATATTTTGTGTCAGATACACACAGTGGGCCTCATTACGACCCAGGCGGTAAGGGGTTTACGGCAGCGTAAACAGCGCCGACCCTTACCGCCTGAGTACGAGGTCCCTTAGCGCCATGGCGGATTTAACACCTGCTTTTAGCAGGTGTTAAAATCCATGGCGCTAAGGGACCATGGAGTTAATTACGCCACCGTAATTTACGGTGGCGTAATTAACGCCTTCCCCACTCCCATTATGCCCTATGGGGCAAAAATGGGAATGGGGAAGGGTAAATGGGGATTGGGGACTTACCGCCCCGCCAAGGTCGGAATGGGGCGGTAAGTCCGCCAACCACCATGGTGGTAAAGTCACGGCCCAGGCGGTAACTTACCGCCTGGGTCGTAATGAGGCCCATTGACTGAACCATAGCACTGGCCTATTTTAGCACAGTGCACATACTAATGGCCCGATTCATGGAAAAGGGTGCATTGATCCCGCATATCCTGCGTGCCAAAAACGACTCTGCGCAAGCCTGCGTGCATACTTTTTTGCATGCTCCGCATATTCATGGAATTGATCACGCAAAGTAACCATATCCGCAAGTCGCACCCGGAACGCCCATATAACGCCCCCACGCAAACAGCACAGCAACCTTTGCGCCTACCTTTGTCCAACCATCTAGTACCCCTGAGAACTGCATGCGATCACCCATTAATTTTCGTGCACCCATGTTATGATCAGCACCACTCAATTTACGATCAGCATCACTCAACTTGCATGCCCTTTGTAAGTTACGATCAGCACCATGCATGAACCCTAGTTACGAAGTGCTAATCGTAACTTACAGAGGGCACACAAGTTGAGTGGCACTGATCAAAAGTTGAGTGGTGCTGATCATAAGTTGAATGGTGCTGATCGTAATTTACAGAGTGCTCATAACTTGCGTGCACGCCTGCGATTGTACGTACCGTCACCCGTATGATATGCGTTTTGTACACTCATTGTTTCCTATGTGCATTTGGACTTTACGCCTCCTATCATGTGACGCATGCGTCCTTTGTGTCTGATTTTTTGCGACATTCCGAGTTCAAATACATGAATATGGTTGAATTTGCACTGTTATGGGTGTGCGATTTCTTGGCCGTGGACCATTCCTCGTCACGCCCACATCTTTGCGTGTTCTTCCTCATTGTGCATGTTCTGCCCCCTATTTGGATTGCTGCATAGGCCCTGGCCACACTCTGCTTGGAGTCTCGCGCAAGGCACTCATCCACTCGCAGAGAACTGCCGGGCCTGCGTGGAATCCACGCAAGTCCTGGAAAAGTCCTTGGCACGCAAATCCCGATTTGCCCACGCAAAGAATTGCATGAATCGGCCCTTAAGACTGTTTTTACTTGCTGTGAATCCTACACAGAGCTAATGGGTTGCATGCAATAAGGTGTTGATAGCCCACCACATGACTATACATAAGGGAGATGTATTGGGTGCACTTAATGGCGCACACCTGTGATATGATATAATATGATATGTCATTTATAACGCGCTTAATATCCAGAGGTTTCTAAGTGCGGACCCGGGGATCGAACCTGTGTTGCTCTGCATTGTCTTCGAGCATGTTGCCCCTGAGCTACCCTCCCGAGACGACAAGCAAGCAAGGTTATTAACCTGCAAGCGACTGCAGGCTACATCCTAGATTTCATGGACACATTGTAAAGATCTCTGCTTCCTAGCCTTCTAAGACTCTTTCTCTTCCTCCATGGTTTGCCTCCTGCCGGGTGCCTTGTGACTTGTCTGCGATAAGTGTGCAATACAAAATTCTATAAAATAGTATTTAGCAAGTCTTTCTGACCGCATTGCTACGCTTTCCCTATTGGCAGTAGCTTCCTCGGGGAAAACTGGAAGTAATCCGCCAAGGTTGGCTTTTACTCTAGGAATGGGCATACATTGGGCCTCATTACGACCTGGCGGTAAGTTACCGCCTGGGTCGTACCCTTACCACCATGTTGTAAACTACATTTACACCATGGTGGATGGCGGATTTACAGCCCCATACCAAGGTGAGTGGGGCGGTAAATCCCCATTTCCCATTTTACCCTTCCCCATTCCCATTTTTGCCCCATAGGGCATAATGGGAGTGGGGAAGGCGCTAATTACGCCACCGTAAATTACGGTGGCGTAATTAGCACCATGGTCCCTTAGCGCCATGGATTTTAACGCCTGCAAAAAGCAGGCGTTAATATCACCATGGCGCTAAGGGACCTTGTAATCAGGCATTAAGGGTCAGCGCCATTTACGGCGCCGTTAACCCCTTATCGCCTGATTCGTAATGAGGCCCCTTGGATGTAATTACCTAACGCATGGTTGCCAGGGCAGTTCTAATAAAGTATACGTCTCCTACAAGTACCAACAATGGAGGGCAATCCCCTTTTCGAGCCACTTACCATTGTGATACAGAAGCATTCACCCTGCCCCTAATACTTTGCAAATAGTATTTTGCAATGACATCAAAATCTTTCAATCCGATGGGTGTGCTCATAAAGACACAACATCATACATTTGAGTGATCAAGTGTGAGCAGACGCCTCCATCCCCTTAACCACTTAAATACCCAGGATGTGGATTCCCACATCCGGGGTTATCTCGCACTGTTTCCCACTCCATGGATGGCCACATCCTCATGGCGCTCATTGTAATGAATGTGTTTCTGCAGCATTATTCTGGTTAAGCAGCACAGCTAATATTACTGGAAGTTCCTCCTTATCTTGTTGAAATACAAACAATTGATAAGCCATAGGGAGCCCTGGACTGGCCTACAGGGCAAAAGGGCAATTACCAAAATGCGGAATCAGCAGCCTAATTTGAGCAACATTGGTGGACCAATGTGGACAATTCCATAAGTCACTGTTTGTGTAGCCACACGGCAATTTTGATCAAAGTTGCTGACCCAATTGTGCTTTAAAAAGGATTATTTATTAATTGGCCACAGGCACTCTTCAATTTTGGCCCAGCTCCTCTATGGCCATCCGCATTTATTTATTTAATTGTTTTTTTTTTTTATATCACGCATAATACTGTACCCGAGTTCGGTTTTTATGCGCCGATACGGGAGTCGAACCTCTGATGCTCTGCGTGGTCTTGCTTCCAAGACCAGGCGCTGCCCCCATGCTATCTATACTGCGTTCACCCCCTGCGCTGGAGCTGTTGAAACTGCCCTCGGAATTAACTAGAGCTCTCTGTTGCTGAAGATTCTTGTGTGAGATTGGGAACAACCTGCTGTGCCTTTCAGATCAATGTCGTGCAAAATTCGAGTTCAGGGCTGTTAGCACATTGCTCTTCTGTGACCTTTAGCAAAGTCTATGCGGTATGTAACGTTAAATCACATTCATCACACACTCAATTACTTTTCGGCGTTTATCACCCAACAGCACAATAATGTCAGAGCATAATAGAACTTCTATGTAATAAAAGTTATTTTTGCGACACCCTTTTCTCATCAAACGGTCATTTTAAGGTCAGCGCTGTTAAAATTTTGAAACGCTCAGTTCAAGGAGAGTCGAATTTCGGTTAAACAAAAAATCTCCCTTAGTGATTTGTGACACATGAAGGCTTTTGCATTACGCGCTTTGAATCAGAAATTACACAGCCAAGAGACCGGGAACGTTCTAAAGCATTGTTGCCGCGATATTGTGTGCATGCTTGTGCATGGCAAGCTTGAATGGATCTGCGTGAAATGACCGAATGCAAAAGTCCGACTACCAAAAGTCTGGGAAGACCCCCCACAGCCGCCTCACCTTATCCATATACATTTTTAATAACTTTACCCCCCTCACATATATATATGTGGAAACATGGGGGTGGGACTTTTGGGGGTCAGACTTTTTGCCCTCGGTCATTTTGTCCTGTTCCGCTTGAATTGCATCTTTGTGCAGTGAATAATGTTCTCAAATTCAGATTTGCTCAGTGATTGCTTCTGGCTACATAGAAATGGACAGGAAGCTCACCTAACGTGTATTATTTACTTGTTTCAGTTGGGATACAACCGGCAGTGAAACATAAAGGTTAGTAATGGTTAATTCACTATTACATGAATGCTTTGGACTTCTGGTTGATTAACAAGTACCCACAATGTATACTTGCAGGTGGGACCTAGTTATGTGGAATATGGAAGCAGTGCCATGAATGTATAATCACCCATTTTGGATCTACTCAAGGCTTGATACTAGCTTATTCAAACCTGAAGAGTGAGGCCTGAAAGATGTCCAGTTAATATAAACCACTGGCATTGCTCTGGGCAACCCTCCACACAATCATTTGTTAGCCTGCCATGCTCTTTCAGCTGAGAAAAGACCATATTGTCTTACACAACATTAACAGACGTGAAGGTTGATTCAGAAAAGAAATGCATCCTTTACTCTTTGTGTTAGATGTTTAATAATGTAGCCGCTCATCGTTCGCTTGTCCTAACACAGCTGTTTCGGTGCTTGATCCCTTTATGTTCCAGGTTCCACTCAGTGGAACTCTCTGGGCCTCATTACGACTCAGGCGGTAAGGGGTTTGCGGCGGCGTAAACAGCGCTGACCCTTACCGCCTGATTCCGAGGTCCCTTAGCGCCATGGAGGTTTTAACACCTGCTTTTAGCAGGTGTTAAAATCCATGGCGCTAAGGGACCTTGATGTTAATTACGCCACTGTAATTTACGGTGGCGTAATTAACGCCTTCCCCACTCCCATTATGCCCTATGGGGCAAAAATGGGAATGGGGAAGGGTAAATTGGGATTGGGGACTTACCGCCCCGCCAACCTCGGAATGGGGCGGTAAGTCCGCCAACCACCATGGCGTAAACGTAGTTTACGCCATGGCTATTTACGCCATGGTGGTAAAGGTACGACCCAGGCAGTAACTTACCGCCTGGGTCGTAATGAGGCCCTCTGTCTTTGCACCTTGACCTGGAACCAAACATCTTCAACTGTGAATGAGCATCACAGATACTCCTGTTACACTGCATCAAGCTTTCACAAAGATTGATTGTCTTACCAGCCTTAAACCTCGCTGTTTTGCCCTGCCACTGGCTTGAAGCAGCCTGTCGGAGGCATGATGACTTCATAAGTAACTTGAACAAAACTAAACATGAGAAAACGGCATCCAATTCAGAAAAAAAAGAAGTCTCCATAGATGATATGTGTGTACATTGACCCTTTCTAGTGCCACGTTCATGCGGATCCCTTCAGAAGATGTAGGACATAGTAAAAAATATGTGAATATTTAAAGCAGCTGAAGGCACCCTCCTAATGCAGGTGTGCCAATAATAATAATAATAATAATAATAATAATAATAATAATAATAATAATAATAATAATAATAATGATGATAATAATAATAATAATAATATTAATAATGATAATAATGATAATAATAATGATAATGAATGTATAATACACTCCGTTAGGGAATGAGACCAAGACACAGTTTTGCAAGGATGTTTATATAATATAGAAAATGCCAGCAAAGGACTCTGCTGCCCGAGAGTGCTCTGCCAAACATTACACAGACAGCATATTATAAAACACATTTACATCATCAATGACGATTTTAGGCTGTGGTAGACACGAGGTTGCTGGTTGGTGGGGAACATATAGCTGCTCTTGCTCCATAGGGGATGCCAGGCGCCTATTGGTTGTTGCTTCTCCAGTGGATCTTGTAGCATGGGGGTCAGGTGGGCTCATTGTTGCAATGATAGTCAGTTCAAGTTAGTGCAACATTTCTATCCAAGCTAAACAACAGGAACTGAGTAATGGCGGATACCTGGACATCCTATGCAAGGGGGTCCTTTGCAAAGAGGGAAAACTAAACATGTCGACCTCCACATTCAGAGCTTCATTGATTCCTCCCCTCCTGTCTCTCCTGGGGGCTTGATCTACTGCCTCTATTCCTGGTGCCTTAGGATACAAACAGACATGCGTTGTTATAGGAAGAATATATTACTACCCAGGATTAGGCCTAGGATGGGTGTTCTGGAATGGTCAAGGCGAGGGGGTTAGATGCTTATCATGAAAGGAATTGGGCGGCTGATCTCTGGCCTGGCGGGGTGGAGGGTGAGGGTGCACGGGCAGTTTAGTGGAGAAGGATGGGCATTTGAACTGCAGCCTGTCTCTGTCCCACGCGCTTCCCAGAGCGCCTTCTGTGACAGAATGATACTAGAGATTTGCAACATTAAGAGGACAGGGAGCGGATGATCTGCTGTGAGAACAAGGCTTGCGTGGAGCTGGCCTGATGTGCTAATGGCTTGGCTTCTTTGTGTGAGAGGCAGGGGCATTGCTAGGGTGGGTAAGGGGGGTATAGCCCCTGATCTTTTGGTTGTAGCCCCGGATAGAATCTCAGGAGCTACAGCCAAAAGACTAGCTAGCCCCCAGTCCCAACAGTTCCGACATCAACTTAGCCCCGGGTCTTTTCGAGACCTAGCAACTCCCCTGGTGAGAAGCCAGAGATGCGATTTACACAGCCCCGCAGAGTGGTGGGTTTGGGCCTAGTAGAAAATGGCATCAGGGCCTAATGCAAAAATTGAGTCGTCATGCCAGGACACAGCGATGTTATACATCTACTTTTATATACTATGGGGTTCATGCACATACAGGGGAGGAAGGGCCTCCTCCCCCATTTGCCTCAATACCTTTGTTGTGCATAGTGGGGGTGGGGTGATATGATATGTTATTTATAACGCGCTTAATACCCAGAGGTTTCTAAGCACGGACCCAGGGATCGAACCTGTGGTGCTCCGTGTCGTCTTGCTTCCAAAGCGAGCATGTTGCCTCTGAGCTATCATCCGAAGAGACAACAAGGTAAAGACCACTTCCTTCCCAACACAACACATGATCAATTTCTCATACATGCACCTTTAACGTTCATAACGGCTTCACATATGTTGTCTGGCATCCACCGGAGTCAATGTATTCTGAAGAATACATCATGAGTCAATGCATCACATGCAGTAGATGCACAACCTCAGAAAGAAGATGCATTGCTGGGCCATGAGCCAGACTTAAGCAGTTGTCCAGTTTGTGTAGTACTGCTACTGCACCACAAAAACAATTTATTTTTCTAGGATTGCGCTAAAGACTTACTGTTTTAATAACACTTCAAGATGCCAATTCAAATGTCATCATTAAGTTGCCACAATAAATGTGATCATTTGCAGGAATTTAAATCTAGAGCAGCCCTGCCTGAAATTCTAGAAATTCTCCCGACTAGACCTCCTCAATATTTCAAACTTATCTCATTGAAAGTCAGAGTGTATTAATACACATATTGCTTCAGAAAGAGGTAACTCCAGCATTCTCTTTATGTCTACCCATTCCTGCCTCAGCACCCTCAAAGTATGTGTTTGTATTCAAGGCTGGCACCATATTTGAGAAGTGGATTGGTATAAGAGAACTTTGCACCAGTGAAATTAGCACTGGGGTGAATCGTTCCCTAGTGCAGGAACATTGCTCTTACAATGCATTCTTACAACAGGATAATGTTGCCCTACTGCAAGCAATGGGTGCATACTGTTCCTTTGTTCAAAAATGCATTGAAATACTGTGCTACATGCACTAATGCAATTTTTGTCCTAATGTTGATTGCACTTGTACCGGTGCAAATATTTCTGTAATGCCTCTTCTAAGGGTGCAGAAGGAGGAGACTGACACACAGGTGGCATGATTGTTAACATAAACTTTTATTTAATCAAAATAAAGAGGAACGCTATCTCTATCTAACTCTAAAAGAGGTTTCCCTGCCTCATCTAAGGAACTAAGGAACTAAGGAACTAAGGATTCAGTCTAAATGTCCAAGTAAATGAAAAGAGTCCACCGTTTTGTGTCAAAATGCCTACTTCTGTCCCTCACACTTTTAACTAACACTTAAGAGGTAGTGGATCTTCTTGGCCCAGAAGAATGCCTCCCTACTTCCGGATGATGGACTATAAGTCCAATTGCAGGTGGAAACGTTGCCTGAGAGAATAACACTCCTCCCAAGGTCTCAGTTATTTTCCAACACACAAAACAAAGTTCCAGCTTGTGACGCTGTAACGTTCTCAGTTCCAACTCAAAAAGTAAAGTTATAACTCATCAATCCTTATTGCCCATAGTTTTCTTCACTATTGGGTTCCTGGAAAATGTCTCCCTTATTCAAGTAACTTGTTCTCAATACTTTCACAGTGTCAGGGGAATGACTCCCTTCCCCATGCCTTCTTCTGCTTGGCTTCACAGTGCACAACATCTGGGGGTGTGGCTTACTTCCCCTGATCTCTCTTGGCTTGCAGTTTCACTATAAAAGGGGGAATTACTCCTTTCCCTGGGTCTTTCTCAGACTCTTTACCACACACAGTTCACAAAGACTGGGGGAATGGCTCCCTTCCAAAAGCCCTATGCAGGCTCTTTGTCACAGTTTAAGAAGACTGGGGGAATGACTACATTTTACAGACCCTTCCCAGGCTCTTTGTCACAGTTCATGAAGGCTGGGGGAATAACTTGCTTCCCCAGGCCCTTCCCGGGCTCTTTGCCACAGTTCCCGAAGGTTGGGGGAATGACTCCCGTGCCCAGGCCCTTCTCAGGCTCGTTGTCACAGGTACCAGGTACTGCAATGAGGAAGAGTGATCATGATGCTCTTCCTATGTGGATGCGGGTCCCAGGCCCGTTTTGACAGACCTGGTTAACTTCCTTGCAAGGCACTGCGATGAGGAAGAGTGGTTGTGATGACCTCTTTCTTCCGTTGCAGGTCCTAGACCATTTTTTCCTCTTTAGTTCTTGTTGGTGATAGACCCGGTTCACTTCCCTGCCAGGTACTATCATGTCTCAGATTATTTAAGGCAGTCTCTATAGTTATGGATGGTCCTGACCTTGGTTTACAGGATTCTCTTGCCCTCTTTTCTTCCCTCAACAACCCTTGCATCTTTTGGTTCTCTGTCAGGTCTCATACGCCGGTTGCAAGCACGTCTGTTGCTCTGCTCAGCTTCTCGCTCTCTCTGCTTGTGCGTCTTCTGCGGTGCCACTGCAGCATTTGGTGCTGGGCAGGAGGTGAGTCTCTCCATGACTGTGTGGTCTGATGGCTTCATTCCACCAGGGTACCTGACACCGGGTAGGGAAGCCTCTTCTCCCATTCTTGCATCCCGGTCAGCAGCGTCCTCTCTTCCCCACGCTGGATGTACTCCAGGCTCACAGATCCTACTGGGAGGATCTGACTCTCTGCTTGGTTTTGCTTCCTATATTTTGTATTGGCTTTGGCCAATCAGAACTCTTGAAACACTAGACTGCTCCATAGTGAGTGTTTTGAGGATCGCTCTTCATATCTCTGCACCTCCTACTTGTCCCAGTATTTGCCTGAGAGCTCTCGCTTAGGTGGACTTAACTCTTCTTCATCTCAGTACCGCTACTACTATGTACATGACACATGTACATGGGATGGAAAAGTAAAGGAGCACTAGCTGAGGTGGATTGATGGGAAGTATAGCACATTCTCACTGGATAGTCATCCCTAGTCCCACAGGGTGGGTCCCTCCTCATGAGATCCTCCTACTGAATAACCCCCAGTGGGACAATCAGGTAGCAGCCTCACCTCCCTGGTCTCGTGGGAACAGGCTCCACCTCTGGAAGAAGTGTCGGCATCCAAGGATTTGTCACACTCTCCAGGATTATTCTGCCTGCACAGCATTCCTTATTGACTGACTTAACCAGACATGGCACTAACATATTGCCATGGGGTGCAACAGATTCTGACTTGCTGTCATCTGCCCAAAAATGTAGTGTGAATCCCCTAATTTTCCAAAGTGTATCCACCTTCTTCTACAATAGGTGCACAATTATAATTCCATAAAAATTGGCTGCTTTCGCATTAAACGGTTTTCATAAAGGTCTTTGGTATTGTGTAAACAACAAATAGTTCCCAATTGTATCCCACCAATTACAGAGATCCGCGGGGCAAACTCAATCCATAAACCTGTACCGTAAATTATTCCTCACTGCAGCCCCAGTGACTCAGGTTTACCTTGGGATTTGAAAGCTCCTGAAACTTCTCAATTATCTAGATTAAAAAGGGTAGCGCTTTCCTCATATTAAATAAATCCAATGAGGGTCATGGCGAGTATGGTGGTAGCCATGGAGCAATTAGCTCCATGGCTGCCTCCCATACCGGTACAGACTCCGGTTTGGTTCAATGGGGACTTACCAGTCCATTCCGACCCTGGAGGGACCGGTAAGTCCCCATTGACCAAACCATTCCCCATTCCCATTTGAGCTCCCATAGGGTTCAATGGGAATGGGGAGGGTGCAAATAACGGGCTTGCGAATGGCAAGCCTGTTATTTGCGCCCTGGTCCCTTAGCGGGACCCGTAATGGACGTGTGGTCCGACCACACGTCCCTTACGGTTCCCGCTAAGGGACCTCGGAATTGGGCGGTAGCGGATTACCGGCACCGGTCTCCTTACCGGTTCCCGGTATCCCTTACCGCCCACCTCAGAATGACCCCCAATATCATGCCATAAGCTCACCGTATCTTGGCAGACCACTCTTGATGTGGAATGAGCAAATAGACACTTGACCCTTGTGCGACCCTTTAGTGATTTCAGAAATATATTGCAAAAGAAGAGCGCTAGAGGATACCCGGCCCTGCCATTGGCCGCTCTGTATCGCCAGTGGAATCGTGGTAGAATCATTCATTATTTCAGAAGCAATGATGTCCTGATATAGTGGGGCGTTTTTGCTCTAGTGTTAATTAGAGCCAGTTGAATGCACTAATTGCCCAAAAGGTGCTAAAATATGTGTTCAAATAATGTATTGGCTCCTATATTCACATTCCCAGATGTGGGGTGTGTGCCCCAGCTGTGCGAAAGAGGGTGCAACGCATTGCATTTGTGTTTTTGTATTTGTATTTAGTATTTATTGATCACTGAGTGTCATTTTCAAATGACAAACGTAGGAGGCAATCCAGGTGACAGAAGCACTCCCGGGGTGGGGTGCCTTTAGATAAAGATGGGAAATGTCTGATCGTGGTTTGGTTTGACAAGGCTAACACATGTTTCCAGACAGGAAACAGGCAAAATGATTGGTGCAGTACATGAGTTATAGCAAGCATTAATACAGGGGCTAGGATGCAATGTGAAGCAATTATAGACACATACTTGTTATAGAGTTCTACAAAGTTAGTATGAAAAAATAAATATAAAATAAAGCAATGCACATTGCTCGCAGGTGGTGTTAATCATGCACAAGGGGGATACAAGAGTATGTAGGAGTTGCATATGCGGGGGCCTGTAGGAAGAACTGAAAGGCCATATATTTCTTAAGGATCTACTAAGAAAAGATGCCAATCTTCTATGTATATGTATGCATTTTGGAAATGTAAGTGTCAAGCGAGTTGGGTGGCCCTTTGCCAGATGAGTGTGATTCTACTAGAGTGGGCTTTCTCCATCCTTTCCCTCTACTGGAATCACACTCATCTGGCATCAGGCCACTCAAATTCTCTTTTATATTGTTTCTTTTGAGTACCTCCCCAGAAGAAAACCATAGAGAAGCGTGGGCAATGCGTTATAAAAAAACAATTAAATTAAATTAAATTCAGAACATGTGACATTATCCTACTACTACACTTTTGTCATTTCAAAAGGTATTTCTATAACACATGTTGCATTCTCCAGCTAGAAGAAATATATTTTTGTCACATTTGGGGCCCTGGGATTTTCATATGTGCAGTTCTAGTGCAGCAGGCACAGTTCTCTATGAACACAGAGAGTGTTTTTACATTGGAGCTCTTCATCATTTACTGCTGTCAATTCAAAGTTATGCAAATGTAGTCTTTGGGGCATGTGTGATGAATCTGATGATGTCATCACTCATTTCCTGAAGGTAGCCTCTCCTAGTGTGGCCAGTGGATAGCAGCCGCTCCCTGATCCTGACCCTGGCAGTGGCTGTTTGAGAGAGGATCACATGAGGGGAGGTGACCCTCAGGGAGATGGACAGACATCCTTGGGTGTGACATGGTATCCCCATTCCCTTTTGGGGACATCCCTTAGTAACTCAGGCTCTTATGTCATATTGGGGCAGTAAGCCTCAATATTCTCCAACACTTAGTCAGGGAAATTGTAGACATCATGTAGTTACATCATTAACAAAGACTGACATGGGAAAGAGAGCAACCAGAATGAAGATTGCTCAGCTAGACCGAAGTGAGCGGTCTAGCTGCTGGAGGAACCTGTTTGGCTCCAAATGGCTCCCTTTAGTAACGCAGGAGTTCAAAGATGGTGCTGTGACGGAGTGCAGAGAGATCTGACTGTCTAACTGATTGACGGGGAAGCCAAGCTGTCAGGTGGACACGTGAGTGAGGGAATGAGAGAGAATCCAGGAGGTGGCAAGCCAGGCAGAGAAGCGACACAGAGAAAGGGGAGGTGGCGTCTGGACCGGAGATGCATTCCCACAGGGAACAGAGAAGTCAAAGTAGGATGTGAGGCAGATGAGCTTTCTTCTAGCAAGGGAAACCAGAGCTGCCACCAGCCGCACAGATGCACCGCCCGAGCTGGAGAGAGATTGGAAGCAGAGAATGACCCGAGCGGGGTGGGAGAAGCCAACAGATCCATTCTAAAGCCAGTGAGCCTACAGTGGAAGGTCGGGTCCGGGGAGGGAGCTGGAAAAGGCATTCCTGGTCCCTAATTGTAATGTGGTGCAAATTCCCTATGGCTTGCATTACAAACTGAGTTTCATATGCTCTGTATTTGGTGAGATACAAATACACCAGTGATAAAGGGAACTTGGGGGGAAAGCATATGCCCTCAGATCTTAAAAAGTGAATGAACATGGCAGGTGCTTATACCAGGTGTTTTGCAAGTCTGACACCCACACCCAAATCGCATCAAGGAACTATATGAGAGAACCTTGCAGGAGAGTATTCCATGTGTTTTGCGAGTCTGGGACATGGACCCAAATTGTATCAAGGAACTACATGAGAGAACCTGGCAGGTGAGTACACCAGATGTTTTGTGAGTCAGAGAATCCCAAGGAAGATTTATAACCTTGGAAGTTTGAATTATTTCCCCTTGAGTGAATTGCAACACCAGGAGGAGGGAGTATCCTCTTGGGAAACAAAGAACTTGGTTATTCTTTTGAACTTTTGTTTTGGCAGAGAGAAACCTAGCGAAGGGAGTCATTCCCTTTAGCTTTGATCATAATCCATTTGGAACGTTTGCTGGATATATACCATTTTGTTGAACCTGCATATTTTTGCACTTTTCAAGCCAAAGACAATACACTTAACACCCTAGAGTTACTTTTAAAATGAGAGGGCTAGGATGGGATTTTGGATACAGGACATTTTTGCTTTCGACATACTAACACAGGACAGTTTTTGGTTGAGGTAGGGAAATACATCCCCGATTAGGGACAGTGAGGCATTTTCCAACCCCTTTATTATTTAATAAAAGTGCATACCAATCACCATGAGTCCTCTGAGTCTGTGTCTCATTCCTGGTTCTTCACTACTGTCTCTCAGGTGACCAGTTGACTACCTACTTCGCACAGGGACACCCGTTCCTACCAATGTAACGAATATGACATAAGCGAATCATGAAAAACCCCATTCTGACACCTCTTACTTATACTGGCACTCTTCATTTGCCTCTGATTCTCCCCACAGCTAGCCAACGTGTTCCCCTTCAGATATGTATGCATATCCCCCGCATCAACCCCAGAAACATAGCCTATGGTGCTGCATTGTAATGGTTGTAGGTTAAAACATCTTTAAGGTATGAAGTTGACCACCTGTTAGATAGAGTGTTGCACACAGGCTAACTGGAAAAGTAGCTCTTATCAAGAGTGATGGGGTGGCATGTTAATACAGGGAAGGAAAGCATAGTTATGCCCTTTTTACTTTGCAGATGGCTATTTAAATAGGGATAGGATGAAATTGCCTAAGTAGAAAAGTCCTACCACCAAAAGTCTGACCCCCATTTATTCACATGTGGATATGTGTGGGAGGGTAAAGTTAATAAAAGTGTATAGGTGTAAGTTGGGAGGGGGTGGGGGGGCCTCCCCCCAAATATATATATGCAGAAAAATGAAGAAATAAAGAAATAACTGGCTTTTGGTGGTCAGACGTTTCAACTCGGTAATTTCATGCAGATACATTTAAATAGCCCTCCTGAGTATGACACAGTACATTTGACGCTAATACAGACATTATGAGACCCATGAGGTAAAAGATAAAATGAAAAAGCTGGTTACATTGTGGGGGCCATTATACAGAGTGAATCATGAAGCAAATTCCCATTTCAGTGAACAGAGACAATGGGAGTCATTCCGAGGTGGGCGGTAAGGGATTACTGGCACCGGTAAGGAGACCTGTGCCGGTAATCCCCTACCGCACAATCCCGAGTTCCCTTAGCGGGAACCATAAGGGATGTGTGGTTGGATCACATGTCCTTTACGGATCCCTCTAAGGGACCAGGGCGCAAATAACGGGCTTGCCATTCGTGAGCCCGTTATTTGCGCCCGCCCCATTCCCAATTGAGCCCTATGGGGGCTCAAATGGGAATGGGGATTGGTTTGTTCAATGGGGACTTACCGGTCCCTCCAGGGTCGCAATGGACAGGTAAGACCCCATTGAACAACACCGTTGCCGGACCCGGTATTGGAGGCAGCCATGGCGCAAATAGCGTCATCGCTACCTCCAATCTAGTAATGACCCCCAATGAGTAGAACACTATTAATTTAGTACACCTGAAATGAACATTTGAAGGGTGGTGTATGCACATTTATAGACTTATGCCATTTGAAAATGGATGAAAACTAAAATATAAAGCCAATTTTGCTTCAATGAAGCCCTAAAATTATTTTATCATGTTTACTATTATTGTTTTGATGGGAAGTCATTCTGGTAAAGGGATGCACAGTGATTCCTGTTGTAACTCTATTTTCTTTTGTGAAGTTGCGTTTTCCTACACGTTTGCCAATATCCCGCTGGTAATTCCAGCAGGATACAAGGAAACTGACCTACTCTTTCCGCCACCTGCAATATCACGGAATTACCCGAATAATACAGGTGGCCGAAAGGGCAGTAAATCCCTAGTCCATGGAATCTCTTAGGACTCCATGGAGGGGATTGCTGGTATTTCTGCCACTGGTAATACCGGTGCCTGAATTACCAGCTGTTTTTTGTAAGTGTGGGCCCGGTTTACCTCCAGATCTTGGCTGCAGGTAAATCAGTGAACCCCCACCGGAAAACCTGTAGTTTGCCAGTCCGGGAAAAGTGCTGGTCACCGAATTAACAGCACTTTCTTGCATTTTACACAGGCCAGCAAACATATAATGACCCCCAATGTAGCCAACTGGCTGAGAACTTCCTTTTAATGTAGTCCTATTTGCAGCTATCCTTTCCACCTCCTCGCCTTCCTTCTTTGGTACACACAGCTCTGTAAAATGACACACGTAGGGGTATTTATGAAAGGGTTGGACACCTGACTGCACTGAAAGATTGCCATTTAAAACTTAGGCTCGTCCCCCTGAAACCTTGGGTCATACTTTACTTTCCAGTTATTTTATCAAGTAACTAATGAGCTCTAGGTATGTTTGTAATGCCCAGGCCAGAGGGCTGTATACCTCACTTTAAGTCCAGAAGCTGCATACGTTTAGACCTTAACCAGTCTTCTGTCACGTGTGGTACACATGTATAACTGAGATACTCTACATGCATTAACGTCATGGATTTAGTTGCCCGTTTAATAGCACATACATAGGTTATCGCCCATTGCAGAAATGGCTATTCTAGAAACCAGGTCGACTAGATAAATACAAGAATGATATCTTATCCTCTTATTTATAAAGCATGATTCACTGTGTTATAAATATAGGGATTAAAAGAATGTTCAACTCTGCCATCCAGATATCATATATTCCCATCTCGGCAGACATTAGTAAGCAGAGATTGGCCTATATTTATGCCGTGACGATTCAAGTGCTTATGTGTCCAAATTAGAAGTTTGATTAAGGTCAGCAGTTTACACACACCTTCAAATTGGGCAAGCAAAGTTACAAATTGATAACTTTGTGCAATAATACCGAAAAAAGTTCATATGGAAAACAGTAGTATTAATTGGAGGTAGTCTGCTCCACACTTAGGGCCTCATCACGAGTTGTGCGGTATCCCGGTGGTATTACTGCCGGGATACCGCCCAGGCTAATAGCGTTACTGCCAACCTGTATTAGTGCCAGATCAAGGGTTGGGTGGTAATGGGTATTCTCCATTCCCAATTGGTTCCATTGACCCAATGGGGCATTTTCGGCGCAATTAGCGCAGCGCTAATTGCGCCAGAAAATGGGTGTTAGGTTGGCGCATTTACCCCCAGCTTTCAGCTGGGGGTAAATGCTTCCAGACTCGTGATTGGGCGGAACCTTAATTGGCCAGTGATGAGGCCCTTAGTGTAATCATCACCAACAAAGGTTTACCAATTTCCAAAAATGGGAACCATAACACAGAAATGCAAAACTAGTGCTGAGAATGATCAGTTTCTTGGTTATTCTCGATTAGTGTTAATTTCCTAATCATAATAATATATGGTTTTTAGCAGGGGCTTTTTCCCGATTCCTCTACTTCTAAGTAGTGTTATAATATCTGTTATTACTACCTAATTTAATGGAGCTCTGTTTATTGACATCAGAAGAATCAATGGCTCAGAAGTGTACAAATGCCCAATGTCACTGGCAACCACTTCACCCTCTTCACATCCACCACACCCCATACGCTGCAACGATGTGGCAACAGTAATGTCAACGCTTTAACCAGCATTTTTTAAATAGGGTCTACATTAATGGAAAAACATTATTGGGGATGTTGGGTTTCGAGTGAAGCAGCAGAAAACAAGAAAAAGTGTCCGGATTTTGAGTCTAAGCAGGAAAAAAGTAATGCTTTACTGCTCCTGCTTCTTGTGATTCAAAAAGTTTAATATTTGAATGAAATTGTTTAGAAACGGGTGGCCAGTTGCTAGTTGGTCATCTCAGGGCACTTTTTCTTGTTCTTTTCCGGATTTTAAACATAAGAGTTGTACTCAGGTACTTACGTATTGATGATCCCAACCCGCTAAGCAATAGCCAGAAGAGGGTAAGTCTCTTTTCTTTCCCCTCACCTTAGATAGGCAGCCCGCCACCTCTTTCTAGGGAGAGTACACCACCATAGGGAGAGCTAGCACCAGTTGGAGGGCCATGCCAGGCTATCAACTACCGTTCTTTAATTTTCAAGCCAGGAATTTGACCTGTACTTTCTGGAGGTGGTTACATCTAAAGTAGCTTCCACCTACTGTACTTCAAAGCGGCATTGAAGATAACAATGCATTTATTTGTATATGTGCGGAACAGTGCTGTTTTGATCACAAAAGAATGTACAATAGGTCAGAAATCAGATTTGACAGGAAGCAGTGAGCTTCTTACAATGGGGTGAGTTTGAGGGACATTCAGATCAGGTTGTGGAAATTAGTAATTGGAACAGCCACCGGGTCAATACGTAACAGCACATACATAGATAAAGGACAAGCAACATTGGAAATGCTTATGTGCAGGTAGGTGGTACGGCCGGCTGTGCTCGGAATGTGACCATGATGGGTGAACCACTAGAGTGGATGCAGAGGAAGTGAGGGACAGAGACAGGTTAGAGGCGAGGTAAAAATGTTAGCTAGCAGGCAGATGAGAGGTAGGTTAAGAGAGTAACTCGGAGGCGAGGAGGTAGGGTTTTATATCCTTCTTTTATATCTCTTTTACATCACCCGGAATGGTCATCTTGCCAACACATCTAACCACTCTTTGCACCCAAATTGATCTCAGATAATCAGCTGATAGTGCCTGTTGACATGCTTTCTATCTGTTTGCCACTAGGCTTCTTGTTTTTCAGCTGTGGGTTAAAGTACTATAACCTTCATGCCCTCTCCACACCAAACACTGGGGCAGTATTCATAGGCCCATTGGCCTTTAGGGGAAAGCAATATTCAATACCGTTGGTGAGCCAGAGATGTGAACTCTCTCTGAGGGAGACTCTCCTTTCCAAATGCTATTTTTCCAAGTATACAGTACACACTACTGACATACATTGTTTTTATTGATACCCTGGATTGGTCATATTGCGAAGTCTGCTACTGGAAAGCCATGTCTAGTGGTATTATTTAAGGGTCACTTAGTGTTTTCTTATTTTAATGTTTTTTTTAACACATGCCTATGTTATACTGCAATAACGTTCCTGCAGTTTATCAGGACATACACATAGGGGTTATTCCAGTGAATTCATATACCATATGTAATAACAACCGGAACAGCTGTGGTTAATTAACGGTAGTTAGCACTACATTGAATCACAAGTACACATCAATACCTTTTACTGAATTCATGCCATGAAGGGCCCCCATAGGATGACAGCAGCTCAAAAAGAAAAACATAAGGCATGTGCATGACTCCATTTCTGCAGAGGTGCCAATGGTCCTTGTAAAGCCTAAAATCGAAGGACCCGCCATTACTACTGTTCATGTCGGAACACAAATATGCTGCACAATACGCCTGCATGGCACGTATTTCAGATTGGAGAGTCAGATGTGTTACAATTCACTCATCTATTTAGTATTAAACAGTCATTTTATTGGCTTTTAATACTAGCACCAATCACAAACTCAATTTCATCAATTACATTAACACAATAATTACAGTCATATATCCATTTTAAGATTCAATAATCAAAATCATTTCATACAGTTTTCATCATAGCAAAGTAAGATAGATCATACACCCCCTCACGATTGCCACTTAAGAACAGTGTTCATGAATCAGGAGTGTCAATTGATGTAGTAAACCCCTTAGAGGTCAAGGCTTTTGTACTCAACTGGGCCATAGCATTACATTCAGTGAATAAATGGCCCTAACTCTAATTGGGTTGTTCCCTCAACTGATGCTCCTAAGGGCCGTTGAGTTCCGTAAATCCTAAACCAAAGTCTGTCTGTGTCTAATCCTATGCTTGTCCTCACTCTTAAAGCAAATGTGATGTTAGGGCTTAAAGAAAAGATGGTGATTCAAAATGAAATGTAAACCAAGCCTGGTTACAGGTAGCCTTACCTTCAGGTTTGGTTTAGTTCTGCCAGTTTAAAAATAGTTCAACGCAAAAAGTTGTGCACTTGGGATCTTCCAGGTAGGGCTCTTGTAGCAGAACAATGTAGTTCACAATGTCTCTGGGTCTCTTGGGGATCCCTTCCCCAAGCCCTCATCCCTCTGGTTCCAAAACAAAAGAGTTACAGTTCCTTTTGGGCTTCTCAGGGTTTCCTTCCCCAAGTCTTGGCCTCTCTGGTATCACAAAGTTCATTTAAAAGTTCACAAACACAAAACACCAAAGGTTCACCTTGTCAGGATGCCCTTCTCAAAGCACAGTTCTTTCTGGTGAGGTTGCAACAGCCTTTCCTCCACTTTGGAGGATTTCAATCCCACTTCACTCTCAGAGTAGCTCCCCTTTTTCAACCTTCTATCAAGTGGCGCTGTTCACCTTCTTTGGTCAACAGTGAGGCGATATCAGACACTTTTGGGAATACAGTGCTTTTGCTCCTCCCCGTGCGTGACCACTCTGATTCCCGGCCCCTCTCCTTACACCTTATTGTCCTTCCGTGCCTCTTGCACACTTCGTGGGCACCTCCTGCCTTTCCGTGCCTCTTGCACACTTTCTTTGTCTTGCTGTGCCCCTTGCGCACTCAATTTGTCTTGCCGTACCTCTTGCATAATCTCTTTACCTTGTTGTGCCTCTAGCATACACTCTTTACATTGCTGTGCCTCTTGCACACTTCCTTTGCTTTTTTGTGCCTCTCAAACACTTTATTTGCCATGTCGTGCCTCCCGCACACTTTTTCTCTATTCACTTTGTGCTGTTCTCGCTTTTCTTCCTTTTATTCGGGTCACTCGCACCCTCTCTTTTCTTTCTGTCTTTCGCAGTTTATTGTTTCTGTGTTTTCCTGCTTTTGGGCCACTCATGCACCTTTTCATTTTAGCATTAGCCAATTTGCTCTTTTATAATCGATTGAATGGTACATTTGACTAAATTCAGCCAGTACCATTTTTCGATTATAAAAAATATCGAACATGTGGAGTGGGGGTTGCGGCTGTGTTGGCCCCCTGTCCACATGTTTGGTATTTTTGGCCTGGGGGGCTGCATGGGTGTCCCCCACTTCCTGAACATTGTAGGTGGGGGACCCCCAGAAAAAAGAGAAAAAAAGAAAATGGGACCCTGCAGTGTCAAATCCGACCTGTGTTAGAGCAATGGATCGGACACTGCAGTGGAAGCAGAGGCGAGCAAGCAGGTAAGTAGTGGAGGGGATGTGTAGTTGGGGATGGGGTGGGGGTGGTGTAAGGGGCGTTAGGGTATGTTTGGCAAAGGAGCAAAGTGATTTGCAGCAAAATTGACTATGGTGAATTCTGCCGTGAGTAATTGCACTTCGGTCAAATAACCCAAATCCTTTCTTTTACTTTCTCGTGCCTTTCAATTATCATGCCACTTGCACTTTCCGCTGCTACTGCTCTTGCTTCAGCCACCCGCACGCTACTGATTTTCTCTCTCTCATGAAACTCACCTAATATCGCAGCGATGTTGGGGCGTTTCCTCGGGACGTGTGTGTCGAGGTCAGGGTCTCACCACCTGCCTCTCAGACACCTCTGGGACCTGCCCCAGGGGAATAAGCATTTGACTGGATATGGCCAACAGGGCACACCTTTCTCCAATCCAGCTCCTTGAAGACACGGCTCCTTCGCCACGCTGCAACCCCTCTGACACACCGGGTCAGCATCCTGGCATCCCATTTGCCTCCAGATCCTTCGGGTTCCTCCAGCTGCAGCTTCCTGTTCCCTGGCTTGCATGATTCCTCCAGCAACCCCAGCTCGCTCATTTATTCTGATGGAAACTCCACCTTTTATACCTTAACTGAGGGTCAATTGGAGTCAGGTGTGTATGGTTGGTGTCAAGTGCCTGACCCTGCCTGACTCTGTTAAGGGGACATGTTAGTGGTAGAATGTAGGCCTCACCATTTATCTTCCTCTTCACAGACCTTTTCACACAGGTAATCTCTCTAATCCTCAGTTGCCTCATCCTCGTCCCCCTACATGTTGGAAATGGGGAGAGGAAGATGGCATGAGACTGAAAATCGCCCATAAAGGCTGAGGGAGAGTTTGATGATGTACAGTTGGGAAAGGGGGAATACCATGTCTCGCCTTTAGGCATTCTCCTCTCAATCCCTGTGACCCTCCACTCTGGTGATGCTCCCTCACTTGTGCACCCCCAGGGTCGGGATCTAAAAGTGATGGCCATTCCCTGGCCACCTGAGAGGAAGATCCTGGGAGAGTAGGTAGGAAATTACCTTCAGGTTTCTCACAGTGCCCAGGCACCTTTTGGTCTTACCAATCCATCCAGGCACATAGACACATTAGTAAGTGAATTGTGTAGCCAGCATTATTGATTTAGCCTCCTAAAAACAATACAAACCTATTATGAGATACTGTCTACAAAAGAGCAAGGAGAATTGGTTGAATTAGTAAAATGGCATGTAAAAACATAGCAGGCACTGTTCTGAAAAAAAAAAAAATGTGCCTTCCATGCGTTTCTACTCAGGTCCCTCAAATATCAATGCCAGCGCTCTTCTCACTGGCACCAACTCCACTTCTTTAGCTGATATTCCAGTGCCAAACCTTATCCAGTCTACACCCCAACTGTGTCTTTCACCTCCCCAGCTTTCCCTTCCTTCCTTGCCCTCTACCACAACACCTTTATATATCAGTGCAGCACTTGTCACACTGTCTTCACCTCCACACCTTTAGCCATCGTCCCAGTGCCCATACTTCTAACCTTGACAGCCTGTCCATGACCTATACCCCAACATCCCCTGCCTTACAGCCAGCATCCTCAAATATCAATGTCAGCAGCCCATGTACTTTCTTCAACACCACACCTTTCGCTGTCACCCCAGTGAACCGCACTGATCGATCAATGTGTACTCCGTTATTTATTGGTGTCCCTGTTTTTTTAACAACATTCATGTGGAACACATACATATAGATCAATCAGACATAAAAACTAGCAGTTGCATTGTGCATGTTTTCTCCTTCAGGCTCTGCATGAGGACAGATCAGTGGGAAATAGCAAAAGTTCCCCTCTAAAGATCCTTTACCCTGCTCTACTTTGGGTGGGGACTGAAAGGGGAAATGAGAGGCTCATACCCCATATTCATAGTGGCTGAATGACTATACAAGGACGTTTTTTGTTTTTCCATAGCCTGCGCATTGCACCACAACCCCACCTTTAAGACAGCTGCTTCAGCATCCAACATGATCTGGATGTTGAAGAGCAGCTAGATGTTAAGACAGCTGTAGTGTTTCAGGAAAATCCCTCACACCAGTTTCTGCCAATAGGCTTGCCACCCCTATATGTCTCTCTCTGTCTGTCCCCACATAACTGCACCTGTCCGGCACTCTCCATGCAGTACCATGCATTGTAGGGTGAATGGGGTGTACTGGATTCAGTTGGTATCAAGGACCCCTTTTTCTCTACAGTAGGTGGTGGGCATTCAATGTGTGAATGAATACTCAAGGAAATGTTTAATTCACTATGTATTGTTAATTATTGCCTTCGTTATTGATTTTGTATGCAAATCTTCCCCACACAATCCTTATGTATGATGCTTTGAACTCTTTGCATTTTTGTAGAATAACAACGCTGGGTTCCATTCCAGATATTGCCCAGAAAGCATGCTCATCTAGATGACCAATGTGCATTGTATTTTTTATTTTTTGCAGCTCTCCCATTCTGGCCATAATACATAATAATTATCTGTGTTTGAGTAAGGTTATTTTTACTTGTTCCAATAGAGAAGTACCCCTTCCCACCCTCTCTCCCACTCCTTGAAAGTCCCTGCCCACCTGAACTGACTCCCCCCTTACCTAGCCATCAGTTGAGTGACATGATCTAAAGCTCTGCCTCCACGTGCCACTCTCCCAAAACAGCTGTTTGTACTTTCAAAATGAAAGGGAACTGGAAAAGCAGACAGATATAAACATAGTAGGATTTTTACATGACTACCCAAAATAATGAATTTGGCTCATGCCCTTCCCCCCCTCTCCCCAGTTGACTCACATTCTATATTCTATCTTTCCCATTAGGCAGGAGACCTTCAAAGATTGAATTGACTGTAGACTCAACATAGTGTTTTACGCAGCATCTATTAGCTATTTGGAAATTTATGGATAAGAATTATATTTCCAGGTACAGTTGTCGCACTGTTCCGTTCAATGACCAATAGAAGGACGTTGGTAACATGGTCAAATGTCTTGCAGCAAATGTTTTGTGAAAGTGCCTTTGACCAAACTTTTGTGACACCATCACACAGCTCTGGCATGTACATAGATTTATGAACTCACGTCCAAAAGGCCCTATGCTATTTCAATCAGATGTAGGTGTGTATCCACAGGAAGCGGTCAGACCCAATAATGTTCCAGGCCCTCCAAGAATCCGGCATTTGAGAACGTTTTTGGATCATTGCTTATTATTACTGTGGGTTTTGTGGAAGGCTTGGGCATAACACGTTTTTTATATGCAAGACAAGCAAAGCTCAGGGAATTCAAAGATGACTAGCTGAATTAGGGACAGGCTTCATGATGTACCCCAAGGTGAGTGGTCCTTCTTCCAGAGCCCCCATTCCGGCAGAGAAATTAGAAAAAGACCCCCCAGCCCTCCCGCCCGCATCCCTTCGCTCCAACTTCCTGGTCCAGCTAAATCCCGCCCCCAGCCCTCGACTCGCGGGATCTGATTGGCCCTAGTATTTCCCTGCACTGGTAGTCCTCAGTGTGAGCGCCCCAAGCCCCCTTTTGCCCTGCTGACCCCAAGGTGAGTGGTCCTCCTTCCAGAGCCCCCACTACGGCAGAGAAATTTGAAAAAGACCCCCCAGCCCTCCCACCCGCACCCCCTCGCTCCTGCTTCCTGGTCCAGCTAAATCCCTCCCCAGCCCTCGACTCGCGTGATCTGATTGGCCCTAGTATTTCCCTGCAATGGTAGTCCTCAGTGTGAGCTCCCCAAGCCCCCTTTTGCCCTGCTGACCCCAAGGTGAGTGGTCCTCCTTCCAGAGCCCCCATTCCGGTAGAGAAATTTGAAAAAGACCCCCCAGCCCTCCCGCCAGCACCCCCTCGCTCCTGCTTCCTGGTCCAGCTAAATCCCGCCCCAGCCCTCGACTCTCACAATCTGATTGCCCTAGTATTTCCCTGCCCTGGTAGTCCTCCGTGTGAGCGCCCCAAGCCCCCTTTTCCACTGCTGACCCCAAGGCGAGTGGTCCTCCTTCCAGAGCACCCATTCCGGCAGAGAAATTTGAAAAAGACCCCCCAGCCCTCCCGCCTGCACCCCCTCACTCCCGCTTCCTGGTCCAGCTAAATCCCGCTCCCAGCCCTTGACTCGTGCAATCTGATTGGCCCTGGAATTTCCCTGTACTGGTAGTCCTCTGCGTGAGCGCCCCAAACCCCCTTTTGCCCTGCTGACCCCAAGGTGAGTGGTCCTCCTTCCAGAGCCCCCACTACGGCAGAGAAATTTGAAAAAGACCCCCCAGCCCTCCCACCCGCACCCCCTCGCTCCTGCTTCCTGGTCCAGCTAAATCCCTCCCCAGCCCTCGACTCGCGTGATCTGATTGGCCCTAGTATTTCCCTGCAATGGTAGTCCTCAGTGTGAGCTCCCCAAGCCCCCTTTTGCCCTGCTGACCCCAAGGTGAGTGGTCCTCCTTCCAGAGCCCCCATTCTGGCAGAAAAATTTGAAAAAGACCCCCCAGCCCTCCCGCCAGCACCCCCTCGCTCCTGCTTCCTGGTCCAGCTAAATCCCGCCCCAGCCCTCGACTCTCACAATCTGATTGCCCTAGTATTTCCCTGCCCTGGTAGTCCTCCGTGTGAGCGCCCCAAGCCCCCTTTTGCACTGCTGACCCCAAGGCTAATGGTCCTCCTTCCAGAGCACCCATTCCGGCAGAGAAATTTGAAAAAGACCCCCCAGCCCTCCCGCCTGCACCCCCTCACTCCCGCTTCCTGGTCCAGCTAAATCCCGCTCCCAGCCCTCGACTCGTGCAATCTGATTGGCCCTGGAATTTCCCTGTACTGGTAGTCCTCTGCGTGAGCGCCCCAAACCCCCTTTTGCCCTGCTGACCCCAAGGTGAGTGGTCCTCCTTCCAGAGCCCCCATTCTGGCAAAGAAATTAGAAAAAGACCCCCCAGCCCTCCCGCACGACCCCCTCGCTCCTGCTTCCTGGTCCAGCTAAATCCCACCCCCATCCCTCGACTCGCACAATCTGATTGGCCCTTCCTTGAGCACATTAAGGTTCGCTCCAGGGCAGCCTCTACCCGGCAGCCCCTTCGGCTAAGAACCCCGAGGCAAAGGACGGCTCCTACAGAGACTGCTCCAAACAGCATCTGCAGGTATCCACAGGAGAAGCAAGAAGCCAACAATAAGTAAGTGTGGCAAGGGTGGGGACAGAAGCAAATACTTCACGCCATACTACCCTACCACTCAACCCAATAAGCTTTTCTGTTGTAAACTCATCATTCTACATAGTAGCATTCATTTAAAAATTCTCCCAATTGCACGTATGTGGAATAATTGCATTTAGAAAGTCCTCCTAACAGCATATCTGCGGTGTAGTTTACATGAAGAAAGTTGCAGTTAGAAAGTCTGCCCAATTGCATATCTGTGGAATAATTGCATTTAGAAAGTCTCCCAATAGCATATCTGCGTAATAATTGCATCTAGAAAGTCCTCCTCACAGCATATCTGCGGTGTAGTTTACATGTAGAAAATTGCATTTAGAAAGTCTGCTCAATTGCATATCTGTGGGATAATTGCATCTAGAAAGTCTGCCCAATTGCATATCTGTGGCATAATTGCATCTAGAAAGTCTCCCAATAGCGTATCTATGGCATAATTGCATCTAGAAAGTCCTCCTAACAGCATATCTGTGGTGTAGTTTACATGTAGAAAGTTGCATTTAGAAAGTCTGCCCAATTGCTTATCTGTGGAATAATTGCATTTAGAAAGTCTCCCAAAAGCATATCTGTGGAATAATTGCATTTAGAAAGTCTCCCAATAGTGTATCTGTCGCATAATTGCGTTTAGAAAGTCTGCCCAACGGCATACCTGTGGAATAATTGTGTTTAGAAAGTCTGCCCAATTGCATGCCTGTGGAATAATTGCATTTAGAAAGTCTCCCAATAGCGTGTCTGTGGCATAATTGCATCTAGAAAGTCTTCCAATAGCGTATCTGTGGCATAATTGCATCTAGAAAGTCCTCCTAACAGCATATCTGCGGTGTAGTTTACATGTACAAAGTTGCATGTAGAAAGTCTGCCCAATTGAATATGTCGAATAATTGCATTTAGAAAGTCTCCCAATAGCTTATCTGTGACATAATTGCATTTAGAAAGTCTCCCAATAGTGTATATGTCGCATAATTGCATTTAGAAAGTCTGCCCAATTGCATATCTGTGGAATAATTGCATTTAGAAAGTCTTCCCAATAGCATATCAGTGGCATAATTGCATCTAGAAAGTCATCCTAACAGCATATCTGCGGTGTAGTTTACATGTAGAAAGTTGCATTTAGAAAGTCTGCTCAATTGCATATCTGTGGCATAATTGCATCTAGAAAATCTGCCCAAAGGCATTGCTGTGGCATAATTGCATCTAGAAAGTCTCCCAATAGCATATCTATGACATAATTACATCTAGAAAGTCCTCCTAACAGCATATCTGTGGTGTAGTTTACATGTAGAAAGTTGCATTTAGAAAGTCTGCCCAATTGCATGCCTGTGGAATAATTGCATTTAGAAAGTCTCCCAATAGCGTGTCTGTGGCATAATTGCATCTAGAAAGTCTTCCAATAGCGTATCTGTGGCATAATTGCATCTAGAAAGTCCTCCTAACAGCATATCTGCGGTGTAGTTTACATGTACAAAGTTGCATGTAGAAAGTCTGCCCAATTGAATATGTCGAATAATTGCATTTAGAAAGTCTCCCAATAGCTTATCTGTGACATAATTGCATTTAGAAAGTCTCCCAATAGTGTATATGTCGCATAATTGCATTTAGAAAGTCTGCCCAATTGCATATCTGTGGAATAATTGCATTTAGAAAGTCTTCCCAATAGCATATCAGTGGCATAATTGCATCTAGAAAGTCATCCTAACAGCATATCTGCGGTGTAGTTTACATGTAGAAAGTTGCATTTAGAAAGTCTGCTCAATTGCATATCTGTGGCATAATTGCATCTAGAAAATCTGCCCAAAGGCATTGCTGTGGCATAATTGCATCTAGAAAGTCTCCCAATAGCATATCTATGACATAATTACATCTAGAAAGTCCTCCTAACAGCATATCTGCCGTGTAGTTTACATGTAGAAAGTTGCATTTAGAAAGTCTTCCCAATTGCATATCTGTGGAATAATTGCATTTAGAAAGTCTCCCAACAGCGTATCTGTGGCATAATTGCATTTAGAAAGTCTACCCAATTGCATATCTGTAGAATAATTGCATGTAGAAAGTCTGCCCAATAGTGTATCTGTGGCATAATTGCATCTAGAAAGTCACCCTAACAACATATCTGCAGTGTAGTTTACAGGTAGAAAGTTGCATTTAGAAAGTCTGCCCAATTGCATACCTGTGGAATAATTGTGTTTAGAAAGTCTGCCCAATTGCATATCTGTGGAATAATTGCATTTAGAAAGTCTCCCAATAGTGTATCTGTGGCATAATTGCATCTAGAAAGTATCACAATAGTCTATCTATGGCATAATTGCATTTGGAAAGGCTGCCCAATTGCATATCTGTGGAATAATTGCATTTAGAAAGTCTGCCCTATAGCGTATCTGTGGCATGATTGCATCTAGAAAGTCATCCTAACAGCATATCTGCGGTGTAGTTTACATGTAGAAAGTTGCATTTAGAAAGTCTTCCCAATTGCAGACCTGTGGAATAATTGCATTTAGAAAGTCTCCCAATAGCGTATCTGTGGCATAATTGCATCTAGAAAGTCCCCCTAACAGCATATCTGTGGTGTAGTTTACATGTAGAAAGTTGCATTTAGAAAGTCTGCCCAATTGCATATCTCTGGAATAATTGCATTTAGAAAGTCTCCCAATAGCGTATCTGTGGCATAATTGCATCTAGAAACTCTCCCAACAGCGTATCTGTGGCATAATTGCATCTAGAAAGTCCTCCTAACAGCATATCTGCGGTGTAGTTTACATGGAGAAAGTTGAATTCAGAATGTCTGCCCAATTGCATATCTGTGGCATAATTGCATCTAGAAAGTCTGCCCAATTGCATATCTGTGGCATAATTGGATCTAGAAAGTCTCCCAATAGCGTATCTATGGCATAATTGTATCTAGAAAGTCCTCCTAACAGCATATCTGCGGTGTAGTTTACATGTAGAAAGTTGCATTTAGATAGTCTGCCCAACTGCATATCTGTGGAATAATTGCATTTAGAAAGTCTCCCAATAGCATATCTGTGGCATAATTGCAATTGGAAAGTCTTCCTAATAACATATCTCCGGTGTAGTTTACATATGGAAAGTTGCATTTAGAAAGTCTGCCCAATTGCATATCTGTGGAATAATTGCATTTAGAAAGTCTCCCGATAGCATACCCATGGCATATTTGCATTTAGAAAGTTGCAGTTAGAAAGTCTCCCGATAGCGTACCCATAGCATAATTGCATTTAGACAGCTGCATTTAGAAAGTCTCCCGATAGCATACCTGTAGCTTAATTGCATTTAGAAAGTTGTACTTAGAAAGTCTCCCCAATAGCATATCTGTGGCACAACTGCAGTTAAAAAGTTGCATTTAGAAAGTTCTACCCAACAGCATACCTGTGGCACAATTGCATTGGAAAGTCCATCGAATAGCATCCAGGTTATAGTTACATGTAAAAAGTGTGACAAATAGCATATCTGTGGTGTAATTGCACTTAGATAGTGTGCCGAATAGAATATCTGTTGGTGAAATATCATTTAGAAAGCGTCCCCAATAGCATCTCTATGGTGTAATTGCAGTTGGAAAGTGCCGAATAACATATCTGTGGTGATAGACCATTTAGAAAGTGTTCCTAAATAGCACATCTGTGGTATAACTGCATTTGAAACATGCATAACAGCATGTCTGCGGTCTAGTCTTGCTTTTGGTGTAATTGCATTTAGAAAGTGAGCCGATTACATGCCGGTGGTGAAATAGTGTCTAGAAACGATCCCTAATAACATATCTGTTTAGTTGAACCTAGCAACTGTGAATAACCTCACTCGGTGGTATATTTGAACTTAGAAAGTACAAATAATCGCCAGGTACAGCTGTAGTACTGTTAATCATAAAAGTATGAACAATTAACATCAAGTAATATAGCTAAAGTGGGATGTGTGAACAAAATCATCCAACCCCATCTATAACACAGTTCAAACCATGAATGCCCCCAATCAACCAAGGTCTGCTGAAAATGATCCCTGTGCACCCCCCCACTCCTGCCAGCCCTGCCACCCATCCCACCCATCCCCTATCAGCCCACCCACCACCACATCACCCATCCCCTGTCCAAACACCAAGCCAGAGGGGCACGATGGCGAGCCAACCAACCTAAAACCACTGCCTCTCCCATCCCCTCCACCCATCAGCCTACCATGATCATACTGATCCCCTCACTACCTTCCCAGGCACACCCGACCCAACAACCTTTCACCACCTGCTTCCCTCATCAACTCCCACCACCATCCCCCTCGACCACACTCCTTCCCCTCCCGAAAAACTGCACACCTTGCCCTAGCAAGAACAGAAGCCTCATCCCTTTCCCTCTCTGACCCCCCTACCCTCTCTCACACACCAATCGCAACAAAGACAATGAATAGAAAACGTACCTTGTCCCTCTCAATCTCTCAGTACTCATCGCCTCTCCTGTCTCGACCCACCACCTCATCATCCCAATCACCACCACCCTCCCCCCATGCCTCACCCTGCCTGAAACCCCTCTCGCTCGATTTCTCACCGTCCACAACTGAAACTCCTAACTGGAAGAAACTAATAATCCTTCCTGATCTAGCCGATGCACTCCTTCAGTCTCCTCCCCCTACCTGCCTACTCAATGAACAACTAACCTCCGACGCCTTTGACTCATGGCTCAACACCTCACTAATGCGGCTCACACCCTCTTGCAAACCATCAGCCCGCTGTGGCCCTTTCCCTAGATGGTTTACACCGGAACTGAAGACCACTAAACAACCATATAAATCCCTAGAACGCAAACGGCGAAAAGACAAAACACCCCTGAACAGATCCACCTTGGCCTGGCACCTTCGTCAGTACAAGGCTGAAGTCCGGAAAGCAAAAAAAGCCCACTACAACTCCTGAATCCTAAACTGTAAAAAACCCCAACAAAGAACTTCACAAAATCATCACTGAATTCACCAAAACACCATGCACCACCACCCTCCCGACCCCCTCACAATCGGTGTGCGACTTACTCTCTCTCCACTTTTACACCACAGCTCTCGAAAGAACAAACGCTCTAACCAACAGATCTCTTTCACCCACCAGGCAATCCACCCTCCATATTGGCCATCCCACTGCCTGTGACCACTACCCAACCAACGTTCGACTCTTTCAGTCCAATATCAACCGACCAATTTCTCCAACTTCTCTCTGCCCGCAAACCATCTGACTCTCCGCTGGACCCTTGCCCAGCCACAACCCTCTAAGAAATGTTTGCATCTGCCTGCGCAGGAGAACACGCAAGAACCATCATAAATGACTCCCTTTCCTCTGGAATTTTTCCCGACGCATTCAAAACGGTTCATGTCAAACCTCTTATAGAAAAACCGTCCCTCAACCCTCTCGAACCCAAAAACTACCACCCCAGCTCAAACACCAGGTTCCTTGCCAAACTCATTGACCGAACCGCCTACTCCCAACTAAATGCCTTTGTCGAAGCCAACAATCTCCTAGACCCCGCTCAATCAGGTTTCAGAGCCCGACACAGAACCGAAACCACCCTAACCTCAATCTGGGATGACCTTAAAAACACGGCAGATTCTGCGGGATGCGCTGCATTAATCCTTCTTGACCTATCTGCCGCCTTCGACACAATAAACCACTCAATCCTCCTTGACCGCCTCCACTCCCTAGGAATTTGTGGAACCGCGCTCAAATGGATAGCATCCTTCCTCAATAATAGGAAACAAATAACCCTACTCTCCTCCTATTCCTCCCAAGCCCGACCAGTCGACACTGGAGATCCACAAGGAGAATGCCTATCAGCCCTCCTTTTTAACCTCTACATGGCCACCCTCACACGAATAATTAGTTCGCACAACATCCTATCCTACAACTATGCCGATGACACTCAACTAATTCTAAAACTCCTGAACTCAAATCCCAACTGCCGACCTGACCTCGCTCCCTACCTCCTCGACATAGATCTCTGGATGACAACAAACCACCTCTTGCTAAATCCCTCCAAAACCGATATCATGGTATGTGGCAACACCGAACTTCTTCCACACCCACTACCCTGGACATCTGCCATGGCAACTCACCAAACCCTTTAATTCAGTAAAAAACCTTGGATGCAGCCTAGACTCAGACCTAACCCTCTCGCACCAAGTCAACAACGTGTCAAAGTCCTGCCACTACCACCTTAAAACTCTTAGATTCATTTTTCCATACCTCTCCTTTCCCAACAGACTCTCTACGTTACAAACAATTGTTATATCAAGACTGGACTATGCTAACCCCCTCTACCTCGGAGTACACGCATACCAACTGACTAAACAACAAAGAACACAAAACGCTGCAGAAAACTGCTACTAGTGCTTGGCCCAAGGGACCACATCCCCCCAGCTCTCAAAACTCTGCACTGGCTTCCGGTTGCCCGAAGGGTGACCTTCAAAACTCTATGCATTTCTCACGAGCAGTGCATAAAATCGCACCTCAATATCTTCAAGACAAACTAATACCCTATCACCCTGCACATACTCTGAGATCAAGCTCAGCCGGCCTCCTAGTCATAGCAAAAACAAACTCAGTCAGGTTAGGTGGATCATCATTGTCAGCCTTGGCCCCACGCTGTGGAATGCACTCCCACCCCACATCCGACTCATCGAGGGCCTCATGTCTTTCCGCAAATTACTGAAAACATGGCTCTTCCCCTAAAACCTACTCCTGACTCAAACTGGATAACTGCAACTCAATAACATTAGCCCAAACTGCTAGATCATGAATAACAATCCAGCAAACATGATCCGAGCGAAAAAAATCGAAAACTAATAACCTCTACGGTAAGCTAAAAAAGACAAACAAAATAAAATGAGTAAAAAGGATCAAAGTAGTGAAGTGGATACAAAGAATAAGTTGTATGAGAAAAGTAAAGTGGCTGAAATTAATGAAATAGATGAAATAAATGTAATGGACAAGAGGAACAAAATGGACGAGAGGAATAAAGTGGATAACAGCAATTCAAATTAGCCTGAACTACTACATCATAAATAACAATAACATAAATAACAATCCAGCATCAAGATCCAAGCGAGAAATCGAAAACTAATAACCTCTAATGTAAACTAAAAAAGGACAAACAGGATAGAATGAGTAAAATGGATCAAAGCAGTGAAGTGGACAAAAAGAATAAATTATAGGAAAACAGTAAAGTGGGTTTGAAATTAATGACATGGATGAAATAAATGTAAGGACGAGAGGAACAAAATGGACGAGAGGAATAAAATGGAGAGGATGGAAAAGATGAATACATGATACGGATGAGTGCACAGAGTGCACGGAATTGGTAGAGTGCATGGAACGGATAGATGACATGGAATGTTAAAGGTGTTAGTTCCATGGTATAAATGGAACTAATAAAATAGACGATTCAAGTGGATGAGACGGGTGTAGTGCATGGGACAGATGGAGTGCATGCGACAAGCGACATAGGTTGGACCAATAATGCAGGATGAGTGAGTGGAGCAGACGAAATTGGTGGAGCGGATGAAGTCGGTGGAACGGATGAATGTCGGTGGAGTGCGTAGAGCGGATGAGAGCGTAGAGTCGATGAGAGCGTAGAATGAATGAGACCGTGGAGCGGATGAGAGCATGGAGCGGATGTAGGGTCTGGTGCGGATGTAGGGTGTGGAATAGATGATAGCATGGAGCGGATGTAGGGTGTGGAGCAGATGTAGGGTGTGGCGGTGTTGAGCAGTTGTAGGGTGTTGAGCGGATGTAGGGTGTGGAGCGTATATAAGGTGTGGAGCAGATGTAGGGTGTGGAGCGGGTGTAGAGTGTGGAGTGGGTGTGTAGGGGTGCAGAGTGTGGAGCGGATGCAGAATGTGGAGTGGGTGCAGCATGTGGAGAGGGTGCAGAGTGTGGAGCGGGTGTATACAGGGCGGAGTGGGTGTAGAGTGTAGAGCGAAACAAGTGATGTATGTGGACGGAACGGGAAATGTATGTGGACAGAACGGGTGAAGTAGGTGGAAGGAACGGGTGAAGTGGGTGGAAGGAATGTGTGATGTATTGTGGAAGAACCAGTGATCTATATGGACGGAACAGGGGAAGTGAGTGGAATCAACAGGTGAAGTATGTGTATGGAATGGGTGAAGTGGGTGGAAGGAACGGGTGAAGTGGGTGGAAGGAACGGGTGAAGTGGGTGGATGGAACGGGTGAAGTGGGTGAAAGGAACAGGTGAAGTATGTGAAAGGAATGGGTGATGTATGTGGAAGGAGCGGGTAAAGTGGATGGGTCACATGAAGTATGTGGTTGGAACGGACAATGTATGGCGTTCGAACGGATGAAGTATGTGGGCAGAACGGATGAACTGGGTGGAATGGATGAACTGGGTGGAATGGAACAACTGGGTGGAATGGATGAAGTGGGTGGAACGGGTGAAGTGGGTGGAACGGATGAAGTATGTGAATGGAAAGGATGATATATGTGGATGGATCGGGCAAAGTGGGTGGGTGGAATCGGGGAAAGTGGGCGAATGGAACAGGGGAAGTATGTAGAAGGAACGAGAGAAGAAGATGGGACAGAGAAAGTGGGTGGATTAAACTGGTGAAGTGTGTGTATAGAACGGGTGAAGTATATGGTAGGAACGAGTGAAGCATGTGGATGGAAGGGGTGAAGTATGTAGATGGAAAGGGTGAAGTATGTGGATGGATGGAACGGGTGAAGGATGTGGAAGGAATGGGTGAAATATGTGGATGGAACGGAGAAAGTGGGAGGATGGAACGGGTGAACCCGGTGGATGGAATGGGTCAAGTATGTAGATGGAACGGATCTAGTATGTGGATGGAATAGGACAAGTATGTAGTTGGAACAGGTGAAGTGGGTGGATGGACGACTGAAGTATGTGGAAGGATGGGTGAAATATGTGGATGGAACAGGGGAAATGGATGGAAGGAATGAGTGAAGTATGGTGATGGAACAGGTGAAGTATGTGGATGGAACGGTTGAAGTACATGGGTGGAACGGCTGAAGTATGTGGATGGAACGGGTGAAATATGTGGATGGAACGGGTGAAGTATGTGGATGAAATGGGTGAAGTATGTGGATGGAACAGGTGAAGTATGTAGATGGAACGGGTGATGCATGTGGATGGAACTGCTGAAGCATGTGGATGGAACGGTTGAAGTAGGTGGAACAGATGAAGTAGGTGGATGAACGGTTGAAGTATGTGGATGGAACGGGACAAGTATGTAGCTGGAACGGATGAAGTAGATGGATGGAACGCGTGATGTGGAAGGATGGAACGGCTGAAGTATGTGAAAAGACGGCTGAAGTATGTGGAAGGACGATGAAATATGTGGATGGAACGGGGGAAATGGATGGATGGAACGAGTGAAGTATGTGGATGGAACGGGTGACGTATGTGGATGGAACAGGTGAAATATGTGGATGAACGTTTGAAGTATGTGGATGGAACGGGTGAAGTATGTGGATGGAACAGGTGAAGTATGTGGATGGAACAGGTCACATATGTGGATGGAACAGGTGAAATATGTGGATGGAACAGGTGAAATATGTAGATGGAACGGGTGAAGTATGTGGATGGAACAGGTGAAGTATGTAGATGGAACGGGTGAAGCATGTGGATGGACCAGGTGAAGCATGTGGATGGAACGGTTGAAGTGGGTGGAACAGATGAAGTAGGTGGATGAACGGTTGAAGTATGTGGATGGAACGGGTCAAGTATGTAGTTGGAACGGATGAAGTAGATGGATGGAACGGGTGATGTGGATGGATGGAACGGCTGAAGTATGTGAAAAGACGGCTGAAGTATGTGGAAGGACGGGTGAAATATGTGGATGGAACGGGGGAAATGGATGGATGGAACGAGTGAAGTATGTGAATGGAACGAGTGAAGTATGTGGATCAAACGGGTGACGTATGTGTATGGAACAGGTGAAATATGTGGACGGAACGGGTGACGTATGTGGATGGAACAGGTGAAATATTTGGATGGAACAGGTGAAATATGTGGATGGAACGGGTGAAGTATGTGGATGGAACAGGTGAAGTATGTAGATGGAATGGGTGAAGCATGTGGATGGAACGGGTGAAGTACATGGATGGAACGGCTGAAGTATGTGGATGGAATGGTTGTAGTGGGTGGAACGGATGAAATAGGTGGGTGAACGGTTGAAGTATGTGGATGGAATGGGTGAAGTATGTGGATGAAATGAGTCAAGTATGTGGATGCAACGGGTGAAATATGTGGATGGAACGGGTGAAGTACGTGGATGGAACGGGTGAAATATGTGGATGGAACGGGTGAAGCATGTGGATGGACCAGGTGAAGTACATGGATGGAACGGCTGAAGTATGTGGATGGAATGTTTGTAGTGGGTGGAACGGATGAAGTAAGTGGATGAACGGTTGAAGTATGGGATGGAATGGGTGAAGTATGTGGATGGAACGGGTGAAGTACGTGGATGGAACGAGTGAAGTATGTGGATGGAACTGGTGAAATATGTGGATGGAATGGGTAAAGTATGTGATGGAACGAGTGAAGTATGTGGATGGAACGGGTGAAATATGTGGATGGAACGGGTGAAATACGTGGATGGAACAGGTGAAGTATGTGGATGGAATTGGTGAAATATGTGGATGGAGTGGGTCAAGTAGGTGGATGAACGGGTGAAGTAGGTGGATGAACGGGTTAAGTATGTGGATCAAAATGGGTGAAATATGTGGATGGAACGGATGAAATATGTCAGTGGAACGTGTGAATGTATGTGGATGGAACGGGTGAAATACGTGGATGGAACGGGTGAAGTACATGGATGGAACGGCTGCAGTATGTGGATGGAACGGTTGAAGTGGGTGAAACGATTGAAGTAGGTATATGAATGGTAGAAGTATGTGTATGGAACGGGTGAAATGGGTGGAAGGAATGGGTGAAGTGGGTGGAAGCAACGGGTGAAGTGGGTGGATGGAACGGGTGAAGTGGGTGGAAGGAACGGGTGAAGTATGTGAAAGGAATGGGTGATGTATGTGGAAGGAGCGGGTAAAGTGGATGGATCACATGAAGTATGTGGTTGGAACGGACAATGTATGGCGTTCGAACGGATGAAGTATGTGGGCAGAACGGATGAACTGGGTGGAATGGATGAACTGGGAGGAATGGAACAACTGGGTGGAATGGATGAAGTGGGTGGAACGGGTGAAGTGGGTGGAACGGATGAAGTATGTGGATGGAAAGGATGACATATGTGGATGGATCGGGCAAAGTGGGTGGATGGAATCGGGGAAAGTGGGCGAATGGAACAGGGGAAGTATGTAGAAGGAACGAGAGAAGTAGATGGAACGGAGAAAGTGGGTGGATGAAACTGGTGAAGTGTGTGTATAGAACGGGTGAAGTATATGGTAGGAACGAGTGAAGCATGTGGATGGAAGGGGTGAAGTATGTAGATGGAAAGGGTGAAGTATGTGGACGGATGGAACGGGTGAAGGATGTGGAAGGAATGGGTGAAATATGTGGATGGAACGGAGAAAGTGGGAGGATGGAACGGGTGAACCTGGTGGATGGAATGGGTCAAGTAAGTAGATGGAACAGATCAAGTATGTGGATGGAACAGGACAAGTATGTAGTTGGAACAGGTGAAGTGGGTGGATGGACGACTGAAGTATGTGGAAGGATGGGTGAAATATGTGGATGGAACAGAGGAAATGGATGGAAGGAATGAGTGAAGTATGGTGATGGAACAGGTGAAGTATGTGGATGGAACGGTTGAAGTACATGGATGGAACGGCTGAAGTATGTGGATGGAACGGTTGAAGTGGGTGGAATGGATGAAGTAGGTGGATGAAATGTGGATAGAATGGGTGAAGTATGTGGATGGAACAGGTGAAGTATGTGGATGGAACAGGTGAAGTATGTGGATGGAACGGGTGAAATATGTGGATGGAACGGGTGAAGTATGTGGATGAAACGGGTGACGTATGTGGATGGAACAGGTGAAGTATGTAGATGGAACGGGTGAAGCATGTGGATGGAACGGCTGAAGCATGTGGATGGAACGGTTGAAGTGGGTGGAACAGATGAAGTAGGTGGATGAACGGTTGAAGTATGTGGATGGAACGGGTCAAGTATGTAGTTGGAACGGATGAAGTAGATGGATGGAACGGGTGATGTGGATGGATGGAACGGCTGAAGTATGTGAAAAGACGGCTGAAGTATGTGGAAGGACGGGTGAAATATGTGGATGGAACGGGGGAAATGGATGGATGGAACGAGTGAAGTATGTGAATGGAACAAGTGAAGTATGTGGATCGAACGGGTGACGTATGTGGATGGAACAGGTGAAATATGTGATGGAACGGGTGACGTATGTGGATGGAACAGGTGAAATATTTGGATGGAACAGGTGAAATATGTGGATGGAACGGGTGAAGTATGTGGATGGAACAGGTGAAGTATGTAGATGGAATGGGTGAAGCATGTGGATGGAATGGGTGAAGTACATGGATGGAACGGCTGAAGTATGTGGATGGAATGGTTGTAGTGGGTGGAACGGATGAAGTAGGTGGGTGAACGGTTGAAGTATGTGGATGGAACGGGTGAAGTATGTGGATGAAATGAGTGAAGTATGTGGATGCAACGGGTGAAATATGTGGATGGAACGGGTGAAGTACGTGGATGGAACGGGTGAAATATGTGGATGGAACGGGTGAAATAAGTGGATGGAACAGGTGAAGTGTGTGGATGGAACGGATGAAATATGTGGATGGAACGGGTGAAGTAGGTGGATGAACTGGTGACGTATTTGGATGAACGGGTGAAGTATGTGGAAAAAAACAGGTGAAATATGTGGATGGAACGGGTGAAATATGTCGATTGAACGTGTGAACGTTTGTGGATGGAACGGGTGAAATACGTGGATGGAGCGGCTGAAGTATGTGGATGGAACGGTTGAAGTGGGTGGAACAGATGAAATAGGTAGATGAACGGTCGAAGTATGTGGATGGAACGGGTCAAGTATGTAGTTGGAACGGGTGAAGTAGATGGATGGAACGGGTGATGTGGATGGATGGAACGGCTGAAGTATGTGAAAGGATGGCTGAAGTATGTGGAAGGACGGGTGAAATATGTGGATGGAACGGGGGAAATGGATGGATGGAACGAGTGAAGTATGTGAATGGAACGGGTGAAGTATGTGGAAGGAATGGGTGATGTATGTGGAAGGAGCGGGTAAAGTGGATGGATCACATGAAGTATGTGGTTGGAACGGACAATGTATGGCGTTCGAACGGATGAAGTATGTGGGCAGAACGGATGAACTGGGTGTAATGGATGAACTGGGTGGAATGGATGAACTGGGTGGAATGGAACAACTGGGTGGAATGGATGAATTGGGTGGAACAGGTAAAGTGGGTGGAACGGATGAAGTATGTGGATGGAAAGGATGAAATATGTGGATGGAGCGGGCAAAGTCGGTGGATGGAATCGGGGAAAGTGGGCGAATGGAACAGGGGAAGTATGTAGAAGGAACGAGAGAAGTAGATGGAACGGAGAAAGTGGGTGGATGAAACTGGTGAAGTGTGTGCATAGAACGGGTGAAGTATATGAAAGGAACAGGTGAAGTATGTAGATGGAACGGGTGAAGCATGTGGATGGAACGGCTGAAGCATGTGGATGGAACGGTTGAAGTGGGTGGAACAGATGAAGTAGGTGGATGAACGGTTGAAGTATGTGGATGGAACGGGTCAAGTATGTAGTTGGAACGGATGAAGTAGATGGATGGAACGGGTGATGTGGATGGATGGAACGGCTGAAGTATGTGAAAAGACGGCTGAAGTATGTGGAAGGACGGGTGAAATATGTGGATGGAACGGGGGAAATGGATGGATGGAACGAGTGAAGTATGTGAATGGAACATGTGAAGTATGTGGATCAAACGGGTGACGTATGTGGATGGAACAGGTGAAATATGTGGACGGAACGGGTGACGTATGTGGATGGAACAGGTGAAATATTTGGATGGAACAGGTGAAATATGTGGATGGAACGGGTGAAGTATGTGGATGGAACAGGTGAAGTATGAAGATGGAATGGGTGAAGCATGTGGATGGAACGGGTGAAGTACATGGATGGAACGGCTGAAGTATGTGGATGGAATGGTTGTAGTGGGTGGAACGGATGAAATAGGTGGGTGAACGGTTGAAGTATGTGGATGGAACGGGTGAAGTATGTGGATGAAATGAGTCAAGTATGTGGATGCAACGGGCGAAATATGTGGATGGAACGGGTGAAGTACGTGGATGGAACGGGTGAAATATGTGGATGGAACGGGTGAAATAAGTGGATGGAACAGGTGAAGTGTGTGGATGGAACGGGTGCAATATGTGGATGGAACGGGTGAAGTAGGTGGATGAACGGGTGAAGTAGGTGGATGAACGGGTGAAGTATGTGGATAAAAACAGGTGAAATATGTGGATGGAACGGGTGAAATATGTCGATTGAACGTGTGAACGTATGTGGATGGAACGGGTGAAATACGTGGATGGAGCGGCTGAAGTATGTGGATGGAACGGTTGAAGTGGGTGGAACAGATGAAATAGGTAGGTGAACGATCGAAGTATGTGGATGGAACGGGTCAAGTATGTAGTTGGAACGGGTGAAGTAGATGGATGGAACGGGTGATGTGGATGGATGGAACGGCTGAAGTATGTGAAAGGATGGCTGAAGTATGTGGAAGGACGGGTGAAATATGTGGATGGAACGGGGGAAATGGATGGATGGAACGAGTGAAGTATGTGAATGGAACGGGTGAAGTATGTGGAAGGAATGGGTGATGTATGTGGAAGGAGCGGGTAAAGTGGATGGATCACATGAAGTATGTGGTTGGAACGGACAATGTATGGCGTTTGAACGGATGAAGTATGTGGGCAGAACGGATGAACTGGGTGTAATGGATGAACTGGGTGGAATGGATGAACTGGGTGGAATGGAACAACTGGGTGGAATGGATGAATTGGGTGGAACAGGTGAAGTGGGTGGAACGGATGAAGTATGTGGATGGAAAGGATGAAATATGTGGATGGAGCGGGCAAAGTGGGTGGATGGAATCGGGGAAAGTGGGCGAATGGAACAGGGGAAGTATGTAGAAGGAACGAGAGAAGTAGATGGAACGGAGAAAGTGGGTGGATGAAACTGGTGAAGTGTGTGTATAGAACGGGTGAAGTATATGGAAGGAACAGGTGAAGCATGTGGATGGAAGGGGTGAAGTATGTAGATGGAAAGGGTGAAGTATGTGGATGGATGGAACGGGTGAAGGATGTGGAAGGAACGGGTGAAATATGTGGATGGAACGGAGAAAGTGGGAGGATGGAATGAGTGAACCTGGTGGATGGAACGGGTCAAGTATGTAGATGGAACCGATCAAGTATGTGGATGGAACAGGACAAGTATGCAGTTGGAACAGGTGAAGTGGGTGGATGGACGACTGAAGTATGTGGAAGGATGGGTGAAATATGTGGATGGAACAGGGTAAATGGATGGAAGTAATGAGTGAAGTATGGTGATGGAACAGGTGAAGTATGTGGATGGAATGGTTGAAGTACATGGATGGAATGGCTGAAGTATGTGGATGGAACGGTTGAAGTGGGTGGAACGGATGAAGTAGGTGGATGAAATGTGGATAGAACGGGTGAAGTATGTGGATGGAACAGGTGAAGTATGTGGATAGAACGGGTGAAGTATGTGGATGGAACAGGTGAAATATGTGGATGGAACACGTGAAGTATGTGGATGGAACAGGTGAAGTATGTGGATAGAACGGGTGAAGTATGTGGATGGAACAGGTGAAATATGTGGATGGAACGGGTGAAGTATGTGGATGGAATGGGTGAAGTATGTGGAAGGAGCAGGTGAAGTATGTAGATCGAACGGGTGAAGCATGTGGATGGAACGGGTGAAGTACATGGATGGAACGGCTGAAGCATGTGGATGGAATGGTTGAAGTGGGTGGAACAGATGAAGTAGGTGGATGAACGGTTGAAGTATGTGGATGGAAGGGGTCAAGTATGTAGTTGGAACGGGTGAAGTAGATGGATGGAACGGGTGTGTGGATGGATGGAACGGCTGAAGTATGTGAAAAGACAGCTGAAGTATGTGGAAGGACGGTTGAAATATGTGGATGGAACGGGGGAAATGGATGGATGGAACGAGTGAAGTATGTGAATGGAACGGGTGAAATATGTGGATGGAACGGGTGAAGTATTTGGATGGAACGGTTGCAGTGGGTGGAACAGATGAAGTAGTTGAAGTAGGTGGATGAACGGTTGAAGTATGTGGATGGAACGGGTGAAGTATGTGGATGGAACAGGTGAAGTATGTGGATGGAACGGGTGACGTATGTGGATGGAACAGGTGAAATATGTGGAAGGAACAAGTGAAATATGTGGATGGAACAGGTGAAGTATGTGGATGAACAGGTGAAGTATGTAGATGGAATGGGTGAAGCATGTGGATGGAACAGGTGAAGTACATGGATGGAACGGCTGAAGTATGTGGATGGAACGGTTGTAGTGGGTGGAACGGATGAAGTAGGTGGATGAACGGTTGAAGTATGTGGATGGAACGGGTGAAGTATGTGGATGGAACAAGTCAAGTATGTGGATGTAACGGGTGAAATATGTGGATGGAACGGGTGAAGTACGTGGATGGAATGGGTGACATATGTGGATGGAACGGGTGAAATAAGTGGATGGAACAGGTGAAGTGTGTGGATGGAACGGGTGAAATATGTGGATGGAACAGGTGAAGTATGTGGATGGAACGGGTCACGTATGTGGATGGAACAGGTGAAATATGTGGATGGAACGGGTGAAGTATGTGGATGGAACAGGTGAAGTATGTAGATGGAACGGGTGAAGCATGTGGATGGACCAGGTGAAGTACATGGATGGAACGTCTGAAGTATGTGGATGGAATGGTTGTATTGGGTGGAACGGATGAAGTAAGTGGATGAACGGTTGAAGTATGTGGATGGAATGGGTGAAGGATGTGGATGGAACGGGTGAAGTATGTGGATGGAACGAGTGAAGTATGTGGATGGAACTGGTGAAATATGTGGATGGAATGGGTGAAGTATGTGGATGGAACAGGTGAAATATGTGGACGGAACGGGTGACGTATGTGGATGGAACAGGTGAAATATTTGGATGGAACAGGTGAAATATGTGGATGGAACGGGTGAAGTATGTGGATGGAACAGGTGAAGTATGAAGATGGAATGGGTGAAGCATGTGGATGGAACGGGTGAAGTACATGGATGGAACGGCTGAAGTATGTGGATGGAATGGTTGTAGTGGGTGGAACGGATGAAATAGGTGGGTGAACGGTTGAAGTATGTGGATGGAACGGGTGAAGTATGTGGATGAAATGAGTCAAGTATGTGGATGCAACGGGCGAAATATGTGGATGGAACGGGTGAAGTACGTGGATGGAACGGGTGAAATATGTGGATGGAATGGGTGAAATAAGTGGATGGAACAGGTGAAGTGTGTGGATGGAACGGGTGCAATATGTGGATGGAACGGGTGAAGTAGGTGGATGAACGGGTGAAGTAGGTGGATGAACGGGTGAAGTATGTGGATAAAAACAGGTGAAATATGTGGATGGAACGGGTGAAATATGTCGATTGAACGTGTGAACGTATGTGGATGGAACGGGTGAAATACGTGGATGGAGCGGCTGAAGTATGTGGATGGAACGGTTGAAGTGGGTGGAACAGATGAAATAGGTAGATGAACGATCGAAGTATGTGGATGGAACGGGTCAAGTATGTAGTTGGAACGGGTGAAGTAGATGGATGGAACGGGTGATGTGGATGGATGGAACGGCTGAAGTATGTGAAAGGATGGCTGAAGTATGTGGAAGGACGGGTGAAATATGTGGATGGAACGGGGGAAATGGATGGATGGAACGAGTGAAGTATGTGAATGGAACGGGTGAAGTATGTGGAAGGAATGGGTGATGTATGTGGAAGGAGCGGGTAAAGTGGATGGATCACATGAAGTATGTGGTTGGAACGGACAATGTATGGCGTTCGAACGGATGAAGTATGTGGGCAGAACGGATGAACTGGGTGTAATGGATGAACTGGGTGGAATGGATGAACTGGGTGGAATGGAACAACTGGGTGGAATGGATGAATTGGGTGGAACAGGTGAAGTGGGTGGAACGGATGAAGTATGTGGATGGAAAGGATGAAATATGTGGATGGAGCGGGCAAAGTGGGTGGATGGAATCGGGGAAAGTGGGCGAATGGAACAGGGGAAGTATGTAGAAGGAACGAAAGAAGTAGATGGAACGGAGAAAGTGGGTGGATGAAACTGGTGAAGTGTGTGTATAGAACGGGTGAAGTATATGGAAGGAACAGGTGAAGCATGTGGATGGAAGGGGTGAAGTATGTAGATGGAAAGGGTGAAGTATGTGGATGGATGGAACGGGTGAAGGATGTGGAAGGAACGGGTGAAATATGTGGATGGAACGGAGAAAGTGGGAGGATGGAATGAGTGAACCTGGTGGATGGAACGGGTCAAGTATGTAGATGGAACCCATCAAGTATTTGGATGGAACAGGACAAGTATGCAGTTGGAACAGGTGAAGTGGGTGGATGGACGACTGAAGTATGTGGAAGGATGGGTGAAATATGTGGATGGAACAGGGTAAATGGATGGAAGTAATGAGTGAAGTATGGTGATGGAACAGGTGAAGTATGTGGATGGAATGGTTGAAGTACATGGATGGAATGGCTGAAGTATGTGGATGGAACGGTTGAAGTGGGTGGAACGGATGAAGTAGGTGGATGAAATGTGGATAGAACGGGTGAAGTATGTGGATGGAACAGGTGAAGTATGTGGATAGAACGGGTGAAGTATGTGGATGGAACAGGTGAAATATGTGGATGGAACGGGTGAAGTATGTGGATGGAATGGGTGAAGTATGTGGAAGGAGCAGGTGAAGTATGTAGATCGAACGGGTGAAGCATGTGGATGGAACGGGTGAAGTACATGGATGGAACGGCTGAAGCATGTGGATGGAATGGTTGAAGTGGGTGGAACAGATGAAGTAGGTGGATGAACGGTTGAAGTATGTGGATGGAAGGGGTCAAGTATATAGTTGGAACGGGTGAAGTAGATGGATGGAACGGGTGTGTGGATGGATGGAACGGCTGAAGTATGTGAAAAGACAGCTGAAGTATGTGGAAGGACGGTTGAAATATGTGGATGGAACGGGGGAAATGGATGGATGGAACGAGTGAAGTATGTGAATGGAACGGGTGAAATATGTGGATGGAACGGGTGAAGTATTTGGATGGAACGGTTGCAGTGGGTGGAACAGATGAAGTAGTTGAAGTAGGTGGATGAACGGTTGAAGTATGTGGATGGAACGGGTGAAGTATGTGGATGGAACAGGTGAAGTATGTGGATGGAACGGGTGACGTATGTGGATGGAACAGGTGAAATATGTGGAAGGAACAAGTGAAATATGTGGATGGAACAGGTGAAGTATGTGGATGAACAGGTGAAGTATGTAGATGGAATGGGTGAAGCATGTGGATGGAACAGGTGAAGTACATGGATGGAACGGCTGAAGTATGTGGATGGAACGGTTGTAGTGGGTGGAACGGATGAAGTAGGTGGATGAACGGTTGAAGTATGTGGATGGAACGGGTGAAGTATGTGGATGGAACAAGTCAAGTATGTGGATGTAACGGGTGAAATATGTGGATGGAACGGGTGAAGTACGTGGATGGAATGGGTGACTTATGTGGATGGAACGGGTGAAATAAGTGGATGGAACAGGTGAAGTGTGTGGATGGAACGGGTGAAATATGTGGATGGAACAGGTGAAGTATGTGGATGGAACGGGTCACGTATGTGGATGGAACAGGTGAAATATGTGGATGGAACGGGTGAAGTATGTGGATGGAACAGGTGAAGTATGTAGATGGAACGGGTGAAGCATGTGGATGGACCAGGTGAAGTACATGGATGGAACGTCTGAAGTATGTGGATGGAATGGTTGTATTGGGTGGAACGGATGAAGTAAGTGGATGAACGGTTGAAGTATGTGGATGGAATGGGTGAAGGATGTGGATTGAACGGGTGAAGTATGTGGATGGAACGAGTGAAGTATGTGGATGGAACTGGTGAAATATGTGGATGGAATGGGTGAAGTATGTGGATGGAACGGGTGAAGTACGTGGATGGAACGGGTGAAATATGTGGATGGAACGGGTGAAATACGTGGATGGAACAGGTGAAGTATGTGGATGGAATGTGTGAAATATGTGGATGGAATGGGTCAGGTAGGTGGATGAACGGGTGAAGTAGGTCGATGAACGGGTAAAGTATGTGGATAAAAATGGGTGAAATATGTGGATGGAACGGGTGAAATATGTCAGTGGAACGTGTGAATGTATGTGGATGGAACGGGTGAAATACGTGGATGGAACGGGTGAAGTACATGGATGGAACGGCTGAAGTATGTGGATGGAACGGTTGAAGTGGGTGAAACGGATGAAGTAGGTAGATGAACGGTCGAAGTATGTGGATGGAACGGGTGAAGTGGATGGAACGAGTGAAGTGGGTGGAACCGGCAAAGTGGGTGGAAGTGTGAACTGGATGGAACGGTTGAAGTGGAGGGGACGGGTGAAGTGGGTTGAATGGAAGAAGTGTGCGGATAAAATCAGGTGAAGAGGGCGGAACGGATGAAGTAGGTGGCTGAACAGATGATGTATGTGGATGGAACGGGTGAAACAGGGTGTATGGAACGGGTCAAGTATGTGGATGGATGACACATGGATAACGGATAACGTGGGTAGAACGAATGAAATGGGCAGTCCGGATGATGAAGGGATAACATGCGTAGATCAGACAAAGTACATTGATCAGAAGAAATTGATCGAACTGATAGTGTGCATAGAACTGAGTGAGTACATGCAACGGATGCAATGCACGGGACAGATAGTGGGCACGGAATGGACACTGTACAAAAATGATTAGAGTGCATGGAACGATCTGAAGTGCATAAAACGGTTGGAGTGCATAAAACGATCGAAGTGCATAGAATGGTTGGAGTGCATAGAATGGTTGCACTGCATAGAATGGTTGGAATGCATAAAACGGATAGAATGGAACGCTGTAGAGTGAATGGAACAGTCTGGAGTGAATGGAACGGTTTGAGTGCATAGAACTATTGGAGTGTGCTCGATCTCAAGCACCTAAGGTAAACTACCATATCACATCACCACGCATAATCTCTTCTTTACACCACCACTCAACTAGAACACAGCGATACTATGACACCATTGGTATAGCTGTTCTCATACCATCACTTGCCTCATACTCCCAATCATCCTAACTAAAACACCGCTGGTTACACACCCTCCAGTCTAGGTGTTCTCCTCAGGCCTAACGCAGCCAGAATCGGTCAGGATAACAACCTGCCAGAACGAACACATACTCTTGATCTCCCAACCACCACACCTACCGCTAAAAAACAGCTATCACATGAATACCACACCTGCTGCACACATATCCGGTGCTCATATGCACCTTATGACTCTCTCTCTCTCTCTCTACTGACTTGAATTTCGGTTCCCGAGGGCGTTCAACCTACCAGCGCCTTGAGATCATACCAAGGGTACATAAGGCACTATATAAATGCAAAATAACATAACATAACATAACAAGGCCATTCCCCAGATTTGTTGGCTGTGGGTTGCTAGCTTGGTGCCCTCTCGTTTGAAGTGCCATCCTTTTGTACTGTTCAAGTGTGATGAATATATATATATTCAGTAAAAAAAATGTTGTTAAAGGGACATTATGTTTAAGTTGCGCTACTAAAAACCTATGAAATTCAGTGAAAAAAGTTGTTAAAGGGACGTTAGACCGAAAAACCGAAAAACCCCTGAAATTCGCCAGTTATGGTACGCTAAGCACCCATAACTCGTGCAACCACCCTGCACTGCTAAGACTAACACCCAGGACATCAAATATGACATCACAAATGTCATTGATGACATCACTGATGACATCACTTGTGCCTTTAATTTTCATGCAGAGCCTCCACAATATGCCAAATAGTTCATTAAGCAATGCATTGCTAAAAAATTCCATTGCATTACTGAGTTCTTTCAGTACATGAACAAACTCATGAAGAAATGTAGGCATTGTCTGCAGCATATAGAGGTGCAATATTCAAAATGTTCCCATGTTGGATACTAAATTGATAAATGCTTCCATTACAGAATTTTGCATACTGTGAAACTTAAGCATCTATGAATGCTTCCATTACTGCATAATTGTACTATTACACACAAAACATAAAGAGACCACAATGCAGACAAATAGAAGCATACATAGGGAACGTAAAGTAAGCAACAAAAAAAATGCAGTTTTACCATAACCAAACTAATTAACTCCATGCACAGAAAAGATTCTTGTGTTTCAAGATTCCTTCTCCTACTATGTATATGTATCATATGATGTAACTGTACCCTAAGGAAAGTATTGTAAGAACATATGAGAAGGGCAAGGACTACAAATATAGCACTTTTTACTTTTTTAATTCCTGACTGACAGTGAAGAAAGCCACCTGGCTTAGATATGTCAGTGAACAAAAAAAGAGGGAGCTAGACATGTGATGTCATTAATGACATTTGTGATGTCATCTTTGATGGCCTGGGTGTTAGTCTTAGCAGTGCAGGGTGGTTGCACGATTTAGTAGCGCAACTTAACCATAATGTCTACGAACATCTGACTTTATCGCACACCTTCCAGAGAATGCCACATGACCATATGCTGGCGCACAGCATGATGACGTGTCCGAGAACCCGTACGCACTTCACAATAAGATCTGTGCTTCGTGGACAGTTTGGAACTACATTTTCTACTGATCTAGGAACTTTCAACTTCAACATTTCCCTTGCACAGCTCCAACACCTATTCATACTCATCCATTAACAATCTCGTACACAGTACATACTTTTAGCAAAACTGCTGTTTATCTTAAAATGGCATGAGGTAAGGCCATCCCTCCTACCCAAGAGACATCACCACTGCTGTAATCAAGGAGCATGAGAAACACTGCCCCTACCTTAGAAATAGCACACGCGCAACATTTTCTCCTGTCAACCTGCCCCTCCATATTAGTGTTTGGTGCCTCTTCCTTCATTTCCCTCCCCAACTTTCGATCTTAGCTCTCCTGCCAAAAGAAATCCATCCAAAAACAAAATAAAAACCACCTTTCACAGTTAAAAAAAGAACAAAAAAAAACGCATAGACTCCATCTACTTTATATTTCTCAGTAAAGTACATAGACTCAATAAGATTTTACAACATTTCCATTTACATTTTGTGTTATGCTAATGGGAATATTGGGACGTTCATCCTCCGTTCCATGGACTGGAACGGTGGGTACCAGTCCAGCAGCCCAAGTTATCAGCCCAACCGATGCAAGGGTGGATAACAAGGTCTCTGGACAATTATCCCCCCATTCCAGCCCCTGAAATGGAGTATGAAGGCCATTAGCAGCCTAGGTTTCAAAAGCAGTAACCCGTGCTACTAAAAAAGAGGATTTTTCAGGAAGGAAAATCCTTTTCCAAGATGGCCACCATGGAAAGTGAAGGCGGGGATTCCATACAGGGCCCCTCTTCGCTTTCCATGGCAGCCTGCAAAAGGCAAAAAGAAAACCCTGTGTCCATATTACCACGAGCACATTTTTCTTCAGTTTCAAATCTATCCTAATTTCGAATAACTTTACCACAAAGCCAGTCCCAGGTGGACATGGCCACTTTAATCCTATGTTTTGTCCCTTCTGGTCATGGCCAGTAGCCACATTGTCCGGATCATGACCTTATACCATGACCCCGACATTCTGACCACTGCCCATGGCTACAGCCTACCCCTCAGTCACTAAAGGTATACTGCTAATTTTTTAAACTACATTATGACACTTGTCAAATAAGAAAACACTGCCACATTTGCAAAACCATGCTTTTCGATCCTTGCCAATGAGCCTTACGCAAATTTGCTGGAAATCCACCCACCTTTTATTTTTTCAAAACTGTCAAATGATTGCACATACAATCGTCATATAAGCTCTGCAGAAAATCCCAACAAACTTTGTAAACTCATTTGAAATCACATCAGAAATATCCCACCCACCATCATCACCCCTCACCTCCACAAACATTATTTCATACATTTCACAAGTGCAATGCTCAGAAAATATTATTGTCCTGAGGGTTCGACCATGTATTTTTATACATACGTTGATCTATCGCAAATATTTCCAATTCACCTTTCCTCATTTTTCCTCTTTTAAAAACATACATGAAATCTGGCACCAGGCCGCGTCCATCTTGTGCTATTCTTACAATTGCTGCATCTGCCTAAGGTAAACTGGCCTGACGTCACTAAATCATATTCCCCGCCCCTGACCCTCACATCACCAACCCTAGTGATATTCTACACCTTTCTCAGTGATGTTCCTCTTCAGCGTAGCCAAACGCGCCCATAATCACCTACGTGACGTGACGTAGAACCCGAAAATCAACACACATCGACTAACAACACAGCACGTCACAATTCGAAATATTAAACCGTTCTTTAAAAGAAAACAATAACATTGTACAATTTGTAAAGTACTTTTATTTCACAATAAACTCTCTGAGAACATTCGACTATTCCCATATTCAATCAAATTGCAAATTTGTTTCTTTGCTCGTGATCTAAAATGTTAATTGTGAGGCACACGCTGTTCTTTTTCCATACACAAAGTGTTCGTTTTCAATAAAGGAACCGCTTGGGTCGCGCAGTGAATTCCAGGGCTTCTGCATCAACTTGGGCCTAGACCACCATAAAGGATGTTATGTTACTCCTAATCGCTAGTGCAGCGTATGGGCACATTGGCCCTGGGCGATCGTCCCAACAAACAGTCACTGTCATCCAGCCGTTGACAACTACGTGCACCTGCCAATTGAAGAAGCCATCAGTTGGCATCTGGAATCTATGGCAATCGCAGTAAGGCAGCATGAAGCTATTTGGAAAACATAACAGAAAATGTGTATCAATACCCGAACTTTATTATAATATATGTATGGACTTTTTAATTCGGCATAGAGTTTAAACTAATGATTAGCACACACATCAAACAATCTCAACAAAGACAAAAACAATGTGGAAACTGATACACAATTTGATATGGTCATAGATGACATTTTAATTAAATATTAGCTTTGAACCTGGGTGAACCTAGTGATAGTCTACATGCACCTAGATCCTGCACTCCCCAGAACCACATACAAAAAGACAACCACACAGAAAGATACAACTTGTGTTACATTGCCAAAATTATTCTTCAGATAATAATAAGTTAATGCTCGTTCCGGTATACAGTCGTCAAAATCAAACTTACATTATATTCACCATTTCCATTCTCTTGGCGTAACTCAGACCGTAACGCTCACTGTGCTTGCACCAAAGATTCTTCATGAACTTAATTTACGTGTTCCTTACACACGTTTGGAATGCATAACCTTATCAAATGTTCATTATTACAAACCTCCTCTCACTGCATTCCTTACGGAATGTTCCCTTTCTCTCAAGGTCAAAAACAATTGAACCTTATACTTTGTGTCCCATGCGTGGACTTCCTTAGCTTGCAACCAAAAAATCAAAGCTGGTAACCTTCCCTTAGAATCTAATACATTCTCACTTTGCAACAACATGGCTCAACAACATGGCTCAACGCATCCATGAGAACTCGTATTCTCATACACATGCAGGACCGCTGTTTCCATCAAACACTGCAGGTGGCTGCCTCAGATGCCAGACTCTAGGGGGTGGCAGTCTGACTTGAATATTATTTTAAATACATTTTAACACAGACACATTAGTCCTTTGCCTGTACTTTATGCACATTATATTGTGGAACACCTCCAAATGTACTGTATGACTTTCGTATAAAAAAAACACCACTTTTTTGCTTCTTGCTGCCATATCTCATCCCATCCTCATCAACCCTCACCTCCTCAGACAGTATTTGATACGTTTAACAAGTGCAATGTTGTGTTTTTTAATATGTTTTTGCTGCGAGGTCCGCGGACACCAAAACACGGATCCAAGATGGAGGGTGCATTGGAACAATCTGATGCACTTCACGCTCTTCACCATCCAATAAGCAAATGCGTCACATGTCCGCAGACATGACGCGACCGATTAGCCAATCATTATCTTGCCTGCTGAGCGAACATAGATATCACAAATTTTTTGAGACCTACTATTTGATCGTTTAAAAAAAAAACTACTGGATGGATTTTCACCGAATTTACAAAAGCACGCTATTGGGACCAAGCCGCTGATCCTGCCGCACATTTGGTGAAAATCCGTCCAGCAGTTTCAGCTGTAGCCATGTGCAAAGTTTTTCCCCCATTCAGTCTATGGGAAAAAAATAAATTTTGGGACCCCCCTATAACTTCCCCTCCCTGGACCAAACCTGACCAAACTTTGCACAAAAATTCAGAGTGGGCCAAATACTCTTGCAAAGTTTGGTGAGGATTTGTCCAAGTAGAGCAAGAAGTTATAAGCCGCCCAAAAAGTGCTCTTCCTATGGAAACAGCAACTTAACCATTTAATCAGGGTAGACAATGTGTGTGAAGTCGTCCCAGTGTTGATCACTGTTTTACATTCTATAGTCACTTCTCCTTATTCATATCTTTGGTTATAATTTGCAGCCTACAATGTACCCAAAACATACAATTACGACACAAAAACAAGACATATATACACTACACAGAATTTAAAGATATGTTTTTTCCGTCACTCAGGTTACATCTCCATTACAGCCCCATGCCACTCAGTGGATCATGCTACTATAACTTCCCAAAGAACACACCCCTCCTTTAAGGTAGATAAACAATTCACAGTAACGCAGCACAGAACTAAGTTAATGTTTCTCCACACTTCCTCAGTGTGGCAAGACATCTGTAAAGTCCTATTTACATCGTATTCTCCAACCTTGAGTTGATGATGAAGTACAGAACATTTCTCAGTTTGTAACTTAAACCCTGTGAATAGAAGGTGGCAGAGATGTCAACTGGGGCACAGACCTTTAATAATCCTCATATTTATGCAGGGAGTCAATAATTTCACACAGATGCCTAAAAGAGCAGTAAAGTAAATAGAATGTTACTATAGGGATCAGGATCACAGAAACACTGCACAATACATTGAACCTGACATGCACATACACAGTGCATGGTATAGTGCAGCAACCACAACACCTGCTGTATTTAGCACAACACCCCACTTATTCACCTGATGGGTAATTATCCTCTTCTGTGGGTGTGCTTCCCTGTGGGATATTATTAGATGGCATACTGTATGAGGGATATTCAAAGCATTATGTGCATTATGAATCATTGCTTGTTTTCTTTAACAGCTTACACAGGAACGAAAATATCTCTCAGATTGGCACTCATCTCTGAACCAATAAACTTAGGTTCACCCGGTCCGATAGCACAGCGAGTAGAGCGCTCGCTTTGACATCTGTGCAGAGCTTGCTGACCAGGTTCAAATCCCGACAGGGCCAAACTCAGCCTTTCATCCTTTCGAGGCCCATAAATGAGCACCACACACCATGGGTAATAATAAGCAGCGCTCAGCAGAGGCGTAGCCAGGATTGTCTAACAAGTGGAGCTTGAAACTAATGTAGTTATGCCCACCGCAGCAACACTAACCTCTGTAAATTGCCACACAGTGCTGCTGAGTGGGCGTTTAAAGATTTTGGTTGGGCCATGCCCGCTCCAGCCCTACCGTGTCTACGCCTCTGGCGCTCAGATACCTGAGGGTTCGTAGTGCTACATAAATGCTGACTTATGATTATTATTATTAGGCGTTTTGCAGTGCCAGCAGAGTAGAGAGCTGAGCAAGTGAAGTAGCTCATGAGTTACAATGCACAAAGCATGAATGCAGCCTCCAAAAGGGGTAGAAAGAGTGTGTTACAATGCACTTTAAGGTCTGGACTTGAACTCTTATGCCAAGCGAAAACGTTAAGCCTTTCATAATGTAGGGGGGTAATTACAGTTGCATTGTGCCTATCATCATACTTTATAATGTCTTTGTTGTCTCTGGAAATCTCACTACTCAAACACTAACATACCTCAGCCCTTCATTACTCTGCAAATTGAATGTACAGTCCCAAATAAATCAAACAATGGACATGTACGAATGCAGCTGGGTGGAGCTAGTAAAGCCATGAGACTGCCCGCACCAACAAAAATAAAATACAAAAAACATGAACAAAACATAATATGTCATTTAGGTACCTCTGAATCTCGCCACTTAGATTATTGCAGGACCCCTCAGCTACCGAAGTCGGGTGGATAACTCTTCTCTGCGTATAGTCTCTTCGAGTCTCTAGCCCGTTCCAGGTGAAAAGATCTTATTATAAAAAAACTTTTCCCCAAAATATCGAGCACAGAGCGGTCTTTATAAATCGAACGGTCACACCCCTGCAATGCACACGAGTGCGCTGAGGGGCTGACAAGCACTAAAGGACCCGGAAGCGGCTGTAGCGGTGAATGGGTAAGTGTGGGTGTTGGGTGTGTGTTTGTGTGTGTTGCTTTTTTTGTTTGTTTTATATCGGGAGTGCGGGGGGGCGCTGAGGGAGTGGAGTTCGGGGGTGTAACCCCACGATTTTGAATAAATCCAGTCAGGGCAGTGTGGGGGAGGGTGCGGGTGGGTGGTGGGGTGTGGGTTTTTGCTTTTTGTAGGCCACTCAAAATCGGCGCGAAAAATCGGTCTTTTTGTTGGGCGACCTACAAAAAGCGAAATTATCACATAGAACCGTCTAGCCTCTTGTTGAATGTCCCTTCATTCAAGATGGAACGATACAATTTGTAAAAAGGATTATTATTAGCATTATTTTTTTATTTCCCATGAAGAAATATTTTAAATGAGGGATTTGAACTCAACTCCAATTTGAGGGGTTAAATCTCTATCCTACCAATGTCACGATCAAGCAGCCTGTAAGAACATCTAAGCTTCGGTACAGTACTGGATGTCACCATAAATCACCAGATCTTTGAGACCAGGGGTGGAATGGCCTTTAGGGAACTCTGGAGATTTCCCGGTGGGCCTCTGCACCCTGGGCCTCTTTTCTGTGGTATTTCCAAATTTTCTCATAGGAAAAGCATTGGGCTTGCTGAAAATGTGTCATATAGGGCCACTTTGAACTTTATTTCCAGGGCCTCTTTTGGTCCCCAGTAATTATTTCCAGGGCCTCTTTTAGTTCCCAGTCCAGCCCTGTTTGAGACGTCTTCGGTTTGGCAGTTAGTGCCTGTTTTGCAATGCAGTGGATAACTTAACATGTTGGGAATGGCCAAGACCTTGCATATGGGCATGTGTTTGCATCTAGTGCCACACCATGAAGAGAGTTGACAGGTGAAGTTAGTCTGCCCTCAAGCCCTTTACTGCCAGAGACTGCTCACCAAGATAAAGGGTTTTTTATTGCAGACAACCATGAATTGCATGCTGGCTACAATTTCATGTATCGATGACAAGTTCTGTATACAAAGCGGGTGTGTCTGGATGGAGTGGTACTCTCTTGGCATGTCAATTGAGTGAAACACATACAGACACACACAGACAAACATTTCAACAACAACACACACAAGGATGCACTCCCACACACATACACACGTAGCTGCTTCAGAAAATATTGCTCTTGAAGCAATTTTCTGAAGTTCCACCCTAGCATTCGAAAAAAAAAGAACTCTTTCTAATATTTTCCACTGAACGTGTATCCGTGTCTCCAGAGTTCGAGACCACTTTCAGGTAAAATCACCCACACCCAAACATGTCTTTTTTAATTTTTTGAAATATTTTACTTAAAAAATATTGGCCTGCTTTTCTTCTTGATGTCTGTGATATAGGCCCACTTGCATTTGCAAACTGCGGGAAGCTTGTATTGCTCATTGCATATGACTTACGCTGCGTACTCAATGTGCGGGTGAATGAAGACTCAATTTGCGCCTTCTGCAATTTCCATATGCAAATGGTTTCTTTGCTAGTTTGCCCCAGTGCATCTTCTATATTATGGATGCGAGAAGCGAGCTCAATTCCAAAGGCCTGGCTGACTATTTATTCATGAAATTGTATAACTAGAATGTCAGTTCTGGTTTTGTTTTGACAAACATTTAAAAAACTTAAAGTTAAATGAAGGTTTCAAAGTACTGAGTCTGAGATAATAAGTGCTGCGGCTCAGGTCTGATAAACACCCCCACAAATTAAGCACTGCAAAGGTGGTTGCCGGAACCACAGAGGCTCCTTTTGGGTGGGTTTTGTGTCAGGGTGTGCAGGAAGACAGCTGTGACAAAATGGCGACAGCATTCCAGGTTTATTTTTGCCACTGGGGTAATGCACTGTAACCCCCTCATCCCCACAGGGTGGTTAATACTCTCTTATGAAGCGACAGCACTTTCAGATGTCTACTCCTAAGTGGCAGTCCTACCCCTCTGAAAATACACGTGCGACCGTCCAGCTGAAACCACTTAAATACGAATGTGTCTCTTTTTTGCCTCACTACTCCAAAATGCTTGAGGGAGAAGTGCTTAACTGCATCATCACTTACCCGGGGAAGCAGAAACCCGTCAACCCCCTCTAGTCAAGGTTCCTCAGCTGCCCCTGCACAGAAACGGGTTTTCTTTTCTCTCACAGCTGCTCCCCATTCCGAGCTTTCCTCTTTGTATATCCTCCTTGATCTCTCTGAGGAATGCGATGCGGTTGACCACTCATTCCTTCTTCTGACTGTCTAGAAATCTCAGGCTGGGGTTGCCCCCTACTTCTCTGCTTGCTCCCTATGATCGGTATGTATTAACCTTATGGGGTAGTTGGGGGGGTCCCCCGCTTCTTCAACATGGGAGGCGGGGAACGAAAACAAAGAAATAATAAATAAATAAAAAAGAACAAGGGCCCCTGCGGCACCAGATCCGATGGATCTGATACTGCAGCGGTGAAGAGGACCAGGCGGCGTGCAAACAGGTAAGTATGGGCATGGGGGGTGTGGGTTGGTGTGCGGGCGTTTGGTTTGTGCTTTGATCCTCTGAAAATTGATTGGGTAGTTTTTTTTCCAGTCTGTTTGCCGCAATCAATTGTCAGATGATCAAAGACCACCAAACCAGCATGCCTACTCCACCCGCCTACTTATGAGTCTCCATCTTTCTCCTTTCCCACTCATAACACGTTACTTAACTTTGCAGCGTGCATCTTCGTTTACCTCCCACTTTCTTTATCCACCTTTGTGCGGGATGACCATCCATTCACAGTCACTCCTTCTGAAGGCTCCTCCTTTCAGTGTTCATATCTATCCATGATCTGATCTGCCCCCGACCCCGCAACCTGGCTAACAATACAAAACAATAATACCGCTGACAAGAGGAAAGCACCTGCAAATCTGCGCACAAAGCACCTTTTTGATTTTCACTTTGGGGGTCATAATGAGATTCACACTAGATTTTGAAATTGCAGTTTGGGCTGTAATTCTCATACCGCCAGTATTCCATGGTTCCAAAGCCCCATCCTGAGTTTTTTCACTAGGTTGTAAAAAACCTATCATGTGGTACAAGAGAAATAAAGCGCGAGTTTAAACACAATATTCCCGTTATTATTTGACTCTGTGAACGACATGGAGAAACAGAAAATAATTCCATGCCTCTGTAAGCAATGGTCAAAAAACAGCTGGGTAGGCATGGGAAAGAAATAAGAGTAGGGTTAGAAATAACTAAGACTGGGTGAATTTCCGCACGACTGATCTCAAGAGTGTCACAAAATCCACCCACTGAATTTCGGTGAACCTGTCCTCTTGAGGGTTCTACATGCGTTTGCCGAACTAAATTACATTCGATTTTTAAGGATCTTTTTAAAAAAGTGGGTGGTGCCCCATACCTCCATTCCCCACCATTGCCACCCCCACTCTACAAACCCCTTTATACCCCCGTAAACTCAAAAAACACAAAAATGTGCATCCCCATGAAGTAATGTTTTCGAATTAAATTACAACAAAGTTATTGCCTTATGTAAAACATAGTAGTGTTGAGAGGTCATGTTAGCCGAAACAAGTGATGAGATTCAGCGGGAGTTCAGTCAGAATCGCCAAATCTCTCGGGAAAATTGAACGGGCCATTCAGAGACCTAACATTTTTGGGAAGGTTTGGTGTCCCAATAATTGGCTCAGCTCACTTTCACTTTGCCTTTGTGTTTTTTAGTTTGTTTGTCTGTTAGAGCGGGAGTGCAAAGGGCAGACTCTGAAGTTGTATTTTAGACGGGTTTGGTTTAACTCTGAAATGTATAGTATTGTTTTTATTGTATTGCGTTGCTGTGGCTAAATTACATTGTGGCTTATACAAGTATGCCGGTCTGGAAACAACAGTGCCGGTATGCCAGTCCGGAAACAATGTTGCCAGTAAAATTGTTTCCAGACCGGCATACTGCAGGTGTGCCTGCCGGAGCCGCTGCACCCGACAGGTCTGACCCTTCCAGGCGGAGCGGCGATGGTGGGCATACCGTCACGGAAGCACCGGCACCGTTAGCAATGGTGTCAGTGCTCCCCACTCCCATGGAAATGGGAAACAACATTATACCGATGCCTGACTTCCCGGACCGCTGGGGTTGTAATCCCCCGGTGGCACCGTGAAGTCAGACACCGGTAAATATGTATGGGTCTGGTGGCAATGCGCCAGTAGCACAGGCACGGTTACCGCCACACGCATAATGAGCACCATTGTTGTGCTGTAGCACACACAAGCACACACGTAAAAATGTAAGTTAGGTTGGTTAAAAGTCAGTTTACAGTGTGAACTGAATACGTGTTAAGGTTTCCTCTGAAAGTCAGGAGATGGTTGTGTGTTCCTTAGCACTGAGGATAGATGGCTCTAGAATTTGAGAGCAAGGGTTGAGAAAGCTCTGGGATGGTAAGTTATCAGAAAACTGGCATCTGAGTTGCCTCACATGTAATTGTAATTGGTTATTTATAACATACTTAATACCCAGAGGTTTCTAAGCACAGACCCAGGGATCGACCTTGTGTTGCTCTGAGTCGTCTTGCTTCCAAGGTGAGCACATTGCCCCTGAGCTATCCTCCCATGAAGGTGATAATGAAGTTTCTGGGGTCATGGGAATCTTCTAGTCCCATACACATATTTACAAAATAGATACATGGGTTTGAAGAGAACATGTTGCTTAACTGGCACCCAGCACAGAGATGTGAGCATGTTTCTTCAGACCAATCAGAAGCCTCATCCTTTGTTCTGCCCTCTCTGCAGCATTGCCATTAGATTAATCAGGGGTCCTAGGAACAATGGGCCCATAATAATGGCCAGACCTCTCACTGACGGTGAGGGGTCTGGCCTAAGTTGAACGTTTCAAGACAAAAAGAGATTTCCCATGGTTTAAGGTTTAGAACTTACAGCCAAAATATCCCTTTCATTAGGAATAATTTAAAATAGTTGGGTCCATCTAGATTTTACGGAACTTTGGTGGAGTTTAGTGATCTTTTGAAATATGTCATTTACACTGCTACAAATGTAAAAACAATGTAAGTATTACATAGAAATAAGGGAATACATGTTACGTGTTTTACCCAACAATATTCAATAAACATGTCTTATATTTCCAGGTTTGTTTAGAATGTGGTTTGGTGTTTTACAAAGCCCCATCATGAAATAGACATAGGCCTGTTCTGAGCTTAACACATACTAATTCAGATATTGTAGTATGTCGATGTAAAAGTAACTATAGGTTGGGAGGAGAGGCCGTAATGGGACACATTTGACACTGTAAAGACAGCACCACTGGCCACACACCCAAGGTTGTCTACTTGGATAAATTGTGGTATCCAGTAATATGGTAGCCAAAAAATTGCTGTTTTTACAAAAGATTGCAACAAAAAGGCAGTGGTGTGACCCGGTAAAAGTGTTTCCATTATACCATACATGGGGAGTGGGGGTTGCAGGGGTTTCCCCCGCTCCCCTTGTGCAGTATAATGGGTCTGGATGTTGCGGGGGTGTCCCCCGCATCCATTACATGGATTGTGCAGGCCACAACAACAGCCTTTTTCCTGCAACTATTTTAAAAGGCCCATTTTCGCAGCAACTTTATTACATGGAACCCAAATTGTGTGATCCTGGGCAAACAACGTTACCTCTTTAGGCTGACGCCCTTAACAAACACACTGAATCATTTGTCCAGCATATTATACTTCCCTTGACAATAGATGGTAGTAATTAAGTGAGTGAGGCTGTACTCGGGCTATGACCATTGCAGTCTTGCTTCAGAGGTTGTATACTGCATATTGACTGTGCATGGTGTATGATTTTGAACTGGCATATGATGGCACTGCTTCAGTATATGTTGCAGAAATTACCACATTATTGCAGGGCTTGGGCATGTGAGGCTGGATTTGGCATATCATACTCATAATGGGTATGTAAGGCTTTAACTGAGATATGATGTCAGCAACTGGTCATATGAGGCTGTACTAGAATAAGGAAGCAGTAGACCTTGGCTATGATGGCACTGCTGTGTGTGCCCACACAATCATGACTACACCTATTGCATATTGAGGCAACACCATACTTAATATATGGACAACTAAATTAGCTGTTTGTCCCCTTTAATAATATTTGTTATTGTATTAATCTTAAAACATTATCTGTGTTTATATGACATTCTCCTTCTTGTCATGTCATCATGTTCAAACGCCCATGCCATCACTTGTTTTGATATAACCCGGTCAAAGTTTATATGGTCCCACTTCCTGTGATGTCATCAGGTGTGTGATGTCCTTCCTGCTGCCCTGCTATTTATCTATGCATGGAGAGGGAATCCAAATACTCCCTACTGTGACAGTGGCCCTCCTTCATTAAACATGACCAGGTTCAGGCCCTAACCCATGAAAGTAGGTGCAATGTGGTTAGGTGCCAAAACTAGCAACCACAATGAAAAACATGGGGTTAACATGGGGTTAAAGCGGGACAGATAGAAATTGCCTAAACCATTTAAAAGATGTTGTAATGTGTATTCTAAGAGCTATTAAAGATTATTAAATAGTTCAAGAACATAGCTAAATGTTGTTACTGGTGTTTTCTAATGCCACTAGGACCAGAATGCAAGTTGGACAAGAGATGGCTGAGCAAACATGTATTTTGCGGTTGGTCTATTGATGAAAGCTCTGTTTGCTAGTCTGCAGCCAAAGAGGGAACTAGGGCGTTTGAACAGTTTGTTGAGTGCTCATGGTAAAGAACATGTGTGTGAATGGGAGTAATCAAAGCAGGAACAGGCACTCCTGAAGGTCATACAATGATGCGAGGTCCCCCACAGCTGGATTGAGTGAGAAAGGGAGACGGTCAGAGGGATGATCAGATCACTTCAACTCGGGCTGAAGAGGATGAGGAGGAGGACATCCTGTTGTCATCAAGCAACGACTGGTGCAGACCATCATGGCAGAAGAAACAGTACCGGATGTGGAGGAGTTGGATAGTGAATATGCCCTATTGCATGCTTCCGGTGGCGACTCAGAAAACAGTTGCAATACAGAGATAACGCTCTATCCCTGGTGCAAGCCTACAACACATCATAGACGAGGAGAACACTTATACCAAGGACAATGGCACAAACAAACAGATGCAGACATTGTGGCAACTGCCTATGTACAGTGTTTTCAAATACAGCCTCAAAGACTAGAAAGGGGCAGCAACATTGACATCATAATGAACTATGCACAATATACTTCGGAAACCTGACCATCCTGAGCTGAGGGCCCACTTTTGCCTATCGAGGAAATTTAGTGTGTGGAATGACTTCACAGTGGACAAAAGAATGGGACAATCTTTGCACTTGCAATCAGTGCAAGAACATCCCTCCCAACTCACAAGCTTTCGGCGGATGTGACACGCCACTTAGGCAGCTCTCTCACCCGCCACGCTCGCTACACGGCCATAGCAATCAATGGGCTTTTCACTCGCCAAATGTAAAATCGGGTGTTTTCACCCGCCCGAGGGCCATGAAAGGTTGAGAGCTATGCAAGGAGGCCGTGAGACTGCTGTCTCTTCACCTGAGGGGCGTGCTAAATCACATGTCAAACTGTGTGATTTGTTTTCTCCTCTCGTGTACAAATCATAGCCCATCAATGTGCGTGATAGTCTATTTCCTCCCCTTCATAAAAGGAAATCATGGTGCAATGTGTGTGATTGATTGTCTATCCGGTTGTGGCCGAACACAGTCCGTCCACAATCTGTGTGATTCCTCTTTTGCCTCCTAAAGCATCATGTGTCAATGTTTGTGATTTGATTTCTCTCTTCCTCTATCAAATAAAATCACATGCCAATGCGTGAGAGTTTCTTTTTTACAAATTTTGATATGGTTTATAAAATGTAAAACTTTCACAAACACAGCAAAACATTAATTGTTGTAATATATTATTATTTATGCATTCATAAAATCCCTATACATAGGTACACGTTAAACTTGAGAAGACACAGTGTAATATGGATACATTAAAAAATAGAAAAAAGCAAAGGGAAAGGAATAAAAGAAAAATACTCAAAAATGATAAATCAATAGAGAAGATACACATTGCTGCTTCGATATTTACAATCCCTCATCCAGAATCTTAAACACGTCCAAGAGGAATCTCCACAAAGCAGAACTAGCGAAATACTATCACTCTAAACGTGCCCAAAACATTTCACCCAACCAGATTGTTCCCTAGTACGGTCTTGAAATAATGTGTTCTAATGTGGCAATAACCGCCTCGCCGGCGGGCCACTGCCGCCTATGGTAATGCCCCAGGGGCCTCAAGTTACAGGCCCGAGCGCAGCTAGGGCCTTAACGGTGGCCCCAGGGGCTATACCATAAGGCGGAAATCGCCCGCCGGTGAGGCGGTTATTGCCATTAGTATTTCGGGGTCTGCAAGTTTGGGATACTGGTTTTCCCGAGTTTGCAGCCCCGGAACACTAATGGCTTACGAAACCTTTTCAAGCGGCATGTCTTTGCCGTTTAAAAAGGTTTCATTGCAGTACGCGCTGGTTCTAGGAACACTAGACCGCGCATACTGCTTCATTAGTACGGAGCAACAGGGTGCCATTTTGGGCGCAGTTGCTCCATACTAATGATTGGGACAAAAATAAAAATAAAAAAGGGCCAACTTGAAAAAGAGAGAAGGGGCTACGTGTGGTCCTTTCTCCCTTTCCAAGGTTGCCTTGAAAAAAGAGTGTACCCGGTACGTGAACGACGTCCATGGGATTACACTGAGGTAGGGCTCAGAAATGAGCCAATCATCTTTCAGTGTAATCCCATGGATAGGAATGCCGGGTACTAATGCAAGTTAAGTTCGCGCATGCGTGACATTTGGCCTATCCTCTCCAAAACCATATAAAACCATGTCTCAATGTACGTGATTTGTTTGTTCACTTCAGGAACAAAATGAGGTCACATGTCACTTAGCTTTCTCCTATAATGCTCCTCCTATAATGCACCTCAAAATAATCACACGCACAAGTATTTGATTTCAAATCTCCTACAACAGAAAATAAAAGCATAGGTCATTTTGTGTGATTTGGTGACACCTCTTCCATGCCAAAGAAATGTGTGCCAATGTGTGTGATTTACTTCTTCCCTTCCTGCACAAAATAAAAACATGTATCAATGTATGTGATTTGGTGTCTCCTCTCCTCTATGAAAACAAATTGTATGTCGACTTGTGTGATTTGCATTCTCATCTCCTACACAAAAAAGCATTTTAATGTGTGTTTTTTGCTTCTTGTCTCTTGTGCAACATGACATCACTTGCCAATGTGCTTGATTTCAATTCTCCTCTTCTAAGTCCCAATGCATTCACGTGTTAATGTGTGTGATTGGATTTCTCATCTCCAGCACCAAATACAATCATGCAGCATTGTGTGTGAGATGGTTTCTCCTTTACTAAACAAAATAAAATCACTTCTCAATGTTTTTGAGTTGGTCACTATTCTGCCCCAAAACAACTATGCATCAATCTCTGTGACTGCGTTCCCCCTGAATTCCAAGAAATCACCAATGTGTTGATGTGCTTCTCTTTTTCTCCTGTGCAAAATAAAATAAAATGATGTATCCGTCTGTCATATGCTTTTCCCCCTGCTGCTTAAAGATCACAACAAAGAACATGAGTTAGCATGCAAATGGAAACAGTTCAAATCATTAACAGTGAAGAGAAAAACTCATTGCTAGACCAATAGTTATGAATTTGCACATCTATCCTGGTCTAGATGCACTTTGTAGAGTGAAGAGTACTCCCCCTTCCTGTTATGCACCATAAATAAACATTGCACTCCCAAAAGAGCCAAAAGCCACGAGACAGCAGCAAAGATAAGACAAAAGAAAACAGTCACAGAGAAAGTATTTCACAGTTACATCAACATACATGGACAATACACTTTCACCGTGTCTTGCTTTTGTGTTTGTGCTTTTGACCGAATTTACAGGTTTCGCAGAAATGGCGGGTCCATCGAGAGCTCTATTTGTATTTATTTTTTGGTGTGTGAAATGCAGTCTGGTTATGTTACGGGTGCCCGGGGTGAAGCCTTCTCTTGTTTTGATAGTGTTAAAAGAGCAGAGGAAAACAGACCACGTGGGACTTTTTAGTAATGTTGAGCTGAGGGGCGGAAAGAGAAGGAGCCTGGATACTGTTGGTATTGAAGATGGCAGACATTCTAAGGGGGTGTGGGATAGAGCATTCTTCCAATCAGTGTTTGCATGACATAGTCATGTCAGCTTCAGGGGTATTAGCCTGATTAGCCATGTCAGTTTCAGGACAAACCTGATTAGATGAATACTCAACGGGAGGCAAACAACAAGAGTAAGCACAATAACATTAAACACATGCAAACACGTGCCATACGTTATTCATTGGACAGCATAGTGACACACATGCCACCTCCCAGTTAAAAATAGAATGCTGTGTTGTGCAGTAGTGAATACGTGTGCACATTTCAGAACAGGCTCCGAAAGTTAAGAAGGAGGGTTGTAAACTGTTGGATTAGAGATTTTAGCATGTTTTCGATTTTTCAAGTAGGGGTTATGCGCATTTGCCTACATACTATGGACCTGAAATCAGACCCTACATGTTTGAATGCTTGACCTCTGTGTACAAAGAGACTTCGGTTTATTCCCCCTCCATTTTATTTATAGTCTGATGCGATGAACATTAAACAAAAACGGTGTATTGCACAGACAATTTAGCTTTTTTTGTATCCTGATTGGAGGAAATGTTTCACTGAAAGATATTCTTTAAACTTCCTTCTCCCTTGTGGTAATTTGATACACTCTTGCAGTGTTGTACATAGAATGTGGGTGGTCGCCATGGTGGCACAGATTATCCTTTCAGCGTATTTGTGCTGCAATTTTTCTAAACACATATTCATAATATTTTGGGTTTATTCACAATATGTCAGAGTTTAAAAGATTAATTTATTCTCTTGCATTTTCGAATGTAATTCTTCCTCCTTGTCATGTTAGCAATAAGACACACGGTGATTTATATAAAATGAAGGCCGTTTGCCAACAAACATAAGGCATTCTATGAAAAACGTTTCACAGAAACGTCCATAGAACCAATTTTCTGGTAATCAGTCTCATGTGCCCCTGATGGTAAGGAGGCCATTGTAACTCAGCTATTTAATGTGCGTCTTTCATAAAATGTTCAGTGGCAGGAAAAAAGACATGAAGTTTGGCTGCTCTTCAATAGATGAGTTTTAAGAGAAGCAGCTGCATTCACAAAATAAATATTGATTCTATATATAATTCTATCTATCTATATATAGCTGCCTCTCTGTCTCTCTCTTTATGTCCTAAAATGTTAAACTGTGTTTTTGGCTGCAGCAGAGCAAAATGAACTTTGAACTATGTCACCATTGAGGCTGCTGAGAACAGAATGTTTGTCTGGTGCTAAGAAACTTTGGAGCCAAAGTGAACCTCAATTCAAGGGTTGTCTGCACCGATAGCTTCATCCTTATACAGACACTGGAACTGAATGTTGGACAACTAAAACTATGTGCCTTTGCAAAAACCCATTGAATTTGTTTCTTGAAACTGGACTTAGTTTAAGCTGGAGAACCAACATGATCAGACAGAACAAAGTTATAACCATTGTATTTTGTAGACTGGAAAACATTTGATGTATTTAAGGACAATAGTGTTGTATTTCTCGTGTGAACTGGGCATACATCCTTGTAAGATATTAACTTGGAAAATGCTGGATGATGTGGCCAGGACCATGTATAAATAATGCATGCTTCATGATGTCCAGCACTCTCTTCCCTCACAGTGTCTACTAGTACACACTGTGAGGCGCTTGAGAGCCAGATAGCTATTAGTACTTTGATTAACAAGTATACTTATAACTCTGAACTCATGATTGGCATATTTCATCTTGGTGGTGCTAAGCCTCGATATTTCCTTTGGTCTTTCATTGTGTACCGGTGTGGCCCTTCATCCCAGTCCTGCTGCACATCACTTAAAATGATTGGTCCCTTAAAGTAACATTTTTATAGGCGTAATTATAAAAGGCTTTTGGATGGTGACCTTAATTTTAATGGTGCTTGACTCTGGTTTTACATGTAAACATTTATTCTAGTAAGCAAATATTAGAGCCCGATTCACGGAACTTTTAGTGCAGTGCAAAGTGACTTTGCACTGCCAACAAACACCCTGGTTAATAGAGCAGAGCGTATTCTTACAGTGCAAAGTCACTTTGCACTGTATAAGTACACTTTGCACCACTCTGTGAATCAGGGTGTTTGTTGGCAGTGTGAAGTCACTTTGCACCAGTGAACTGCGCTTAAATTTTCATGAATCCGGTCCTAGTGTTTTCATGAATCTCTGTCTGTACATTCCTTATCTGAGAAGCTTTGTATAGTGCTTGTTGTTTTCTGTATTCTAGAATACCTCTTGCAGGTCGAGCTTTGAGTTTGACCCTTCCTACCAAAAGGCAAGCTGAGGACACCTGAAACACATGACTAGAAAACACATAACTAAAGCAGGAGTTCCTGCCGTAGTGCAGGACTCAATTAAAGTAGAAGAAGAGAGGATGTGGACGCCCATGTCCTCCTCGTTCCACTGACAAAGCAGATAATCTGGGATTAATGTCCTGTACATTTAGGGAACTAAAAAAAACGTTTGCTCTCTTTTATTTTTCAATTGTTAATCTTGGGTACCATAAAAGTATGGTTTATGCACATTAAGGCCCTGATTCATGTAATTATTTGGGTGTACTATGGGGATTTGTGTGCCATTCTGCCTGCAAATCCCTGTTTGATGAATGGGGATTTGCAAGCCGAATGGCACGCAAATCCCTGTTTTACACTAAGGGCCCGATTCATGGAAATGTGCTCTGAAATCCCAAAGGGGCCACTTGCAGAGAAGGACACAGCGCGAGCCTGCGCGCAGATTGAAAAATGCATGCCCCGCATATTCATCGAATTTACTATGCAAAGTAACCGTATTCGCAAGTCAAGCCCAGAACACCCCGGACACGCCTCCACACAAAGCAAAAACAACCAGGACAGCTACCTTTGTGTCCTCCCCTGGGCGCGGATACATGCACACTTCAAACAGTTTGTAGGGTCCCCGCAAGCAACCCTGCATCTCAGGGACCCTCTGCCCTGTCCCCTGTACTGTTTCTGGCACCCTGACAACATGCGTATGAAAAATCATAACTGGGTTGAAATCTCAAAAAATCTGAGTGTAAACCTCTGTAAACTGTTCCTGCACCCCGCTACACTGCTTACGCCCACCCCTAAATTGGATCTGAACCCCAGTTACATACACGGACCCCGAAATTCGACATGCAAACCCACCTCTGCACTTGATTCATATGCGCAAGTGTAGCTACGCCTGCTTTCGTGTGGCGGATAGTATGAAGGACTTGCATTGCCATTTCCTGGCTGAGAGGTTGCGCAATCAAATCCATGAATACATCTTGTGCTGCACAATTGTGGGTGTGTGAGGGATTTCCTGCAGGCTGTCCCTCGGAACACCCACTTTTTTGCAAGTACTTCCCTATTTTTGGTGTTCCACCCCCTTCCCAGCTCTCTGCACAAGCCACGCCCACGTTCTGCATGGTATCTCACGCACGGCACTCAACAGCTCTCAGAGAAGTGCTGAGCCTGCGCAAACTCGACGCAAGTCCAGGAGAAGTCCCACGCATTTGATTCCACATATCACCGAATGGGGACTTGCATGCAGTTTCGCGCACAAGTCCCTGATTTTACCCCCAAATAATTCTATGAATCGTGCTCTAAAACTTCATTTTCTCTTTGACTCCTATTCTGAAATGAGACTTGGTCACATTTCTAACAGTGGTTATCTCAAGAACTGTGAACATAGTGGCAACTATACCTGTAACAAATTATGCAAAATGTATATGTCCCATTATAATGTAGCTGTTTCTTTCTGTATTGTTTCTTAGTACTTACCAAAGACCAGACTGAAAAACCTGAAAAGATCGAACCAATAAGAACACACAAAGGTAAATGCAATACTCTTTGTCCAGAAGATATTTTCTCATGAATATTTCTTTTATGATATGTTTGTTCTATTTAAAAAATAAATCTCTTGTATAGGACACGGTGAATTGCCAGTAAGTCTGTACAATATTTGCTGGTTTAATGGAAGTGATGTGCAAGGAACCAGAGGTTCCACACTTTCACCCAATGCTCTTGTACCTTTGGTTTAAAAGGCTAATATAATAATGATAATGATTTGTTATGTATAAAGTGCCTCAATCCAAAGTGCTTTACAGAGAACATATTTATGTACATTTAGGCTGAGTTGGCCTTGCCGGGATTCGAACCTGTGATGCGCTCAACCCGCTGAGCTATTTTACCAGCTGTATAGTCACATGTACAGCCCTGAAGTGCCAATGAAATGCTTATACCTCAGTAGTACATTACCTGTGGATTATCAATGATGATATTAATACTCGATATCACATTTTAAGTTACAGTGAATAAATAGAGATGAGCTGGATTGTGAACGCTGATTTCATTTCTCTGTGTTTAACAAGCTTTTAGAAAACATACTAGCTCTGATTCCTTTCAACCCACACTATTAGATCCTCTTCAGGTCGGCACCACCAAAAAAGCATGCATGGTTGCATTCTTAGGTGCAACACCTAAAGGGTAACCACTGATACATGTAAATTATCGAGATCATCCGCACCTGCAAGGCAAATACTGATTTGTTTTTGTAGGCCCGCTCTCAAATTCTAGGCAGGTTATGATAGCAGCCTAAATATGTGTCCGCCTAAGACGTTGTGTGGATAATTGCAATTCTCCCATCATGCAGCTTCTGATTGGTAGACAAGCCTAACATGACAGAAAATGACTTGCAAGTGGGCATAAGCCTGCCGAATCTTTTGGGAATGGGCAGTAACACCTTCAAAATAGCATGCATCAACCATAAATTATGGCCCAGTCTACAAGTCCAAAAATGTCAATGCCTACACCATGAGAAGACTATCAAAGCCCGCCAGACCGTGTGTACTGGAAATAACACCATTGTGACTAACCTTCATTAAGAGGAGCTTTTTCCATTGACAGTCCCTTATGTGGGACATCCCATCAGATAAAAGCTGAACATTGATGATGACTTGGCCCTCAGAAAAGCATTGAACTTTAAAAAGATCTTATTACAGAATAGGAAGGAACTATCCATTTGGTGTTAGGCAGAGTTACCACTGTCTGGCCAATACCAACGGCCATAGAATTCCAGAGAAAACGATCTCAGGGGCCCGTAAATGATAGACACTGTTGGTGAGACCCTCAGCATGGTACCGTTGAAGCTGAGGAGCTGGGATCACATCACTATGGGTATGTCACATGCAGATCTGACACTCACCTCTGCACTACCAGCTTCAAATGCTGACTTGACATTACTGGTCAGGCAGTGCATGGAGGAAATCTGTCCAATTTCAGACCAGCTTTTATCTGCTATAAAATTAAGGAGGCTCTTTGTGGGCACATGGGGGGTCTGTAAAAAACGCAACTTGAGGCAGGCATAGCCCCTTTGTCTATGCAGGCGATCACTTGTTTCTCTCGCATTGCCCTTAGCCCACCTCCAACTGGATTGAGTTGTCACATGGCAGTCCCATGGGAAGCTGAGCAGAAATGGATGGTGTGCGGGAAAATAGACCAATCAGCCTTTTCTTTCTATTTACCATCTGCCAACACAAGCAGTGAAGACGTTTTCTTTCTCACGTTTCATTCTAGCTATCTCCTTTGAAAGATTGTTTTAGAGTGCTAAGGCCCAGTCTGTATCCTCAATAACCATTGTTTACATTACCTTCTATATAAATATTGACCACTGTGAGAAACCTGAATATGTCTCCCTAACTAGTCCCCGGGGATCTGTCAACCAGGTGACCAGGACATGTCCACCGCTATTAGATCCAGTTCCTGTGGGTGGACCAGTGCAGGAGGATCACCTGGATGGGGGTTCCTCGGTTGTGGAAGAGGGACACTGACGAGTGAGACACAATATCACAATATCCATCTTCTATCAAGACCTCCCCCCCCTTACCACATAGGATATTCGAAAACAATACCGCCCACTTTTCCGACACAAACACTTTCGTACAGCACGAAAGACAATGGACTAACACCAGAGCCGTTTACCTGTTATGTCCCAATGCAATGTCCCAATGCAAGGGTCAGGCAAAGTCAGGCAATTGACCCGAATCACACACACCTGGCGGCCCTTTCCCTTCCCCACATAGATAAAAGGTGGAGCATGAGAGCATACTACGAGCAAGGTAAATCCCACAATGAGATAGCTATCCAGGCACAGCAGTTCAAGAGGAGGAGAAAGACAGTCTGAACCAAGAGGGTGGCAAGGAGAGATGTGACCTTGCCCTTTCCGACCCAGATCTGCGAAACCTCTGTAGAAGGAATCGTAAGATCGCAGACAATAGCCCAAGTGATAAGCAGGACCTAGGGAGATGCTTGCTGCTATGGTACCAGCCTTGAATCCAGGCACAAAAAAAGCCAAGCAGTTCATCACAGCCGGTGAGTCGAGGGGAGAACTAATAAGAAACCGAACTGTGTTGAATTAATGAAGCAAAGTGGCACATTGAGAAAAGTTCAAAGAACTGTACATTGTTAACGGAAGACCAGCTGCAGAGGTGAACGGCACCACATGGGTGCTTACTCAAGAGACTATAGTTGATCCTGTTTTAGAAACTACTGCTACCAGAAGGCTTTAGGAGAGCCACGAACAAAGGTCAAGGTGGTCATATAAGGAGCTAGCAAAATCCCTGTACAGTCGAATGTCTTTGACCAACAAACATTTAAGAATGCAAGGGAAGTGAATCCTGCATCAAGAGAAAGCAAAAGTAAATGTGAAAAAGGCCTTAGGAGGGCAGCAAGGGAACGGTTAAAGTGGTCATAAAGTGGTCTAACAAAAGGCTTTGTACAGTGTAAAGGCTTTTACCAGCAAACCATTGAAAGCTACGGGAGACAAATCCTGTTTGATGAACAGGGAGAAAGAACTGTATGTCTGACAAAAGTGAACGCGGTGGAGGGATGTCAACAGTTCACTGTTTAAAAAGACATTAACACTTGTGATTGCAACAGGTACAAGTGTACTGAATAGAAGCTAACAGTCGAGAAGGGTCTGAGCCTGGCAGAGGGGGAACTAGGGGTGAAGAATTGAACACTCCAAATACAATTGAGGAGGAACTTTTTGTTTGTTATTTTTCAACCCTCGAAGGCAAGAGACTTTTAACAGACTTGGCCATTGAGACTCCTGATAAGCGAAGAACAAAAATGCAGCCTCGTGCTGGGGAAACCCGAGAATTGTGCTGTGCTCAAAGGTCCGGCCTTATCTCGTGCTCAAAACGTGGGGAAGGGAGACCCCTACTACTGCCTCCAAAAATATTATTTGTGAGCATTTCTTTCTTTCTAATGACTCCTATCCCACACTCTTTTGTATATAGTTGTAAGGTTTGGCAATAGGTTGTTCAGTAATGGCCCTTTTTGATATGACAAGGCGCCTCAAGGACTGCTTGATTTTTCATCTGATGGTCGTAGCTTGCTCCCATCTTAGATTTAGGTTAAGATTAGGCGTTCATCTCACCCACTTTTACAGTTTAATAAACACCCTTGCACTGTGATCACTTCTGTCTGGCTTTACTGTTGCCTCCATGAGTGCCACATACCTGTGACTTACACATCAGAACATGATGATAGAACATCGAGGACATCAGTGAGAAGAACAATGATCCATGGGGTGTTCTATAGCTATGAACAATCAATATCTGACCAATATTGTACATTCAAGATGAGATTCACAGAAAGGAAAAGAAACGTCTTTAAAAAAGTTTCCATTTGACCATAATGCCCACTTATTACACATCTAAAAGAAAAGCGCTAACGCTATCAAAATTGGTACAAATGTAACAGGTTTTTTAAAAACCACAAATTGCGTCCAACTTTAAGAAACTTCACAAAAAAGAGCCAAGCAGTTACCAATGGTGTATTGTTTTTACCCCGATTACTGCATCTTGTGCGATTACTCACTTCCTTTTTCACTCAGAATAGTGTCGACATAGCCCATCGCCTCGCTCTACTCTCTGTAGGAAACCTCAGAAGTAGTAATTCTTCCAGCATAGAAACATTGCTTAGTTATGAAAGAAGAACATATTGATTTGCAAATGTTCCTTTTCTTCAGCCGGTCTTTTCACCTCCTCTTTTCTCTAGAAGCACACTGTTTTGATTTGTAATGAGAAAAGCACCATCATTATTCATTCGTAGAGATCTGCACTGGAGAAATTGAGGAGATGCCAGTGAGCATCTCGGATTGGTAAATCTGCGGAAGCCAAGAGCATCTCTGCGATAGCCTCGTGCAAAAGTAATTCATAAAGATCTCATAAAAAAAGCATGTTGTATAGATCCTCCAGGCATCTTGATATTTCTTCCAGATTTAGGCTTTGTAAATCAGGTGCAAATCTCTCTCACAGGCTCTCTCACATCTCCTTGTTTGCTCCACTGAAAATCTGTGTGAAACAGGTTTACCAGACGTATGCATCTTTCGCATTCTCTCCTCAAAGGGCATGTGTACCGGAGCCAAGACATCAATCAAACATGGTTAGAGACTTGCCTTCAGACATCTACATATTTGTAACTATATTTTGCAAGTGCAGACTCAAAGACTGATCATTGTGTAGGATACTTTCCCAACTTGTTTACGTTCTACTCTTTTCACCACTGTCTGCACAAATGCCCTAAGTCAAATTGGGGAGTGCTTCTTGTCAATCAGGTGGCAGGGAACATGGGTGGAAATATGTCAGTGACTAAGCCATGCAAGCACTTCCTCAGGTTTGCCACAATTTTGTTTTGCACCCTTCAAGGAGTCTGCCACTTCCTTCCCCACCTTTCCACCCCATACCACTAACTTGGGCAGTTCTGGGTACTCTTCATCCTGGTCGCCGGCACTCCTTTGCCAACCCCATTATGGAAATAGAAAAGGAACATTCTCCCTTTTCTGTTTCCCAGGGTGGCTTTCATGTTTTTTTTGTTTACAGGAGATTGGGCACACACCATATGCTTGGAGCCCCTTTCTGCCCCAAAAGTAATTCAAAAGTATTCACAACCCAGAAGTAGCACTGGGGTTCATATAATGATCACCCACACATTTGGGGGCCTACATAGCCATTGCTTTCCCTGAGCCCACACTGGCCCTTGATTCGCTCAGGACTACCTTAGGAAAGGGCTGTTGGCCCGTTACCTGCCTGTAAACCCCCAAATGAAGGGATAATTGCTATAATAGCCAAGATTAGTATTTATGAAGCTCAATATTAAAAAAGAAACTTGTATTAGATGATAAAAGGTGATTACATGGCCTTAATTGGCTTGTAGAGGAGAATAGTCTGAAGGAACGGCCCTCAGGTGCATGGAAGAAGGAGTACTGCCATAGTCATTCACGTTCTCTTGTATAATTTTCCATTTTTTAATATTTGTCAGTTTTAAGTAGTCTTTATGTTCACCCATGATACTGTGAAATGGAAGTACACACTTTGGGGGCGTTGCTGGGGGGGGCTAAAGGGGCTATAGCCCCTGATCTTTTGGTTGTAGCCCCGGATAGAATCTCAGGAGCTACAGCCAAAAGACTAGCTAGCCCCCAGTCCCAACAGTTCTGACAACAGCTTAGCCCCGGGTCTTTTCCAGACCTAGCAACTCCCCTGGCAGGTTGTTTGATTTTGTAGTTTCAAAATATTCACGTTTAATAATTTGTTTAGGTCATTGAACATCCAGACTGTTGAGTAAAAGGCAGTTATGCAAATTAAATCATATTCTAGTTTCTTCAGAAGACATTAACAAAGGTGACCCAAAGAACGCCTAATTTAGAGTCAGAAATATGTAGAAAATGCAGCAAAGGAATGAATACATTTTTTCTGGCTATACTCACACATGCATATTGAAAACAAATGAGGAGGGGATTCTGCGTGGAAAAAATCTGCATCAAAAAGCACATACAGTAAAGTAATTTGATTACTAGTTCTCTATCACCAATGTGCAAAACTAAGACTTTTAATTTAAAAAAAACAATGACGACCTAAACCATGTTTAAAATCAGTAAACAGATCTCACAAATGTGGAAGGAGCCTCCAAAGCCCTTTCGATTATTATACCAGTTCTAGCCATATTCTAAGTGACTCGTGTGAGACACCAATGGAATCCGTGCTATGTCAGCTTTCTTCCGGCAGCTGGGCTGGCTAAAGTGGCTGGTCATTAGGTGGGACTCCTGGATGGTCTGAATACTGATTTCTAATAATGCAATAAGGTGAAAGTATCAGTGTCATTCTGCACTCAGAACACTTACACTATTTAACGCAGCTTGACTTTCATGGTTCACTTTGTAATTGAGGGATAATTGCGAGGACTGAATGGGCATCAGTGGTTTCTGATAGGAGTATTAATTGGGAATGTAAAGTTGAAAGCCTACTGACGCCACCTTCAGTGAGCCACCGAAAAGAAGTGAACGATCGAGAATATGCATATAAGATTTATAGGGCAAGTGTCTACTCTGGCGAGTAACATTCATGTTGTTAGATTTGGCCATGATTATTAGTAAAATAATTGTTTGACCGTTTGACGAACTGGATACTGCCCTGCAGAAATACAAGGATGCGGTGGGCCGAAAATGCCCATTCAGCCCTCACACTGCTACAAATCAAGACCGAACACAATCATAAAGTTAAAACAGACAGAGTTAAGAGATATACCGCCTTTGCCTTTTGTGGTAAAGTGGGCTGGGGGAAGGCTATAATCTCAAGAGGGGTGTGAATGGGACTCAGTAGCGACCCACACAGCAAAGCATAACAGTCCAAAATAAAGGGAATGTCCAATCAAGGTTCTATAAAAAAAAAGATAGTCTTTAGTAAAACATACCATCAGCAAAATAACTAACTAGAAAAACACAAAACCCACTCCTGACGATAGAAGGGAGAATACGCAAATATAGCACAATGCAACACTGACTGAGGGCTGTAAGGCAAGTAAAAACCAAAATGCTCCTGTAAACCCGGGGTTGAGCTGAAGTCTGTAGCGGTTTAAAGAGGTGCAGATCATGAGGGCCACTAGAGTCGGTTGGTCAGTAAAGTGGCTGGGCACTGGATGCACGGTTCGAGTCGACCGCTCGAGTGCAGTGTTTGAAGATTACGATTCAAAGGATCCTCCACAGTATGGCTGACTGCTGATGAAGATCTGTAGCAAAGATTCTGGCCGTTCGACGATGCGATTGGATTATGGCAAGTGCAACAATGAGCTTTAGGTTCAAGCCAGGGTATCAACGTATGGCGCGATGGAGAACTAGTTTGAAAGTGCAGTTCAGAATTTCGGGAGAAGCAGTCACGTTGTTCTAACGGGGGAGCGGTCAGGAACGTCATTTCACCAAAATGCCAGGGGTAGTGGAAGTGACATCACATGACCCCTGAACTCTGATGACATCACAGGAAGTGATGTCATTTGACGCCACAGCGGAGTGACATTATGTGAAGCGATGGAACACGAACTTTCACCCCACGAAAAACAGGAAATGGCATTACATAGCATTGTTTGTGAGTAAAATATGGTTAGGATATCACTGTGAAGTGATATACATTTTATACAAGAATGGATCACCATATGTATCGTTAATATGAGTGCGTATAGGCCCATATTATCAAATCACTGTGAATGCAAGCAGACGTCCAAGGCCAAACGATAATGATGTGCTATTATATAGCACTTACGCTTAAGCGCTTCATATAGAACAACTATACATACAATATCACCCAACCTGTGTTGGTACTCATTTATCAACCTCAGCAGGATGAAAGGCTGAGTTGACCTTGCTAGGAGTCGAACCTGCATCCTGCAGATAGCACACACATTGCAGCAGCCAGCCCTCAACCCACTGAGCTATCTTACCGGCTATAGCCATCAGAAAAGCAGCCACTCCAGAAACAAAGAGCTGCATGCTGCTGGGCACAGCCCATGAGCCTCAATGAAAAAACAATGGTTTTCTTTTTTACTTTTTGTTTAGGGGTAGCAAGGGAGACCTCAGGGGTCCTGATTGCGACCCCTAAATGATGTGCATGGGAGCAGTGTCTGGCTGGGTTTAAACTGGGGATCTCTGCATTTGAAATGTGATGCTTGAGAATTACTTGTAAGGGCCAAAAGGGTCAGTTTGACAGTTAGTTCAACTGTGAAGATGCTGTAGACTGGATGTGCAGCTCTACTGGACTGGTCTGATCGAGCGCTTGAAGAGCTGCGGATCATAAGAGTCACCAGTTCGACAGTCTGTTCAATGCCGAAGATGTCAGGGACTGGATATGAAGTTCACTTCGAGTGGCTCGATGTGATGTTCAATGATTGGGGACCGATGGATCCCCCACAGGGTCGGTTCGGATAGCAATATCAATCGGCAGCGAATGTGCTGGCAGATCGAAGGCGGCAGATACAATGATGAGTGTGTGGTTTGAGCCAAGGTAATGACATGCTCGGCTAGCGCAGTTTGTCAGTGAACAGGTTCGAACATGCAGGATGGTGGTTCTAAGAGGTAGAGTGCCAACAGCAGTTCCAGAGAGTCCTTTGGTTTCTTAGGCATCACACTGGCTTGATTGACATCTTAAAATGGTTTGACAGTAGTTATGCAGGTTTCTTGGCAATATTGGTCCTCTAGTTGCTGTGATTCCCAATCGAGGGACTCAAGCATACGTGTTGGTCCTTGTTCTCATTCTCACAAGAACTAGTGTAACTGGTCCACAATTGCAGGATTCCTACAACCCAGTGGGGTCCTGGGTACTTTTGTAGCTGGCATAGAGGCAGATCTTGTCCCAGCAGCAGGTCATCCCCATTGTTCCCTTGGGCAGTCCATCTTTGCCTCACTGGTGGAAGACATTGGAGAGAACAACTCCCCATAAAGAGGTCCAATGGATTCTTCCTGGTTTAGATTCAAGAGTGAATCAGAGAAGGGGTTTGAGACCCCTTCTTTTTAAAGGTAAAAAACAGAGGAGCTGATTGGATTACATTTAGCCAACTTTAGGGGTCAAATCCATGCTCTTGAACTGAGTGGGCTTTGCCTTTCTGGCATTGCAGCCAAAGTACTTTGTGCTACTGGAAGTGGAGGTGTCAGGAAGGAGAGAAAGAGGCAGACAGAAACAAGGGAGCATAGCTCGGGGGCAACCTGCTCGCCATGGAAGCAAAACGACACGGAGCAACACAGGTTCGATCCCCGGGTTTGTGCTTAGAAACCTCTGGGTATTAAGCGCGTTATTAACAACCTATCATATCATATCATATCAAGATGGTGGAAACCTTCCCCAACTGTGCAAAGCTCACCCTGTCTGCGCTAACTTGGCCCCCTTCCTTTCTCACTTGGATCAAAGAGCCCTTTGGTATGCAGCGTTCTGGTGTGATGATACTCCATTTGAATGCCTAGGCCCATGACAACTTTCTGTTCAGTGGCTGTCTCTGGAGGAGGGTGTTACCAACCCTCATAAAGAGATCAAAGAAGAGGCATGGCTGTTTAGGTTCCTGTCCTGTAACTTGGCAGGACCAGTCTTTCTGGCCCAAATACACACCACCTTCCACAGCTGAACTGGATCATAGGGCCTGAGCCGTGTGGGATATCCAATTGGATGTGGATGCAATGCTTATGAACAGTGGGATGCCCTATCTGAGGGATGGCTTATATTTAGAGTTTCCCCTGCCACTGGCATGGGCTAATTATGATTATCACAGTTTGCTTGCAGGGCCACATATCCTAAATGCAGCTCCTGCACTGCAGAGACGTGTCTGTCGTGGTAGCTGTCAATGGGCACCTGTGACCTGAACCTGCTCTGTGCCAGTGTTAGAGCAGGTGCAGCAGATCGGGATACTGATGCAGCAGGGCACAGATACATACTATGCTTTTTGCAGGGTGAATATGAAAGGAGAATTTGAATGGCAGGATTTAAAAAAAATGGTTTAATCCTTGTTGTCAGATTGAAATGGGTTGGATACAGACGTGGTTTGCACCACGACAGTATCAGGATGAATAATGCTCTTATTGTCAGTATTGAACTATCTAGGGATTACTTTGAAAAGGTGTTGAGAAAGAGCCTATGTGTATACCCCAGCACATTTTCTGACTGTGCTTCTTAATCTCTTCATATTAAAGACAAACTCATGTTTCACTTCTGGCATATGGATGTTAGAGGTGTCGGAAAGTAAACATTGGAGGATTTTCATGGGATGGTTAACCTACTAAGCATACAAGAGCATGCATGATCCCCCAGAATTCTGAATTAGGTAAGCACTGCTAACACTGTAAACAGGTGAACCACTGAAATACTACCTCTTTTCATCATTACTGCCAGACTCAATCGACCTCATTCATAAAGACTTATTTCAATTGGTGCAACCCATTAAGAAACACTTTGGCGATCAGGCCCGATCTCTCTATTTTGAATCGTGGATATGTCATACCTTCTCTCTAATTTCTTTATGCACACATTGGCCCTCATTACGACCCTGGCGGATTTCGCGGTGCTAAATGCACCGCGAAGCACGGCGGAAAGCCGTCGATAGCGCCATGGGGGTTGGCGGATTTACCACCCCATGCCGACCTTGGCGGAGCGGTAAATCCCCAATCCCCATTTTACCCTTCCCCATTCCCATTCTTGCCCCATAGGGTATAATGGGAGTGGGGAAGGAGTTAATTACGCCGCCGTAAAGTACGGCGGCGTAATTAACAACGAGGTCCCTTAGCGCCATGGTTTTCTCCGCCCGGCAAAACCAGGCGGAGAAAACCTCCATGGCGCTAAGGGAACTCGTAGTACGGCGGACGGGTCCGCCGCGATTAGCGCTGGCGGAAACCCACTCCGCCAGGGTCCTAATGAGGGCCATTGTGATTTACTTACATTAGGTATTTATCACTGACTTAAGAGTGTACGGAAAAAAATATACTAATCAGAAGCACAAAAACGAAGGATCAAATTCGTACAAGGATGTATTTTTTGTATTATTATAACCCAGATTAAATGTTTAAATTGTATTTAATTTATTTTTCATTTACAGTGATTCACAAAGACAGACACGAAAAACCTGAAAAGACAATACTACCGAAAGGTAAGTGGATTAGTTTTCTTTTGTTTCTTACAGGTCGAACAGCATGTACTAGACCTACTATTTGGAAGAAAGAGTGGATTCATACTCTAATGTTCTAGGCTCTTACTAGAATTGTATCTCACAATGTTGAATCCCTCGTGAAAACCCAAGGAGAATCTTGAGAAAATCATTTAACAAGTGCATGCATGATTTGAGCAGATCTGCATATTGAAGATAGTTCAGTGCTCAATAAAGACTGAAAAAATCAAAATTAAAAAGATATATTAAAGTGTGGCAGTAGTTGAGTATCAAGTTCCATAGCAAACCCTGAAACTTGAATTGCTAATAACTTTTCACTTACATGACTCATTTGGCTGATATTTTGCAAACAAAACGTTTTTCACAACCCACTGCCTCCAGACAGGACATTTTGAGAAAGATTTGTTAAAACATGAAAAAGTTAATAAAAAAGCAACAAAAAAAATGCTTTTTTTGGCCTGCTCCCATTCATTTTTCCATAGAAAAAAAGTCCAAATTTCTGTGCAGCACACAGCAAAATCTGCTGGACAGAATTTGACCAGGTACAAAACAACTTGGGAACGAAGCGTTCACTCGATTTCCGGGAGGGATCTGGGGTTATTCCGTGAAGTAGTTGTTAAAATATTTGACAGAGACGGGGTGCCCCCTTCACCCAAAATGATAGCTATATCTCCCGCGGTGCTTTGCAGCAGAGACGCTTTTTAAGAAATAAAAAAGTTGCCAATTTGTTGTGTTCGATGCGTGAGACAACCAGGGTCATTTATAAAAATACTCAGCGTTAGCCGAGGCGAAAAGTGGGAAAAGTGTCATTTGAAGAAGGAAATGGCATCAGGCTGGAGGTGGCGAGGAGGAACAGAACACTGTTTGAAATTAGGGGGTTGGGGGGACCAATTTCAGAGCTCAAAAGTTGTCTCACAGCCGTTTTTTTTCGCAAAGGGTTATAGTACAAAACGGGGCCAGGAATGAAAGTGCATCACCGAATAACCGGGGTTATTTTATAAATAACTGGTGTTATTTTATGAATAACTGCAGTTACTTGTAGCACATTACTATTATAAGGGTTATACTAACCGTGGTTTTGGGAAAACGTGTTTTTTTATTTATAAAATGTGATTAATACAAAAAAAAGTGGAATGTCACAGCTACAGTGAGGTCGGGGGCAATGGGGGTGGCGAAAGACTACAGCTACTGGGTTACTTTAAGGAACCGAATGGTGCAATGTGGAAAGTGGACAAGGCGATGGCTATTGGGCCGCAACGAGATCTATTGGGGCAACATGTCAAGGGACCACAACGTATGACCTGTGGCTATTGGACCCATTTAGGAAACCTATTGGAGCTTTATGTAGAGCCAGCCATGGCCTAAGGCCATGGGCACTGCCCATGGCCATAAGCCATGGCTAGTGGGACTGCAAGAAAGCTATTGGGGCAACATCTAAAGGGGCCACGGCCGAAGGACATGCCCAATGGTCATGGGCAAAGGCCATGGCTAGTGAGCGGGAAAAGAAAGTGTTTTAAAAGATAAAGTGGGCACAGCCGAAGTCCTTGCTCACTGGCCAGGGCCGAAGGCCGTGGCCACCTAGTGGGTCCAAAATACATGTCTAGTGACATGTAAAAAAACTATGGTATAACAAAACCCTTGAAATTCACTGAAAAACATTAGTTAAGGTGCAGTTAAGTTGTTCAGATTTCACACGACAAAAACTTTGAAATTCATCCGATGTGGGAAGTCATAACAAGCTCAACTTGGTGTGTTCCTGTTGCAAAGCCCATGAGCACATAAATATTATAAGAGAAGGGATTCACAGTGACATACAAAATGGCATTATGGGGGACATCAACAGGAGTGCGCCGAGCTAAGCTGGTCATGACTTCCCACATCCACTGAATTTCAAGGGTTTTGCTGTGTTAAAGCTGCACAACTTAACTGCACCAAAACTGATATTTTTTCAGTGAATATATACATATATTGTTACTTGATGTTCACCTTGACAACAGTCGGCTATTTCCATAGATACGGGATGGGCACAATAAGGTGAAAAGCCCATGGCAGTGTTTGTGGCAGATTGAAATGCTGACTTCGTAATGAAAAAAAACTATTCATCACAAGATACTTGATGTAAAGATTGTTGTGTTTGCTCTGAACGAACCTTATTGTATCTAAGCGCTATTGGAGCACCAATATGAAGCTTAATTGTGAGATTCCCGGGTACTAGAGAAAAAGGGAAAAAAGAGAAAAGGAAAGGTCTTGAACTTTTTTTCTAAAAAAACAAAAGATGTTGTGCCGCATAGTTCTACATATTTAGAGAATTCCATATTTGTGGGTGTGAAAGATCGAACAATCCAAAAATCAACTACCAAAATGTAACTGGTAGCCAAAGAAGTCCAACATAAGGAACAGGTTTAGTGTCAGGGTTGGAAAAAAAGAAGTGTGTGAGGGAAAAGATAGGGGGGTATAGCAGCAACCCTTTATTAAAAAAATACAAAATAAAAAACAGGTTCATTTTGGGGAAGATCATCATTTAGAAGCCAACTATTAAACCACTAAAATTAAAATTAAATCCAAATTCAATCCTTCATGGGAGCAATTGTAAGCAGCATACTTGCATTGGAAGTTCAACCTTAGCGCATGGGCGCGCCTTCAATTTCTCATTACACTCGTGCCATTTGCAGATGGAATAATCATAATAAGTACAATGGACGTTTACGCCCCCATCTCATACCACATTGGATTGGTCAGTTCCAGAAGTTGAGAAGAGGCCTGCACATACTTTATGCTTATGAGTGCATCGTGCTATTTCTCTTCTGGAAAACTGTGTATTTGCATTTGCTGTGGTGGCCTTTGAGAATATTTAACCCCTGAACTGCAAAGGCCATGGGCCTGGTTTACAAACTCGTTTTTCAATGAGAAAATCCCATTAGAAACACTTTGTAAATCAGGTCCCACGTATCTTGCTCCTGAATTACATAGCAACCCATTGTAAGATGCGTCCACTCCTACACTTGTGACATGAGATATTTCCCCAACTGCATTATGCACACAGGGTGGCAACCAAAAAGGACGCCCTTGGTTCCATTTACACCTTTAATTTTCCGATGGATGACCTTCCCGTGGCACCTTGCGACACCCCTTTCTCAGAATGTGCAATTGCTTAATGAGAGTGGACTCGAGTGAGGGTGGACTTCCGTGGAGAGGCTGTGGCATCCATTTTACTGATGAAAAGGTTTCTCTAGCCATTAAGATTCATATTTAATTGCTGATAGGTGTTGCGTTTGTTTTTCCGGAAGTTTAGTGTATCAACTGAGCACGTGACAAATGGCGGCGTTTGATATCTTTTTTTAACAAAATCAGCTCTGCTCTTGTGGTATTTAACTCACAGTGAAACAAAAACTATTAGGAAGCAAACAATCATTGGATTTGAAAATAAAAATACAAAAGTAATATTTATGGAAAATACCTGAAACCTGACAATGAAAACAATACTTTGGAATTATTAAAGGAGTAATATGGATCAGAAATGTTGCCCACAGCTGTGGCTTTGCCTTCATGTGATCTTATCTAAGGGTTCTCAGGAGAGCCTTCACAGCTGAGGCTAGATTTGCGGCTGATTCTTGGCCCTTGGAGACGCATCCAAATATCGCACACACATATCAAACTGTACTATGGGGGATGCTCCCTCCCCTTGGTCCAGCGGGAACAGCTGGGATGAAAGTTTCTCAGAGCCCTATGCTCCTAGAAGAAGCATTGTTGCTTGCCCTCTGTAGCCTGACAGGAAGAGTTAGGAGCGCATGACAATTGAGGGAGAGCTGGTAACAGGTCGAACCCGTGGCCTACTGCACACAAATCACCTTGCAACGAAGGAGCCATCTTCAAAGAGTCCTGGTACTCTGTGTTCCTGCAGACTTTCCTGGTCTGCATCTCTAGGCTATTGCCTACAACAACTGGTTACTGAACCTGCATTGCGTAACTGCAGTACAAATGCACTATATTACAGCTTCCAATCCTATTTGTCTCCACCAAGCAACAATGCAGACAATGGAGGATAGCACAGGGGCAACGCGCTAGTCTTGGAAGCAAAACCACGCAGAGCAAAAGAGGTTCAAATCCCGGATCTACACTTAGAAACTGAACTCAAGTATGTTTTTAGGCATGTTATAAAAAACAATTAAATAAATAAATACAACTCAAAAGCCCCCTGCTTGCTGGAGAACCTTTAAGACTGTTTGGCTCTACCAGAGACTGTTACTGCCAGCAGTAACCTTTGACTTTCCAAACTCCCTGAACATGTTTCGGCAGCTTGTGGTTGCTTTCCTATGACCACGAGCACTTGACTATTGCCTTTATACTGCTTCATGCACTTCTATGGCAGAGGTTTATTCCCTATAGTATAAACACTCATTATGGGGCATCTCAACTCTAACGTGGGCAACGTTACTGCACAGACATGTACCCACATATATCTCTGCATTTACCTTTGTCTGCACAACAGATTCCATCTGAGTGAAAATGGGAAGTCACTAGGAACAAGGAAAGTGATCTTCCCCCAACAATCCAAGTCAGACCCTGGCGAATGATGGCTTTTGTGAGAGCAGCAGCTGAGGGCTCTGAAGGTGCTGGGAGATATGACGTAAATGACCTGCCTGATATACTGTAGGAGATGGTGGTGACCAGTCTTGAAGACAGCGGGATAGATTCACTCCCAAGGGACTACTGATGCAAACCATATCCCATTCTAAAGTTGTAACCCCTGAGAGACGAGCAAGCTTGTGTGTCCCAAACAGTCTGAGACAGACTCTGAATACTATCCTATTCTTGTAGGAGTTGACGATGAGCTCTCTGCGGATGTTGGGATGTATGTGGATTGCAGGGCCGTGGACTGCTTCAGGGGAGCATGCCTTTGAAGTGTACATGGTGTTTGGCACTCGGCTGTTCCCACCCAGTCAGTCCTGCTAGGACAAGTGAGCGTTACCATGATTCACTGAAAAATTGAAACAACCATTCACAAAAGTTCAGTTGTATTTTATGTTGTTGCTGATGTTGACGGCACAAATGTACTACACATTGTATACTTCGCGTTGCAGCACAGTGTGGGAAAATCCCCTGTACTGACTGCTGTCACTGGGGAATTCGGCTCGAATGGCACCAACGGCACATGTGGGTATTACTCACTGAACGTGGTATCCAAGCCTCTCATGAAGCCACCATGTAAACGCACGATAGGCCACCAGCCTGTACCATCTCTGGAAGAAAAACATACAAACTGTAGTTAAATGAACATGATAAGGGTACAAACCTTATTTGAAAATGCAATCTTGTATCCTATGGCATAGTTGCCAGTACAAATTTTAATTCATGGATCAATCAACTTTGGCTTTAAAGTGTAGAAACATTAGAAGAGTGAACAACTATGCATTCCATAATGTTTGGGGCACAGAGAAATATTGTTTCTTGGTTGTACGTGAAAGACACATAAGATGACCACTATGATTTCTCCATATCGCGAGTGATGTATAGAATTGCAAGACTGTATTCTTTTTGCAGTGATAGATCAAAGTTATGACAATATAGGAGACACACATGAAATGTTAGTGGCCTAAATTACATCACTTCTAGAGTACACTTACTTGTTACTTGAATTGCGTGGGCGAACTGTTGCGCGAAGTTCGTGCATAAGCACCATCATAGTCCTCAACAAGGACCTTGTGAGGCAGGCGGCCCTGAAGTCATGCAGCTCAGTAACGCATAGCGGCGGTGGCTCTTCTTCCGATACGTAGGAAAAGCATCCAGAGTTTTCTCTGCAGCAGCAGTTCTCCTCCTCGGTTGGCATAACCTTGCACCGATTGCAGGTACACCAGGTGGAAACGTTTTCCATGCGACTAGGCTCAGGCTCTTGATCCGGTGATTCATCCTCCCAATTGTTGTCTGAAGCCCCATTATTTCCGCATCTTTCTCTTTCACGTGATCAGCTACATGAGAATTTTGTTCCGTACACGCTAAGATATTAGAGAGCGCACCAGATTCCATTTATGTATGAGCTTCGGTGGAAGTGCTGAAGCTCATGAATACAGTGAATATTGGAAATCTTTTTCGCAGTGGAGATCTTGGAACGAGCAGGGCTACTTGAGAACCCATATATAAAAATAAACTTGATTCAAGAAGTATCATGCTATTGTTTGGACTTTGACATATGCGCTACTAAAGTCACATTCAGAGGTGGCCTACTTATTGGATCGCCCTACCCGGGATTACATGGTGGAGAAAACTAATGTGAAAAGTTTGTTTCCCCTGAAGAAAGTTCAAGCATTGAGAAGCTTCAAAGAACTGAAAGATGTCGGGATATGGTTGTTGTGATATGACACTCTGTTAAAATGCATAGTGTATTGTAATTGTTATGTGTTTGTCGAATTTTATATGTTGTCAATTGTGGTGTAATTTATCCCATTAGGTTGATGTTAAACCCACCATTTGGGTCAAATCTTGGGTTATATTGTGTGTTTTAAAACAAGTTTTTTTAATTGACTTTGAGTATGATAATACAAATGGTCAAATTTATGAAAGTTTGTTGTACACCAAGTCACTTTTTTCAGGACCAATGGTTATAGGTCATCACTAAACATCCTCTGCTAGACAGATGAGCGATTTTCTAGACTAAATTTTGTGTACCTGTTCTCCTTTGTGTATAAATATTTATGGTTAGCCCCGGACCGAGGAGTTAGGTTTTCATGGGGATGTTACTTACCTTATGTATAATAAATAGGGCTGTATTGTTGCCATTATGCGACAACATTAAAATAGATAGTAATGTTAGTACTAGTATCTGTTCGCATGGGCTAGGAGCAATGAAGATAGCTGAACAGAGCAGAAACGCGCCACAGGATACACAAAAAAAAGACAGTGAAACGATTTAAAAAGCAACTCTGATGTTGTCTGATGAAAAGCGGTCTGTTTATACTTATTGAGGAAAGAGGCATCCATGGAGGCACGTCATTAATTGGCACACAGAGAACGTTGACACGAGATGTGCATTCGCATTGTGAAATGGGCTCTACGCATCGAATGATGTCAGCTTCAGGGGCGGGGGTTATGATTTAGTGCCGCAAGGGCAGTTCACCTTAGGGCGATACAGCAACAGATAAGATTAGCACAAGATGGCTGTGCCCGGCTGCCTGATTTTGCATGCGTAAAAGTAAGGAAAAAGTACGGTGCATAGGAAATGTTTTTACAATCGATCAACGTATGCTTAAAACCACATGCCCGAACGCTCGGGACAATAATAATTTTGAGTGCACTATTCCTTTAATCTCTGGACATCTTCTGAGCTAATATGAATCCATCTGCCTGTTCGATTGAAAGAGGTTTGTGTAATATATTTCCATGAGGTATTACATTTTAGCTGCTAAGATTGTCATTTGTTTTTTTTATTTTTAATTTCAAAGGGTTGTATTAATCATAACACTTTGTAATACAAAAATAAATACAAATTGTCTCCTTAGGGTAATTAACCGTGTACCCAAGCCACTCAGTATTTTCCCAGGCTAGCGTTGAGTTTCTGGTTCTCCTAGATGAGTTTCCTGACAATTGAGTATATAGTTGGAGACTGACTCATATCACTCCCTTTGGTTCCATGTTGCATCAGAGCAGCATCAGCTTCTAGGTGTCTAGGAGAAGGCACAGGACTTTGCTGTAGGTGATGCTTATGGTGGGTTTCTTACTGGCTGTTGATAAAAGACTGTGACCATCTTTATTGTACATGGTTCTTCTACAGACTACCACCTGCCTCCGCCTCAGTGCCAAACCATGTGCTCCTTTGTAAGAGGCACTATCCTAATCCCGTTTTCACCTCATCTCTCTCAACCTCCTGCTTATTCTCCTCGATGCCTCACCACATGCTCATTCCTCCATGCATTTTAGGCGTGCCCATCTGGATAGCGTATACCCCCTCCTATTCCTTTATACAGGATTTCCTCTTCTTTCCCTTTGGTGTTTCCTCTATCGCTCCCTCTTCCCACTACTTCTTTAATTATACTTATTCCCACATTCTGTCACCTCTTGAAGCATGATGTTGCACAACTGCTCCTTCACTGTTGTCTCATCCATCACTCTTTCCTTAATGAATCACCAATCCTCTTTCTCCTCCTATTTCCCCTCCTCCGCCTCTGCCATGTACTCCTCTCTCCAGCCTCCTCCTTGTCTATGAATCTGATCCTCGCTCAATCCTCTCCCTTCTCCACCATGCCCTGGCTCCTCTCTCTAGCCTCCTACCTCCTTCTCCATGAATCTGCTCCTGCCTCCAAACAAAGTCTTATCCACCACTTCTCTGCTCGCTTCACCCCCCTCCTTTTCCACCCCTCCTCTGTCGTCTCATACCTTTCCCTTTCGTAATAGCTTCCACTCTCCAATTGACTCCAAATGCTCACATACAATGCCTCTAACAACCCACATTACCCCCTTTGGTGGCTTCCCTTTTATACAGCCTCATGCTCTATCTCTAAACTGGTATCCCCCAAAAGGGTTTGACTTGTCATTTATTTGCTGCTTCCATCGGGATTGTTTACATTCAAATATACGTTTGAGCACTTGTCAGTAACTGAGAAATGCGGGGTCTCTGAGTGTCTTTGGCCAAGGCTATTCAAAGCCTGTCTACCATTTGTAAAGCAATTAGAGTCCCACACATGCACTAGGAGTTGGTAGGGGCATTCCAAATGTGCTGACACGGCCACATGCCAGTTGTAATTATCCTTTCTGGGAGTTCAGGACATCTTTATTCGGGTTGTGGTGTCCTGGCCCAGTATCAACAATACCAGGAGTTACATGCAGTGATTCCTTGCCTCCCACATGGGGAATGAGGTGGAAAGCCAGGGGATCCTCTCCATATCACCCCCGTCCCCCACATTCCGGTGTATGTGCAATGCCACACAGCTTTGTCTAGACCCTTGCTCACCACATCGGTCATGCGATTGAATTGGTCGTATTCCACTATCAAGGGACTGCTTAGGAAGACCCTGTGACCGTTTGTAGGGGAAACATTTGTGAATCACAGCAAAGGTATACATCAACATAACATAATAACTGGAAGGGTGATTACTGTCCAGTGAGCATTGGTTCCCTTAGGGAGGAGAAAACAAAAGTGCCCCTGACCCTGAGGTTCATCCTGAGGTAAGTAGTACAGGGAACTTGAAAGACAGTTGCCCACTTCTACTGGTCTGAACTGAGGAGAGTGTTATTGTGGGCTTTCTCTGATGTAGCCTGTTTCTCATCTGTATGAGAAGCAAGCCACAGGACTTTTAGGACAGCTTGTTTTGGTTTTCTCCATGGAAGCCAAGCAGAAGGACATTTAAAGTCCAATCTGCCATGTCCTGAAGCTGAGGGGTCAGGAGGACCAAGTTAACAATCTTTTCTTTGTTGTCCATCATATGTATGGTCAGAGAGGCAAGGCAGGAAACTGTTAGATATATTTAATGTTAGATATATTCTCTGAATAAGTTATGCGTAATCCTGTGATAGCTTATTATGGTGGTACATAGTGGTATTTATTTTGGTATATTATTATTGTAGTGATGCATTGGTGGCTTTCCTATTTATAGTGGTAACACCCCCCTCAGAATATATCCTAACACCTGTCCTTTTTCTTCAGGGTTTCTCAAAATACCAGTTACTGGGCTTGTTACACTTAACATGTGACAATACCACGTCTTCTCAGCAATTTATCTACGATGCTGAGCTATGCTCAAACAGCCAAAATGCAAACCATTTTATATCATACACAGTTGATTGGACACACAGATTGGACACACACACACCATACATTTCTAAACTCACTTACTAAGAGAACCAACAGCACACTTTAGATTTGACCCCCTGTAGTAAAATAGGGCTAGTCCCTCTGAACTCTCAGTCTCTGTGCTAATGAAAGTGTTTGTGCAATAAAAATCCAACTCAGTATATTCAGTTTCTGATTTTTTATTTGCACTGATTTTTAGAGTTATTCAGATGAAATACCGAATGTGGTATAAGCCAAAAGAAACCATAGAAAAGTATGTTTTACACTACAGTTACACCCATCAAAAGATGAATGTTATCTTACCCAATGTCCTTGCATGTGGAGAAATTGGCAGGAATGAAGTCTGAGAGAAAAGGAAAATAAATCACAGCAGCCAAGCACTTTCTTTTTCATGAACAATAGAAGAGAGCTTGTTTTAAACATTAACCACTACATGCGAAGTCAGGTAAACCTGACTGGCTATCTGCCATGTATTCATGCAGAACTCCTCACTTAAAATACATAATTACCTAGAAATGTATGAGATTCTTGGCACTGCTAACTCTCTCTTGGCTGGTCACTGATAATAAGGATCACGATCCTGACAGCTCCCAGCACTGGCTCAGTCCAATTCCTGGCAGAGAATCCCTGCTTCCTGCACGTCTGCCTGTAAGTCTCAGTACCTCTGAACTGCACACCCTCTCTCAGCTTTTTATAAAACCTTCCACTGCCACTCAAAAAAAATAATCCTACCCCTTTGACTAAATCATGTCATCCCATCCGTTCAGCCCAGTATTTTTCCCCACAAAATGACAGTTCTGCTAAACTATGAAAGTAACATTTTCCTTCCTGCTCAAGCACAATAGTGTTTTCCAACTGGGCACATTCCATCTTCGCAGTTTGTGCCATGCTGAATGAAAGCACACAGCCAGTTACTGCTTGTTTGCACGTTTAACTCCATTGCAGAAGAGTACTCATTTTCAGGTCATTCCATCTGAGCCCATTCGCGCTGATTTGTTAATGACAGGTTATAAGTTATTGGGAAGGGGTTGTTAGTTAGTTAGCTCATATTAGTATTTATATATATAGTGCACACCGGACAGATGACATGTTACCCTGAACTATTGCATTTTTAAAATATGTGCCCACTGCCAGAACATGTGCATTTCATTTATGATGTGCGGCGGCCATTTATGGTGTTTGTATTTCTACATGAACCCCCTACCACTACTTACATATGTACCCCTGTACCGCACACCCCCGGTTATCCCTACATACTCCACAAAGTCACTAGACTGGCTAAGGAGTCCTCAGAGAGGGTCAAAGCTGGCTCAGCTATTACCGTGGACTCAATGGGAGTTCCAATGCTGATGACAGCACACTATATCCAAACATGAATTGCCCGGACTGACACTGGAGTGATAGGAGCTGACATGTTACGAAAGACAGAAGAAAGCAGAGAATACCTCATAGGATCTGACTTTCTCATAAGCTTATGACTGAGGATGGGAAACATATGTAATGCCTCAGGTGGTCAATAAGATGTTGAGCATAGAGACATTGGGAGCAGATGGGCTTCTCAAAATGTTTTCCAATTGGAGCAAGGATGAAGGCCTGGTGGGGATCAGTCCACCTGTCATCAATCTAAGTTCTGCCATTAAATGAAAAGTCCTGAGTTGTGCTCTTGATATGTTTGCTTCTCCTGAATGATTCACTGATCTTTGTTCTTATTCCTCATCCAAGGAGTCACTAGCGGTGCAACCCTTTGTAAATGTTCCTCCCTGAGATACTTTAATCCTATAAGAGTGGGCTGCACGAAAGTTATGTTGTGTTATCCTAGGCCAATATGTATTCATCTATTAATTTTGATGTTTCACATTGTACCAACATTACAATGCAACCACTTCAAAGCACTGCAACAAGAAAAAGTTTCAAATCAGATTACAATGTCCGACTGCAAGCTTGGAAGTAAATGCCACAACAAAAGTGAAAGTAGTAAGAAATACACAGCAAAAATGAGTTTAAGGTAAGCATTACAAACATGGAGAAAGGACAAAGGGCGAAGCTTCAACACTCCGGGAAGAAATGGCAGCACATAGAATACAGTAGATAGATGCTGTAGATAGCTGTTGTGGATAGATGCTGTGGCTAGATGCTGTGGATAGATGATGTGGATAGATGCTGTAGATACATGCTGTTGATAGATGCTGTCGCTAGATGCTGTCGCTAGATGCTGTGGATAGATGCTGTGGATAGATGCTGTCGCTAGATGCTGTGGATAGATGCTGTGGATTGATGCTGTGGATAGATGTTGTTGATAGATGCCGTGGAAAATTGCTCTGGATAGATGCTTAGAAAGATGCTGTGGATAGATGATGTAGACAGATGATGTGGATAGCAGCCAGAATGTGAGCCTTTAATGGGATATTTTGAAGGAAGGTTCTTTTATGAGAGCAAGTGGAAGGTTGCTCCAGCGTTTTGAGCCAAATGCAGCAAAAGAACGTACCTGTGTCAATTCCTTTGTAAAATAGGTGGCCTAAGGATATTCATTGAATCAGATCTAAGCTTCCTGGAGAAGATATGCCTCTTAAGTATGGTAAAGAGTTAATTGGGCCCTTTCTTAGCCAGGCAGTTGTGAATCATACAGAGAGTATGAAATATGGCTTGTTAGTTTGGTTTTCAAAGTTTTTCGAAGATGGCATGATGGGTTTCTAGGCTTAGAGGGAGTTTGTTGTGAGCCATGTATAAATGTGTCACTATTTGGGTCTGGATAGATCAGGGCATGTTTCAGTTTCATGGTTTTGGTTCATTGCAAGATAGGAAACGATTACTTTTATTATATGAGTCTAGAAGGAAATCTCTTCTGCAGTAAGGTTTATATGAGGGGTGAATTACAAGTCAGCATCAAAACATCTTCCCCAATTTCCAGCAATAGAAGCTGAGGACTTTCCCATGGAGAAAGGTATTTGAAAGGAGGGGTCAGGAGAGGGAGGTGGGGGGGGGTCGGATGAACCAAATCAAATCTTTTTAATTTTGTCAGGTTTGAAGCAGAAATTGTTGTCAATTGTCCAATCTTGGCCAAAGGTCTAACAAAAACATTGCAAAAAGCAAGACAAGATAATGGATCCTTAGGGAACTGCACATTAACCTGACATAATTATATGTGCATTCTGTGTGAGGCTCGAAGGGGGTGGCAGTGAGAATCCATGACAAGTAGCAAAAGTATTTGCTAGTTATTTGGGATTAAGGAATAAACCTTCTCTTCGGTAGGGAGTCCCAAAACGTAGCTCTTGCATTGATTTCTGAGTTGTTCTTCAGCTAAAATTAACTTCTTTTGGGGTGAAAGGAAATTTATGTGGCCATTTGTGGTATTGGCTAGGAGAGCCCTGGAATTCTCGGGCATGGGCAGACAAGAGCACATGGAGTATGCACTTGAATAGGATCTTCGTCTTCAGATCTAAATATATAGTATGATCGTTTGACATGGATCACGCCACAAAAGTTTAATGTGGTGACTTCCCATAATTGGGCTGCTGCTGAATTGTTGACTGGTCGCACAATGTCGATCGTTCCCTGAATGTATTCTCATCTTTCTATCGCAATCTTGGACAGGGGACTCAACACCTAATATCTTGTTAATCACTGGGGTGAGTTCCAAAGCATTGAGAATCACCTGTACCTAAGGATGACCTACCTAAGCTCTGCTTTGGCAGCTTAATCAAGGCCCAAAACAGGGGAAGTGCTGCTTGGATCTGTACATTCCAGCATTCTAAACTTACCAGAATGAACCGGTTGGGTTGCTCCCTCCTATTGACCCAGTGGAAACAATGTGGCTTACATTTTCCAAGAGACTTCTTTTCTCAGGGGATTCCTTGATGCTTGCCTACTGTAGCCGGACATGCTGTGGTGAAAGATCTGGATGGTTAAGGACTATTAGTAGGTAGAGGTGTTTGTCTATGGTCACAAATGGCAAACTGCAACAAATAAACAATCTTCTTAGAACCCTGTCATTGTCTGCACCGCCTGATTATTGGACCTTCATTGTCAGCTACAGGACTGCTCCACCATGCTATAACATCAGATCCCCTTTGCCTCCAAACCGTCAACCCTTCCTGTAACTCAAAAGGATTCCTTTTTGTAGGGCCAACTTCTTCTTGCTCAACACCAGAGTCATTGTTGCATAACCCAAGACTTTCTGTGCCTGTGGTGTCTTTTGAGTTTCCATACTCGCTAAGCACATTTTGACAGATTGCAGCCTTTGACATTATCAGCCACAAAATCCTCCTTAAAAGTCTCAAGGACCTGAATTAATGGACATTGGACTATGTCAGATATCATTTCTCCTGGACAGGACAGAGTCTCTCTTCAGTGCCAACACACACAACATCGCCCTTTGGTATCCCAAGATTCCAAGCTCTCACCACTACCTTAGAATATCTACATGGCCTCCCTATTGGAAAGCATCGGCAACCCTGGCATTATAATTTACAGCTTGGTAGAAGATACTCAAATCATATACAAATGTGTCATACCCTCAACACCGAAACGACTGGACCTTAGCATTTATGTCTCAGTTGCAGACTCATGGATCATGATGCATTCATTACATCTAAAGCTAACTAAAATGGAATGTAGGATGTATGGTGTCAAAACAATCCACCACACAATGATTTAGTGCCCTGAAGAAATGAGAAGCTGCCAAGAGCAGCAATCGACTATTTAGGATTCCTCATACTTGTATCCCAGGTTAATGTCCTAGTAAGAAGCTGTTTCCTTCAACTCAGATCTAACTGCACATCATGCCATAGCGGACATTCTCACATAGCTCTGTGGCAGTCACCGCCCCAGTAATCTCCTGGGTTGTGTGATCGGCCTCAACTTTGGACTTCTGGAATATTTGTTAACTATCTTAAAAGAGTGAAAAATACATCAGCTACACTCGTTCTAAGACTCAGATGTTATAAACACATAACCCCTGCTCTCCAAAACACTCAGCTGGCACGAGCAAAATGCAGACTCCAATTCAACATTCTGTGTATCACCATTTGTATAGTATAGTGCATGGTGGAGGCCCAGAATCCACCAATACTAATATAATTCAATACATACCTTTGAAAAGGTTCAGAACCAACAACATGGCCCTGTAAAAGTCCCATTCTTTAAGCAAAAAAGTGAAGGATGAACCTCTGTCTCATACTTTTCAATCAAGCTTTGGAACACAGCGTCCGGCAACTCTGCACAATGACAGACAACCTAGCCTTCAAAAACCTCTCAAACCTTGGTTGTTCAGTAGACCACCATAAACAAATTATCGCAGATTTTCACCTTCTACAAATGTAACCAATTTGGTCATTATAAACAATCATCTTTGTCTTGGAATCAAACACTCAGGCGAGCATAAATGTCAAAAACATTAGAGACCATAATTAATAGGGTCGTTCTCACCTACAAATGGAACTCCAAAACTTCATAATGTCGAAATCGGAAATGATCTTGAGATCTGTCTGAATCGGGTCAGTCCCGCCAACGTCTCTTCATGACAGATCTGGAGCATCGCAGAAGCCGGACCAGAAGGACCATGACACATGGAGTACTGCAACCTGGCGTGTCTGCACTCTGCTCAGGGGTGGTATCTCCTTCGACCCTGACTAAACAGGCCTCTCCTCGCCTCCTTGTTATAGAGACATAAAAAAAAGTCTGCCAAAATGTCAGCATTGCACTGTGTAAGCGATTTTACATACCATTCTTTTTTCTCTTTAAAATGTCGAATTTATTATTTATGACAGGAATCTCTTGTTGTGAGGCGAAATTGTTGTAAAGGGCCAGTGAGCAAATGCAAGCCTGTTTACCAGAAGGAGAACACTTTGCCACTGAGCAACGACAACAAGCACATATGTTCATCTATACTATATTGTACATTTATATTTGGCTAAATATTCTTTTAGTGACTACTACTTCTGACCTCTTGTCCATTTATTGTATTTGTTTCTGTTAGTTCACAAAGACAAACCGGACCGGAAAGAACATCACAAGACATCTTCGCTTAAAGGTAGAGATGTTCATTTGCACTCACATGTTCTGGGATGTGTTCATCAGGTCTCATTTTCAACGTAACATAAACCTTATAACTTATTTATTTATTGTGCATTTAGTTTATATAAAGAAACCTTGCACAAGCATTAAAATACATGTCCACAACATATTATAATAACATGCATTAATACCCTTATAACATGCAGTATAATAGTCACACAGTTGGAATTGTTCCTGTAAGACAATTCTTGCTAAAATATTTGGCCATTTCTGCATGAAGGGTAAATAATTTGATGATCATAACCTGCGTTCAGCATTCAGAAATAAGGAAAATATCATTTTTAATAGACCACCCATCTCAATTTGCATTTGCATGTATTCATTGAAAAAGAAAAGTCCTTTGCCTGCACAAAGGCCATATTGATGGCTTGAGCAATCACATCGCTGGGTGCTTTTGCAAAGTCATGCTTTTGTAGAGACTGCATTAAACCGGATGTTGGCGGGGAGGGAGCTGGAAACAGTGATTGAGGAGAGCACAAGACAGACTTATATATGGAATACTGGAACTCTCTTTTTTCAAAAGAGAAATTAGGGAAAGGTGGGGCAAGACTCCTTGTTTAAATGTGTGCTATTGTTGTCGTACATATTTACATATCATTGAATTGCTTAAGATTCAACTGGGAATGGGCCTGCTCGTTTTTTTTGTTTAATGGAAACCCTCAAACACTTTTGAATGTAAATAAAGCAAATCACTTATGCTATGGCATGCCATTCATGAACGTCATGCATGGATGGAAGGTTGATGCACTTTGCCTTGCCATATTTCCCCCCGCCTTCCTGCTGTTTCGGATTCATGCCCATTTTTGGATGAATACAGCCTTTTCCCTGACCCACTGGATGACTCATTTTAGAATTGCTTTTATATTTTCGTTTGGAACCCTTGCTTTGTATTTTGAGGATGGTGCATAGCTTGGCTTTTGCAGCTCTGCTTCTACTATCATTCTTAGCACGGGGGCAAACACATTGTTACCATGACACCATGTGGCCATGCAGAAGATGCGCTCATCCCTACGTATCAGGCTCGGACTGACCTTTAGGGCAATGCCCCAACCAAAAACTAGTGTGGCCCACCTTTTTTCATGAAAGTGCGCCACCTTTTCCTCCCACTTTGATGAGTTACTTCACCATGCGGCTAGTGGTTTTGACCAGTGCTACAGAATGAATATTCTTTAAAATGCATCCAACCTACAATCACTTTGAGTGACTCTTGCTCATGATGCCCCTTATGTCTTTACTGCATTGTTGTAATGAATATATTTTGTTGTAAAAATCAATAAAATGTTGTGTTAAAAAAAAATGCATCACATTTGATCACAAACCTCCCCCTTCGGTACTACTCAAACAGTCTGTCTCAAAAGGAATGAATTGGCGTTTGCAACTGTGGGCAACTTTTTCATGTGTGCCCGAGACAATGTTATGACCAGGGCTTTAAGTGGGGTCCTCATTTGGGGGCATGGCTTGTGGGATGGGCGTGGCCTAAAAGTACGCAAACCCTAAGGTATGCACACAAATTTATATAAATGTTATATATGTATGTGCGTACTTTACTATGGTTTGTGTACTATGCAAGCCATCTTCTCTAAACATAGAAATATGCAACATACTTCTATGTTTAGAAAAGATGACTTGAAAAGAACACAAAACATAGTAAGGTGCGCACATAAATATATAAATGCTTACCTTTATATATTTGTTTGCGTGCCTTACTATGGTTTGTGTACTTCAAGATGGCATGCAAAGTACACAAACGATAGTAAGGTACGCACACAAATATATAACATTTATATATATTTGTATGCATACCTTACAGTTTGCGTACTTTTCAAGTCATCTTATAAAAACATTTCTATGGTTATAAAAGATGACTTGAAAAGTACACAATTCAATCCATCTTTTATACAGCTTTGAAGACAGACAAAGCCTGAAGCGTCTTTGTCCGTTGGCAAAGCTTTATAAAAGATGACTTGAATTGTGTACTTTTCAAGCCATCTTTTATAAACCTCGAGATATGTCGAGGAGTCCCCAGGTTCACCGAGGGTTAAAGACACCTCTCCGACCTGGGGAGGGGGTAGGGAAAGAAAGGACAGTAACTTCCTCTGGTGACCCTGGTGAAGGGGTCACCAGAGGAATTTACAGTGACTGGCAGAAATGCCAGCCAGAGCATCGCTGTGGCTGGCTGGCACTTCTGTCAGCTTGCCTAACTTAATGGCAGGCGCATCTGCCGTCGTGGCTGCGGCCACAGTGGGATAATGTGTCCCGCCAATGTTGCAGTGGGACCGGGGGGCCCCAGCGGTGCCCCAGTTCTGCCCCACTTTTTGGAGTCTGCCAGGGCCCAGTCCCAGCTGGCCCCAACCCACTTAAAGCACTGGTTATGACCCAGTCCGACCCTGCTATGCATGCACAGTTTCCCTGGGTTTCAGTGCAAAGTGACCAGGGTACCGTACGAATGCATGCATATTTTGATGACTACCAGGTCTCTGGGAAACCCACCCTTTCTATGGGATTTTAAAGAAGGAAGTCCATCATGTTGCATCGAAACATCTTTAAGTTTGCTAAATAACCATGTTTTTCCTCTTGATTAACACTGTTTTCCTCAATTTTAGTCATCCATAAAGAACAGCTTCTAACGAAAGCAGAAGGGAAAGCACTACCGAGAGGTATTGCTTTTTGAATACGTTGATCTTAATAAATCATGTACTTAAAAATTGCCTGTTTGAAGACACAGCGATGCCCTGGGGCATGGAAAGTAGCGCTGACATGCGCCATGAGTTTATTTTCTGGCTGTTCGACATTCTTAAGCACAATTGTGAGCCTTAGTTAATCGAGTTCTCCGGGGCCATTTTGTATCTCATTGTCACTGGCGCAACCTTCCTTCCGTTCATTCTTCGGAAATGGAGATGCTTGAACCGGATGCGGTGTTGAGGCGCGATAAATGTCTTCTATGCGTTTGAAAGTGGTTCACTCTAGTTGCAGTGGTCAAGGAATTCCAAACAGCTTCTTAAGTTAATTTCGCAAAGCTCTATGACAGATGTACCGACACGTTCGGTATGCCCATGTTTTATTGAAGTAAATAACTTGAGGTAATTTACTTCGTTGTTATTACTTCGAATTACTTAATGGGGAAGTAATTATGCAGATGTATTTAAGGGTTAGGGTCTATAAGGGGGTGGGAAGGGGTTGGTGGTATGGGTGGTAGTGAGGGGGAAGGGTGGCATGAGGGGAACACCGCCTCCCAAAACAATTTCACGAAAAAAATCAACGTAATTACAACAATGTAAATTACCACAAAGTAAATGAATTTTTTATGCATTCAGATTCTGAAACAGGTCAGCTAAAAAAGATAAAAAACGGAGAGTTATTTCTGTACACATTCGAAATAAATGCATAGGTCACTGTTTTCACTAAGGTGACCTGCGTATTTTGTGGAGGACTGTATGCCTCAACAAATCATGCACTAGCCAGCCTCCTGGCATAATGTAGTCCAACATGAAAGTGTGAACGGGAAAGCATTTCACCATGATGGGTTCTTGAGGGGCTTGTCATTGGGAAACATGTTAAAAAGGTTTACAGTACTTCTATCGAATGCAATTGGACAGAAGTGGCTAAATGCTACTGCTGTGCTGCTTTAAGAAAAATGCACAAAAGATCTACAAATGAACCTCTCATGCATTGTGTATATCCTTGTGCCTGCAGACGCGCCCCCCCCTTGACTCTAACATTCCCTCTGTCCTCATCCTACTCAATCTCTCTTCTGCCTTCGACACGGTCAACCATACCATCCTGCTCAACCGTCTCCGTGATAACCTGGTTATCACTGATCAGGCTCTGGACTGGCTGACCTCTTTCCTCTCTGATCGACCCTCCCAGGTCCAACTTGAGTCCTTCGTATCAACTATCTCCCTCTCTACCTGTGGTGTTCCCCAGGGGTCTAACCTTTCACTCTGGCTTTTCAACCAATGCCTGGCAACTCTCGCCCAGTGCATTGCCATTTTCTGCTCAAATTTCCAGTGCTACACTGACGACACTCAACTCATTGTCAGGCTGCCCTCGGGCCCCTCCTCTCCCTCTCTCATCTCTGATTGCCTAACTGCCATTGAAGATTGGTGTGCCACCAATGATCTTTGTCTGAATGCCAGCAAGACGGAGATCCTCCTCATCAGCACACCTTCACCATCCTTTAACCTCACTCTCTGGCCGGCCTCCCTTGTCCCTCCTCCTACCCCCACCTGCGAGGCTAAGAACCTTGGGGTCATCTTTGACTTCACACTTTCCTTCTCCGCCCACTTCTCTGATGTCTCTAAAAAGTCAAACTTCCTACTGCACCTCCTCAGAGGTATTCTTCCCTTCCTCTCCTTCCCCCAGAAGCGCACTGTCTCCCAAGCTCTGGTCCTCTCTAGGTTGGACTATTGTAACAGTCTATTTCTAAATCTACCTGCCTCTACTCTCCACCCTCTGCAACTAATCCAGAACAGGACTGTGAGACTTGACCTTGGCCTCAAGCCCTTGGATCGTATCTCTCCAGCTCTGAAATCTCTCCATCGGATCCCAGTGGATGCAAGGATTAAATTCAAAACCCTCCGCATTGTCCACAAGGCTTTCTGGGGCCTGGGTCCAAAATACCTTTAGCTATCACTCTGCAAATACCTCCCCTGTTGAGCTCTTCACTCCTCTAGCTCTAACTCCCTCAGGGTCAGTCGTTTTTCAAAGAAACAAGCTGGGGGTAGGTGTCTGTCTTCGACGGGGTCCTCCATCTGGAACAGCCTGCCTGCCACTCTAAAACTTGAGGAAAACCATCTCCAGTTCCAGAAGCACCTCAAGACCTTCCTCTTTGCTTCTGCCTTAGCTCCCCCTCTCCCCATCTGATCTGTTCTCTCTTGGCACTGTGCACCTGTGCACCCTCTGTCCTCTGGGGCCAAGTACCTGCCCACCCTTCCACCCTCCTGCACTGCCTCTGGGCCACCACTTGCACTGGGGTCTGTATCTGTGCCAATACAGCCTCCCCCCTTTTTCTTCCTGCACTTATCAGACCTACCCTGTCTGCTGCCTTAAACCCAGCAATTGCCACTTGCTGGCTGCACTACCACTGTTTGTTGCCTTTATTATGTTTTTATTTATTATTATTTATCTGTTTCTCCTCTGCACCGCACTTTCCAATTCTCCCCCCTTCCATGCACTTTTCCCCTCCCCCTCTCCCAAGCACTTGTGCGTTCTCAATGTCACTGGGCCTAGTAAGATCGTTGTTTTGTTCTCCCCTATTCCCCTCCTTTCTTGTCATGCTCTGAAACACTTGTGTACGAGTGCGATAGAAATAAAATATCAATTCAATTCAGCCGGTTTGCGTAATTACTCGTGGGAGGAAGAGCCTCTGATATGCAAACATTCAGAGGCCCTTTGTGACTAGGGTTCATCTCACACTTAGATGGTTCAGAATTGTGATAGGTGGATATTCTAAGAGGAATTGTTCCAGATGGCTTGAGCACGGCATGTGAATCTCTTGAGGTCACACCAACAGCACTTCCGGGTGATGGACAATAGGTGCTACCACAAGCATGTGGCTGCCGAACAGGACACCAACATGAAATCTGTAATTCAGGCACAAGACACACTTCTTCAAAAGGGGTCCAGTTGCTCATGCCATTGTGGTTGCTCCTTTATCCACTTGTTCCAGCATTTTGTATGTTTCTGCAAATAATTTTTTTTGTGTGCATTTTTGCATTAATTTTGAATGCTGCTTTTACTAATTGTGCCTTCATATTCTTCCGATGTTATTATATTACAAAAGATGTAATGCATGACATTGATTGTATTTTATCAATAGCTGTGAAGAGCTCTGCGTTCACATTTAGACTTGGGCCAAACTTATAGAGAGTATTTTGCGGGGTTCAAGACAAAAGGGGTGGGCATCAGGCAGTTCTCTGTAATAAACACATTAAAAGAATAATGTCACAGTTTGAACGGCTGTGTGAAGTGAGCAAAGAGTTGGGCAAAAGTAGACGTTCTTTAGGATTTAAAAGCATTTGCCTTAAAAAATAAAAGCAAGAAGAAATAGAGTGATGGAATGTGTGATTATATTTCCTGAGAACAGTCTTGTTAGATTCCATAATATGCACTGGAACTGCATCGATAGCCGAACTGCCAGGTGATGCAATCGAAAGGCATCACATACCCTTGCACTGATGGCATATGTATCTATTTATTTATTTATGTATTTATTTATGTATTTATTTATTTATTTATTTATTTATTGAAATGACAGGAAAGCAATGCATTATTTGCACAACAACGCACACAAAATGTATGATTGATAACAGAGTGGAGGACATGAGTCCTTGACAATGGGGTGAGAGAATGTGACTTGAAGCACAGATGTTGCAGGGGAAGGTGGAAACATAAACGAGAAACAAGGACAGGACAGAATAACATAAGAATGGTTGGTGGAGGAAGTGCTAAATAAAGGATGGAGTGGTGACGGGAAAGTGCTGTATTTTTTAGAGGGAAGCAGGGTGATGGAGTAACGTACAGCGCTAAGAAACAGGTTCCTCAGAATGGAGGAGGGCAATGAGGGTGGATTTAAATAGCGGTAGAGCTGGAATAGTACGGAGAGGGAAAGAAAGAGCATTCCAGAGTAGTTAAGCGAGGAGAGGGACAGAGCGAAAACGAGAAGGAGCGCTGGCGGCTCAAGTAGTGCAAGGAGGTCAACAAAGGATGACCGTAACAAGCGAGGACAAGAGTAGGGCGAGAGCTGAGCAGATAGTTAGGCTGGGTAAAGTCCATGGATAGAATTGAAGATGTATCTGGCTATGGACAGAAGAGATAGAGATAAAGCAAGGTTGGAAAGTGTGCGCTTGCTTGAGCTTTTTTAAATGTTTAATTAAATAGAATGATGGTAGACCAACCTCAGAAAAATATGTGGGCCTTAACACACACATTTGCCTATGCTCACGCCACGACAAAGGTATAGTGTGCTCTGGCTGGACACAGCCTACAGGGGTGCCCGCCACTGTCATATTTAGTTCAAATGTGACAGCCAGAAATGCACATCAGCGGGACGGGAGAGGACCAACCTTCCCCCTGCCATGGTCAGCCTGATTAACTAACAAAGACTCCATTGAACCACCCTGCTCTTTTGTTAGGCCCTGCATCTGGTGGCAGTGATTAAACATACTAAATGAGGGTACTTCAAACAGGCCCATATTGGGGCCTGGCTGCAGATGTTAACAAAGTAGACAGGAACCCCCAAAACCTTTCATATGTAACTGTGTCAACCTGAAACCAACTCCTGACCTCAGTATCAATGACAGTGAACTGTCATGCCTGGGCCTGTTAATTATATGATTTATAGTAAGCCACCACGCTAGGGGGACCCCATTCATAAGGTTAAAGAATGTGGTTGTTAGGAGCCCAAGCGTCTGTTGCTGCAGACGAGCAATGACACATGGAGTACTGCAACCTGGTGTGTCTTCACTGTGCTTAGGGTTGGTATCTCCTTCAACCCCAACTAAACATGCATCTCCTCGACTCCTTATTATAGAGGCATGTACAAAGTCTGCCAAAATGTCAGAATTGCACAGTGTAAACAATTTTACATACTATTATTTTTTTCTCTTTAAAATGTTGAATCTAGTATTTACAAAATGAACCTCTTATTGTGAGGCAAAACTTTTGTAAAGGGCCATTGAGCAAATGCAAGTCTGTTGAGCAGAAGAACAATTTGCCACTGAGCAGTGACCAAAAGCACATATGTGCATCTATAGTATATTGCATATTTATATTTCGATGAATATTAGCTCTTTTAGTGACTACTATTTCTGACCTCTTGTCCATTTACTGTATTTGTTTCTGTTAGTTCACAAAGACAAACCGGACCGGAAAGAAGAAGATCACAAGAAATCTTCTCTTAAAGGTACAGATGTTCATTTGCACTCACATGTTCTGGGATGTGTTAATCAGGTCTCATTTTCAGCGTAAAATAAACCTTATAACTTATTTATTTATTGTGCATTTAGTTTATATAAAGAAACCTTGCACAAGCATTAAAATACATGTCCACAACATATTATAATAACATACATTAAAACCCTTATATAACCCTGTATAATAGCAAAACAGTTGTATTTGATCCTATAAGACAATATTTTCTCAAATATGTGGCCAGATAATTCTGCATGAAGGCTAAATAATGTGATGATCATTACCTTTGTTCAGCATTCAGAAATATGCTAAATGTCATTTTTAATAGACCACCCATCTCAATTTGCATTTGTATTTATTTATTGGAAAAGAAAGGTCCTTTGCCAGGAAGAACTGCACAAAGGCCATATTGATGGCTTGAGCAACCACATTGTTTGTTTGTTTGTTTATTCATTTATATGGCACACCAAACCCGAAGTTAACAGGGTACAAGCATTACATGTAGATGTTAGGCTTAGGTTGCAGGGGTTACCTTTACAATAGTACAGTTGCAATATTGGGGGTACATACGGTTACAAGTAGTCATTGTAGGGAGAGCATTATCGGAATACAAATATGTAGGAGTTACAATAATTACAGATACATAAATTGCATGGTATTCAGGGCAAAGGGACATGGAAGGCAACAACGAGTTAGTCATTCAGGTATTTAGTATAGGTGCTAAGACAAGGTGGTAAGGTAAGCACGTTATTTTTAGGGCTGGGTCCCAGGGTGTGAGTCATTGTTCTGAGCCATTTCTGTATATTGCGTCTGAAGCTAGGGTAGGTTTGATCTGTGAGAAGTGAGAGTGGGAGTGAGTCCCAGGTTTGCGCTGCCAAGACTGGAAAACTTCTACTGCCTGATTTAGTTAAGTTAAATCGTGGTACAATGTGGTAAGAAGAGTTGGCCGTCCTAGTAGGTCGAATGGAGCTTTTTCTGACTACGCAGTTGGTGAGGTAGAGTGGGGCACTGTTATTCAGGCATTTGGAGGTAATGGAACGTGTTTTAAGCAGGATTCTGTCATTGATTGATAACCAATGGTTTTATCTTCTGAACTCAGATATATGTTCTTTGTTTGGGATATTTAGGGCCGTTCTTAAGGTATTATTCTGAAGTCTTTGTATCTTATTTAGGGTGTATTTGTTGGCGCGTAAGTAAAGGGTGTTACAGTAGTCCAGCCTTGAGAGTATGAGGGCATTTGCTAGGATAGTGCAGCTGGCTGAGGATAAGTGTGGCCTGCAGGCCCTAATTAATTTACAGGTGTATGCTGAGGTGGAGGCCAATGAGTTAACTTGTTTGCTCAAGGTTAGGTTGGAGTCGAGGTAAAAGCCTAAAGTTTTTACTTCTTTGACAACCATGATAGTGTTGCCATCAATGTCAAATGAGGAGTAATCAGCGTTACGTTTTTTAAGGTTAGCTGGGGTTCCTAGGATTAAGAGTTCAGTCTTATCGTCATTCAGGCAGAGGCCATGGGTGGCCATCCAAGCCTGAATGAGAAGATACATTTTGTTCACGAGAGCTGTGTCATTGAGGTAAAAGCCCGAAAGGGGTATGAGGATCTGGGTGTCGCATGCATAGTTGGTGTAGGAGATGCCAAGATTATCCAATTTGTTAAATAGCGGCTTCGTGAAGATATGATACATGGTAGGCGAGACACATGAACCTTGTGGGACGCCACATGTTATGGGAGTTGAGTCTGCAGAGTCTGAGGGGGAAAAGACTTGCATAGTTCTGTTATTTAGGAATGATTGGACCCATGCTATTGCATCCTTAGAGAAGTGAGCAGCCGAGGCAAGGTGTTTACAGAGGACTACATGGTCCACCAAGTCAAAGGCGGCTGACAGGTCAAGGAGGAGCAGCATGGCAGTTTTACATGTGTCCCTAAATTCCTCAATGTGTGTCTTTAAGTCAATTAGTACAGTTTCAGTGCCATGTTGTGGCCTAAAACCTGATTGGCAGGCACCTAGGAGGTGATTGGTTTCAAGGTACTGTTGTATCTGAAGATACGCTACTCTGTCAAGTATCTTCAGAAGGAAAGACACCGTCGTGATAGGCCTGTAGTTAGTAGGAATGGATGGTTCTAATGTTTGCTTTTAGGACCCATGATTCTTTCAAGTTGCTTGGGACAGTGCTAGTTGAGAAAGACGCATTGATAAGTTTAGATATAAATGGTGCCAAGTCTCTGGCTGCGTCTTTAATTAGTTGTGCTGGACAATTATCGCCCTGGCATCTTGATGGTTTCAGTGAGGAGATATTTTTCTCCACTTCCCGGATAGAAACTTTAGAGAATTTAAATTGATCTGGACGGTTAGTTTGGTGATTTGGGCATCGGGGTCTGTATGTCCTGATTAGGTAGAGAGGATTTCTTGTTGGCAATCTTATCTTGGAGGAGTCCTATTTTGTTAGCTAAAGCATTCTGTATGTTAGTACACCAAGTTTTATCCTTGATAATGTTTTCAGCTGGTGGGATAGGGGCCTCCATTTCACGTAGGATAGTGAATAGCTCCTTTGTATTTGCACTAGCTTTAGAGATCCTGTCATTGTATAGTTCTTTCTTAGTACGTATTGTTTCTTTTTTGTAGCTATCAGCAAATTTAGTCAATGTTGTTTTATTTTCAACTGACGGGGTATGGCGCCATATGGCTTCCAGTTTTATTTTTTCTAACCTAAGTGTTTTTAGGTGTGGGGTGAACCAGGCATTCAGGTGGGCCCGTTGTTTGCTTTTGCGTAGTTTAAGGGGAGCGATAGAGTCCAACGCATTAGCCATAGTGTTATTGTAGGTGTCAACTAGAATGTTCGGGTGAGAGACAGCAATAAGTAAGTTAAGGGACGGGAGGATGAGTGGAAGTAGTTTATCAGCCGTGATATCTTTTTTGTTCTTTGTCAACTGAGGGGGGCTATGACCAGGTTAGATTGTAGCTGTTTGTTTATTGCCATCGTAAAGGCAATTAGGTGGTGGTCAGTCCACGATAGTGGAGTTAGTAAGTTGATGGATAGCTCACAGTTTGTGTTGGCCACCCAGTCAAGGGTCCTGGTCCTTTTGCAAAATCATGCTATTGAAGAGACTACATTAAACCGGATGCTGGCGGGGAGGGAGCTGAAAACAAGACAGACTTATATATATAGAATACTGTAACTCTCATTTTTCAAAAAAGAAATTAGAGAAAGGTGGGACAAGGCTCACCGTTTACTTTGTGCTATTGTTTTTGTACATATTTCCATATCATTTAATTGCTTACGAAATTATATTTTTTAAGGAAATCCTAAAACACACAGGGCTTTGTCTGGAGGTTTAAAAGGACAGATGGGAAGGCCGTAGAGGCACAGTAGTTGGATCCTGAAAGGACTAAAGAGGAGATTAACTGTTTAGCAGTATTGAAAGGAAGCAGGTGATGGATCTGTCTACTACTGAGGAGGTTGGTTTGAATGAGGTAGCAGATATGAAGATGAAGAGAAAGAAGTTGTGGGATGGGTCAAAGATGACACCAAGGTTACAATCAGAAGTAGAGTAAGGAAAGTAGTCAGGAGAGAAGAGAAGAAGAGGGGGAGTTAAAGAAATAATCTGGCTGGGAAGTGGAGAACTTCAGTCTTACTGGAGTTGAACAGGAGCGACTGAGACACCATCCAATATTTGGTGGCAGAGAGACAGTTCGACATCTGATAAGGAGGGAAGGGAGAATATCTGATTTTCGTCAGTGAAGAATTGAAAGGAGAAAACGTAAGAGGCGATCCGGGTGCCAAGACCTAAAGTGTAGAGAGTGAAGAGAAGTTGACCAAGGACTGACCCTTGGTGAAATACAACAGTAAGGGGTTTGTGTGGGGAGGCAAGTCTGTTCCAGGATTCCTGAAAGTGTCTAGTGGCAAGGTATGAAGCAAAGTAAGTTAGGGCCTTATCTCTGATGCCATGGAGTAATAATGTAGAGGGAAGGTCAGAATAGTCGACACTATCGTAGGCAGTAGAGAGCCTGAAAAGAATAAGAATTGATAAACGGTGCTCATGATGTGTGCTAGAGCTGAAGTTGCTGACATTGAGGAGAGCTGTCTCAGTAGAATGCAGAGGTTGGAAGCCAGATTTAAGAGGGCCCCAGAGGTTATGATTATCAAGGAGTCAATTGAATACTACTCGTTCTAGGATTTTGGAGTAGCATGCTAGAAGATAGACAGTTGGGATTGAGAGCAGGTTTCCTAAAGAGAGGGATGAGAGTAGCTGACTTATAGGATGAGGAAAAAGTAGCATTGTCAATAGAGGAGTTAAAGAAGGAAGTAAAATGTGGAGCAACATTGGGAGCTATGTGCTTCACTGCTTCACAATGTGCGGCGACGATGGGTCAGTGGTGGCAAAGGAAGTGTTAGCCATGAGCAGTGAGCCAAATATCTCACCAGGGTTAGTGGGTGCAAAGGAAGACATAGTAGCAGGAGAAGCGTGTAAGACTGGTGGAGAAAAGTGACCAGGAGGAGGGGATAGGAGGTTAGTAGAAAGGGTGCTACAAATGGTAGACATTTTAGAAGCAAAGTAGAGAGCAAGATCCTTTGTAGAAAGAGTGGAGGAGATGCAGGGGGGATTAGGATGTGAGAGCATTGAGTTGAGATATTTTTGGAGGCTCCTGAGTTGGTAGGATTGAGATGAAATGAGAGACAGATAGAAGCTACAGTTGACAGACTGAAAAGCCAAGGAGTAGTTTTGGAGAGCAGTGAGGTCAAGTTGGAGATCTAAGGAGTGTCTTGAATTTTGCCAAATGTGAAGCTTTTCCCGCATTGTTGTTTTTAGGGTGCAGATGTGAGGTGTAATCCAGGGCCATGGAAGGAGAATTTAGGAGTAAATGTGGAAAGAGTGTAGCAAGAAGGGAAGGTATCATAGAAAGCATTGTTAAAGTTAGTGAAGGCTTCAGTCAATGAAAGTGTGAGTTCAGGATAGGAGTGGAGCGAGTGGTGCAGGTCAAAGAGATAGTCAGGGAGTTTGGATGAGGGGAGCTTGCAGTTAGTAACAGTAGTATTGGATGGAGAGAGTTAGGATGAAACAGGAGTGAAGATAAAAGCAAAAATGATGGCGTGATCGGAGAGAGAAGATGCAGTGGAACTATTAGAAGTGACGAGATGAGAGGAGGTGAGAATAAGTTTGAGGGAGTTTCAATTTGAATGGGTGGGCAGAGAGTGATTGGTTAAGGAGAAGAGTTAAAGTCAGTGGCTAGAGCAGCAAAGAGAGAGTAGAGGTTAACATCACCAATGACAATGAGATGGTGATCGGGAGGAAGAGAGTCAATTTGTTGGGAGAAGTGGTCGAAGAATTGACCTAACAGACTAGGTGGCCAATACAGAACGATAATATGCATGCCATAGGAGGCACTGATTGTGGAGTTAGTGTCTTTAAAACAGGGAGAATTTACATGAAATAGGGAAGTAGGATAGATAGGAAGTTTGGAAGATGAAAAGAGTTTCATAATCAGAGGGGGAGATCCAGGTTTCAGTAACGGTAATGAGGTCAAGATAATGCGAAGGCCAAAGGAAGAAGTGAGAGGAAAAGGAGGTTTGATTACAGACAAACTGCACATTCAAAGAACAAATGAAAGAGAGTGCAATATAGAAGCACAGCAACATTGAGTCTGAGAAATATAGAGGTGCTGGGGCTATATGCAAGAAGAGGAAGTGTAATGAAAGCTGAGGATGGCGTAGGTTTTGTGGATGGAGAGAGTAGTGGAGCAAGAAGAAAGGTGGCTTCGAGGAGCAGAGATGATAGGAATGGGATGAGAGTTGCGATGGTTGTGAGCAGAGGAGAGTGTAGATAGAGAAGTAGAAGAGCAAGGAAGAGATAGAATGAGAATTGATTGTTGAGGGTGAGGATGAGAAGACACAATAATGGGGACTTAATCACAAATAGAAGGACACAACAAAGCAAAGGCTCATAGGCAAGAGGCTGAGAGGAGAAGGCTTGGAGAGTACCATCTACTTAATCGCCCTTAACTGAAGAGGCCCATGGGCTAGACACCCAAATGGAGCTACTAAACTATATGACAGGGCAAAGTCACCTTAAGATGATCACCATTTTCGGCTCCAGGAGCCCGGTCATTTTGATCTGAGTCCATTGTCCCCAATTGGTGGTTAGAATTCAGGAAGGTCCGTGGGAAAACTTTAAACAGTGCTGGCTGGCAGCAGGAATTGTTGCTGATGGTGGAAAGACTTTTCAAACATGGAGGTTTTGGGGCCAGATGTCACCTGAGTAGCCCCTTGATCACTCTCTGATGCTTCTTGTAGGTCCCCTGACCTCTACAGGTAGTCTCATCTACATGGAGGGAGTGCCTCTTGCGGTGTAGAAATTGTATCTTTGAGCTCTCAGCGCAGCTGAAGACTCTTTTGGTGGTGGAAAGACTTTTCAAAGATGGCAGGTTTGGGGCCAGAGGTCACCCGAGCAGCCCCTAGTTCAATCCTAGATGCTTTTTGAAGTTCCTCTGGCCTCTCCAGCCCTCTCTGGCAATGAGCACCTCTGGTGGCATTGTAATGAGCTCTGTGTTGCTCTCAGTTGCTCTCAGTTGAAGCCCAATCAGACTACAGGAAGGAGACAATAGAACAAAGAAAAACCTAGTAATGAACCTCGCTAACAAAATACTGAATGAAACTGAGATAAGTGGGCCAAATACATGATTATCCTTTGCGCCAAGTGTAGACCCAGATTATACTGATCTACAGATTGACACCTACAAATTCATATGAAAAGTCAAGATGAAAAGACACAATTCTTTCACAACCTAGAACCAATCAAGGAGGAAGACACATATCAATTTCCAATCAGTGAAATGACCATAAAAAATCTAAGTAATATGAGACTCCTACTATCATTAGAAGAAAACAAAGAAATACCAGAGGAAGATTTACTGGATCACTTGGGCATACAAAGCAGTGTGCTGAGAGAAAGTGGACTTAAACCAAAGTCTAAATTCATCCCTATAATTCAACAGGCTAACTGCATTGATGCCTTTCACAAAGCGGTTTCGAAAGATATTGAACTAGCAAGGGACAGAAACAAAACGGGAAGGAACAAGAACGTATCCGCAAAAGAAAGATTAGCATTGAACCAATTGAAGGCTGACAAAGGAATAATCATAAAGGAAACTTATAAAGGGGGCAATATTGTCATTTTAAACAAAACAGACTACATAGCAATGGCTGATAAACACCTACCGTCACCAGGTTGCTACAAAATAGTCCCGAAACGTTTCATCACCCAAAGCATTATAGGACTACAAACATTGATTGCTAAATGGCATAGGAAACAACTAATAACAGATGAGGAAAGATCTTTTCTGAGTAACAATAAACCCAACATCCCAACCATATACTTCCTACCCAAAATACATAAGGAATATGATGGACTACCAGAGGTGAGACCCATCATCTGTGGAATCAGGTGGGCGACTGAAACTGTATCCAAATTTAATGATATAATTATTAGGCAAGAGGTATACAAACTCCATTCCTATACCCGAGACACCATGCGCATCCTTGAAATACTAAATGACACAGAATGGAATCAAGATTACATGCTAGTAACAATGGAGGTGACATTGCTGTATACTTGTATTGCACACAGCCTAGCCATCAAGACTATTGACTTTGCATTTGAAAATGTATCTGCTTCACACTATGTATTCATGGAAATGGTCAAGGAACTATTGAGCTATGTACTTGAAAACAATGTATTTATATTTAACGAAACCTTATACCAGTAGCCCAAGGGTATAGTCATGGGTACCTGTTTTGTGCCATCTATGGCCAACCTCTTCATAGGGGAATTTGAACAGAAACACAACACTAAAGACCCAAACCTGTCGAATAAAGTGGACAAATGGCAACGACACATAGACAATGTCCTTATCATATAGAATGGCAACGAAACTGAAATCTTAGAATTCTGTGAATATCGTAACAGAAATGATTGTGGGTTCGAATTCACAATTGAAACCAGCCGGACAGAAGTTACTTTTTTGGACTTATACATATATGTAGAGGGCGGAAAATGAGACAAGAACCTAGCGTAAGAAGACGGTCAATGCAACTTTACAGGCAGATAGCTGTCATCGTCGAAAAAACTATATGGAACATACCCATATGGGAATTCACAAGGGCTAAAAGAAACTGTAGCCAAGAGAATGCATATATGTTAGAGTGTAAAACCATTGAAGTAAATTTGGCTCAAGGGGTTACAAGAAAGATTGCATACAGAAAGCTAAGAGCAAAGTGGACATTGGTAACAGAAATGACAACCTCTAACCCAAGAATAAATGTGAACCCAAACAAACAGTAACTGTAAGAATGATAACACAATGCACTGGGAACAACGCACTAATTCGGAAAGCTTTCCCAAAAAATTGGCATCTTCTGAAACTTGACTTGAAGCCAGATATCATCTACACCAAAGCACCCAGATTACACTCAAAGCTCAGTCCCAGCTTTATGAAGGGAACAAAGCAAAAATGTCAGACTAATATCTTGACTGGGACAACACTTAAAGGTTTCTTTAAATGTACAAACTGCAGTATGTGCAGATATGCCCTTAACAACATACAGAGCTACAGAACTGCTGATGGAAAAAAATGTGTAATTGATGAATTTATCAACTGTAGAACCACCGATGTGATTTATGTAATTATTTGTGTATGTAACAAAATGTATGTTGGGAGCACTACGCACAAACTGAGAGTGAGGATTAGAGAACACATTGGAAACATCACAAACGTAGACAACCTATCAGCGCTGTCAGAACACTGGAATAAAAACCATCAAAATGACAAAAAAGAAAAAATAACGTTTTTCGGAGCCAAACATCTAAGCCAGGATGAAAGAATGGGAGAGTGATGAAAATGTTTGCGCCAAAAAGAATGCAAACTAATCTGTAATCTTAGAGCTATCACAGGTGTTTTAAATACAGACACAGAAATGCACAATTTTCTGAAGCAAATGAATGATTGGATGGAAGTGGTCTCTGGGGAGATAGTGAACAGCACTTTCAAACCCACTTCCAGTGCCAATCAGCAGTCCCTATCACCACATCTACCAAAAGTTTAAAATCGACGAGATAATTGATGTCACTCACCAAAGCTTTCATACTTAACTATGAAAAGATAGTATCCAGCTAAGATGTCACACTATATACAAACACAAAGTGATATGTTGGATCATTTTTACAGCACCAATATATGGGCGCACATTATCATGAGATTCATACTTATACCATTATACTACCATGCTATCAAAAATGCTGCTAGACAGTGATCAGATGATAGAATGATATTACAAACTTGAAACCAAGCAAAATATACTAAACCACATTGTCAAAAATGGAGATAGTCAATGACATAGGAAACAGATTTATCAAACAGACCTCAAAGCATCCCCTGTATATGCTAGCAGCTATACATCAAATAGAATAGGATAAGCAGAGGTGACCCTAATAGAAAGCCACTCAAGCAATCACAACACCGAGATCACGTGATAAGAAAGGGAACGTCACAAAATGCGACGGGATATCAATGCGGGGAAGAGACATTCGACTCTAGCATTAACGAGCATTAAAGTCAAGTTGCACTATTCTGAAGCAATTTCCTATCGCAATACTAAATCCTTGACTCAGGAAAGAATAGAAGCCCTGACATCACAGGCCCTGCCGATTCTGGAGACAGATGACACAGGCGCTATAGCCAAGAAAATCAAATCCACCCTAAATCTGGTGATCAATTCCCTGCGCCTCTCAAAAACAAAACAAAACTTGGAGAATTCAAAAGAACAATTTCATGGTTCTCTCCTGAACTCCAATCCCTCAAAGCTGCTTCCGTTAAGCTATTTTATATCTGGAAATCTAATCAATCCCAATCAGCATTATCTGATTATAAAAAAACATCCAACACCTATAAAGTAGCCATAATGGAAGCCAATTAATCGCATCTGGATGCTAGAATTTCACATGCATCCTCTAATTCTAGGGAATTGTTTAAAATTCTTAAAGACCAAGAGGTTACTCCAGAGCCTGTAGTCTCCATGATCATCAAAGTTGATAATTGGTGTACGGATATCCAGAATGCCATGTGAAAGAAACTAGACGGTATCCGGGAAGGCATAGCTACAAAAAAGAGCATCTTCGACATCCAAGGTACTCATAGTTATGGTAATAAATTCACTAGGAATCCAGACATTCCCATTTTTGATTTCACCCCTATCTCAGAGGAGCTTCCATTATTACCAAACTCAAAGCCACCAATTGGACAGGGGATCCCTGCGCTTCTACCATTATTAAAGCCTGCCCCCCCCCTCACTGGTGCATGACATATGCGTATTTGTCAACTCCTCACTTCTTAACGGCATTGTTCCTGATGAGATGAAGCAAGCATGGGCCACACCTCTCTTTAAAAAGCCTAACCTGGACCAAATCGTCCCAACCAACTATAGGCCAATAACCAACAACCCCTTTCTGTTAAAAATATTGGACCGAGTTACATACTCTCAAATTACTCAACATCTCAATTCGCACCCTATCCTCAACCCCTTTCAATCGGGTTTCAGACAAGGTTTTGGCACCGAGGCCTCACTACTGGACCTGAAATCTCAACTCCTTCAGAGATTGGATAACCAGCAGATCTCACTCCTAATCTCCCTAGATCAATCTGCGGCGTTCGACCTGGTCAATCATTCTATCCTGGTGGACAGACTCATGTCAGTAGATAATTGCTCCCAGGGCGCCACTAAATGGCTGTTCTCTTTCCTTTCAAATAGATTCAGTAGAGTGTGTGCCAACGAGGCAAAGACACCTGCCATGCAGGTACTCTGGAGTTCCGCAAGGAGCCAGTTTATCACCTTGTATCTCCAATATCTTTATGGCTCCTTTCTTTGCTCATCTCGCTCAAGAGGGTATACTTTTCTCTAACTATGCAGATCACACACAATGTGTCATCCCTCTCACTGGTCAGCATGACATAGATGAGAGTGAACTTAATCGCATATACTCCATCATTGAGCAGTGAATGATGCTAAATAACCTCGCACTTAATCGTGGTAAAACCGAACTCATGGTTGTGGGCTCCAAGGGCATTTTAGCTAAACTCGATACAGCTCTTATGCACTTCCAGTTAGGGGATGTTCAAATCTCCACCCTCCCCAAAGTAAACATTTTGGGAGTGGTTCATGATCAGTCACTTAACATGAAGCCCTACGTAGCCAGCACAGTCGCATCCTCCACCTACTATATTAAATTGCTGGCCAACCTAAGACCGTTCATCTCCAAATTGAATGCTGAGTCTATTGCTCGAGCCATTGTAGGAGCCAAATTAGACTATTGTTGCAATCTGTTGGCAGGCTCCAGCAAATCTACCATTAATCAACTTCAGGTAATTCAGAACGGAGCGGTTAGAGTTGTAGCTGGCCTCTCTTATCGGTCCCATGTCTCTGAAGCCCGGCGAGCCCTGCATTGGCTCCCTGTGGAAGCTCATATCTCTTTCAGACTTCTTGTCATTACCTTCAAATGTTTTATGGGAACGATGCCCCCATATTTAGAAAGGTATATTGGAAAAAAACCTTGCCTTAGAAATTTGCACTCTAACAACCATAACCTTCTCCACCACCCTAGGTTAAAAACTAAAAAAGCGCAACTTGGCGCCTTTGCTTTTGTGGCTCCATCATTATGGAATTCTCTGCCCAGCGGCCTGAGAGATTCTCCAGTCCTGAGCAACTTCAAGAAGGGACTAAAAACCTTCCTCTTTAATTAGTATCCTCCTTGACACCCCCTTTATGGCATTCTCTTGTCCTAGAACAGCTTTCGCTTGTCTTCATGTCATGTCCGTCTTGTCCGCGCCCTCACACCCACGGGTCTAAGGCTGCGCACTACAAATGCAATAAAGTAAAGTAAAAAAGTAAAAGTAAAGAGGACTTTTATTGGTCCCTGTGCCAAATCAGTGGGACCCGAGGAACTTTGGATAAAACAATCTATACATTTCAAGATCTGACAGAGATGAAGGCTTAGAACTAGTCCAGCATAATTAAAACATGTTCAGCAGGACTATGTGATCTACAGTATCAATTGAAGCCTTAAGGTCAAGAATAATTAATATGCATGGTTGCCTCCCATAAATGATCTCCCCATTATCACTTGTGCTGCAGTGTCGTCCGAATAAAGAATGATAGAAGGTTGTGTATTTTTGTACTTTTTCGAATGTATATAGTGCTTCACAACAAGGTGCTCTATACATTTTAAAGCAGTACAAAAATGTCAAAGATCTTTTAATTAGATTAAAGTTGATCTTTTAGATGGGATGAGAAAAGTGGAAAGGAAGACAACAGAATGTTTGTTCCAATATTTCGGTGCAAGCAGAGAAAAGGAACATATTTAGCACTAAGGGAACGAGGAACTACTACACGCAATTGTGATTGAGATTAAAGGGAATGAGTCCGAAAGGAGAAAGTAATCAGAGAGGAAAAATAATGGGGGGGGGTCATCCGATGGAATAATTTAAACCCAATAGAAAGGCAGTGTAAAAGCAAATGAGACTCAAAGATGATCCAATGCAGTGAAATCAAAGGCAGGAAAATTGAGTCACAAGGAGATAGGCAAAAAAGGAAATCACAAGTTATTATCAAGCGAAGAGGGGCACACAGATAAGCGACTAGTACAATAATAAAGTTCAGAGAAAATAAGTGATGAGATTTTTATTTTAGTGGCGTGAAAGGAAAGAAAGTAATGTGCTTTTCGATTATTGAACATATGACAGAAACATAAGGGAGAGACAGTCGAGACATGCGATGAAGAGGAGACTGTAGAGTCAAAGATCATTCCAAGAATGCGAGCAGATGTTACAGAAAGAAATCATGGGGAAGAAATAATGAAAAGCAAAAGGAATAGTGGAAAGGGACAAAAGGAGTGGGCCTAAAACCTTTGTGTGGGGAGACATGTTTAAGTAGCATTTTGCCAGTGATTGCCTTGTATTCATTAATACAAGAAAGGGAAACGTGTGCGTTGTTCTCAAATTAAGAAAAAAGAAGGGTCAGAATTGGTTGATAATCAAACTGTGCCTTGAATAAGGTATGGTGAGTGCTTTTGTGGTAGATTGTTGCTGCACAGGATCTGTAGACACCAATTGTTAACAAATAAATAAGGAATAACCATTTCATCTTTACTAAACAATGTGTATCTTTTTTCAAAGTTGATAAATTAGCGAATTCTGAAAAATGTTTAGATTTGTCAGTGACAGTTTATAAACCTTCTGTAACATAACTACTTTTTTCACTTGAAAAGTAATTTTTAATGGTTTTTCCAAGGAACCTACCAAATTCTGTAAAATCATTATATTGCTTCTCTTTAAAAGTCACTCAAACATGCTCTTTTTGTAAATTTAAAGTTAGGTACATTTACCACATTCACTGATATGTAAGACATGCCTCACACCTACTCTGGAGGTACTCAAAATAAATCTTGTTTTCAATTGAGTGAAAACATAAAGTCCCTGGGCTATTTTTAAGAATCCGGTGAAAGCAATGAAAGATTGACTGAGCTACTGACCTGACATAAAGTTAGGGATACCATTGACTGAGCTACTTACGTGATATAAAGTTAGGGATACTGGAAGAAACACATGCTATCAACTAAAAGGCTGACCATGTCTATTATATATTTCAAGTGGAGACACTAACTTTTAGTTAAACATTATGTAAAGTAATAGCATTTCCTCAAAATAAAGTACGTAAACAGCCTGAACTTGCAATTAGAGTGTTTTATTTAACTTTAACTTTAATGTCCCTACATTGTAGCTGTTCACAAAGAAATTCCAGCAAAGAGAGACAAACCTGAAAAGAAAGAAAAAACACCTTTGAGAGAAAAACATGTGGTCAAAGAAAAACTCGAAGAGAAAACACAACCAGAGACAAAAGAGAAGAAGTTGAAAACAGCAACAAAAGAAAAAGAAGCTAAGAAAGAAAAACATGAAATAAAAGAAAAAACAGAAAATAAAGATAAGCCAAAAAACAAAGCAAGCACAGACACAAAAGAGAAACATGAAAAGAAAACAAAACCTGAAATCAAAGTGAAAACAGAAGAGAAAGAAAAAACAGAAACGAAAGAAAAGGTTGAAAAGAAGGAAAACATAGAAAAGAAAGAAGCAGTAGTGAAAAAACCTAAACTAGAAAAGAAACCAACTGCAGAAAAAAAGCAAACAACTGTAAAGAAAGAAAAAACTGAAAAAAAAGAAAAATCTCCAAAGAAAGTACTATCTGAAAAGAAAGAAAAAACGGAAAGAACAGATACATCTTTAAAGAAAGTACCAGTTGAAAAAAAAGAAAAAACTGAAAAGAAAGAAAAAACTGAAAAGAAAGAAAAAACTGAAAAGAAAACACATCCAACAGGTATGTGACATATTCTAAATATGTGTCTAGAAATCGCACTTGCTTGCACTGCCTGCCAAACTCTCCAATGATATTGCTGCTGTTATATTGTACCAGAGAATTCATGTGCATACTAATCCTCTTGTTCATAAAATCTTCTCATGCAAGGGTACCTTCCTTGGCATGCTTCCACTGAGGGTTTTCATCCAGACATCAGATGCGCAGTCATGAATCCTACTACATTACATGGAATGCGTGTACCAGCGGAGGGTCCCTACACACTGAAACAAGTCCTTTACTCAATGTCAAGAATCCTTGAAACAGTGTCAGGTATCCCTCAGCACAAGGCTGCAGTTCACTACCCTACCCCTTTTGGTTCTAGTGGCAGTGAAGATTGTGAAAGCACATCCTCAATTATGTCTTCCTTGGGGTATAATGTGAGAAATATTGGTGGGATACAGGAGAACCGCTGCTACCTGCTAGCCTCCTGTGAAGGGAAAATGCTGGTCACAGCTTTTAGCTTTAATATTGCACCTCATGTAGGCCAGTACACAACCAAGACTGGCTCCCAAGTGTACTTCACCTAATAGATGTTGATAATGGTTGTTGTTAGGGGGCGACAGCCAAATGGGCATAAGGCAAGACTGAGCTTTCACAACACCAACATTATCATGGATATCTCCATGAACCTAGGAGAATCATGCATGTAAAAGGCAAATGCCCCATCTTTCCACATATGCTTCCAGGTGAGGATGGGCGGGAGAAAGAGGGCTGTATTTTATCAAGACATAAGCCACTTTCATCACAAAAGCCACACTGTTCAATGATATTCAACGACTGTGCTTTTCAAGGTCTTTCTGCATGCAAAGCATTCAGAAGAGTAGGGTTCTTTTGGCAGTCTCCTTGCTGACTTCGAGACCCACATTTCTTTCCTGCATTTCTGGCACCAGGACAAGAAAATGTTCTTTTACTTAAACTGGTTTACCTAACCTGATACCTCTTCACAGATGCAAATACCAATGCGCCGTCAGAGACCCTAAGACTGTCAGGTTATGGGTTTATTCATGTATGGTAAAAGCTGCTTTAAAACAGGCTTTCCTACTGAGAAACCCTGAGTAAGTCCATGTCCAAGTTTGACGGTGCAGTAAAAAAGGGGCAGTAAATCCATCATTGCGATTTTTCTTTTTTGGTGCTAATTGATTTAATGACACTGTCACCACAACACAACATTACAAGATTACTGATGAATGGGAGATAATTCCAGCATACAGCTGGAGGTAACACCCCCACTTTACCTTCAAACTATGCAGGATTTACCATGGCAGAAACATTGCTCGCAGTAAATTCTCTCAAATCCCCATGGAGGCAATAATTCCTGTAATGGAGTGATACTAATGGTAAATGAATGCGGCAGTAATTCACTGTCAAACTCGTTATGATGCCCTATATATTGCCAAATTCTTGATGGTCTTTACATCGACTCCTTAAAAAATCTAATATGGATCTCACAATCCCTCACCATTGACTACGCTGGCTAGGGCTGATAGCAGCTGTAGCCAACACATTCGGAGACCCAAAGGTTGCAGACCCCTGATCTAGTCATTAAATATGTTACAAGTCCAACTATATCCTTCATCTGTGCACTCATTTACCACCACCCCAATGTAAGTGCACTCAACAATCCATCTGACCAGTTGGACCTAATCCAACATATAGTCCTAGTATCAAAAGGATTATTCCATTGGGTGACCTCTGATTAGGTATAGGTGACCCCACCAACACCTACGTCAAGAATTTGTAGCAGATATGGATAATTGGATCTCTGCCCGAATGCTGGTTACACAAGGCCAAAACTGTGGATTCCACACCAAAAGGTTGTATTCTGTAGGTTCGACCGTTGGCAACCTGGCCTCAACCTGTCCCTTTGGATGCCATCCCCGAGAGCTCCCTAATGCTGCACAGCATCCTCTGTTGCCCTACAGCCACTGCCGCCCCCTCACCACTTACCTGCTGCAGTCTCTGGACTCCGGCTGCAACCTCTCGTGGTCTGGACACTGCGACCCAGGAAGCCTTATGCACAGCATGTCACGCTTTTGTGCTCAACTTTTGTGCCTTGGGTTTCTGGGGCTCGGTATCTAGACCGCAAATTGGATCATCTTGTTTTCTAGCAATTTGGTCAACAAATCCACACATTGAAGAAGGGACAGCCAGGACTTCCTGTTTTTCACAATACCAAATCTTACAATCACCAACTGCAAGTGCATCTCCTGGGTATATCAAGTACTTGAAAATCTTTTCCTCAGGGTAGAGTTACATAATAGGCTGAAGGAAGAAATGAAGCATTGCGCTGCTTCAATGGTGATGATCGTAAAACATGGACATGTAGATGGGCTACCAGGAAACCTTCAGTCAATGACCTCAATCCCAAATACCAGCCGTCCGTGTGCATCTAATGGAAGACAACATTGCTACTAATTTAGATCAGCTTGCACAGCTAAATTGTGGCATGGCAAAATCAGCCAAACAAGGAGACAACATAGTGTTCCCTTATTTCATGTACTGACTAAAATGTGGTGGCTGTTCTATGGAAGACAACATTTCAAGTCTCAACTTCTGGCTGTTGGACCAACATAACGTATACATCCATGCAGGCATAAGCAAGCAGGTATTGTTCTGGATCTGGTACAGGCTCAGTAGCCACTTTGCTAAGATTTATGAAGGGTTGGCTGTGGACAAAGGAGATGCATATGCAATGTCGTCAGTGGACACTCAGCAGTGGGTCTTGTCAAAGGTGAGGTCTACAGACTATATGAGTAGCTTTTGCAAGGTACGAAAAGTTGCCACTGCTGAAGGATGTAGGTGACAGTTTTACCGTGACCAGTTCCCAGTTTCTTGGAAACACCGCCTTTTTGCGATATCATAGGGTGTATAACAATTCTTAAGAGCCATTTAGTCCGGCCAGTGGCAAGATCTAGTGGCTTGATGAAAGGGAAGCTCATTACCACTTATGCAGTGATTGTCAGACCAGTAAAAAGTGGCTAATGGGCCGGGCTGCCGGTCAGGCCCAGTGGCCACTTTACTTTTGCCAGGGGCCATTTTTTATGGCATATGGCCTTTAGTAATTGTGAGGCTCTATTACAACTCCAAAATAACCAGTGGGTACGGCCTGGAACTAGTCAGGGTGAAGGGGACAATGTTAATGGATACATATTAGTGTCAATAAGTAATATGGGTGGTTTGGTAAGCTCTGTTGCTTGTGGATGTATAATAGGGTGCACCTACACTGACCTAGTTATACTAGATGCCCAATGACCTCTTTCGTAAGATTGATGGATGGTTGGATGTGGATAAAGACGATGCATAGGAAAATTGGCAAGTGGACAGTGTTAAGTGGGAAGTGGGTCTTGTCAATGGTGATGTCTAATGACTGTGAGTAGCTTTGGCTATGCTACAATAAGATACAATTGCTGCAGGCAGCATGTGACCTTTTTATCCTGGTCATTGCTCAGTTTCTATGACAATTCCCCTCTGTAGAACTCAAGGCTCTATAAAATGTCTAAAGTGGCACTGCATCAGATCTTTGGACAGGGCTACTGGCTTTACTCAGGCAGTGGTCACTTTGGGGGTTCTGGTGGAAGTCGCACTGCTCAGGGTAAAGTGGCCTTTGGGCTTGATGATTGGGAGGCTCAGTGACCATTTTACTTTGATCATTGTCTAGAGGAAAGTACCTAAACACTTTCTATGACAAATGAGTGTTGCTGATATTTGAGGATATACAACTTAAAAGTGTCCAATGAGACAAGCCTGGGGCAGGGCCAAATGGCATGTTTACTAAGGCAGTGGGTACTTCTGAAGTTGTAATGGAATCTAGGTTATGGCTGAAGGCCATGTTCTAACAGAGTGTTTCCTTTCAAGGGTAAATTGTGAAGTGGGAGTGGCTGAAGACCACTGTCAGTGAGTAACATGAATGGTTTGGTGAGGTCAACGCGTTTATGTGACACATTGCCTTCTGCCCTGCAGATGTGCTAGGATGAGTAGAGGCTAAAGCGCCTACTCAACCCTCACACTTCTACAAACCTATAGTGAACCCAATCATACAGGTAAAACAACATATACCTCCTTCACCTTTCATGGTATCGCGGACCAAGGGAAGGGTATACTCTCAAGAGGGGTGAAAATGTGAAACAGTAGCATCTCAAACAGTGAAGTATAACATACCAAAATAAAGGAATGTCCAATCAAGGTTCTGTAACAAATGTACATACTTTAATTAAACACAGCATATTCAATAGTAACTAAATAGAAAACACTATTAAAAAACACCCCTATATAGAGAAGACAGAATATGCCTGATAGCACGATGCAGCACTCTGGGTAAATGAGACAGGAGGGAGGGGGGCAATAAAACCCCAATATATTCTCAGAAAGAATATCTTCTTGAATTGAAAAAGGGATTAAAGTGATCTAGCCAGTCTCTGGTGCCCTCAATGCACCGGGTGGCAGTTATCAGGCAATAATTCCCTCTGTATTGTCTTGGTGGTTTGACAAAAGCATAAACCTGGCTTCTCTGTATTGTTTTGTTTTTTGATTTGCCTCAAAATGCAGCAGTTGTGGTAGTCCATCAGCAAACAGATGTTGAGGCGTAGTGAAACAGAAGTAGAGTGTGGTTCAAATCGATGCTCGAACAATTTGGGTTGTGGATGTCACCAGGTTTCGTTTAAATTGATGACGGGATGTGCAGGAGAGTAGTTTGCTGCTGTGCTTGAAGGATTCAGTTCATGAAGAGCTCCAGGATGAGCTTGATCATCGACTTGATCAGCGAAGAAGAGGCTAGAGGTTTGAATAGCTGTTCGAGTGATGCTGGTGCAGCAATGCTTCTTTGTTCGAGCCAAGGCAATGGCAGGTTTCAGCTGGCAGGGTGCGGCAGTGAACCAGTTAAAATGTACACTACTTTGGTTCGAAGGTCAGCAAGTGCCAAAGCTCGCTCCGTAGGATACTGTTGGCTGAAAACAGTGCCAAATGAGCCTAATCACAGCTTGCAGTGCTTCGACAGAGGAAGAGCAGGAATCCTGTCTGTCTTGGCTCTCAGGAGCTGTGAGTCCCACTTTGGGTCTCAGGGGCAAGTGTAGTCCTTGATTTCAGGCTCATTAACACAAGTTCAGAGGTTCTTTTGCATAGTGATGTTCAGAAACAGCAGTGTGGTTGGTAGAGGTGCATGTCTTGCTCCAGCTGCAGGTCAACCCCAATGGGCCATAGGGAAGGAAAGGGGACAGGTTGTCAGTTCTGTGGACTCTTGCCTTAGCCTCTGAACTGGAGGACTTTGGAAAGGATTGTTCTCCCAACAATGTCTGACAAAATCTTCTTGAAGGTTTGAAGTCCAGAGATCTTTCAAACAAGGAGTGGGAAACCCCTTGTTTTAAAGGCAAAAGCCTGCAGGTGATTGGTGAAAAGGCCTGATTTAAAATTCCACTCCAAGTCCTCGGAACACGTGGTCTTTTCCTGCTCACTGCACACCCAAAGTGCTTTGTGCTACAGGAAGTGGAGGGCACAGGAAGGAAAGCTAGCGGAAGAGAGAAACAAAATTGGGTAACCTTCTGTCATCCGCCGCCGCTGAGACTGGCGGATACTTCTGCGGTATCGCTGGCAGTATGGGTTTAGAGACTTGTAGTCCTTTCTCTATTGTTACGGCTCTAGCAGCCATCCCAGTTCCCTCAGCGCAGAGCCTGCCGGGAGTATTTATTCCTCCTCCTTCCGGTGAACGCTGCGTTGCATCCCCTCTGGATAGTGTTCCCAGCTTCCCGGTTTACGCTTGCTGCTGACACTCCGTCTGGATCGTCAGTGCTTTTGTTTCCGTCTTAAACTTCGTCCTCTCTACGAAGTTTTCCTTCTCTTCGTTACTTTGTCTCTTATCTGTTTCATTCCGGTTCCTTCGTCCGGGTCGAGTCTCTCTCTTTTGAGACCCGGTGCCTTTGCTCTTTCTGCTCTCTCCTCTCTGTTTACTTTGGGTTCCTCTCCTATTGGAATCCAGTCTTCTTCCTATTATTCAGCTTTCTCTTATCTTACCGGAGTCCCTACTTCCTGTGTCCTAACGGGCTGCTTTGGTTACCAGTCACGCCTTCTGGCTTCAAGTTTGCTACGGATCCCTGCCGTTTTGAGTCCACACCTCTTCCTGCTACATCACTTCGGAAGTTCATACTTGGAGTCGGACAGGGTGCAGTTTGGCGCCTGACAAGGGTTTTTTCTGCCGCTTGCCTTTTTCCCTTGGCTTTTTCCCTTGTGTATCGGCTTGCTCCCGGGGAGGGAGCCACAGGCGTGTTGTTCCATCAGCGTTCACTGTGGCTTCCCTCCGTGACAGGCAATTACCACCAAAAAAGGCGAAAGACTACATCGCCAGGCGAAACCTGTCCACCATAGCCTTCGACTCAAGCAGCTCAGGTGAGGAGAGTGTGGAAGCAAAGGGGGAAGTGGGAGTAAAAAGGTCAGAGAAAGGACACCTTCCTCCAGCTGCAAGAAGCTCCCTCTGTCAACATTAACACCACCCTCTTCCCTTTTTAATAGAATCAAAGTCCCTTTTGATATGCAACACCCTGGTATGAGGCAGCACCTTTTGTGAATGGTGTACCATTTTGATTCCTGTTCCGAGGACACCTTTCTGTGGAGTGACTGTCTCTCTTGGGATGGTGTTACCTGCCCTCACAATGGGACAAAAAGAAACAATGGTTTCAAAATAACCTGTCTTCACAGAATTATTTAAAACCAGGCATATAATGTTCCTACTATCTGGGTGAGTAAAGAATGATTAATGCACAAAGAAAAGAAATACACCCATGGGTTACATTTCTTCTTGAGAGTGCTCTCCAATCCATCACAATAGTAGTCCTGAAATCAAATGATATGCCCTACTCATAAAATTACATAGACATTTTTATTCAAATGTTATTTAAAATGTCATACTCAAAAAACAAAATCAATTCCTAATACCATATCAGTACAAAAACATAGAGTATGTAAAATAATCAGTGCATTACATTATCCAGTCACACATAAAATGTCTGTAACACGTTCAAAGCATAAGGTTACAAGGTAGTGACTGACACATGTTCCGAATCTTCGACTCAATACAGTTGTGTTCAAATACACCTTCCTATACGATAATATCCTCCATCTTTCTGTCCTATTTGCTCAAAAGATGCTTGGATTTTCCTCAGGGGCAAAAAAAAACATATTTGGCATGACCACACAAGAGGATAGATGGGTTTCTGATATCATTCACAGAGAGTTGTTGTTCTATCATGCAGACCATCTAATACAGAAACCTAAAAGGATAAGAGGGGAGGGAAAGTATGGGCAGGGGGTGCAAAATTGTATGTTGAAGCACAAATTGCTTATAATCCATTATTAAATTCCCTAAAACTCTGTCTAGGTTATTTCGAAGTGCATGTTACAGACATATGTATCTGTGATTGGATGATTTAATGCACTGATTATTCCAAATGCGCCTTGTTTTTTGTAGTGGTATGGTTTTAAAAATTGATTTTGCTCTTTGTTTTTAAAATATTCAATAGTTTTTTTTTAACTTAAATGCTTATAAAATTTTAAGAGTAGGATATATTGTTTGATTTCAGAACTACTATTGGGATGGATTTGAGGCCACTCTCATGAAGTGATGTAACCAGCGGGTTTATTTATTTCCTTTGTGTATTAATCATTGTTTATTTACCCAGATAGTAGGAAAGATTATAGTCTAGTGTACAACTAATAGATGTGTTACCTTCATCAGACTGGGCGTTACTATGTCCCAGGTGAAGGTTGGTTTCGACTCTGTCAGAGTGAAACTAGATAACCTGGTCTTTAAGATGGAGCGGATGCAACAAAGGATCAATAATGAAAGTATTCTCATTTCCGTGGCCGATTACCGGATATGCTCCTTGAAAGACAAGAGTGTGGAGTCGCGGAACCAGGTGCTCGCTCTATATAAGGAGGTGAAGGCCATTAAAGCTAAGAACGAAGACCTGAGGTGAGATCCCACAGAAACAACATCCAGATTCTTGGCCTTCCAGAAGGGTCACACCATCCAAATATGGAGGCCTTCATTGAGGGCTTTATCAAGGAGGTACTGCAGGATCTGGCGCTTTCGTCCTGATTTCTTTTGGAAAGAGAACACAGGTCTTTGGCTTTTGCCCCAAAACCTGGCTAAAATCAAGGACCTGTTATTTTCCACCTGTTGCATTATAGGGACAGAAACACAATCCCTTGTCGACCTCATGAGCTGGGGCAGCTAATTGATCAGGGAACCTTTATTTTCTTTTATACAGACTTCATGCTTGACCTGCAGATAGCCAGGCAGACATTTTGATCAGCAAGACATAGGCTGTGTGAGAGGGGTTTGAAATATGCAATTCTTTTGCCCTCTATTCTAGGCTATTCATGAAGTCAAATCTCTCTTTTTTCCAACCCGGAGGAAAATGCCTCCTTTATGGACTCTGCCAGGAGACGCGGGCCCCAAGGTAATGGTAGGATTTCAGTCAGTTCTGTCAATTGTATGCAAGCTTTCTGCTGCCAGGGAGAGTTGGAGGGGTTACCACTGTTCCTAATACCTAGTGATTCCTGCTCTGTTTCCTCCTATCATATTCATTGATAGGTGGTTTATTATTTACTTTTTAAGGAATTTAACCAATTAGATCATACTGAGTGACATTTGCCTAATAGTGCAGGGGGGCCTCCCAGAGAGGAGGGAGGTCATCGGACAGCTCCTCGGGCCCCATGGGGCAGTTGCCTGATGTTACAGTTGTGGGTTTTGGGGAGGGTTTTCACTATGAATTGGGGGCTGGTACTGGGGTGGGGATATGGGGAGGGACGGGAGTTTGGTTTCCCTGTTGGGCCGGTTTAGTTGTTCCAATAGTGCAGCAAACAATGCTGCATGGAATACTCATGTTGCCCGACTAAGGATGTAAAACCCATTGAGGGTATCCAAGGGCTCATGAGAGAGCCAGAAAGTGTTTCCCTACTTAGCTGGAATGTAAAGGGTCTGAACAATGTGATTAAAGCTAGGAATATTAAGGTGCACCTGGAGAGTCAAGGCATCAAAATTGCACTTCTTCAGGAGATCCATTTGCTGGGAGTGAGCAATGAGTCCTTTGCAAAGGCCTGGATCTCCTCTCGATAATATAGCTCTGTACCTCTGTTCCTCTAATTCCAGTGATTACACTGGTGCATATGGCTCTTCCTTTGCCAGCCCCTAGTCAGGAAGAAAATGCCAACGGCCATCATGACATCATTTCAGGGAGCTTGGTGAAGATGAAAATCTTGATACTAAATGTAGATGCACCTAATATTGATGACGCCGAGTTCTTTAGTAGAGTCACGGATGTAGGCCTAAAATATTTGAATTCTCACATTATCTGGGCTGGAGACTCTAATATTATTCTGGATAACACCAAAGACAGACCAAGCAATTCCCCCAGGTCTCTCTGCGGGGCAGCTCAGGAGATCCACCATAGTATGGAGCAGCTTTTGCTGATCGATCTTTGGCGTACATTAAACCCAGATGCTTGGGAATTTTTCTTTTCATTCTTAGTGCATGACATGCACTCTAGGATAGACCTGCTCCTCCATCTGTTAGTATGCCAAACAACAAACTGTGAGTTGCTTCTCAGAACATATTTGGACCATAACCCTTTGAAATGCTCTCTCTCCTGGGAACCTGGGCCATGGCATTTTAAGGCAGCAACAATCCAGGAGCTTGTTGATGAAACTGAGATGGCCAAAGCCATGGAGCATTTCTTTGAAGCAAATTTGGGATCAGCGTGTAGCAAATTCATGATCTTGGAGGCCTTGAAAACTTATACTAGTAGAATATTTATTGTACACGAGAATGAGGTTGTTAAGGTCATCATAAGGAAACTAGCGTCCCTGGTGCTTGAAATCAAGGACCTAGAAAACTTGATGGACAGCTCTAATGACAAAGCACTATTTATTGGTTCTCTGCAGCATGCTGCTATGTGGAGGTTGATCGTACGTGGCCTGGCTGATTAGGGGACATAGGGTGAGATCAGAGATTGCTATATTGAAGGAACTGATGGGCGTGTTGAGGACAGATGGGGGGGTGACATTGTTGCATCAGTATTACACAGCCCTGAAAGGGGTTGCATCAGTGAAACCTACGGAAGTGATCTCTGGCTGCTTTCAGGAGACTCTTATGCCAAAACTTAACCAGAACGCTTTTGAAGAATGTAATTCATCTATGATCAGCAAGGAATATCTTGTAGGTTATCTCGTCACTTCCCTCCTCGAAGGCCACCGGATCAGATGGCCTAAATGTGGACCTTTACAAAGACTTCAGCTCCAAACTAATCAGCTTTTGTCCAATGCATGGAGGGATGCTATGTAATCCAGGCGACTCCCCGACTCAATGAATGAAGTCCTTATATCATTACTGTTGAAACCTTACATGGATGCCACATTATGCAATTCCTATAGGCCAATTTCTCTCCTGAAATTAGAAAGAAAGATTTTTCACCAAAATGATTGCCAACCACGTGTCAACAAGCACATATCTACATTGATACACAGAAATCAGTCTGGGTTTCTCCCCATGAGATCTACCACCTTGAATCTGCAATGGTTGGTTGCGTTGCTGTTTCAGGTTGACCTGTAAGTACATGCTGTTGCAGCTTTTTTGGATGGTAAAATGGCCTTCGATTCATTATCTTGGGACTTCCTATTTGCAGTGCAAAGTGGGACTGCATGGAAACTGTTTGGTGATCATTCAGTTGCTGCACTCCAATCCCGCTGCCAGGGTGATAAGGTGAGGTTGCTGTTCTCATAAATTCAGCCATGGAAGGGGTACCGGCACGGTTCCCCCTTGTCTCTGCTGTTATTCACAGTTGCAAAGGAGCCCTTTGCTATCATGATCAGGCTGCAGCACATCCACAGAGGCTTAGCACTGGGGGTTGGGGCAGTGGGAAATAATCTACTTGAATTCAGCTGATGTGCTTTTATACCTCAAGGACACCCAGGAGAATGTTCCATCTCTTACTCAGGAGATCATTAATTGTAGTCCCTACTCTGGGCTGCGAATAAACTGGCCTAAATCCACCCTCTTCCCCCGATGGGTGGTACTCCTAAACCAGATAACCTGGGGGAATACAGATGGGAACCTCTGAAGGTGAGATATTTGAGCATCACAGTCAATAGAGACCACTCTTCCTTACTCCTTAAAAATCACCCCCCCCCCCTCTTAGAGCTAATAGAGGGATATTGGACCAGATGGTGTCATCTCCCATTGTTCACTTGGGGAACAATTGCTCTGGCCAAGATGCTCATACTCCCTAAATGTCTTTACTTTTTTTTTGCATTCCCATCAATCCTGGCAAAGCTTCTTCAACCGGCTGAGGTCGATACTGATATACATGGCTTGGAGCCCTAGAGACCCACAAGTGAAGTGGGAAGTTATGACCTGACCCTTTGAGCAGGGATGGGTATTGGAACTGCATTAACAGGCTTACTTCACAACATAGTGGATGCTAGATGCCCCACTATATCTGCATGTCAGGATTGGACGCACCAATGACAGGATGCACCCACTGCAACCCCCAACCCCCGGAGTGCCAGATCCATGTAGGTTTGATACAGTGTGATGCACAGTTGATGCTTGCATTAAGATCCATAAGAAGGTAAATCACTTTCCGTACAAGTCAGAAAATAGTATGTTGGGTATAGGATGTCTTTAGCCAACGTGTGAGGGGTGGATCAGAGAAACCTGTTTGTCTCTGGGAAGTTGTTTGTGTACAAGGTTGGGAAGAATGAAGATTACCCCTGCATACTGCGCAGGGAGTCTTGATTCTGTTTAAAGACACAGAGACAACCATTATGCTTCAACTTCTTTAATTCTACTCTTCAGCAGATTCAACAAAATACCAGAAAATGTCTTCAAACACTAATTTTCTTTTTTTTCTTTCAAACTACATTTCCCTTCTGTAAAGTCTCGTTCTGTAGTCCAAGACACCTCCTCTGCCTGCCTATCTGTCACTTCCTTCTCTTTGCGACTCCTCTTATTTGGATGCTCTGAACTGCACCTAAACTTGAAACTGAAAAGCAACCGCCCGCATAGTCACAACTTCTTTGGACATTTGTAGGCTCTTCCAATTTGTGCCTGGGCACCGCTCTGGTGCTTCGTCAGTCTCCTGATATCATCCCTGCTATTCACAGTCAGACAGTCTTCTGGTCATCTCCTAGCAAACAGAAACAAAGTAATTAGGGTGGAGAATGCTCTGCCCTAAACTTTCCAACGGGCAAAAGATTGTCATGCATGACTTATATCCATACAGTGTATGAGCTGGGCAGGAAATAAATTCTCGCCTCCGTGTCTTTAATTGAATCAAGGCTACCTACGCCTTATGTAGGGGTAATGTTTATTGTATGTCAAGACCAGAGGCGAGCATTATGCTTGTTCAAATCTTTTATTATCACTGCCACTAGTCAGGGACATCATTTAGGGGTCGCCAGAGGTCACAACTGCGACCTCTGAGGTCTCCCTTGCTACCGCTGTGGTCTCCCTTGCTACCCCTAACAAAACCTTTTTTGTTGTTGTTTTTTTAATGCAAGCTCCTGGGCTGTGGCCAGCACCATGTAGCTCTTTACTTCTGGAGTGGCTGGCTTTCTTGTTCAGGCCTCTAAAAAAAAGAAGAAAAAAAAGAACAGGGGTGCCACAAGCCTAACACTTTCAGCACTGACCCTAAATAAGAAAGAATCGGAAAACCAAATATTGTTTCTTCCTGGAATTCTATACAATAATTGCTGGACTCATTAAAGGTTCATTTCAGGCACACTTCAGGGGGTGAGTCACTGACTTAGTCTGTTCTTAAAAACCTCAACTCAGCCTTTCATCCTTCTGAGGTTGATAAATGAGTACCAATACAGGTTGGGTGATATTGGGTGTATATTTTTTCTATATAAAGCGCTTAAGCGTAAGTGGTATATAATAACACATCATTATCATTTGGCCATGGACGTCTGCTTGCATTCACAGTAATTTGGTAATATGGGTCTATACACACTGATCCTAACGATACATATGGCGATCCATTCTTGTATGAAATGTACATCACATTATAGTGATATCGTAAAGATATTTTTCGTAGTGTACTTAGGGACAATGCTATGTGATGCCACTTCCTGTTTTGTCAAGGAGTGAAAGGTTGAGCTCCATCGCTTCCCGCGATATCACTTCGGGGTGGGGTCAAATGACTTCACCTCCTGTGATGTCATCAGAGGTCAAGGGTCGTGTGATGTCACTTCCGCTACCACTGGCATTTTGGTGAAATGACTTCCCTGGGCGGGATGGTATTGGTTTAAAATAGAATGTTTTAAAAGCACTTTCACTGGCCCAATCTGCCGCTTGCAAGATATCTCCCCAGACCTGCCTGGTTGAGAATGCTTAGGATGCCATAGCCCCTCTCACCAAGTGTGCTCAGAACCGTGCTAGATCAATCCCTGCTTGCTGCATGATCTTGCTGACCCATCTCTCGATGGTGGCTGCACCTACTGCTTTGTAAGGCTTTCTGCGTGCTATTAGCAGCTGCGACACACCAGTCGGCCACAGTTCTGCAGTCTTACACTCATATTCCTGAATAAACTCTGCAGCGCAAAGCTGTGGCTTGTCCACCAGACACAGATAAGAGATTAACAAGGAGACAGTCTTCATCCTGCTAGTGAGAATGAAGGTAATTCCATTTGGACTGTACTCCTTCCTATCTATGTCTAAGGCCCTGGCATCTGATACTCTCCTACTCAATATCAAACATAACAGAAAGTTTCCCTGAAAGCTGTGTCAAGGATAGATATTTTATGGTTTGCCATTCTGTTAGGAACGTAGTACTACACTCACGTCCCACGTCCCACGTCTGCTTTTATCTCGGCCCTGGGGTACTCGGAAACAAGCCCCTCTCATGAGCCTTACTATTGCTGGGTGGTCCCCTACTGGAGCGCAGTCCACTTGCTTGTGACCCGCTGATATTGCTGACCAATATACTCCTATTGTCCTAAAAGCTTTACTTTTTTCCAAAAAACATAGCTAGGAAGTTCAGGATTGCTACTACAGGGACAGAAACGGGAGGAAAACCTCTCCTTTCGCACCATGACGACCACCTGTTCCAAGCCGTGTCATAGCGCCTCCGAGTAGAGGGCACCCAAGAGTCTGCAATGAGCCCTGCAGCTTGTTCCAAAATTCCCAGCATAGATCATCTCTTCCTGATACCTTGCATGCCACCAGACAGAGTATTCCCTTCACTCTCAGAGGATAACATGACCCAGTTGGGTCTATGAGCAGATGTTGGTCGAATTGGAGATTCCACGGGAAATCCTAGGAAAGTTCCATCAGAGTTGGAAACCACACTTGCGACATCCGCATACGACTACTACAATCACTGTCGCCTGTTCTCTGCGCACTTTCTATAGCCCATGGTGCTGATGCGAGGCCAAAAGGCATCGTCTTGAATTGCCATAATGGCCCTTCTCAATTGAATGCGAGAATGGTGTGATGCTCTTTCTCTATGGGTACTGTAAGGGATGCGTCTTTTAGATCTATCCTTGATAGCCAGTGCCCTTCTCTAAGGGTGTCCCTCGATTGATGAATACCTTCTATCTTGAAGAGCCTGTATGTCACCCAACTGTTGAGGTCTTTCAAATTCATGACAGGTCTCACTTTCTCTTTCCTGTGTACCAGGAACATATTGCTCACGAATCTCAGAGCTTGCTTGGATAGCTCGATGGCTCCTTTCCTTTTGAGCTGCAAGAGCGTGTCATTGAGTAGGCTGCGTTCCACTTGCGACAATACTAACGGGCAAGGGAGAACCTATTGCTGGTGTTCTTGCATGAATTCTATCCGAAGCCCACCAATGGTCTGTAGCACCCAAGCATTTCTGGAAAGCATGCACCAGTTTCACCAAAAGTGCTTTACCCTCCCCCCACTGGTGGGTAGATACTGGTTGTCACCTGTGTTGGAGCTCTGCGCCCTTTTGACTCATCTGTTCCTGCGTCCTCTGTGAAATTTCCCTCTGGACGGGAAGAACGAGTCTTGCTGTCTGCTTTCCCAGTAGTGTGCTCTATTTCCGTGAGGTCTTCGACTAGACTGGAAGTGACCAGCCGTTCGAACTCTATAGCAGACGGTCCCAGCAAAAACTCTGCTGGGAAATATTTTCCTAATTGATGCTTGAGCCGTCTCCAGGGAGTTACAGGTTCCTACGAACCTCCCCATTTCTGCCTCTGGGGTCTTCCCTTCTGCCCCATATTGTTGACACGTGGGAGTCGAGTTTTTTTCTCTTTTGGGTCTATTACTCCCATGTGGGCTTTTAGCCCTTGTGGACGTGCTGTCTTGGTCGGATCTACTTGTCTGTTTTTTCTGCCCTTTCCTGAGTAGGCTTAATCCCTTCTGCCACGGCATCCACCAGTGAGCTCCCTAGCACCTCCTTGAAACTAAGCGCTAGATCTTGCGTTTGATCCTCTTTGCTCCAGTCCTATTCTAAGATTTTAAGGTATTGGGTACTTTGGCCCAAGCAACCTTCTGAGCAGGCTTATGTGCACATCCACTGCTCTTCTGGTGAGCACTTGCCTATCGGGACATGGGTCGTTATTGTGATGGAGACTTTCTGGGCTGTGTTGGGTGCTGCTGATTGCTCCATGCTAGGCTACTGTAGCGTTAATCCTGCCAAGATGAGTACTCAACCTCTTTTTCTTTTTTTACTTGAAAGTGTTCCGGGACTTCTCCGCCCAATTTATCTCTACCAGCGCAGTGTATCTGGTGCCTTCCTTGCAGTGTTAACTGTTCGTCTTCTGGAGACTCGACAATTTCTGCCAAGACAGGACCTTAGCCGCGTCGCATGTGCCACGTGGACAAGCCCGGCTCTGCCCTTCTGAGGGTGCGGGACACTGCACTCTCTCTTTTGGTGACACACCGCCAGACCTAACGGAGCACAAGGAGTGCATGAGATGAAGCACAGGCTCCAATCGGTCCGAGCGGGTTCGGGAGTAGTTATTAGAGCGGACTCGGTTGTGATCGCCTGAAGACGTGCTCGCTATACAAAAAAGCACATTGTGCGAAACGAGTGTCGCACCCTTGAAATGCCCACAAAATGAAACGTTTCCCACTTAGTAATGTCAATTGCTCATTGCTCAACTGCTTAATACTATAAGAAATGGCATTCTATGCGTATTTTAGCATCGTACATGTTCGGCAGTAAGAAAGGGTATTATCTTTACTTTAGAGCGGGAAAAGAAGAGGAGGAGCAAAGGGCAGGAAGTGACAGATAGACAGGCACAGGAATTGTCTTGGACTACAGAAAGAGACTTCACAGAAGGAAAATGTAGTTTGAAAAAAGAAAATAATAAAATGAGTGTTTGAAGTCGTTTTCAGTTATTTTGTTGAATCTGCTGAAGTGTAGAATTAAAAAAGTTGAAGCATAATGCTTGCATCCGTGTCTTTAATAGAATCAAGACAGTATGAAGGGGCATCATTCTTTCCCACCTTGTCCACAAACAACTTCCCAGAGACAAACGAACTTGAGGGATACATGTTTCCAAGATATTGAATGCTGAGCCTTCCCCAGGTTTCTCTGATCCATCCCTCACACGTCGACTAAAGACATCCCATACCCCACAGACTATTTTCTGGCTCGTGCGGAAAGGGATTTGCATTCTTATGGATCTTAATGCAAGCATCAACTTTGCATCACACTGTATCAAACCTACAAAGATCTGGCTCTCCAGAGGAGGGGGTTGCAGTGGGTGCATCCTCTCAGTGGTGCGTTCAATCCTGACATGCACATACAGTGGGGCATCTAGCATCCACTATGTCGTGAAGTAAGCCAGTTAATGTAGTTTCATATCTGGATCCATAACACCTCCCTGCTCAAAGGGTCAGGTCATGACTTCTAATTCCACTTGTGGGCCTCTAGGGTTCAAAGCCATTTCTACAGTATCGACCTGAGCTGGTTAAAAAAAGCTCTGCCAGGATAGATGGGAATATTCAAAAAACAGTAAAGAAATTTAGGCAGTATGAGCATCTTCGCCAGAGCAATCCGTCCCCAAGTGGACAACGGGAGATGACACCATCTGGTCAACTTGCCCCCCATTTGCTCTAAGAGGGAGGCATGATTATTAAGGAGTAAGGAAGACTGGTCCCTATTGACTGTGATGCCCAAATATCTGAATATCTGAACTCATGTTCAGTTATTTTGTTGAATCTGCTTGAGAGTAGAATTAAAGAAGTTGAAGCATAATGCTCGCCTCCGGTCTTGATATAGATTTTCCCTCTTATATTCCAGTATATCCGAATGAGAGAGGCATTCCATAGGTGGAGCCTCACCTTCCCGGCAGAACCAGAACCGTATCCCTTTCTGGTCTCCACTTTATATAGAATGATTCAGGATGTATCCCTCCTGCCCGCTGTCTGTTCCTGCTAATCTCAGAAGTGAAAGGGCTGTTGAGGCTCCTATCGAGGATGAGGTCTGGAGGAGTAGGTGCAGATATACTAGTAGGGTCTTGATTAATGCAAAACATAAGCTTATCCAGTTAGAAATATTGCATCAAGCTCCTATGTTGTCATGATCTCTGCTTCCAAAAGGTCAGGGTTTTCCCAACTCCCTTGGAAGCAGATCCATAACCCAGGTTCCGAGTGCCAACCAGTCCCAATTGGGACCTTTTGGACCCAGTCCTGGCGCCAGTGGCACCAGGCTCATAAATATGCCCAGTCCCAGCGCTGGAAGCGCCGGGCTCATAATGCTTGGGTGGGCTTACCTGCAGCAGACCATGCTGCTTACTTGCCTGCCAGTTGAGCCTCTGATCCTCTTCTGTTTGGAACTACTTTTCCTGTTGGGTGGGGCAGGAGCCACTCCCTAGGTTCAGAACACTGGAACTCTTCTGGAAAGCAGGAACTCTTTTCTTACCTAGGCGTGGCTGTGGAAGGAGATACCTAAGCACTACAGGAGGCTATTTACCGATGGATGAATCTTGCTTTGCGTTATTCTGCATCCTCTGCAGCAGAACGCTCATCGTGTCTTCTGCATCTGATCCTGGGCCTAAGGAAAAAGGCTTACCATCCTGAATCCAGTCTTCAGCAACACCTATAAAGACAAGAAAGAACAGGTTAGCATTACGGTCTTCAGTGACAGCGCTTCACTTACCTGGTCCATCGGCTGTCACCAACGCCTCGCGCTGCATTCCGGCATCTGAAAGACAAAGGCTTACCTACTCTTCGTGCGCTCCGGAGGTCTTCGCACTGCATTCCGGCATCTGAAAGACAAAAGCTTACCAGCTCTTCGCACGCTCCGGAGGCCTTCGGCGCTGCATCCCGCATCTGAAAGACAAAACAAGGTGCGTTTAAAGACATTGGGGAACTTTAATACTCACATGCCATTACTCCTTTCCACATCTAACCCAGTGGGTATTCCGGCACCCTGCAGCCGCTCCGAACTTGTACCTGCAAAATAAAAAGACAGTTAGAGCGCATCGTGAAGCAGGCAACAAGCGCTTACTTACGTGCTTCCAGGTGCTTCCATTCATCACACGGGCTCCATCTTCAACTCACTTCAGCCCGTCATCCGCCATCGCCGGAACCCTGCAAAAACAAGAGACATCATTACTAAAGACTTTTAAAGACTTTAGAATTACTCGAAACTTACCGTTCGTGTAGTAAACGACGGACAGCAGTCCTCTGAAGTCAAGAGGCCTGCTCCCCTTATCCAGTGAAGAAACTGGTTACAGCACCCTGCCCCGAGGCAGATGGAGAGCACGGCGTTCACTTACCTAAGGTGAGAGCGTTAACCTTTGGGGTTCTACAGGAGAAGAGAAAGGGAAGAAGAGAGAGACATTCAATAACCCAGTTCATTAATCCCATATTTTCTATCTGCAGACATCTTACCCTTCGAGTCAGACATACAGTGCACAGAGGTCCAGCCCAAAGAGCCAGCCGTGTGTTACACATCACCTTTGAAGATACGGTATACGCCCAGTCAAGACCGGCGCCTCTACGGGAATCAGGTGAGCGTTACAGAACGCAAAGCCTACCGCAAAACTCCCGTCCAGGCGCTATGGAAACCTCGGATACCGACCAGCTAGCCCAGTTACTTGGGGAACTAAGGGCAGAAGTGCATGCAGCCCGTCAGGAAACGAATGCTCTAAGAAGGGAACTGATTATTTCCAAGGAGCGAACAGATGATCTCGCTAGACAATTGCTACAGTCACAAGCCGGACAGACCCCGTTACCCGCATCTGGGAGAAATCTTCCTTCTACATCCTCTATGAATCCAGTGCAGATCAACCTACCTGGGAATGTACCTCTGGCTCCGCCCGAACGATTTTCTGGTGACCCAAAGAGGTTTGCAGTATTTATCAATCAGTGCCGGTTGCATTTCTTATGCCGGCCAGCAGCCTTTCCAACTGATCAAGCTAAAGTAGCTTTCGTGCTTTCGTACCTTAGTGGCAATGCGGCAGACTGGTCAATCCCTCTAGTAAATCAAGATGATCCGGTCCTCCATGATTTTCAAGCTTTTCAGCTCAGCATGGAAAAACTGTTCGCAAGACATTCACAGGGGCAGGCCTTGGACAATGAGCTTCTTTCGTTGCGACAAGGTAATCAAGACCTTTTGGCTTATATTGCGTCTTTCAACAGACTGATAGTGGAAACTCAATGGCCTGAGGACAAAAGGATTACGCTGTTTTATAGAGGTCTACGTGGAGAGCTCAAAGATGTGTTAGCCCAAGTAGTGAATCCCCCACAAGATTGTTCGGACTATATCGACTTAGTCGTTCAAATAGATCACAGACTGCAGAACAGGAAGGCCGATCGTTCCAAGTTTGATGCTCGAGTATTTTCCAAACCGCCAACTCCTTCCAAAGGAGTAGACTCCGGGGAACCCATGCAAATAGGGGGCCTGAAAGGTCCTCTAACACAAAAGGAGCGGGAAAGGAGAAAACAGTTGCAATTATGCCTCTACTGCGGAAACTCAGGGCACTTTCTTCGAGACTGTCCGGTGAAACCTGCCAAGAAGGCAGTAGGAGCTGCAGTTACCAAAGTTACAAACTCTGAGCAGGGAAACGACCTCGACCGACAAGAATAGAGGTCCTCTTGCCGAGCGTGAAAACCAGTTCCGTGACCTCGCATTTCGTGATACCTATGGTCCTCATTAGCCCTGATAATCCGGATCGATTACATGCAATTGAAGCTTACGTCGACAGCGGTGCCATCGGCAATTATGTGGATCATGAAATGGTTTTGAGGATGAATCTAACTCTTTGTCCCAAGGCGGTAAAGGACGTCATTACTACGGTGGATGGAACGGAGATAGCCTCCGGACCAGTAACGCATACCACTCAAGAAGTGACGCTAGTAAGTCAAGATGGACACCATGAGAAGATCGTGTTCGATGTGATCAAGGCTCCTCAGTTTCAGATTATTCTAGGAATACCTTGGTTAGAGAAACACAATCCTCTGATCGATTGGCGAGCAAGAACGGTCCAGTTTCCAGAATGTGTCTCTACTTGTCACCCTCCACCTGGTGTTGCACTGGCAGCAATTTCTTCAGAGACTCCCCAGTTACCTCCCGAATACCTAGAATACCAAGATGTTTTCCGGAAGGACCAGGCTAACTCTCTACCTCCTCATAGGTCTTATGACTGCCAGATAGACCTGATACCTGGATCTACTCCTCCTTGTAGTAGAATTTATGCCCTCACCGAGCCTGAGAACCTTCACCTTCGACAATACCTGGATCAATACCTGGCAAATGGGTTTATTCGTCCTTCCAAGTCCCCTGCTTCTTCAGCTTTGTTCTTCGTTCCAAAAAAGGAAGGAGACCTTAGAACTTGTATAGATTATCGCTCCCTGAACCAGATCACCGTCAAGAATAGATATCCGTTACCTTTGATCCCTGAACTCCTGGACCAAGTCAGAAAAGCATGCATATATACAAAGCTGGATCTTAGAGGAGCCTACCACTTGGTACGAGTAAAAGAGGGCGATGAATGGAAGACGGCCTTCCGCACCAAATATGGGCTATTTGAATATCAGGTCATGCCCTTCAGACTTTGCAATGCCCCGGCCCCCTTTCAATATTTTATGAACGATGTCCTCAGAGAGCTCATAGATGTGTGTGTTGTTGTTTACATTGACGACATCCTCGTTTATTCTTCATCGGAATCTGAACATCGGAAACATGTGAAAATGGTCCTCGAAAGATTGCGTCAACACAAACTTTTCGCTAAGTTGGAAAAATGTGTTTTCAACGTGACTGAAGTTGAATTCTTGGGATTCATATTATCACCTGGCGGAGTGCGTATGGATTCAAAGAAGGTCGATGCAGTTCTCAAATGGCCATCACCATCCTCCGTAAAAGGTGTGCAAAGCATGTTAGGCTTCGCTAACTTTTACCGCAGGTTTATCCCCGAATTTTCTCGAATAGTCCAGCCCATCACTGCCTTGTTAAAGAAAAACAAACGTTTTGAATGGTCTACCGAGGCGGAACAAGCTTTCCAGGATTTGAAGACTAAATTTATCTCTGCACCAATCTTAAAACACCCTCGCCCCGAACTCCCCTACATCGTGGAAACTGATGCTTCAAGCCTTGCCATGGGGGCAGTTCTATCACAAAAGGATCCAGTAACCAATCAGTTGCATCCCGTGGCATTTTGGTCCTGCAAATTCTCGCCTCCTGAAATCAATTACACGATTACTGACAAGGAACTTCTGGCTATCAAGTCTGCCTTTAAGGCTTGGCGGCATTATCTGCTGGGGGCCCGACACACCGTTACTGTGATTACGGATCACCGAAACCTGCAATATTTGAAAACCGCAAAAGCCCAATCCTCTAGACAACTCCGTTGGGCATTATTCTTTGCCGAGTTTGACTTCATAATTACCTATCGACCTGGTACAAAAAACGGTAAAGCTGATGCCCTTTCTCGGATGGGAGTGGAAGAACACTTGATCAACCCTAAACCTGTACCAATCATTCCCGAACAAAGAATTCTGGGTGTAATCGCCACACAATCTATAGAGGAAGTTAAGGATAAAGCCAGGCAACTTGTAACTCCAGCAGACATACAGAATTGGCATCTGCAGGGAAAGGACTTTGCAGTAAAGGACAACTTATTGTATTTCCAAGAACGATTATACCTGCCCAGCACAGATTTACAGAAACAAGTAATCTCTTGTTATCACGATTCTTTAATGGAAGGACATCCCGGTATGGCAAAGACCTCAGAAAAGATCAAGCGCTACTTCTGGTGGCCGTCTTGGAAAAAAGATATCAGAGACTTTATAATGTCCTGTGGAGTATGCGCCCAAAACAAGAGTCAAAAGGAAAGACCAGCAGGCCTCTTACGCCCTATTGACATCCCACCTCGCCCTTGGCATACTCTTTCTATGGACTTCATCACCGATCTACCTCCATGCTCCGGATATAATACGATTCTAGTAATCGTGGACTTATTCTCCAAGATGGCGCATTTTATTCCGCTCAAAGGCTTGCCAACAGCAGCAACTCTGGCCCGAGAATTTCTCGAAAACATCGTCCGACTGCACGGTTTTCCTTCGGTTCTAATTTCGGATCGAGGTAGTCAATTTATTTCTCATTTTTGGCGAAGTTGTTGTCGGTCGGCTCAAATTGATGTGAGACTATCGACCAGTCACCACCCTCAGACCGTCGGACAAACCGAGAGGACCAATCAAACACTGGAACAGTATTTACGCTGCATGCTGCAACAAACTGAAAAAACTTGGAAAGACATCCTTTGGATAGCCGAATATGCCTACAATAACTCTGTCCATTCGGGAACTGGGAAAACCCCGTTTTTTCTTTTATACGGCAGTCACCCTCGAACCTCGGAGTTGGATCCCCTCCAAGATCTTGAAACACCAGCAGTAGACTACCTGCATTCTACAATCACCCAAGCCTTTAAGGAAGCTGTTTCTCACCTTCAAAGGGCTAAAGAACAATACAAGAAAGGAGCAGATCAACATCGGAAGGAAGCCCCTCAATATCAAGTAGGGGATCAAGTCTGGTTATCCACCAAATATCTACCTCTAAAAGGGCCACGCACATTCAACCCAAGATACCATGGTCCCTATTCCATCACTACCATAGTAAACCCAGTAGCGGTCAAGTTGGACTTGCCCCCGCACATGAAGATACATCCGGTCTTCCACGTCTCTCTATTAAAACCCGTGAAACCTCAAACCCGACTAACTAAATCTCCAAAACCCATCCTAGTCGATGGAGAACTCGAGTTTGAAGTCAAAAGCATTCTGGACTCCAAGATCTCCAAATCTAAACTATTTTACCTAATTGACTGGAAAGGCTACGGCCCCCAAGAGAGATCCTGGGAACCTGCTGAATATGTCCACGCTCCTCGCCTAATCAAAAGATTTCACCGAACATTTCCTGACAAGCCAAAACCCCCGGAGAAGCCCAGTTGGGGAGGGGCCTTGAGGGGGGGTACTGTCATGATCTCTGCTTCCAAAAGGTCAGGGTTTTCCCAACTCCCTTGGAAGCAGATCCATAACCCAGGTTTCGAGTGCCAACCAGTCCCAATTGGGACCTTTTGGACCCAGTCCTGGCGCCAGTGGCACAAGGCTCATAAATATGCCCAGTCCCAGCGCTGGAAGCGCCGGGCTCATAATGCTTGGGTGGACTTACCTGCAGCAGACCATGCTGCTTACTTGCCTGCCAGTTGAGCCTCTGATCCTCTTCTGTTTGGAACTACTTTTCCTGTTGGGTGGGGCAGGAGCCACTCCCTAGGTTCAGAACACTGGAACTCTTCTGGAAAGCAGGAACTCTTTTCTTACCTAGGCGTGGCTGTGGAAGGAGACACCTAAGCACTACAGGAGGCTATTTAAACCACACCCGATGGATGAATTTTGCTTTGCGTTATTCTGCATCCTCTGCAGCAGAACGCTCATCGTGTCTTCTGCATCTGATCCTGGGCCTAAGGAAAAAGGCTTACCATCCTGAATCCAGTCTTCAGCAACACCTATAAAGACAAGAAAGAACAGGTTAGCATTACGGTCTTCAGTGACAGCGCTTCACTTACCTGGTCCATCGCTGTCACCAACGCCTCGCGCTGCATTCCGGCATCTGAAAGACAAAGGCTTACCTACTCTTCGTGCGCTCCGGAGGTCTTCGCACTGCATTCCGGCATCTGAAAGACAAAAGCTTACCAGCTCTTCGCACGCTCCGGAGGCCTTCGGCGCTGCATCCCGCATCTGAAAGACAAAACAAGGTACGTTTAAAGACATTGGAGAACTTTAATACTCACGTGCCATTACTCCTTTCCACATCTAACCCAGTGGGTATTCCGGCACCCTGCAGCCGCTCCGAACTTGTACCTGCAAAATAAAAAGACAGTTAGAGCGCATCGTGAAGCAGGCAACAAGCGCTTACTTACGTGCTTCCAGGCGCTTCCATTCATCACACGGGCTCCATCTTCAACTCACTTCAGCCCGTCATCCGCCATCGCCGGAACCCTGCAAAAACAAGAGACATCATTACTAAAGACTTTTAAAGACATTAGAATTACTCGAAACTTACCGTTCGTGTAGTAAACGACGGACAGCAGTCCTCTGAAGTCAAGAGGCCTGCTCCCCTTATCCAGTGAAGAAACTGGTTACAGCACCCTGCCCCGAGGCAGATGGAGAGCACGGCGTTCACTTACCTAAGGTGAGAGCGTTAACCTTTGGGGTTCTACAGGAGAAGAGAAAGGGAAGAAGAGAGAGACATTCAATAACCCATTTCATTAATCCCATATTTTCTATCTGCAGACATCTTACCCTTCGAGTCAGACATACAGTGCACAGAGGTCCAGCCCAAAGAGCCAGCCGTGTGTTACACATCACCTTTGAAGATACGGTATACGCCCAGTCAAGACCGGCGCCTCTACGGGAATCAGGTGAGCGTTACATATGTCCCCTGCCCAACAGCATAAATGGGATCCCTCTGGCGGTGGGGTTTGCCCGAGGTGCTGGGTGGAACGGGTTGATTTTTTTTTTGTTACTGTGGTCATTCCCATTGATTCAACAATTTTGGTCACGGGTGCTATCATGTACTTTTGATATCCTAGGTAATGTGTTCCATAGTGAACCTTTCGTATGCCTCTTAGACAAATGCATTGATAACTCAGGGGACCCAAAACAATTGTTATCCAGACTCCTTCTCCTGGCTAAGAGTCGAATTCTCATGTCCTGGAATATTAATAGTGCCCCTATTGAGAGGGGCTTTATGAGGGACCTGGTTTGGTGTCAGGGATCTGAAGTAAGCTATGTGAATCGATACCCAATTAGCCAATGTCCTTGGGATGTTTGGGGACCCTTCAGACACTACTTGCTGGAACTATCAGATTAGTTGAGGTCGGTAAATTTCAACAACGCAGAGTGGAGTTGCTGCCACTATTGGGGTTTCTAGAGGAGCGCAATGGGTTATTTGGCTATTGTTGAGTGTGGCTTGCGGGGAGGGTCTACAGTGGTGCACTCAGTTGAGCTGTATATTGTCCTAGGTGGAGTGGATTTATTTACATATTCTGGATTGTGTAACTGCCTTGTTTTATAGGAGGAATAATAATGTTGAATTATACTAAAAAGTCCTTAAACACAATTAATAAGAATAATATATATTTTTTAAAAGCATACATCCTGGAGCCCATTTAGTCCAAATAATGTATTTTTTAAGAATGCCAAAGACCATAAAAAACATAAGCATAGTCAAAGGCCAGTAGTCATACAGGTTGTGGACTCCCGCCCTAGAGTAAATATTTATTCTTGTAGTGCTTTTTGGCTTCAAGGCAATGTTTAACTGGTGCTAATTATGTGCCTTATTAACATTCGTAGCAACATTTCTTTGGAGCAAAAATGCACTGAAAGAATATGTATTTCGCCCTAGTGCTAATTCAGTGCAAAATTGCACTTGAATAAGTGCAAAGTTTCTGTAATTAGGCCCCCAGCTCTAGTGCACTGCAAACTTAGGCTGCCATTTTGGCATTAAAGCACTGTTGATGCTTTTGATTGTCACCAGATGTTATACTAAGATATTGTTATTATAGATGTTTTGCTTCAGTTCCATTACGCCTTTATAGCTTTGGGAACTGAAGGAGGGGTGAGAAATGTCCTTCCTGTAAGCAGGTCCTACCCGAGTCCCACATAGAAGCCAGGCAAAACAGTAACTTGAAATGTGCTACACAGGGTATCAATGCCTCTTGGAGGATAATCGGCTGGGAGACTCAAACAAATTGAAAATGTGATGGTAGGCAAATGAAAACACCGCCTCCCCCCCCCACACACACACACGTAGCCTCCCATGAGCCACCTCACTGACCACTTCTCACAACCTTTGTAGAATGTGTGCAGTTCAATTAAAACTGTTCCGGTCAGACCTTAGCAACGAAGGAAGCATCATACAGCTAGCTAAACCCTATGTCTGGGATAAGTGTGGATTCATCATGTTGAAATACATGTGTGTTTGTTTTTTCTAACATCCTGATCATGTGTCCAAAAATCTCTATTTCAAGTTAAAAGTGCTGTTTTTCTTGCGCAGCTATATGAGGTGCACGTTCAATGGTGCTTACAATACAGCTGGTGTTTAATGGTGCTGTTTCATTTACCTTCAAAGGAGCCAATCACTATCAATAGCTAGGATGTCATTGGACCAAGCTGCAGGCGCTAGATCCAGATTCACAAGTAAGATCGGTAAAATACGTAAGGGTTCTCGTTTCACCCCAGAACCTGCCTTGACCTCCTCAGGGACATCCTCTGTCCCCATTTTGATCTTTCTTCGAGGATGCAAGCAAGGAAATACTACAAAGAGGGTGGTTCCTGTTAAGTCGTGCGTTGTGCCGGAGGCCCAGCACGAGGGGCTGGCTCCGGTCCAAGAAGGCCGCATGGCCTGGGCGCGGCCTTGGCAGGGGAGCGCAAAGAAACACACACACACGCTGGCTCGGCTTCGCCCGGAACTGCCTCCCACTCAGGGGGCGGGGCTTTTATTCACATGCCCTACGTCACCGCGCTGCGGGACGTAGGGCGGATATAACATTCCTCCTTTATTTCAACATGACCTAAACAACATAAACATAAGCCGCATGCTCAACTATAACACTTCTGCCACTGCTGGGGAAATTAGCATACATAGTCATTCAGCCTCGCAGGCGGCCTCGTGGTCTTTCTCAGGCTGTACCGCTTCGCTTGGGGGCTGTCCCCGCTCGGCGCGTCAGTCTGCTCACCTTCATTACATGTGTCCTCACTGCTGGGTAGTCTCGGTGATTGCCAGCTGCAATCCCCCGCAGATCCTTCCTGGGGGTCTTGCGCCGGCACGTCGCTGCTTTGTTGCTCGTTGTCGTCGTGGTGCCCTTCGCCATCCGTCCAGAGGTGCTGGGGCACGGGCTTGAACCAGGAGGCGTTCCTTGTTACTTCCCGACCTCCCCGTGTGACCGTTATCATGGTCCCACGCCGGTTGCTGATAGTCCATGGCAGTTCGTCATTTGCTGATAGTCCATGGCAGTTCGTCATACCTGGTGTCCATCTTGGATTTTGTGGGGTTTCGCAACATGATAACTTGGTCGCCCACTCTGTGGTTCGAGGGCCTTGCTCTTCTCTTGGCGCTCATGTGAGCATTGGCACGTGTTCTCCTCGTTTCCACACGTGCATGGTCGATGTCGTCAGGGGTTCTGCTTGGATGATGGGGAATCGACGAGTTGATGACAGTTCCGAACATAAGGTCAGAGGGTGGTATGCCCGTGGTGCTGTGGGGGGTGACACGATAGTTCCTTAGGAAACGGAACAGGTCGATCCTCCATGGGCTGCCGTTTGCCTTAGATACTCGGAGAACCTTGTTGATAGTTCTCATGAAACGCTCGACGTCCCCATTAGCTTGCGGCCACCTTGGCATGATATGGTGGTATTTGATGCCCAGTTCCTGTAGGTATGACCTGAATTCCTCCCCTGTGAATGGGGGTCCATTGTCACTCTTTTTTTTTTTTTTTGATATAACATTTTTTTATTGTTTTGTGGACATCATCAAACACAACAACAATATGTGGTTGACATTTGGTCACCACACATAACCTTTTACACTTTAATAACATTTAAAACATTTGGAACATTTAAACACACAGGTATACATTTCCTCCTGGCATCTGGTTTCTATTTGCATATATTGTAAAGTTGTTGCTTCTAGAGTTTCTCAACATCGTTCCGATGGCTTATATCGATTCACTGTTCGGCGCTCAGTGTCCCCGTGTCTGTTCTTTACTTGCCTTCAGCTGTCCTCCCATTTTTGCCATATCTTGGCGGCTTTCTCCGGGCATCCTCTTGTAGTGTACACTCTCACCTCCATTGGGATACACATGTCTACGTCTGCTACCCATTTGGTGTATTGCGGCGGTGCGGGCGAGCCCCATAGTTGGGCTATGTTTCTTTTGGCAAGACTTGTAGTCGTTGCAAACATGAGTTTTTCAAATCTGGATAACTCTATATCCGCAACTATTCCCAATATCAGGAGTTTTGGATCCATCGGTATTTCACGGTCAAGTACTGCTGAGAGCTTATCGCAGCATTGTTGCCAAAAGTCTTGTATCTGCGGGCATTCCCATAAGGTGTGGAAAAAGGTACCCCTCATCTGGTGACATCTCAAGCAATTGGGGTCTGTCGCTCTTCCCCATTGGTGCAGGGCCTCTCTGGGATAGTAAACCCTATGTAGGATTTTTAACTGTACCAGCCTGATTCTGGCTGAGATTGCTGATTCCCGGGGGTGCATGAGTGCTACTGTCCAGTCTTCCGCTTGTACTTGACCCACATCCCTTTCCCATTTCTCTTTAAGTCCTGTGAGTTCTTTCGTGGCAAACGAATTGATGGCATTGTACATTGTGGAGGTTACTTTATGCCCAATCCGTTCCATCACTATATTCCTCTCGATCGGGGTGCATTCCGGTATATTCGGGAGGTCTATTTCGCTTGCAGTGAGTGCATGCCTTATTTGTAAATAGTGGAAGTGCTCTGTGATGGGGAGGTCGAACTCGTCCCGCAGGACCTGGAATGTCTTGATTTCGCCATCCTGTACCAGGTCTTCTAGTGTCTGTATACCCGCCTCCTCCCAGACCGCCCATTTGGGAATGTCTTTAAGTTCCGGGAGGTGTTTATTCCACCACAGGGGTTGTTTCAGAGTGACTTTCCCCTCCCATCCTAGGTGTTTATGCGCATCCATCCAGATCTGTGTTCTCTGAGTTATCATTGTGGGTGTAGCTTGTCGGGTTTTCTTTTGATATAAGCTTTCTAGCGGGGTGACTCCATGGTTCGCTTGTGCATCTGCTCTGTTATGTGGTATCATTGGATCAGCATGCAGACTATCATCCACTACCGACATTTGGGCAGCCCAATAATACGTCTGTAGGTGTGGCAGCCCGATTCCTCCCTCCCACACTGAGCGCTGAAGGGTTCTGAGAGCAATTCGTGGGTGACCCCCTCCCCAGAGTAGTTTCCTAAGTGATTCATCTATTTTATAAAATTCTGTTCGGGGTATATATAGCGGTGCGTTCTGCAGGGCATATAAGAACCGGGGGAGGGCCAACATCTTGAATAAAGCAGCTCTTCCCAGTAGGGTGAGCGGGAGGGCCATCCACTGTTTAACGTCATTTACAAATCTATCCCTTACTGGGTGCAGGTTCCTCCTTATATACTGACTTAGGTCCGTTGAGATTTGTATCCCCAGGTATCGGAATTGCTCTTTCTCGATCCTAAATGGGTTATTTGCTAGGGTCGCTGCATCTAATCCTTTTATTGGAAAAATCAGGGATTTATCATAGTTTACCTTCAACCCACTAAAGGCTCCATATGTAGTTAGTAGGTTAGTCACAATGGGGCTGGATATCGCTGGGTCACTAAGGTAGATTAGTAGATCATCTGCGTATAGGGACACCCTGTCCTCCCAATCTTGCGCCCAGTGGAATCCCCTCCAATCCATAGATTCCCTTAGCATTATCGCCAGTGGTTCTATTGCGAGTGCAAACAACATTGCCGAGAGGGGACATCCCTGCCTGGTGCCCTTCCCAAGTTTAATGGTTCGTGAGGACCAGCCATTGACTCTAACCTCAGCCATCGGGGCATTATATAGGAGCTTAACCCAGTCTGTGAATTGCTCTCCAAATCCCATTCTACCCATAATGCACCATAGGGCCTCCCAGTGTATTGAGTCGAAGGCCTTCTCAAAGTCAATAGTTAGCAGTGCCAATGGGTCCTGTAGAGTGGCCGATCTTTCAATGGCAGAGTAAAGTCTGCGTATATTCATTCGTGTGGATCTTTGTGGCATGAAGCCGCATTGGTCCGGGTGGACCAGGGAGGTTATTACTGTTTGCAGTCTGTTGGCCAGTATTTTGGCCAATATTTTAGCTTCCGTGTTAATGAGAGAGATTGGGCGGTATGAGCTACATGCATCTGGAGGTTTGCCTTCTTTGTGCATTACCACTATGCTGGCTTGTCTTAGGTCCGGTGGTAGGATGCCTTTCTCTTTTGCCTGCAGGAACATTTTGAGCATGTGCGGCGCCACTTCTCGGGTGCCAATTTTTTTCCATATTTCTACTGGAAGGCCATTTGGTCCTGGGGTTTTTCCATTCTGTAGCTGGGAGATGGCTGTCGTCAGTTCTTCTTCTGTTATTGGAGCCTCAAGATTCAGCTTCTGGGTTTCGTTTAGTATTGGAATGGTCACTGAGTCCAATGTGGTGGCATCCAGCGGAGTTGTCGGTGGTTCATATAGCTTCTCATAGTAGGTTGCAAAGGCCTCCGCTATGTCTGAGTCTGTTGAGGTCCATTCCGTGTCTGTGGTGCCTATTCGTCGTACCAGGAGGTGTCTATCCTCTCTCCTTTCCAACCATGCCAGCATTCTGCTGGCTTTGTCTCCCGTTTCATATATTCTTGCTCGTGTAGTTCTGTGCGCTTGTTTTGCGCATGTCAGCGCTACATTGTGTAGTTTCTTCTGTGCCATCTTTAGGGGTGTGTTGTCGTCTGTCATTCCTGACCTTATGAGGTTCTCCTCAGCTCGTTTCACGTCTGCTTCTGCTTCTCTTACTTTTTGCTGGTGTAATTTTTTGTGTGCTGATGTCCAGCTTAATATTTCGCCCCTTAAAGTTGCTTTGTATGCTTCCCATATTATTCCAGCGTCATCCACGGAGTTCTGATTTAGTTCAAAGTACATTTCGGTTGTTTCTTGGATTTTCTCCGTTAGTTCTGGGAATCCCAGGTAGTATGCATTTAGTCGCCACTTCGGTGGGGCCTGGGGTCTTTGTGTCTCGAGCGTCATCGTGAGTGGGGAGTGATCTGATATTCCTCGGGGCTGCAGGGTTGACTCAATCACTTTGTGCATATTTACCCCAGGGAGGAAGAAATAGTCTATCCTGGACATCGATCCATGTGCACCGGAGTGGAAAGAGAATTGTTTCTCACCTGGGTGGAGATCCCTCCATGCATCTTTAAGGCCCAGTGCTGATGCGAAGTTAGCCAGTTTGGTCGGTCTTGCCGGATTTCCTCCCCTCTGATGTGTGCGGTCTTCCACGGTGTTCATCACCTCATTGAAGTCTCCGCCCATCACTAGTGTATCCGCTGGGTTATTTACTATTATCGGTATGATTTCTTCTAGTAGGGGGGCCAACAATGCTGGGGGCGAGTAGATCACCATTGTAGCTATGGTTTGGTTCCATAGTGTGCCTTGCATAAACACAAATCTGCCTCCCGGATCTTGGACTATTCGTGTTACATCTATCGGGGTTCTTTTGTTTATTAGTATTAGCACACCTCTCGAGCCCATGGAGAAGCCTGCATGTATTGCTGTTTTGTATTTGGTTCTTTTGAAGAATTGGCAGTTCGTGCCCGCCAGGTGTGTTTCAGTTAACATCACTATATCCGGATCATGTCGAGTAATATATTGCATTACTAGTCTTCTCTTTATGCTGTTCCCCAGGCCGTTCACATTCCATGTCATGAAGGCAAGCTTTTTTTCCTTAAGTCCAGCCGTAGTCATTGCTCACTGAGTTCTTGGCCGTATGTGGGTGTTTGGTTCTTGCCATTTTCGAGTTTGTCTGATTCGTTGTGGTCCTGATGGGCCATTTGTCATTTGTATACCTGTGTAACTCCCGATCCCCCCTCCCTATACTCCTTCCCCAACTGAAGCATCTGTCGCCTATTAAACAAAACATCTATCTACTTATAGTCTCTTCGGTATTAGGAATACCTCCGTGCGCTCGTCGTAATTGTCCGGGGGGGTAGTGCCGCGCCAGGTTTTGGGGCCGCCAGCATTGATTTCACTAGTTGCTATTTTTGTTGGGTGGTCCTTGTTTAATTTCACATTATGATAATTTCATCTTTTGTCCGCTTTTACATTTATTCGTCTCAGTTTCGTGATATCGCTTCCATATCTTGGTGAGGTAGTTTGTGGGGGTTCGTTTAGCTTTGGTCTATTTCTTCTCGATTCATTGCTTTTGCCTGTGTCTCAGGTGTCATGAGTTCATTCATCTCTCAGTCGTGTTTGTAATTAATCGTTTCCTCTCTGGGGTCTCGCCTCCATTTCTTGATGGAGTATCTCATTTGGGGGCTCATTCAGACGTGGTCTATTCCTCCTTGGCTCTAGTCGTTTGCGTGGGTTCCATTCCCCCTTCAGATGTCCCTCAGCCCAGGCCCATGCCTCTCTGGGGTCAGTGAAATGTACTGTGGTACCATTGTGGTATATCTTCAATTGCGCAGGGAACAGGAGGCCATATTTTACATCTAGTGCCTGTAGGCGTTTCTTGAGGGGGTCAAAGGATTGTCTCATTTTCTGTACCTCCCTAGTGAAGTCTGGAAAGAGGCCTATTCTGGAGCCGTTGTATGTTATCTCTCCTTTTTGTCTGGCCATTTGTAATATAGCATCACGATCTCTGTAATTAAGGATTTTCGCTACTACCGTTCTCGGTTGCTTCCCAGGTATCGGTGTGCCCGTTGGGACTCGATGCGCCCTCTCTATTGAGAAGAGTGTCGACAGGGTCTTGGGGGCGAATAGGTCGGTGAGCCATTTCTCCAGGAAGAGCTCCATGGAGTCCCCTTCAGTCTTTTCCGGCAGCCCAAGTATACGTATATTATTCCTCCTTGATCTGCCCTCCCCCTCCTCCACCCTGGACTCTAGCACTTTGATGCGTTCTAGCGCTCTGTTCATTTGCTGACCCATACTTCTCAAGTCATCCTCTGCAACAGATATACGGGTCTCGGCCTCACCAGTGCGGGAGGAGAGTTTCTGGAGATCATGTCGCAGCAGAGAGACTTCTGTGGTGATGCCATCCATTTTGACTTCCATTGAGGATCGTGAGTTGGCAATGGCATTCATCACATCCCTCAGGGATAGTGATTCTCCAGGGTTTTGTGGGTCTTCAGGTCTATCTGAGTCTGTTGGCGGGGGCAGAGTGGTGGTCGTGTACTGTTCCATGGTGCTCTGACTGGCTCCCTTTTTCGTGGTTAGTGCCTTATCTTTGCCCATTGCAGCAGCTATCTGCTGGTTAGCTGTCGTTATATAGTGCGTAGTTTCTGGGTCGTTTTTTCGGGGTATTTCGTCTGGTGTTGCTTGGTCAGGAGGTTATATTCTCAGGCAAGTGTGTGAGTTCTTGGTTTCGCCCTTTCCCTATGTGTCGGCCACAGGCTGGTGCAGCGGTGTGACAGTCTCGGTATCCCTGTTACTTTCACAGTCTTGGTAGTACCAGCACGATTCTGAGGGCAGCTCTGCGTTTATGTGTGTGGTCGTCGCTGCAGGATCATGTGTTCCCTTAGTTGTGCTGCCTTAATTGGTACTTATGTCCCCCGCCGCTTCCAGTTAAATATTTTAGGGTGCTTTCCCCCTGCACTTTGAGTTCCCAAACGTGCAGGGGTGCAGGTGGAGTGACCCCAGGGGTTGTACTGTCTCGCAGGGGGCAAGGGGGGGGGGGGGAAATGCAGCTCGCCCACTCCAACCAATCACCCCCTCCTTACCGCTATGTTTGATGCGGGTTTGGCGGGCGCTCTACGTGGAGCGGAGCGCCCGCAGTTCAGCTTCGGGCCCGGGGCGGGTGATGGCGGGAAGGCCCCTGTATCTCGGCGGCGGCATCCGCTGGGCTGTTTGTCCTCCGGGTAGCGATCTCCTCGTCCCCCTCCGCCTCCGTGCACACCGGGTCTCTTATGGGCCGTTGGGGTTGCAGTCTCCGCACTGTGGATCAGTAGTGTCGTGGCTCCTGTCGCGGGGGCGGGCTATGACAGGCAGCCCTCCATGCAACGCGTCGGCAGCAGTGACAGCCGAGCAGTCCGGCCCGCAGAGGATTGTGTTTCGGGGCAAGGGGGGGGGGGGGAAATGCAGCTCGCCCACTCCAACCAATCACCCCCTCCTTACCGCTATGTTTGATGCGGGTTTGGCGGGCGCTCTACGTGGAGCGGAGCGCCCGCAGTTCAGCTTCGGGCCCGGGGCGGGTGATGGCGGGAAGGCCCCCGTATCTCGGCGGCGGCATCCGCTGGGCTGTTTGTCCTCCGGGTAGCGATCTCCTCGTCCCCCTCCGCCTCCGTGCACACCGGGTCTCTTATGGGCCGTTGGGGTTGCAGTCTCCGCACTGTGGATCAGTAGTGTCGTGGCTCCCGTCGCGGGGGCGGGCTATGATAGGCAGCCCTCCATGCAACGCGTCGGCAGCAGTGACAGCCGAGCAGTCCGGCCCGCAGAGGATTGTGTTTCGGGTGAGGTCGCTCGTTCCCTGGGGCCTGCTGCCACCCCACCGATGGGGAGCGGGCAGCGACCTCGACCAAGCTCACTGTCCCCCAGTGCACGGCAATTCAGCGCTCGTAGTGGCAGTCTCTTTCACACTATCTCAGCCCCCGCACGGGGCCTCCTCCCAGGTTGACTTCACCGTTGCCGCACGGCGCCCCAGGTCAGTTGCCGCGTATGGCGGCCATTTTGTCGGTCTCGCGCGTTGCAGGCCTCGCTTCTTCCGCGCGTCTCAGCCAGGGTTTCCCGCACCGTTTTCGGTTCGGGATCAGGCGGTTTTGCTCCGCAGCGGTTCTTGCTTCACCAGAGCGATTTTGGTCCTCACAGGTCAGTGATTACGGCAGGATTTCAGCAGGATCTTGCTGGCGGCCCCGGAGCGATGCGAGCTCACGTCTGCATCGTCCGTCCGTTGGCCACGCCCCCCTTCATTGTCACTCTTAATGGTCGTGGGCAGACCATGGGTGGCAAACATCTTTTCTATCACCGGGATGACCACCTCCGCGGCGGTGGACTCCAGTATCTCGACCTCTGGATATCGTGAGTGGTCATCGATTGCCACCAGTAGATGTAGACCCTCTCTGATTTTGCAAAAGTCAATGCTGATCGCTTCCCATCGTGCCCGGCCACGCTCGGCCGATAGGATCGGTTCTGGGTCAGGGGGTCCACTCGTTATTTGGCAGGGTAGACATGTGTTCACTAAGTCCTCCACTCGATCGTCAATGTGAGGGAACCAAACCCTGTGTCGGATCCGTGCCTTTGTCCTTGCAAGCCCTTGGTGTCCTTCATGCGCTAGGGCAACTATCCTGTCTTGCAGCCTTGGGGGTATGATGATGCGGTCACCCCTTAGCAGGAGCCCTCCCTCAGTGATCGAGAGGTCTTGTCGAACCGTGAACATGCCTGCTAGGAACGCCTTGGCCCCCTCGGTTCTATTGCGTGTATGCGACATGAAGTCTTTCCAGTTGCCTGACAAGATGGCATCCTTTACCAGATCGCAACATGGGTCATTCTGGGTTTCTGTCGTAATGTCCTCGATGTTTATCGCTCTGGGCCTCATGGTGTGGACCACTTGACAGATGTGCTCCTCCGGTTCTTCGGCGACTAACACTTCCTGCTGGGTGGCTGGTCGTGGGTGTCTCGACAGGAAGTCCGCGGGGTTGCCGCTGCCCGGTTGGTAGACAAGTTCGAAATCATATTGCTGGAGGTGTAGCAGCCACTTGGTGATTCTGGCTGGTGGGTGTGCCGATGACCCAATGAAGATTGGTAGCAGGGGCTTGTGGTCGGTGATCGCCGTGAACTTGCGCCCATATAGGTACATGTGGAAATGTCGACATCCCCATAGAACGGCAATTGCCTCCTTCTCTATGTGGGAGTACCTTTGTTCCGTTGCAGTGAGGGCCCTGGATGCATAAGCATTCAACCTTTTTGTACCCTCTTTCGTGACCTGCATCAAGATTGCTCCGAGTCCGACTGGGCTGGCATCCACAAATAGTTCTGTCGGGAGGTCCGTGTCGTAGTAGGCCATCCTGGTGTCCGTTGACAGGGAGTCTTTTATGTTCTCAAATGCCTCCTGGCATTCGGGTCCCCAGTCCCACTTGGTGCTGGCCTTTGTTAGCTCCCTCAGTGGTTCGGATAGTGTTGCTAAGTTCCGAATGAATCTGCCACAGTAGGTGGCCATACCCAGGAAACTGCGCACCTCGGTGGGAGTCATGGGGGGGCTGGCAGCTTGTATGTCCGCCACTTTCTGGGGATCAGGCGATATGCCGGTGCGGTCGAACCGGTATCCAAAAAACGTAATTTCTGGTTTTAGGAATTCGCACTTTTCTCGATGGATTGTGAGTCCGGCGCTTTCCAACCTGCCCAGTAGTGCTTTCAGTCTCACGATGTGTTCCTTGATGTCCGGTGCATGTATCAGGATGTCATCGCTCACGTTCAGTACCCCTGGTATGCCTCTGATGACCTCCTGGATGGTTTGTTGAAAAACCTCCGCGGCCGACGATATGCCGAAACTCAGGCGCTTGTACCTCCTCAGGCCCAAATGGGTTGAGAACGTGGTGATGTAGCGCGATTCTCTGTGTAGCTTCAGCTGGTGGTACCCCGCCTTTAGGTCTACCTTCGAGAACACACACGATCCCGTGAGGTCAGTGATGATTTCATCGATTGTCGGCGTTATGTGTCGCTCTCTCTTTATGGCTGCATTGGGCAGGCGCATGTCAATGCAGATCCGAACTTTCCCTGGCTGTTTGGGCTTCCGGGTGACCACCATCGGGGAAACCCACGGTGTTGGTCCCGTGACTTCTTCGATAATACCAGCGGCTTCGAGTGACCTTAACTCCTTCTCGACTTGTTCCCTCATGTGGAAAGATGTCCGTCGGTGTCTTACTGCGCGTGGTTGCACTGACTGATCAATATGTAGTTTGATGGTCTTTCCTTTGAGACAGCCTATCCCCCTCTGTAGCATGGGGTGCTGCCTGAGAAAATTCTCGACCTCGGATGTGTCGTCAACGTGGCATATGAATTTTACCACGCCCAGGTCTTCAGCCGCATCTCCGCTCAACAGGCTTTCAATTCCCGCCTTGACGACGTAGATCTTCGACCACAACTTCTGTTCACCATGCTCAAGCGTGGTGCGGAACCTCCCGATGACTGGTAGAGGTTTTCGACTGCCGTAGGCAAATAGTCGAGTGTCTGTGGATTTTAGCTCGGGTCGTGGAGCGAGGGTTCGGAAAACGGTGGTTGGCATGACGTTTACCGACGCCCCCGTGTCGATGGTCATTTGTATGTCCTGGCCTTGTATGTTGACCATGCATTTTCGTCGCCTGGCGGTTCTTTTCGACTGGGCTGGCCCTTGGTTTAGTGTCGATACTAAGTATACCTTTCGGCCCTTTCCTTCGTTCTCCGTGCCTGCTGTTTGTCATAGGGCTGAGAGATCATCTCCTTCTTCTTCCGTCGAGGAGTTGACTACCGCTACCCTCCTCGCGCTGGCTTGTTTCTTTTTCTTCGATGACCCTTTCTCCTGGGATCCTTGTGGGGGCTGCAACGGCGTACTCACGGATCTGCACACTTTCGCGTAGTGATCCTTCCGGCCACATGCTCCACACGTGGTGCCTTGCGCCGGGCAATTTCGCCTTCCGTGCCTTTGGCCACCACACCATCCACATTCAGTTGGTCCTGGTGCTCGAGGCTGCCACCTGTTCTGGGTGTAACCGCTGCCATATTCGCTCCTCGTTGATTGTCTGTCCGAGATTTGAGCCACCAATGCTGTGGACAGTGACGGCTGGAGTTTTTGTGGGGTCACTTCCATGTTTGCGGCCCTGGAGTGGGCAAGCTCCCTTTGTCGGCCCAGTTCCAGGATGCGCTGTAGAGGGATACCCTTCTCACTGAGCACGAGACGCCTCAGCTTCTCCGAGTGAATTCCATTTATGATTTGCCTCCTAATGTCCCTTTCAGTGTTCGTAAACTCACACGACATGGCCAGCTTCCTCAGCCTCGTGTGGTAGGCGTCGAGAGTCTCGTCGGTGGCCTGGATGGTCGTGCAGAAGATGAAGGTTTCATAGTCTGGATTCAATTGCGGGAGAAAATGTGCTGTCAGAGCGTCCTTCGCACTCTGGTATGCATCTTGGCCGTCGTCCACCTCCAGGGAGTTAAAGATGCGCAGCACCTCGTCGCCCACACTAAGGAGTAGATGAGCCTTCATTTTTCTGGATGACGTGACGTCCTTACATTCCATGGCCATCTCGAACTTCTGTAGCCATAGCTGCCATCTGGGCCCACTGGACGATGGGTCCGTGAATGGGTCGAATGGTTGGATCAACGTCGACGAACTTCCCTGCGTGCGAGGCGGTGGTGACACCATGGACAGGTTTGCCGCCATTCTGGACGGTGTGGAAGGTCCAGGGGTAGATAGCCCAGTCGCCATGGTGATGCGTGCGCTCAGTCGCCGAGTGTCTACCTTTCAGGTTCGTGCGTGCCCTGTGGTGATGCAGCGTCCTACAGGCACATGTGCTCCGATGGATTGGTGCAGGAGACGACGTGCTGGTGGTGCCTGGGACGACACGTGAAAAAAACTCTTTTTTTTTTCTTCACCCCACGATGATGAGGTGTGTAAAAGGGGGATGAAAAGAGAAAAAAAAATTTTTTTTTTTTTTTTTTTTTTTTTTTGGGGGTGGGGGTCACGTGGTCGTGAGGCCCCCACCGGGTGTCCAAAAATTTATACGGAGCGACCGTGTGGTCTCCGGAGCGCGTGGATGCTCGCTCACTTCCTCGTCGCCATTGTTAAGTCGTGCGTTGTGCCGGAGGCCCAGCACGAGGGGCTGGCTCCGGTCCAAGAAGGCCGCATGGCCTGGGCGCGGCCTTGGCAGGGGAGCGCAAAGAAACACACACACACGCTGGCTCGGCTTCGCCCGGAACTGCCTCCCACTCAGGGGGCGGGGCTTTTATTCACATGCCCTACGTCACCGCGCTGCGGGACGTAGGGCGGATATAACAGTTCCCACATTTGAATCTGACGCAAAACGTGCTGCCACACCAGTGATGCGTGCATAAAATCCCAGGCAGATGCGGGTAGTAGATCTTGATTGAGCTCCACCATGCACACACACACGCACACACGACCGAGCTCAGCAGTGGCAGCATACAGAGCTGAGATTGTGGCCCTCATTGCAAATGTGGCAATCACTATTGATTTGATAGATTGTGCCATGCGGAACAAGCCTGCAGAAGCCATCACAATCAGCTTATTCCACAAGAAAGAGACCAGCCATCCCTCATTACCCAGAATGTTTTATCTCTGGGTCTCGGATTCTGCACCCACGCAGAAAAACTGCAGCAAAATTAGTGAAAAAGCAGTGCACATCACAAGTCGCGGTAACTGAAATAGCAACAAAATATGCCCATGGCTTAGCACGCGTATTTACAATGCAAGTATCTGAACTTTTCGCTTACCTCCAATCAGTGGTCGAAGTGGGCTGGAGCAGTTTGCAGCAGTGCTACTCAACTATTAAAAAAAAGTTTTTCAGTACCTACACTTTTTTTAAAAATGTTTTATCGTTCCGGGATGGTTTAGTTTGAAAAAAGTGTAGGTAGAAGTTGAAAAATGCCCTTCACTGCACTGCACTAAACATTGCCTTAAATAGCAGGTGTTTTCGTTTGGGGGGTTTGTATTGCTCGTGGGAAGGGGCGTGGTGATGTGGTTTGTGGGGAGTGGAGGCAGACAAGCAGGGAACATAGTTCCAACACTACTTTGTGTACACTTCGACCACTGCCTCAAATGGCCTTCATGTGCTCACAGAAAAGCCTGTGATACAAAGGCCGGCCCTGGTTGTGTTAGAAATAGCTCTTACTTTCCTGGGCTTTTGTAGAGTAGTTCCAAAACCAAATCACGTGATTCCATGAACGCACATTTTTGAAGGTTTGACAAACTGAAAGACACACCGTGACAGGTTTCCAAGGCATGTGAAGCATGAACGGTCCCTAAAGACTAGTATTACCATTCATTAGTACCCGGCATGTGCGGCTGAACAGGAATACAGTGTGGCGATTGGCTAATTTGCGAGCCATACTCTGTTCCCGCTCCAAGCCTCCACACGACTGGAGGCTTCCATCGTCCCCCGCCGGAGACCGCAATACGTTTTTTTTTTTTTCTTCCTCCTCATCCCCTCCCTTTTACCCTCCCGACCCCACTTACCTTCTTTTTTCTTCTGGTCTTGGAAGCGAACGCGCTGGGAACACTTCTGTTCCCAGCGCGTCTGCTTCCGATGGCCGCCATGGAAAGGGAAAACGGACTACGTTTTCCCTTTCCATGGCGGCGGGCATTTTTTTTGCCGTTTTTTTTTTTTAAACGTGTTTCGGAACAGAAAAAAAAGCAATTAGTACCCCGGTCTAACGGGCCGGATACTAATGGCAATAAGCCACTAGGTGGCGGGCCAATACCGCCCCGAGGTAATGCCCCCGAGGCACCGTTAATGCCCTCGCTTCGCTTGGGCCTATAACTCGCCCCAGGGGCATTACCTGGGGCGGTATTGGCCCACCACCTCGTGGCTTATTGCCACACTATTGCCCTCCCTTGAAGAGCTATGCAAGGCTGGCTGACAGGACTGCAACGCCAGGAGGCTGCATGCCAAAGGCTCCTGCAGGCCAGAAGAGCAAAGCTTCTGACAGTGAGGGTGAATGTCTTGTTCAAAACCAGAGCTACAACAGGCATAAAGGTGGTTTTTAATTGCAGCTTGGCTGCTTCGGTGCTCACGTCAGAAATGGGTGGGACCACACGTTCAAATCCAATGGCAGGGCTTACTCGGATCTTCATCATTACTACAGTGCTTAGAAGCAGGTGAAATTTGGCATTAAGAACTACATAGCATAACAACACACATCATTAATATGACTTTGTGTCATGGGGAAAGAAGGAAATGAAAAAGGGAGGGAGAAGGATGAAAAAAAGTATGGCAATGACCTAGTGGGTGTGGAATAGATTTAAAAAGAGGGTGTGAAAAGAGGAAATGTAGAAAAGAGGAGAGCAATAGAAGAAGGATCATAATAGAGAGAGGACAACACGTTTCCTCACGAAGACCAGTCCTGTCTCCAGAGTTAAGTCTACGGTCAAAGGTAAATAGCCCCCCCCCCCCCCCAAGGCAGTTTCCTAATAAAATGTAAACATCCAAAAGTGGAGCACACAAGCAAGCTACCTTGGGACACCGTTCATACCGGTTAGCCATATTACGAGTTTGCTCGCGGGTGGCGGTATGCACGTCTGGTCTGGCCAGACGTGCATACCGGCACCCGCGAGCAGACCACGAGGCTAACAACGGACCCGTCATTAATGGGTCTGTTGTTAGCATCCTCCCCATTCCCATTGAGCCCTATCGGGGCTCAAATGGCAATGGGGACGTACCGGGTCCTGAAAATGGGAATTAACGGGCCCGCAAAAGTCGGAATGTCCCGGCATTTCCCTTTTTTCGGGACCTGGACTCGGACACGAGTTTGGAGGTAGCCATGCCAGTAATGACGGCATGGCTACCTCCAAACTCGTAATGAGGCCCATTGTGTTGTTGTTATCAGTCTGTTTTTCAACTCTTTAGTGCTAGAGGAATTACTTATTGATGAATGGGCCAGGAACATTAATTGTCATGCACCGCACCAAACAACAAAAAATAGGGGGTAGAAATACTCCCATGCACAAAAAAAACCCCCAAAAAAACATGGGCACATAGAGCCTATTCCCCTGCTTCCACCACCGACACAGTTTCACATACATGTTCGGACCAGTGGCACTATCGAAGCAGGGCCCGCGGAAGGAGCACACCATATTCCTGTCTGAACTTTATGGAAACTATCTATATTTTAGTTTGCATGAATTACAAGTGGCAAAGTAGTAGAGGTTATAAAGCATATCTGTTTTACAGTTAAAACATATCTTTACTTTGCTAAACGAATACCATCATTGGGAACTCAAATGCAATGTTTATTCCATAAAAATAATGTTACTCACAAATTAAAACATGGGGAGCAAAAACCTCCCACTTCAAAAGCTTATCTGGAAGCCTGGTCACAGTCTTGGGATTTCATACACAAGGCAAAGAAGAGCCAGTAAGTACAAATAAAAAACAACATTGATCTTAATAATATATAAAGTATACCAATATAAAATCATGCTTCATAATATTATTCAATGCTGGATTTGTCTCACTATACATTGAGGTGACGAACCGGCTGTTGCTCTTGTGATATTTATTGGTCTGCCTTGGAAGCAAGACGACGCAGAGCAACACGGGTTCGATTCCCCTGGTCCACGCAGTTATAAATGACCAATTGCAAAAGCTGAGTGCATTTCAGCACCATATTGCTATGGAATTAAACAAGTGCCCTTCTGAAAACACTTGCTTTTTTGTGAAAGGCTCCAGAGAATGCTCAATGGTTTACATTAGAAAAACTGTGAAAGCATTTAAGGGAACATGAAAACCAGTGAGGAAGTAATTAGTTGTTTTTCGTACATTTTTGCAATTTTATTATTTTGCATTTTTAATGTGCAGAACAGTTATTTGACTTCCATTGGAACCGCGGGAGAGAAATTAGCAAATGATAAATTCGATATTTGTACATCTTTGGGCAATAAAATCAGGGCGGAACTGTAGTCATGATCTGGCAAGTAGTACCACTAAAGGTGTCAGGCAGTGCCATGATATACCCACATACTTCCATTATTGGGCAAGGTGAGTATTGCACTAATATGCCTCTGAGCTAGTGCATTATGCTATACATTTTCAGCATAAGCTATAGTTGTACATCATTAGTTATTGGTGTGTACACAACATTCAGACACACCTATGTACACTTAAAAATAGTATGACTCAAGGACAGGTACACACACACACACACACACAAACATACACGCACACAATCACCCACACATAAATAACACTCATCCAAATAGACAGATAAAACATTCAGAGCATCTTTCATGTCCATCAATGCAAAAGAGACTCATAGCATTATGCACTCCCCCACTGATCTGCAGTCACATAGCGACCAAAGTGCACACCACAAACATGAGAGCGAACACGGACATAAAGGCATGCATTGCATACAGCCATCAGACCTGCAATCCCCCATTTGCTTAGAGGCACGCCTGCCCTCATTCATGCATGTGCACATCACGCGGTGTGCGCGCACACACACACATGCTCACACAGACACATATACAAACAGATGCACACCAACACACATATGCGCACACACATCAGAGCAAGATATTCTGCCAGCCTCAGTGCTCCGTTACGCCAGGTGCAGTGCTATCCACAAAGCAGCAGGGAGGAGGCACGATGGCCATGAGTGAAAAAGTGGGTTTGTTTGTTTATTTTACTTGTATAGCGCACCTGACCCAGGGGTATCTGGGCGCTAGTGAATAAGAAGATGGTTAGCAGGATGGTGTTTATTTGTTTGTTTGTTTATTTTACCTGTGTAGCGCACCTGAGCCCAGGGGTATCTGGGCGCTAGTGAATAAGAAGATGGTTAGCAAGATGGTGTTTGTTTGTGGGTGGAGCAGTTGGAGTAGACAAAGGTTTAAGGGAGAAGAGGCAGGGAGACATTGCTGATGGGAAGCGGGATTCCTGACCATCTATATATGGACAACTGAAATCCTGCTGTATATGCCACCAGGACAACCCACAACCACCGCCTCAATCAGCATACCATCGGCAAGTGGAACAGGCAGTTGCTGCACTGTCTCACCATGCCACTCTTGATTGAGGCAGGAGGAGTTTCTAAGAGGCAGAAAGGCATGGTTAGGTGAATAGTTACAGGTTGAAAGCATCAAGTACCAGGGATTCAGAAGAAAACAGCGTGCAATGCTTTGCCTAATTTATTTTAATATATATTTATGTATGCATTTATAAGTACATGTGTGAGAAATATAAGGCAGAAACCTAGCTGGGAAGCAAAAGAGCACTGCGGCTAGGGGACACAGCTAGGAGGTTACTTGTCACAGATGGGGGTAGCAGAGGAGCTAGGATAATTATGGGGAGCAGGGCAGCGGGAGTTTCAGAGGGGGAGAATTGGGGTTCAGTGGAGGGATCAGTGATTGGCAAGATGTTTGTTGAAGACTAGGGTCTTCATGTCCCTCCTAAAATGGCGGATGAAGGGGCTGAATTATCTGCTTTGTGGGTTATTCAGACTGTCTTGAACATGATGTGTGATTGAAAAGGCAAGCAGAGCAGCTCTCTGGGAAAGGTGACATGTGGGGCTCTTTGTCTTAAATCTGTCATTGCTGGTGGACGGGCCGTCCCCGTGCATAAGGTTGTACCTGGGAATAAAGTTACTATTCACGTTCAATGGATCTGAAGGGGTATTTGAGGTTGTAAATGTCATAAAGCCATGAAGACATATTCTTGGCATTAATAGTGCAGTATTAGTGTGGCCGAGGCTGCATTTTGCACACCATGGCAGCACCTGGGCATGTAAGGCTGCACCAAAAGGACACCATGCATGTGAGATGAGACTTAACACGACATACTAATACACTGCCTATGCACATGAGAGACTATGTCATTACCCGGGCATGTGAGACAGTATTTAGCAAAAAGTGGGTGTATTTTGTTTAAATAAGAATGAACCAATGGACCATGGGAGGCTGCATGGGTGTAAGGATGCAGTTTCCCCTTATCCATGATGGATCTGCTTGCTATGCCCTTGCATATCAGGACTGCATCCATGACATGTCCAGGCAGCATTGTAGTTAATATACAGTTGGCAACATTAACATCATTTTGTCTGTTTTAGTATTATATGTTATTTATTTTTCATGCAATGAATGTAGTTGTTTTAATATTTGTGAGGCCACTGCCTAGTATGTATTCAGGACTAAATGTCATGTGACTTAACCTTCTGTGATGTCACTGAGGTCAAACGGTATTTGCAGAAGGTATATGATGTCACTTCCACTACCCCGGGCGCTTTGGTGAGATCCCTGATCACCATTGCCCACAGTGGATGTTTCAAGTAAAGCATTTGTAACTGGGAGGAAATGGAAATCTGAGGCCAGATCCCACCATAGATGTTTCTCTGATACTGGTGGGACATGAAAAATAGAGCGCATAGAACCTTTTCGTGGTAGGGTTCAGATTTAGTTCAAAGATTGCCCTGCCGGTTTCTAAGGAATTGGGAACACCCCTTTCATAAAGGGCATAGCTGGCAACAGAACATCTGAGCAAGCAAGGGCATGTGAAATGAGCTAATATGCCCCTAAAGATGCATAAACACAAAGAGACTTGCTCATTTAAGGAAGAGGGAGGATTAAAGGGATAAGGAAGAGAGCCATGGAACAGTATCAGGCATTAAGCATGTGCAAGCATGTTTGCTGCTACAAATAGCGTGATATGTAACATCCCTCTCATTACCTGCCGCTCAAGCCAGCAGTACATATCAAAATGTGGAAGAAATGCAGGTACAGGTGGGTGTAAGGACAGCTCCTTCCCTTGAAACCTTACAACTAAAGGAGAGGAAGTAAAGCCTTCTAAAGGACTCTGTCCCCTCTCCAGTGCTGACATGAGTAAGCCACAATGTTAACTTTGAGAAATACTTCAATTTTTATGAGATTCCGAAACCAGTGCACACTAATCTATGAGGAAAAAACAAGATTTGGGATTTGTTTGTTTGTTTAATTGTTTAGTATGGCGCGCAGAACCCAGAGGTAACAGGGCGCAACAGAGAACAGGAAGGTAAGATTAGATAAAAACTTAGTTGCAGGATAAGGAACACATGAGTATAAAGCATAGCATTACATTACGTAGAATCTGATGAGAGGGAATGTTACATATATACATAAAGTTAATTACATTTCGCATAGCATTACATTACGTAGAATCTGGTGAAAGGACATATTTATATATATACATACAGTTAATTACATTTCGGACCGTCAGTTAATGGTGTACATAAATGCAGTCAGGTTGGCTATGGTCTGTTAGTGTGAGATGGCATGGTTTAGTCATGGGGATCATTGGATCGTAGCCAGGTGAGGGTGTTTCACCTAAAGCTGTATTAGGATTGGTCTGTCCTGATGTTGAGTGGGAGGGCGTTCCAGTGTTGGGCTGCCATGGCAGGGAAGTTACTGCCGCCGGTTTTCTTTTGTCTGAATTTGGGTACCTGCAGGCAGTAAGAGTTAATCATTCTGGTGGGGCAGGTGGAGTTTTTTTTTTATTATTCTGGCTGCGAGATAGGGGGGGCTGCATTGTTTAAGCATTTGAAAGTGAGTGATGCTGTTTTGAGTGAGATGCGGTCACAGATTTTGAGCCATTTGTGTTCTCTTCTTTTGTTGGAGAGGTGTTCCTTGGAAGGTAGGTTAAGGGCTGTTCTGAGTGCGTTGTTTTGTAGTGTCTGAAGTTTGTCGGTTATGTATTTGTTGGGTCCTAGGTAAATGGCATTACGATAATCTGGAGAGTATTAGGGCATTAGCGATGATGATGCAGCTAGCTTGGGTGAGGAAAGCTCTACTTGCGCTGATTAGCTTGCATGTGTAGGAGGTAGAGGATGCTAGTGAGTTTACTTGTTTTTTTAGAGACAAGGCTGAATCTAGATGAAAGCCTAACGTTTTCACTGTTTTGGCCACTGTGATGGTGTTGCCATCAATGTTGAAAGCCTTGTAGTTGGAGCTGAGTTTTTTTAGATTAGCATTGGAGCCGAGGAGCAGGATTTCGGTTTTATCATCATTCAGGCATAAGCCGGGTGTGGCCATCCATGCCTGAATGATGAGATATATTGTGTTTACCAAGGCCGTATTGGAATCGAAGTTGCCCGAAAGGGGTATGAGGATCTGGGTGTCATCTGCATAATTAGTGTATGAGACATCCAGTCTGTCCAACTTGTCAAATAAGGGCTTGGTAAAGATGTTGTAGAGGGGAGACGCAGGAGCCCTGGGGTACACCGCAGGTTATTTTGATGGGGTCTGCTGAGGCTAGTGAGTAGAAGACTCTCATAGTTCGATTGTCCAAAAATGATTGGATCCAGGCTATGGCCTCTTTCGAGAAGTGGGCAGCCGAGGCCAGGTGTTCGCACAGGACTGTGTGATCCACCAGGTCGAACGCCGCCGACAGGTCGAGGAGGAGTAGCATGGCAGTATTTCCTTTGTCGTTAATCTCGTTGATCTGGGTTTTAAGGTCGATTAGGGCTGTCTCAGTACCGTGCTGTGGTCTGAAACCTGATTTGCGGGCATCTAGTAGTTTGTGAGTTTCAAGATATTGCTGGATTTGCAGGTATGCTACTCTATTATCTTTAACAAGAACGTCACCGTGGTCATGGGCCTGTAATTGGTGGGAATAGCAGGGCCTAGGGTTTGCTTCTTGAGGAGAGGCAGGACCCAAGATTCTTTGAGAATACTTGTTATGGTGTAAAGTTTGTAAAGTCAGTCAATGTCAGCCATTGCCATGATATCTGATTGACACTGCTTCAGCCTTTCACACGTAATTGCTGCTATAAGAACACATCGGAGGGAGGGACACAGTCCAGGGAAAATAGTCCACTGAAGAAGGAAGGAAGTTAGGGGAGGGTTACCATGAATTAACCAAAATAGAAATGTTTCATGGATAAAAAAACGAAAGACATTTGAACGAAAACAACTTTCGGTTTTCACTCCCCTGAACATTTCTGATAACCCGCTTCACCCAACCCCCTTACTTACCTGTGGGCGGCACACCTACTTGTGTTCTGCCGTCTCCTGCATCTCTCTGCAACGCTGGTTCCGTTCACTTCCATGCATGGGAACCATCGACAAAGGGTCCTCTTTATTTTTTTTTAAACTTCATTATACCCCTGATGCCTTTATAGTGAACAAGGGTGCGGGGGACATCCCCACAACTTCTGCTCCGCTTGTTCAATATAAAGGCAATGAATGGTAAATGTATTCGACATTTCTGGCTTTTCCTTTGTTTTGTACAGAGAAGGAGAAAAGGGCAGAATCCTGTAATGGAACATCTTACGAAAGCCACCAATGCATAGCTGAGTACAGACCTTACAGTGTCAAGGGACCACAGTTGGATATCTATCTTTGATGGCATAATGAAAGTTTATGACAACATATTTAAAAACACATTATAGGAGGCAAAACCCAGGCAGACTGGATCAAGGGATGTAGAGGCAAACCATTGAATTTGATAGATAATCAGTCTTGAGTAAGACACATACCATGGTTTGGCCTGGAAATGGACATATGACTGCTGTTCCACCTTCAAGGCAAGTTCCTCACTGTTGTACCTATCCAAAGGCCCATGAATTTACTCCAGAGAAGATTGACAGCATTTTTCTCACTTAACACTGGGTCTAGGGAATTGTTGCAGGGCGATTACAAGGGTGTAATGATGTTACAGAAATGACCCCCCCCTACAATATTCTCATGAATGTAAATGCATGCACTGCTCTTAAATAAAGTGCATGCAGTACCCCCCCAAAAAAGAGTGGCCCTCTTACAGGAAAAACCTATTTGTTACTCTAACAACATCTGTTTAGTGCCACCAAGAAAAGGTGTACCCATCATAAGACCGTGAAATTGTTTTGCAGTTCACAAGTGTGGATTTGTCGAGTTTCACACACAGCAAATTTCAGGTATACAGTGGTTAATGGTTTTGTAGGAGGTTATCTTATCTCAGAACTCTCAGCTAGCCAGGTTTAGACCTCATACCGTCTTTCTTGTAGGTTTTTCATATTGTCTTACACAATGTTGTGCACATAAAGAAACATGCACATGAAGAAACACACTGGGCCTCATTAGGACCCTGGCGATAGCCGTGCCCTTATTAAGGGCACGGCTGCCGCCAGTAATGATTTTTTTTTCCGGGGCTCAGAAAAGGGCAATAACTGGGTCATGCCGACCTTGGCGGACCCGGTTATTGCCCTTTTCTGGGCTCCAGAAAAAACATTCCCCATTCCCATTTAAGACCCATAGGGCTCAATGGGAATGGGGAGGATGCTAACAACAGGCCCGTTAATGATGAGCCCGTTGTTAGCATCCTGGACTGCTAGCGGGACCCGCTAACAACGGCTGGTCTGACCAGGCATTTCTTAGCAGGTCCCGCAGCAGTCCTCGTAATAGGACAGCCCATAATGAACTGTGCCGGTCCCATACCGGCACTGTTCATTACGTGGCCGTCTGCCTCCTAATGACGCCCACTGACTCTTTTTGTGTAATGTAATGCATTCATAATTTCCAATGAGGCTAAACTCATGCCTGCGTTAACCGAACATCTATGATGCATATGGTTATCATACAGAAAAAAAGCAATGGTCACTCAATCCTTTGTTATCAGGACTGAAATACATTTCTAAACATTTACTGGCCATTTTGTGGATGCTTCTCAGTCTCTTTGTCAATGAAGTTGGCACAGAATAGCCCCCCAGCCCCTCTGCTTATTATCAAGTGACTGCTCTGGACAGGGCACACACCTTTGGTTCATCTGACCTGTGTGATAATGTGTATTCTCTTTGGCTCCCAGCATTGAAATAGAATGTGCAATATCACCAGCAGAGGAATCTGGGCCAGGGATTGGGGACCGGTCTTGCAGTGGAGCAAGCTTCAGCAAGATCCATAACCATTAGTTGATCAGTCCCTTTAAAAATGTCCACTAGATTAACAACATTCCAAAAGAGAACATCTAAAAACATATATATCAACCAACCCTATTTTTCCTTGTCAGACACACTGTACATTTTCCCATATTATTAGGCTTTGCCCATCTCCTCATTATGGTGGTAACACATGCCCCTTCACCATGTGACATTTTTGTAATTGTTCTTCTTTTCCCTCAAGTCATGTCCTGTCTTTCGACCAAATACCACAAATAGCAACCTATGTCATCTGACATTCACACACCGAAGGCCTACATACATTCTTCTCCTTCCTCTGATAATTTTACACTTTTCATTCAGAACATTATTTTATTTTATTTAAATTTGTATTTAGTGCTGGCCCATAATTAGAGGGTCTCAGAGTGCCTTACAAGGTTCAACGTTTGCAAAAGTGGGAGTTGATAAAGGAAGTTACAAAATGTTTTCAGAAAAGGATAGGAAGATTAGGATGGACAAGTGACGGCAGTGGAGGAGGGCAGGGTTATATATGCTGAACCAGGTGTGTTTTGAGGTTCTTTCTGAAAGTGTTGATGAGGGATGCATTGCAAATGTGAAGAGGTACTGTTTGCCATGCCCCGGTTGCCAAGTGGGTAAATGCTTGTTTTTGTGTGCATGTGAGTTTGCAGAGAGGAATGTGTAGAATGCGTTGGCTAGTTTGTCTGGTTTGTGTGTATGTGATGGGTTTGAGTTTGTCATGAAGGTAAAATGGAGTTTTGAGGTGGATGGCTTTAAATACAATGCAGAGTCCCATGAAGGCAATTCTCTGGGGTGTGTGGACCCAGCTGAGCTGGGCAAGAGCGGGGGTGATGTGTGAATGTTTGGGTAGGTGGAGTGTCAGGTGTCTTGACCCATGTTTGAATTATTATGCTACAACATTTGGTGCTGGGGGCTTAGAAAATCCAAGATGGCCGAAAAGCCCACATTTGCGCCAGAATCCAGGAAAACGGTGCAGTTTTGCGCACACCAAAATGGTCGCCTGACCTGCCACCCACCAGTGCGAGCGTGATGGGCCAGAAGCGCCATGAGAGAAATCAGTGCAAAGGAATATGGTGCTGTTAAAAACCTGTTTTAATTGATGTCAAAAATTGCTAAAATCATGCCCACAAAATTACTCTACAGCAGAATCTCTAGCAATACACTGTTAGTAAATGCTATCAAGTAAATTCCCTTTTTTTGAAATGTATTAATTCAAGACAGCTCCCAAAAATGGGTGCAGTACCGGCGCTCGACACTAACCGGTGCTGGCAGTCTAAACTCTGACAGGAGGCCTGTCTTTCAGGAGCTGACAAGGAACCTGAGTTAGCTGGAAACTTCAAAGCCTTGCTGGTTAATGAGAATTCTTAACACCTACTGTTCACAGGCCTTGCTGCATTCTGCTGCCCCCACCAAAAGGAAATCACACCTCTCTGATTGAATCAGGGGAGGGGACTGTAGGAAAACAGAACAATGAACTTTCCTTGGCTCAGGCAAATGCTAAATCAGGGGTCGTAAATGGCTTCCTCTTGGAAGGAAATGGGAGGGGCGCTGCCTCTGGGAACCACCTGAGCTGGAGGCGGAGACAGACAGAAATTCCCCCATGTGCTTCGGAACCTAAACCACACCCATCTGGGCCAGAGCATCATTTTAAAAAGATGGTTAATTCATAGTACATAACTGTCAAAATTATATAAATAATATCATCATTCCTGTGATTTTTCTGTGCACATTTTAAGAGGTGTTAGGACTCTGTGGTATGTTCTGGGGAGTAGTAGCAGAAAATAGGGTGTTACTCCAAATGTCTGTATGTTAAAAATCTGACACTTCATCATCTGATGCCCATATTCCTTGCACACATTTGTGTAAATTCTGGAAAAGTTTAGAGGTTGTGTTCTGGATGAAAAGGGCAGAATTCTGTCAGAAGTGGACACGACATCTTACAAAGACAGGGATCGGATGGTTTGGTGCTACAGAAAATATGTTAACTGGACATATAATATTAGAAAAATTGTACATAGATAAATATGCATTTGGATCAAAAATAGATATGTGTGCAAAGTGACAAGGGGAGGATACTCTGACCCATAAACGTACCTCATCACGATGACACTCTATTTCCTTCCCCCAATCAAGGGAGAGAGGAGAACCCGGCCAATGATAAGTTGTGGGGGGCAGGCTTAGTTATGCCCACGCACACACCCATTTTCAAAAGACATAAAAAGAGCCACTGAGACCCAGGAAGGGACATTCACTTTCCAATTCAAACTGATTTCTTGCGAAGCATTTTGCCGGACCAGACAATATCCAGAAGCACCATATCCAGAACTTAGAATCCAGACTTCAGAACTAGTAGCAGAGAGGCCTAGTCCACAAGCTGAATCCTTCAGAGGCCTCAGAATCCAGCAACCTAAACAAACTATTCAACAGCCTGGCAAGCTGTTTGATTCTGGCCTAGAAACCTGTGCCAGAAAAACCCAGAAAGCAGAGCTATATCCAGACCGCCGTGCAGTGCCAAGAACTTTTGCCAGAACCAGAGACCAGACCAGACCAGACCGCTGTGCAGTGCCGAGACCGGAACCAGAGATCCGGAACCGAGACCAGACCAAACCTGACCAGACCTTGACGGCCTATTTCAAATTTATAGTGCGAGTACTCAGCAAGAACTGTGCAAAACCAATCACTTAGTCTAAAATAATTGAATTCAAACCATTTCCACCTATTTAGAACTGCATCATAGAAATCGTGTATTCATTCTGTGAATTCAAACCTGTGAAACTGTCATTTGCCATTCTGAACCATTATTTAATTTCTGAAAATCTACCTCCACAAAATCGTCCGTATCTTTTGAACCACGTGTGCTAGGAACGAGATTTAACTTTCATTTGAAAGCTAGGATCTCACTTTCCAACAAGACCTTTATATAGTTTTTCCGTAATCGCACTCAACGCACTCGGAAAAAGTGCCGCGAATTGCAACTAGCTCATTTCACCACTTGTAAAAAAATAGCTGCTTTTGCTTTGCATTGCTGAAATCCGTTTTCAACCTGATCATCCCTCATGAATCACTGATAGTGTTGACCTGAACCAATCTTAAGTAGCTATCACCTACCCTGAATCTCCTATAGGGAATTAAAATCATTTTTAGCATATTTTCACTTCTTTGCAAATCACATTTAAAGGCCCTCATTACGACCCTGGCGCAAAGCGAAAAACGATGGCGGTAAACGATTACCGCCATCGTCTTCCGCTAGGGCCGATTACGACCCGTGACCGTAAACTACGATGTCATTAGCGGCATCGTAGCTAACGCTGCCGCTGACTGCGCCAAGGGCGCGCGCACGCGAACATCCACACCGTACTTAGCGCCATGGCGGAAAGGTACGCGAATGCCGACCCAAGCGGACATGCCCCTAACGCCATCAACCAGCCCGTTAAGTACCTTACCGCCATGGTGCTAATTACGCCATCGCGAACCAACCGTAAAGGGCCATGTAAAGTGAATGCAGCTGCCACAGGTGCACAGAAACAGCACAGGTGAAGGCAATACAGACTCAGGAAGTACAAAAAGAGCACACCCCACCCCTTCCCACACCCAGTCACACTCCACAATGAAACCAATAGGACAAGCAATGTTGGGGCTGGAGGACCTGATAGCAATGCGAGTGCTACAACAGCAACTACAACAACAACAACAACAACAACAACAGGCTGCACAGAGGAGACGCAGGAGGAGAAGGAGGGCAAGGCAGGCCCAGCAAGCCCCACCAGCACAGCCAGTGCCACCACACAGGCAGCCCCCAATCCCACGCATCAGACCCAGCCCATTCAACCTCACCGCTGAGCAGATCCACACCCTGTACCGACTGGACTGGGACACCATCACCACCATTGTGGACATGATACACAACGACATCGTCAGCATGATTGAAACACCCACTGCCACCCCCCCCCCTACTGAAGGTAGTGTCCGTGCTCCACTTCCTGGCCACAGGCACCTACCAGCACACAGTGGGGCACTTGCATGGCATATCACAACCATTATTCTCGCGTACACTGATGCAAGTGCTCGATGCCCTCCTCAAGCACACAGATGACCACATCTCATTACCACGATCTGCCCAGGAGATTGCCAACACCAAAGTGGGTTTCCATGCACTGGCCGGCATACCTGGTTGCATTGGTGCCATTGACTGCACCCATGTTGAATTGGTGGTCCCACATGCCATGGAGGTACCGTACCACAACCGTAAACATTTCCACTCAATCAACGTGCAAATGGTCTGTGACTCCAACAGGATCATCACACATTGTTGTGCCAGATTCCCCGGATCAACCCATGATTCTATGGTCCTTCGGAACTCAACAATACCACGCTACATGGAGTGACATGCAGGCCCAAGATCCTACCTACTCGGTGAGTCTAATGTCATGAGCATGGAAATGCAAAGTGGGTGTTGAATGACGTACCAATGCATATTTCATCTGGCAGATACAGGGGGGTGATGCATACGTCACATGGGTGCAACTAGCAGTAGCCAGATCATTCCCTGTGGCAGCACTGACGTCAACAGAGTAGTGTACACATCATGCCTGACCTAATCATCCCAACATGTGAATGAAAGTGCATCCCAAAAACGACACAACCATTTGCAAGTGCATTGTGCAAATTGTGACCGCATTGACCCTAAAGAAAAACACCAACATGCACGTCACCATGCACCAACTACTGAAAGGCCTGTCCCCCACAACTGCGCACAAAGGAGGCACATGACAGACAGGAACATCAATGCACCACTACAAGACCCACAAACTGTCCCCATTGACACCAGTAATGCTCACTGGGGTCATAATGAGCCAGACATCAATGTTGCTATCATGTGAGCTTCAAGCTCACAGGACACGTGCAAGGTCACATGAATGACGGCCTGAACGGACACAGTGGATGTCCACTCACAAGGCAATCGTCCCCCCTGCATTGTGTTTTTGCATGCAAAACAGTACATGAGAGCCATGAACACATACTGGTTGCACAGTGTAAATCCATAACCACAACTCCACAGTGCACAGTAACAGTCAGAATCAAGGCATGGTTGTGCGTCATGTTCACATATCAATCTCGTTCCTGACACATTCTTTTCTCACATTTTACAGGTGATGCGGGCTATCCCCTGAAGAGGTGGCTCCTCACACCAGTGCGGAACCCATCGAACCAGCATGAGGAGGACTACAACCATGCCCATGCACGTACCCGTGTGGTGATAGAGCATGCTTTTGGCCTACTGAAGGCACGTTTCCGCTGCCTCAGCAGGTCTGGCGGGGCACTCCTGTACCGCCATGAGAAGGTTGCAAAGATCGTCATGGCATGTGTCATGCTACACAATATGTGCATCAGACGACACGTGCCTCTGCCCCCTGACGCAGAACCACAACCACCTGATGATGGGGATGATGATGATGGGGATGGGGCAGCACCTCAGGGAGGCAGCGATGCACAGGAGGGCCATATAATGCGTCAGAATGTCATTGACCGATACTTCTAGCACACACAGCGAGTGTGTGACATATGGATGGCACTTGGGGCACTGTGTGTGTCTGGTATGTCAACACTGTGGACTGTAAAACAATAAAGCACACATACGCAATGAGCAATGTCCACACTTTTCCTTTGTGAGAAAAGAAAGTGTATTGTTCTTCTGAATAGGTATAACAGAACCCCTCCCCCTCCCCCCTGAACACTCCAACACACCCAATTCCCCCCTCCCTCTCCCCCCTGAACACTCCAACACACCCAATTCCCCCCTCCCCCTCCCCTGAACACTCCAACACACCCAATTCCCCCCTTCCCCTCCCCCCTGAACACTCCAACACACCCAATTCCCCCCTCCCCCTCCCCCTGAACACCCTGCAAACATGTGACAGTGCCCGTGGTGAAGTGTGTATAGTTTAGCACACTATTGACTGCCCCCTCTCCCGGAACCTGGGGCCCCCCTGCCTGTGCTCCTCAGGGTCCTGGATGACCTGCGGACGGGAGAGGCTTGTGCTGAACTTGCAGCTGAGGATGTACCGGGCTGCTCAGTACGGCATGTGTCCAGAATTGTCTGGATGAGCTGGCTCATCATCTGCCGCACTGCAGCAAGTTCGGTGCATATGTCCCTGCTGGCAGTTTGGATGGCAGCCCTGATGCCATCAGCACTCCTCTCCATGGCTGCACTGGCCCTTCCACATTCTGCAACATGCTGCGTGAGGAGTGTGCCCAGTGCTTCCTGCCTGTTGGCAATCTGCTCCAGCGACAGCTGGAATTCTGGCCCAATGGAGGGTGCCAATGGGGGACCAATGGGACTACTCCCATCTTCCACAACTCCCACTGGGCTTGGAGTTGCTGGCCATGAATTAGCTGGCGATGGGCCCTGGGTGTCATCACCATGATGGCTGATTGGGGATAGGTGTGGTGAGTGCAGTTGCGTGTTGTGGTCAAGTCCAGTGTCATCCTCCACATCACTGTCGGAGCAGGCAGCGATGGCTGCAGTCTCCCCAACAGTACTGCTCCCTGCTGACACATTGCCCTCAGTGGGCAACAGTGGGTGTTGTTGGGCTGCAGGCGCTGTCACGACCCTTTCCTCGGGGGACTTTGCTGCCCTGGCCTCTTCAGCCTGGCGTGGTTTCTGCCTGGGTCCAGCAGAGGTGGATGCATGGTTCCCTTCTCCCACTTTCCTGGCCTTCTTGGCTGGGGTGCTGGTGCTGTCGTCCCTGCCAGTGTCCGATTGCGAGCCTGTGGTGGAGCAGAGGAGGGTGACTGTTATTGATGGTTCAGCGGACATTGAGCAGGCATTGTGAAGAGTGTAATGGATAGATGGTGGAGTTAGTAGCCCGTGACATACAGGTTGCCTCCCTTTAGGTTCGGTTTTGCATGCAGGTGTGTGTCTGCCTACTGCACAGTGTACATGCTGCATGTGCGCAGAGTGTGGCTCATCTGCTGATGTGTTGCGTCTGCCACATTGTAATTGTCACGTGCAAGTGTATCAGGGTGTCTTGCAAGGCTGGATATGAGGCACCTACCTGTGTCTCCAGATGTCGGGGCCCCTCTCTCCATCTCGCCGACACCTTCGATGCACTCAATGCCAATCAGAGAGGCACATGTCTCCTCCCATGGCTGCATCTTCAGTGGGGAGTCTGCTCCCCCGCCAGTTCCCAGGGCCAGGTTACGGTTGGCAGACATAATGCCCCGGACCCTGATCCGCAGGTCGTCCCATCTCTTGCCGCACTGTTTGGAGGTGCGTGGGGTGGTTCCAACAGCACTGACACGTTTTGCCACAAGTTCCCACACCTCCTTTTTGCGGCCTATGGCTGTCCGGGTCATCTCAGTAGAGAAGACAACATTGGCCTTCTCATGGAGCGTGTCTGCAAGCATTTGCAGTTCCTCACGACTGAAGCGCTCCTGCCGCTGCCTGTCACATGCCTTCTTGACAACTTTAGGCATGGTTGGCTGAGGAAATGGGTGGGTTATGGGAATGTCAGGGTTTGAGGGTTGGTTGTGGTGTGGTTGGGTAGGATGGCAATGGATTGTGTTTTTTAAGATGGCCGCAGTGCTGTTTCCCATTCCGCCGCGATTACGCTATTTCCGGTTCCGCCTAATTGCGGTCACCGCTAATTACGGTGACCCCTGACTACGGTCGGCGCAATGATGGGTGGCGGTAGGTCACCCTGCGCTGTTAACGAGGGCGGTAAGGGCTGTTTACGGCATGGCGTAGTTTACGTTACCGCCATGGCGTAATGCTCGTGCGCGATGGGTCGTAATATGGCGCTCTTATCGCCATCAGACCATGGCGTTAACGCTCATTACGCCATGGCGGTAATTTCGATCACTTACCGCCTGGGTCGTAATGAGGCCCAAAGTATTTTTGCCTGTGTTTTAAAATCATCCCTGTTGCTATAAGCTTGCTAGGGGAGAACTGAATTGGTATTGCATTTGATTGTATTCCTGAAAATTGTGTGCTCCCCTTCCATCTCCTTATATTGCATAGGGAGCAGTGAATTGTCAAAAGAAAAAGTGATCATATTATCTCTTGTGGAAACCATCTCATTTATTTCTGTGCTGCATTCTTTTCTATCATTGCATTTCCTTGAACCCATAAAAGCATTCTCAGCTACTTTATCCTCTCCATACCAACTCCTAAGTAAAATTAAAAAAGGTGTGCCAGTGTAATACTATCCATTGTTGATCACTGTCATATTCATAAGTGTGTTTTCAAATATTAATTTATTTATTAAAGTGTGATATATATCTTGTTTAATTTTTCAATAAATCTTTTAATTTGCAAAACAAACCTACTTCTTGGCTCAGTGAGGTCAGGGGGATTTAAAGAGAGGGGCGTTATACAAGGGTTTATCATCCAGATCTATGATCTTGTCATAAAAATATATAAATAAGGGCTTCCCTTTGGCATCCCAGACTAGGCACTGACTTAGTTGGAGTGCTGAATTGAAGTCACTTAACAGAGTGGGGGCTCGAGCCGGGATGTCTGGATTAGGTCTACCGTTTGTGCAGCTTAATACAGTGTGCTAACTGACAGGATACATAGACCCTCATTACAACCCCGGCGCTAATCAATGGCGCTATTAGCACCATGGTTGGTGCCGGTGTTGTAACGAGTCCGCCATGGTGGAATGGGGAAATACCGCCCCATTCCAAGGTTGGCGGGGCGGTATTTCCCCATTTCACCATGGCCCTTCCCCATTCCCATTTTTCGCCCCATAGGGCTCAATGGGACTGGGGAAGGCTCTAAGTACGGTACCGCAAATTCCGGTACCGTAATTAGCACCGAGGACCCTTTGCAGCACCCTACTTTAACAGCTGGTAGAGCCAGCCATTAAGGTCGGGTCCCGTAAAGGGACCTCGTAATCAGGCGTTAAGGGTTTAACGGCGCCGACACCTTTTACGGCGCCCTTAAACCCTTAACGCCAGGGTGGTAATGACCCCCATAAATCCTGTTGGATCGCCACGCGTGTTACATTGTAAAAGCACCCCTCAAAAGAAGGACGCTCTAAGGAGATGGTCTGTTTTGCAAAATAAAATACTAACTTCTGTCAGGAAGGAAATTCATTTCCAGAATGAGGACCTTGGTAGATATCAAAATTGCCAGAGAGCACCTCTTACATAAGCTATTTGTGAGAGGCGAATGGACGGAACAGGACCAAAATGTGTGGTTGCATGCAATCGCGCAACAGGTCACTGTAACTGGGTCAGATACATGGAGAGATCAGGGTCCCTTACATGTGGCCCTGAGTGAACTATATATGGCCCCTAAGACCAAGGATGAGCACAACAAGATTGCCAGGGTAGCGGCATATTTATATTTATATATGGGAGCCATACAGGACAAATGGGCTGAAGGCCAAGATCTGGCAAATAGGCAACTTATGGCATTAGAGAAGGCCCAATCTGACCTGGTCTCTTCTGAGCGGAGGCTGCAGAGGAGCCAGGAGTCCGAAAATGATAGTAGGTCAGTATATCATTAAAATAAAAGAGGATATGGGTATCCTGGAACAGGAAACGTCTGACCAGGATACCAGATTTCTGGCCTTGCAGAAGGAGTACCAAGAAGGTTTGGACGCCCTACTGCAGAGCCAGAAAAAGTTGGAGCAAAAACTGGACTGCAATAGGGCATGCACAGAGCAGGTAGTCACCCTGCAAAGCCACCTAGATAGGGAGAAGGCAGAGAGCAACAAACTGATTCTGAAAGACCTGGATACCCAGACAGAATTTGAGGAAGAGCGCCAGAAAGCTGGTGCCCTTAAAAGGCAGAGGGACGACCTGGCGGCACGGATGCAGGCTCTTAGTCAGGAAAGGGACACCTTAGGCCAGGAAGTCTGCCAATTTAAAGGAAAAATTGAAGAAAATCACTTGGCCCTCCAGGGACTGGGTGACCTCCAAAAAGAGCATCAGAACTTGTTAGAGCACACCAGGAGGGTGGAAGATGCTCTGGCAAGAAAGGAACAGGCCAGTAGGGATGGGACTCAGGAGGTAACCCTCATGCAGCAAAGACTGGCCCAGTACTCCAGGACCAACCAGGAGGCACAGAGAGAGAATGAGGCTCTCTGTCAGCACAATGATAGGCTCCAGCAACAGGTAGCCATGCAGGAGAGACTGATAGAGTCTAGTAAGGCTTTAACTGAGGAACTGAAAGCACAGGCTCTTGCATTTCAAAAGGTAGCAGGGGCTGATAGAGATGAGGTTCGTTGGGAAAGGGAAACACCTGAGCATAACCTCAGGAGCCCTAGTACCAGAGGCCTTCATCCCTCCCGGTCCCTGGACTCTGCCACCCCCATGTCCCCTGGTGCACATGAGCCCAGGGCCACTGGGATGGCAGACTATTATCCAACCAGAAGTATGGGGCTCATAGGCCAGTACCACCCAGGAATGGATGGGCGGGCATCCGGGTATGGGCTCCTAAGTACAGTGCAATTTAAGTGGGGAACCCCAGGAGAGTAGGCCCAATAAGGGCATCCTGAAAAACTCTGCCAAGTTAGGTCAGTGGGGGGGTACCTATCAAATCCTGGCAGCAAGGAGGGATCTGAAGACTCCTCTGAGTGTCACAGGACACAGGAGACCAGGTCCCCACATTCTGCGAGCCATTCCCAGGCTCACAGAATCCGGGAAAACCTGGAAGATCAGACAGAAACCTCTGGGAGCAGTGCCTCTGAGTCAGAGGATGAATGGACCAGGGTTACCCGAACCAAAAAGGCCAATAAGGCAAAAAGGGCCTTGCCTAAGGACCCCTTAAAACAGATTAAGGCAATAAGGAGTGTCATCACCCCTTGTCACAAGAACGGCAAGTATTCCGTTTGGGAACACTTGGAGCTTTACGAGCAAATGATGGAGACTTTCCATTTGAAAGACAGCAGTAGCTGCATTCAGTACGTCAAATGGACATTCTCCCCAGAATACTCCAGTTTCTTTGCGGGGCTGGAGACCAAAATCATGCAAGATGGTCCACCTACAGGGCAGCCATCTTAAAGCACTTCTTTGTTCACTGGAATCCCCAAGTGTCTCGCAAGGCAGCCTACAATTTGCGATGTGGGGAGGATCAGGCCCCACAGAATTTGTGCAGGAATTGAAGCGTGCCTTTGCGCAGACTACCAGAAGGGTGCGCACGGACAGCAAAGAGTTTGTAAATATGTTTTTCCATGCCTTACCCAAATACATAATGACCCAGCTAGTGAGAGATTTTCACGAGAAAAGGTCACTAGACTGGGTCATTGAACAGGCTACACAGATCTATGAGGTGCAGAAGCCCATAGAAAATAAAAATAACGCCCAGAAAAGCCCCAAACCGACCAGCACCCCTGCTGCTGCCAAGGTGGCAGAGGTAAAGGTTGCCCCCATTTTAGATTTGGAGATGGGGGGCCTAAAAACCTGCCTGCACCGAATAATTCTCAGCCCAGAAGGCCCTTGGGCCAGTCACAGACAGGGACTCAAGGAGGTATTCCCACAAATGGGGTCCCTCGCTCCCCTGACTATGTAAGTCCCTGCTACAAGGGAAACCGACCCATCCTGGGGTATGTGTGGACTCCTCCAGCCCAAGGGGGGGGGATTCAACCAGGCACCCAACCCAGGGAACTTTCCTCCTAACTTCCCACAGGAGGGCAGAAATTCACCAAACCCTGGGCAGAACTTTTTTCCCAAGTATCCACCCAATTTCCAGCCCCAAAATCATCCATCCTTCTTTCCCCAATTCCCTGAGCCCAGACAACCTAATCCAGGGGGGGGGAGGTCAAGGGTGGAGGGGTACCCAAATATTCCCAACCCGGGGTACTACCAGAGAAGGGATAGCTACCCTTCTCGGGATCACGCCAGGGGAGAACCCCGTACCAGCCTGAGCGGGTTTCACAGTTAGAGCGCCAGGTCCAAAATATGGCACGGGATCTGGGTCACATGCTGAGGGCTCAACAGAACCCTCAGATGAGCATGCCGGTGCAGAATGCCCCAAACTCTGGGCCTGGTGCTCCAGAACAATGACGGCAGCACCCCGATAACCCACTGGTTCCCAGGGAGGAGGCACAAGGGGAAGGGGGGTGTAAAGCCTTGGAGGAAGCTTCCTTCCCCACTTGTAAACAGCCCCTGGAAACCCAGGAACCAGAAACAAAATCTCCTAGCCCTGAAAGTCTGCCACCAAAGGAGCAGAGAGGAGGTAGGAGAAACAAAGGACCCAAACAGACCCATTTTGTGGAGGAGGTACAGGTCTTCCAATTTGAGGGAGAGGGATCCTCAGAGGATCCTGGGAAAAGGATCTGAGATGGGGGAACTCCTCCCAAGGAAAATGGGTCCCAAGGGATTCCAATACAGACTGGGTAGATGTGGGGATTGAGCTGTCGCCGCCCATCATTCTATCCCAGAACCAACAATACCGAAAACCCCTGGTTCAAACCCATCCTGGTGACTGCCTCCAAAAAGGGGGGGGGGCAGCCCAGAACCGGAACCAGGGGAACCCAAAACCGCATCCATAGACTGGGTACATGTGGGGATGGAGCTGTCAGCGCCCATCATTCTATCCCAGAACCAACAATACCGAAAACCCCTTGTTCAAACCCATCCGGGTGACTGCCTCCAAAAAGGGGGGGCGGCCCAGAACCGGAACCAGGGGAACCCAAAACCGCATCAATATCCAATTGCCAACTTTTTCTTTCAGATTCCCAAAACTCCCTGACGAACTCTGCCCAAATCTCTTCTCTCTCAATGTCCAAAACAAAAAAATTAGCCCACCAGTTGTCCATAAATGTGCATTATCTGTGCCCTCTTGAGGAGAAGGAGGGAAGATACTATGCCCCGGTACAAGTACAGGGGCAGGGTACAATTTTGGCACTGGTGGACACTGGATCCCAAGCTACCCCTTTGTCCAAAAGGGCCTTTGATGAACTAAATGCAGGAAGGGGGGAGAATTACCATATTCCTCTCACCTCTCTTCCTGGACAACTTCAGAACTTTGATGGGAAGGAAATTCCTGTCGAGGGGACTGCAGATTTGGACATTAAAATTGGGCAACACAAGGTGAAACACCCGGTCATAGTAGTGACTCCAGAGAGCACCCCTTGTTTACTAGGGAATGACCTCCTGAGAAGGTTGTCACCCCTAATAGATTGCGTAAACAAGGTCCTCTGGACCCAGACTAGCCGACCAATAAAATTAAAACAGAGCGTCAACCATGTTAGTTTAAACGGCACCTACCACATGGTTGAACAAAAATCTGACCAAGTAGAATTTCACTTCCAGAACAACCAAATTCCAGATGTGACAGTAATAGCAGTAGGACAACAGACTGGTGACGGGGGGTCCTCTCTATTTCTGAAAATCAACCTTCCTTCCAGTTTAAGGTGGTATTCCACACTGGAAGGAAACACTCTGAAATTCTTTACTAATCCACAATCAGACATTCCCAGTCCAATAGTCCAGAAAGATGTGAAATCACCTCAGAGCCTGGCTGATATTCAGTAAATTGGAGAGCAGTTGTTCATCCCTGTTCAGTTAAATGATGGGAAGGACTCTGTTCTCGCCCGAGTGTGTGTGAACAACGGTAAGAGCTTCATCAGCGAAGCCATGTTCCGCCAACTCCCAAATGATCCAGCCATTCCCATATTCAAACTGATAGACAAATGGGAAATGGATCTGGAAACACCCAATTCCAAACATCTCCTGCCAAGCCGGTGTATGCTCAAAATCTCCATTGGCAACAAGAGCATAGTCCATAATTGTTGGGTCGTGCGAGACGTCACTGCCGCCTTTTACTTAGGCAGTGACATTCTCAATCGCTTCGCCATTAGTTTGGACCTAATAAACTTCAAAGCGTGGTCCCGATTAGCGGATAATCCCATGGGCTTTTATGATCCAGAAAAAGCATTTAGATCAGCTCAATTGCTACCTTATGCAGTTGAAATTCAGATTAAAGAGGAGTCGCCATCCCAGAAAGGACCCGACAATTCTCCCTGGAAGTGAAAGTTAAAAGAGGACAAAAATTGAAAAACCCTGATGCTTATATTCATCTAAATTGTTTTCTCCAACAGCAATGGTTGGGGGTATACCCAACACCATTAGTCAACATAGAACATGACACCATTCCAATAGAGGTGGATAACAGCGACTTAAAGAGTATTACTCTAGCCGCAGGCACCATTATTGGAATGGCGGTTGATGACCGACATTTCTCCATTGATTTAGGAAATTAACTGTTAGGACCAATCCCCAAGGACTGTTTTCACAGTGACAGTGATGACAATACAACACCAGACAGGATCTTTACCCGGCATGGGGGGAACCTCCTGGTGTACACTTCCTGCCCTTATGGTAAGGAAGATGTCACTTGTGGCTTCAGAAGGGATGAGGTGATTTTCCAGGTCCATGAGGGCTGCCTTTCCCACCTGAAGCCTCCAGTCCAAATCAGCACTCTGACCAGGGACTTCTCCACCCAGCTGGAGGAGGCCGCTGAGATAGCAAAACCAGAAGTCTTTCCAGGCTTCAGGCAGATGGTGGAAGAGAGAGTCAACCTAGCTGATGCATGTGTGACTCTGGAGCAGAAGCAAAAGTTGAAACAAGTTTCCTTGGATTTCCAAGATCTCTTTGCGGTGGACTCATATGACTGTGGTCGCACCGACATCCACACAACAACAATTCCCACGGACCCTGGCATAACTCCAGTGTTTGTGAAGCAATATCGCTTGCCTCTCGCATCCATGGAGTCCCTTACTGAAATAATTAAGAACCTTGAGTCCCGGGGAATAATCCGTCCAGTTCACAGCACCTTCAATAATCGTGTGCTGGGAATATTGAAGCCCAACAACCAGTGCCGACAATAGGGAGCTCAACAAACGGGTCCATACTTCCCGATGGCCTCTTCCCTACTTTGACCAAGGGCTGGCACAGATCCAGGGGTCACAGGTATTCACTGCAATAGACTGACCAATGGATACTGGACCGTGCCTGTCAGTAGGGAGGACCAATACAAACTGGCTTTTACCTTTGGGGGCCAGCAGTACACATGGACCCGAACTCCCTTCGGAAACCTCAACTCCGGCAATGAATTCAACATTTTCCTACATAAGGCCATGCCCGACCTGGGTGCAAGGGGTAACCTGGTTTATGTAGATGATGTCCTCATCAAAAGTTCATCTGTGGAGGAACACATAGCGGAGATCCGTTATGTTATGACACAGTTGAGGGCCGCCAGAGCAAAACTTTCCTTTCAGAAAGCGCAGTGGTGTAGAACCTGTGTTAATTTCTTGGGGCATGAGATTACTCCTCAGGGTCTCAGTCCCCAGGAAAAGAAAGTGGAAACACTTCAGAAACTAAAAGACCCCACAACTCTGCGGGAACTAAGGAGCCTCCTTGGACTGACTAATTACAGCAGAAAGTTCATTGAGGGCTACGCAGAGATCACTAGAGCCCTGATTCATCTCTTGAAGGGGGGGGTCAAGTAGAATGGGGTCCAGAACAATCTGAGGCAGTAAGACAGCTCAAAAGGAGCCTCTCACAAGCGCCTTGCCTAGCTTACCCTGTCAGAAACAAGGAGTTTTTCTTGGAGACAGGGTTCTCTAATACATGCTTGACTGCATTATTATATCAAAAGCATGACAAGGTCAATAAAGTAATCTTCTATGCGAGCCAAACTTTATCCTCTGTGGAGGAAAAATTCAACGACTGTGAGAAGGCACTCCTGGCAACGGTGTGGGCATTCAAGAATTACCGCCCGTTTATCATAGTGCAATATCTCCAAAGTGACAGAATCCGGGCCGGAAATGTGAGTAATTCCTGAATTTCTTCCTGGATTCTGTCAATGCAAGGCTTTCCTGTGGAGGTCAGATATGGCCAAAAACAAGAAGAGTCCCCTTGCGCAAGGTCTGGCTGACTTGCATGAGTGGGCCAGAGAAAACTGTCCCGAAGATGAAAGTCTAGAAATCAAGGACAACATGGAGGCATACCTTAATTCCCCACACAAAGTCTTTGAAGAAGACAAGTGTGAGGGAATGCCCACTGTCTATGCGAATGGATGCTCTTACCATGTTGACAACAACGGGGAAAAAGAACTCGTGGCCGGCGTAGGGAATGCATTCGTGAATGAGTCCCCAGAACCCTCCGCTGGATACAAAATTGGTCCCCGAAGTAGTCAGGTGGCAGAGTTGATGGCTGTGTATCAAGCCATCTTCACTGCTGTCCAACATCAACTCCACGAACTGGTCATCATCACAGATTCAGATTATGTACGGAACGGGTTCATGGAGCACCTGGTTAATTGGAAAACCAGAGGCATGTTATCTGCTAATAACAAACCCTTGAAACATGGGAAGTTAATTCAAAACATTGATGATCTGGTCACCGTGAATGGGATGACCATCTACTGGAAGAAGATCAAGGGTCATTCCAAAGTAGACGGACCAGACAAAACTGTAAATGACTTAGCTGATCAGCTGGCCAAAACCGGGGCCATCGAAGGGGATCTAATAGAGATTGAGTCCCTATTGGGGGAAATCAAGGTCACTGCTATCACTAGGTCCCAGACAAATGCTCACAATGATCTTTCAACTGCACAATGGAGTAAGGAGACCCCAGATGCTGATTTGATTACGGCTCAGAAAGGGGATTAAATAATTGGTACATTTTACCAGCACGTTGAGGACCCTGAGAACTTTCCCCTGACGGATACCGATTACATTGGGAAAGAGGACCTTAGAGTGTTGATGAAATGTCCAAAAATGTTCCGAATCCAAGACGGTTTGCTGGTAAGGAAATCCCGAGCTGGCCATGATCAGTGGGTGGTCCCTACCTCATTCCGAAGCCTGATGTTAAGTCACGCCCATGATGCGGCCACCGACGGTCATATGAGGGTTTCATACAACACTCGAGATCTTAAGAGAGGCTGCATACTGGCCACACATGGGGCAGGACCTCGACCAATACTTGAAAGGGTGTCTTCTTTGTGCACAATTTCAGCAAACATCCCTCACACTCTGTGCGCCTCTCCAAAAGAGGGGGATGAGACTGCCATGGTCAGATTTGCAAGTCGACTTCATAGGCCCCATGATTCGATCCTCTAGGAGAAATAAGTACATGTTGACGGTGACATGCTTATTTACTAAATAGTTGGAATGTCTCCCGGCCCCAAACTGCAAGGCAGAAACAGCAGCTGCCCTGATGATCAACCACATCTTTTCGCCTTTTGGTTTACCCCAAAGGATTGAGTCAGACACAGGAAGCCATTTTACCATCGAAGTAATGACTAAGATGTGGCAGATACTAGGGGTTAAAAGGAAGCTACATATTGCTTACCGGCCAGCCTCTTCTGGTGCAGTGGAGAGATAGAATAGAACCATTGTGGGCATCTTAAAAAAGTTTGTGGCAGATTCTGGGCCAAGTTGGGTTATCCGATTACCTCTGGTCCTAATGGCCAACAGATCTACCCCTTCATCTGCAACTAAAATGTCACCGTTTGAGCTGATGACTGGACGCAAGATGGTGCTTCCCCAGCATTTGCTCTACAGGACCAAAGAGCAGACATTAATCAATGCCTCCACAACTCATGAGTATGTGGAGAATTTGAGGAAACACCTTTAACATGCTTTTGCCTATGCTCAGCAAAACCTAGAAAGATCAGCCGAGAGTATGAAGACTCACTATGATTTGAAGACTACTAGGAGAGAATACAATGTGGGAGACCGGGTCTATCTATACAATTTCCAAAGGAACCAGGCCAAACAGCGAAAATTTCTGCCTACATGGAAGGGACCTTTTGAAATTGTAGACAAGATCTCCCCAGTCGCCTACAAGATCCGCATTCCCAAGGGTAGTTTGGCGGAAGGGGAAGACAAGTGGGTCCATATAAATCAGCTAAATTGTTGCCATCCCAGGCACACTCTGCAGCAACTGGAGGAGTCCTCTGCAATCCCAGAGGGAGCCTCTCCAGAGTAATACAAGTCCAACCCTAAAATATTCCACACATAGCCTATACAATTCTATGATTCTTGAATGCAAATGTCTCCTGATGTATAAAATGTATATGTTCGCCCCACCATTAATAGTGGTGGGAAAATGTCTACGAATATGTTTCTGCCGCTTTGCTTTGCCATCCTAGGAGAGATAAACCATGGAGACTGACCTAGGAGGACGACCCAGGGACCGGGAGCAAAGATGCGAGGGGCCCAATGTACCGCCCGAAACTCCCATCAGGACCGGCGAGGAGAACCGATCGATCCACCCTGATGGAGGAAAAGATGCTGAACTGTGACATCTACGGAATCGGAAGAAGATGATGCGGACATCCCAGCGCGTGGATCAAAACATCCTTTGCATCCGACTCCCCCTCGACTCAAAATCAAAGTGCAGTTGGGCGGGGGGCTTGTCAGGTGTCTTGACCCACGTTTGAATTATTATGCTACAACATTTGGTGCTGTAGGCTTAGAAAATCTAAGATGGCCGAAGAACCCAAATTTGCGCCAGAATCCAGGAAAACCGCGCAGTTTTGCGCACACCAAAATGGTCACCTGACCTGCCGCCCACCAGTGCGAGCGTGATGGGCCAGAAGCGCCAGGAGCGAAATCAGTGCAAAGGAATATGGTGCTGTTAAAAATCTGTTTTAATTGATGTCAAAAATTGCTAAAATCATGGCCACAAAATTACTCTACTGCAGAATCTATAGCAATATACTGTTAGTAAATGCTATCAAGTAAAATCCCTTTTTTTTAAATGTATTAATTCAAGACAGCTCCCAAAAATGGGTGCAGTACCGGCACTCGACACTAACCGGCGCTAGCTGTCTAAACTCTGACACGAGGCCTGTCTTTCAGGAGCTGACAAGGAACCTGAGTAAGCTGGAAACTTCAAAGCCTTGCTGGTTAATGAGAATTCTTAACACCTACTGTTCACAGGCCTGGCTGCATTCTGAACTTTCCTTGGCTCAGGCAAATGCTAAATCAGGGGTCGTAAATGGCTTCCTCTTGGAAGGAAATGGGAGGGGCGCTGCCTCTGGGAGCCACCTGAGCTGGAGGCGGGGACAGACAGAAATTGCCCCATGTGCTTTGGAACCTAAACCACACAGATCTGGGCCAGAGCATAATTTTAAAAAGCTGGATAATTCATAGTACATAACTGTCAAAATTATAAAATTATATAAATAATATCATCATTCCTGTGATTATTGTGTGCACATTTTAAGAGGTGTTAGGACTCCGTGGTATGTTCTGGGGAGTAGAAGCGGAAAATAGGGTGTTACTCCGAATGTCTGTATGTTAAAAATCTGACACTTCATCATCTGATGCCCATATTCCTTGCACACATTTGTGTAAATTCTGGAAAAGTTTAGAGGTTGTGTTCTGGATGAAAAGGGCAGAATTCTGTCAGAAGTGGACACGACATCTTACAAAGACAGGGATCGGATGGTTTGGTGCTACAGAAAATATGTTAACTGGACATATAATATTAGAAAAATTGTACATAGATAAATATGCATTTGGATCAAAAATAGATGTGTGTGCAAAGTGACAAGGGGAGGATCATCTGACCCATAAACGTACCTCATCACGATGACACTCTATTTCCTTCCCCCAATCAAGAGAGGAGAACTTGGCCAATGATAAGTTGTGGGGGGCAGGCTTAGTTATGCCCACGCACACACCCATTTTCAAAAGACATAAAAAGAGCCACTGAGACCCAGGAAGGGACATTCACTTTCCAATTCAAACTGATTTCTTGCGAAGCATTTTGACAGACCAGACAATATCCAGAAGCACCATATCCAGAACTTAGAATCCAGACTTCAGAACTTGTAGCAGAGAGGCCTAGTCCACAAGCTGAATCCTTCAGAGGCCTCAGAATCCAGCAACCTAACCAAACTATTCAACAGCCGGGCAAGCTGTTTGATTCTGGCCTAGAAACCTGTGCCAGAAAAACCCAGAAAGCAGAGCTGTATCCAGACCGCCGTGCAGTGCCAAGAACTTTTGAAAGAACCAGAGACCAGACCAGACCAGACCGCTGTGCAGTGCCGAGACCGGAACCAGAGATCCAGAACCGAGACCAGACCAAACCTGACCAGACCTTGACGGCCTATTTAACATTTATAGTGTGAGTACTCAGCAAGAACTGTGCAAAACCAATCTCTTAGTCTAAAATAATCGAATTCAAACCATTTCCACCTATTTAGAACTGCATCATAGAAATCGTGTGTTCATTCTGTGAATTCAAACCTGTGAAAGTGTAATTTGCCATTCTGAATCATTATTTCATTTCTGAAAATCTACCTCCACAAAATCGTCCGTATCTTTTGAATCGAGTGTGCTAGGAACGAGATGTAACTTTCATTTGAAAGCTAGGATCCTCAGCTTGCCAACAAGCCCGGCTTTATATAGTTTTTCCGTAATCGAGCTGACCCAATCTTAAGTAGCTATCACCTACCCTGAATCTGCTGTAGGGAATTAAAATCATTTTTAGCATATTTTCACTTCTTTGCAAATCACATTTAAAGTATTTTTGCCTGTGTTTTAAAATCATCCGTGTTCCTCTAATCATGCTAGGGGGGAACTGAATTGGTATTGCATTTGATTGTATTCCTGAAAATTGTGTGCTCACCTTCCATCTCCTTATATTGCATAGGGGGGAGTGAATTGTCAAAAGAAAAAGTGATCATATTATCTCTTGTGGAAACCATCTCAGTTATTTCTGTGCTGCATTCTTTTCTATCATTGCATTTCCTTGAACCCATAAAAGCATTCTCAGCTACTTTATCCTCTCCATACCAACTCCTAAGTAAAATTAAAAAAGGTGTTCCAGTGTAATACTATCCATTGTTGATCACTGTCATATTCATAAGTGTGCTATCAAATATTAATTTATTTATTAAAGTGTGATATATATCTTGTTTAATTTTTCAATAAATCTTTTAATTTGCAAAACAAACCTACTTCTTGGCTCAGTGAGGTCAGGGGGATTCAAAGAGAGGGGCGTTATACAAGGGTGTATCATCCAAATCTATGAACTTGTCATAAAAATATATAAATAAGGGCTTCCCTTGGGCACCCCAGACTAGGCACTGACTTAGTTGGAGTGCTGAATTGAAGTCACTTAACAAGAGGATGAGTCTGGCTGCTGTTTTTTGTATGACTTGCAGGGATACTAGGGTGCTGTTGAGGAATCCACTGAGGAAAGCATTTCCACAGTCCAGTTTAGAGAGAAGCAGCACTCAGTCTGTGGTGTGGAAGTCATCAGGAGGAAGCATATGTCTGATTTTGCATAGGAGGTGTAGCTTTAGGTTGCATGTTTCGGTCACAGTGGCTTTATGGTGTGTGAAGGAAAGGCGGGGGTTGATGGTGAAGCCAAGGGATTTGACTGGTGTAGAGAGGGAAATCTGAGGGTTGTCCATGGTGAGTTCTTGGATACAGGGGGTGAGATTGGGTTTATGCCAAGGAGGGCCAGATGAGTAGGTATTTTTTTGGAGTTGAGTTTGATGAAGTGGGTGGGCAGACATTTGGTGATGGTGGAGAGACAGCCTTTGAGGGTGTAGAACTGTGAAGGGGATGACATTTGGAAGTATACTTGTGAGTGATGGATGTTCTGTTTGCTAAGGGTCTATCCAAGGGATTCAACATATAGGTTGAAGAGGAGTGGAGATAGGGAGGAACTTTGCAGGCCCCATATTTGAAAAGGGTGGTGTCTGATCAATAAGGGGCCATGGAGACAAAGTGTGTCCTCTCAGTGAGGAAGGAGATAAACGATTTGAGTATGGTGCCAGAAAGATTCAACTCTTGGGCTACAATGTCCATTAGGATGGTGTGGTTGATGGTTCCAAAGGCTGCAGAGAGGATTATGAGTCAGAGTAGTGCTGCATGTCCTTTGTTTGTGATGCCGTGGAGGTAATTGAGAATGTGAAGAGTTGCAGTGTCAGAGCTGTGTCCAGGTCCACATTGTATCGTTCTCTTGTGCGGAAATGCTTTTTGCCCATAAAAGCGTGCACTCTGCAGGAACCAGTCTTAAATGCCTGATTGTTCTTCTATTTATCATGTTAAGCCTTAATAATTTGAGTTAGTTTACCCCTAAACCTGCTGCTTGCCTTTCAATGCAAGATTGAGTTTCAACCAAACCCTGTTATGTGTTTATGCACCTGTGGCGGAGCACCCATGTTAGTGTTTCAAACATGCTGCATAAACCTATTTATGTAAAACTACTTGCAATGCGAATTTTTACTTTAGGGTCAACACAGCTGCACTGTCGAAACTATATTTACTTTTAATTCCAAAACAGTTTCTAAACATTGTTGGCAAATGCACGATAGCTTTGAAGGTTGTATTGAAAATGCATGTCTCATCATTACAGAAAACTGAGCATATTGCCCAGCTGCAGTGATTCCAAAAAGAGATGGCAACTATTAAATTGGTCTACAGAAACAAAGATGAAGTTGTGGTGTTTGCCTCATTGCCTTGTTCTTTTAACCAATGAGCAAAGAAGTAAAGTGAAACTTTGGTGCCTCCGTAGTGATTTACAGGCCGATTCATGGAATAATTAGCGCGGCGCAAGTGGGCAAAAACGTGCGAATCGCAGTGGAATAGCGAAAATCGCAGTGCAATAGCGAAAATCGCACAAAAGCAGCGCACGTCGATTCATGGAAGGCCGTGCGCGAGAAAACCAGCGTATGTGGGATAAAAAAGTGCGCGGCGCACGTTGGCGCACAGGCCATCTAACAGGTGCGCCAGGTCACAGCGAAAATCGCACAGGCCACAGCGAAATTCGCACATAGCGCGGCGCACGCAACAAAAGTAGGCGGAACACGGGCGTAACACTCGGAATGGGGAACAACTTGCCAAAACGTGGGCGTCACGGGGGAAGTACAGGGCACAAGTGCGCGGAACGCCCACACGCTCGCCTACAACACGTATTCATGGAATAGAATAGGGGAAAAAAAGCGCACGCTCAAACCAGCGCACAGGCACAAACACGACCGCCACAAGAAAGCAGGCGGTAGCGTCTCTGCGGCTGTAAGAAATGTGCGCCAAAAGGTGCGCCAACAAATAGCACCTATATACTGCCATGATGAATGTCCCATACTGTGGCCCTCCAGGAAAAATGACGTGCAAAGGGGTACCCACAAACACGGACACCCGCTGACAAAAAATACGTGTGCGTGTATACCGGGGTGCGCGGGAAGTCTAACACGCGGTTTCAGCAGGGTACGTGCATCACAGGGGTTCGTGTGAAGTTATTCACGCGATCGGGACTGGGGGAGCGGGCTACGTGTATTTCAGGGGTTCGCGTGAAGTTTCTCACGCAATCGGGCCTGGGGGAGCGTGCTACGTGTATTTCAGGGGTTCGCGTGAAGTTTCACACGCGATCGGGTCTGGGGGAGCGGGCTACGTGTATTACAGGGGTTCGCGTGAAGTCCCTCACGCGATCGGGCCTGGGGGAGCGTGCTACGTGTATTTCAGGGGTTCGCGTGAAGTTTCACACGCGATCGGGCCTGGGGGAGCGGGCTACGTGTATTACAGGGGTTCGCGTGAAGTTCCTTACGCGATCGGGCCTGGGGGAGCGGGCTACGTGTATTAAAGGGGTGCGCGGGAAGTTCCACACGCGAATAGCCTGGGCGCGTGTATTTGAGGGGTGCGCGGGAAGTTCCACACGCGAATAGCCTGGGCGCGTGTATTTGAGGGGTGCGCGGGAAGTTCCACATGCGAATAGCCTGGGCGCGTGTATTTGAGGGGTGCGCGGGAAGTTCCACACGCGAATAGCCTGGGCGCGTGTATTTCAGGGGTGCGCGGGAAGTTCCACACGCGAATAGCCTGGGCGCGTGTATTTCAGGGGTGCGCGGGAAGTTCCACACGCGAATAGCCTGGGTGCGCGTGTATTTCAGGGGTGCGCGTGGAGTTCCACACGCGAATAGCCTGGGTGCGTGTATTTCAGGGGTACGCGGGAAGTTCCACACGCGAATAGCCTGGGCGCGTGTATTTCAGGGGTGCGCGGGAAGTTCCACACGCGAATAGCCTGGGTGCGCGTGTATTTCAGCGGTGCGCGGGGAGTTCCACACGCGAATAGCCTGGGTGCGTGTATTTCAGGGGTGCGCGGGAAGTTCCACACGCGAATAGCCTGGGCGCGTGTATTTCAGGGGTGCGCGGGAAGTTCCACACGGGAATAGCCTGGGCGCGTGTATTTCAGGGGTGCGCGGGAAGTTCCACACGCGAATAGCCTGGGTGCGCGTGTATTTCAGGGGTGCGCGTGGAGTTCCACACGCGAATAGCCTGGGTGCGCTTATTTCAGGGGTGCGCGGGAAGTTCCACACGCGAATAGCCTGGGCGCGTGTATTTCAGGGGTGCGCGGGAAGTTCCACACGCGAATAGCCTGGGTGCGCATGTATTTCAGGGGTGCGCGGGGAGTTCCACACGCGAATAGCCTGGGTGCGTGTATTTCAGGGGTGCGCGGGAAGTTCCACACGCGAATAGCCTGGGCGCGTGTATTTCAGGGGTGCGCGGGAAGTTCCACACGCGAATAGCCTGGGTGCGCGTGTATTTCAGGGGTGCGCGGGGAGTACCACACGCGAATAGCCTGGGCGCGTGTATTTCAGGGGTGCGCGGGAAGTTCCACATGTGATTTGACAGTGTGGGTCCTCCCAGGTGTACCCTGTACACCCTCCACGGCCCCTGCAGGCAGCCCACACCACAGGGGACTACCCTGCATCCCTGGTCATGTCCCGCAGGCAGCCCACCCAACATGGGCATGCCCCCCAGCAAAGGCACATGTCTCCTTGAACTAATGAACACCAACTCATGTCCCCTTGCACCCCCACCCCCCAGCACTGTGGGGCACCTGCCAGCAGGCCCCCACCCATGTCCAACTCATGTCTCCCACCACCCCCACACCCCAGCCACCAGGGGCACCCTCCACCAGGCCCCAACTCATGTCTCCCACCACCCCCACCCCCCAGCAGTGCAGGGGCACCCTCCACCAGGCCCCCACTCATGTCACCCACCACCCCCACCCCCCAGCCACCAGGGGCACCCTCCACCAGGCCCCCACTCATGTCTCCCACCACCCCCACACCCCAGCAGTGCAGGGGCACCCTCCACCAGGCCCCCACTCATGTCTCCCACCACCCCCACACCCCAGCAGTGCAGGGGCAGCCTCCACCAGGCCCCCACTCATGTCACCCACCACCCCCACCCCCCAGCCACCAGGGGCACCCTCCACCAGGCCCCCACTCATGTCTCCCACCACCCCCACACCCCAGCCACCAGGGGCACCCTCCACCAGGCCCCCACTCATGTCTCCCACCACCCCCACACCCCAGCCACCAGGGGCACCCTCCACCAGGCCCCCACTCATGTCACCCACCACCCCCACACCCCAGCACTGTGGGGCACCTGCCAGCAAGCCCCCACCCATGTCCAACTCATGTCTCCCACCACCCCCACACCCCAGCCACCAGGGGCACCCTCCACCAGGCCCCCACTCATGTCTCCCACCACCCCCACACCCCAGCAGTGCAGGGGCACCGTCATCCAGGCCCCCACTCATGTCTCCCACCACCCCCACACCCCAGCAGTGCAGGGTCACCCTCCACCAGGCCCCCACTCATGTCTCCCACCACCCCCACACCCCAGCAGTGCAGGGTCACCCTCCACCAGGCCCCCACTCATGTCTCCCACCACCCCCACACCCCAGCAGTGCAGGGGCAGCCTCCACCAGGCCCCCACTCATGTCACCCACCACCCCCACCCCCCAGCACTGTGGGGCACCTGCCAGCAGGCCCCCACCCATGTCCAACTCATGTCTCCCACCACCCCCACACCCCAGCCACCAGGGGCACCCTCCACCAGGCCCCCACTCATGTCTCCCACCACCCCCACCCCCCAGCCACCAGGGGCACCCTCCTCCAGGCCCCCACTCATGTCTCCCACCACCCCCACCCCCCAGCCACCAGGGGCACCCTCCACCAGGCCCCCACTCATGTCTCCCACCACCCCCACACCCCAGCAGTGCAGGGGCACCCTCCACCAGGCCCCCACTCATGTCACCCACCACCCCCACCCCCCAGCCACCAGGGGCACCCTCCACCAGGCCCCCACTCATGTCTCCCACCACCCCCACACCCCAGCAGTGCAGGGTCACCCTCCACCAGGCCCCCACTCATGTCTCCCACCACCCCCACACCCCAGCCACCAGGGGCACCCTCCACCAGGCCCCCACTCATGTCCCCCACCACCCCCACACCCCAGCCACCAGGGGCACCCTCCACCAGGCCCCCACTCATGTCGCCCACCACCCCACACCCCAGCAGTGCAGGGTCACCCTCCACCAGGCCCCCACTCATGTCACCCACCACCCCCACACCCCAGCAGTGCAGGGTCACCCTCCACCAGGCCCCCACTCATGTCTCCCACCACCCCCACACCCCAGCAGTGCAGGGTCACCCTCCACCAGGCCCCCACTCATGTCTCCCACCACCCCCACACCCCAGCAGTGCAGGGGCAGCCTCCACCAGGCCCCCACTCATGTCACCCACCACCCCCACCCCCCAGCACTGTGGGGCACCTGCCAGCAGGCCCCCACCCATGTCCAACTCATGTCTCCCACCACCCCCACACCCCAGCAGTGCAGGGGCAGCCTCCACCAGGCCCCCACTCATGTCACCCACCACCCCCACACCCCAGCACTGTGGGGCACCTGCCAGCAGGCCCCCACCCATGTCCAACTCATGTCTCCCACCACCCCCACCCCCCAGCCACCAGGGGCACCCTCCACCAGGCCCCCACTCATGTCTCCCACCACCCCCACACCCCAGCAGTGCAGGGGCACCCTCCACCAGGCCCCCACTCATGTCACCCACCACCCCCACCCCCCAGCCACCAGGGGCACCCTCCACCAGGCCCCCACTCATGTCTCCCACCACCCCCACACCCCAGCAGTGCAGGGTCACCCTCCACCAGGCCCCCACTCATGTCTCCCACCACCCCCACACCCCAGCCACCAGGGGCACCCTCCACCAGGCCCCCACTCATGTCTCCCACCACCCCCACACCCCAGCCACCAGGGGCACCCTCCACCAGGCCCCCACTCATGTCTCCCACCACCCCCACACCCCAGCAGTGCAGGGGCAGCCTCCACCAGGCCCCCACTCATGTCACCCACCACCCCCACACCCCAGCAGTGCAGGGTCACCCTCCACCAGGCCCCCACCCATGTCCCCCTGCCCCCAGGTCCTGACGATACACAATCATGGCAGTAATGGGCAGCATACCCAGCACAAACACCCAGGCAAGGATTGCATCCACCCACATAGTGAATGCAATTACATGACACAACCCCAATGGCAAGTATGTAAATGAACACATGTCCGTCACACACACATACACAATGGCTGCAAGTGAATGTCAAAACCCATATCATGACATGTATGAAACCAAAGACAAAATAAGACAAGTGGAAGTAAAAATAAAAAATGTATTAAAGATTAAAAATAAGTAAACAAATCAAACATACAACTATGTGGATAATAAAATAAATGGTCCATGTTGGAGAACAAAAGTAAAAATCAAAAAACGAAAAAGGAATACAAAAACAAATGTTGACCAAAGCAATATCAAGTAGAAGCAAAAGAATGAAAAACCATTTCCACATGGTGAACACAATAATGAAAAAAAGAAAATTTTCCTTCAAAAAACAAACTAAATACAGGAATGTACCAGGGTCCATGAGCCCAACACCATAAAGGAAACCTACTACTACCTAATGAAAAAAATATATACAAAAAAGTGGCCATTGTCCGAGCGGTCCAAAATAATAAAAACAAATAAAGGAAACCTAACACTAACTAACTATATACAAAGGCAGCGGGCAAGTCCTGCGGCTCACTTGTTGATGTTGCTGGCCAGGGCATCATCGAACTCCATGTCGATGTCCTGGAGGCGGGACTCTGTCCTGGCCCCGAGGTCTCGCAGGGATAACCCCATGTTCAGCTCAAACTCCCTGCGAGCTTCCTCGAGGCACTCAGCCCGCCTCAACGCCCGACGCATGGAGAACTCCGCCCTGACCATGGCGAGCCGCTCCTCTTCGGCCCGCTGCCGCTCCGCACCTATCCGCTGGACCAACTGCTCCCACACGGAAGACACCACCATCCCAGGGTTGCCCTGCCCTCCGGCCGATGCCTGCCCCTCTGATCTTGATGGCCCCGAGCCATGATGCCTCCCACGTCGAGCCCGCTGCTGCCTCCGACGCCACTGCCTCTGCCAGCACGACGGCATCCAGGCTGATGGAAACCACCGACGCCGTCGTGCACGTGCCCTGCCTGATGATGCTGTCACATCTTCCATCTGCTGGGGTCCAGTTGCTGTGTTGTCCACCCCTGCTGGACCTCCGACTCCCAACTGTGGCAGGGATGGGATCCCCACTGAGCTGGCTGCATTGGTCGGGGCAGGTCCACAGGGGGCCCTGGTGGCATCTGGGCTGGAAGACGGCAAGGGGAACGACTGGTGGATAGCCTGCACAGAGGAGGAGAGGGCCGCCACATTGGCCAACACATGCAGGAAACCCCCGAACATGGCCGATCCCAATTGGGCCACGTCGGCACGGTGCACTTCGTGATGACGTGCATGCTCCTCCCGGGAAGCACGCACGGCATCACGAATCACAGCCGTGCGCATCGCGACCCCAATCAGGACCTTCTCCGCACGGCCAGGGGTTCCCACGTCCGCAGGTGGAGGGGAGTCAGGTGACATGGACATCCCCTCTACCTGCGGACAGGCCTGGGACGGGGCATCCCTGCTGGTGCATGGTGGTGCACTCACAGGGTCAGGGACAGCGACATGCAGAGGCCCCTCCACGGTGACCTGTGCTGCCTCCTGCCCCTGGCCCTGGACTGCACCACTTGCACCAGCAGGGATGCCCCCACTAGGCCCCATGTGTGCCCCAGTGGCGGCCTCCTCCTCCTCTGTCCAAACCACCAACCTGGATGGCTCCTCACCGTCTCCCACCGTAGCAGGCCCCTGTGGGGGCTCACCCACCCCTTCCGCTGCAGCCGTGGGGGCATCCCCGCCGCCTTGCTCCACAGCGCCGTCTCCGCCCTCTTCTTCACTAGCCGCTGCGTAGAGGGAGACAAAGAACACAAGCATCAGGGCACTGTACAATGGTCCCCTAGACAGTAAGCAATAGCAGATGAGCACCACTGTCAAAGTACACTTCCATCATGTCCCTCCACAACACATGGGTCAGTCCAGGCAAAACACACACAGTAACAGGCATGGTGCATGCCATGGACATTTCCATGCATGTCCAATGGACTCTTGAAACATTCAATGATATGTAACTCACATGCATCATGGCTCATGCCTATCACATGCACACACTTCACCTCAGTCACATCCATCTGGCCCCAAACACACCAAACACAGCGGATACAAGGGTAATTTGGCTGCTTCACTGAATCTGTGCATTGTCACACACATGTGTCATGCATCCATGGCATGCACAAGTCACAGACACGCAGGTCAGGCACACAGACATGGCTACCATATATGTACCTGGCATCAGCACCCATCCCTCACCCCCACCCATGTCCAGGTACAGAGACTGGCATGCTCTCATGTTCAAAATCTGCATAGGGCTCCCCATGCGGCATTTCAACACATGCAACAACCATGTGGATCACACATCACTGGTCGCACATGCATTACCATGATGTCCCTGCACACATACATGCATACATGGCCTATGGCACACATACAGGCAAGTATCATAGAACCAGCACACCGCAACATGCCCTGTCTCACACAGTAATGCTTGGACACTTACCGCTCAACTCCAGACGGGCCTCCCTCTCAAGGATCTGGGCGTGGAGCGCTGGGCGTACGCGTTCCAGGACCCTCATCTGGATGGAACTCATGCGCCCCCGGCCCCCCTCCACGAGGCGCCGGGCCTTCACAAGGGTCCTGGACCTCAAGTCCTCCCAGCGCTTCTTGATCTTCAGGACGTCGCGGGTTGCCACCCCCTCCGCGTTGATGGCAACCACACAGTCGGCCCAGATCCTCTGCCGTCCTTCCTTGCTGGCGCGGGACGATCCAAAGAGGGCATCATACTGCCCCAGGACATGCTCCACCAGCACACCAACTTCGGTGACAGTGAAGCTGGTGTCCCTCTGCCCCTCTGGCCTGGGGTTGCCACTGGTGCCAGATGTGGAAGTGCCCGACATGGCAACTCCAGAGGCAGGTGTGGGTGGGCAACTGGGTCCTGGGGCTGGGCTGTGGAGCGATGTAATCCCAGTCGGGAGTCTTCAGTTCCAGCAGGGGTGGACACAGCAACTGGACCCCTGCAGATGGCTGATGTGCAGGCACCAAATGGCAGGGCACGGTGGCAGCAGGCAGGCAGGCAGGCAGCAGCAGATGGCACGTGGGAGGCTGCTCGGGGCACTGGGGGGCAGTAACTCGGCCTTCTGGGCAGGAGCGTGGTCTTCCGTGTGTTTTCGCGTGGCCAGCTTGATATGGAGTGATTTGGCACGTGAAAATCCTGCACGTCAGCGTGAAATCCGAGGAAAGGCCCTTAGCGCATAAGCGCGTCAGCACGCATACGCGATTCTATTGGACCAGAGTCCCTCAGCGCATAAGCGCGTCTGTGACGTGACCCGCACGGGTGTTCCCCACTCAGCACGTGATGACGGGGCACACGTGGAAATACTGCACGTCAGAGTGTCATCGCGTGTAATTGGACAAAAGTGCGCGTACACGCGATTGGCCTATGTACGTGTATTTAATGGGTGCGCGGGCACTTACACACGCAAGTACGTCAGGGAACCTGTATCCCGTGGTGCGTGTGAATTTCCACACGCTATTGGACTGGGAACTGGATTCCAGGGGTGCGCGGGTCACACGCTGTATCCCGTGGTGCGTGTGAATTTCCACACGCTATTGGACTGGGAACTGGATTCCAGGGGTGCGCGGGTCACACGCTCACCTAGAACACGCGCAAAGCATAAATTTGCGGACTTTAACAATAACAAGCTCAGACGCCAGGATGAACATACCGTTCCTAGCAGCAGTGGCAGTGGGCTACCAAAGGAGGAGGAGGAGGATAGTCAGGGCCAGAATATTCACACCCAGAACCAGCCTTTTCGGGATGCCTGATGACCAGGTGTATGGGAGGTACAGGTTTCCACCACACATTATACTGGACCTGGTGAGTGAGTGGGAGGATGACCTCACATCACCCACCCTGTGCTCCCAAGCACTCAGCCCCCTGGAGAAGGTCCTCAATGTACTGCACTTCTTAGCCACTGGATAATTTCAGCGGACAAGTGCCATAGTGGGTGGGGTGTCACAGGCCACCCAGTCACGCTGCCTACACCAGGTCTTGAACATCATCACTGCACGCCCATCAGTCCGCAGGCACATATACCTGCCCAGAACACCTGCAGAAAGGCATGCTGCCGCCGCCCTGGATTTTTACGCTGTGGCACGATTCCCCAAAGTGCTAGGTGCCATCGACTGCACCCATGTGGCTCTACGTCCCCCCAGGGCATCTGAGCACATCTATAGGAACCGCAAGCACTGGCATTCCATCAACGTGCAGGTAGCATGTAATGCCAAGGGAATCATCACCTCAGTATATGCCAACTATCCCGGCTCCACCCACGACAGCTTCATTTACCGAATGTCCACCCTAAGCCGGGACCTAGAAGCTGGGCGGCATGGCGATACATGGCTGCTTGGTGAGTATGTATGCCACTGCACATGCATGCATGTTGGATACTGAGCAAGGTCACAACCCCACCAATGATACCAATCACCACCTCCACAGGGGACAGTGCCTACCCTCTCAGCCCACACATGATGACGCCAATTCGGAACCCCACCACGCCACCCCAGGTAAGATATAACACAGCCCACATTACAACCAGGGGCATAGTGGAGCGCACATTCGGAGTGCTAAAGTCACGCTTTCGCTCCCTTGACCGTTCTGGCGGGCAGCTGTTATACGCTCCCCCAGTAGTGTGCAGGATCATAGTGGCAGCATGTGTCCTGCACAACGTTGCAACACGCCGGGGCCTGGCCGTGGACATGATGGTGGCCCCACATCCCCAACCACATGCACAGCCGCTGCGCATGGGAGGGGAAAGGGCACGGGGGGAGGCAGCCCGTACACAGCTAGTGGCTAATTACTTCACCTAGAAATCACACCCCTGTGGAGTGCACACTGCCCTGGCACATTCCATTTGACAATCAATGATGACTCAACCTGACACTGATCCTGAATGTCTGGAGAATGAACCGGGAATACCATGTCAGCCTGAGATTGTTCACCTGGAAGTGTCACAATGTGTGCATCCCTACCCACACAGACACCACCAATGCAGTTTTGTGAAGTTACACATTGAAGCAGCTAAAATGAATACCCACTTGCAAAATGCAACAAGAGGACAGTGCCATGTCAGCCAACCCAACCCCAGCACCGCCACACGACACACCGTGCCATGTCATGCTAATTGCAGGTAAACAAAGTAATCCCCACAACATGACATCAGTCTCACTATGTACAGTGGCACTATTAGAAACCTGCAACACCTGAAATGCTCACAGCAATGCCGGACCAACAACATACTTGAGCACGTACTACCATTAACATGACATCACAAATGTTACATATTAGTAGTCTCACCACCTGGAAATGCCTGCACTCCCACCACTACCAACTGTGCAGTGTTGTCGCCATGTAGAGTTGTAAGTGCACTGCTGCCAACATGGACCCCATCTCCAGACTAGAGGTCCTTGTGTGGACATGAGGAAGGGACCTGCAAATTGGGAGGTAGACACAGAAGAAGAGTTACACATCAATGCAACATGCAGTGTACAACACAACAGCAATATGCACTAGGAATGTATACACAGTATTGACTACAGACTGCCCACACAGCTCATGGGAGTCCAACGTCACTGTGTAATTCACTGTCACTTGGGCTCACCCTTTGCAAGCCCATGGAAACGGGAAGCAGGAGGGGTGTGTGTGACTCAAACCCAAGCATCTGAACCAAATACATTACAAGCCTGCATGTGCCCAGCCACAATGCAGCGTATGCCCACAGGAACCACGGAAGCCAACAGATCGTCCCAAAAAAATTGGGAATAAAAGAAATCAAAATAAAAATAAAAATAAGAAACAATCAAAAATGGCCATTGATGGGCCCGGGGGGGTTGGGGAGGCCACCCAGGAGGTCCGAGGACAGGATGCACACCAGAACCCACCTGCGTGGATCCTGGGAAGATAAAACACCTCCATGGGCTCATGGCCCACACGGCTACCCTATTGTGGGAGTATCACTGCTGTCGCTATTATCACCCTGTGCAGCTGCATCCGGAGGTGGTTGCACTATGGGAGGCAGCCCACGCAAGGCCCTAGTCTGCTCCTCCATGGCTGCAAGCATGCGGGTGTGGTAGGTCTGGTTCTGGACGATGAGTGTGCGGAGGTCCCCATGCAACAACTCACGGGATGCCCGGACCTCCGCCCTCGTTGCCTGCATCTCAGCTGAGAGTGTACGGGTGAGACGCTCCAGCTGCTGTTCTGTCCTTTGGTGTGTTGAAGCCTCAAGCTCAACAAGAGTCGTCCTGAGGTGAAGGAGCTCCTGCCTCAGGGCTTCCCTGTGGCCCTGGGACTCAATGGAGATGGCCTCCTGCAGAGTCGCCAATGCCGCCCGCCTGTCCCTGTTGGACCCCAACATGTCCTCCCTGTGTGACTGGCAGATGGAGTCGGTTGCCTGCTCTAGTCGCTCCATCAGCCTTTCTGGGGGGACAATGGAAGTGGCCACCCTATCCATGGCCTGAGCCATCATCTCGGATGATGCAGCCTGTTGGGTTGCCATACCGTAAATGGATTGCTCCCATGCGGTATTGCCGGGTGGCGTACGGCCACCATGTCGGCGGGCACCACACCTGTCTGGGGCAAGGCGAACTGCGCCTTGCTGTGCCGGCACTGCCTGAGGCTGCAGGACTGCATTCCCCCTCTGATCTGCTGGCCCAGGAACAGGATCAGATGTCGCGGAGTGTGACCCTGCATCTGTAACCACCGAAGGCGTAGCTGCCAACACTGACATCCCCATGGAGGGTTCTGACCCTGGTGCAGGTGGGTGAGACAGAACAGAATCCCTCCCTGGAACACTCACCTGCGACGGCACGTAGGTCTCATCCGAATCAACACCTGAGTACAGCTCGGGGGAGGTGCAGCCAGAGACACCCCTTGAGAGCACGACCTGCAGCACTTGTGGGTTCTCCCCCACCACCACACCACGTCCCTCACTGGTGGTTGGTCGGCCCTCGGACCCCTCCTGGGTCTGCACCATCTCCACAACCCCAGCAGTATCAGGTGCGTCTTCCCCTGCAAAGACATGAAAACAAAGAAATGGAAACAGGCATTAGCACCATGGCACACAATGAGGGCTGAGAAGCAAGAGAACCAGTACTTGATTGACACATGTCCCACATGACTAAAACCCTCCCATGCATGCACCCTCACTGTGTATGAAGTGCAGGCAAATGGCACACACTGATGACACCAAGATGGAAGATGAACACATTTTCTGCATGCTGCCTGGCAGTGGCATCACACATTGGCCTGTGATTGCCAGGTGAAACACACATGCCATCACACAGATGGCATGTACCATTGCTATTGAGTGAAGATGGAGAGGAGGGCAGCACCTATTCATTCAGTCCAGTTCCCGCATGTAATTGCTTTTCTAATTCTAACAGGTCAGATTTTTCACCTGGAGCTGCCAGTCTGAAATGGTCCAATTGCACAGGGACATGTGTGTACAAATGATATCCAGGTAACAAAGTCACTCCACTTTACCATACCCATGTCAGACATGTGACTAGTGGACAGCGACATGCCTAGTGAAAGTGGTGGAATGCAAACAAACTGACTGAATGAACAGTGAAAAATAAGCAAATATGTTGTGGCAAGGTGACACTTCAAGGGCAACTGGCGTGCAGTTGGGCTAGATGTCTACTGTTGGCAGAAGGGATACTGCTATGGCCAAATGCAGCTGCGCAGGACGTATTGCATGAAGCACATGGCTGACCCATACGACTCAGGCGCACACACTCTCACCTGGCACACAAACAGAAGCCCTCACACACACACCATGCACATGTATGACACACATGCATGTGCACTCACCGGACAATGCCTCGTAATCAGCCAGATCTCCCACGCCTTGGATCTGTTCCTCCGTGACGTAGGTCCCAGCGACTGACTCATGTGGAGTGAGTTCCATGTCTACTACTGGAGACCCACCTCCAGTCACTAGAGTTGCGGCATGACTTGAGGCCAGCTTACTCTTTGCCCTGCGCTTTAGGTCATTCCAGCGCTTATAGCAATCATTGGCTGTGCGCCTCACGATTCCAAGGGCACTTACGATGTCCGCAACGGTCTGCCAGTGTGCCTGGCATTGTGCAGGTGTGGTCTTGGATCCTGCAACAATGACCATCTCGTTGTCATGTCCGGACACATACTCGACAAGTGCATTCAGTTCGTCATCCGTGAAGCTGGGCTTCCTGGACGGGCCGGACTGTGTAGCCGTGTCTGGGGCATCAGCCTGTGCCGGACGAGCACTCTTCCTCTTCCGCTTGGAAGGTGGTGGTGATCCTGAGTGTCCTGCGCCGCTCTGGACACTAGGGGCAGGAGCCCTGGTGGACTCTGTATCAGGAGTGTGGGATTGCACACTCAGCATGGGAGTTGGTGCAGGCATTGGCTCTAGTGTGATGGTGTCAGGGGGAATGTCAGCAGCATGGACTAGGACCGACACTGTCCTGGCTGGGTGTGTGAGGGCTGGGGTGGATGGAGCCGCAGCTGCACCTGCAGCCTCTCCGCCCTGCCTCCTTGGTGCAGCAGATGACCTTGCTGCCCCAGATCCACGTGGCATGATGGCATCAACGTGCACCAGCGCACGTGTCGTAGCCCTGCTGACCTGGAAGTCAGCCATGGAGTCAGCCAGGTCTGGTGCCACAATGGGCTGGTCCAACAAGGGCTGAGCATGGATGGTGTCAGCCACATCAGCCTCAATGGGAGGGGGGGAGGGGGGGGATTATGGGTGCCCGTGACTGGTCCTCCACACATGGGGGGACAGGCTCACCCTGCAAGTTACGACCACGTCCCCTACCGGATCCACCACGGCCACCCCTTGTGGCTCTTCCACCTTTGCCACCCTTACGGAATCCTCGCCTCCCAGCCATGGCACTGATGTTAATGTGCGTATGGGAGTGGATGTAGACTATTGTCCTGGGCAATTGGGGGTCAAAGGGGTTGGGTACCAGATGGTAATTGTACCCTAGTGCTCTAGCAAGGCTGAATGTAACCCCTGGGGAAAGATGACGGGTCACGCAACGCACAGGAGGCCCAAAAAAGGGAGATGACATGCACGCAACCCCTCCTAGACCACGTGTGCAGAAAGAAAAACCTGCACTACGCTGTGGCACCCAGAAACACAAGAATGAACGTATGCGTGTCACACGCAGCCTAGAATGACCTCTGAAGGGGTAGGCTACACACGGGGCAAGCACAGATGTTAGATACGTGCGTGACTCACCGTCTGCCTGGTAAACGAGCGTGTAAAAGGAGCACGTTTGGTTGGCAACACCCCCGCCAAAAGAAGATTTGTACGCTGTCTGAGGAGACAGGACAACAGTAGAAGGGAACACTGTTTGAGGGAACAGGCCCAGGTAAACCAGTAAAAGCGAAAGAAGAGAAAAAGCTGTCAGAGGTAACAGGGAATACGAACTTGAAACACCGTGAAGTAAATCGCGTGTGAAACGACAAGAAGTACAGAATTCACCCACTCGCTCTCCACGAAAAGCACGTACAAGGAAGTGGTGTTCTACGCGTACCTTTTATACAGGCCCACACGTCCAGCGTCACTTACGCGGCGTGTACGCGCTAGGGCCATTTCCACCAATTACACGCTTTGTCACTTCTGCGTGTAGGGACATTTCCTCCAATTACACGCTTTGTCACTTCTGCGTGTGGGGCCATTTCCACCAATTACACGCTTTGTCACTTCTGCGTGTAGGGCCATTTCCACCAATCACACGCGATGAGACTCTGACGTGCAGTCTTTCCATGTGTGCTCTGTCATCACGTGCTGTGTGGGAAACACCCGTGCGGGTCACGTCACAGACGCGCTTACGCGCTGAGGGCCTTTGGTCCAATCGAATCGCGTATGCGTGCTGACGCGCTTACGCGCTAAGGGCCTTTCCTCGATTTTCACGCTGACGTGCAGGATTTTCATGTGCCAAATCACTCCGTACCAAGCTGGCCACGCGTAAGCACACGGAAGACCACGCTCCTGCCCAGAAGGCCGAACTACTGCCCCCCAGAGCCCCGAGCACGCTCCCACCTGCCATCTGCTGCTGCCTGACTGCCTGCTGCCCACGTGCACTGCCATTTGCTACCTGCACATCAGCCAGGGGTGCTGTTGCTGTGACCACCCCTGCTGGTACCGAAGACTCCCGACTGGAATTCCATCGCTCCACAGCCCAGCCCCAGGACCCAGTTGCCCACCCACTCCTGCCTCTGGGGTTGTCATGTCGGGGCAAACACCAACTGTGACCACTGACAACCCCCGGCCAGAGAGGCAGAGGGGCACCAGCTTCAGTGCCACCGAAGTTGGTGTCCTGGTGGAGCAAGTCCTGGGGCAGTATGATGCCCTCTTCGGAAGTTCCCGCGCCGACAAGGAAGGACGGACTCGGATCTGGACTGACATCGTGACTGCCATCAACGCGGAGGGGGTGGCAGTCCGGGACTTACAACATGTCAGGAAGCGCTGGGAGGACTTCAGGTCCAGGACCCTGAACAAGGCCCGGCGCCTCTTGAAGGCAGCGGATGCCAAGGGGCGCCGGGGCCACTTGTCGGAAGAACAGATGGGGATCCTGGAACGCATATCCCCAGCGCTCCACGTCCAGGTCCTGGAGAAGCAGACCCGTCTGGAGTCGAGCGGTGAGTGTACATGCATCCTGATGGTAAGCAATGCGTGTGGTGATTATTCGGTATTGTGCAGGTTGCACATCTGTTTGTATGGGGTCGAGTATGGGTGGGGGTGTACATGGCCGTGGGGCTGACACATGCGAGGGCTGTAATGTGTGAGACATGGATGGTGCTTGTGTGTGTAGGCTTGCATGGCAAATGCAGTTGTGCGTGCACACATGTTTGTATGTATGTGTATGTAAGTAGACATGTCCGTGATGTCACGCATGTATGTTGTATTGGGCTGCATGTATGAGCACTGTGTACATGTGCATGTGTGTGTATTTGACAAGGGTGCAACAGTGATGCAACATGGATGCATGTGACTGCGGTATGTGTAAGCCTGATTGGCAGATGTGACATGGATGCCTGTCTGAACAGTGCGACACTTGGCAGAGGTGTACACATGCATGCAAGTGTGGTGGTGTGTGTACATGTGTGGTGCACTTCCTGTGTTGCATGTGATGTCTGGGTCACCTTTGGCTGCTCATACTGTTGTATGTGTATGGATGGTGGTGGCAGTTGCGATATGGCTGTGGTATGGCTCATGTGTGCGAGTTGCAATGACATGTGTGTTGGGGATTGTGATGACATGTCTGAGGTTTGCCAATGCCACTCATGTGCAACTGTCATGTGTGTATGTGTCCATTGTACAGTGCCCTGATGCCTGTGTTTTGTTTCTCCCTGTCTGCAGCGTCAACTGATGAAGAGGGCGGAGAAGGTGCTGTGGAGCACAGCGGCGGGGATCCGACCGCCAGCCGGAGACGCAAGGCCCGGCTCCCCTCCCGTGTTGTCATCTCGTCGGGGAGTGAGGAGTCCGGTGCCGCGTCCCAGGCCGCAGCTGCCGGGGGGAGGTCCAAGAGGCGGAGGTTGGAGTTGGACTCCTCGGCAGCAGAAGGGGCAGCTGGGACCCCACAGGGCCCAACAGGGGAAGATGGCACGGAGTCATCCAGGTTGGTGGGGGGTCTGGTGGAGGAGGAGGCCGTGCAAGCACCAGAGACGGGGTCTGGAGGTGGGGATCCCACTGGTGCTAGTGGTGCAGTCCAGGACCAGGGACAGGAGGCAGCACAGGCCGCCGCGGAGGTGCCTGTGTGCAATCCTGTCCCCGATCCTGTCCCTGCATCATCTTGCACCAGCAGGGATGCCTACGTCCAGACCCGTTTCCAGGCAGGGGATGAGCTGACGTCAACTGGCCTTCCTCTGCCTGCGGACGTGGCTATCCAGGTCCGGGTTGAGCCTGTCCTGGCTGGTGTGGCGTTGCGTGAACGGGCCATGCGAGGTGACCTGCAGTCTTTTCATGGAGAGACTGCACGTCATCTCGAATGGCTCGTTGACCACGTCAGCCTGCTGGGACAGGTCACCCAGACCGGATTCCTCCGTCTGATGGGGCTTGTTCCGACCCCCTCCTCAACTGGACCCCCTACGCGCCAGTCGTCCTCTGTGCCATCTTCCCACCCATCAGTCACCTGGGTGCCCTGTGGAGCTGCCTCTGACAGTGCGGCCAGGCTGGTGGAGGAGGCATCCCTGCCACAGTCGGGAGTCGGACGTCCAGCAGGGGTGGCGACATCAACAACTGCACCCCAGCCGGCGGAGGATGTGCAGGCAGCAGGAGGCAGTGCACGGGCAGAGGCAGAGCAGCAGCAGCAACATGGTGGGAGCCATGAAGGCTCGGGGCCTTCGACATCGGAGGGGCAGGCATCGGCCGGAGGGCAGGAGGACCCAGGACAGAGAGTGTCTTCCGTGTGGCAGCGGTTGGGCCACGCCATAGGTGCGGAGCGGCGGCGGGCGGAAGAGGCGCGGCTCACAATGGTCAGGGCGGAGAACTCCATGCGGAGGGCCCTGAGGCGGGCCGAGTGCCTCGAGGCAATCCGCAGGGGGTTGGAGGAGGACACGGCGTCGTCCCTGCGGACCCTCGGGGCCATGGAACTGGACCGCCTCCGGGACATCGAACAGGAGTTCGATGATGCCCTGGCCCGGAACACCACGGAGTGAGCCGCTGGACTTGCCCGCCGCCTTTGTATATAGTTCTTTAGTTTTAGGTTTCCTTTGTTTTTTCTTATGATTTGGAGTCGACGGACACTGCTCCACTTTTTGTATATAGTTGATATTTAGGTAGGTTTTTTAGGAGGTTTCCTTAGTTCAGTTGTGATGATGGACCCTTGTTATTTTTGTACATAGTTCTTTGTTGCATGGAGAGTTTTTACATTTCACTTTGGACAAAATTTTATGGATTTGATTTTCTACTTTTGTGTTTTTATGCGGACATGCAGCTTATTTTTTCACATTTACATTGTAGTTATTTTTCTTTCTTTACCATTCGTATTTTTGTCCAATACATTTTTTTTTCCATTGTTCACTGTGTGGTTTCATCTCATTGGTTTCATGCATGTCATGTTGTGTGTTTTCCCATTCAATTTGAAAATCTGTGTGTGACGGACATGGGTTCATTTGCTTCATGAACATTGGGGGTGTAACATGTGTTTTCATTTCCATGTGGGTGAATGGGTTACTTGGTAGGGCTTTTTGGCTGTGGAGGCTGACCATTACGCACATGATTGGGGATTGTGAGGACCTGGTGGGGGCTGCACATGGTGGCAGGGGTGTGGGGGTGGTGGGAGACATGAGTGCGGGCCTGGTGGAGGGTGACCCTGCACTGCTGGGGGGTGGGGGTGCAGGGGGACATGAGTGGGGGCCTGGTGGAGGTTGACCCTGCACTGCTGGGGGGTGGGGGTGGTGGGAGACGAGTGGGGGCCTGGTGGAGGGTGACCCTGCACTGCTGGGGGGGTGGGGGTGGTGGGAGACATGAGTGGGGGCCTGGTGGAGGGTGCCCCTGCACTGCTGGGGGGTGGGGGTGGTGGGAGACATGAGTGGGGGCCTGGTGGAGGGTGACCCTGCACTGCTGGGGGGTGGGGGTGGTGGGAGACATGAGTGGGGGCCTGGTGGGGGCTGCCCATGGTGGCAGGGGGGTGGGGGTGGTGGGAGACATGAGTGGGGGCCTGGTGGAGGGTGACCCTGCACTGCTGGGGGGTGGGGGTGGTGGGAGACATGAGTGGGGGCCTGGTGGGGGCTGCCCATTGTGGCAGGGGGGTGGGGGTGGTGGGAGACATGAGTGGGGGCCTGGTGGAGGGTGACCCTGCACTGCTGGGGGGTGGGGGTGGTGGGAGACATGAGTGGGGGCCTGGTGGAGGGTGACCCTGCACTGCTGGGGGGTGGGGGTGGTGGGAGACATGAGTGGGGGCCTGGTGGAGGGTGACCCTGCACTGCTGGGGGGTGGGGGTGCAGGGGGACATGAGTGGGGGCCTGGTGGAGGGTGACCCTGCACTGCTGGGGGGTGGGGGTGCAGGGGGACATGAGTGGGGGCCTGGTGGAGGTTGACCCTGCACTGCTGGGGGGTGGGGGTGGTGGGAGACATGAGTGGGGGCCTGGTGGAGGGTGACCCTGCACTGCTGGGGGGTGGGGGTGCAGGGGGACATGAGTGGGGGCCTGGTGGAGGTTGACCCTGCACTGCTGGGGGGTGGGGGTGGTGGGAGACGAGTGGGGGCCTGGTGGAGGGTGACCCTTCACTGCTGGGGGGTGGGGGTGGTGGGTGACATGAGTGGGGGCCTGGTGGGGGCTGCCCATGGTGGCAGGGGGGTGGGGGTGGTGGGAGACATGAGTGGGGGCCTGGTGGAGGGTGACCCTGCACTGCTGGGGGGTGGGGGTGCAGGGGGACATGAGTGGGGGCCTGGTGGAGGTTGACCCTGCACTGCTGGGGGGTGGGGGTGGTGGGAGACGAGTGGGGGCCTGGTGGAGGGTGACCCTGCACTGCTGGGGGGTGGGGGTGGTGGGAGACATGAGTGGGGGCCTGGTGGAGGGTGACCCTGCACTGCTGGGGGGTGGGGGTGGTGGGTGACATGAGTGGGGGCCTGGTGGGGGCTGCCCATGGTGGCAGGGGGGTGGGGGTGGTGGGAGACATGAGTGGGGGCCTGGTGGAGGGTGACCCTGCACTGCTGGGGGGTGGGGGTGGTGGGAGACATGAGTGGGGGCCTGGTGGGGGCTGCCCATGGTGGCAGGGGGGTGGGGGTGGTGGGAGACATGAGTGGGGGCCTGGTGGAGGGTGACCCTGCACTGCTGGGGGGTGGGGGTGGTGGGAGACATGAGTGGGGCCCTGGTGGAGGGTGACCCTGCACTGCTGGGGGGTGGGGGTGCAGGGGGACATGAGTGGGGGCCTGGTGGAGGTTGACCCTGCACTGCTGGGGGGTGGGGGTGCAGGGGGACATGAGTGGGGGCCTGGTGGAGGTTGACCCTGCACTGCTGGGGGGTGGGGGTGGTGGGAGACGAGTGGGGGCCTGGTGGAGGGTGACCCTGCACTGCTGGGGGGTGGGGGTGGTGGGAGACATGAGTGGGGGCCTGGTGGAGGGTGACCCTGCACTGCTGGGGGGTGGGGGTGGTGGGTGACATGAGTGGGGGCCTGGTGGGGGCTGCCCATGGTGGCAGGGGGGTGGGGATGGTGGGAGACATGAGTGGGGGCCTGGTGGAGGGTGACCCTGCACTGCTGGGGGGTGGGGGTGGTGGGAGACGTGAGTGGGGGCCTGGTGGGGGCTGCCCATGGTGGCAGGGCGGTGGGGGTGGTGGGAGACATGAGTGGGGGCCTGGTGGAGGGTGACCCTGCACTGCTGGGGGGTGGGGGTGGTGGGAGACATGAGTGGGGGCCTGGTGGAGGGTGACCCTGCACTGCTGGGGGGTGGGGGTGGTGGGAGACATGAGTGGGGGCCTGGTGGGGGCTGCCCATGGTGGCAGGGGGGTGGGGGTGGTGGGAGACATGAGTGGGGGCCTGGTGGAGGGTGACCCTGCACTGCTGGGGGGTGGGGGTGGTGGGAGACATGAGTGGGGGCCTGGTGGAGGGTGACCCTGCACTGCTGGGGGGTGGGGGTGGTGGGAGACATGAGTGGGGGCCTGGTGGAGGGTGACCCTGCACTGCTGGGGGGTGGGGGTGCAGGGGGACATGAGTGGGGGCCTGGTGGAGGGTGACCCTGCACTGCTGGGGGGTGGGGGTGCAGGGGGACATGAGTGGGGGCCTGGTGGAGGTTGACCCTGCACTGCTGGGGGGTGGGGGTGGTGGGAGACATGAGTGGGGGCTTGGTGGAGGGTGACCCTGCACTGCTGGGGGGTGGGGGTGCAGGGGGACATGAGTGGGGGCCTGGTGGAGGTTGACCCTGCACTGCTGGGGGGTGGGGGTGGTGGGAGACGAGTGGGGGCCTGGTGGAGGGTGACCCTGCACTGCTGGGGGGTGGGGGTGGTGGGTGACATGAGTGGGGGCCTGGTGGGGGCTGCCCATGGTGGCAGGGGGGTGGGGGTGGTGGGAGACATGAGTGGGGGCCTGGTGGAGGGTGACCCTGCACTGCTGGGGGGTGGGGGTGCAGGGGGACATGAGTGGGGGCCTGGTGGAGGTTGATCCTGCACTGCTGGGGGGTGGGGGTGGTGGGAGACGAGTGGGGGCCTGGTGGAGGGTGACCCTGCACTGCTGGGGGGTGGGGGTGGTGGGAGACATGAGTGGGGGCCTGGTGGAGGGTGACCCTGCACTGCTGGGGGGTGGGGGGGGTGGGTGACATGAGTGGGGGCCTGGTGGGGGCTGCCCATGGTGGCAGGGGGGTGGGGGTGGTGGGAGACATGAGTGGGGGCCTGGTGGAGGGTGACCCTGCACTGCTGGGGGGTGGGGGTGCAGGGGGACATGAGTGGGGGCCTGGTGGAGGTTGACCCTGCACTGCTGGGGGGTGGGGGTGGTGGGAGACGAGTGGGGGCCTGGTGGAGGGTGACCCTGCACTGCTGGGGAATGGGGGTGGTGGGAGACATGAGTGGGGGCCTGGTGGAGGGTGACCCTGCACTGCTGGGGGGTGGGGGTGCAGGGGGACATGAGTGGGGGCCTGGTGGAGGGTGACCCTGCACTGCTGGGGGGTGGGGGTGGTGGGAGACATGAGTGGGGGCCTGGTGGAGGGTGACCCTGCACTGCTGGGGGGTGAGGGTGCAGGGGGACATGAGTGGGGGCCTGGTGGAGGGTGACCCTGCACTGCTGGGGGGTGGGGGTGGTGGGAGACATGAGTGGGGGCCTGGTGGAGGGTGACCCTGCACTGCTGGGGGGTGGGGGTGGTGGGAGACATGAGTGGGGGCCTGGTGGAGGGTGACCCTGCACTGCTGGGGGGTGGGGGTGGTGGGAGACATGAGTGGGGGCCTGGTGGGGGCTGCCCATGGTGGCAGGGGGTGGGGGTGGTGGGAGACATGAGTGGGGGCCTGGTGGAGGGTGCCCCTGCACTGCTGGGGGGTGGGGGTGGTGGGAGACATGAGTGGGGGCCTGGTGGAGGGTGACCCTGCACTGCTGGGGGCTGTGGGTGCAGGGGGACATGAGCAGGTGTGCAGGGTAGTCCCCTGTTTTGTGGGCTGCCTGCTGGGGCCGTGGAGGGTGTACAGGGAACACCTGTGAGGACCCACCCAGCCTAATTGCGTGTGATAATTCCCGCACACCCCTGTAATACACGTACCTGGCCAAATCGCATGTGAGAATTCCCGCGCACCCCTGTAATACACGTACCCAGCCGAATCGCGTGTAGAACTTCCCGTGTACCCCTGTAATACACGTACCCAGCCAAATCGCGTGTGATAATTCCCACGTACCCCTGTAATACACGTACCCTGGCCAATCGCGTGTAGAACTTCCCACGCACCCCTGTAATACACGTACCAAGCCAAATCGCATCTGATCATTACCACGCACCCCTGTAATACACGTACCAAGCCAAATCGCGTGTGATCATTCCCGCGCACCCCTGTAATACACGTACCCAGCCGATTTGCGTGTAGAACTTCCCGTGTACCCCTGTAATACACGTACCCAGCCAAATCGCGTGTGATAATTCCCACGTACCCCTGTAATACTTGTACCCTGGCTAATCGCGTGTATAACTTCACGCGTACCCCTGTATTACACGTGCCCTGGCTAATCGCATGTAAGACTTCCCGCGTACCCCTGTAATACACGTTCCCTGGACAATCGCGTGTTGAACTTACCGCGTACCCCTGTAATACACGTTCCCTGGACAATCGCGTGTTGAACTTCCCGCGTACCCCTGTAATACACGTTCCCTGGACTATCGCGTGTCGAACTTCCCGCGCACCCCTGAAATACACGTACCCTGGCAGCCTGGCTAATCGCGTGTATAACTTCACGCTTACCCCTGATATGCACGTTACCCGCTTTGCGTTCCTTGTTTGGCAGCCCTGTAAACTGGTCCAGGGTTAGCGCAGCCCTTTGCGATGATTTAGCGATTTTGATGGCTTTTCCTTGCGCGAGGGCGTTCTTGGGGGCGTTACTGGCGCTGCTGCAGGGTCGCTGCGATACTCTGCGCCACGGCTGGTTTGGGAGCCTAAAATCCATGAATACGCTGTGCGCGGAAATCGGTTTTAGCGCACGTGCCTGGCGCAGACAATCGCACGCGGACACTCTGCGCCAGCCGCTTGCGACACTTTTCTGCGAAATTCTATGAATTACCCTGTTAGTTTTGTGTAAAACAAATGAATGCAGTAACCTTACTGTCTGAACCCTTAATGCCTCACTATTATAAATAAATAAAACTGAAGAAACAAGTGAACTAAAAGTTCACCATGTTACAGAAACTGCAACCTTCCTTACTTGCAACTTGGAGAATCAAGGGTTGGAAATCAATGTTAATACGTGTGTGAGTGGGGCACATACTGCAAATACGTATATATGCCAACATGTTGCTTCTTAAAGTAAGGATGATACAAAACTCTGGTGGAAAAGGTCCTCAGTTACCCTCAAAATAGTCTCACCTACAAATACTCCTACCACATATGAAACAAATCCTGTAGCTGAAAATAATACTAGATCATGAGATCTGTGCAGGACATTTACTTTAAATAAAATGGGCCTCATTCAGAGTCGGGCGGTAGGGAATACCGGGCACCGGTAAGGAGACCGGTGCCGGTAATCCCCTTCCACCCGATTCCGAGGTCCCCTAACGGGACCCGTAAGGTTCGTTTGGTCGGACCAAACATCCCTTACCGGTCCCGTTAGGGGCCCAGGGCGCAAATAACGGACTTGCCATTCGCGAGCCCGTTATTTGCGCCCTCCCCATTCCCATTGAGCCCTATGGGGGCTCAAATGGGAATGGGGAATGGTTTGGTCAATGGGAATTTACCGGTCCCTCCAAGGTCAGAATGGACCGGTAAGTCCCCATTGACCAACACCGGTGCCAGACCCGTTATTGGTGGCAGTCATTGCGCAAAAAGCACCATGACTACCACCAATCTCGGAATGTGGCCCAAATGACTTTAAGGGCCTCATTCCGAGTTTGGAGGTAACCACACCGCTATTTGCGGCATGGCTGCCTCTAAACTCATTCCGATTCCGCCCTGGTGAATGGAGTAATTACCGGTCCATTCCAAGGTTGGAGGGACCGGTAATTCCCCATTCTCCAGGGCCCTTCTTCCCCATTCCCATTTGAGCCCCCATAGGGCTCAATGGGAATGGGGAAGGCGCTAATAACGCTACCGTAAATTACAGTACCGTTATTAGCACTAAAGTCCCTTTGCAGGTCCCGTCATTAACGCCTGCTAAAAGCAGGCACTAAGGAAGGACCCGCAAAGGGAACTCGTAGTAGGGCGGTAAGGGTTTAACGCACCGGTCTCGTTACCGGTGACCGTTAACCCTTACCGCCCTACTCAGAATGAGGCCCATCTTTTCCTAAAAATATTTTTCAAAATGACATCTTCCAAGCTTTTTAGAGTGCATTGTTTACTCCTTGTAGTTTATTCATACATAAACCGACAAAGGTCTTAATCCTATCTGTAAAATGGTTACGACAGAGAATGGACCAATTTCAGACTATTTATGGGCCTCATTACGAGTTTGGAGGTAGCCATGGTGCTATTAGCACCTACCTTGGCTGCCTCCAAACCAGGCTCCATTACTGGGTTCCTGTAATTGGGACTTACCGGGTCATTCCGACACAGGAGGACCCGGTAAATCCTCCTTGCAGGAACCATTCCCCATTCCCATTGGAGCCCCCATAGGGCTCAATGGGAATGGGGAGGGAGGTAACAACAGGCACATTACAAGTGTCCCGTTGTTGCCTGCCCCTTCCCCTCGCGGGGCCCGGAAAAGACGTCTGGTTTTACCAGACGTCTGATCCGGGTCCCGCAAAGGGAACCTCGTAATCAGCCCTGATGGAATGAAGGGGGCCGGTCCCGTACCGTCCCCCTTCATTCCGTCAGCGCCAGGGTCGTAATGAGGCCCAATGTGTCCATGAATTATGGCTGTGTATGGATTTTCTTTGTGGCCGTTACGCTCTCAGGTGCCTTCCATTACTGTGCTTCACTTGGTTCGGAAATCAACGTGAATTTGATCATTCTCACTACTAACCAACTAAATACTCTTTACTGGACAGTGACATTCTCAAAAATGCGTTTAGTACAATGAACACATTGATGACACCTGTGCAGTGTTAGATGTTCTGGCATTTTATGACATATGCTAATGTATCTAATTGAAATACATTTCCGATAGATGAAGACCAGCTGAATCAATTTTAATGCAACTTTAAAAAGGTTTGCACATGTGATTTAGGCACTTATGTGTAGTGTACAGTCAGTTTGCAAATTCATCCTAAGAAATGAACAGTGGTTACTTCCCTTTAGATGCTCTGCATACAGTACAGCAAAGACATATTGGGGGTCATTCCGAGTTTGGAGGTAGCCATGGTGCTATTAACGGTCTGCAAAGGTCGGACTATACCGGTAAGTCCCCATTGAACCAAGTCGGAGTCGGTACCGGTATGGGACGTAGTCATGGCTCAAATAGCTGACTATGACTACCTCCATACTCGGAATGAGGCCCAATGTATTTTGCTTTTCGCAAGTTGCAGTTATAGCATGTTTGCTTTTCGCAAGTTGCAGTTATAGCATGTTTTTTTGTCTGCTGAAACATTTGGTGCTCCATTCTTGAATGAAATGTTTATCACGTTACAATGATATTGTAACCATATTTTTCATAGTGTACTTCGGAACAATGCTATGTGATGCCACTTCCTGTTTTGTCAAGGGGTATAAGTTTGTGTTCCATCGCTTCTCGTGAGGTCAAGCGTCATGTGATTTCACTTCCGCTACCCCTGGCATTTTGGTGAAATGACGTCCCTGGTTTCAGTGTATTTTGGTATGTGTGATTTTGAGTGGTACACCAGTTTTAGCCGTACCGCCACTTGGCTTGCTGTTCTGTTGTAGGTGGCGTGAACTCTAGTTATATGGACGGTTATTATGAAATGCCATATTGCACATTGTCATTTGGATATGTTATTTCTGCAGAAGAGAAAGCCAAGATCATCAAGGCTGAAACAAAATCAAAAAAGGACTCAACAAGCGGAAAAGCAGAAGCAAAGGTCGAAAAAGTGAAAACCACAGATGAAATGGCAGCAGAAACTGTGAGAGCAAAAGCGAAAGCAAAAGAGGAGACAACATCCAAGGCTGAAATCATAGAAGGAAAGCAAGGTAAACACATCGAGAAGGACACTCTGCCAAGACTCTTGAGAAAGTAGTGGGAAGAAAGCAAAAAGACATATGTGACTAATGTCACAGATATTAAGAATTGAACCAAAACACACATAGAATAAAAACCGCAAATGTCACCCAACTATTCTGTTATATACATACCAACACTAAATACCTGTGAACTGCATGACCAAACTTCATACCACGGCGTGTTTATGGCTAAAGATTTATTTTGAGTGCTGCAAATTTGAGATAACGCAACATAAATCACTGTTAATTCAGGACACCTTTTAATTAGTTGTCAATGCATCATAAAATCGACAATACGGTAACATTAACCAGTCATGGATTTGATTTTGCAACACAATCATGTGGCGCCCTGTTGTTGACATCAGAAATAAATGTGGTTTATTCAAAAACTTCAGTTGAATATTAACGCATTTCTTGTATTACTTCAGATATTTTATGGTACTACAGAACACTTAGAATTAATTAGGTTTGAAAGATTTGAGAGAACATTTGCGAATTGAGTATGATCATGTTTTAGGGTTTATTTTGACTGAACGTTTTATGTTGAAGTGTTTAACAGATGAAACCACTTCACAACCATAAGGCTTGTTAAGTGAAGGCAGTGTCCAGTGACACAATAATGCATGTTTTTAAGCGCCTTTGTAATGGCTAATTCTTCAACTAGTCTCAAAGTATGTGCACTTTGTTGATCATTCTAATGTCATCTTACATTCAAGAGCAAGCAGGCCATAACGAAAAGATGAATAGGTTTCTCTTTCATTTCACTTTTATTCGACACTTACCAGGTTTTACATACAATGGGCCTCATTACGACCCTGGCGCTACTGGGTTAACGGCGCCGTAAAAGGCTGCGGCGCCGTTAACCCATTAGCGCCTTACAACGAGGTCCCTTTGCGGGACCCGACCTGAACGGCTGGTCTAGACCAGCCGTTGAAGTAGGGACCCGCAAAGGGACCTTGGTGCTAAGTACGGTACCGCAATTTGCGGTACCGTACTTAGCGCCTTCCCCAGTCCCATTGAGCCCTATGGGGCAAAAATGGAAATGGGGAAGGGCCAATGTTCAATGGAGAATTACTGCCCGCCAACCTTGGAATGGGGTGGTAATTCCCCATTGAACATTGGCGGACTTGTTACGATACCGGCACCAACCATGGTGCTAATAGCGCCATGATTTAGTGCCAGTATCGTAATGAGGGCCAATATCAGGTTATAAAGCCTAACAGATAACAGTGTAAAAAACAATACAATCAAACTCAAAATTTTAGATAAAATATTACACCTTGATCTGCTTTAAAGAAAACGACATAACCATGACTTAAACAAACACATAGGGCCTCATTAGGACCCAGGCGGTAAGGGGTTTACGCCGGCGTAAACCATGGCGCCCCTTACCGCCTGAGTACGAGTTCCCTTAGCGCCATGGTGATTTTAACGCCTGCTTTTAGCAGGCGTTAAAATCCATGGCGCTAAGGGACCTTGTTGTTAATTACGCCACCGTAATTTACGGTGGCGTAATTAACGCCTTCCCCACTCCCATTATGCCCTATGGGGCCAGAAATGGGAATGGGGAAGGGTAAATGGGGATTGGGGACTTACCGCCCCGCCAACCTCGGAATGGGGCGGTAAGTCCGCCAACCCCCATGGCGGAGTTGGCAGCTTAGCGCCATGGACCATGGTGCTAATAGCGCCATGGTCCTCCGCCAAGGTCCTAATGAGGGCCATAGAAACAACAAAAGTCACTTGTGAGAAATGCGTTTATTTGCACAATTCTTCAGCAGTATCCAAATTCCTTATACCAAATGAACATTGGTTTTAGGGAGGATTGCCTGTACAATGGGCAAACAAATAGAACATGTTGTTTGCTTCAAGCACATAAGAGCATTTCAAGAAGAAACCTGAGTTAGTGGAATTCTATGGGCCTCACTACACAGACGGCGGTAAGGGTTTACCGGTACCAGTAAGGGTACCAGTGCCGGTAAACCCTTACCGCCTTACTACGAGGTCCCTTTGTGGGACCCTACCTTAACGGCTGGTCTTACCAGCCGTTAAGGACAGGACCCGCAAAGGGACCTAGGAGGTAATCGTAATTACCGCCTTCCCCATTCCCATTGAGCCATATGGGGGCAAAAATGGGAATGGGGAAGGGCCATGGTGAATGGCGAATTACCGCCCCCACACACCTTGGAATAGGGTGGTAATTCCGCCATTCACCATGGCGGACTCGGTAAAATACTGGCGGCAACCATGGTGCTAATAGCGCCATGGTTACCGCCGACCGTGTAATGAGGCCCTATGATTTGTTATATTACCTGTTGGTGGAATCCCTAATCACAGTTTCACAAACAATGGGCCTCATTCTAACTATGCCGGTCCGGTAACAACAGTGCCGATAAGCCTACCGGCACTGTAGAGGGAGATGCTTAATGCCCCCATTATGATTAGCGAGGTTCATTTGGCCATCAAGGCCCTACCCAGAGGAAAACCTTTGGGGCAAGACTGACTCTTGGCAGAGTTTTACAAAGCATTTCCCAGGGGGATGGCTCCTCATTTACTTCGACTCTACCAACAGGCGGTGGAAGGAGGTTCACTTCCAGACTCGCTGAGAGAGGCAGTGGTAACCATGTTGCTTAAACCAGCGAGGGATCCGCACGCTGTTCGGCTTATCGGTCAATCGCCCTCAAAAACACGGATGATAACATTCTGGTCAATATTCTGGGCAATAGTCTGGTGCCCTTGATGTCCAGGTGTGTGTAGGTGGACCAGTCTGGGTTCATACCAGGTAGATCCACATCCTACGGACTCCGCTTAGTCTTTGCACAGATGCGCGGTAGACCCAGAAATACCAGTAGTGCTGGCTCTTTGCAACGCAGAGAAGTCTTTCATTCCAGAGTGTGGACATTTATGTTTATTGTCTCAGGAGGATGGGGGCAGGTACTTTCTTTATCTATCTGACCTCACTATAGTACACACAGCCCCCTTCTAGATTGCTTATAGCTGTCTGTTTGTGCCGATCCTGATGTGTAGAGGCACAAGGGAGGGGTGTCCCCTTTCTCCTGTGCTGTTTGTACTGTCTATAGAACTGTTAGCTGAACTGCTTAGGGTTCACCACATGCACAGAGGTGTGCAGGTATACACACACACAAATAGATTGCTTTACTATATTTGGATGATATAACTCTCTATACCAAAAACACAGAGATTAATCTAGCACCAGTCATGTCAGATGTCCTGGACTTTGGTTGCCACTTGGGATAAAAGATCAATGCCATGAGGTAGGTTCTCTTTCCTCTTACGGAAAGTGTGATGGAATTCCCCGATGGGCTGGGGTTTCAATGACACATTATTAACACAGGATACTTGGGGGGCTGGGGGAGGGGGTAATTAGCCAGGTGCCCAGAAATACTGTGGAGAGAAAACTATGGTAAGATACTAACAAAAGCAGAGGAAGTGGTTGACCGTTGGAAGTGCCTACCGTTACCACTATATGGAAATAAATCCCTAGTTAAAATGGTCCTGCCACCCCAGTTTCTGCACCTAATCCTTAATGTTCCACTACTTACTCCAGGGACCCTCTTTAGGAAACTGAAAAGTATAATTATAGGCTATATTTGGGCAGGTAATCAAGCACAGCTAAGCTGGGAGAAATTGGTTTCCCCACTCAACAGAGGGGGTTATAACTACTCTGCTTTCCAAATTACTACCTGTCAGCCCAAGCACAATTTCTGACCAATCAGAATTCCTCAAACCCCGCCAGGCCTCGTGTCCAAATAGAGAGGGCGCTGGCAGATCCTTCTCTCCTGAGGGTGGCTATTCTCAGGACATCAGTCAGGACAACCAGAGGGGTCAATGTGGTTGACTGTTATGTAGGGCATGGGCTAAAATAGTGAACAAAACTGCCCTCTGATTCCCATTACCCACATACTGAAGGTTCCGTTCACCAGTGAAAAGGCCTATGTACAATGCATAGGTAAACTGGGTTTAAACAGGCACTAGATGTACAATAATGCAAGACCGTGCCAAAGGCTGCCTGGACGTCTGTAAAGGCAAGGTATATGGTCTATCTTTTTATTGACACACTTTTTTGCAGAATCAAGAATAATCTAAATGCTTGATCAACAGTTGAGACTCTTTCCTAAAACCAGCCGGTACATCATTTATTGTTTTCTGATCAACTCTAAATGTTCTAGTCTGTGTAGGATAACTTTGGAATAAATCTCACACAGAATATCCAGAAGCAATGTAGGTCAATAGTTCAAAAGCAATTTATGGTCTCCCTTCTTAAATATTGGAAGGAGGATGGCTCCTTTTCAGCTACTTTGTAGAGTTTAGATACTATTAAGTTGGTTAAAATGTTTGGTCAGAAAGGGAACTCAAACAGCAGGATCATTCTTAAATAAGTCTATTGGAAGGTAGTCAAGACCTGCTGACTTGTTTCTATTGTTGGGACCCTAAGGCTTTCCGAACCTCCTCATCAGTAAAGCGCAAAATTTGGTTGGCCGACTCACAAAGTTCATGGGGTATGGAAATAATGTCTGGGTTTAAAATACATCTAATTGAATCAAATTATCCAAAATATACAATGCCCAAAAGTGGTGGGACCATGCCTGTATTGTTGCCTCTTCTGACAATATGCCAACACTCCCTCCAATTTTTCTCCTTGACTGCTGTATTGAGTTTCCCATAATGCCAGAGAATGATCTTCCTTTTTATTGCTAATAGGATCCTTATTTGTTTTTCTTTTTCAGATATGTAACTGATATCCACTTCCTTGTGGGCTTTTAGTTCATCAAACAAAGCTTTCTTATCTCTTCTAAACTCACTATCAAACAACAGTCTTTTTTTGGCCAGGTGTTTTGCTGCAGGATACGACTTTTTACATCAACGAATGAGCCAAGTTGATCAATTCCTCATCATATTTGTCAGGGCATATAATTGGGTTGTCCACATCATGCCCTTCCATTAAGTAACACCTGAATACATTAATGCTAGGATATCAGATTTATTAATAATGGGCCAACTGACTGCCCTTAAAATGCTAACAGCTTCCTGGATGGAATCATGTTGGTAACAGATAACATCCTCTGACTTTTCACTTATGATTAAAAGGTTAGCAACTAAGGGATCAGGGTCGCTCATTAGATGTGTGATGATTCTGAATGATTTAATGGTATTCCATCATTTCAAATAGATGAGAATATAATCAATGAGGCTTTGCATGGCTAGATTTCTATAGATAGGATAACCCAGGGAATGCTCATACAACGGCCCATTAATGATCTCATTCAATGAGAGTAAATCACAGCCGATATCACATTAGATAAGGGGCCACTCCCTGGGATATCCTTTGCATCTAGCTGTGGTATACCCCAGATTCATCCTCTAGTTCCATATCTTAAATGCTGAATGAATTGCTTTCAAATTGTGCATTTAAGTCACCCAGTATTACAGCTGGGCCTTGATTCTTATCCCCATTCAGGTTGAACATGCAACCAACGGCTTGGTCAAAGGTATTAATTGCCACATGATTAGATCTAAGATAACTGTTCATAATGGTCAAAGTTGGACCCCCAACCCCTTCAAATCAAGAGGAACACCCAGAAGATAACATGAATCTGGCTTCAATGTCTTTGAGTTGGCTTTTAGGTCTATATCCACAAAAATGTGTAGGCCTCTCTTGGGTTCACCTTTTCCTGCTTTCCTAGCCAGTTGATGGAATGTTCAATAGCCCACCAAGCAACATTCCTTGCCAACAAATTATATTAAAGCCACAGATAAACTTGTGCAATTCTTGGCCCTGTTTTTTTTTTTTTTAACCTACACCACAGATATTCCAAGACAGCACTGAATATTTTAGATGTTTCTGGGTATAAAACTAGGGGACATTGGTGAGGTATTTATTTGGTCCCAGAGTGGATGTCATTGTCTTAGCTCAGGTCTAGTGAAGTTGAGATGCTACTTTGTTGGGTACAGGGACTGGAGCAAGACTGAAGGGGTTTGTCAGATAATTCAATAAAATTGGTTTAGATCATATATCCCCGACAGGAGTATTCTTCAGTTGTCTAAATGATGGAAATTGGCATAGTTGAATATTTGA